>NC_044401.1:27563041-28813041 GCF_006542625.1 Nomascus leucogenys
GAAACTGCAATTGGACTTTCTGAGCGCTAAGGGGCCTTTAGTGGAAAAAGGAATATCCTCAAATAAAAACTACACAGAAGAGTTCTGCGAAACTTCTTTCTGTTCTGTGCATTCAACTAACAGAGTTGAAGATTAATTTTGATTGAGCAGTTCAGAAACACTCTTTCCGTAGAAAGTGCAAGTGGAAATTCTGAGCGCTAAGGGGCCTGTAGTGGAAAAAGGAATATCTTCAAATAAAAACTACACAGAAGCATTCTGTGAAACTTCTTTCTGTACCGTGATTTCAACTAACAGAGTGGAAGCTTACTTTTGATTGAGCAGTTCTGAAGCACTCTTTCTGTGTAAACTGCTAGTGGACATTCGGAGCGCTAAGGAGCCTACAGTGGAAAAAGGAATATTTCCAAATAAAGACTTCACAGAAGCATTCTGTGAAACTTCTTTCTGTTCTGTGCATTCAAATAACCGAGTTGAACCTTACAATTGATTAAGCAGTTCTGAAACACTCTTTCTGTAGAAACTGCAAGTGGATATTCGGAGCGCTTAGGGGCCTATAGTGGAAAAGGAATATCTCCAAATAAAAACTACACAGAAGCATTCTGTGATACATCTTTCTGTTCTGTACATTCAACTAACAGAGTTGAAGTGTACTTTTGATTCAGCAGTTCTGAAACACTGTTTCTGTAGAAAGTGCAAGTGGACAATCGGAGCGCTAAGGGGCCTATAGTGGAAAAAGGAATATCTTAAAATAAAAAGTACACAGAAGCATTCTGTGAATCTTCTTTCTGTTCTGTGCCTTCAACTAACAGAGTTGAAGCTTACTTTTTATTGAGCAGTTCTGAAACACGCTTTCTGTAGAAACTGCAAGTGGACATTCACAGCGCTAAGGGGCCTTGAGTGGTAAAAGGAATATCTTCAAATTAAAACTACAGAGAATCATTCTGTGAAACTTCTTTCTGTTATGTGCATTCAAGTAACAGAGTTGAAGAATACTTTTGATTGAGCAGTTCTGAGACACCCTTTCTGTAGAAACTGCAAGTGGACATTCGGAGCTCTAAGGGGCCTATAGTGGAAAAAGAAATATCTTCCAATAAAAACTACCCAGAAGCATTCTGTGAAAATTCTTCCTGTTCTGTGCATTCAACTAACAGAGTTAAAGATTACTTTTCACTGAGTAGTTCTGAAACACTCTTTCTGTAGAAACTGCAAGTGGACATTCGGAATGCTAATTGGCCTCTAGTGGAAAAAAGTATATCTTTAAATAAAAACTACACAGAAGCATTCTATGAAACTACTTTCTGTTCTGTGCATTCAACTAACAGATCTGAAGTTGACTTTGGATTGAGCAGTTCTGAAACACTCTTTGTGTAGAAACTGCAAGTGGATATTCGGAGTGCTAAGGGGCCTATAGAGGAAAAAGGAATATCTTCCAATAAAAACTACACAGAAGCATTCTGTGGAACTTCTATCTGTTCTGTGCATTCAACTAACCGAGTTGAAGCTTACTTTTTTTTGAGCAGTTCTGAAACACTCTTTCTGTACAAACTGCAATTGGACATTCTGAACGCAAAGGGGCCTATAGTGGAAAAAGGAATATCCTCAAATAATATCTACACAGAAGCGTTCTGTGAAACTTCATTCTCTTCTGTGCATTCAACTAACATAGTTGAAGCTTACATTTTTTGAGCAGTTCTGAAATACTCTTTCTGTAGAAAATGCAAGTGGACATTCCGAAAGCTTAGGGGTCTATTGTGGAGAAAGAAATATCTTCAAATAAAAACTACACAGAAGCAAAGTGTGAAACTTATGTCTGTTCTGTGCATTCAACTATCAGAGTTGAAGTTTACTTTTGATTGAGCAGTTCTGAAACACTCTTTCTGTAGAAACTGCAAGTGGACATTCTGAGGGCTTAGGGGCCTACAGTGGAAAAAGGAATATCTCAAAATAAAAACTACACCGAAGCATTCTGTGAAACTTTTTTCTGTTCTTTACATTCAACTAACAGATTTGAAGCGTACTTTTTATTCAGTAGCTCTGAAACACTCTTTCTGTAGAAAGAGCAAGTGGACATTCGGAGCGCTAAGGGGACTACAGTGGAAAAAGGAATAGCTTCAAATAAAAGCTACATGGAAGTATTCTGTGAAACTTCTTTCGTTCTGTGCCTTCAACAAACAGTGTTGAAGCTTACTTTTTATTGAGCAGTTCTGAAACACACTTTCTGTAGAAGCTGCAAGTGGCCATTCCGAGTGCTAAGGGGCCTATAGTGGAAAAAGTAGTATCTTCAGATAAAAACTTCACAGAATCATTCTGTGAAACGTCTTTCTGTTCTGTGCATTCAACTAACAGAGTTGAAGATTAACTTGGATTGAGCAGTTCTGAAACACTCTTTCTGAAGAAACTGCAAGTGGACATTCGGGGCGCTAAGGGGCCTTTAGTGGAAAAAGGAGTATCTTCAAATTAAAACTACACAGAAGCATTCTGTGGAACTTCTTTCTGTTCTGTGCATATAACTAACAGAGCTGAAGGTTACATTTGATTAAGCAGTTCTGAAACACTCTTTCTGTAGAAACTGCAGTGGACATTCTGAGCTCTAAGGGGCCTATAATGGAAAAAGGAATATCTTCAAATAAAAACTACACAGAATCATTCTGTGAAACTACTTTCTGTTCTGTTCATTCAACTAACAGAGTTAAATCTTCCTTTTGATTGAGCAGTTCTCTAACTTTCTGTAGAAACCGCAAGTGGACATTCGGAGCGCTAAGGGGCCTATAGTGGAAAAAGGAATATCCTCAAATAAAAACTACACAGAAGCATTCTGTGAACCTTCATCCTGTTCTGTGCGTTCAACTAACGGAGTTGAAGCTTACTTTTTATTGAGCAGTTCTGAAACCCTCTTTCTATAGAAACTGCAAGTGGACATTCGGAAGGATAAGTGGCCTATAGTGGAAAAAGGAGTGTCTTCAAATAAAAACTACACAGAAGGATTATGTGAAACTTCTTTCTCTTCTGTGCATTCAACTAACAGAGTTGAAGCTTACTTTTGATAAAGCAGTTATG
This sequence comes from Nomascus leucogenys, assembly GCF_006542625.1. NCBI lineage: Eukaryota > Metazoa > Chordata > Mammalia > Primates > Hylobatidae > Nomascus > Nomascus leucogenys. Next base: position 27,566,096 of record NC_044401.1, read on the forward strand.
AAACACTCTTTCTGTACAAATTGCAAGTGGACATTCAGAACGCTAAGGGGCCTATAGCTGAAAACGGAATACCTTCAAATAAAAACTACACAGAAGCATTCTGTGAAACTTCTTTCTGTTCTGAGCATCCAGCTAACCGTGTTGAAGCTTACTTTTGATTGAGCAGTTCTGAAACTCTCTTTCTAAAGAAACTGCAATTGGACATTCGGAGCACTAAGGGCCTATAGAGGGAAAAGGAATTTCTTCAAATAAAAATTGCACAGAATCATTCTGTGAAACTTCTTTCTGATCTGTGCATTGAACTAACAGAGTTGAAACTTTCTTTTGATTGAGCTGTTCTGAAACACTCTTTCTGTAGAAACTGCTAGTGGACATTCGAAAGAGCCTATTGCGGAAAAAGGAATATCTTCAAATAAAAACTACACAGAAGCAGTCTGTGAAACTCCTTTCTCATCTGTGCATTCATCTAACAGAGTTGAACTTTACTTTTGATTGAGCAATTCTGAAACACTCTGCAGAAACTGCAAGTGGTCATTCGGAGCGCTTAGGGGCCTGTAGTGGAAAAGAGAATATCTTCAAATAAAAACTACATAGAAGCATTCTGTGAAACTACTTTCTAATCTGTGCATTCAAGAAACATATTTCAAGCTTTCTATTGATTGAGCAGTTGTGAAACACTCTCTCTGTAGAAACTGCAAGTGGACGTTTGGAGCGCAAAGGGGCCTATAGTGGAAAAAGGAATATCTTAAAATGAAAACTACACAGAAGCATTCTGTGAAACTTCTTTCTGATCTGTGTATTCAACTAACAGAGTTGAAGCTTACTTTTGATTGAGCAGTTCTGAAACACTCTTTCTGTAGAAACTCCAAGTGGACACTCAGAGCGCTAAGGGGTCTGTGGTGGATAAAGGAATATCTTCAAATAAAATCTACACAGAAGCGTTTTGTGAAACTTCTTTCTGAACTGTGGATTCAACTAACAGAGTTGAACCTTACTTTTGATTGAGCAGTTCTGAAAAACTCTTTCTGTAGAAACTGCAAATGAACATTCGGAGCGCTAAGGGGCCTGTAGTGGAAAAAGGAATATCTTCAAATAAAAACTACACAGAAGCATTCTGTGAAACTTCTTTCTGATATACGCATTGAACTAACGGAGTTCAACTTTAGTTTTGAATGAGGAGTTCTGAAACACTCTTTCTGTAGAAACTGCTAGTGGACATTCGATGCGCTAAAGGGCCAATAGTGCAAAAAGGAATATCTTCAAATAAAAACTACACAGAAGCATTGCGTGAAACTAACTTCTGATCTGTGCATTTACCTAACAGGGTTGAACCTCACTTTTTAATGAACAGTTCTTAAACACTGTTTCTCTAGAAAATGCAAGTGGTCATTCGGAGCGCTAAGGGGCCAATAGTGGAGAAAGGCATATCTTCAAATAAAAACTACACAGAAGCATTCTGTGAAACTTCTTTCTGATCTGTGCATTCAACTAACAGAATTGAACCTTACTTTTGATTGAGCACTTCTGAAACACTCTTTCTGTAGAAACTGAAATTGGACAGTCGAAGCGCCAAGGGGCCTATAGTGTTAAAAGGAATATCTTCAAATAAAAAGTACACAGAATCATTCTGTGAAACTACTTTCTGATGTCTGCATTCAACTAAGAGAGTTGAACCTTACTTTTAATTGAGCAGTTCTGAAACACTTTTTCTGTAGAAAGTGCAAGAGGACATACAGAGCGCTAATGGGCCTATAGTGGAAAAAGGAATATCTTCAAATAAAAACTACACAGAAGCATTCTGTGAAACTTCTCTCTGATCTGTGCATTCAAATAACAGAGTTGAACCTTCGTTTTGATTGAGCAGTTTTGAAACACTCTTTCTGTAGAAACTGCAGGTGGACTTTCGGAACACTGATGGGCCTATAGTCGAAAAAGGAATGTCTTTAAATAAAAACTACACAGAAGCATTCCGTGAAACTTCTTTCTGATGTGTGCATTCAAGTAACAGATTTGAACCTTACTTTTGATTGAGCAGTTCTGAAACACTCTCTCTGTAGAAACTGCAAGTGGACTTTTGGAGCACAATGGGGCCTGTAGTGGAAAAAGGAACATCTTAAAATGAAAACTACACAGAAGCATTCTGTGAAACTTCTTTCTGATCTGTGCATTCGACTAACAGAGTTTAACCTTACCTTTGATACAGCAGTTCTGAAACACTATTTGTCTAGAAACTGCAAGTGGACATTCGGAGCGCTAAGGGGCCTATATTGGAAAAGGAATATTTTCAAATAAAAACTACAGAGAAGCATTCTGTGAATCTTCTTTCTAATCTGTGCATTCAACTAACAGTGTTGAACCTTACTTTTGATTGAGCAGTTCTGAACCACTCTTTCTGTGGAAACTGCAATTGGACATTCAGAACGCTAAAAGGTCTATAGTGTAAAAAGTTATATCCTCAAATAAAAACTACACAGAAGCATTCTGTGAAACTTCTCTCTGATCTGTGCATTCAACTAACAAAGTTCAACCTTACTTTTGATTGAGCAGTTTTGAGACACTCTGTCTGTCAAAACTGCAAGTGGACATTCGGAGCGCTATTGGGCCTACAGTGGAAAAAGGAATATCTTCAAATAAGAACTACACAGAAGAATTCTGTGAAACTTCTTTCTTATGTGTGCATTCAACAAACAGATTTGAACCTTACTTTTTATTGAGCAATTCTGAAACACTCTTTCTGTAGAAACTGCAAGTGGACATTCGGAGCGCTAAGGAGCCTATGGTGCGCTACGTGGCCTATAGTGGAAAAGGAGTATCTTCAAATAAAAACAACACAGAAGCATTCTGTGAAACTTCTTTCTGATGTGTGCATTCAGCTAACAGAGTTGAACCTTACTTTTTATTGAGCGGTTCTGAAACATTCTTTCTGTAGAAACTGCAAGCGGACGTTTGGAGCCTTAAGGGGCCTACAGTGGAAAAAGAATTATCTTCAATTAAAAAGTACACAGAACCATTCTGTGAAACTTCTTTGTGATCTGTGCATTCAACTAATAGAGTTGAACCTTACTTTTGATGGAGGAGTTGTGAAACACTCTTTCTGTAGAAACTGCAGCAAGATATTCGGAGCGCTAAGGGGCCTGTAGTCCAAAAAGGAATATCTTCAATTGAAAACTACACAAAAGCATTCTGTGAAACTACTTTCTGATCCGTGCATTCAACTAACTGAGGTGAACCTTAATTTTGATTGAGCAGTTCTGAAACACTCTTTCTGTAGAAACTCCAAGTGGACATTCGGAGCGCTAAGGGGCCTATAGTGGAAAAAGGAATATCTTCAAATAAAAACTACACAGGAGCATTCTGTTAAATTACTTCCTGATCTGTGCATTCAACTAACAGAGTTGAACCTTACTTTTGGTTGAGGAGTTCTGAAACCCTCTTTCTGTAGAAACTGCAAGCGGATGTTCGGAGCGCTAAGGGGCCTATAGTGGAAGAAGGAATAACTTCAAAGAAAAACTGCACAGAAGCATTCTGTGAAACATCTTTCTGATCTGTGCATTCAGCTAACAGAGTTGAATCTTTCTTTTGATTGAGCACTTCTGAAGTACTCTTTGTTTTTTTTTTATTATACTTTAATATTTTAGGGTACATTTGCTCAATATGGTGGCCTGTTACATATGTATCAATGTGCCATGTTGATTTCCTGCACCCATTAACTCGTCATTTAGCATTAGTTGTATCTCCTAATGCTGTCCCTACCACCTCGCCCCACCCCACAACTGTCCCCGGAGTGTGATGTTCCCCTTCCTGTGTCCATGAGTTCTCATTGTTCAATTCCCACCTATGAGTGAGAACATGCGGTGTTTGGTTTTTTGTCCTTGCAATAATTTACTGAGAATGATGTTTTCCAGTTTCATCCATGTCCCTACAAAGGACACGAACTCATCATTTTTAATGGCTGCATAGTATTGCATGATGTATATGTGCCACATTTTCTTAATCCAGTCTATCGTTGTTGGACATTTGGGTTGGTTCCAAGTCTTTGCTATTGTGAATAGTGCCGCAATAAACATACGTGTGCATGTGTCTTTATAGTAGCATGATTTATAGTCTCTGGGTATATACCCAGTAATGGGATTGCTGGGGCAAATGGTATTTCTGGTTTGAGATCCCTGAGGAATCGCCACACTGACTTACAAAATCGTTGAACTAGTTTACAATCCCACCAACAGTGTAAAAGTGTTCCTATTTCTCCACATCCTCTCCAGCACCTGTTGTTTCCTGATTTTTTAATGATGGCCATTCTAACTGCTGTGAGATGGTGTCTCATTGTGGTTTTGATTTGCATTTCTCTGATGGCTGTGATGATGAGCATTTCTTCATGTGTTTTTTTGGCTTCATAAATGTCTTCTTTTGAGAAGTGTCTGTTCATGTCCTTCACCCACTTTTTGATGGGGTTGTTTGTTTTTTTCTTGTAAATTTGTTTGTGTTCATTGTAGATTCTGGATATTAGCCCTTTGTCAGATGAGTAGGTTGCAAAAATTTTCTCCCATTCTGTAGGTTGCCTGTTCACTCTGATGGTAGTTTCTTTTGCTGTGCAGAAGCTCTTTAGTTTAGTGAGATCCCATTTGTCAATTTTCGCTTTTGTTGCCATTGCTTTTGGTGTTTTGGACATGAAGTCCTTGCCCATGCCTTTGTCCTGAATGGTATTGCCTAGGTTTCCTTGTAGGATTTTTTTTTTTTTTTTTTTTGAGACAGAGTCTTGCTCTTTCACCCAGGCTGGAGTGCAGTGGCGCAATCTCGGCTCACTGCAAGCTCCGCCTCCCGGGTTCACGCCATTCTCCTGCCTCAGCCTCTCCGAGTAGCTGGGACTACAGGCGCCCGCCACCACGCCCGGCTAATTTTTTGTATTTTTTAGTAGAGACGGGGTTTCACCGTGGTCTCGATCTCGTGACCTTGTGATCCGCCCGCCCGGCCTCCCAAAGTGCTGGGATTACAAGCGTGAGCCACCGCGCCCGGCCTCCTTGTAGGATTTTAATGGTTTTAGGTCTAACATTTTAGTCTTTAATCCATCCTGAATTAATTTTTGTATAAGGTGTAAGGAAGGGATCCAGTTTCAGCTTTCTACATATGGCTAGCCAGTTTTCCCAGCACCATTTATTAAATAGGGAATCCTTTCCCCATTTCTTGTTTTTGTCAGGTTTGTCAAAGATCAGATAGTTGTAGATATGCGGCATCATTTCTGAGGGCTCTGTTCTGTTCCATTGATCTATGTCTCTGTTGTGGTACCAGTACCATGCTGTTTTGGTTACTGTAGCCTTGTAGTATAGTTTGAAGTCAGGTAGCGTGATGCCTCCAGCTTTGTTCTTTTGGCTTAGGATTGACTTGGCGATGCGGGCTGTTTTTTGGTTCCATATGAACTTGAAAGTAGTTTTTTCCAATTCTGTGAAGAAAGTCATTGGTAGCTTGATGGGTATGGCAGTGAATCTATAAATTACCTTGGGCAGTATGGCCATTTTCACGATATTGATTCTTCCAACCCATGAGTATGGAATGTTCTTCCATTTGTTTGTATCCTCTTTTATTTCATTGAGCAGTGGTTTGTAGTTCTCCTTGAAGAGGTCCTTCACATCCCTTGTAAGTTGGATTCCTAGGTATTTTATTCTCTTTGAAGCAATTGTGAATGGGAATTCACTCATGATTTGGCTCTCTGTTTGTCTGTTGTTGGTGTACAAGAATGCTTGTGATTTTTGTACATTGATTTTGTATCCTGAGAGTTTGCTGAAGTTGCTAATCAGCTTAAGGAGATTTGGGCTGAGACAATGGGGTTTTCTAGATATACAATCATGTCATCTGCAAACAGGGGCAATTAGACTTCCTCTTTTCCTAATTGAATTCCCTTTATTTCCTTCTCCTGCCTGATTGCTCTGGCCAGAACTTCCAGCACTACGTTGAATTGGAGCGGTGAGAGGGGGCATCCCTGTCTTGTGCCAGTTTTCAGAGGGAATGCTTCCAGTTTTTGCCCATTCAGTATGATATTGGCTGTGGGTTTGTCATAGATAGCTCTTATTATTTTGAGATATGTCCCATCAATATCTAATTTCTTGAGAGTTTTTAGCATGAAGTGTTGTTGAATTTTGTCAAAGGCGTTTTCTGCATCTATTGAGATAATCAAGTGTCCTCCCATAAAAGCTATTGAGAAGCATTCTGTTAAACTTCTTTCTAATCTGTACATTCATTTAACAGAGTTGGACAGGTCTTTTCATTGAGTAATTTTGAAACATGCATTTTCTGGAATCTACAAGTATACATTAGAGTGCTTTGAGGCATATGGTGAAAAAGGAAGTATATTCGATTGGTGGAGCCAAGATGGCAGAAAAGAAACTGCTGTGGTCTCCAGCTCCCAGCTGCAGCGACACAGAAGGTGGGTGATTTCTGCATTTCTGCTTGAGGTACCGGTTTCATCTCACTAGGGAGTGCCTAACAGTGGGTGCAGGACAGTTGGTGAAGCGCACTGTGCGTGAGCCGAAGCAGGGCAAGGCATTGCCTCACTCGGGAAGTGCAAGGGGTCAGGGAGTTCCCTTTCCTAGTCAAAGAAAGGGGAAACAGATGGCACCTGGAATATCGGGTCAGTCCCATCCTAATACTGCACTTTTCCAACGGGCCTGGAAAACAGCACACTAGGAGATTGTGTCCCGCACCTGGCTCGGAGGGTCCTTTGCCCATGGAGTCTCGCTGATTGCTAGCACAGCAGTCTGAGATCAAGCTGCAAGGCGGCAGCGAGGCTGGGGGAGGGGCGCCCGCCATTTCCCAGGCTTGCTTAGGTAAACAAAGCAGCCAGGAAGCTCGAACTGGGTGGAGCCCACCACAGCTCAAGGAGGCCTGCCTGCCTCTGTAGGCTCCACCTCTGGGGGCAGGGCACAGACAAACAAAAACTCAGCAGGAACCTCCACAGACTTAAATGTCCCTGTCTGACTGACAGCTTTGAAGAGAGTAGTGGTTCTCCCAGCACGCAGCTGGAGATCTGAGAATGGACAGACTGCCTCCTAAAGTATGTCCCTCACCCCTGAGCAGCCTAACTGGGAGGCACCCCCCCAGTAGGGACAGACTGACACCTCATTCAGCTGGGTACTCCTCTGAGACAAAACTTTCAGAGGAACTACCAGACAGCTGAATTTGTGGTCTCACGAAAATCCGCTCTTCTGCAGGCACCACTGCTGACACCCAGCCAAACAGGGTCTGGAGTGGATCTCTAGTAAACTCCAACAGACCTGCAGCTGAGGGTCCTGTCTGGTAGAAGGAAAACTAACAAACAGAAAGGACATCTACACCAAAAACCCATCTGTACATCACCATCATCAAAGACAAAAAGTAGATAAAACCACAAAGATGGGGAAAAAACAGAGCAGAAAAACTGGAAACTCTAAAAAACAGAGCACCTCTCCTTCTCCAAAGGAATGCAGTTCCTCACCAGCAACAGAACAAAGCTGGATGGAGGATGACTTTGATGAGTTGAGAGAAGAAGGCTTCACATGATCAAACTACACTGAGCTACGAGAGGAAATTCAAAACAACAGCAAAGAAGTTAAAAACTTTGAAAAAAAATTAGAAGAATGGATAACTAGAATAACCAATGGAGAGAAGGGCTTAAAGGAGCTGATGGAGATGAAAGCCAAGTTTCGAGAACTATGCGAAGATTGCAGAAGCCTCAGTAGCAGATGTGATCAACTGGAAGAAAGGATATCGCTGATGGAAGATGAAATGAATGAAATGAAGAGAGAAGGGAAGTTTAGAGAAAAAAGTATAACAAGAAATGAACAAAGCCTCCAAGAAAATTGGGACTATGTGAAAAGACCAAACCTACATCTGATTGGTGTACCTGAGAATGATGGGGAGAATGGAACCAAGTTGGAAAACACTCTGCAAGATATCATGCAGGAGAACTTCCCCAATCTAGTAAGGCAGGCCAACATTCAGATTCAGGAAATACAGAGAATGCCACAAAGATACTCCTCGAGAAGAGCAACTCCGAGACACATAATTGTCAGATTCACCAAAGATGAAATGAAGGAAAAAATGTTAAGGGCAGCCAGAGAGAAAGGTCGGGTTACCCAAAAAGGGAAGCCCATCAGACTAACAGCTGATCTCTCGGCAGAAACTCTGCAAGCCAGAAGAGAGTAGGGGCCGATACTCAACATTCTTAAAGAAAAGTATTTTCAACACAGAATTTCCTATCCTGCCAAACTAAGGTTCATAAGTGAAGGAGAAATAAAATACTTTACCGACAAGGAAACGGTGAGTGATTTTGTCACCACCAGGCCTGCCCTAAAAGAGCTCCTGAAGGAAGCACTAAACATAGAAAGGAACAACCGGTACCAGCCACTGCAAAAACACACCAAATTGTAAAGAGCATCAAGGCTAGGAAGAAACTGCAGCAACTAACGAGCAAAATAACCAACTAACATCATAATGACAGGATCAGATTCACACATAACAATATTAACGTTAAATGTAAATGGGCTAAATACTCCAATCAAAAGATACAGACTGGCAAACTTGATAAGGAGTCAAGAACCATCAGGGTGCTGTATTCAGCAAACCCATCTCACGTGCAGAGACACACATAGAATCAAAATAAAGGGATGGAGGAAGATCTACAAAGCAAATGGAAAACAAAAAAAGGCAGGGGTTGCAATCCTAGTCTCTGATAAAATAGACTTTAAGCCAACAAAGATCAAAAGAGACAAAGAAGGCCATTACATAATGGTAAAGGGATCAATTCAACAAGAAGAGCTAACTATTCTAAATATATATGCACCCAACACAGGAGCACCAAGATTCATAAAGCAAGTCCTGAAACACTCTCTCTGTAGAAACTGCAAGTGGACATGGGGAGCACTTAGGGGCCTATAATGGAAAAGGAATATCTTCAAATAAAAACTACACAGAAGCATTCTGTGAAACTTCTTTCTGATCTGCGCATTCAACTAACAGAGTTGAAACTTACTTTTTATTGAGCAGTTCTGAAACACTCTTTCTGTAGAAACTGCAAGTGGACATTAGGAGAGCTAAGGTGCCTATAGAGGAAAAAGGAATATCTTCAAATAAAAATTACACAGAAGCATTCTGTGAAACTTCTTCCTCATCTGTGCACTGAACAAACAGAGTTAAACATTACTTTTGATTGAGCAGTTCAGAAACACTCTTTCAGTGGAAACTGCAAGTGGAGATTCGGATCGCTAAGGGGCCTATAGTGGAAAAAGGAATATCTTGAAATAAAAACTAAACAGAAGCATTCTCTTAAACTTCTTTCTGATCTGCACATTCAGATAACAGAATTGAACCTTACTGTTGATTGAGGAGTTCTGAAACACTCTTTCTGTAGAAACTGCAAGTGGACATTCGGAGCGCTGAAGGGCCTATAGTGGAAAAAGGAATATCTTCAAATAAAAACTATAAAGAATCATTCTGTGAAACTTCTTTATGATCTGTGCATTCAACTAACTGAGTTGAACCTTATTTTTGATTGAGCAATTCTGAAACACTCTTTCTGCAGAAACTGCAAGCAGACATTCAGAAAGCTAAGGGGCCTATAGTGCAAAATGGAATATCTTCAAATAAAAACTACACAGAATCATTCTGTGAAACTTCTTTCTGATCTGTGCATTCAACTAACAGAGTTGAACCCTAGTTTTGATTGAGCAGTTCTGAAACCCTCTTTCTGTACAAACAGCAAGCGGATAATCGGAGTGCAAAGGGGCATATAGTGGAAAAAGGAATATCTTCAAATAAAAAATACACAGAAGCATTCTGTGAAATTTCTTTCTGATCTGTGCATTGAACTAACAGAGTTGAACCTTACTTTTGATTGAGAAGTTCTGAAACAATTTCTGTAGAAAGTGCAAGTGGATAGTCATAGCGCTAAGGAGCCTATAGAGGAAAAATTAATATCTTCAAATAAAAACTACACAGAAGCATTCTCTTAAACTTCTCTCTGAACTGCATATTCAACTAACAGAGTTGAACCTTAGTTTTGATTGAGCAGTTCTGAAACACTCTCTCTGTAGAAACTGCAAGCGGACATTCGGAGCGCTAAGGGTCCTATAGTGGAAAGAGGAATATCTTCAAATAAAAACTACACAGAATCATTCGGTGAAACTTCTTTCTGATCTGTGCATTCAACTAACAGAGTTGAACCTTAGTTTAGATTGAGCAGTTCTGAAACACTCTTTTTGCAGAAATTGCAAGTGGCGATTTGGAGCGCTAAGGGGCCTATAGAGGAAAAAGGAATATCTTCAAATAAAAGCTATACAGAAGCATTCAGTGAAACATCTTCCTGATCTCTGCATTCAAATAACAGAGTTGAACCTTACTTTTGATTGAGGAGTTCTGCAACACTATTTCTGTAGAAACTGCTGGTGGATATTCGGATCGCTGGGGGGCCAATAGTGGAAAAACGAATACCTTGAAATGAAAACTACACAGAAGCATTCTGTGAAACTTCTTTCTGATCTGTGTATTCAACTAACAGAGTTGAACGCTAATTTTGATTGAGGAGTTCTGAAACACTCTTTCTGTAGAAACTGCAAGCAGGGATTCGGAGCGCTAAGGGGCCTATAGTGGAAAAAGGAAAATCTTCAAATAAAAACTACACAGAAGCATTCTGTGAAACATCTTTCTGTTCTGTGCAGTCAACTAACATAATTGAACCTTTATTTTGATTGAGCAGTTCTGAAAAACACTATCTGTATAAACTGCAAGTGGACATTCGGAGCGCTAAGGGGCCTATAGTGGAAAAAGGAATATCTTCAAATAAAAACTGCACAGAAGGATGCTGGGAAACTTCTTTCTGATCTGTGCATACAACTAACAGAGTTAAACCATACTTTTGATTGAGCAGTTCTGAAACACTCTTTCTTTAGAAACTGCAAGTGGACATTTATACTGCTAATGGGCCTATACTGGAAAAGGGAATATCTTCAAATAAAAACTACATGGAAGCATTCTGTGAAGCTTCTTTCTGATGTGTGCATTCAACTAACAGAGTTGAAACTTAGATTTGATTGAGCAGTTCTGAAACCCTCTTTCTGTAGAAACTGCAAGCGGATATTTTGCGCTAAGGGGCCTATAGTGGAAAAAGGAGTATCTTCAAATAAAAACTACACAGAAATATTCTGTGAAACTTCTTCCTGATCTGTGCATTCAACTAATAGAGTTAAACATTACTTTTGATTGAGCAGATCGGAAACACTCTTTCAGTGGAAACTGCAAGTGGAGATTCGGACCGCTAAGGGGCCTATAGTGGAAAAAGGAATATCTTGAAATAAAAACTAAACAGAAGCATTCTCTTAAACTTCTTTCTGATCTGCACATTCAAATAACAGAATTGAACCTTACTGTTGATTGAGGACTTCTGAAACACTCTTTCTGTAGAAACTGCAAGTGGACATTCGGAGCGCAAAGGGGCCTATACAGGAAAAAGGAATATCTTCAAATGAAAACAACACAGAAGGAATCTGTGAAACTTCCCTTTGATCTCTGCATTCAACTAACAGAGTTGAACCTTACTTTTGATTGAACAGTTCTGAAACCCTCTTTCTATAGAAACTGCAAGCGGACATTCGGAGCGCTAAGCAGCCTATAGTGGAAAAAGGAATATCTTCAAATAAAAACTACACAGAATCATTCTGAGAAACTAGTTTCTGATCTGTGCATTCAACTAACAGAGTTGAACCTTACTGTTGATTGAGCAGTTCTGAAACACTCTTTCTGTAGAAAGTGCAAGCGGACATTCGGAGCGCTAAGGGGCCTATAGTGGAAAAAGGAATATCTTCAAATAAAAACTACACAGAAGTATTCTGTGAAACTTCTTCCTGATCTGGGCATTCAACTAACAGAGTTGAAGATTACTTTTGATTGAGCAGTTCTGAAAGATACTTTCAGTGGAAACTGCAAGTGGACATTCGGAGCGGTAAGGGGCCTATAGTGGAAAAAGGAATATCTTGAAATAAAAACTGAACAGAAGCACTCTCTTAAACTTCTTTCTGATCTGCGTTTTCAACTAACAGAGTTGAACCTTACTGTTGATTGAGGAGTTCTGAAACACTCTTTATGCAGATACTGCAAGTGGACGTTCTGAGTGCTGAGGGACCTATACAGGAAAAAGGAATATCTTAAAATAAAAACTACACAGAAGCATTCTGTGAAACTTCTTTCTGATCTGTGCGTTGAACTAACAGAGTTGAACCTTAATTTTGATTCAGCAGTTCTGAAACTCTCTGGAGAAACCGCAGGTGGACATTCAGAGAACTTTGGGGCCTACAGTGGAAGAAGGAATATCTTCAAATAAAAACTACACAGAAGCATTCTGTGAAACTACTTTCTGATCTCTGCATTCAAGTAACAGATTTGAACCTTACTTTTGATTGAGCAGTTCTGAAACACACTTTCTTTAGAAACTGCATGTGGACATTTGGGGTGCCAAGGGGCCTACACTGGAAAAGGGAATATCTTCAAATAAAAACTACGCGGAAGCATTCTGTGAAACTTTTTTCTGATGTGTGCATTCCACTAACAGAGTTGAAACTTAGTTTTGATTGAGCAGTTCTGAAACACTCTTTTAGTGGAAACTGCAAATGGAGATTTGGATCGCTATGGGGCCTATAGTGGAAAAAGGAATACCTTGAAATAAAAACTAAACAGAAGCATTCTCTTAAACTTCTTTCTGATCTGCACATTCAAATAACAGAATTGAACCTTACTGTTGATTGAGGAGTTCTGAAACACTCTTTGTGTAGATACTGCAAGTGGACATTCGGAGCGCTAAGGGGCCTATACAGGAAAAAGGAATATCTTTAAATAAAAACTACACCGAAGGATTCTGTGAAACTTATTTCTGATCTGTGCATTCAACTAACAGATTTGAACCTTACTTTTGTTTGAGCAGTTCTGAAACACTCTTTCTGTGGAAACTGCAAGTGGATATTCGGAGCGCTGAGGAGCCTATAGAGGAAAAATAAATATCTTCAAATAAAAACTACACAGAAGCATTCTCTTAAAATTCTCTCCAATCTGCGTATTCAACTAACAGAGTTGAACCTTAGCTTTGATTGGGAAGTTCTGAAACACTCTCTCTGTAGAAACTGCAAGCAGACATTTGGAGTACTAAGGGTCCTATAGTGGAAAAAGGAATATCTTCAAATAAAAACTACCGAGAATCATTCTGTGAAACTTCTTTCTGATCTGTGCATTCAACTAACAGAGTTGAACCTTAGTTTAGATTGAGCAGTTCTGTAACACTCTTTTTGCAGAAATTGCAAGTGGCGATTGGGAGCGCTAAGGGGCCTATAGTGGAAAAAAGAATATCTTCAAATAAAACCTATACAGAAGCATTCAGTGAAACATCTTTCTGATCTCTGCGTTGAAATAACAGAGTTGAACCTTACTTTTGATTGAGGAGTTCTGAAATACTCTTTCTGTAGAAACCGCAGGTGGATATTCAGATCGCTTAGGGGCCTGTAGTGGAAAAAGGAATAACTTGAAATGAAAACTAAACAGAGGCATTCTGTGAAACTTCTTTCTGATCTGTGTATTCAACTAACAGAGTTGAACCCTAATTTTGATTGAGGAGTTCTGAAACACTCTTTCTGTAGAAACTGCAAGCAGGGATTCGGAGCGCTAAGGGGCCTATAGTGGAAAAAGGAAAATCTTCAAATAAAAACTACACAGAAGCATTCTGTGAAACATCTTTCTGCTCTGTGCATTCAACTAACATAGTTGAACCTTAATTTTGATTGAGCAGTTCTGAAAAACACTATCTGTATAAACTGCAAGTGGACATTCGGAGCTCTAAGGGGCCTATAGTGGAAAAAGGAATATCTTCAAATAAAAACTGCACAGAAGGATTCTGGGAAACTTCTTTCTGATCTGTGCATACAACTAACAGAGTTAAAACTTACTTTTGATTGAGCAGTTCTGAAACACTCTTCCTGTAGAAACTGAAAGTGGACATTCGGAGCACTGAGGAGCCTATAGTGGAAAAAGGAATATGTTAAAAAAAAAACTACACAGAATCTTTCTGTGAAACTTCTTTCTGATCTGTGCATGCAAGTAAAATTTTTGAACCTTACTTCTGATTGAGGGTTTCTGAAACACTCTACCTGTAGAAACTGCAAGTGGACATTCGGAGTGCTATGGGGCCTATACTGGAAAAAGGAATATCTTCAAATAAAAACTACAGAGAAGCATTATGTGAAACTGATTTCTGATCTGTGCATTCAACTAATAGAGTTGAACTTTTCATTTCATTGAGCATTTCTGAAACACTCTTTCTGTAGAAACTGAAAATGGACATTCGGAGTGCTAAGGGGCCTATAGTGGAAAAAAAGAATAGCTTCATATAAAAAGAACAGAGAAGTGTTCTGTGAAACTTCTTTCTCATATGTGCATTCAACTAACAGAGTTGAACCTTACTTTTGATTGAGCAGTTCTGAAACACTCTTTCTGTAGAAACTGCAAGTGGACATTCGGAGTGCTAAGGGGCCTATAGTCTAAAAAGGGATATCTTGAATTAAAAACTACACAGAAGCATTCTTTGAAACTACTTTCTGATCTGTGCATTCAACTAACAGTGTTGAACTGTACTTTTGATTGAGCAGTTCTGAAACACTCTTTCTGTAGAAACAGTAAGTGGAAATTCCGTGTGCTTTGGGGCCTATAGTGGAAAAAGGAATATCTTTAATTAGAAACTACACAGAAGCATTCTGTGAAACTTCATTCTGATCTCTGCTTTCAACTAACAGAGTTGAACCTTACTTTTGATTGAGGAGTTCTGAAACACTCTTTCTGTAGAAACTGCAAGTGGATATTCGAGGCTCTGAAGGGCCTACATTGGAAAAAGCTATATCTTCAAATAAAAACTACATAGAAGCATTCTGTGAAACTTCTTTATGATCTGTGCATTCAACTAACAGAGTTGAACCTAACTTTTTATTGAGCAGTTCTGAAACACTCTTTCTGTAGTAATTGCAAGTGGACATTCAGAGGGCTAAGGAACCTACAGTGGAAAAAGGAATATCTTAAAATAAAGACTACACAGAAGCATTCTGTGAAACTTCTTTCTGATCTGTGCATTTTACTAACAGAGTTGAAACTTATTTTGGATTGCACAGTTCTGAAACACTCTTTCTGTGGAAACTGCAAGTGGACATTCGGATCGCTAAGGGGCCTATAGTGGAAAAATAAATATCTTCAAATATAAAGTACACAGAAGCATTCTGTGAAACTTCTTTCTGATCTGTGCATTCAACTAACAGAGTTGAACGTTACTTTTTATGGAGTAGCTCTGAAACACTCTTTCTGTAGAAAATGCAAGTGGTCATTTGGATCTCTAAGGGGCCAATAGTGGAAAAAGGAATATCGTCAAATAAAAATTACACAGAAGCATTCCGTGAAGCTTCTTTCTGATCTGTGCATTCAACTGACAGAGTTGAACCTTACTTTGATTGAGCAGTTCTGAAACACTCTTTCTGTAGAAACTGCAAGTGGACATTCAGAGCGGTAAGGGATCTATAGAGGAAAAAGGAATATCTTCAAATAAAAACTACACAGAAGCATTCTGTGTATCTTTTCTCTGATCTGTGCATACAACCAGCAGACTTGAACCTTACTTTTGATTGAGCAGTTCTGAAACGCTATTTCTGCAGAAATTGCAAGTGGACATTCGGAGCGCTAAGGGGCCTATAGGGGAAAAAGGAATATCTTCAAATAAAAACTACACAGAAGCATTCTGTGTATCTTTTCTCTGATCTGTGCATACAACCAGCAGACTTGAACCTTACTTTTGATTGAGCAGTTCTGAAACGCTATTTCTGCAGAAATTGCAAGTGGACATTCGGAGCGCTAAGGGGCCTATAGGGGAAAAAGGAATATCTTCAAATAAAAACGACACAGAAGCATTCTGTGAAACTTCTTTCTGATCTGTGCATTCAACTAACAGAGTTGAACCTTACTTTTGATTGAGGAGTTCTGACACACTCTTTCTGTAGAAAGTACAAGTGGACATTCAGACCGCTAAGGGGCCTATAGTGGTAAAAGGAATATCTTCAATTAAAAACTACATAGAAGTATTCTGTGAAACTGCTTTCTGATCTGTGCATGTCACTAACAGAGTTGAAAATTCCTTGTGATTGAGCAGTTCTGAAGCACTCTTTCTGTAGAGACTGCAAGTGGACGTTCGGAGCACTTAGTGTCCTACAGTGGAAAAAGGAATATCTTCAAATAAAAACTACGCAGAAGCATTTTGTGAAACTACTTTCTTATCTATGCATTCATCTAACAGGTTTGAACCTTACATTTGATTGAGCAGTTCTGAAACACACTTAGTGTAGAAGCTGCAAGTGGACTTCCAGAGTGCTAAGTGGCCTATAATGGTAAAAGGAATATCTTCAATTAAAAACTACACGGAAGCATTCTGTGAA
The DNA here is from genome assembly GCF_006542625.1 of Nomascus leucogenys. NCBI lineage: Eukaryota > Metazoa > Chordata > Mammalia > Primates > Hylobatidae > Nomascus > Nomascus leucogenys. The sequence goes on from NC_044401.1 coordinate 27,582,568, forward strand.
ACACATTTGTGATCTGTGCATACAAGTAAAAATGTTGAACCGAATTTTGATTGAGCAGTTCTGAAACACTCTTTATGCAGAAACTGCAAGCGGACATTCCTAGCGCTAAGGGGCCTATAGTGGAAAAAGGAAAATCTTCAAATAAAAACTACACAGAAGCATTCTGTGAAACTACTTTCTGATCTGTGCATTCAGCTAACAGAGTTGAAACTTACTTTTGATTCACGAGTTCTGAAACACTCTTTCTGTAGAAACTGCAAGTGGACATTCGGAGCGCTATGGGGCCTATAGTGGTAAAATGAATATCTTCAAATAAAAACTACACAGAAGCATTCCGTGGAACTCCTTTCTGATCTGTGCATTCAACTAACAGAATTGAGCCTTAATTTGATTGAGGAGTTCTGAAACACTATTTGTGTAGAAACCGCAAGTGGATATTTGGAAATCTAAGGGGCCTATTGTGGAAAAAGGAATATCTTCAAATAAAAACTACACGGAAGCATTCTTTGAAATTTCTTTCTGATCGGTGCATTCATCTAACAGATTTGAACCTTACTTTTCATTGAGGTGTTGTGAAGCACTCTTTCTGTGGAAACCGCAGGTGGACATTCGGAACGCGATGTGGCCTATAGTGGAAAAAGGAATATTTTAAATGAAAACTACAAAGAAGCCTTCTGTGAAACTTCTTTCTGGTCTGTGCATTCAACCAACAGAGTTGAACCTTACTATTTATTGCGCAGTTCTTAAACACTCCTGTAGAAACTGCAAGTGGACATACGGAGTGTTCAGGGGCATATAGTGTAAAAAGGAATATCGTCAAATAAAAACTACACAGAAGCATTCTATGAAACTTCCTTCTGATTTCTGTATTCAACTAACACAGTTGAACCTTACTTTTGAATGTTCAGTTCTGAAGCACTCTTTCTGTAGAAACTGCAAGTTGACATTAGGAGCGCTAAGTTTCCTGTACTTGAAAAAGGAATATCTTCAAATAAAAACTACACAGAAGAATTCTGTGAAACTTCGTGCTGATGGGTGCATTCAAATAACAGAGTTGAACCTCACTTTTCATTGAAGCGTTCTGAAACACTCTTTCTGTAGAAACCGCAAGTACACATTCGGAACTATAAGGGGCCTATACTAGAAAAAGGATTATCTTCTAATAAAAACTACACAGAAGCATTATGTGAAACATGTTTCTGATCTGTGCATTCAGCTAACAGAGCTGAACCTTACTTTTGATTGAGCAGTTCTGAAACACTCTTTCTGTAGAAACTGCAAGTGGACATTCGGAGCGCTACAGGGCCTATAGTGGAAAAAGGAATGACTTCAAATAAAAATTACACAGAAGGATTCTGTGGAACTTCTTTCCGATCTGTGCATTTAACTAACAGAGTTGAACCTTGCCTTTAACAGAGGAGTTCTGAAACACTCTTTCTGTAGAAACCGCAAGTGGTCATTCCGAGCGCTAATGGGCTTACAGTGGAAAAAGGAATATCTTCAAATAAAAACCACACTGAAGCATTCTGTGAAACTACTTTCTGATCTGTACACTCAAGTAACAGAGTTGACCCTTACTTTTGATTGAAGAGTTCTGAAATATTCTTTGGGTATAAACTTCAAGTGGATATTCGGGGCACTGAGGGGCCTATAGTGGAAAAAAAGAATAGCTTCAAATAAAAACTACAGAGAAGAATTCTGTGAAAATTCTTTCTGATCTGTGCATTCAACTAACCGAGTGGAACCTTACTTTTGATTGAGCAGTTCTGAAACACTCTTTCTGTAGAAACTGCAAGTGGACATTCGGAGGGCTGAAGGGCCTATAGTGGAATAAAAGAATAGCTTCAAATAAAAACTACAAAGAAGCATACTGTGAAACTTCCTTCTGATCTGTGCATTCAACTAACCGATTGGAACCTTACTTTTGATTGAGCAGTTCTGAAACACTCTTTCTGTAGAAATTGCAAGTGGACATTAGGAGCGCTAAGGGGCCTACAGTGGAAAAAGGAATATCTTCAAATAAAAACTACAAAGAAGCATTCTGTGAAACTTCTTTCTGATCTGTGCATTCAACTGAGTTGAACCTTACTTTTTATTGAGCAGTTCTGAAACACTTTCTCTGTAGTAATTGCAAGTGGACATTCAGAGCACTAAGGGACCTATAGTGGAAAAAGGAATATCTTAAAATAAAAACTACACAGAAGCATTCTGTGAAACTTCTTTCTGATCTGTGCATTCAACTAACACAGTTGAACCTTACTTTTGATTGAGCAGTTCTGAAACACTCTTTCTGTGGAATCTGCAAGTGGACATTCGGAACTCTAAGGGTCCTATATTGGAAAAATAAATATCTTCAATTAAAAACGACACAGAAGTATTCTGTGAAACTTCTTTCTGATCTGTGCATTCAACCATCTGTGTTGAACCTTACTTTTTATTGAGTAGTTCTGAAACACTCTTTCTGTAGAAAATGGAAGTGGTCATTCGGATCGCTAAGGGGCCTCTAGTGGAAAAAATAACAACGTCAAATAAAAACTACACAGAAGCATTCTGTGAAACTTCTTCCTGATCTGTGCTTTCAACTAACAGACTTGAACCTTACTTTTGGTTGAGTAGTTCTGAAACACTCTTTCTGTAGAAACTGCAAGTGAACATTCTGAACGCTAAGAGGCCTATAGTGGGAAAAGGAATACCGTCACATCAAAACTACACAGAAGCATTCTGTGAAACATCTTTCTGATCTGTGCATTCAACTAACTGAGTTGAACCTTAGTTTTGACTGAGCACTTCTGAAACACACTTTCTGTAGAAACTGCAAGCAGATATTCGGAGCGCAAAGGGCACATTAGTGGAAAAAGGAATATCTTCAAATAAAAAATATGCTGAAGCATTCTGTGAAACTTTTTCTGATCTGTGCATTTAACTAAAAGAGTTGAAAATTACATTTGATTGAGCCGTTCTGAAACACTCTTTCTGTAGAGACTGAAAGTTGACATTCGGAGCACTTAGGGGCCTATAGTGGGAAAAGGAGTATCTTTAAATAAAAACTACGTGGTAGCATTCTGTGAAACTTCTTTCTGATCTATGCCTTCATCAAACAGATTTGAACCTTACATTTGATTGAGCAGTTCTGAAACACTGTTAGTGTAGAAGCTGCAAGTGGACTTTCAGAGTGCTCAGGGGCCTACAGTGGTAAAAGGAATATCTTCAATTAAAAACTACACAGAAGCATTCTGTGAAACTCCTTTGTGATCTGTGCATACAAGTAAATGTGTTGAACCGAATTTTGATTGAGCAGTTCTGAAACACTCTTTCTGTAGAAACTGCAAGCGGACATTCATAGCACTAAGGGGCCTATAGTGGAAAAACGAATATCTTCAAATAAAAACCACAAAGAAGCATTCTGTGAAACTAATTTCTTATCTGTGCATTCAGCTAAGATAGTTGAAACTTACTTTTGATTCAGGAGTTCTGAAACACTCTTTCTGTAGAAACTGCAAGTGGACATTCTGAGTGCCATGGGGCCTATAGTGGAAAAAGGAATATCTTCAAATAAAAACTACACAGAAGAATTCCATGGAATTCCTTTCTGATCTGTGCATTCAACAAACAGAGTTGAGCCTTAATTTTATTGAGGGGTTCTGAAACACTTTTCTGTACAAACTGTAAGTGGACATTAAGAGCGCTAAGGGGACTATAGTGGAAAAAGGAATATCTTCAAATAAAAACTACAGAGAAGCACAATGTGTAACTTCTTTCTGATCTGTGCATTCAATTAACAGAGACGAACCTTAATTTTGATTGAAGAGTTCTGAAACTATCTTTGTGTGGAAACCGCAAGTGGACATTTGGAGCGCTAAGGGGACTATAGTGGAAAAAGGAATATCTTCAAATAAAAATTACACGGAGGCATTCTGTGAAACTACTTTCTGATCTGTGCATTCAACTAACAGAGTTGAACCTTACTTTTGATTGAGGAATTCTGAAACACTGTTTCTGAAAAAACCGCAAGTGGATATTCGGAGCTCTAAGGGGCCTATGGTGGAAAAAGGAATATCTTCAAATAAAAACTACCCAGAAGCATTCTGTGAAACTTCTTTCTGATCTGTGCATGCAACTAACAGAGTCGAACCTTACTTTTGATTGAGGAGTTCTGAAACACTCTTTCTGTAGAAACTGCAAGTGGACATTCAGAACGCTAAGTGTCTTTAGTGGAAAAAGGAACATCTTCAAATAAAAACTACACAGAAGCATTCTGTGAAACTACTTTCTGATCGGTGCATTCAACTAACAGAGTTGAACCTTACTTTTGATTGAGGAGTTCTGAAACACTCTTTCTGTGGAAACCTCAAGTGGACATTCGGAGCACTAAGGGGCTTACAGTGGTAAAAGGAATATCTTCAAAGAAAAACCACAGTGAAGCATTCTGTGAAACTTCTTTTTGATCTGTGCATTCAACTAACAGACTGGAACATTACTTTTCATTGAGCAGTTCTGAAACTCTCTTTCTGTAGAAACTGCAAGTGCACATTCGGAGCGCTGAAGGGTCTATAGTGGAATAAAAGAATAGCTTCAAATAAAAACTAAAGAGAAGCATACTGTGAAAATTCTATCTGATCTGTGCATTCAACTAATAGAGGTGAACCTTATTTTTTATTGTGCAGTTCTGAAACACTCTTTCTGTAGATTCTGCAAGTGGACATTCGGAGCGCTAAGGGGCCTATAGTGGAAAAAGGAATATCTTCAAATAAAAAGTACACAGAAGCATTCCGTGAAACTTCTTTCAGATCTGTGCTTTCAACTAACAGAGTTGAACCTTACTTTTGATTGAGCAGTTCTGAAACACTCTTTGTGTTGAAACTCCAAGTGGACTTTCCGAGCGCTAAGCGGCCTATAGTGGTAAAAGGAATATCTTGAATTAAAAACTACACAGAAGCGTTCTGTGAAACTCCTTTGTGATCTGTGCATACAACTAAAAATGTTGATCCGTACTTTTGATTGAGCAGTTCCGTAACTCTCTTTCTGTAGAAACTGCAAGCGGACATTTGTAGCGCTAAGGGGCCTATAGTGGAAAAAGGAATATCTTCAAATAAAAATTACATGAAAGCATTGTGTGAAAATTCTTTCTGATCTGAGCATTCATCTAACAGGGTTCAACCTTATTTTTGATTGAAGAATTCTGAAACACTCTATCTGTAGAAACTGAAATCGGACATTCCGAGCACTGAGGGGCCTGTAGTGGAAAAAGTGATTTGTTCAAAAAAACTACTCAGAAGCATTCTGTGAAACTTCTTTCTGAGCTGTGCATTCAGCTAACAGAGATGAAATGTACTGTTGATTCAGGAGTTCTGTAAAACTCTTTCTGTAGAAACTGCAAGTGGACATTCGAAGCGCTAAGGGGCTTCCAGTGGAAAAAGGAATATCTTCAAATAAAAACGACACAGAAGCATTCTGTGAAACTCCTTTCTGATCTGTGCATTTAACTAACAGAGTTGAGTCTTAAGTTGATTGAGGAGTTCTGAAACACTGTTTCTGTAGAAACTGCAAGTGGACATTAGGAGCGCTAAGGGTACTATAGTGGAAAAAGCAATATCTTCAAATTAAAACTACACAGAATCATTCTGTGCAACTTCTTTATGATCTGTGCATTCAAATAACAGAGATGAACCTTAATTTTGATTGAGGAGTTCTGAAACAATCTTTCTGTAGAAACTGCAAGTGGACATTTGGAGTGCTAAGGGGACTATAGTCGAAAAAGGAATATGTTCAAATAAAAATTACACAGAGGCATTCTGTGAAACTACTTTCTGATCTGTGCATTCAACTAACAGAGTTGAACCTTACTTTTGATTGAGGAGTTCTGAAACACACTTTCTGTATAAACTGCAACAGGATATTCGGAGCGCTAAGGGGCCTATGGTGGAAAAAGGAATATCTTCAAATAAAAACTACACAGAAGGATTCTGTGGAACTTCTTTCTGATCTGTCCATTCAACTAACAGAGTTAAACCTTACTTTAACTGAGGAGTTTTGAAACAGTCTTTCTGTAGAAACTGCAAGTGGACATTCGGAGCACTTAGGGGCCTATAGTGGAAAAAGGATTATCTTCAAATAAATACTACGCAGAGGCATTCTGTGAAACTTCTTTCCGATCTACGCATTCATCTAACAGATTTGAATTTTACTTTTGATTGAGCAGTTCTGAGACACTCTTTCTTTAGAAACTGCAAGTGGACTTTTTGAGGGCTAATGGGCTTACAGTGGAAAAAGGAATATTTTCAATTAAAAACTACACAGAAGCATTCTGTGAAACTCCTTTCTCATCTGTGCATACAACTAACAGAGTTGAACCGTACTTTTGATTGAGCAGTTCTGAAACACTCTTTCTGTAGAAATTGCAAGCAGACGTTCAGAACGCTAAGTTGTCAATAGTGGAAAAAGGAGTATCTTCAAATAAAAACTACACAGAAGCATTCTGTGAAACTTCTTTCTGATCCGTGCATTCAGCTAACAGAGTTGAACCTTATTTTTGATTGAGCAGTTCTGCAACACTCTTTCTGTAGAAATTGAAAGCGGACATTTGGAGCTTTGAGGGGCCTATAGTGGAAAAAGGAATGTCTTCAAATAAAAACTACACAGAAGCATTCTCTGAAACTTCTATCTGATCTGTGCATTCACCTAACAGAGTTGAAACTTACTTTTGATTCAGGAGTTCTGAAGCACTCTTTGTGTAGAAACTGCAAATGCACATTCGGAGTGCTAAGGGGCCTATAGTGGAAAAAGGAATATCTTCAAATAAAAACCACACAGAAGCATTCTGTGAAACTCCTTTCTGATCTGTGCATTCAACTAGAAGAGTTGAACGTTAATTTGATTGAGGAGTTCTGAAACACTGTTTCTGTAGAAACTGCAAGTGGACATTAGGAGCGCAAAGGGGACTGTAGTGGAAAAAGGAATACCTTCAAATAAAAACTACACAGAAGCATTCTGTGAAACATATTTCTGATCTGTGCATTCAACTTACAGAGTTGAACCTTACATTTGATTGAGGATTTCTGAAACACTCTTTCTGTAGAAGCTGCAAGTGGACATTAGGAGAGCTATGGGGACTACAGTGGAAAAAGAAATATCTTCAAATAAAAACCACACAGAAGCATTCTGTGAAACTTCTTTCTGATCTGTGCATTCAAATAACAGAGTTGAACCTTACATTTGATTGAGGAGTTTTGAAACACTGTTTTTGTAGAAACTGCACATGGATATTCGGAGCACTAAGGGGCCTATTGTGGAAAAAGGAATATCTACAAATAAAAACTACACAGAAGCATTCTGTGAAACTTCTTTCCGATCTGTGCATTCAACTAGCCGAGTTGAATGTTGGTTTTGATTGACGATTTCTGAAACACTCTTTCTGTAGAAACTGCAGGTGGACATTCAGAACGATAAGGAGCCTATAGTGGAAAAAGGAATATCTTCAAATAAAAACTACACAGAAGCATTCTGTGAAACTTCTTTCTGATGTGTGCATTCAACTAACTCAGTAGAACCTTACTTTTTATTGAGGAGTTTTGATGCACTCTTTCTATAGAAACTGCAAGTGGACATTTGGAGCGTTACGCAGCCTATCGTGGAATAAGGAATATCTTGAAATAAAAACTACACAGAAACATTCTGTGAAATTTCATTCTGATCTGTGCATTCAACTAAGAGAGTTGAACCTTAGTTTTGATTGAGGAGTTTTTAAACACTCTTTCTGTAGAAACTGCAAGAGGACATTTGGAGTGCTATGCAGCCTATCAGGTAAAAAGGGAATATATTAAAATAAAAACTAAACAGAAGCATTCTGTGAAACGTCTTTCTGATCTGTGCATTCAACTAATAGGGTTCAATCTTACTTTAGATTGAGGAGTTTTGAAACACTCTATCTGAGGAAACTGCAAGTGGACATTTGGAGCGCTAAGAGGACCACAGTGCAAAAAGGAATATCTTCAAATAAAAACTACACAGATACATACTGTGAAACTTCTTTCTGATGTGTGCATTCAACTAATAGAGGTGAACCTTACTTTTGATTGAGGTGTTTTGAAACACTCTTTCTGTAGGAACCGCAAGTGGACATATGGAGCGCTATGCCGCCTATTGTGGATAAAGGAATATCTTCAAATAAAAACTACAGAGAAACATTCTGTGAAACTTCTTTCTCATTGGTGCATTCAACTAACAGAGTTGAACCTTACTTTTGATTGATTAGTTTTGAAAGACTCTTTCTGTATAAACTGCAAGTAGACATTTGGAGCGCTACGTGGCCTATAGTGGAAAAAGGAATAGCTTCAAACAAAAACTGCACAGAAGCATTCTGTGAAACTTCTTTCTGATCTGTGCATTCAACTAACAGAGTTGAACCTTACCTTCAATTGAGGAGTTTTGGAACACTCTTTCTGTAGAAACTGGAAGTGGATATTTGGAGTGCTAAGAGGCCTATCATTGAAAAACGAATATCTTCAAATAAAAACTACACAGAAGCATTCTGTGAAACTTCATTCTCATCTGTGCATTCAACTAACAGAATGGAACTTTACTTTTGATTGTGGAATTTTGAAACGCTCTTTCTGTAGAAACTGCAAGTGGACATTTGGAGTGCTAAGAGGCCTATCGTGGAAAAAGGAATATCTTCAAATAAAATCTACAAAGAAACATTCTGTGAAACTTCTTTCTGATCTATGCATTCAAGTAACAGAGTTGAACCTTACTTTGAATTGAGCAGTTTTGAAACACTCTTTCTGTAGAAACTGCTAGTGTACATTTGGAGTGCTAAGAGGCCTATCATGGAAAAAGGAATATCTTGAAATAAAATCTACAAAGAAACATTCTGTGAAACTGCTTTCTGATCTGTGTATCCAACTAACAGAGTTGAACCTTACTTTTGATTGAGAAGTTTCGAAACACTCTTTCTGTAGAAACTGAAAGTGGACAATTGGAACGCTACGCGGCCTTTTGTGTAAAAAGTAATATCTTCAAGCAAAAACTTCACAGTAGCATTCTGTGAAACTTCATTCTGATCTCTGCATTCAACTAACAGAGTTGAACCTTACTTTTGATTGAGGAGTTTTGAAACCCTCTTTCTGTAGAATCTGGAAGTGGACATTTGGAGCTCTACGTGGCCTATCATGGAAAAATGAATATCTTCAAATAAAAACTACACAGAAGCATTCTGTGAAACTTCTTTTTGATCTGTGCATTCAGCTAACAGAGTTCAACCTTACTTTTGATTGAAGAGTTTTGAAACACTCTTTCTGTAGAAACTGCAAGTGGACATTTGGAGCGTTAAGCGGCTTATCGTGGAAAAAGGAATATTTTCAAATAAAAACTACACAGAAGCATTCTGTGAAACTTCTTTCTGATCTGTTCATTCAACTAATGGAGTCAAACCTTACTTTTGATTGGGGAGTTTTGAAACACTCTTTCTGTGGAAACTGCAAGTGGACATTTAAAGCGCTATGTGGCCTATCGTGGAAAAAGTAAAATCTTCAAATAAAAACCACAGAGAAGCATTCTGTGAAACTTCTTTCTGATCTGTGCATTCAACTAACAGAGTTATACCTTACTTTTGATTGAGGACTTTCGAAACACTCTTTCTATAGAAACTGCGTGTGGACATTTTGAACGCTAAAAGCCCTGTCGTAGAAAAAGAAATATCTTCAAATAAAAACTACACAGAAGCATTCTGTGAAACTTCTTTCATAACTGTGCATTCAACTAACAGAGGTGAACCTTACTTTTGATTGAGGAGTTTTGAAACACTCTTTCTGTAGAAACTGCAAGTGGACATTTGGAGCGCAAAGAGGCCTATAGTGGAAAAAGGAATATCTTCAAATAAAAACCACACTGAAGCATTCTGTGAAACTTCTTTCTGATCTGTCCCTTTGACTATGAGAGTTGAACCTCACTTTTTTTGAGCAGTTCTGAAACACTCCTCCTGTATAAACTGAAAGTGGACATTTGGAGCGCTAAGAGGCATATAGTGGAAAAAGGAATGTCTTCAAATAAAAAATGCATGGAAGCATTCTGTGAAACTGCTTTCCTATCTGTGCATTCACCTAACGGAGTTGAAGCTTGCTTTAGATTCAGCAGTTCTGAAACACTCTTTCTCTAGAAACTGCAAGTGGACATTCGGAGCGCTAAGAAGCCAATAGTGGAAAAAGGAATATATTCAAATAAAAACTGCACAGAATCATTCTGTGAAACTTCTTCCTGATCTGTGCATTCAAGTAACAGATTTGAACCTTACTTTTGATTGTGGAGTTTTGAAACAATGTTTCTGTAGAAACTGCAAGTGGCCATTCAGAGCGCTAAGAGGTCTATAGTGCAGACAGGAATATCTTCAAATCAAAACTACACCAAAGCATTCTGGGAAACTTTTTCTCATCTGTCCATTCAACTAACAGAGTTGAAGCTTACTTTTGATTGAGGAGTTTTGAAACACTCTTTCTGTAGAAACTGCAAGTAGACACTTGGAGAGCTACGCGGCCTATCGTGGAAATAGGAAGATCCTCAAATAAAAAGTACACAGAAGCATTTTGTGAAACTTATTTCTGATCTGTGCATTCAACTGACAGTGTTGAACCTTACTTTATATTGAGGAATATCGAAACACTCTTCCTGTAGAAACTGCAAGTGGACATTTGTAGCGCTGTGCGGCCTACCTTGGAAAAAGAAGTATCTTCAAATAAAAACTCCACAGAAGTATTCTGTGAAACTTCCTTCTTATCTGTGCATTCAACTAACAGAGTTGAACCTTACTTTTGATTGAGGAGTTTTGAAACCCTCTTTCTGTAGAAACTGCATGTCGACATTTGGAGTGCTATGCAGCCTATCATGTAAAGAAGAATAGCTTCAAATAAAAACTAAACAGAAGCATTCTGTGAAACTTCTTTCCGATCTGCGCATTTAAGTAACACAGTTGAATCTTACATTTGATTGAGGTGTTTTCAAACACTCCTTCTATAGAAACTGCAAGTGGACACTTGGAGTGCTAAGAGGCCTATCGTAGAAAAAGGAATATGTTCAAATAAAAACTACACAGAAGCATTCTGTGGAACTTCTTTCTGATCTGTGCATTCAACTAACAGAGTTGAACCTTACTTTTGATTGAAGAGTTTTCAAACACTCTTTCTGTAGAAACTGCTATTGGACATGTGGAGCGCTACGGGGCTTATTGTGGAAAAAGGAATATCTTCAAATAAAAACTACACAGAAGCATTCTGTGAAACTTCTTTTTGATCTGTGCATTCAACTAACAGAGTTGAACCTTACTTTTGATTGAGGAGTTTTGAAACACTCTTTCTGTAGAAACTGCAAGTGGAAATTTGGAGCGCTACGCCGCCTATCATGGAAAAAGGAATATCTTCAAATAAAAACTACACAGAAGCATACAGTGAAATTTCTTTCTGATGTGTGCATTCAACTAACAGCATTGAACCTTAATTTTGATTGAGGAGTTCTGAAACACTCAGTCTGTAGAAACTGCAAGTGGACATTTAAAATGCTTCGCGGCCTATCATGGAAAAAGTTATACGTTCAAATAAAAACTACACAGAAGCATTCTGTGAAACTTCTTTCTCGTCTGTGCATTCAACTAACAGCGTTGAACCTTACTTTTGATTGAGGAGTTTTGAAACACTCTTTCTGTAGAAACTACAAGTGGACATTTGGAGCACTACGTGGCCTATAGTGGAAAAAGGAATATCTTCAAATAATAACTACACAGTTGCATTATGTGAAACAACTTTCTGACCTGTGCTTTCAACTAACAGAGTTGAACCTTCCTTTTGATTGAGGAGTTTCGAAACACTCTTTCTGTAGAAACTGCAAGTGGACATTTGGAGTGCTAAGAGGCCTGTCGTGGAAAAATGAATATCCTCAGATAAAAACTACACAGAAGCATTCTGTGAAACTTCTTTCTGATATGTGCAATGAACTAACAGAGTTGAACCCTACTTTTCATTGAGGAGTGTTGATGCACTCTTTCTGTAGAAACTTCAAGTGGACATTTCGAACGCTACGCGGCCTATCGTGGAAGATGGAATATCTTCAAACAAAAACTACTCAGAACGATTCTGTGAAACTTCTTTTTGATCTGTGCATTCAACTGACAGAGCTGAACCTTACTTTTGATTGAGGAGTTTTGAAACTCTCTTTCTGTAGAAACTGCAATGGCACATTTGGAGCGCTACGCAGCCTATCATGGAAAAAAGAATAACTTCAAATAAAAACTACACTGAAGCATTCTGTGAAACTTCTTTTTGATCTGTGTTTTCAACTAACAGAGTTGAATCTTACTTTTGATTGAGGAGTTTTGAAACCCTCTGTCTGTAGAAACTGCAAGTGGAAATTTTGAGCGTTACGCGGCCTATAGTGGACAACGGAGTATCTTCAAATAAAAACTACACCAATGCATTCTGTGAAACAACTTTCTGATCTGTGCATTCAACTAACAGAGTTGAACTTAACTTTTTATTGAAGAGTTTTGAAACACTCTTTCTGTAGAAACTGCTAGTGGACATTTGGAGCGCTATTCGGCCTATCTTGGAAAAAGGAATATCTTCAAATAAGAACTACAGAGAAGCATTCTGTGAAACTACTTTCTGATCTGGGCATTCAACTAACAGAGTAGAACCTTACTTTTGATTGAGGAGTTTTGAAAAACTCTTTCTGTAGAAACTGTAAGTGGACATATGGAGTGCTATGCGGCCTATCGTGGAAAAAGGAATATCTTGAAATAAAAACTACACAGAAGCATTCTCTGAAACTTGTTTCCTATCTGTGCATTCTACTAAAGAGTTGAACCTTACTTTTGATTGAGGAGTTTTGAAACTCTCTTTCTGTAGAAACTGCAAGTGAACATTTGGAGCGCTATGCGGCCTATCGTGGAAAAAGCAATATCTTCAAATAAAAACTACACAGAAGCATTCTGTGAAACTTCTTTCTGATCTGTGCATTCAACTAACAGAGTTGAACCTTACTTTTGATTGAGGAGTTTTGAAACACTCTGTAGAAACTGGAAGTGGACATTTGGGGTGCTAAGAGGCTTATCGTGGAAAAAGGAATATCCGCAGATAAAAACTACACAGAAGCATTCTGTGGAACTTCTTTCTGATCTGTGCAATGAACTAACGGAGTTGAACCCTACTTTTCATTGAGGAGTGTTGAAACACTCTTTCTGTAGAAACTGCAATGGGACATTTGGAGCGCTTTGCGGCCTATCGTGGAAAATTGATTAAATTCAAATAAAAACTACACAGAAGCATTCTGTGAAACTACTTTTTGATCTGTGTATTCAACTAACAGAGTTGAATCTCAGTTTTGATAGAGGAGTTTTGAAACACTCTGTCTGTAGAAACTACAAGTGGAAATTTGGAGCCCTACGTGGCGTATAGTGGAAAACGGAATATCTTCAGTTAAAAACTACATAAAAGCATTCTGTGAAACTCCTTTCTGATCTGTGCATTCAACTAACAGAGTTGAACTTAACTTTTTATTGAAGAGTTTTGAAACACTCTTTCTGTAGAAACTGCTAGTGGACATTTGAGCGCTATTCGGCCTATCTTGGAAAACGAATATCTTCAAATAAAAACTACACAGAAGCATTCTGTGGAACTTCTTTCTGATCTGTGCATTCAACTGACAGCATTGAATCTTCCTTTTGATTGAGGAGTTTTGAAACACTCTTTCTGTAGAAACTGCAAGTGGACATTTGGAGTGCTATGGGGCCTATCATGGAAAAAGGAATATCTCCAAATAAAAACTAAACAGAAGCATTCTGTGAAACGTCTTTCTGATCTTTGCATTCAACTAACAGACCTGAATCTTACTTTAGATTGAGGAGTTTTGAAACACTCTTTCTGTACAAACTGCAATTGGACATTAGGAACGGTAAGAGGCCTATCGTAGAAAAAGGAATATCTTCAAATAAAAACTACACAGAAGAATTCTGTGAAACTTATTTCTGATCTGTGCATTCAACTAACAGATTTGAACCTTACATTTTATTGCGGAGTTTTGAAACCCTCTTTCTGTAGAAACTGCAAGTGATCATTTGGAGCGCTATGCGGCCTATCGTGGAAAATGGAATAACTTCGAAGAAAAACTACAGAGAAGCATTCTGTGAAACTTCTTTTCGATCTGTGCACTCAACTAATAGAGTTGAACGTTACTTTTGATTGAGGAGTTTTGAAACACTCTTTCTCTCAAAAATGCAAGTGGACATTTGGAGCGCTAAGAGGCCTATCGTGGAAAAAGAAATACCTTCAAATAAAATCTACACAGAAGCATTCCATGAAACTTCTTCCTGACCTGTGCATTCAACCAACAGAGTTGAACCTTACTTTTGATTGAGGAGTATTGAAACACCCTTTCTATAAAAACTGCATGTGGACAATTGGAGCACTACGAGGCCTATCATAGAAAAAGTAATATCTTCATATAAAAACTACAAAGAAGGATAGTGGAGCCAAGATGTTCGATTAGGAACAACTCCGGTCTCCATCTCTCAGGCCCAGCGACACAGAAGCCTGCTGATTTCTGCATTTCTGCTTGAGGTACAGCTTTCTTCTCACTAGGCAGTGCCTAACAGTGGGTGCAGGACAGTGGGTGAAGTGCACTGCACGTGAGCCGAAGCATGGTGAGGCATTGCCTCACTCGGGAAGTGCAAGTGGTCAGGGAGTTCCCTTTCCTAGTCAAAGAAAGGGGAAACAGAGGCCACTTTTAATATCGTGTCATTCCCATCATAATACTGCGCTTTTTCAACTCAAATTTAAGGGATGGAGGAAGATCTATCAAGCAAATGGAAAACAAAAAAAGGCAAGGGTTGCAATCCTAGTCTCTGATAAAACAGACTTTAAGCCAACAAAGATCAAAAGAGACATAGAAGGCCATTACATAATGGTAAAGGGATCAATTCAACAAGAAGAGCTAACTATCCTAAATATATATGCACCCAACACAGGAGCACCCAGATTCATAAAGCAAGTCCTGAGTGACCCACAAAGGGACTTAAACTCCCACACAATAATAATGGGAGATTTTAACACCCCACTGTCAGCATTAGACAGATCAACGAGACAGAAAGTTAACAAGGATATTCAGGAATTGAACTCAGCTCGACATAAAGTGGACCTAATAGACATCTACAGAACTCTCCACCCCAAGTCCACAGAATATACATTTTTTTCAGCACCACACCACACCTATTCCAAAATTGACCACATAGTTGGAAGTAAAGCTCTCCTCAGCAAATGTAAAAGAACAGAAATTATAACAAACTGTCTCTCAGACCACAGTGCAATCAAACTAGAACTCAGGATTAAGAAACTCACTCAAAACCGCTCAACTACATGGAAACTGAACAACCTGCTCCTGAATGACTATTGGGTACGTAATGAAATGAAGGCAGAAATAAAGGTGTTCTTTAAAACCAACGAGAACAAAGACGCAACATACCAGAATCTCTGGGACACGTTCAAAGCAGTGTGTAGAGGGAAATTTATAGCACTAAATGCCCACAAGGGAAAGCAGGGAAGATCCAAAATTGACACCCTAACATGACAATTAAAAGAACTAGAAAAGCAAGAGCAAACACATTCAAAAGCTAGCAGAAGGCTAGAAATAACTAAAATCAGAGCAGAACTGAAGGAAATAGAGACACATAAAACCCTTCAAAAAATTAATGAATCCAGGAGCTGGTTTTTTGAAAAGATCAACAAAATTGATAGACTGCTAGCAAGAATAATAAAGAAGAAAAGAGAGAAGAATCAAATAGATGCAATAAAAAACGAAAAAGGGGATATCACCACCGATCCCACAGAAATACAATCTACCATCAGAGAATACTACAAACACCTCTATGCAAATAAACTAGAAAATCTAGAAGAAATGGATAAATTCCTCGACAAATACACCCTCCCAAGACTAAAGCAGGAAGAAGGTGAATATCTGAATAGACCAATAACAGGTTCTGAAATTGTGGCAATAATCAATTGCCTGACAACCAAAAAGAGCCCAGGACCTGATGGATTCACAGCTGAATTCTACCAGAGGTACAAGGAAGAACTGGTACCACTCCTTCTGAAACTATTCCAATCGATAGGAAAAGAATGAATCCTCCCTAACACATTTTATGAAGCCAGCATCGTCCTGATACCAAAGCCTGGCAGAGACATAACCAAAAAAGAGAATTTCAGACCAATATCCTTGATGAACATTGATGCAAAAATCCTCAATAAAATACTGGCAAACCGAATCCAGCAGCACATCAAAAAGCTTATCCACCATAATCAAGTGGGCTTCATCCCTGGGATGCAAGGCTGGTTCAACATAGGCAAATCAATAAACGTAATCCAGCATATAAACAGAAACAAAGACAAAAACCACATGATTATCTCAATAGATGCAGAAAAGGCCTCTGACAAAATTCAACAACCCTTCATGCTAAAAACTCTCAAGAAATTAGGTATTGATGGGACGTATCTCAAAATAATAAGAGCTATCTATGACAAACCCACAGCCAATATCATACTGAATGAGCAAAGACTGGAAGCATTCCCTCTGAAAACTGGCACAAGACAGGGATGCCCTCTCTCACCGCTCCTATACAACATAGTGCTGGAAGTTCTGGCCAGAGCAATCAGGCAGGAGAAGGAAATAAAGGGTATTCAATTAGGAAAAGAGGAAGTCAAATTGTCCCTGTTTGCAGATGACATGATTGTATATCTAGAAAACCCCACTGTTTCAGCCCAAAATCTCCTTAAGTTGATTAGCAACTTCAGCAAAGTCTCAGGATACAAAATCAATGTACAAAAATCACAAGCATTCTTGTACACCAATAACAGACAAACAGAGAGCCAAATCATGAGTGAACTCCAATTCGCAATTGCTTCAAAGAGAATAAAATACCTAGGAATCCAACTTACAAGGGATGTGAAGGACCTCTTCAAGGAGAACTACAAACCACTGCTCAATGAAATAAAAGAGGATACAAACAAATGGAAGAACATTCCATGCTCATGGGTTGGAAGAATCAATATCGTGAAAATGGCCATACTGCCCAAGGTAATTTATAGATTCAATGCCATCCCCATCAAGCTACCAATGACTTTCTTCACAGAATTGGAAAAAACTACTTTAAAGTTCATATGGAACCAAAAAAGAGCCCACATCGCCAAGTCAATCCTAAGCCAAAAGAACAAAGCTGGAGGCATCACGCTACCTGACTTCAAACTATACTACAAGGCTACAGTAACCAAAGCAGCATGGTACTGGTACCACAACAGAGACATAGATCAATGGAACAGAACAGAGCCCTCAGAAATGATGCCGCATATCTACAACTATCTGATCCTTGACAAACCTGACAAAAACAAGAAATGGGGAAAGGATTCCCTATTTAATAAATGGTGCTGGGAAAACTGGCTAGCCATATGTAGAAAGCTGAAACTGGATCCCTTCCTTACACCTTATACAAAAATTAATTCAAGATGGGTTAAAGACTTAAATGTTAGACCTAAAACCATTAAAATCCTACAAGAAACCTAGGCAATACCATTCAGGACATAGGCGTGGACAAGGACTTCATGTCTAAAACACCAAAAGCAATGGCAACAAAAGGCAAAATTGACAAATGGGATCTCATTAAACTAAAGAGCTTCTGCACAGCAAAAGAAACTACCATCAGAGTGAACAGGCAACCTACAGAATTGGAGAAAATTTTTACAACCTACTCATCTGACAAAGGGCTAATATCAAGAATCAACAATGAACTCAAACAAATTTACAAGAAAAAAACAAACAACCCCATCAAAAAGTGGGCAAAGGACATGAACAGACACTTCTCAAAAGAAGACATTTATGCAGCCAAAAAACACATGAAGAAATGCTCATCATCACTGGCCATCAGAGAAATGCAAATCAAAACCACAATGAGATACCATCTCACACCAGTTAGAATGGCCATCATTAAAAAATCAGGAAACAACAGGTGCTGGAGAGGATGTGGAGAAATAGGAACACTTTTACACTGTTGGTGGGACTGTAAACTAGTTCAACCATTGTGGAAGTCAGTGTGGCGATTCCTCAGGGATCTCGAACTAGAAATACCATTTGACCCAGCCATCCCATTACTGGGTATATACCCAAAGGACTATAAATCATGCTGCTATAAAGACACATGCACACGTATGTTTATTGCGGCACTATTCACAATAGCAAAGAGTTGGAACCAACCCAAATGTCCAACAACGATAGACTGGATTAAGAAAATGTGGCACATATACACCATGGAATACTATGCAGCCATAAAAAAAGATGAGTTCATGTCCTTTGTAGGGACATGGATGAAACAGGAAAACATCATTCTCAGTAAACTAGCTCAAGGACAATAAACCAAACACCACATGTTCTCACTCATAGGTGGGAATTGAACAATGAGAACTCATGGACACAGGAAGGAGAGCATTGCACTGTTGTGGGGTGGGGGGAGGGGGGAGGGACAGCATTAGGAGATATACCTAATGCTAAATGACGGGTTAATGGATGTAGGAAATCAAAATGGCATTTGGATACATATGTAACAAACCTGCACATTGTGCACATGTAAATTAAAACCTAAAGAATAATAAAAAATAAAAATAAAAATAAAAATAAACACCACACAGAAGCATTCTGTGAAAGATCATTCTGATCTGTGCATTCAACTAAGAGAGTTGAACCCTACTTTTGATTGAGGAGTTTTGAAACACTCTGTAGAAACTGCTACTGGCAATTTTGAGCGCAAAGAGGCCTATCGTGGAAAAAGAATATCTTAAAAAAAAACTACACATAAGCACTCTGTGAAACTTCTTTCTGATCTGTGCATTCAACTAACAGAGTTGAACCTTACTCTTGATTGAGGAGTTTTGAAACACACTTTCTGTAGAAACTGCAAGTGGACATTTGGAGCGCTATGTGGCTTATCGTGGAAAAAGGAATATCTTCAAATAAAAACTATACAGACGCATTCTGTGAAACTTCTTTCTGGTCTGTGCATTCAACTAACAGTGTTGAACCTCACTTTGATTCAGAAGTTTTCAAACACTTTTTCTGTAGAAACTGCAAGTGGACATTTGGGGTGCTAACAGGCCTATCGTGGAAAAAGGAATATCTTAAAATAAAAACCACACAGAAGCATTCTGTGAAACTTCTTTCTGTTCTGTGCATTTAACTAACATAGTGGAAGATTACTTTTGATTGAGGAGTTTTGAAACACTCTTTCTGTACAAACTGCAGGTGGACATTTGGATCGCTACGCGGCCTATCATGGAAAAAGGAATATCTTCAAATAAAAACCACACAGAAGCATTCTGTGAACTTTTCTGTCTGTGCATTTAACTAACAGAGTTGAACCTACTTTTATTAGGAGTTTGAAACACTTTTCTGAAATTGCAGTGGACATTTGGAGCGCAACAGGCCTATCGGGAAAAAGGAATATCTTAAATAAAACTACACAGAAGCATTCTGTGAAACTTCTTCTGATCTGTGCATTAACTAACAATTGAACCTTTTTTGATGGAGTTTGAAACATCTTTCTGTAAATGCAAGTGGATTTGGAGCGCTAAGGCCTATTGGAAAAGGATATCTTAAATAAAAACACAGAGCATTCTGAACTTTGTTGATCTTGCATTAATACAATTGACCTTACTTTTTATAGAGTTTTGAAACATCTTTCAGAAGATTTGAATTTTTTTATTAACTAAATGACTTCTTTTATGGAGTTTGAAACATTTCTGTATAAACTGCAGTGGACATTTGGAGCCTACGAGGCCTATCGTGGAAAAAGGAATATCTTCAAATAAAAACTACACAGAAGCATTCTGTGAAACTTCTTTGATCTGTGCATTCAACTAACAGAGATGAACCTTACTTTTATTGAGGAGTTTTGAAACACTCTTTCTGTATAAACTGCAAGTGGCATTTGGAGCGCTACGGCCTATCATGGAAAAAGGAATATTTCAAATAAAAACTACATGGAAGCATTCTGTAAAACTTCTTCTGATCTGTGCATTCAACTAACAGAGTTGAACCTTACTTTTGATGGAGCAGTTTTGAAACACTCTTTCTGTATAAACTGCAAGGGACATTTGGAGCGCTACGGGCCTATATGGAAAAAGGAATATCTTCAAAAAAAACTACACAGAAGCATTCTGTGAAACTTCTTCTGATCTGTCATTCAACTAACAGATTGAACCTTACTTTGATGGAGCAGTTTTGAAACATCTTTCTGATAAACTGCATGGACATTGGAGCGCTAAGGGCCATATGGAAAAAGGATATCTTCAAAAAAACTACACAGAAGCATTCTGTGAAACTTCTTTGATTGTGCATTCAACTAACAGAGTTGAACCTTACTTTTGATGGAGCAGTTTTGAAACACTCTTTCTGTATAAACTGCAAGGGACATTTGGAGCGCTACGGGCCTATCATGGAAAAAGGAATATTCAAAAAAATACAAAAATGGAAATCTATTTCACAAAAAAAACTACATGAGAAACATTTCTGTAAACTGAAGACATTTGAGCTGGCATCTGAAAGGATATTCAAATAAAACAAGAAGCATTTGAAACTTCTGATCTTCTAATGCATTTGATGAGAGTTTTGAACACTCTTTCTGTATAAACTGCAAGTGGACATTTAGAGCGCTAGCTAGGGCCTATATGGAAAAAGGAATATCTTTCAAATAAAAACTACACAGAAACATTCTGTGAAACTTCTTTCTGATCTGTGCATTCAACTAACGGGATGAAACTTACTTTGATTGAAGAGTTTTGAAACACTCTTTCTGTGTAAACTGCAAGGGGACATTGAGCGCTAGAGGCCTATGGAAAAAGGAATATCTTAAATAAAATAACAAAGCATTCTGTGACTTCTTTTGATCTGTGATTCAATAAGGATGATTCTTTGATTAAGTTTTGAAACTTTCTGTAAATCAAGGACATGACGCAGAGCTATCTGGTGAAAACTTCTACTATCAGATCTGTGCGTTCAAATAACGAGTTAACCTTACTTTTGATACAGGAGTTTTGAAACACTCTTTCTGTAGAAATTGTAAGTGGACATTTGGAGTGCTAAGGGGCCTATCATGGAAAAAGGAATATCCTCCAATAAAAACTACAGAGAAGCATTCTGTGAAACTACTTTTGATCTGCGCATTCAACTAACAGAGTTGAACCTACTTTTGATTGAGGAGTTTTCAAACACTCTTTCTGTATAAACTGCAAGTGGACATTTGGAGCGCTATGCGGCCTATCTTGGAAGTAGGAATTTCCTCAAATAAAAACTGCAGAGAAGCATTCTGTGAAACTTATTTCTGATCTTTGCATTCAACTAACAGACTTGAACCTTACTTTTGATGGAGCAGTTTTGAAACACTCTTTCTGTGTAAACTGCAATTGGACATATGGAGCGCTAACGGCCTACAGTGTCGAAAGCAGTTTCTTCAAATAAAAACTACACAGAAGCATTCTGAGAAACTTCTTTCCAATCTTTGCATTTAACTAACAGAGTTGAACCTTACTTTTAATGAAGCAGTTTTGAAACACTCTTTCTGTATAAACTGCAAGGGGACATTTGGAGCGCTACACGGCCTATCGTCGAAAAAGGAATATCTTCAAATAAAAACTACACAGAAGCATTCTGTGAAACTTCCTTATGATCTGTGCATTCAACTAACAGAGTTTAACCTTACTTTTGATTGAGGAGTTTTCAAACAATCTTTCTGTAGAAATTTCAAGTGGACATTTGGAGCGCTAAGAGGCCTATTGTGGAAAAAGGAATACCTTCACATAAAAACTACACAGAAGCATTCTGTGAAACTTCTTTCTGATCGGTGCATTCAGCTAACAGAGTTGGACCTTACTTTTGATTGAGGAGTTTTGAAACACTCTTTCTGTATAAACTGCAAGGGGACATTTGGAGAGCTACACGGCCTATCGTCGGAAAAGGAATGTCTTCGAATAGAGACTACATAGAAGCATTATGCGAAACTTCTTTCTGATCTGTGCATTCAACTAACAGAGTTGAACCTTACTTTTGATGGAGCAGTTTTGAAACACTCTTTCTGTGTAAACTGCAAGTAGGCATTTCTAGCGCTATGAGGTCTATAGTGGAAAAAGGAATATCATCACATAAAAACTACACAGAAGCATTCTGTGAAACTTCTTTCTGCTCTGTGCATTCAACTAACAGAATTGCACCTTACCTTTGATGGAGCAGTTTTTAAACACTCTTTCTCTATAAACTGCCATTGGACATTTGGAGTGCTAAGCGGCCTATCGTAGAAAAAGGAATATCTTCAAATAAACACTACAAAGAAGCATTCTGTCAAACTTCTTTCTGATCTGTGCATTCACCTAAAAGAGTTGAACCATACATTTGATTGTGGAGTTTTGAAACACTCTTTCTGTATATACTGCAAGTGGACATTTGGAGCGCTATGCGGCCTATCACTGAAAAAGGAATATCTTCAAATAAAAACTACACAGAGGCATTCTGTGCAACTTCTTTCTGATCTGTGCATTCAACTAACAGAGTTGAACCTTAATTTTGATGGAGCCGTTTTGAAACACACTTTCTGCATAAACTGCAATTGGACATTTGGAGCGCTAAGAGGCCGATCGTTGAAAAAGGAAAATCTTCAAATGAAAACTACACAGAATCATTCTGTGAAACTTCCTTCTAATCTGTCTATTCAACTAAAAGAGTTGAACCTTAATTTTGATGGAGCAGTTTTGAAACACTCTTTCTGTATAAAGTGTAAGAGGACATTTGGAGCTCTTCGCGGCCTATCGTCGAAAAAGGAATATCTTCAAATAACAACTACACAGAAGCATTCTGTGAAACTTCTTTCTGATAGATCCATTCAACTAAAAGAGTTGAAACTTACCTTTCATTGAGGAGTTTTGAAACACTCTTTCTGTATAAACCGAAATTGGACATTTGGAGCCCTATGTGGCCAATCGTGGAAAAAGCAATATCTTCAAATAAAAACTACACAGAAGCATTCTGTGAAACTTCCTTGTGATCTGTGTATTCAACTAACAGAGTTGAACTTGAGTTTTGATGGAGCAGTTTTGAGACTCTCTTTCTGTATAAACTGCAATTGGACATTTGGAGTGCTACGCGGCCTATCGTATAAAAAGGAATATCTTTAAATAAAAACTACACAGAAGCATTCTGTGAAACTTCTTTCTGATCTGTGCATTCAACTGATGGACATGAAACTTACTTTTGATTGAAGAGTTTTGAAACACTCTTTCTGTGTAAACTGCAAGTGGACATTTGGAGGCCAAGAGGACTATCGTGGAAAAAGGAATATCATCAAATAAAAACTACACAGAAGCATTCTGTGAAACATCTTTTTGATCTCTGCATTCAACAAACGGAGATGAAACTTACTTTTGATTGAAGAGTTTTGAGACACTCTTTCTGTATAAACTGCAAGTGGACATTCGGAGCGCTAAGGGGCCTATAGTGGAAAAAGGAATATCTTCAAATTAAAACTACACAGAAGCTTTCTGTGAAACTTCTATCAGATCTGTGTGTTCAAATAACAGAGTTGAAACTTACTTTTGATTCAGGAGTTTTGAAACACTCTTTCTGTAGAAACTGTAAGTGGACATTTGGAGCGCTAAGGGCCTATCGTGGAAAAAGGAATATCCTCAAATAAAAACTACAGAGAAGCATTCTGGGAAACTACTTTCTAATCTGTGCATTCAACTAACAGAGTTGAACCCTACTTTTCATTGAGGAGTTTTCAAACACTCTGTCTGTATAAACTGCAAGTGGACATTTGGAGCGATACGCGGCCTATCTTGGAAGAAGGAATTTCCTCAAACAGAAACTGCAGAGAAGCATTCTCTGAAACTTATTTCTGATCTGTTCAGTCAACTAACAGAGTTGAACCTTACTTTTGAGGGAGCAGTTTTGAAACACTTTTTCTGTATAAACTGCAATTGGACATTTGGAGCGCAAAACGGCCTATCATGGCAAAAGCAGTTTCTTCAAATAAAAACTACACAGAAGCATTCTTAGAAACTTCTTTCAGATCTGTGCATTCAACTAACAGACTTGAACCTTACTTTTCATGAAACAGTTTTGAAACACTCTTTCTGTATAAACTGCAAGGGGACATTTGGAGCACTACACGGCCTTTCATCGAAAAAGGAATATCTTCAAATAAAAACTACACAGAAGCATTCTTTGAAACTTCTTTATGATCTGTGCATTGAACTAACAGAGTTTAACCTTCCTATTTATTGAGGAGTTTTCAAACCATCTTTCTGTAGAAATTTCAAGTGGACATTTGGAGCGCTAAGAGGCCAATCGTAGAAAAAGGAATATCTTCAAATAAAAATTACACAGAAGCATTCTCTGAAACTTCTTTCTGATCCGTGCATTCAGCTAACAGTGTTGTACCTTACTTTGATTGTGGAGTTTTGAAACACTCTTTCTGTATAAACTGCAAGGGGACATTTGGAGAGCTACGCGGTCTGTCGTCGGAAAAGGAATGTCTTCGAATAGAGACTACACAGAAGCATTATGTGAAACTTCTTTCTGATCTGTGAATTTAACTAACAGAGTTGAACCTAACTTTTGATGGAGCAGTTTTTAAACACTCTTTCTGTGTAAACTGCAGTCGGCATTTCTAGAGCTATGTAGCCTATCGTGGAAAAAGGAATATCTTCACATAAAAACTACACAGAAGCATTCTGTGAAACTTCTTCCTGCTCTGTGCATTCAACTAACATAATTGCACCTTCCTTTTGATGGAGCAGTTTTGAAACACTCTTTCTCTATAAACTGCAATGGGACATTTGGAGCGCTACGCGACCTATCGTTGAAAAAGGAATATCTTCAAATAAACACTACAAAGAAGCATTCTGTCAAACTTCTTTCTGACTGTGCATTCACCTAAAATAGTTGAACCTTACTTTTGATGGAGGAGTTTTGAAACACTCTTTCTGTATAAACTGCAAGTGGACATTTGGAGCGCTCTGCGGCCTATCGTTGAAAAAGGAATATCTTCATATAAAAACTGCAGAGAGGCATTCTGTGCAACTTCTTTCTGATCTGTGCATTCAACTAACAGTGTTGAACCTTAATTTTGATACAGCAGTTTTGAAACACTCTTTCTGTATAAACTGCAAGTGGACATTTGGATCGCTACGCGGCCAATCATCTAAAAAGGAATGTCTTCAAATAAAAACAACACAGAAGCATTCTGTTAAACTTCTTTCTTATCTGTGCATGCAACTAACAGATTTTAACTTACTTTTTCTGGAGCAGTTTTGAAACACTCTTTCTGTATAAACTGCAAGTGGACATTTGGAGCACTAAGATGCCAATCATGGAAAAAGGAGTATCTTCAAACAAAAACTACACAGAAGCATTCTGTGAAACTTCTTTCTGATCTGTGCATTCAACTAACAGAGTTGAAACTTACTTTTGATTGAGGAGTTCTGAAACACTCTTTCTGTAGAAACCGCAAGTGGACATTCAGAGCACTAAGGGGCCAATAGTGGAAAAACGAATATCTTCAAATAAAAACTACACAGAAGCATTCTTTGTAACTTCTTTCTGATCTGTGCATTCAATTAACAGAGTTGAAACTTACTTTTGATTGAGGAGTTCTGAAACAGTCTTTCTGTAGAAACCGTAATTGAATATTAGGAGCGCTAAGGGGCCAATAGTGGAAAAAGGAATGTCGTCAAATAAAAAATACACAGAAGCATTCTGTGAAAGTTCTTTCTGATCTCTGCATTCAAATAACAGAGTTGAAGCTTACTTTGGATTGAGGAGTTCTGAAACACTCTTTCTGTAGAAACTGCAAGTGGACATTCGGAGCGCTAAGAGGCCTATAGTGCAAAAAGGAATATCTTCAAATAAAAACTACACAGAATCATTTTGTGAAAATTTTTTGTCATCTGTGCATTCAACTACTAGGTTTGAACCTTAGTTTTGATTGAGGTGTTTTGAGTCACTCTTTCTGTAGAAACTGCAAGTGGACATTAGGAGAGATATGCAGCCTGTCGTGGAAAAAGGAATATCTTCAAATAAAAACTACATAGAAACATTCTGTGAAACTTCTTTCTTATCTGTGCATTCAACTAACAGAGCTGAACCTTACTTTTGATTGATTAGTTTTGAAGCACTCTTTCTCTATAAACAGCAATTGGACATTTGGAGTGCTACTGGGCCTATCGTGGAAAAAGGAATATTTTCAAATAAAAACAACACAGAAGCATTCTGTGAAACTACATTCTGATCTGTGCATTCAACTAACAGAGTTGAACCTTACCTTCAGTTGAGGAGTTTTGAAACACTCTTTCTGTAGAAACTGGAAGTGGACATTTGGAGCACTACGCAGCGAATCGTGGAAGAAGGAATATCTTCAAATAAAAACTACACAGAAACATTCTGTGAAATTTCTTTCTCATCTGTGAATTCAACTAACAGAGTTGAACCTTACTTTTGATTTAGGAATTTTGAAACCCTCTTTCTGTACAAACTGCAAGTGGACATTTGGAGCGCTATGAGGCCTATTGTGGAAAAAGTAATAACTTCAAATAAAAACTACACAGAAGCATTCTGTGAAACTTTATTGTCATCTGTGCATTCAACTAACAGAGTTGAACTTTACTTTTGATTGTGGAATTTTGAAACACTCTTTCAGTAGAAACTGAAAGTGGACATTTGGAGCACTAAGAGGCCTATTGTGGAAAAAGGAATATCTTCAAATAAAAACTACACAGAAGAATTCTGTGAAACTTCTTTCTGATCTGCGCACTCACCTAACAGATTTGAACATTTCTTTTGATTGAGGAGTTTTGAAACAATCTTTCTGTAGAAACTGGACGTGCACATTTGGAGCGCTACGCAGCCTATCGTCGAAAAAGGAATAACTTCAAATAAAACCTACACAGAAGCATTCTGTGAAACTTCTTTCTGATCTATGCATTCAACTAACAGATTTAAACCTTACTTTTGATTGAGGAGTTTTGAAACACACTTTCTGTAGAAACTGCAAGTGGACATTTGGAGTGCTAGGAGGCCTATCGTGGGAAAAGGAATATCTTAAAATAAAATCTACAAAGAAAGATTCTGTGAAACTTCTTTATGATCTGTGCATTAAACTAATAGACTTGAATCTTACTTTTGATTGAGAAGTTTTGAAACACTCTTTCGGTAGAAACTGCAAGTGGAGATTCGGAGCGCTAAGGGTCCTAAAATGGAAAAAGGAATATCTTCAAATAAAAACTACACAAAAGTATTCTGTGAAACTTCTTTTGGGTCTGTGCATTCAACTAATGGAGTTGAACCTTACTTTTGATTGAGGAGTTCTGAAGCACTATTTCTGTAGGAACTGCAAGTGGATATTCATTGCCCTAATGGGCCTATAGTGGAAAGATAAATATCTTCAAATAAAAACTACACAGAAGCATTGTGTGAAATGTCTTTCTGATCTGTGCATTCAACTAACATAGTTGAAACTTACTTTTGATTGACGAATTTTGAAACACTCTTTCTGTATACACTGCAAGTGGACATTTGGAGCACTTTGAGGCCTATCATAAAAAAAGGAATATCTTCAAATAATAACTACACAGAAGCATTCTCTGATACTACTTTCTGATCTGTGCATTCAACTAACAGATTTGAACCTTCCTTTTCATGGAGCAGTTTTGAAACACTCTATTTGTAGAATCTGCAAGTGGAAATGTGACGAACATTGAAGACTGTGGTGAAAAAAAAAATCTTAACCTAAAAACGGCAAGAAAACATTCTGTGAAACTTCTTTCTGATCTGTGCATTCAACTAACACTGTTGAACCTTACTTTTTATTGAGGAGTTTTGAAACATTCTTTCTGTATAACCTGAAAGTGGACATTTGGAGCGCTTTGAGGCCTATCGTGGAAAAAGGAATATCTTCAAATAAAAACTACACAGAAGCATTCTGTGCAACTTTTTGATGATCTGTGCATTCAACTAACAGAGTTCAACCTTACTTTTGATTGAGGAGTTTTGAAAAATTCTTTCTGTGTAAACTGCTACTGGACATTTGGAGCGCTTTGAGGCCTATGTGGAAAAAGGAATATCTTCTAATAAAAACTACACAGAAGAATTCTGTGAAACTTCTTTCTGATCAGTGAATTCAACTTACAGAGTTGAACCTTACTTTTGATTGAGGAATTTTGAAACACTCTATCTGTAGAAACTGGAAGTGGACATTTGGAGCGTTAAGAGGCGAATAGCGCAAAAAAGAATACCTTCACATAAAAACTAGACAGAAGCATTCTGTGAAACTTCTTTCTGATCAGCACATTCAACTAACAGTATTGAACCTTACTTTTGATTGAGCAGTTCTGAAACACACTTTCTATAGAAACTGCAAGTGGACATTCTGAGCGCTAAGAGTCCTATAGTCGAAAAAGGAATATCTTCAAATAAAAACTACACAGAAGAATTCTGTGAAACTACTTTCTGATCTGCGCATTCAACTAACAGGGTTGAACCTTACTTTTGATTGAGTAGTTTTGAAACACTCTTTCGGTAGAAACTGCAAGTGGACATTCTGAGCGCTAAGAGGCCTATTGTGGAAAAAGAATATCCTCAAATAAAAACTACAGAGAAACATTCTGTGAAACTGTTTTCTGATCTGTGCATTCAACTAACAGAGTTGAACCTTACTTTTGATTGAGGTGTTTTGAATCACTCTTTCTGTAGAAACTGCAAGCGGACATTTGGAGAGCTATGCGGCCTAGAGTGGAAAAAGGAATATCTTCAAATAAAAACTACATAGAAACATTCTGTGAAACGTCTTTCTGACCTGTGCATTCAACTAACAGAGCTGAAACTTACTTTTGATTGATTAGTTTTGAAACACTCTTTCTGTATAAACTGCAATTGGACATTTGGTGCGCTACAGGGCCTATCGTGGAAAAAGGAATATCTTCGAATAAAAACTACAAAGAAGCATTCTGTGAAACTTCTATCTGATCTGTGCATTCAGCTAACGGAGTTGAACCTTACCTTCAATTGAGAAGCTTTGAAACACTCTTTCTGTAGAAACTGGAAGTGGACAGTTGGAGCGCTACACGGCTTATCATGGAAGAAGGAATATCTTCAGATAAAAACTACACAGAAACATTCTGTGAAACTTCTTTCTGATCTGTGAATTCAACTAACAGAGTTGAACCTTGCTTTTGATTGAGGAATTTTGAAACACTCTTTCTGTAATCTGCAAGTGGACATTTGGAGCGCTAAGAGGTCTATCGTGGAAAAAGGAATATCTTCAAAAAAAAACTACACGGAAGCATTCTGTGAAACTTCATTCTCATCTGTGCATTCAACTAACGGAGTTGAACTTTTCTTTTGATTGAGTAATTTTGAAACTCTCTTTCTGTAGAAACTGCAGGTGGACATTTGGATCGCTAAGGGGTCAATAGTGGGAAAAGGAATCTCTTCAAATAAAAACTACACAGAAGCATTCTGTGAAACTTCTTCCTGATCTGTGCATTCAACTAACAGAGTTGGACCTTACTTATGATTGAGGAGTTCTGAAACACTCTTTCTGTAGAAACTGCCAGTGGATATTCGGAGCGCTAAGAGGCCTACAGTGGAAAAAGGAATATCTTCAAATAAAAACGACACAGAAGCATTCTGTGAAACTTCTTTTGATCTGTGCATTCAATTAACAGGGTTGAACCTTACTTTTTATGGAGCAGTTCTGAAAAGCTCTTTCCGTAGAAACCGCAAGTGGACATTCGGAGAGCTAGGGGGCTTATAGTGGAAATGGGAATATATTCAAAGAAAAACTACACAGAAGCGTTCTGTGAAACTACCTTCAGATCTATGCGTTCAACTAACAGAGTTGAACCTTACTTTTGATTGAGGAGTTCTGAAACACCCTTTCTGTAGAAAGTGCAAGCGGACATTCAGAAAGCTAAGGGGCCTCTAGTGGAAAAGGATTGTCTTCAAATAAAAACTACACAGAAGCATTCTGTGAAACTTCTTTCTGATCTGTGCACTCAACTAACAGTGTTGTACCTTACTTTTGATTGAGGAGTTCTGAAAAACCCTTTCTGTAGAAACAGCAAGTGCACATTCGGAGTGCTAAGGGTCCTATAGTGTAAAAAGGAAAATCTTCAAATAATAACTACACAGAAGCATTCTGTGAAACATCTTTCTGATCTGTGCATTCAACTAACAGAGTTGAACCTTACTTTTGATTTAGGAGTTCTGAAACTCCCTTTCTCTAGAAAGCGCAAGTGGACAATCAGAGTGCTAAGGGGCCTATAGTGGAAAAAGGAATAACTTCAAATAAAAACTACACAGAAGCATTCTGTGAAACTTCTTTCTGAATTGTGCATTCAACGAAGAGAGTTGAACCTTACCTTGACTGACGAGTTCTGATAGACTGTTTGTTTAGAAACGGCAAATGGACATTCGGAGTGCTAAGGGGCCTATAGTGGAAAAAGGAATAACTTCAAATAAAAGCTACACAGAAGCATTCTGTGAAACTGCTTACTGATCTGTGCATTCAACTTACAGTGTTGAAACTTATTTTTGATTGAAGAGTTCTGTAACACTCTTTCTGTAGAAACTGCAAATGGACATTCGGAGTGCTAGGGGGCCTATGGTAGAAAAAGGAATATTTTCAAATAAAAGCTACATTGAAGCCTTCTGTGAAACTACTTTCTGATCTGTGCATTCAACTAGCCGCGTTGAAGCGTACTTTTGATTGAGGAGATCGGAAAAACTCTTTCTGTAGAAACTGCAAGTGCACATTCGGAGCACTAAGGGGCCTATTGTGGAAAAAGGAATATCTTCAAATAAAAAGTGTACAGAAGCATTCTGTGAAACTACTTTCTCATCTGTGCGTTCAACCAATAGAGTTGAACCTTACTTTTGATGCAGCAGATTGGAAGCACTCTTTCTGAATAAACTGCAAGTGGACATTTGGAGCGCTATGATGGCTAACGTGGAAAAAGGAATATCTTCAAATGAAAACTACACAGAAGCAATCTGGGAAACTTCTTTCTATTCTGTTTATTGAACTAAGAGAGTTGAAACGTACTTTTCATTGAGGAGCTATGAAAGACACTTTCTGTATAAACTGCAAGTTGACATTTGGAGCTCTAAGATGAATATCTTGGAAAAAGGAGTATCTTCAAATAAAATCTACACAGAAACATTCTGTGAAATTTCTTTCTGATCTGTGCATTCAAATAACAGAGTTCAACGTTACTTTTGGTTGAGGAGTTTTGAAACCCTCTTTCTGAATAAACTGCAAGTGGACATTTGTAGCGCTTTGAGGCCTGTCGTGGAAAAAGGAATATCTTCAAATAATAACTACACAGAAGCATTCTCTGAAACGACTTTCTGAGCTGTGCATTCAACTAACAGATTTGAACCTTACTTTTCATGGAACAGTTTTGAAACACTCTATTTGTAAAATCAGAAAGTGGACATGTGGCGAACATTGAGGACTCTGGTGAAAAAAGAAAAATCTTCCCCTAAAAACGACAAGAAAACATTCTGAGAAACTTCTTTCTGATCAGTGCATTCAACTAACACAGTTGAACGTTACTTTTTATTGAGGAGATTTGAATCACTATTTCTGTATAAACCGCAAGTGGATATTTGGAGAGCTTTGATTCCTACTGTGGAAAATGAAATGTGTTCAAATAAAAACTACACAGAATAATTCTGTGAAACT
Source organism: Nomascus leucogenys (assembly GCF_006542625.1). Lineage (NCBI taxonomy): Eukaryota > Metazoa > Chordata > Mammalia > Primates > Hylobatidae > Nomascus > Nomascus leucogenys. Next base: position 27,614,372 of record NC_044401.1, read on the forward strand.
TCTTTCTGATCTGTGGATTCAACTAACAGAGTTGAACCTTACTTTTGATTGAGCAGTTTTGAAACAATCTATTTGTAGAATCTGCAAGTGGACATATGGAGCGCTTTGAGGACATTCGTGGAAAAAGGAATATCTTCAAATAAAAACTACACAGAAGCATTGTGTGAAACTACTTTATGATCTGCACATTCAACTAACAGTATTGAACCACACTTTTGATTGAGCAGTTCTGCAAGACACTTTGTAAAGAAACTGAAATGGGACATTCGGAGTGCTAATAGTCCTATAGTGGAAAAAGGAATATCTTCAAATAAAAACTACACACAAGCATTCTGTGAAACTTCATTCTGATATGTGCATTCAACTAACAGAGTTGAAGCAGACTTTTGATTGAGCAGTACTGACACACTCTTTCTGTAGAAACTGCAGTGGACATCTGGAGCGCTAAGGGGCCTATATTGGAAAAAGGAATATCTTCAAATAAAAACTACACAGAAGCATTCTGTGAAACATCTTTCTGTTCTCTGCATTCAATTAACAGAGTTCAAGCTTACTTTTGTTTGAGCAGTTCTGAAACACTCTTTCTGTAGAAACTGCATGTGGAAATTCGGAACGCTAAGGGGCCTCTAGTGGAAAAAGGAATATCTTCAAATAAAAACTACACAGAAGCATTCTGTGAAACTTCTTTCTCTTCTGTGAATTCAACTAACAGAGTTGAAGTTTACTTTTGATTGAGCAGTTCAGAAACACTCTTTCAGGAGAAACTGCAAGTGGACATTCTGACCGCTAAGGGGCCTAAAGTAGAAAAAGGAATATCTTCACATAAAACCATACAGAAGCATTCTGTGAAACATCTTTATGTTATGTGGATTCAACTAATAGAGCTGAAGCTTACTTTTCATTGAGCAGTTCTGAAAAACTCTTTCTGTAGAATATGCAAGTGGACATTCGGAGCGCTAAGGGGCCTATAATGGAAAAAGGAATATCTTCAATGAAAAACTACACAGAAGCATTCTGTGAAACATCTTTCTTTTCTGTGCCTTCAACTAACAGAGTTGAAGCTTACCTTTTATTGAGCAGTTCTGAAACACTCTTTCTCTAGGAATTGCAGGTGGACATTCGGAGCGCTAAGTGCCCTACAGTGGAAAAGGGAATATCTTCAAATAAAAAATACACAGAAATATTCTGTGAAACTTCTTTCAGTTCTGTGCATTCAGCTAACAGAGTTGAAGATTACTTTTGATTGAACAGTTCTGAAAAACTCTTTCTGTAGAAAGTGTAAGTGGACATTCTGAGCGCTAAGGGGCCTATTCTGGAAAAAGGAATATCCTCAAATAAATGGCACACAGAAGCATTCTGTGAAACTTCTTTCTGTTCTGTGCATTCAACAAACAGATTTGAATCTTACTTTCGATTGAGCAGTTCTGAAACATTCTTTCCGAAGAAAGTGCAAGTGGATATTCGGAGCGCTAAGGGGCATATAGTGGAATAAGGAATATCTTCAAATAAGAACTACGCAGAAGCATTCTGTGAAACTTCTTTCTGTTCTGTGCATTCAACTAACAGAGTTGAAGCATACATTGACTGAGCATTTCTGAAGCACTCTTTCTGTAGAAACTGCAAGTGGACATTCGCTACGCTAAGGGGCCTATAGCGAAAAAAGGAATATCTTCAATTAAAACCTGCACAGAAGAATTCTGTGAAACTTCTTTCACTTCTTTGCATTCAACTAACAGAGTTGAAGCTTACTTTTGATTGAGCAGTTCTGAAACACTCTTTCTTTAGAAAATGCAAGTGGACATTTGGAGCGCTAAGGGGCCTATAGTGGAAAAAGCAATATCTCCAAATAACAACTACACAGAACCATTCTGTGAAACTTCTTTCTGTTCTGTGCATTCAATTAACAGATTTGAAACTTACTTTTGATAGAGCACTTCTAAAACACTCTTTCTGTAGAAACTGCAAGTGGACATTAGGAGCGCAAAGGGGCCTATAGTAGAAAAAGGAATATCTTCAAATTAAAACCACACAGAAGCCTTTTGTGAAACTTCTTTCTCTTCTGTGGATTCAACTAACAGAGTTGAAGATTACATTAGATTGAGCAATTCTGAAACACTCTTTCTGTAGGAACTGCAAGATAACATTCGGAGTGCTAAGAGGCGTATAGTGGAAAAAAGATTATCTTTAACAAAAACTACACAGAAGAATTCTGTGAAACTTCTTTCTCTTCTTTGCATTCAACTAACAGAGTTGAAGGTTACTTTTGATTGAGCAGTTCTGAAACACTCTTTCTGTAGAAACTGCAAGAGGACATTCTGAGGGCTAAGGGGCCTATACTGGAAAAAGGGATATCTCCAAATAAAAACTACACAGAAGCATTCTGTGAAACTTCTGTCTGTTCTGTACAATCAACTAACAGAGTTGAAGACTACCTTTGTTTGAGGAGTTCTGAAACACTCTTTCTGTAGAAACTGCAAGTGGATATTTCGAACGCTAAGGGGCCTATTGTGGAAATAGGAATATCCTGAAATAAAAACTACACAGAAGCATTCTGTGAAACTTCATTCTGTTCTGTGCATGCAACTAACACAGTTGAAGCTTACTTTTGATTGAGCAGTTCTGAAGCTCTCATTCTGTAGAAACTGCAAGTGGACATTCTGAGTGCTTAGGGGCCTATAGTGGAAAAAGTTATATCTTCAAATGAAACCTACACAGAAGCATTCTGTGAAACTACTTTCTGTTCTGTCCATTCAATTAACAGAGTTGAAGCTGACTTTTGATTGAGAAGCTCTGAAACACTCTTTCTGCAGAAACTGCAAGTGGACATTCTGAGCACTAAGGGGACTTTAGGGGAAAAAGAAATATCTTCAAATAAAAACTACACAGAAGCATTCTGTGAAACTTCTTTCAATTCTGTGCATTCCACTAACACAGTTGAAGCTTACTTTTGATTGAGAACTTCTGAAACACTCTTTCTGTAGAAACTGTAAATGGACATTCTCAACGCAAAGGGGCCTATCGTTTAAAAGGGAATAACTCCAAATAAAAAGTACACAGCAGCATTCTGTGAAACTTCTTTATGTTCTGTACATTCAACTGACAGAGTTGAAGCTTACTTTCGATTGAGCAGTTCTGAAACTCTCTCTCTGTAGAAACTGCAAGAGGACGTTCGGAGTGCTAAGGGGCCATTAGTGGAAAAAGGAATATGTTCAAATAAAAACTACACAGAAGAATTCTGTGAAACTCCTTTCTTTTGTGTGCATTCAACTAACAGATTTGAAGCTTACTTTTGATTGAGCAGTTCTGTATCACTCTTTCTGTAGGAACTGCAAGTGGACATTCCGAGGGCTAAGGGGCCTACAGTGGAAAAAGAAATATTTCCAAATTAAAACTACACAGAAGCATTCTGTGAAACTTCTGTCTGTTCTGTGCATTCAACTAACCCAGTTGAACATTACTTTTGTTTGAGGAATTCTGAAACACTCTTTCTGTAGAAACTGCAAGTGGACTTTCCGAACGCTAAGGGATCTATTCTGGAAAAAGGAATATCCTCAAATAAAAACTACACAGAAGCATTGTGTGAAACTTCTTTCTGTTCTGTGCATTCAACTAACGGAGTTGAAGCTTACTTTTGATTGAGCAGTTCTGAAACTCTCTTTCTGTAGAAACTGCAAGTGGACATTCTGAGCCCTAAGGGGCCTAGAGTGGAAAAAGGAATGTGTTCAAATAAAAACTACACAGAAGCATTCTGTGAAACTTCTTTCTGTTCTGTGCATTCAACAAACAGATTTGAAGCTTACTTTTGATTGAGCAGATCTGAAACACTCTTTCTGTAGAAACAGCAAGTGGACATTTGGAGCGCTAAGGGGCCTATAGTGGAAAAAGCATATCTTCAAATAAAAACTACACAGAAGCATTCTGTGAAACTTCTTTCTGTTCCGTGCATTCATGTAACAGAGTTGAAGCTTACTTTTGATTGAGCAGTTCTGAAACACTCTTTCTGTAGAAACTGCAAGTGGACATTCAGAGCGATAACGGGCCTACAGTGGAAAAAGCAATATTTCCAAATAAAAATGACGCAAAAGCATTCTGTGAAACAACTTTCTGTTCTGTGCATTCAACTAGCAGTGTTGAAGCTTAGCTTTGTTTGAGCAGTTATGAAACACTTTTTCTGTAGAAACTGCAAGTGGACATTCGGAGCACTAAGATGCCTATAGTGTAAAAAGGGATAACTTCAAATACAAAGTACACAGAAGCATTCTGTGAAACATCTTTCTGTTCTGTGCATTAAAGTAACAGAGTTGAAGCTTACTTATGATTGAGGAGTTTGGAAACACTCTTTTTGTAGAATCTGCACGTTGACATTCGGTGCGCAAAGGGGCCTATACTGTAAAAAGGAATATCTCCAAATAAAACTACACAGAATCATTCTGTGAAACTTATTTCTGTTCTGTGCATTCAACTAACAGAGTTGAAGCTTACTTGTGTTTGAGAAGTTGTGAAACACACTTTCTATAGAAACTGCAAGAGGACATTCTCAGCGCAAAGGGGAGTGTGGTTTAAAAGGGAATATCTCCAAATAAAAACTACACAGAAGCATTCTGTGAAACTTCTTTCTGTTCTGTGCATTCCACTAACAGTGTTGAAGCCTACTTTTGATTAAGCAGTTCTGAAAGACACTTCCTGTAGAAACTGCAAGTGGACATTCTGAGCACTGAGGTGCCTAGAGTGGAAAAAAGAATATCTTCAAATAAATATTTCTCAGAAGCATTGTGTGAAACTAGTTTCTGTTCTGTGCATTCAACTAACAGAGTTGAAGATTACTTTCGATTGAGCAGTTCTGAAACACTCTTTCTGTAGAAAGCGCAAGTGGACATTCCAAACGCTTAGGGGCATATAGTGGAAAAAGAAATATCTCCAAATAAAAACTACACAAAAACATTCTGTGAAACTTCTTTCTGTTCTGTGCATTCAAGTAACAGAGTGGAAGCTTACTTTCGATTGAGAAGTTCTGAAACACTCTTTCTGTAGAAACTGCAAGGGGACATTCGGAGCGCTAAAGGGCCTATAGTAGAAAAAGGAATAACTTCAAATACAAACTACACAGAGGCATTTAGTGAAACACATTCTGTTCTGTGCATTCAACTAACAGAGTTGAAGCTTACTGTTTATTAAGCAGTTCTGAAAAACTCTTTCTGTATAAACTGCAAGTGGACATTCAGAGCGCTAAAGGGCCTAAGTGGATAAAGCAATATCTTCAAATAAAAACTACAGAGAAGAATTCCGTGAAACTTCTTTCTGTTCTGTACATTCAACTAACAGAGTTGAACCTTACTTTTGATTGAGTAGTTCTGAAACACTCTTTCTGTAGAAAGTGCAAGTGGACAATCGGAGCGCTAAGGAGCCTATAGTGGAAAAAGGATTATCTTCAAATAAAACTACACAGAAGCATTCTGTGATACTTCCTTCTCTTCTGTGCATTCAACTCACACAGTTGAATCTTACTTTTGATTGAGCAGTTCTGAAACACTCATTCTGTGGAAAATGCGAGTGGACATTCGGAGCACTAAGGTGCCTATAGTGTAAAAAGGGATAACTTCAAATACAAAGTACACAGAAGCATTCTGTGAAACATCTTTCTGTTCTGTGCATTAAAGTAAGAGAGTTGAAGCTTACTTTTGATTGAGGAGTTCGGAAACACTCTTTTTTTAGAATCTGCAAGTTGACATTCGGTGCGCAAATGGGCCTATACTGTAAAAAGGAATATCTCCAAATAAAACTACAAAGAATCATTCTGTAAAACTTATTTCTGTTCTGTGCATTCAACTAACAGAGTTGATGCTTACTTTTTATTGAGCAGTTCTGAAACTCTCTGTCTGCAGAAATTGCAAGTGGACATTCGGAGGGCTAAGGGGCGTATAGTGGAAAAAGTGATATCTCCAAATAAAAACTACACAGAAGCATTCTGTGAAATTTCTTTCTGTTCTGTGCATTCAAGTAACTGAGTTGATGCTTACTTTTGATTGAGCAGTTCTAAAACACTCTTTATGTAGAAAATGCAAGTGGACATCCGGAGGAGCTACGGTGCCAATAGTGGAAAAAGGAATATATACAAATAATAAATACACAGAAGCATTCTGTGGAACTTGTTTCTGTTCTGTGCATTCAACTAACAGAGTTGAAGCTTACTTTTTGTTGAGCAGTTCTCAAACACTTTTTCTGTAGAAACTGCAAGTGGACATTCTGAGCGCTAAGGGCCTATAGTGGAAAAAGGAATATCCTCAAATAAAAACTATACAGAATGATTCTGTGTAATTTCTTTCTGTTCTGTGCATTCAACTAACAGGGTTAAAGCATACCTCTGATTGGGCAGTTCTGAAATACTCTTTCTGTAGAAACGGCAAGTGGACATTAGGAGCGCTTAGAAGCCGATAGTGGAAAAAGGAATATCTTCAAATAAAAACTACACAGAAGCATTCTGGGAAACTTCTTTCTGTTCTGTGCATTCAACTAACAGATATGAAGCTTATTTTTGATTGAGCAGTTCTGAAACACTCTTTTTGAAAAAAGTGCAAGTGGACATTGAGAAAGCTAAGTGGCCTACAGTAGAAAAAGAAATAACTTCCAAAAAAACTACACAGAAGCATTCTGTGAAAATTCTTTCAGCCCTGTGCATTCTACTAACAGAGTTGAAGCTTACTTTTTTTGAGCAGTTCTGAAGCACTCTTACTGTAGAAACTGCAAATGGATATTCGGAGCGCTAAGGGGACTATAGAGCAAAAAGGAATACCTTCAAATAAAAACTACACAGAAGAATTCAGTGAAATTCCTTTCTCTTCTGTGCATTCAAATAACAGATTTGAAGCTTACTTTAGATTCAGCAGTTTTGAAACTTTCTTTCTGTAGAAACTGCAAGTGGACATTCGGAATGCTAAGGGGCCTATAGTTGAAAAAGAAATATCTTCAAATAAAAACTACACAGAGGCATTCTCTGAAACTTCTTTCTGTTCTGTGCTTTCAGCAAAAAGGGTTTTACCTCACTTTTGATTGAGCAGTTCTGAAACACTCTTTATGTAGAAGCTGCAAATGGACATTCGGAGCGCTAAGGGGCCTGTAGTGGAAAAAGGAATATCTTCAAATAAAAACTACGCAGAAGCATTCTCTGAAACTTCTTTCTGTTCTGTGCATTCAACTAACAGAGTTGAAGTTTACTTTCCATTGAGCAGATCTGAAACACTCTTTGTGTAGAAACTGCAATTGGACATTCGGAGCGCTAAGTGGCTTATAGTGGAAAAAGGAATATCTCCAAATAAAAACTACACAGAAGCATTCTGTGAAACTTCTTTCTGTTCTGTGCACTTAACTAACAGAGTTGAAGCTTCCTTTTGATTGAGCAGTTCTGAAACACTCTTTCTTTAGAAACTGCAAGGGGATATTCGGAGCACTAAGGGGCCTATAGCGGAAAAATTAATATCTTCAAATAAAAACTACACAGAAGCATTCTGTGAAACTACATTCTCTTCTGTGCATTCAACTAATAGAGTTGAAGCGTACCTTTGATTGCGCAGTTCTGAAACACTCTTTCTGTATAAACTGCAAGTAGACATTCGGAGCGCTAAGGGGCCTATATTGGAGAAAGTAATGTCTTCAAATAAAAACTACACAGAAGCATTCTGTGAAACTACTTTCTGTTCTGCGCATTCAACTAAGATAGTTGACCCTTACTTTGATTGAGCAGTTTGGAAACTCTCTTTCTGTAGAAATTGCAAGTGGACATTCAGAGCGCTACGGGGCCTATAGTGGAAAAAGGAATATCTCCAAATAAAAACTACACGGAAGCATGCTGTGAAACTTCTTTCTGTTCTGTGCATTCAACTAACAGAGTTGAAACTAACTTTTGATTGAGAAGTTCTGAAACACTCTGTAGAAAGTGCAAGAGGACATTCGGAGCCCTAAGGGGCCTATAGTGCAAAAAGGAATAACTTGAAATACAAACTACACAGAAGTATTCTGTGAAACATCTGTCTGTTCTGTGCATTCAACTAACAGAGTTGAAGCTTACTTTTGTTTGAGCAGCTCTGAAACACTCTTTATGCAGAAACCTCAAGTGGATATTCTGAGCGTTAAGAGGCCTAGAGTTGAAAAAGGAATATACTCAAATAAAAACTACACAGAAGCATTCTGTGAAACACCTTTCTGTTCTTTGCATTCAACTAACAGTGTTGAAGCTTACCTTTGATTGAGTAGTTCTGAAAAACTCTTTCTTTAGAAACTGCAGTTGGACATTTGGAGCGCTAAGTTGCCTATAGTGGAAAAAGGAATATCTTCAAATAAAAACTACACAGAAGCATTCTGTGAAACTTCTTTCTGTTCTGTGCATTCAACTACCAGAGTTGAATCATAGTTTTGATAGAGCCGTTCTGAAACACTCTATCTGTAGAAACTGCAAGTGGTCATTCGGAGCTCTAAGGGGCCTATAGTGGAAAAAGGAATATCTTCATATAAAAACTAAAAAAAAGCATTCTGTGAACCTTCTTTCTGTTTTCTGTATTCAACTAACAGGGTTGAACCTTACTTTTGATTGAGCAGTTCAGAAACACTCTTTCTGTAGAAACTGCAAGTAGGCATTCACAAATCCAAGGGGCTTATACTGGAAAAAGGAATATCATCAAATAAAAACATCACAGAAGCATTCTGGGAAACTTCTTGCTGTTCCGTCAATTCAACTAAAAGAGTTGAAGCATACCTTTGATGGAGGAGTTCTGAAACATTCTTTCTGTAGAAACTGAATGTGGACATTCGGAGCGCTTAGGGGCCTATAGTGGAAAAATTAATGTCTTCAAATAAAAACTACATATAAGCATTCTGTGAAACTTCTTTCTGTTGTGTGCATTCAACTAACAGAGTTGAAGCTTACTTTTGGTTGAGCAGTTCTGAAACACTCTCTCTGTAGAAACTGCAAGTGTATATTCTGAATGCTAAGGGGCCTATAGTGCAAAAAGGAATATCTTCAATTAAAAACTACACGGAAGCATTCTGTGAAACTTCTTTCTGTTCTGTGCATTCAACTAACGTCCTTGAAGCTTTCTTTTCGTTGAGCAGTTGTGAAACACTCTTTCTGTAGAAACTGCAATCGGACATTCGGAGTGATATGGGGCCTATAGTGGAAAAAGGAATATATTCAAATAAAAACTACACAGTAGCATTCTGTGAAACATCTTTCTGTTCTGTGCATTCAACTAACAGAGTTGAAGCTTACTTTTGATTGAGTAGTTCTGAAGCACTCTTTCTTTAAAAACTGCAAGTGGACATTCAGAGCGCTATGGGTCCAATGGTGGAAAATGGAATATCTTCAAATAAAAACTACACAGAAGAATTCTGTGAAACTTCTTTCTGTTCTGAGCATTCAACTATCGGAGTTGAAGCTTACTTTTCATTGAGCAGTTCTGAAACACTCTTTCTGTAGAAACTGCAGGTGGACATTCGGAGCGCTAAGAGACCTGTAGTGGAAAAAGGAATATCTTAAAATAAAAACTACACAGAAGCATTCTGTGAAACTTCTTTCTGTTGTGTGCATTCCAGTAACAGAGTTAAAGCTTACTTTTGATTGAGCAGTTCTAAAACACTCTTTCTGAAGAAAGTGCAAGTGGACATTCGCAGCGCTAAGTGGCCTACAGTGGATGAAGGAATAACTTCAAACAAAAACTACACAGAAACATTCTGTGAAAATTCTTTCTGGTCTGTGCATTCAACTAAGACAGTTGAAGCTTACTTTCTATTGAGCAGTTCTGAAACACTCTTTCTGGAGGAACTGCAGGTGGACATTCTGAGCGCTAAGGGGCCTGTATTGGAGAAAGGAATATCTTAAAATAAAAACTTAACAGAAGCATTGTGTGAAAGTTCCTTCTGTTGTGTGCATTCCACTAACAGAGTTGAAGCTTACTTTTGATTGAGCAGTTACGAAAGCCTCTTTCTGTAGAAAATGCAAGTGGACATTCGGAGAACTAAGGTGCCTCTAGTGGAAAAAGGAATATCTTCAAAAGAGACCACACAGAAGCATTCTGTGAAACTTCTTTCTGTTCTCTGCATTCAAGTAACAGAGTTGAAGCTTACTTTTGATTTAGCACTTCTGAAACACTCTTCCTGTAGAAACTGCAAGTGGACATTCGGAGCGCTAAGGGGCCTATAGTGGAAAAAGAAATATCTCCAAATAATAACTACACAGAAGCATTCTGTGAAACTTCTTTCTTTTCTCTGCATTCAACTAACAGAATTGAAGCTCACTTTTGATTGAGCTGTTCTGAAACACTCTTTCCATAGAAACAGCAAGTGTACAATCGGAGCGCTAAGGGTCCTATAGTGGAAAAAGGAATATCTCCAAATAAAAACTACACAGAAGCATTCTGTGAAACTTCTTTCTGTTCTGTGCATTCAACTAACAGAGTTGAAGCTTACTTGTGTTTGAGCAGTTTTGAAACACTCTTTCGTAGAAACTGCAAGAGGACATTCTGAGCGCTAAGGGGCCTATTGTGGAAAGAGGAATATCCTCAAATAAAAACTACACAGAAGCATTCTGTGAAACTTTTTTGTGTTCTTTGCATTCAACTAACGGAGTTGAAGCGTACTTTTGATTTAGCAGTTCTGAAACACTCTTTGTGTAGAAACTGCAAGTAGGCATTCGGAGCACTAACGGGCCTATAGTGGAAAAAGGAATATCTCCAAATAAAAACTACACAGAAGCATTCTCTGAAACTTCCTTCTCTTCTGTGCATTCAAATGACAGATTTGAAGCTTACTTTTGATTGAACAGTTCTGAAACACTCTTTCAGTAGAAACTGCAAGTGGAAATTCGGAGCGCTAAGGGGACTATAGTGGAAAAAGGAATATCTTGAAATAAAAACTACACAGAAACTTTATGTGCAACTTCTTTCTGTTCTGTGCATTCAACTAACAGCGTTTAAGCTTACTTTTCATTGAGCAGTTCTGAAACACTCTTTCTGTAGAAACTGCAAGTGGACATTTGGAGTGAAAAGGGCCTATAGTGGAAAAAGGATTATATTCAAATAAAAACTGCACAGAAGCATTCTGTGAAACATCTTTCTGTTCTGTGCATTCAACCAACAGAGTTGAAGCTTACTTTTGATTGAGCAGTACTGAAGCACTCTTTCTGTAAAAACTGCAAGTGGTCAATCGGAGAGCTGTGGGGCCTATGGTGGAAAAAGGAATATCTTCAAATAAAAACTACACAGAAGCATTTTGTGAAACTTCTTTCTGTTCTGGGCATTCACCTAACGGAGTTTAAGCTTACTTTTCATTGAGCAGTTCTGAAACTCTCTTTCTGAAGAAACTGCAAGTGGATATTTGGAGCACTAAAGGGCTTCTAGTGGAAAAAGGAATATCCTCAAATAAAAACTGCACAGAAGCATTCTGTGAAACTTCTTTCTGTTCTGTGCATTCAGCTAACAGAGTTGAACCTTACTTTTGGTTGAGGTGTTCTCAAACACTCTTTCTGTAGAAACTACAAGTGGACAGTAGGAGTGAATTGCGGCCTTTAGTGGAAAAAGGAGTAACTTCAAACAAAAACTACACGGAAGCATTCTGTGAAACTTCTTTCTATTCTGTGCATTCAACCAACAGGTATGAAGCTTACTTTTGATGGAGCAGTTCTGAAACACTCTTTCTGTAGAAACTGCAACTCTACAATCAGAACGCGAAGGGGCCTAATGTAGAAAAAGGAATATCCTCAAATAAAAACTACACTGAGGCATTCTGTGAAACTTCTTTCTGTTCTGTGCATTCAACTAAAAGAGTTGAAGCTTACTTTTGATTGAGCAGTTCTGAAACACTCTTTCTGTAGAAACTGCAAGAGTACATTCGGAGCCCTAAGGAGCCTATGGCTGAAAAAGAATATCTTCAAATAAAAACTACACAGAAGCATGCTGTGAAACGCCTTCCTGTTCTGTGCATTCAACTGACAGAGTTGAAGCTTACTTTTGATTGAGCAGTTATGAAACAGTCTTTCTGTTGAAACTGCAAGTGGACATTCAGAGCCCTAAGGGAACTACATTGTTCTGAAACACTCTTTCTGTAGAAATTGCAAGTGGACAAATGGAGCGCTAAGGGGCCTACAGTGGAAAAGGAATATCTCCAAATAAAAACTACACAGAAGCATTCTCTTAAACTACGTTCTGTTCTGTGCATTCAACTAACAGTGTTGAAGCTTACATTTGAATGAACAATGCTGAAACACTCTTTCTCTAGAAAGTGCAAGTGGACATTTGGAGCGCTAAACGGCCTATAGTGGAAAAAGGAATATCTTCAAATACAAACTACACAGAAACCTAGTGTGAATCTTCCTTCTCTTCCGTGCATTCAACGAACAGATTTGAAGCTTACTTTTGACTGAGCAGTTCTGAAACACTCTTTCTGTAGAAACTGCAAGTGGGCATTCTGAGTGCTAAGAGCCAAAAGAGTAAAACGGAATATCTTCAAATAAAAACCACACAGAAGCCTTCTATGAAAATTCTTTCTCTTCTGTGCATTCTACTAACAGAGTTGAAGCTTACTTTTGATTGAGCAGTTCTGAAACACTCTTTCAGTAGAAACTACAAGTGGACATCCAGAGCGCTAAGGGCCTACACTGGATAAACGAATATCTTCAAAGAAAAACTACACAGAAGCATTCTGTGAAATTTCTTTCTGTTCTGTGCATTCAACTAACAGAGTTGAAACTTATTTTGGTTGAACAGTCCTGAATCACTCTTTCCATAGAGACGGCTAGTGTGCAATCAGAGGGCTAAGGGGCCTATAGTGGAGTAAGGAATATCTTCAAATAAAAACTACACAGAATAATTCTGTGAAACTTCTTTCAGTTCTGTGTATTTAACTGACAGAGTTGAAGCTTACAATTGATTGAGCACTTCTGAAACACTCTTTCTGTAGTAGCTGCAAGTGGACATTCGGAGCGCTAAGGGGCCTATAGTGGAAAAAGGAATATCTTCAAATAAAAGCTACACCGAAGCGTTCTGTGAAACCTCTTTCTGTTCTGTGCATTCAACTAACAGAGCTGAAGCTTTGTTTTGTTTGAGCAGTTCTGAAACACTCTTTCTGTAGAAACTGCAACTCTACATTCTGAACGCTAACGGGCCTATAGTGGAAAAACGAATATCCTCAAATAACAACTACACTGAAACATTCTGTGAAACTTCTTTCTTTTCTGTGCATTCAACTAACAGAGTTGAAGCGTACTTTTGATTGAACAGTTCCGAAACACTCTTTTTGTGGAAACTGCAAGTGGACATTCGGAGTGCTAAGCGGCCTATAGTGGAAAAAGGAATATGTTCAAATAAAAACTACACAGAAGCATTCTGTGAAACTCCTTTCTCTTCTGTGCATTCAACGAACACGGTTGAAGCTTACTTTTGATTGAACAGTTGTGAAACACTCTTTCTGTGGAAACTGCATGTGGCCATTTTGAGTGCTAAGGAGCCTAAAGTGGAAAAAGGAATATCTTCAAATAAAAACTACACAGAAGCATTCTGTGAAACTTCTTTATGTTCTGTGCATTCAATTAAGAGAGTTGAAGCTTCCTTTTGATTGAGCAGTTCTGAAAGACTCTTTCTGTAGAAACTGCAAGGGGACATTCGGAGCGCTATGTATCCTATACTGGAAAAAGGAATATGTTCAAATAAAAACTACACAGAATCATTCAGTGAAACTTCTTTCTGTTCTGAGCATGCAACTAACAGAGTTTAAACTTACTTTTGATTGAGCAGTTCTGAAAAACTCTTTCCATAGAAACTGCAACTGTAAAATCGGATCGCTAAGTGGCCTATAGTGGAAAAAGGAATATCTCCAAATAAATACTACACAGAATCATTCTGTGAAACTTCTTTCTGTTCTGTGCATTCAACTAACAGAGTTGAAGCTTAGTTTTGTTTGAGCAGTTTTGAAACACTCTTTCGTAGAAACTGCAAGAGGACATTCTGAGCGCTAAGGGGCCTATTGTGGTAAAAGGATTATCCTCAAATAAAAACTACACAGAAGCATTCTGGGAAACTTCTTTCTGTTCTGTGCATTCAACTAACAGAGTTGAAGCTTGCTTTTGATTGAGCAGTTCTGAAACTCTCTTTCTGTAGAAACTGCAATTGGACATTCGGAACGCTATGGGGACTACAGTAGAAAAAGGAATATCATGAAATAAAAACAACACGGAAGCGTTCTGTGAAACTTCTATCTCTTCTGTGCATTCAACTAACAGACTTGAAGCTTCTTTTGATTTAGCAGTTCTGAAACACTATTTCTGAAGAAACTGCATGTAGGCATTCGGAGCGCTAACGGGACTATAGTGGAAAAAGTAATATCTCCAAATAAAAACTACACAGAAACATTCTCTGAAACTTCTTTCCTATCTGTGCCTTCAACTGACAGAGTTGAAGGTTACTTTTGATTGAGCAGTTCAGAAACACTCTTTCTGTAGAAACTGCAAGTGGAAATTTGGAGCGATAAGGCACTAAGGTGGAAAAAGGAATATCTTCAAATAAAAACTACACAGAAGCATTCTGTGAAACATCTTTCTGTTCTGTGCATTCAACTAATAGGGTTGAAGCTTACTTTTGATTGAGCAGTTCTGAAACACTCTTTCTGTAGAAACTGCAACTCTACATTCCGAACGCTAAGGGGCCTAAAGTAGAAAAAGGAATATCCTCAAATAAAAACTACACGGAATTATTCTGTGAAACTACTTTCTGTTATGTGCATTCAACTAACAGAGTTGAAGCTTACTTTTGATTGAAAAGTTCTGAAACACTCTTTCTGTAGAAACTGCAAGTTCACATTCTGAGCGCTAAGCGGACTGTAGTGGAAAAAGTAATATCTCCAAATAAAAACTACACAGAAGCATTGTGTGAAACTTCTTCCTCTTCTGTGCATTCACCTAAGAGAGTTGAGGCTTACTTTTGATTGAGCACTTCTGAAACACTCTTTCTGTAGAAATTGCAAGTGGACATTCTGAGCGCTAAGGGGCCTATAGTGGAAAAAGGAATATCTTCAATTGAAAACTACACAGAATCATTCTGTGAAACTTTTTTCTGTTCTGTGCATTCAACTAACAAGTTTGAAGATTACTCCTTATTGAGCAGTTCTGAAAAACTCTGTCTGTAGAAATGGCAAGTGGACATTCAGAGCACTAAGGGGCCTACAGTGGAAAAAGTAATATCTTCAAATGAAAACTACACAGAAGCATTCTGTGAAACTTCTTTCTGTTCTGTGCATTCAATAAACAGAGTTAAAGGTTACTTTTGATTGAGCAGTTCTGAAACACTCTTTCTGTAGGAACTGTAAGTGGACATTCTGAGCGCTAAGGGGCCTATAGTGGAAAAAGGAATATCCTCAAATAAAAATTACACAAGCATTCTGTGAAACTTCTTTCTATTCTGTGCATTCGACTAACAGAGTTGAAGATTACTTTGGATTGAGCAGTTCTGAAACACTCCCTCTGTAGAAACTGCAATCGGACATTCTGGGCGCTAAGCGGCCTATGGTGGAAAAAGTAATATCGTCAAATAAAAACTACACAGAAGCATTCTGTGAAACCTCTTTCTGTTGTGTGCATTCAACTACCATAGTTGAAAATTACTTTTGATTGTGCAGTTCTGAAACACTCTTTCTCTAGAAATTGCAAGTGGACATTCTGAGCGCTATGGGGCCTATAGTGGAAAGAGGAATATCTTCAAATAAAAACTGCACAGAAGCATTCTGTGAAACTTCTCTTTGTTCTGTGCATTCAACTAAAAGAGTTGAAGCTTACTTTTGATTGAGCAATTCTGAAACACTTTTTCTGTAGAAAGTGCAAGTGGACATTCGGAGCGCTAAGGGGCCTATCGTGGAAAAAGGAATATCTTCAAATAAAAATTACAGAGAAGCATTCTGTGAAACTTCTCTTTGTTCTGTGCATTCAACTAAAATAGTTGAAGCTTACTTTTGATTGAGCAGTTCTGAAACACTCTTTCTGTTGAAACTGCAAGTCGACAGAGCGCTAAGGGGCCTATAGTGTAAAAAGGAATATCCTCCAATAAAAACTACACAGAAGCATTCTGTGAAACATCCTTATATTATCTGCATTCAACTAACAGAATTGAAGCTTACTTTTGATTGAGCAGTTCTGAAACACTCTTTCTGTAGAAACTGCAAGAGGACATTCGGAGGGCTAAGGGGCCTATAGTGGAAAAAGGAATATCTTCAAATAAAAAATACCCAGAAGCATGCTGGGAAACTTCTTTCTGTTCTGTGCATTCAACTCACAGTGTTGAAGCTAACTTTTGATTGAGCAGTTCTGAAACACTCTTTCTGTAGTAACTGCTAGTGGACATTCGGAGCGTCATGTGGTCTCTACTGGAAAAAAGAATAACTTCAAATGGAAAATACACAGAAGCATTCTGTGAAACTTAATTCTGTTCTGTGCATTCAACTTACAGAGTTGAACCAGGCTTTTGAGTGAGCAGTTCTAACACACTCTTTCTGTAGAAACTGCAGTGGCCATCCGGAGCGCTAAGGGGCCTATAGAGGAAAAAGGAATATGTTGAAATAAAAACTACACAGAAGCATTCTGTGAAACTTCATTCTTTTCTCTGCATTCAACCAACAGAGTTGAAGCTTACTTTTGATTGAGCAGTTCTGAAACTCTCTTTCTGTACAAACTGCAAGTGGACTTTCGGAGTGCTAAGAGGCCTATTGTGCAAAAAGGAATATAATCAAAGAAAAACTACACTGAAGCATTTTGCGAAACTTCTTTCTGTTCTGTGCATTCTACTGACAGATTTTAATCTTACTTTCGATTGAGCAGTTCTGAAACACTCTTTCCAAAGAAAGTGCAAGTGGACATTCAGAGCGCTAAGGGACCTCTAGTGGAATAAAGAATATCTTCAAAAAGCACTACACACAAACATTCTGTGAAACTTCTTTCAGGTCCGTGCATTCAACTAACAGAGTTGAAGATTACATTTGATTGAACAGTTCTGAAACCCTCTTTCTTTGGAAATTGCAAGTGGACATTCGAAGCGCTTAGGGACGTATGGTGGAAAAAGGAATATATTCAAATAAAAACTATACAGAAGCATTCTGTGAAACTTCCTTCTTTTCTGTGCATTCAACTGACAGGGTTTAAGCTTACTTTCAATTGAGCAGTTCTGAAACAGTCTTTCTGTAGAAACTGCAAGTGGACATTCGGAGCGCTGAGGGGCCTGTAGTGGAAAAAGGAATATATTCAAATGAAAACTGCACAGAACCACTCTGTGAAACTTCTTTCTGTTCTGAGCATTCAACTAACAGAGTTGAAGCTCACTTTTCTTTGAGCAGTTCTGAAGCACTCTTTCTGTAGAAACTGCAATTGGTGTGGAGCCAAGATGGCCAAATAGGAACAGCTCTGGTCTCCAGCTCCCATCCCCAGCGACACAGAAGATGGGTGATTTCTGCATTTCTGCTTGAGGCACCGGTTTCATCTCACTAGGGAGTGCCTAACAGTGGGTGCAGGACAGTCGGTGAAGCACACTGTGCGCGAGCTGAAGCAGGGTGAGGCATTGCCTCACTTGGGAAGCGCAAGGGGTCAGGGATTTCCCTTTCCTAGTCAAAGAAAGGGGAAACAGACAGCACCTGGAATATCAGTTCAGTGCCATCCTAATACTGCGCTTTTCCAGCGGGCCTGGAAAACGGCACACTAGGAGATTGTGTCCCGCACCTGGCTCGGATGGTCCTATGCCCACGGAGTCTCGCTGATTGCTAGCACAGCAGTCTGAGATCAAGCTGCAAGGTGGCAGCGAGGCTGGGGGAGGGGCGCCCACCATTGACCAGGCTTGCTTAGGTAAACAAAGCAGCCAGGAAACTTGAACTGGGTGGAGCCCACCACAGCTCAAGGAGGCCTGCCTGCCTCTGTAGGCTCCACCTCTGGGGGCAGGGCACAGACAAACAAAAACTCAGCAAGTACCTCCACAGTCTTAAATGTCCCTGTCTGATTGACAGCTTTGAAGAGAGTAGTGGTTCTCCCAGCACGCAGCTGGAGATCTGAGAACGGACAGACTGCCTCCTAAAGTGGGTCCCTCACCCCTGAGCAGCCTAACTGGGAGGCACCCCCCCAGTAGGGACAGACTGACACCTCATTCAACCGGGTACTCCTCTGAGACAAAACTTTCAGAAGAATTATCAGACAGCTGAATTTGTGGTCTCACGACAATCCTCTGCTCTGCAGCAACTGCTGCTGACACCCAGCCAAACAGGGTCTGGAGTGGACCTCTAGTAAACTCCAACAGACCTGCAGCTGAGGGTCCTGTCTGGTAGAAGGAAAACTAACAAACAGAAAGGACATCCACACCAAAATCCCATCTGTACATCACCATCATCAAAGACAAAAAGTAGATAAAACCACAAAGATGGGGAAAAAACAGAGCACAAAAACTGGAAACTCTAAAAAACAGAGCACCTCTCCTCCTCCAAAGGAACGCAGTTCCTCACCAGCAACGGAACAAAGCTGGATGGAGGATGACTTTGATGAGTTGAGAGAAGAAGGCTTCAGACGATCAAACTACTCTGAGCTACGAGAGGAAATTCAAAACAATAGCAAAGAAGTTAAAAACTTTGAAAAAAAATTAGAAGAATGGATAACTAGAATAACCAATGGAGAGAAGGGCTTAAAGGAGCTGATGGAGCTGAAAGCCAAGTTTCGAGAACTACGCGAAGATTGCAGAAGCCTCAGTAGCAGATGCCATCAACTGGAAGAAAGGGTATCGCTGATGGAAGATGAAATGAATGAAATGAAGAGAGAAGGGAAGTTTAGAGAAAAAAGAATAAAAAGAAATGAACAAAGCCTCCAAGAAATTTGGGACTATGTGAAAAGACCAAACCTACGTCTGATTGGTGTACCTGAAAATGATGGGGAGAATGGAACCAAGTTGGAAAACACTCTGCAAGATATTATCCAGGAGAACTTCCCCAATCTAGCAAGGCAGGCCAGCATTCAGATTCAGGAAATACAGAGAACGCCACAAAGATACTCCTCGAGAAGGGCAACTCCAAGACACATTATTGTCAGATTCACCAAAGTTGAAATGAAGGAAAAAATGTTAAGGGCAGCCAGAGAGAAAGGTCGGGTTACCCACAAAGGGAAGCCCATCAGACTAACAGCTGATCTCTCCGCAGAAACTCTACAAGCCAGAAGAGAGTGGGGGCCGATATTCACCATTCTTAAAGAAAAGAATTTTCAACCCAGAATTTCCTATCCCACGAAACTAAGCTTCATAAGTGAAGGAGAAATAAAATACTTTACAGATAAGCAAACGCTGAGTGATTTTGTCACCACCAGGCCTGCCCTAAAAGAGCTCCTGAAGGAAGCACTAAACATGGAAAGGAACAACTGGCACCAGCCACTGCAAAAACATGCCAAACTGTAAAGACCATCGAGGCTAGGAAGAAACTATAGCAACTAACAAGCAAAATAACCAACTAACATCATAATGACAGGATCAGATTCACACATAACAATATTAACGTTAAATGTAAATGGGCTAAATGCTGCAACCAAAAGACACAGACTGGCAAACTGGATAAGGAGTCAGGACCCATCAGTGTGCTGTATTCAGGAAACCCATGTCACGTGCAGAGACACACATAGACTCAAAATAAAGGGATGGAGGAAGATCTATCAAGCAACTGGAAATCAAAAAAAGGCAGGGGTTGCAATCCTAGTCTCTGATAAAATAGACTTTAAACCAACAAAGATCAAAAGAGACATAGAAGGCCATTACATAATGGTAAAGGGATCAATTCAACAAGAAGAGCTAACTATCCTAAATATATATGCACCCAACACAGGAGCACCCAGATTCATAAAGCAAGTCCTCAGTGACCTACAAAGGGACTTAAACTCCCACACAATAATAATGGGAGATTTTAACACCCCACTGTCAGCATTAGACAGATCAACGAGACAGAAAGTTAACAAGGATATTCAGGAATTGAACTCAGCTCGACATAAAGTGGACCTAATAGACATCTACAGAACTCTCCACCCCAAGTCCACAGAATATACATTTTTTTCAGCACCACACCACACCTATTCCAAAATTGACCACATAGTTGGAAGTAAAGCTCTCCTCAGCAAATGTAAAAGAACAGAAATTATAACAAACTGTCTCTCAGACCACAGTGCAATCAAACTAGAACTCAGGATTAAGAAACTCACTCAAAACCGCTCAACCACATGGAAACTGAACAACCTGCTCCTGAAGGACTATTGGGTACATAATGAAATGAAGGCAGAAATAAAGGTGTTCTTTAAAACCAATGAGAACAAAGACGCAACATACCAGAATCTCTGGGACACGTTCAAAGCAGTGTGTAGAGGGAAATTTATAGCACTAAATGCCCACAAGAGAAAGCAGGAAAGATCCAAAATTGACACCCTAACATCACAATTAAAAGAACTAGAAAAGCAAGAGCAAACACATTCAAAAGCTAGCAGAAGGCTAGAAATAACTAAAATCAGAGCAGAACTGAAGGAAATAGAGACACAAAAAACCCTTCAAAAAATTAATGAATCCTGGAGCTGGTTTTTTGAAAAGATCAACAAAATTGATGGACCGCTAGCAAGACTAATAAAGAAGAAAAGAGAGAAGAATGAAATAGATGCAATAGAAAACGAAAAAGGGGATATCACCACCGATCCCACAGAAATACAATCTACCATCAGAGAATACTACAAACACCTCTATGCAAATAAACTAGAAAATCTAGAAGAAATGGATAAATTCCTCGACAAATACACCCTCCCAAGACTAAACCAGGAAGAAGTTGAATCTCTGAATAGACCAATAACAGGTTCTGAAATTGTGGCAATAAGCAATAGCTTACCAACCAAAAAGAGTCCAGGACCTGATGGATTCACAGCTGAATTCTACCAGAGGTACAAGGAAGAACTGGTACCATTCCTTCTGAAACTATTCCAATCGATAGAAAAAGAGGGAATCCTCCCTAACACATTTTACGAAGCCAGCATCATCCTGATACCAAAACCTGGCAGAGACTTAACAAAAAAGAGAATTTCAGACCAATATCCTTGATGAACATTGATGCAAAAATCCTCAATAAAATACTGGCAAACCGAATCCAGCAGCACATCAAAAAGCTTATCCACCATGATCAAGTGGGCTTCATCCCTGGGATGCAAGGCTGGTTCAACATACGCAAATCAATAAATGTAATCCAGCATATAAACAGAACCAAAGACAAAAACCACATGATTATCTCAATAGATGCAGAAAAGGCCTTTGACAAAATTCAACCACCCTTCATGCTAAAAACTCTCAAGAAATTAGGTATTGATGGGACGTATCTCAAAATAATAAGAGCTATCTATGACAAACCCACAGCCAATATCATACTGAATGGGCAAAAACTGGAAGCATTCCCTCTGAAAACTGGCACAAGACAGGGATGCCCTCTCTCACCGCTCCTGTTCAACATAGTGCTGGAAGTTCTGGCCAGGGCACTCAGGCAGGAGAAGGAAATAAAGGGTATTCAATTAGGAAAAGAGGAAGTCAAATTGTCCCTGTTTGCAGATGACATGATTGTATATCTAGAAAACCCCATTGTCTCAGCCCAAATCTCCTTAAGCTGATTAGCAACTTCAGCAAAGTCTCAGGATACTAAATAAATGTACAAAAATCACAAGCATTCTTGTACACCAATCACAGACAAACAGAGAGCCAAATCATGAGTGAACTCCCATTCACAATTGCTGCAAAGAGAATAAAATACCTAGGAATCCAACTTACAAGGGATGTGAAGGACCTCTTCAAGGAGAACAACAAACCACTGCTCAATGAAATAAAAGAGGATACAAACAAATGGAAGAACATTCCATGCTCATGGGTTGGAAGAATCAATATCGTGAAAATGGCCATACTGCCCAAGGTAATTTACAGATTCAATGCCATCCCCATCAAGCTACCAATGACTTTCTTCACAGAATTGGAAAAAACTACTTTAAAGTTCATATGGAACCAAAAAAAAGCCCGCATTGCCAAGTCAATCCTAAGCGAAAAGAACAAAGCTGGAGGCAACCCGCTACCTGACTTTAAACTATACTGCAAGGCTACAGTAACCAAAACAGCATGGTACTGGTACCACAACAGAGACATAGATCAATGGAACAGAACAGAGCCCTCAGAAATGATGCCGCATATCTACAACTATCTGATCTTTGACAAACCTGAGAAAAACAAGAAATGGGGAAAGGATTCCCTATTTAATAAATGGTGCTGGGATAACTGGCTAGCCATATGTAGAAAGCTGAAACTGGATCCCTTCCTTACACCTTATACAAAAATTAATTCAAGATGGATTAAAGACTTATATGTTAGACCTAAAACCATTAAAATCCTACAAGAAAACGTAGGCAATACCATTCAGGACATAGGCATGGGCAAGGACTTCATGTCTAAAACACCAAAAGCAATGGCAACAAAAGCCAAAATCGACAAATGGGATCTCATTAAACTAAAGAGCTTCTGCACAGCAAAAGAAACTACCATCAGAGTGAACAGGCAACCTACAGAATGGGAGAAAATTTTTGCAACCTACTCATCTGACAAAGGGCTAATATCCAGAATCTACAATGAACTCAAACAAATTTACAAGAAAAAAACAAACAACCACATCAAAAAGTGGGCAGAGGACATGAACAGACACTTCTCAAAAGAAGACATTTATGCAGCCAAAAAACACATGAAGAAATGCTCATCATCACTGGCCATCAGAGAAATGCAAATCAAAACCACAGTGAGATACCATCTCACACCAGTTAGAATGGCCATCATTAAAAAGTCAGGAAACAACAGGTGCTGGAGAGGATGTGGAGAAATAGGAACACTTTTACACTGTTGGTGGGACTGTAAACTAGTTCAACCATTGTGGAAGTCAGTGTGGCGATTCCTCAGGGATCTCGAACTAGAAATACCATTTGACCGAGCCATCCCATTACTGGGTATATACCCAAAGGACTATAAATCACGCTGCTATAAAGACACATGCACACGTATGTTTATTGCGGCACTATTCACAATAGCAAAGAGTTGGAACCAACCCAAATGTCCAACAACGATAGACTGGATTAAGAAAATGTGGCAAATATACACCATGGAATCCTATGCAGCCATAAAAAATGATGAGTTTTTGTCCTTTGTAGGGACAAGGATGAAACTGGAAAACATCATTCTCACTAAACTATCGCAAGGACAAAAAACCAAACACCGCATGTTCTCACTCATAGGTGGGAATTGAACAATGAGAACACATGGACACAGGAAGGGGAGCATCACACTCCGGGGACTGTTGTGGGGTGGGGGGTGGGGGGAGGGACAGCATTAGGAGATACACCTCATGCTAAATGACGAGTTAATGGGTGCAGGAAATCAACATGGCACATGGATACATATGTAACAAACCTGCACATTGTGGAAAAAGGTATATCCTCAAATAAAAAGTACACAGAAACATTCTGTGAAAATTCTTTCTGTTCTCTTCATTCAACTAACAGAGTTGAAGCTTACTTTTGATTGAGCAGTTATGAAACACTATTTCTGTACAAACTGCAAGTGGATATTCAGAGCGCTAATTGGCCAAGAGAGGAAAAAGGAATATCCCCAAATAAAAACTACACAGAAGCATTCTGTGAAACTTCTTTCTTTTCTCTGCATTCAACTAACAGAGTTAAAGAGTACTTTTGATTGAGCAGTTCTGAAACACTCTTTCTGCAGAAACTGCAAGTGGACATTCGGAGCGCTAAGGGGCCTCCAGTGGAAAAAGGATCATCTCCAAATAAAAACTACACAGAAGCATTCTGTGAAACTTCTTTCTGTTCTGTGCATTCAACTAACAGAGTTGAAGCTTACCTTTGATTGAGCAGTTCTGAAACACTTTTTCTGTAGAAACTGCAGGTGGACATTCAGAGCACTTAGGGGCCTATCGTGGAAAATAGAACATCTTCAAATAAAAACTACACAGAAGCATTCCATGAAACTTCTTTCTGTTCTGTTGATTCAACTAACAGAGTTGAAGCTTACTTTTGATGGAGCAGTTCTGAAGCACTGTTTCTGTAGAAACTGCAAGTGAAGATAAGGAGCGCTAAGGGGCCTATACTTTAAAAAGGAATATCTTCAAATAAAAACTATACAGAATCTTTCTGTGAAACTACTTTCTGTTCTGTGCATTCAACTAACAGAGTTGAAGTTTTCTTTTGATTGAGCAGTTCTGAGACACTCTTTTTGTAGAAATTGCAAGTGGACATTCAGAGCGCTAAACAGCCTTTAGTGGAAAAAGGAATACCTCCAAATAAAAACTACCCAGAAGGATTCTGTGAAACATCTTTCGGTTCTGTGCACTCAACTAACAGGGGTGAAGCTTACTTTAGTTTGACCAGTTCTGAAACACACCTTCTGTAGAAACTGCAAGTGGACATTCAGAGCGCTAAGGGGCCTTTAGTTGAAAAAGGAATATCTTCCAATAAAAACTTCACAGGAGCATTCTGTGAAACTACTTTCTCTTCTCTGCATTCAACTTTCAGAGTTGTAGCTTACTTTTGACTGCGCAGTTCTGAAACACTCTTTCTGTAGATAATGCCATTGGACATTCCGAGAGCTAAGGGGCCTATAGTGGAAAAAGGAATATATTCAAATAAAAACTACACAGAAGTATTCTGTGAAACTTCTTTCTTTTCTGTGCATCCAAGTAACAGAGTTGAAGCTTACTTTTATTTGAGCATTTCTGAAACACTCTTTCTGTAGGAACTGCAAGTGGACATTCGGAGTGCTAAGGGGCCTAAAGTAGAAAAAGGAATATCTGCAAATAAAAACTACACATAAGCATTCTGTGAAAATTCTTTCTGTTCTGAGAATTCAACTACCAGAGTTGAAGCTAAACTTTTATTGAGACGTTCTGAAACACTCTTTCTGTAGAAACTGCAAGTGGACATTCGGAGAGCTAAGGGGCCTATAGTGGAAAAAGGAATGTCCTAAAATCAAAACTACACAGAAGCGTTCTGTGAAACTTTTTTCTGTTCTGTGCATTCAACTAACAGAATTGAAGCTTAATTTTGATTGAGCAGCTGTGAAGAACACTTTTTGTAGAAACTGCAAGTGGACATTCGCCGGG
This sequence comes from Nomascus leucogenys, assembly GCF_006542625.1. Taxonomy (NCBI): domain Eukaryota; kingdom Metazoa; phylum Chordata; class Mammalia; order Primates; family Hylobatidae; genus Nomascus; species Nomascus leucogenys. Next base: position 27,639,569 of record NC_044401.1, read on the forward strand.
CTACGGGGCCTGTAGTGGAAAAAGGAATATATTCAAATAAAACCTACAGAGAACCATTCTGTGAAACTTCTTTCTCTTCTGTGCATTCAACTAACAGAGTTGAAGCTGACTTTTGATTGAGCAGTTCTGAAACACTCTTTCTGTAGAAACATCAAGTGGAGATTTGGAGCGCTAATGGTCCTATACTGGAATAAGGAATATCCTCAGATAAAAACTACACAGAAGCATTCTGTAAAACTTCTTTCTATTCTGTGCATTCACCTAACAGAGTTGAAGCTTACTATTGATTGAGGAGATCTGAAACACTCTTTCTGCAGAAACTGCAAGTGGACATTCTGAGCGCTAAGGGGCCTCTAGTGGAAAAAGGAATATCTTCAGATAAAAACTACACAGAAGCATTCTGTGAAACTTCTTTCTGTTCTGTGCATTCAACTAACAGAGTTGAAGCTTACTTTTGATTGAGCAGTTCTGAAACACTCTTTCTGTTGAAACTGAAAGTGGACAATTGACACGCTACGGGGCCTATGGTGGAAAAAGGAATATCTTCAAATAAAAACTACATAGAAGCATTCTGTGAAACTTCTCTCTGTTCTGTGCATTCAACAAACAGAGTTGAAGCTTACTTTGGGTTGAGGAGATCTGAAACAATCTTTCTGTAGAAACTGCAAGTGTACGTTCGGAGCGCTAAGTGGCCTCTAGCGGAAAAAGGAATATCTTCAATAAAAACTACACAGAAACATTCTTTGAAACTTCTTTCTGTTCTGTGCATTCTACTAACAGAGTTGAAGCATACTTTTGATAGAACAGTTCTCACACTCTCTTTCTGTAGAAACTGCAGTGGACTTCCAGAGCGCTAAGGGAACTATATTGGAAAAAGTAATATCCTCAAATAAAAACTGCACAGCAACATTCTGTGAAACTTCTTTCTGTTCTGTGCATTCAACTAACAGAGTTGAAGCGTACTTTTGATTGAGCAGTTCTGAAATACTCTTTCTGTGGAAAATGCAGGTGGACATTCGGAGCACTAAGGGGCCCGTAGTGGAAAAAGTTATCCTCGAACGAAAACTACACAGAAGCATTCTGTGAAACTGCTTTTTTTCTGTGCATTCAATTAACAGAGTTGAAGCATACTTTTGTTTGAGCAGTTTTGAAACACACTTTCTGTAGAAACTGCAAGTGGGCATACAGCGCGCTAAGGGGCCTGTAGTGGAAAAAGGAATATCTTCAAATAACAACTACAAGAAGCATTCTATGAAACTTCTTTCTGTTCTGTGCGTTCAACTAACAGAGTTGAATCTTACTTTCCATCGAGCAGCTATGAAACATTCTTTCTGAAGAAACCGCAAGTGGACATTCGGAGCGCTAAGGGGTCTATAGTTGAAACAGGAATATCCTCAAATAAAAGCTACACAGAAGCATTCTGTGAAACTTCATTCTGTTATGTGTATTCAACTAACAGAGTTGAAGCTTACTTTTCATTGTGTAGTTCTAAAACACTCTTTCTGTATAAACTGGAAGTGGACATTCCGAGCGCTAAGGGGCCTATAGAGGACAAAGGAATATCTTCAAATAAAAACTTCACAGAAGCATTCTGTGAAACATCTTTCCGCTCTGTGCATTCAACTAACAGTGTTGAAGCTTACTTTTGATTGAGCAGTTCTGAAACACTCTTTCTGTGGAAACTGCAGGTGGACATTCGCAGCACTAAGGGGCCCATAGTGGAAAAAGTATATCCTTGAATAAAAATTACAAAGAAGCATTCTGTGAAACTTCTTTCTGTTCTCTGCATTCAATTAACAGAGGTTAAGCATACTTTTGATAGAGTAGTTCTGAAACACTCTTTCTGCAGAAACTGCCAGTGGACATTCGGCACGCTAAGGGGCCTATAGTGGAAAAAGGTATATCCTCAAATAAAAACTACACAGAAGCATTCTAGGAAACTTCTTTCTGTTCTCTGCATTCAACTAACAGAGTTGAAGCTAACTTTTGATTCAGCTGTTCTGAAACACTCTTTCTGTGGAAACTGCAAGTGGACATTCAGAGCGCTAAGGGGCCCATAGTGGAAAAAGGAATATCCTCATATAGAAACTACACAGAAGCATTCTTTGAAACTTTTTTCTGTTCTGTGCATTCAACTAACAGAGTTGAAGCTTACTTTTTATTGAGCAATTCTGAAACACTCTTTCTGTAGAAACTGCAAGTGGACATTCCGAGCGCTAATGGGCCTATAGTGGAAAAAGGAATATATTCAAATAAAAACTACACAGAAGCATTCTGTGAAACTTCTTTCTGTTCTGTGCATTCAACTAACAGAGTTGAAGCATACTTTCGATTGAGCAGTTCTGACACACTCTTTCTCTAGATACTGCAGTGGACATCTGGAGCGCTAAGGGGCCTAGAGTGGAAAAAGGAGTATCTTCAATTAACAACTACATGGAAGCATTCTGTGAAACTTCTTCCTCTTCTGTGCTTTCAACTAAGAGAGTTGAAGCTTACTTTCAATGAGCAGTTCAGAACCACCGTTTCTGTGGAAAATGCAAGTTGACATTTGGAGCGCTTAGGGGCCAATATTGGCAAAAGGAATATTTTCATATAAAAATTACACAGATAGATTCTGTGTAATTACTTACTGTTCTGTGCATTCAACTAACAGAATTGAAGAATACTGTTGATTGGGCAGTCCTGAAACACTCTTTGTGTAGAAACTGCAAGTGGACATTCAGAGCCTTAAGTGGCCTATAGTGGAAAAAGTAATATCATCAAATAAAAACTACACAGAAGCCTTCTGTGAAACTTATTTCTCTTCTGTGCATTCAACTAACAGAGTTGAAGCTTACTTTTAATTGAGCAGTTCTGAAACACTCTTTCTGTTGAAACTGCAAATGGACATTCTGGGCGCTAAGGGGCCTATAGTGGAGAAAGAAATATCCTCAAATAAAAAATACTCAGAAGCAGTCTGTGAAACTTCTTTATGTTATGTGCATTCAACTAACAGAGTTGAAGCTTACTTTTAATTGAGCAGTTCTGAAACACTCTTTCTGTAGAAACTGCAAGTGGACATTCTGTGCACTAAGGGGCCTGTGGTGGAAAAGGGAATATCCTTAAATAAAAACTACACAGAAGCATTCTGTGAAACTTCTTCCTTTTCTGTGCGTTGAACTAACAGAATTGAAGCTTACTTTTGATTGAGCAGTTCTGAAACACTCTTTCTGTAGAAAGTGCAAGTGGACATTAGGAGCGCTAAGGGGACTATAGTGGAAAAAGGAATATCTTCAAATAAAAACTACATGGAAGCATTCTGTGAAACTTCTTTCTGTTCTGTGTGTTCAACTAACAGAGTAGCAGCTTAGTTTTTATTGAGCAGTACTGAAACCCTCTTTCTGCAGAAACTGCATGTGGACATTCCGAGCGAAAAGGGGCCTATAGTGGAAAAAGGAATATCCTCAAATAAAAACTACACAGAAGCATTCTGTGAAACTTCTTTCTGTTCTGTGCATTCAACTAACAGAGTTGTAGCTTATTTTTGATAGAGAAGTTATGAAACCCTCTTTCTGTAGAAATTACAAGTGGACATTCCGAGCATTAAGGGGCCAACAGTGGAAAAAGGAATATCTTCAATAAAAACTACACAGAAGCATTCTATGATCTTCTATCTGTTCTGTGCATTCCACTTACAGAGTTGAAGCATACTTTCGATTGAGCAGTTCTGAAACACTCTTTTTGTAGAAACTGCAGGTGGACATTCGGAGCGCTAATTGTCCTATAGTTGAAAAAGGAATATCTTCGAATAAAAACAACACAGAAGCATTCTGTGAAACTTGTTTCTGTTCTGTTCATTCATCTAACAGAGATGAGGCATACTTTTGATTCAGCAGTTCTGAAACACTCTTTCTGTAGAAACTGGAAGTGGACATTCGGAGCGCTAAGGGGCCTATAGTGGAAAAAGGAATATCCTCAAATAAAAACTACACAGAAGCATCCTGTGAAACTCCTTTCTGTTCTGTGCATTCAACTATGAGGGCTGAAGCTTACTTTTGATTGAGTAGATGTGAAACACTCTTTCTGTAGAAACTGCAAGTGCACATTCGGAGTGCTATGGGGCCTCTAGCAGAAAAAGTAATATCTTCAAATAAAAACTACACAGAAGCATTCTATGAAACTTCTATCTGTTCTGTGCATTCCACTAACAGAGTTGAAGCATACTTTTGATTGAGGAGTTCTGACACACTCTTTCTGTAGATACTGCAGTGGACATCCAGAGCTCTAAGGGACCTAGAGTGGAAAAAGGAATATCTTCAAATAACAACTACATAGCAGCATTCGGTGAAACTACTTTCTCCTCTAAGCATTCAAAAAAGAGATTTGAAGCTTACTTTTGATTGAGGAGTTCAGAAGCACTCTTTCTGTAGAAACTGCAAGTGGACATTCGGAGCGCTAAGGGGCCTATAGTGGAAAAACAATTATTTCCAAACAAAAACTACACAGAAACATTCTGTGAACCTTCCTTCTGTTCTGTGCATTCAACTAACTTGGTTGAAGCTGACTTTTGATTCAGCAGTTCTGAAACACCCTTTCTTTAGAAACTGCAAGGACATTGGACCTATGCTAATGAAAAAGAATATTCAAAAAAAACACAAAGCATTCTGTAAATTCTTTCTGTTCTGTGCATTCAACTAACAGAGTTGAAGCTACTTTTGATTGAGCAGTTCTGAAACCTCCTTCTGTAGCAACTGCAAGTGGACATTCGGAGCCTATGCAGGAAAAGAATCTCAAATAAAAACACAGAAGAATCTGTGAAACTTCTTTCTGTCTGTGCATTCAACTAACAGAGTAAGCTTACTTTTGATTGAGCAGTCTGAAAACTCTTCTGTAGAACTGCAAGTGGACATTCGGAGCGATAAGCGGCCTATATTGGAAAAAGGAATATCTTCAAATAAAAACTACACAGAAGCATTCTGTGAAACTTCTTTCTGTTCTGTGCATTCAACTAACAGAGTTGAAGCGTACTTTTGATTGAGCAGTTCTGAAACCGTCCTTCTGTAGCAACTGCAAGTGGACATTCGGAGCGCTATGGGGCCTATGCAGGAAAAAGGAATATCTTCAAATAAAAACTACACAGAAGAATTCTGTGAAACTTCTTTCTGTTCTGTGCATTCAACTAACAGAGTTAAGGCTTACTTTTGATTGAGCAGTTCTGAAACACTCTTTCTGTAGAAACTGCAAGTGGACATTCGGAGCGATAAGCGGCCTATATTGGAAAAAGGAATATCTTCAAATAAAAACTACACAGAAGCATTCTGTGAAACTTCTTTCTGTTCTGTGCATTCAGCTAACAGAGTTGAAGCGTACTTTTGATTGAGCAGTTCTGAAACAGTCCTTCTCTGTAAACTGCAAGCGGACGTTCGGAGCGCTAAGGGGACTATAGTGGAAAAAGTAATATCTCCAATTAAAAACTACACAGAAGCATTCTGTGAAACTTCTTTCTGATCTGTGCATTCAACTAAGAGTTGAAGCTTACTTTTCTTTGAGCAGTTCTGAACAACTCTTTCTGTAGAAACTGCAAGTGGACATTCGGAGCGCTATGGGGCATATTGTGGAAAAAGGAATATCCTCAAAAAAAAGCTGCACAGAAGCTTTGTGTAAACTTCTTCCTGTTCTGTGCATTCAGCTAACAGAGTTGAAGCTTACTTTTGATTGAGCAGTTCTGAAACATTTTTCTGTAGAAAGTGCAAGTGGCCTTTCAGAGTGCTAAGTGGCCTATAGTGGAAAAAGGAACATCTTCAAATAAAAACTACACAGATGCATTCTGTGAAACTTCTTTCTGTTCTGTGCATTCCACTAACAGAGTTGAAGCGTACTTTTGATTGAGCAGTTCTGAAAGAGTCCTTCTGTGTAAACTGCAAGGGGACATTCGGAGCGCTAAGGGGCGTATAGTGGAAAAAGCAATATCTCCAAGTAAAATCTACAAAGAACCATTCTGTGAAACTTCTTTCTGTTCTGTGCATTCAAATAAGTGTTGAAGCTTACTTTTGTTGGAGCAGTTCTGCAAATCTCTTTCTGTAGAAACTGCAAGTGGACATTCGGAGCGCTATGGGGCATAATTTGGCAGAACGAATGTCCTCAAATAAAAGCTGCACAGAATCTTTGTGTAAACTTCTTTATGTTCTGTGCATTCAACTAACAGAGTTGAAGCTTACTTTTGATTCAGCAGTTCTGAAACACTCTTTCTGTAGAAACTGCAAGTGGACATTCTGAACGCTAAGGTGCCTATTGTGGAAAAAGGAATATCCTCCAATAAAAACTACACAGAATCACCTGTGAAACTTCTGTCTCTTCTGTGCATTCAACTAAAAGAGTTGAAGCTTACTTTTGATTGAGCAGTTCTGAAACACTCTTTCTGTAGAAAGTGCATGTAGATATTCGGAGCTCTAAGGGGCCTATAGTGGAAAAAGGAATATCTTCAATAAAAACTACACAAAAGCATTATGTGATACTTCCTTCTGTTCTGTGCATTCAACTAACAGATTTAAAGCTTACTTTTGATTCAGCAGTTCTGAAACATTCTTTCTGTAGAAACTTCAAGTGGACTTTAGGAACGCTAAGGGGCCTATAGTAGAAAAAGGATTATCTTAAAAAAAACTACAGAGAAGCATTCTGTGAAACTACTTTCTGTTCTGTGCATTCCACTGACAGAGTTGAAGATTGCTTTTGATTGAGCAGTTCTGAAACTCTCTTTCTATAGAAACTCCAAGTGGACTTTCGAAGCGCTAAGGGGCCTATAGTTGAAAAAGGAATATCTCCAAATAAAAACTACACAGAAGCATTCTGTGAAACTTCTTTCAGTTCTGTGCATTCCACTAACAGATTTGAAGCATAATTTCGATTGAGGAGTTCTGACACACTCTTTCTGTAGATACTGCAGTGGACATCCGGAGCGCTAAGGGGCCTATAGTGGAAAAAGGAATATCTTCAAATAACAACTACATAGAAGCATTCTGTGAAACTTCTTTCTCTTCTGTGTATTCAACTAAGAGAGTTGAAGCTTACTTTTGATTGAGCAGTTCTGAAACACTCTTTCTGTTGAAACTGCAAGAGGACATTCGGATTGCTAAGGGGCCTATACTGGAAAAAGGAATATCCTCAAACAAAAATTACACACAAGGATTCTGTGTAATTTCTTTCTGTTCTGTGCATTCAACTAACAGTGTTGCAGCTTACTTTTTATTGAGCAGTTCTGTAACTCTCTTTCTGTAGAAAGTGTAAGTGGACATTCGGGGCAATAAGGGTCCTATAGTGGAAAAAGGAATTTCCTCAAATAAAAACTACACAGAAGCATTCTGTGAAACTTCTTTCTGTTCTGTGCATTCAACTAACAGAGTTGAAGCTTACTTTTGATTGATGAGTTATCAAACACTCTTTCTGTAGAAACTACAATTGGACATTCAGAGCCTTAAGGGGCCAATAGTGGAAAAAGGAATATCTTCAGCTAAAAACTACACAGAAGCATTCTGTGAAAATTCATTCTGTTCTGTGCATTCAACTAAAAGAGTTGAAGCTTACATTTGATTGGGAAGTTCTGAAACTCTCTTTTTGTAGAAAATGAAAGTGGATATTCGGCGCGCTAAAGGGCCAATACTGGAAAAAGGAATATCCTCAAATAAAAACTACAGAAAAGCATTCTGTGAAACTTCTTTCTCTTCTGTGCATTCAACTAACAGACTTGAAGCATACTTTTGATCCAACAGTTCTGAAACACTCTTTCTGTAGAAACTGCAAGTGGACATTCGGTGCGCTAAGGGGCTAGTAGTGGAAAAAGGAATATCTTCAAATAAAAACTACACAGAAGCATTCTGTGAAACTTCTTTCTGTTCTGTGCATTCAACTAACAGAGTTGAAGCTTACTCTTGATTGAGCAGTTCTGAAACACTCTTTCTGTAGAAATTTCAATTGGATATTCGGAGTGCTAATGGGCCTACAGTGGAAAAAGGAATATCTTCAAATAAAAACTACACAGAAGCATTCTGTGAAACTTCTTTCTGTTCTGTGAATTCAACTAACAGAATTGAAGCTTACTTTTGATTGAGCAGTTCTGAAACTCTCTTTCTCTAGAAACTGCAGGTGGTCATTCGGAGCTTTAAGTTGCCTATAGTGTAAAAAGGAATATCATCAAATAAAAAATACACAGAAGCCTTCTGTGAAACTTTTTCCCGTTCTCTGCATTAAAATAACAGAGTTGAAGCTTACTTTTGATTGAGCATTTCTGAAACACTCTTTCTGTAGAAACTGCAAGTGGACATTCGGCGCGCTAAGGAGCCTATACTGGAAAAAGGAATATCCTCAAGTAAAAACTACACAAAATCATTCAGTGTAACTTCTTTCTGTTCTGTGCATTCAACTAACAGATTTGAAACATACTTTTGATTGAGCAGTTCTGAAACCCTCTTTCTGTAGAAACTGCAAGGGGACATTCGGAGCTCTAAGGGGCCTATAGTGGAAAAAGGAATATCTCCAAATAAAAACTACACAGAACAGAATCATTGTGTGAAACTTCTTTCTTTTCTGTGCATCCAACTAACAGAGTTGAAGCTTACTTTGATTGAGCAGTTCTGAAACACTCTTTCTGTAGAAAATGCAAGTGGACATTCGGAGCGCTAAGGGGCCTAAAGTGGAAAAAGGAATATCTTCAAATAAAAACTACACAGAAGCATTCTGTGAAACTGCTTTCTGTTCTGTGCATTCAACAAACAGAGTTCAAGCTTACCTTTTATTGGGCACTTCTGAAACACTGTTTCCGTAGAAACTGCAGGTGGACATTCGGAGCGCTAAGGGCCTACAGTTGAATAAGGAATATCTTCACATTAAAACAACACAGAAGCATTTTGTGAAACTTCTTTCTGTTCTGTGCATTCAAATAAGAGACTTGAAGCTAACTTTTGATTGAGGAGTTCTGAAACACTCTTTCTGTAGAAACTGCAAGTGGACATTTGGAGCGCTAAGTGGCCTATAGTGGAAAAAGGAATATCTTCAAATAAAAACTACACAGAAGCATTCTGTGTAACTTATTTCTGTTCTGTGCATTCAACTAACCGAGTTGAACCTTACTTTTGTTTGAGGATTTCTGAAACACTCTTTCTGTAGAAACTGCAAGTGGACATTCGGAGAGCTAAGAGGCCTATAGTGGAAAAAATTAATATCTTCAAATAAAAACTACACTGAAGCATTCTCTGAAACTTCTTTCTGATCTGTGCATTTAACTAACAGATTTGATCCATAATTCGGATTGAGGAGTTCTGAAACACTCTTTCTATAGAAAATGCAAGTGGACATTCAGAGCGCTAAGAGGCATATAGTGGAAAAAGTAATTTGTTCAAATTAAAACTACACAGAAACATTCTGTGAAACTTCTTTCTGATCTGTGCTTTCAACTAACAGAGTTGAACCTTAATTCTGATTGAGGAGTTCTGAAACCCTCTTTTTCAGGAAACTGCAAGTGGATATTCGGAGCGCTAAGAGGCCTACAGTGGAAAAAGGAATACCTTCAAATAAAAACTACACAGAAGCATTCTGAGAAACTACTTCCTGAACTGTGCATTCAACTAACCGAGTTGAACCTTACTTTTGATTCTGGAATTCTGAAACTTTCTGTAGAAACTGCAAGTGGACATTCGGAGCGCTAAGAGTCCTATAGTGGAAATAGGAATGTATTCAAATAAATCTACACAGAATAATCCTGTGAAATTTCTTTCTCATCTGTGCATTCCACTAACAGAGTTGAACCTTGCTTTTGATTGAGGAGTTCTGAAACCCTCTTTCTGTAGAAACTGGAAGTGGACATTCAGAACATTAAGAGGCCTATAGTGGAAAAAGGAATATCTTCAAATAAAAACTACACAGAAGGATTATGTGGAACTACTTTCTGCTCTGTGAATTCTACTAACAGAGTTCAACCCTACTTTTGATTGAGGAGTCCTGAAACACTATTTCTGTAGAAACTGCAAGTGGACATTCAGAGCACTAAGATGCCTTTAGTGGAAAAAGGGTGATCTTCAAATAAAAATTACACAGAAGCATTCTGAGAAACTTCTTTCTGATCTGTGCATTCAACTAACAGGATTGAACCTTACTTTTGATTCAGGAGTTCTGAAACACTCTTTCTGTAGAAACTGCAAGTGGACATACGGAGGGCTCAGACGCCTATAGTGCAAAAAGGAATATCTTCAAATAAAAACTACTCTGAAGCATTCTGTGAAACTTCTTTCTGATCTCTGCATTCAACTAACAGAGTTGAAGTGTAATTTTGTTTGAGGAGTTCTGAAGCACTCTTTCTGTATAAACTGCAAGTGCACATTCCGAGCGCTAAGAGGCCTTTAGTGGAGGAAGGATTATCTTCAAATAAAAACTACACAGAAGCATTCTGTGAAACTTCTTTCTGATCTGTGCATTCAACTAACGGATTTGAACCTTAATTCTGATTGAATGGTTCTGAAATGCCCTTTCTGTAGAAACTGCAAGTGGACATTCGGAGCGCTAAGAGGCCAAGAGTCGTAAAAGGAATAACTTCAAATAAAAACTACACGGAAGCGTTCTGTGAAAGTTCTTTCTGATCTGGGCATTCAACTAACAGAGTGCAACCTTTATTCTGATAGAGGAGTTCTGAAACACTCTTGCTGTAGAAAATGCAAGTGGACATTCGGAGCGCTAAGAGGCCTACAGTGGAAAAGGGATTACCTTCAAATTAAAACTACACAGAAGAATTCTGTGAAACTAATTTCTGGTCTGTCCATTCAACTCACAGAGTTGAACCTCACTTTTGATTGAGGAGTTCTGAAACACTCTTTCTGTAGAATCTGGAATTGCACATTCGGAGCGCTAAGAGGCGTATAGTGGAAAAAGGAGTACCTTCAAATAAAAACTACACAGAAGCATTCTGTGAAACTTCTTTCTGATCTGTGCATTCAACTAACAAAGTTGAACGTTACTTTTGATTGAGGAGTTCTGAAACACTCTTTCTGTAGAAACTGCAAGTGTGCATTCGGAGTGCTAACAGGCCATGCATGGAAAAAGGAATATCTTCAAATAAAAACTACACAGAAGCATTCTGTGGATCTACTTTCTGATCTGTGCATTCAACTAACTGAGTTGAACCGTATTTCTGATTGAGGAGTTCTGAAACACTCTTTCTGTAGAAACTGCAAGTGGACATTTGGAGAGCTTAGTTGCCTATAGTGGAAAAAGGAATTTCTTCAAATAAAAGTACACACAAGCATTCTGTGAAACTCCTTTCTGATGTGAGCATTCAACTAACAGTGGTGAAACTTAATTCTGATTGAGGAGTTCTGAAACACTCTTTCTGTAGAAACTGCATGTGGACATTCGGAGCGCTAAGATGCCTATAGTGGAAAAAGATATGACTTCAAATAAAAGCTACACAGAAGCATTCTGTGAAACTTCTTCCTGAACTGTGCATTCAACTAGAAGAGTTGAACCTTACTTTTGATTCAGGAGTTCTGAAAATTTCAGTAGAAACTGCAAGTGGACATTCGGAGCGCTAAGAGGCCTATAGAGGAAAACGGAATATCTTCAAATAAAAACTACACAGAAGCATCCTGTGAAACTTCTTTCTGATCTGTGCATTCAACTTAATGAGTTGAACCTTAATTCTGTTTCAGGAATTCTGAAACACTCTTTCTGTAGAAACTGCAAGGGGACATTCGGAGCGCTAACAGGCCTATAATGGGAAAAGGAATATCTTCAAATAAAAACTACACACAAGCATTCTGTGAAACTTCTTTCTGATCTGAGCATTCAACTAACTGTGGTGAACCTTAATTCTGATTGAGGAGTTCTGAAACACTCTTTCTGTAGAAACTGCATGTGGACATTTGGAGCGCTAAGAGGCCTATAGTGGAAAAAGTTATGTCTTCAAATAAAAACTACACAGAAGCATTCTGTGAAACTTCTTTCTGATCTGTGCATTCAACTAACAGAGTTGAACCGTGCTTTTGATTGAGTAGTTCTGAAACACTCTCTCTGTAGAAACCGCAATTGGACATTCAGAGCGCTAAGAGGCCTATAATGGAAAACGGAATATCTTCAAATAAAAACTACACAGAGGCATTCTGTGAAACTTCTTTCTGATCTATGCATTCAACTAACAGAGTTGAACATTACTTTTGATTGAAGAGTTCTGAAACACTCTTTCTGTAGAAACTGGAAGTGGACATTTGGAGCGCTAAGAGGCCTATAGTGGAAAAAGGATATTTTCAAATAAAAACTACACAGAAGCATTCTGTGAAACTTCTTTCTGGTCTGTGTATTCAACTAACTAAGTTGAACTGATATTCTGTTTGAAGAGTTCTGAAACACTCTTTCTGTAGAAACTGCAAGTGGACATTCGGAGCTCTAAGAGGTCTATAGTGGAAAAAGGAATACTTTCAAATAAAAACTACACAGTAGCATTCTGTGAAACTTCTTTCTGATCTGTGCGTTCACCTCACAGAATTGAGCCTTACTTTTGATTCAGGAGTTCTGAAACACTCTTGCTGTAGAAACTGCAAGTGGACATTCGGGGCGCTGAGGCCTATAGAAGAAAAAGGAATATCTTCAAATAAAAACTACACAGAAGCATTTTGTGATACTTCTTTCTGATCTGTGCATTCAACTAACAGAGTTGAATCTTAATTCTGCTTTAGGAGTTCTGAAACACTCTTCCTGTAGAAACTGCAACGGGACATTCGAAGCATTAAGAGGCTAATAGTGGAAAAAGGAATATCTTCAAATAAAAACTACACAGAAGCATTCTGTGAAACTTCTTTCTGATCTGTGCATTCAACTAACAGAGTTGAACCTTACTTTTGATTCAGGAGTTCTGAAACACTCTTTCCTTAGAAACTGCAAGTAGACATACGGAGGGCTTAGAGGCCCATAGTGTAAAAACGAATACCTTCAAATAGAAACTACACCGAAGCATTCTGTGAAACTTCTTTCTGATCTCTGCATTCAACTGACATAGTAGAACCTTACTTTTGATTGAGGAGTTCTGTAACACTCTTTCTGAAGAAACTGCAAGTGGACATTCGGAGCCCTAAGAGGCCTTAAGAGGAAAAATGATTATCTTCAAATAGAAACTACACAAAAGCATTCTGTGAAACTTCTTTCTGATCTGTGCATTCAACTAACACAGTTGAACCTTACTTTTGATTGAGGAGTTCTGAAACACTCTTTCTGTAAAAACTGCAAGTCTACATTCGGAGCGCTAAGAGGCCAGTGGTGGATAAAGGTATATCTTCAAATAGAAGCTACACGGAAGTATGGTGTGAAACTTCTTTCTGATGTGTGCATTCACCTAACAGGGTTGAAGCTTACTTTTGATTGAGGAGTTCTGAAACACTCTTTATGTAGAAACTGCAAGTGGACATTCGGAGAGCTAAGATGCCTATAGTGGAAAAAGGAAAATCTTCAAATAAAAACTGCACAGAAGCATTCTGTGAAATAACTTTCTGCTCTGTGCATTCAACTCAGAGCGTTGAACCTTACTTTTGATTGAGGAGTTCTGAAACACTATTTCTGTAGAAACTGCAAGTGGACATTCGGGACGATAAGAGGCCTGTAGTGGAAAAAGTAATATCTTCAAATAAAATCTACACAAAATCGTTCTGTGACACTTCTTTCTGATCTGGGCATTCAACTTACAGAGTTGAACCTTACTTTTGTTTTTTTTTGTTGTTGTTGTTTTTTGTTTATTTATTTATTTATTTATTTATTTTTTTCCTTTTTTTTTTAATTATACTTTAGGGTTTTAGGGTACATGTGCACAATGTGCAGGTTTGTTACATATGTATCCATGTGCCATGTTGATTTCCTGCACCCATTAACTCGTCATTTAGCATTAGGTGTATCTCCTAATGCTGTCCCTCCCCCCTCCCCCCACCCCACAACAGTCCCCGCAGTGTGATGATCCCCTTCCTGTGTCCATGAGTTCTCGTTGTTCGATTCCCACCTATGAGTGAGAATATGCAGTGTTTGGTTTTTTGTCCTTGCGATAGTTTACTGAGAATGATGTTTTCCAGTTTCATCCATGTCCCTACAAAGGACACGAACTCATCATTTTTTATGGCTGCATAGTATTCTATGGTGTATATGTGCCACATTTTCTTAATCCAGTCTATCGTTGTTGGATATTTGGGTTGGTTCCAACTCTTTGCTATTGTGAATAGTGCCGCAATAAACATACGTGTGCATGTGTCTTTATAGCAGCATGATTTATAGTCCTTTGGGTATATACCCAGTAATGGGATGGCTGGGTCAAATGGTATTTCTAGTTCGAGATCCCTGAGGAATCGCCACACTGACTTCCACAATGGTTGAACTAGTTTACAGTCCCACCAACAGTGTAAAAGTGTTCCTATTTCTCCACATCCTCTCCAGCACCTGTTGTTTCCTGATTTTTTAATGATGGCCATTCTAACTGGTGTGAGATGGTATCTCACTGTGGTTTTGATTTGCATTTCTCTGATGGCCAGTGATGATGAACATTTCTTCATGTGTTTTTTGGCTGCATAAATGTCTTCTTTTGAGAAGTGTCTGTTCATGTCCTCTGCCCACTTTTTGAGGGGGTTGTTTGTTTTTTTCTTATAAATTTGTTTGAGTTCATTGTAGATTCTGGATATTAGCCCTTTGTCAGATGAGTAGGTTGCAAAAATTTTCTCCCATTCTGTAGGTTGCCTGTTCACTCTGATGATAGTTTCTTTTGCTGTGCAGAAGCTCTTTAGTTTAATGAGATCCCATTTGTCGATTTTGGCTTTTGTTGCCATTGCTTTTGGTGTTTTAGATATGAAGTCCTTGCCCACGCCTATGTCCTGAATGGTATTGCCTAGGTTTTCTTGTAGGATTTTAATGGTTTTAGGTCTAACATATAAGTCTTTAATCCATCTTGAATTAATTTTTGTATAAGGTGTAAGGAAGGGATCCAGTTTCAGCTTTCTACATATGGCTAGCCAGTTTTCCCAGCACCATTTATTAAATAGGGAATCCTTTCCCCATTTCTTGTTTTTGTCAGGTTTGTCAAAGATCAGATAGTTGTAGCTCTGCGGCATCATTTCTGAGGGCTCTGTTCTGTTCCGTTGATCTATGTCTCTGTTGTGGTACCAGTACCATGCTGTTTTGGTTACTGTAGCCTTGTAGTATAGTTTAAAGTCAGGTAGCGTGATGCCTCCAGCTTTGTTCTTTTGGCTTAGGATTGACTTGGCGATGCGGACTCTTTTTTGGTTCCATATGAACTTTAAAGTAGTTTTTTCCAATTCTGTGAAGAAAGTCATTGGTAGCTTGATGGGGATGGCATTGAATCTATAAATTACCTTGGGCAGTATGGCCATTTTCACGATATTGATTCTTCCTACCCATGAGCGTGGAATGTTCTTCCATTTGTTTGTATCCTCTTTTAATTCATTGAGCAGTGGTTTGTAGTTCTCCTTGAAGAGGTCCTTCACATCCCTTGTAAGTTGGATTCCTAGGTATTTTATTCTCTTTGAAGCAATTGTGAATGGGAGTTCACTCATGATTTGGCTCTCTGTTTGTGATTGGTGTACAAGAATGCTTGTGATTTTTGTACATTGATTTTGTATCCTGAGACTTTGCTGAAGTTGCTAATCAGCTTAAGGAGATTTTGGGCTGAGACAATGGGGTTTTCTAGATATACAATCATGTCATCTGCAAACAGGGTCAATTTGACTTCCTCTTTTCCTAATTGAATACCCTTTATTTCCTTCTCCTGCCTGATTGCTCTGGCCAGAACTTCCAGCACTATGTTGAATAGGAGCGGTGAGAGAGGGCATCCCTGTCTTGTGCCAGTTTTCAGAGGGAATGCTTCCAGTTTTTGCCCATTCAGTATGATATTGGCTGTGGGTTTGTCATAGATAGCTCTTATTATTTTGAGATACGTCCCATCAATACCTAATTTCTTGAGAGTTTTTAGCATGAAGGTTGTTGAATTTTGTCAAAGGCCTTTTCTGCATCTATTGAGATAATCATGTGGTTTTTGTCTTTGGTTCTGTTTATGTGCTGGATTACATTTATTGATTTGCGTATGTTGAACCAGCCTTGCATCCCAGGGATGAAGCCCACTTGATCATGGTGGATAAGCTTTTTGATGTGCTGCTGGATTCGGTTTGCCAGTATTTTATTGAGGATTTTTGCATCAATGTTCATCAAGGATATTGGTCTGAAATTCTCATTTTTGGTTAAGTCTCTGCCAGGTTTTGGTATCAGGACGATGCTGGCTTCGTAAAATGTGTTAGGGAGGATTCCCTCTTTTTCTATCGATTGGAATAGTTTCAGAATAATGGTACCAGTTCCTCCTTGTACCTCTGGTAGAATTCAGCTGTGAATCCATCAGGTCCTGGACTCTTTTTGGTTGGTAAGCTATTGCTTATTGCCACAATTTCAGAACCTGTTATTGGTCTATTCAGAGATTCACCTTCTTCCTGGTTTAGTCTTGGGAGGGTGTATTTGTCGAGGAATTTATCCATTTCTTCTAGATTTTCTAGTTTATTTGCATAGAGGTGTTTGTAGTATTCTCTGATGGTAGATTGTATTTCTGTGGGATCGGTGGTGATATCCCCTTTTTCGTTTTTTATTGCAACCATTTTGTTCTTCTCTCTTTTCTTCTTTATTAGTCTTGCTAGTGGTCCATCAATTTTGTTGATCCTTTCAAAAAACCAGCTCTTGGATTCATTAGTTTTTCGAAGGGTTTTTTGTGTCTCTATTTCCTTCAGTTCTGCTCTGATTTTAGTTATTTCTAGCCTTCTGCTAGCTTTTGAATGTGTTTGCTCTTCCTTTTCTAGTTCTTTTAATTGTGATGTTAGGGTGTCAATTTTGGATCTTTCCTGCTTTCTCTTGTGGGCATTTAGTGCTATAAATTTCCCTCTACACACTGCTTTGAACGTGTCCCAGAGATTCTGGTATGTTGTGTCTTTGTTCTCATTGGTTTCAAAGAGCATCTTTATTTCTGTCTTCATTTCATTATGTACCCAATAGTCCTTCAGGAGCAGGTTGTTCAGTTTCCATGTAGTTGAGCGGTTTTGAGTGAGTTTCTTAATCCTGAGTTCTAGTTTGATTGCACTGTGGTCTGAGAGACAGTTTGTTATAATTTCTGTTCTTTTACATTTGCTGAGGAGAGCTTTACTTCCAACTATGTGGTCAATTTTGGAATAGGTGTGGTGTGGTGCTGAAAAAAATGTATATTCTGTTGACTTGGGGTGGAGAGTTCTGTAGATGTCTATTAGGTCCACTTTATGTCGAGCTGAGTTCAATTCCTGAATATCCTTGTTAACTTTCTGTCTCGTTGATCTGTCTAATGCTGACAGTGGGGTGTTAAAATCTCCCATTATTATTGTGTGGGAGTTTAAGTCCCTTTGTAGGTCACTGAGGACTTGCTTTATGAATCTGGGTGCTCCTGTGTTGGGTGCATATATATTTAGGATAGTTAGCTCTTCTTGTTGAATTGATCCCTTTACCATTATGTAATGGCCTTCTATGTCTCTTTTGATCTTTGTTGGTTTAAAGTCTATTTTATCAGAGACTAGGATTGCAACCCCTGCCTTTTTTTGATTTCCAGTTGCTTGATAGATCTTCCTCCATCCCTTTATTTTGAGTCTATGTGTGTCTCTGCACGTGACATGGGTTTCCTGAATACAGCACACTGATGGGTCCTGACTCCTTATCCAGTTTGCCAGTCTGTGTCTTTTGGTTGGAGCATTTATCCCATTTACATTTAACATTAATATTGTTATGTGTGAATCTGATCCTGTCATTATGATATTAGTTGGTTATTTTGCTCATTAGTTGCAATAGTTTCTTCCTAGCCTCGATGGTCTTTACAGTTTGGCATGTTTTTGCAGTGGCTGTTGCCGGTTGTTCCTTTCCATGTTTAGTGCTTCCTTCAGGAGCTCTTTTAGGGCAGGCCTGGTGGTGACAAAATCACTCAGCCTTTGCTTATCTGTAAAGTATTTTATTTCTCCTTCACTTATGAAGCTTAGTTTGGCGGGATAGGAAATTCTGGGTTGAAAATTCTTTTCTTTAAGAATGTTGAATATCTGCCCCCAATCTCTTCTGGCTTGTAGAGTTTCTGCGGAGAGATCAGCTGTTAGTCTGATGGGCTTCCCTTTCTGGGTAACCCTACCTTTCTCTCTGGCTGCCCTTAACATTTTTTCCTTCATTTCAACTTTGGTGAATCTGACAATTATGTGTCTTGGAGTTGCCCTTCTCAAGGAGTATCTTTGTTGCATTCTCTGTATTTCCTGAATCTGAATGCTGGCCTGCCTTGCTAGATTGGGGAAGTTCTCCTGGATAATATCTTGCAGAGTGTTTTCCAACTTGGTTCCATTCTCCCCATCATTTTCAGGTACACCAATCAGACGTAGGTTTGGTCTTTTCACATAGTCCCAAATTTCTTGGAGGCTTTGTTCATTTCTTTTTATTCTTTTTTCTCTAAACTTCCCTTCTCTCTTCATTTCATTCATTTCATCTTCCATCAGCGATACCCTTTCTTCCAGTTGATGGCATCTGCTACTGAGGCTTCTGCAATCTTCGCGTAGTTCTCGAAACTTGGCTTTCAGCTCCATCAGCTCCTTTAAGCCCTTCTCTCCATTGGTTATTCTAGTTATCCATTCTTCTAATTTTTTTTCAAAGTTTTTAACTTCTTTGCTATTGTTTTGAATTTCCTCTCGTAGCTCAGAGTAGTTTGATCGTCTGAAGCCTTCTTCTCTCAACTCATCAAAGTCATCCTCCATCCAGCTTTGTTCCGTTGCTGGTGAGGAACTGCGTTCCTTTGGAGGAGGAGAGGTGCTCTGTTTTTTAGAGTTTCCAGTTTTTGTGCTCTGTTTTTTCCCCATCTTTGTGGTTTTATCTACTTTTTGTCTTTGATGATGGTGATGTACAGATGGGTTTTTGGTGTGGATGTCCTTTCTGTTTGTTAGTTTTCCTTCCACCAGGCAGGCCCCTCAGCTGCAGGTCTGTTGGAGTTTACTAGAGGTCCACTCCAGACCCTGTTTGGCTGGGTGTCAGCAGCAGTGGCTGCAGAACAGCGGATATTCGTGAGACCACAAATTCAGCTGTCTGATAATTCCTCTGAAAGTTTTGTCTCAGAGGAGTACCCGGTTGAATGAGGTGTCAGTCTGTCCCTACTGGGGGGGTGCCTCCCAGTTAGGCTGCTCAGGGGTGAGGGACCCACTTTAGAAGGCAGTCTGTGCGTTCTCAGATCTCCAGCTGCGTGCTGGGAGAACCACTACTCTCTTCAAAGTTGTCAGTCAGACAGGGACATTTAAGTCTGTGGAGGTTCTTGCTGAGTTTTTGTTTGTCTGTGCCCTGCCCCCAGAGGTGGAGCCTACAGAGGCAGGCAGGCCTCCTTGAGCTGTGGTGGGCTCCACCCAGTTCGAGCTTCCTGGCTGCTTTGTTTACCTAAGCAAGCCTGGGCAATGGCGGGCGCCCCTCCCCCAGCCTCGCTGCCACCTTGCAGCTGGACCTCAGACTGCTGTGCTAGCAATCAGCGAGACTCCATGGGCATATGACCCTGCGAGCCAGGTGCGGGACACAATCTCCTAGTGTGCCGTTTTCCAGGCCCATTGGAAAAGCGCAGTATTAGGACGGGACTGACCCGATATTCCAGGTGCTGTCTGTTTCCCCTTTCTTTGACTAGGAAAGGGAACTCCCTGACCCCTTGTGCTTCCCGAGTGAGGCAATGCCCCGCCCAGCTTCGGCTCGTGCACAGTGTGCTTCACTGACTGTCCTGTACCCACTGTTAGGCACTCCCTAGTGAGATGAAGCCGGTACCTCAAGCAGAAATGCAGAAATCACCTGTCTTCTGTGTCGCTGGGGCTGGGAGCTGGAGAGTGGAGCTGTTCCTATTCGGCCATCTTGACTCTACCCCAACAATCCAGTTTTAGCTTCTTTACTCTCCCTGAGATTTGGGGATTTTAATAATATAGAAAGCCATAACTCCTTACTGTCTTTGTCAGTTTGGATTTTTATAACAAGATATTATAGACTAGATGGCTTCAACAATAGACATTTCTTTCCCACATTTCTGAAGGCTGCAGGCTGGGAAGTCCAAGACCAAGATGCCAGCATATTTAATGAACCTTACTTTTGATTGAGGAGATCTGAAACACTCTTTCTGTGGAAACTGCAAGTGGACATTTGGAGCGCTAAGAGGCCTATAGTTGAAAAAGGAATATCTTAAAATAAAAATTACACAGAAGCATTCTGTGAAACTTCTTTCTGATCTATGCATTCAACTAATAGAGTTTTACCTTAATTCTGATTGAGGAGTTCTGAAACACTCTTCCTGTAGAAACTGCAAGTGGACATTCGGAGTGCTAAGAGGCCAATAGTGGAAAAAGGCATATCTTCAAATGAAAACTACACAGAAGCATTCTGTGAAACTTCTTTCTGATCTGAGCATTCAAGTAACAGAGTTGAACATTACTTTTGATTGAGGAGTTCTGAAACACTCTTTCTGTGGAAACTGCAAGTGGATATTTGGAGCGCTAAGAGGCCTCTAGTGGAAAAAGGAATAACTTCAAATAGAAAGTACAGAGAAGCATTCTGTGAAACACCTTTCTGATCTGTGCATTAAACTAACAGAGTTGAACCTTACTTTTGATTGAGGAGTTCTGAAAAACTCTTTCTGTAGAAACTGCAAGTGGACATTCGGAGCGCTAAGAGACCTGCAGTGGAAAAAGGAATATCTTCAAATAAAAACTACAGAGAAGGATTCCGTGAAACTACTTTCTGATCTGTGCATTCAACTAACAGAGTTCAATCTTAATTCTGATTGAGGAATTCTAAAACACTCTTTCTGTAGAAACTGCAAGTGGACATTCAGAGCGCTACGCGGCCTATAGTGGAAAAAGGAATATCTTCAAATAAAAACTACACAGAAGCATTCTGTGAAACTTCTTTCTGATCTGTGCATTCGAGTAGCAGAGTTGAACCTTTCCTTTGATTGAGGAGTTGTGAAACAGTCTTTCTATAGAAACTGCAAGTGGACTTTCAAAGCGCTAAGAGGCCTATACTGGAAAAAGATATGTCTTAAAATATATACTACACAGAAGCATTCTGTGAAACTTCTTTCTTATCTGTACATTCAGCTAACAGAGTTGAACCTTAATTGTGATTGAGGAGTTCTGAAACACTCTTTTTGTAGAAACTGCAAGTGGACATTCGGAGCGCTAAGAAGCCTATTGTGGAAAAAGGAATATCTTCAAATAAAAAGTAGACAGAAGCTTTCTGTGAAAATTCTTTCTGATCTCTGCATTCAACTAACAGAGTTGAAACTTACTTTAGATTCAGCAGTTCTGAAACACTCCTTCTGTAGAAACTGCCAGTGGACATTCAGAGCTCTATGAGGCCTACAGTGGAAAATGGAATATCTTCAAATAAAAACTACACAGAAGCATTCTGTGAAACTTCTTTCTGATCTGTGCATTCAACTAACAGAGTCCAACCTTACTTTGGATTGAGGAGTTCTGAAACACTCTTTCTGTAGAAACTGCATGTGGTCGTTAGGAGCGCAAAGAGGCCTATAGTGGAAAAAGGAATATCTTCAAATAGGAACTACACAGAAGCATTCAGATAGACTTCTTTCTGATCTGTGCATTCAACTAACAGAGTTGAACCTTTCTGTTGTTTGAACAGTTATGAAACGCTGTTTCTGTAGAAATTGGAAGTGAACACTCCTATCGCTAAGAGGCCTATAGTGGAAAAAGGATTATCTTCAAATAAAAACTACACAGAAGCATTCTGCGAAACTTCTTTCTGATCTGCGCATTCAATTAACAGAATTGAAACTTACTTTTGATTGAGCAGTTCTGAAACACTCTTTCTGTAGAAACTGCAAGTGGATATTCTGAGAGCTAAGAGGCCTATAGATGAAAAGGGAATATCTTCAAATAAAAACTACAGAGAACATTCTGTGAAACTTCTTTCTGATCGGTCCATTCAACTAAGAGGGTTGAACCTTACTTTTGATTGAACAGTTCTGAAACACTCCTTCTGTAGTAACTGGAAGCGGACATTCGTAGGGCTAAGAGGCCCAGAGTGGAAAAAGGAATATCTTCAAATGAAAACTACACAAAAGCATTCTGCGAAACTGCTTTCTGATCTGTGCATTCAACTAACAGAGTTGAATCTTTGTTTTGATTGAGCAGTTCTGAAACACTCTTTCCGTAGAAACTGCAAGTGGACATTTGCAGCGCTAAAAGGCCTATAGTGGAAAAAGGAGTATCTTCAAATAAAAACGAAACAGAAGCATTCTGTGAAACTTCTTTCTGTTCTGTGCATTCAACTAACAGAGTTGAAGCTTCCGTTTGATTGAGCAGCTCTGAAACACTCTTTCTGTACAAACTGCAAGTGGACATTCGCAGCGCTAAAAGGCCTATGGTGGAAAAAGGAATATCTTCAAATAGAAACTACACAGAAGCATTCTGTGAAACTTCTTTCTGATCTGGGCATTCAACTTACAGAGTTGAACCTTACTTTTGATTGAGGGGTTCTGAAAGAGCCTTTCTGTAGAAACTGCAAGTGGAGATTCAGAGCGCTAAGAGGACTATATTGGAAAAAGTTATGTCTTCAAATAAGAACTACTCAGAAGTATTCTGTGAAACTTCTTTCTGATCTGTGCATGCAACTAACAGAGTTGAACCTTAATTCTGATTGACCAGTTCTTAAATACTATTACTGTAGAAACTGCAAGTGGACATTCAGAGCGGTAGGAGGCCCATAGTGGAAAAAGGAATATCTCCAAACAAAAACTACACAGAAGCATTCTGTGAAACACCTTTCTTATCTGTGCATTCAACTAACAGAGTTGAACCTTACTTTTGATTGAGGAGTTCTGAAACACTCTTTCTGTTGAAACTGCAAGTGGACATTCAGATCGCTAAGAGTCCCATAGTGGAAAAAGGTATGTCTTCAAATAAAAACTACACAGAAGCATTCTGGGAAACTTCTTTCTGATCTGTGCATTCAACTAACAGAGTTGAACCTTTATTCTCATTGAGGAGTTCTGAAACTCTCTTTCTGTAAAAACTGCATGTGGACATTCGGAGCGCTAAGAGGCCTATAGTGGGAAAAGGAATATCTTCAAATAAAAACTACACAGAAGCATTCTGTGAAAATTCTTTCTGAGCTGTGCATTCACCTAACAGTGTTGAAACTAACTTTTGATTGAGGAGTTCTGAAACAATCTTTCTATAGTAACTGGAAGTGGACATTCAGAGTGCTAAGAGATCTATAGTGGAAAAAGGAACATCTTGAAATAAAAACTACACGGAAGCATTCTGTGAAACATCTTCTGTATCTGTGCATTAAACTAACAGAATTGAACATTACTTTTTATTGAGTAGTTCTGAAACACTCTTTCTGTAGAAACTGCAAGTGGACATTCGGAGCGCTATGTGGCCTATAGTGGAAAAAGGAATATCTTCAAATAAAAACTACACAGAAGCATTCTGTGAAACTTCTTTCTGATCTGTGCATTCAAGTAGCAGAATTGAACCTTTCTTTTGATTGAGGAGTTCTGAAACAGTCTTTCTATAGAAACTGCAAGTGGACATTCAAAGCGCTAAGATGCCTATAATGGAAAAAGTTATGTCTTAAAATATATACTACACAGAAGCATTCTGTGAAACTTCTTTCTTATCTGTGCATTCAGCTAACAGAGTTGAACTTTAATTCTGATTGAGGAGTTCTGAATCACTCTTTTTGTAGAAACTGCAAGTGGACATTCGGAGCGCTAAGGGTCCGATTATGGAAAAAGGAATATCTTCAAATGAAAACTATTCAGAAGCATTCTGTGAAACTTCTTTCTGATCTGTGCATTCAAATAACAGAGTAGAAGCTTACTTTTGATTGACGAGTTCTGAAACACTCTTTCTGTTGAAACTGCAAGTGGACATTCAGATCGCTAAGAGTTCCATAGTGGAAAAAGGAATATCTGCGAATAAAAACTACACAGAAGCATTCTGGGAAACTTCTTTCTGATCTGTGCATTCAACTAACAGAGTTGAACCTTTATTCTCATTGAGGAGTTCTGAAACTCTCTTTCTGTAAAAACTGCATGTGGACATTTGGAGCGTTAAGAGGCCTATAGTGGGAAAAGGAATATCTTCAAATAAAAACTACACAGAAGCATTCTGTGAAAATTCTTTCTCAGCTGTGCATTCACCTAACAGTGTTGAAACTAACTTTTGATTGAGGAGTTCTGAAACAATCTTTCTATAGTCACTGCAAGTGGACATTCAGAGCGCTAAGAGGTCTATAGTGGAAAAAGGAACATCTTGAAATAAAAACTACACGGAAGCATTCTGTGAAACATCTTCTGTATCTGTGCATTAAACTAACAGAATTGAACATTACTTTTTATTGAGTAGTTCTGAAACACTCTTTCTGTGGAAACTGCAAGTGGACATTCGGTGCGCTAAGAGGCCTGTAGTGGAAAAAGGAATATCTTCAAATAAAATCTAAACAGAAGCATTCTCTGAAACTACTTTCTGATCTGTGCATTCAACTAACAGAATTGAACTTTTGTTCTGATTGAGGAGTTCTGAAACACTCTTTCTGTATAAACTGCATGTGGACATTCGGAGCGCTAAGTGGCCTATAGTGGAAAAAGGAATATCTTCAAATAAAAACTACATAGAAGCATTCTGTGAAACTTCTTTCTGATCTGTGCATTCGACTAACAGAGTTGAACCTTACTTTTGATTGAGGATTTTGAAACACTCTTTCAGTAGAAAGTGCAAGTGGACATTTGGAGCATGAAGAAGCCTGTAGGGGAAAAAGGAATATCTTCCAATAAAAACTACACAGAAGTATTCTGTGAAACTTCTTTCTGATCTGAGCATTCAAATAACAGATTTGAACCCTTCCTTTGTTTGAGGAGTTCTGAAACACTGTTTCTGTAGAAACTGGAACTGGACATTCGGAGCGCTAAGAGGCCTATAGTGGAAAAAGGAATATCTTCAAATAAAAACTGCCAGAAGCATTCTGTGAAACTTCTTTCTGATCTGTGCATTCAGCTAACAACTTTGAACCTTACTTTTTATTGAGGAGTTATGAAACCCTCTTTATGTAGAAACTGCATGTGGACATTCGGAGCTCTAAGGGCCTATAGTGGAAAATGGAATATCTTCAAATAAAAACTACACAGAGGCATTGTGTGTAACTTCTTTCTGATCTGGACATTCAACTAACGGAGTTGAACCTTAATTCTGATTGAGGAGTTCTGAAACACTCTTTCTGTAGAAACTGCAACTGGACATTCAGAGATCTGAGAGGACTGTAGTGGAAAAAGGAATATCTGCAAATATAAACTACACAGAACCATACTGTGAAACTTATTTCTGACCTGTGCATTCAACTAACAGTGTTAAACCTTACTTTAGATTCAGGAGTTCTGAAATATTCTTTCTGTAGAAACTGCAAGTGCACATTCAGAGCGCTAAGAGGCCTATAGCGGAAAAAGGAATATCTTCAAATGAAAACTACACAGAAGCATTCTGTGAAACTTCTTTCTGATCTGTGCATTCAAGTAACAGAGTTGAACCTTACTTTTGATTGAGGAGTTCTGAAAATCTCTTTCTGTAGAAACTGCAAGCGGACATTCAGAGCGCTTACGGACCAATAGTGGAAAAAGGAGTATCTCCAAATAGAAAGTACACAGAAGCAGACATTTATGCAGCCAGAAAACACATGAAGAAATGCTCATCATCACTGGCCATCAGAGAAATGCAAATCAAAACCACAGTGAGATACCATCTCACACCAGTTAGAATGGCCATCATTAAAAAATCAGGAAACAACAGGTGCTGGAGAGGATGTGGAGAAATAGGAACACTTTTACACTGTTGGTGGGACTGTAAACTAGTTCAACCATTGTGGAAGTCAGTGTGGCGATTCCTCAGGGATCTCGAACTAGAAATACCATTTGACCCAGCCATCCCATTACTGGGTATATACCCAAAGGACTATAAATCATGCTGCTATAAAGACACATGCACACGTATGTTTATTGCGGCACTATTCACAATAGCAAAGAGTTGGAACCAACCCAAATATCCAACAACGATAGACTGGATTAAGAAAATGTGGCACATATACACCATGGAATACTATGCAGCTATAAAAAATGATGAGTTCGTGTCCTTTGTAGGGACATGGATGAAACTGGAAAACATCATTCTCAGTAAACTATCGCAAGGACAAAAAACCAAACACCGCATGTTCTCACTCATAGGTGGGAATTGAACAGTGAGAACTCATGGACACAGGAAGGGGAACATCACACTCCGGGGACTGTTGTGGGGTGGGGGGAGGGGGGAGGGACAGCATTAGGAGATACACCTAATGCTAAATGACGAGTTAATGGGTGCAGGAAATCAACATGGCACATGGATACATATGTAACAAACCTGCACATTGTGCACATGTACCCTAAAACCCTAAAGTATAATTAAAAAAAAAAAAAAAAAAAAAAAAAAAGAAAGTACACGGAAGCATGCTGTGAAACTTCTTTCTGATCTGTGCTTTCAACTAACAGGTTTGAACCTTACTTTTGATTGAGGAGTGCTGAAACACTCTTTCTATACAAACTGCATGTGGACAGTAGGAGTGCTTAGAGGCCTATAGTGGAAAAAGGAACATCTTGAAATATAAACTACACAGAAGCATTCTGTTAAACATCTTTCGGATCTGTGCATTAAACTAACAGAATTGAACCTTACTTTTGATTGAGGAGTTCTGAAACACTCTTTCTGTGGAAACTGCAAGTGGACATTCGGAGCGCTAAGAGGCCTATAGTTGAAAAAGGAATATCTTAAAATAAAAACTACACAGAAGCATTCTGTGAAACTTCTTTCTGATCTGTGCATTCAACTAATAGAGTTTTACCTTAATTCTGACTGAGGAGTTCTGAAACACTCTTCCTGTAGAAACTGCAAGTGGACATTCGGAGTGCTAAGAGGCCAATAGTGGAAAAAGGCATATCTTCAAATGAAAACTACACAGAAGCATTCTGTGAAACTTCTTTCTGATCTGCGAATTCAAGTAACAGAGTTGAACATTACTTTTGATTGAGGAGTTCTGAAACACTCTTTCTGTGGAAACTGCAAGTGGACATTTGGAGCGCTAAGAGGCCTCTAGTGGAAAAAGGAATAACTTCAAATAGAAAGCACACAGAAGCATTCTGTGAAACACCTTTCTGATCTGTGCATTAAACTAACAGAGTTGAACCTTACTTTTGATTGAGGAGTTCTGAAACACTCTTTCTGTGGAAACTGCAAGTGGACATTCGGAGCGCTAAGAGGCCTATAGTTGAAAAAGGAATATCTTAAAATAAAAACTACACAGAAGCATTCTGTGAAACTTCTTTCTGATCTGTGCATTCAACTAATAGAGTTTTACCTTAATTCTGACTGAGGAGTTCTGAAACACTCTTCCTGTAGAAACTGCAAGTGGACATTCGGAGTGCTAAGAGGCCAATAGTGGAAAAAGGCATATCTTCAAATGAAAACTACACAGAAGCATTCTGTGAAACTTCTTTCTGATCTGCGAATTCAAGTAACAGAGTTGAACATTACTTTTGATTGAGGAGTTCTGAAACACTCTTTCTGTAGAAACTGCAAGTGGACATTTGGAGCGCTAAGAGGCCTATAGTGGAAAAAGGAATAACTTCAAATAGAAAGCACACAGAAGCATTCTGTGAAACACCTTTCTGATCTGTGCATTAAACTAACAGAGTTGAACCTTACTTTTGATTGAGGAGTTCTGAAAAACTCTTTCTGTAGAAACTGCAAGTGGACATTCGCAGCGCTAAGAGGCCTATGGTGGAAAAAGGAATATCTTCAAATAAAAACTACACAGAAGCATTCTGTGAAACATCTTTCTGATCTGGGCATTCAATTTACAGAGTTGAACCTTACTTTTGATTGAGGAGTTCTGAAAGAGCCTTTCTGTTGAAACTGCAAGTGGACAATCAGAGCGCTAAGAGGCCTATATTGGAAAAAGTTATGTCTTCAAATAAGAACTACTCAGAAGTATTCTGTGAAACTTCTTTCACATCTGTGCATTCAACTAACAGAGTTGAACCTTAATTCTGATTGACGAGTCCTTAAATACTATTACTGTAGAAACTGCAAGTGGACATTCGGAGCGGTAGGAGGCCCATAGTGGAAAAAGGAATATCTCCAAATAAAAACTACACAGAAGCATTCTGTGAAACTTCTTTCTGTTCTGTACATTCAAATAACAGAGTTTAAACTTACTTTTGATTGAGGAGTTCTGAAACACTCTTTCTGTAGAAACTACAAGTGGAAATTCGGAGCGCTAAGAGGCCTATAGTGGAAAAAGGAGTATCTGCAAATAAAAACTACACAGAAGCACTCTGTGAAACTTCTTTCTTATCTGTTCATTCAACTAACAGACTTGAACTTTAATTCTGATTGAGGAGTTCTGAAACACTCTTCCTGTAGGAACTGCAAGTGGACATTCGGAGCACTAAGAAGCCTATAGTGGAAAAAGGAATATGTTCAAATAAAAACTACACAGAAGCATTCTGTGAAACAGCTTTCTGATCTGTGCATTCAACTAACAGAGTTGAACCTTACTTTTGATTGAGGAGTTCTGAAACACTCTTTCTGTAGGAACTGCAAGTGGACATTCGGAGCGTTAAGAGTCCTGTAGTGGAAAAATTTATGTCTTCAAAGAAAAACTACAGACAAGCATTCTGTGAAACTTCTTCCTGATCTGTGCATTCAACTAACAGAGTTGAACCTTTATTCTCATTGAGGAGTTTTGAAACTCTATTTATGTAAAAACTGCACGTGGACATTCGGAGCGCTAAGAGGCCTATAGTAGGAAAAGAAATATCCTCAAATAAAAAGTACACAGAAGCATTCTGTGAAAATTCTTTCTGAGCTGTGCATTCACCTAACAGTGTTGAAACTAACTTTTGATTGAGGAGTTCTGAAACAATCTTTCTATAGTAACTGCAAGTGGACATTCAGAGCGCTAAGAGGTCTTTAGTGGAAAAAGGAACATCTTGAAATAAAAACTACACGGAAGCATTCTGTGAAACATCTTCTGTATCTGTGCATTAAACTAGCAGAATTGAACATTACTTTTTATTGAGTAGTTCTGAAACACTCTTTCTGTGGAAACTGCAAGTGGACATTCAGTGCGCTAAGAGGCCTGTAGTGGAAAAAGGAATATCTTCAAATAAAAACTACAGAGAAGGATTCTGTGAAACTTCTTTCTGATCTGTGCATTCAACTAACAGATTTGAATCTTAATTCTGATTGAGGAATTCTAAAACACTCTTTCTGTAGAAACTGCAAGTGGACATTCGGAGCGCTATGTGGCCTATAGTGGAAAAAGGAATATCTTCAAATAAAAACTACACAGAAGCATTCTGTGAAACTTCTTTCTGATCTGTGCATTCAGGTAGCAGAGTTGAACCTTTCTTTTGATTGAGGAGTTCTGAAACACTCTTTCTGTAGAAACTGCAAGTGGACATTCAAAGCGCTAAGATGCCTATACTGGAAAAAGTTATGTCTTAAAATATATACTACACAGAAGTATTCTGTGAAACTTCTTTCTTATCTGTGCATTCAGCTAACAGAGTTGAACCTTAATTCTGATTGAGGAGTTCTGAAACACTCTTTTTGTAGAAACTGCAAGTGGACATTCGGAGCGCTAAGGGTCCGATTATGGAAAAAGGAATATCTTCAAATAAAAACTATTCAGAAGCATTCTGTGAAACTTCTTTCCGATCTGTGCATTCAAATAACAGAGTAGAAGCTTACTTTTGATTGACGAGTTCTGAAACACTCTTTCTGTTGAAACTGCAAGTGGATATTTGGAGTGCTAAGTGGCCTATAGTGGAAAAAGGAATATCTGCGAATAAAAACTACACAGAAGCATTCTGTGAAACTACTTTCTGATCTGTGATTTCAACTAACAGAGTTGAACCTTACTTTTGATTGAGGAGTTCTGAAACACTCTTTGTGTAGAAACTGCAAGTTGACATTCGGAGCGCTAAGACGCCTATCGTGGAAAAAGGAATATCTGCAAATAAAAACTACACAGAAGCATTCTGTGAAACATCTTTCTGATCTGTGCATTCAACTAACAGAGTTGAAGCTTACTTTTCAGTAAGCAGTTCTGAAAACCTCTTTATGTAGAAACTGCATGTGGACATTCAGAGCTCTAAGGGCCTATAGTGGGAAATGGAATATCTTCAAATAAGAACTACACAGAGGCTATCTGTGAAACTTCTTTCTGATCTGGACATTCAACTAACGGAGTTGAACCTTAATTCTGATTGAGGAGTTCTGAAACACTCTTTCTGTAGAAACTGCAACTGAACATTCGGAGAACTGAGAGGACTATAGTGGAAAAAGGTATATCTGCAAATATAAACTACACAGAACCATACTGTGAAACTTATTTCTGATCTGTGCATTCAACTAACAGTGTTAAACCTTACTTTAGATTCAGGAGTTCTGAAATATTCTTTCTGTAGGAACTGCAAGTGGACATTTGGAGCGTTAAGAGGCCTTAGCAGAAAAAGGAATATCTTCAAATGAAAACTACACAGAAGCATTCTGTGAAACTTCTTTCTGATCTGTGCATTCAAGTAACAGAGTTGAACCTTACTTTTGATTGAGGAGTTCTGAAAATCTCTTTCTGTAGAAACTGCAAGCAGACATTCAGAGCGCTCACAGACCTATAGTGGAAAAAGGAATAACTTCAAATAGAAAGTACATGGAAGCATGCTGTGAAACTTCTTTCTGATCTATGCTTTCAACTAACAGGGTTGAACCTTACTTTTGATTGAGGACTTCTGCAACACTCCTTCTATACAAACTGAAAGTGGACAGTCAGAGTGCTTAGAGGCCTAGAGTGGAAAAAGGAACATCTTGAAATATAAACTACACAGAAGCATTCTATTAAACATCTTTCAGATCTGTGCATTAAACTAACAGAATTGAACCTTACTTTTGATTGAGGAGTTCTGAAACATTCTTTCTGTGGAAACCGCAAGTGGACATTCGGAACGCTAAGAGGCCTGTAGTGGAAAAAGGAATATCTTCAAATAAAAACTACAGAGAAGAAAAAAAAAAAAAAAAAAAAAAAAAAAAAAAAAAAAAAAAAAAAAAAAAAAAAAAAAAAAAATCTTCAATAAGAAACTTCTGAGAAGGACTTCTGTGAAACTGCAATGACATTCCGCTAGATGCTATACTGAAAATTATTCTTAAAATATATACACAGAAGTATTCTTGAACTTTTTTATCTGTGCATTCAGTACAGAGTTGAACTTAATTTGATTGAGATTCTGAACACTCTTTTGTAGAAATGCAAGTGACATTCGACGTAAGATATGAAAAAAATAAAAAAAAACAAAATTTGAAACTTTTCCGATCTGTGCATTCAAATAACAGAGTAGAAGCTTACTTTTGATTGACGAGTTCTGAAACACTCTTTCTGTTGAAACTGCAAGTGGATATTTGGAGTGCTAAGTGGCCTATAGTGGAAAAAGGAATATCTGCGAATAAAAACTACACAGAAGCATTCTGTGAAACTACTTTCTGATCTGTGATTTCAACTAACAGAGTTGAACCTTACTTTTGATTGAGGAGTTCTGAAACACTCTTTGTGTAGAAACTGCAATTGGACATTCGGAGCGCTAAGACTCCAACAGTGGAAAAAGGTATGTCTTCAAATAAAAACTACACTGAAGAATTCTGTGAAACCTCTTTCGGATCTGTGCTTTCAACTAACAGAGTTGAACCTTAATTTGATTGAGCAGTTCTGGAACACTATTTCTGTAGAAACTGCAAGTGGACATTAGGAGCGCTAAGAGGCGTACAGTGGATAAAGGAAAATCTTCAAATAAAAACTACACAGAATCATTCGGTGAAACTTTTCTGATCTGCACATTCAACTAACAGAGGTGAACGTTACTTTTGATTCAGCAGTTCTGAAACACTCTTTGTGTAGAAACTGCAAGTTGACATTCGGAGCGCTAAGACGCCTATCGTGGAAAAAGGAATATCTGCAAATAAAAACTACACAGAAGCATTCTGTGAAACATCTTTCTGATCTGTGCATTCAACTAACAGAGTTGAAGCTTACTTTTCAGTGAGCAGTTCTGAAAACCTCTTTATGTAGAAACTGCATGTGGACATTCAGAGCTCTAAGGGCCTATAGTGGGAAATGGAATATCTTCAAATAAGAACTACACAGAGGCTATCTGTGAAACTTCTTTCTGATCTGGACATTCAACTAATGGAGTTGAACCTTAATTCTGATTGAGGAGTTCTGAAACACTCTTTCTGTAGAAACTGCAACTGAACATTCGGAGAACTGAGAGGACTATAGTGGAAAAAGGAATATCTGCAAATATAAACTACACAGAACCATACTGTGAAACTTATTTCTGATCTGTGCATTCAACTAACAGTGTTAAACCTTACTTTAGATTCAGGAGTTCTGAAATATTCTTTCTGTAGGAACTGCAAGTGGACATTTGGAGCGTTAAGAGGCCTTAGCAGAAAAAGGAATATCTTCAAATGAAAACTACACAGAAGCATTCTGTGAAACTTCTTTCTGATCTGTGCATTCAAGTAACAGAGTTGAACCTTACTTTTGATTGAGGAGTTCTGAAAATCTCTTTCTGTAGAAACTGCAAGCAGACATTCAGAGCGCTCACAGACCTATAGTGGAAAAAGGAATAACTTCAAATAGAAAGTACATGGAAGCATGCTGTGAAACTTCTTTCTGATCTATGCTTTCAACTAACAGGGTTGAACCTTACTTTTGATTGAGGACTTCTGCAACACTCCTTCTATACAAACTGAAAGTGGACAGTCAGAGTGCTTAGAGGCCTAGAGTGGAAAAAGGAACATCTTGAAATATAAACTACACAGAAGCATTCTATTAAACATCTTTCAGATCTGTGCATTAAACTAACAGAATTGAACCTTACTTTTGATTGAGGAGTTCTGAAACATTCTTTCTGTGGAAACCGCAAGTGGACATTCGGAACGCTAAGAGGCCTGTAGTGGAAAAAGGAATATCTTCAAATAAAAACTACACAGAAGCATTCTGTGAAACTTCTTTCTGATCTGTGCATTCAACTAACAGAGTTGAACCTTAATTCTGATGAAGGAGTTCTGAAGAACTCCTTCTGTAGAAAGTGCAAGTGGACATTCGCAGCGCTAAGCGGCCTATAGTGGAAAAAGGATTATCTTCTAATAAAAAGTACACAGAAGCATTCTGTGAAACTTCTTTCTGATCTGTGCATTCAACTAACAGAGTTAAATCTTACTTTTGATTGACCAGTTCTAAAACACTCTTTCTGTAGAAACTGCAAGTAGACATTCGGACTGCTAAGAGGCCTTTATTGGAAAAAGGAATATCTTCAAATAAAAACTACACAGAAGCATTATGTGAAACTTCTTTGTGATCTGTGCATTCAACTAACAGAGTTGAAACTTACTTTTGATTGAGCAGGTCTGAAAAACTCTTTCTGTAGAAACTGCAAGTGGACTGTCGGAGCGCCAAGGGGCCTGTAGTGGAAAAAGGAATATCTTTAAATAAAAACTACACAGAAGCATTCTGTGAAACTTCTTTCTGATCTGTTCATTCAACTAATAGTGTTGAACTTTAATTCTGATTGAGGAGTTCTGAAACACTCTTTCTGTAGAAACTGCAAGTGGACTTTCGGAGCGCTAAGAGGCCTATCGTGGAAAAAGGAATATCTTCAAATAAGAACTACACAGAAGCTTTCTGTGAAAATTCTTTCTGGTCTGTGCATTCAACTAACAGAGTTGAATTGAGCAGTTCTAAAACACTCTTTCTGTAGAAACTGCAAGTGGATATTCGGAGCGCTAAGAGGCCTATCGTGGAAAAAAAAATGTCTTCAAATAAAAACTACACAGAAGCTTTCTGTGAAAATTCTTTCTGGTCTCTGCATTCAACTAACAGAGTTGAAACTTACTTTAGATTCAGCAGTTCTGAAACACTCTTTCTGCAGAAAATGCAAGTGGACATTCGGAGCGTTCAGAGGCCTATAGTGGAAGAAGGAATATCTTCAAATAAATACTACACAGAAGCATTCTGCAAAACATCTTTCTGATCTGTGCATTCATCTAGCAGTGTTCAACTTTACTTTTGATTGAGGAGTTCTGAAATTCTCTTTCTGTAGAAACTGCAAGTGGTCATTCGGAGCACTAAGAGGCCTGTAGTGGAAAAAGGAATATCTTCAAATAGGAACTACACAGAAGCACTCAGTTAAACCTCTTTCCAATCTGTGCATTCAACTAACTGAGTTGAACCTTTCTTTTGTTTGAACAGTTATGAAACGCTCTTTATGTAGAAACTGCAAGTGAACTCTCCTAGTGCTAAGAGGCCTATAGTGGAAAAAGGAATATCTTCAAATAAAAACTACACAGAAGCATTCTGCGAAACTTCTTTCTGATCTACGAATTCAACTAACAGAGTTGAACCTTACTTTTGATTGAGCAGTTCTGAAACACTCTTTCTGTAGAAACTGCAAGTGGACATTTGCAGCGCTAAGAGGCCTGTAGTGGAAAAAGGAATATCTTCAAATGAAAATTACAGCGAAGCATTCTGTGAAACTTCTTTCTGATTTGTGCATTCAACTACCAGAGCTGAAACTTACTTTTGAATGAGCAGTTCTGAAACACTCTTTTTGTAGAAACCGCAAGTGGACATTTGGAGCACTAAAATGACTATAGTCGAAAAAGGAATATCTTCAAATAAAAACTACACAAAATCATTCTGTGAAACTTCTTTCAGATCTGTGCATTCAACTAACAATGTTGAACGTTACTTTTCATTAAGGAGTTTTGAAACAGTCTTTCTGCACAAACTGCAGGTGGACATTTGGAGCGCTAAGAGGCCTCTCGTGGAAAAAGGCATATCTTCAAATAAAAACTACTGAGAAGCATTCATTGAAACTTCTTTCTGATCTGAGCATTCAACTAACAGTGTTGAACCTTACTTTTGATTGACGAGTTCTGACACACTCTTTCTGTTGAAACTGCAAATGGACATTTGGAGCGCTATGCGGCCTATCGTGGAAAAAGGAATATCTTCAAATAAAAACTACACAAAAGCATTCTGAGAGACTTCTTCCTGATCTGTGCATTCAACTGACAGAGTTGATCCTTACTGTTGATTGAGGAGTTTTGATACACTCTTTCTATAGGAACTGCAAATGGAGATTTGGAGCGCTAAGAGGCCTACCATGGAAAAAGGAAGATCTCCAAATAAAAACTACACAGAAGCATTCTGTGATTCTTAATTCTGATCTGTGCATTCAGCTAACAGAGAGGAACCTTACTTTTGATTGAGGAGTTTTGAAACACTCTTTCTGTAGAAACTGCAAGTGGATATTTGGAGCGCTACGCGGCTTATCGTGGAAAAAGGAATGTCTTCAAATAAAAACTGCACAGAAGCATTCTGTGAATCTTCTTTCTGATCTGTGCATTCAAGAAACAGAGTTGAACCTTACTTGTGATTGAGGAGTTTTGAAACACTGTTTCCGTAGAAACTGCAAGTGGACATTTGGAGTGCTATGCGGACTATCGTGGAAAAAGCAATATCCTCAAATAAAAACTACATGGAAGCATTCTGTGAAACCTCTTTCTTATCTGTGCATTCAACTAACAGAGTTGAACCTTACTTTTGATTGTGGAGTTTTGAAACACTCTTTCTGTAGAAACTGATAGAGGACGTTTGGAGCGCTATGTGGCCTCTCGTGGGAAAAGGAATATCTTCAAATAAAATCTACACAGAAGCACCCTGTTAAACTACTTTCTGATCTGTGCGTTCAACTAACAGATTTGAACCGTAGTTTTAATTGAGGAGTTCTGAAACACTCTCTGTAGAATCTGCAAGTGGATATTTGGAGCGCTAAGAGGCCTATTGTGGAAAAAGGAATATCTTCAAATAAAAACTACACAGAAGCATTCTGTGAAACTACTTTCTGATCTGTGCATTCAACTAACAGAGTTGAAACTTACTTCTGATAGAGGAGTTTTGAAACACTCTTTCTGTAGGAAGTGCAAGTGGACATTTGGAGTGCCACGGGCCTATTGTGGAAAAAGGAATATCTTCAAATAAAAACTACACAGAAGCATTCTGTGAAAATACTTTCTTATCTGTGCATTCAAATAACAGTGTTGAACCTTACTTCTGATTGAGGAGTTTTGAAACACTCTTTCTGTGGAACGTGCAATTTGACATTTGCAGCGCTACGCAGCCTATCGTGGAAAAAATAATATCTTCAAACAAAAACTAGACAGAGGCATTCTGTGAATCTTCTTTCAGATGTGTGCACTCAACTAACAGAGTTGAACCTTGCTTTTGATTTAGGAGTTTTCAAACAATCTTTCTGCAGAAACTGCAAGTGGACATTTGGTGTGCTACGCAGCCCATGGTGGAAAATGGAATATCTTCAAATAAAAACTACACAGAATCATTCTGTGAAACTTCTTTCTCATCTGTTCATTAAACTAAAGAGTTGAACCTTGCTTTTGACTGAGGAGTTTTGAAACATTATTTATGTAGAAACTGCAAGTGGACATTTGTAGCGCTACTCGGACAATCGTGGAAAAGCAAATATCTTCAAATAAAAACTACACAGAAGCATTCTGTGAAACTTCCTTCTGATCTGTGCATTCAACTAACAGAGTTGAAGCTTACTTTTGATTGAGGAGTTTTGAAACTCTCTTTCTGTAGAAACTGCAAGTGGACATTTCGAGTGCTACACGGCCTATTGTGGAAAATGGAACACCTTCACATAAAAACTACACAGAAGCATTCTGTGAAATTTCCTTCTGATCTGTGCATTCAACTAACAGAGTTGAAACTTACTTTTGATTGACGAGTTTTAAAACACTCTTACTGTAGAAAAGAAAAGTGAATATTTGGAGCGCTATGCGGCCTCTCGTGGAAAAAGGAACATTTTCAAATAAAAACTACACAGAGGCGTTCTGTGAAACTTCTTACCGATCTGTGCATTCAACTAAGAGAGTTGAACCTTACTTTTGATTGAGGAGTTTTGAAACACCCTTTCTGAAGAAACTGCAAGTGGATATTTGGAGAGCTATGCGGCCCACGGTGTAAAAAGTAATATCTTCAAATAAAAACTGCACAGAAGCATTCTGTGAAACTTCTTTCTGATCTGTGCATTAAACTGAATGGGTTGAACATTACTTTTCATTGAGGAGTTTTGAAACACTCTTTCTGTAGAAACTGCAATTGGACAATTGAAGCGCAACGCAGCCTATCGTGGAAAAAGGCATATCTTCAAATAAAAACTACTGAGAAGCATTCATTGAAACTTCTTTCTGATCTGAGCATTCAACTAACAGTGTTGAACCTTACTTTTGATTGAGGAGTTTTGAAACACTCTTTCTGTAGAAACTGCAAGTGGACATTTGGAGCGCTACGCAGCCTATTATGGAAAAAGGAATATCTAAAAATAAAACCACACAGAAGCATTCTGTGAAACTTCTTTCTGATTAGTGCATTCAACTAACAGTGTTGAGCCTTACTTTTGATTGAGGAGATTTGAAACTCTGTTTCTGTAGAAACTGCAATTGGACATTTGTAGTGCTATGCGGCCTATCATTTAAAAAGGAATATCTTCAAATAAAAACTACACAAAAGAATTCTGTGAAACTTCTTTCTCATCTGTGCATTAAAGTAACAGAGTTGAACCTTACTTTTAATTGAGGAATTTTGAAACACTCTCTGTAGAACCTGCAAGTGGACATTTGGAGCTCTAAGAGGCCCATCATGGAAAAAGGAATATCTTCAGGAAAATCTACACAGAAGCATTCTGTGAAACTTCTTTCTGATCTGTGCATTCAACTAACAGAATTGAAACTTAGTTTTGATTGAGGAGTTTCGAAACACTCCTTCTGTAGAAACTGCAAGTGGACATTTGGAGCGCTATGAGCCAATCGTGGCAAAAGAAATATCTTGAAATAAAAACTACACAGAAGCATTCTGTGAAACTTCTTTCTTATCTGTGCATTCAACTATCAGTGTTGAACCTTACTTCTGATTGAGGAGATTTTTTGCACTCTTTCTGTAGAGACTGTTAGTGCACATTAGCAGTGCTACGCAGCCTATTGTGGAAAAAGGAATATCTTGAAATAAAAACTACACAGAGGCATTCTGTGAAACTTCTTTCACATCTCTGCATTCAACTAACAGAGTTGAACCTTACTTTTGATTGAGGAGTTTTGAAACACTCTTTCTGTAGAAACTGGAAGTGGACATTTCGAGTGCTATGGCACCTATTGTGGAAAATGGAATACCCTCAAATAAAAACTACAGAGAAGCATTCTGTGAAACATCTTTGTGATCTGTGCATTAAACTAACATAGTTGAACCTTACTTTCGATTGAGGAGTTTTGAAACACTCTTTGTGTGGAAACTGCAAGTGGACATTTGGAGTGCTAAGAGGCCTATCGTGGAAAGAGGAATATCTTCAAATAAAAACGACACAGAAGCATTCTGTGAAACTTCCTTCTGATCTGTGCACTGAAATAACAGTGTTGAACCTTACTTATGATTGAGGAGTTTTGAAAAACTCTTTCTCTAGTAACTACAAGTGGACACTTGGGGCGCTACGGTGCATATCACTGAAAAAGGAATATCTTCAAATAAAAACTACACAAAAGCATTCTGTGAAACTTCTTTCAGATCTGTGCATTCAACTAACAGAGTTGAACCTTACTTTTGATGGAGAAGTTTTGAAACAATCTTTCTGTAGAAACTGCAAGTGGACATTTGGAACGCTTGGAGGCCTATCGTGGAAAAAGTAATATCTTCAAACAAAACCTACACAGAATTATTCTGTGAAACTTCTTTCTGATCTATGCATTCAACTGACAGAGTTGAACCTTACTTTTGATGGAGGAGTTTTGAAACACTCTTTCTGTAGAGACTGCAAGTGGACATTTGGAGTGCTACGCAGCCTATTGTGGAAAAAGGAAAATCTTCAAATAAGAACTACACAGAAGCATTCTGTGAAACTTCTTTCTCATCTCTGCATTCAACTAACAGAGTTGCACGTTACTTTTGATTGAGGAGTTTTGAAACACTCTTTCTTTAGAAACTTCATGTGGACGATTGGAGCGCTAAGAGGCCTATTGTGGAAAAAGAAATATCTTCAAATAAAAACTACACAGAAGCATTCTGTGAAACTTCTTTCTGATCTGTGCATTCAACTAACAGAGTTGAACCATACTTTTGATTGAGGAGTTTTGAAACACTCTTTCTGTAGAAACTTCAAGTGGACATTTGGAGCGCAATGCGGCCTATCGTGGAATAAGGAATATCATCAAAGAAAAACTACGGGGAAGCAATCTGTGAAACTTGTTTTTGATCTGTGCATTCAAAAAACGGAGTTGAACCTTAGTTTTGATTGAGGAATTTTGAAACACTCTTTCTGTAGAAACTACAAGTGGACATTTGGAATGCTTGGAGGCCTACCGTGAAAAAAGGAATATCTTCAAATAAAAACTAATCAGAAGCATTCTGTGAAACTTCTTTCTGATCTGTGCATTCCACTTACAGAGTTGAACCTTACTTTTGATTGAGGAGTTTTGAAATACCCTTTCTGTAGAGACTGCAAGTCTGCATTTGGAGTGCTACGCGGGCTATCATTGAAGAAGGAATATCGTCAAATGAAAACTACACAGAAGCATTCTGTGAAACTTCTTTCTGATGTATGCAATCAACTTACAGTGTTGAACCTTACTTTTGATTGAGGAGTTTTGAAACACTCTTTGTGTAGAAACTGCAAGTGGACATTTGGAGCGCTACATGGCCTATCGTGGAAAACGGATTATATTCAAATAAAAACTACACAGAAGCATTCTGTGAAACTTCTTTCTGATCTGTGTATTCAACTAACAGAGTTGAACCTTACTTTTGATTGAGGAGTTTTGAAACAATCTTTCTGTAGAACCTACAAGAGGACATTTGGGGCGCTAAGCGGCCTATCATGGAAAAAGGAATATCTTCAAACAAAAGCTACACAGAAGCATTCTGTGAAACTTCTGTCTGATCTGTGCATTCGCCTAACACAGTAGAACCTTACTTTTGATTGAGGAGTTTTGAAACACTCTGTCTGTAGAAACTGCAAGTGGACATTTGGAGCGCTACGCTTCCTAAAGTGGAAAAACGAATATCTTCAAATAAAAACTACCTAGAAGCATTCTGTGAAACTTCTTTCTGATTAGTGCATTCAAGTAACAGAGTTAAAACTTACTTTTGATTGAGGAGTCTTGAAACACTCTTTCTGTAGAAACTGCAAGTGGACATTTGGAGCGCCTAGAGGCCAATATTGGAAAAAGGAATATCTTCACAAAAATACTACACAGAAGCATTCTGTGAAACTTCCTTCTCATCTGTGCATTCAACTAACAGAGTTGAACCTTACTTTTGATTGAGGAGTTTTGAAACAAAATTTCTGTTGAAACAGCAAGTGGACATTTGGAACGCTTGGAGGCCTACCATGGAAAAAGGAATATCTTCAAACAAAACCTACACAGAATTATTCTGTGAAACTTCTTTCTGACCTATGCATTCAACTGACAGAGTTGAACCTTACTTTTGATGGAGGAGTTTTGAAACACTCTTTCTGTAGAAACTGCAAGTGGACATTTGGAGTGCTACGCAGCCTATCGTGGAAACAGGAAAATCTTCAAATAAAAACTACACAGAAGCATTCTGTGAAACTTCTTTTTCATCTGTGCATTCAACTAACAGAGTTGCACGTTACTTTTGCTTGAGGAGTTTTGAAACACTCTTTCTGTAGAAACTGCATGTGGACGATTGGAGTGCCTAGAGGCCAATATTGGAAAAAGGAATATCTTCACACAAAAACTACACAGAAGCATTCTGTGAAACTTCTTTCTGATCTGTGCATTCAACTAACAGATTTGAACCTTACTTTTGATTGAGGAGTTTTGAAACACTCTTTCTGTAGAAACTTCAAGTGGACATTTGGAACGCTACACGGCCTATCGTGGAAAAAGTATTAACTTCAAATAAAAACTACAGAGAAGTATTCTGTGAAACTTCTTTCTGATCTGTGCATTCAACTAACAGATTTGAACCTTACTTTTCATTGAGGAGGTTTGAAAAACTCTTTCTGTAGAAACTGCAAGTGGACAATTGGATCGCTAAGCGGCGTATCGTGGAAAAAGGAATATCTTCAAATAAAAGCTACACAGAAGTATTCTGTGAATCTTCTTTCTGATCTGTGCATTCAACTAACAGAGCTGAACCTTCCTTTTGATTGAGGAGTTTTGAATCCCTCTTTCAGTGGAAACTGCAAGTGGATATTTGGAGCGCTATGTGGCCTATTGCGGAAAAAGGAATATCTTCAAATAAAAACTACACAGAAAAATTCTGTGAAACTTCTTTGTGATCTGTGCATTCAACTAACAGAGTTGAAACTTTCTTT
Source organism: Nomascus leucogenys (assembly GCF_006542625.1). Lineage (NCBI taxonomy): Eukaryota > Metazoa > Chordata > Mammalia > Primates > Hylobatidae > Nomascus > Nomascus leucogenys. Next base: position 27,681,144 of record NC_044401.1, read on the forward strand.
TGATTGAGGAGTTTTCAAACACCCTTTCTGTTGAAATTGCAAGTGGACATTTGGAGTGATACGCTGCCTATCGTGGAAAAAGGAATATCTTCAAATAAGAACTACACAGAAGCATTCTGTGAATCTTCTTTCTGATGTGTGCATTCAACTTACAGAGTTGAATGTTACATTTGATTGAGGAATTTTGAAATACTCCTTGTGAAGAAACTGCAGTGGACAATTGTGGTGCAACGCTGCCGACCATGGAAAAGGAATATCTTCAAAAAAAACTACACAGAAGCATTCTGTGAAACTTCTTTCTGATTAGTGCATTCAAGTAACAGAGTTAAAACTTACTTTTGATTGAGGAGCCTTGAAACACTCTTTCTGTAGAAACTGCCAGTGGACATTTGGAGCGCTACACGGCCTATCATGGAAAAAGGAGTATCTTCTAATACAAACTACACAGAAGAATTCTGTGAAACTTCTTTATGATCTGTGAATTCAGCAAACAGAGTTGATCAATACTTTCGATTGAGGAGTTTTGAAACAGTCTTTCTGTGGAGACTGCATTTGGACATTTGGAGCGCAACGGGGCCTATCGTGGAAAATGAAATATCATCAAATAAAAACAATACAGAAGCATTCTGTGAAACTTCTTTCTGATCTGTGCATTCAACTAACAGAGTTGATCTTACTCTTAATTGAGGAGTTTTGAAACAATCTTTCTGTAGAAACTGCAAGTGGACATTTGAAGTGCTACATGGCCAATCACAGAAAAAGGAATATCTTCAACTAAAAACTACACAGAAGCATTCTGTGAAACTTCTCTCTGATCTGTGAATTCGCCTAACACAGTTGAACCTTACTTTTGATTGAGGAGTTTTGAAACACTCTGTCTGTAGAACCTGCAATTGGACATTTGGAGCACTAAGCTTCCTATCGTGGAAAAAGGAATATATTCAAATAAAAACTACACAGAAGCATTCTGTGAAACTACTTTCCGATCTGTGCATTCAACTAACAGAGTTGAACCATACTTTTGATTGACGAGTTTTGGAACACTCTTTCTGAAGAAACTGCCAGTGGATATTTGGAGCGCTACGTGGCCTATCGTGGAAAAAGGAATGTCTTCAAATAAAAACTACACAGAAGCCTTCTCTGAAACTTTTTTCTGATCTGTGCATTCAAGTTACAGAGTTGAACCTTACCTTTGATTGAGGGGATTTTAATCACTCTTTCTGTAAAAACAGCAAGTGGACATTTGGAGCACTATGCGGTCTATCGTGGAAAAAGGAAGATCTTCAAATAGAAACTACACAGAAGCATTGTGTGAAACTTCTATCTGATCTGTGCATTCCACATACAGAGATGAACCTTTCTTTTGACTGAGGAGTTTTTAAACACACTTTCTGCAGAAACTGCAAGTGGACATTTGGAGCGTTATGTGGTCTATTGTGGAAAAAGGAATATCTTCAATTAAAAACTACACAGAAGCATTCTGTGCAACTACTTTCTGAGCTGTGCATTCAACTAACAGTGTTGAACTTTACTTTTGATTGAGGAGTTCTGAAACACTCTTTCGGTAGAAACTGGAAGTGGACATTTGGAGCGCTAAGAGGCCAATAGTGGAAAAGGAATATCTTCAAATAAAAACTACACAGAAGCATTCTGCGAAACTTCTTTCTGATCTGTGCATTCAACTAACTGAGTTGAAACTTACTTTTGATTGAGGAGTTTTGAAACACTCTTTCTGCAGAAACTGCAAGTGGACATTTGGAGCGCTACGCAGCATGTTGTGGAAAAAGGAATGTCTTCAAATAAAAGCTACACAGAAGCATTCTGTGAAACCTCTCTCCGATCTGTGCATATGCCTAACACAGTAGAACCTTACATTTGATTGAGGAGTTTTGAAACTCTCTGTCTGCAGAAACTGCAAGTGGACATTTGGAGCGCTCCGCGGCCTATCGTGGAAAAAGTAATATCTTCAAATAAAAACCACACAGAAGCATTCTGTGAAACTTCTTTCTGATCTGTGCATTCACCTAACAGAGTTGAAACTTACTTGTGATTGAGGAGTTTTGAAACACTTTTTCTGTAGAAACTGCAAGTGGATATTTGGAGTGCTACGTGGCCTATCGTGGAAAAAGGAACATCTTCAAATAAAAACTACACAGAAGCATTCTGTGAAACTTCTTTCTGATCTGTGCATTCATCTTACAGAGTTGAACATTTCTTTCGATTGAGGAGTTTTGAAATGCACTTTCTGCAGAAACTGCAGTGGACATTTGGAGCACTCCACGGCCTATCGTGGAAAAAGGAATGTCTTCAAATAAAAACTACACAGAAGCATTCTGTGAAACTTTTTTCTGATCTGCACATTCATCTTACAGAGTTGAACCTCACTTTTGATTGAGGAGCTTTGAAACAACCTTTCTGTAGAAACTGCAAGTGCACATTTGGAGCACTACACGGCCTATCGTGGAAAAAGGACCATCTTCAAATAAAAACTACACAGAAGCATTCTGTGAAACTTATTTCTGATCTGTGCATTCAACTAACAGAGTTCAACATTACTTTTGATTGATGCATTTTGAAACACACTTTCTGCATAAACTGCAAGGGGACATGAGGAGTGGTATGCGGCCTATCGTGGAAAATGGAATATCTTCAAATAAAAACTACACAGAAGCATTCTGTGAAACTTCTTTCTGATCTGGGTATTCAACAAACAGAGTTGAACCTTTCTTTTGATTGAGGCGTTTTGACAGACTCTTTCTGTAGAAACTGCAATTGGACATTTGGAGCGCTTCACGGCCTATAGTGGAAGAAGGAATATCTTCAAATAAAGAATACACTGAAGCATTCTGTGAAATTACTTTCTGACCTGTGCATTCAACTAACAGAGTTGAACCTTACGTTTGATTGAGGAGTTTTCAAAATCTCTTTCTGTAGAAACTGTAAATGGACATTTGGAGCACTACGCAGCCTATCATGGAAACAGAAATATCTTCAAAGAAAAACTACACAGAAGCATTCTCTGAGACTACTTTTTGCTGTGTGCATAGAATGAACAGAGTTGAACTTACTTTTGATACAGGAGTTTTGAAACACTCTTTCTGTAGAAACTGCAAGTGGACATTTTAAGCGCTACGAGGCCTATAGTGCAAAAGGAATGTCTTCAAATAAAAACTACACAGAAGCATTGTGTGAAACTCCTTTCTGAGGTGTGCATTCAACTTACAGAGTTGAACCTTACTTTTCATTGAGGATTTTTGACACACTCCTTGTGTAGAAACTGCAAGTGGACATTTGGAGGGCTACGCGGCCTATCATGGAAAAAGGAATATCTTCAAATAAAAACTACACAGAAGCATTGTGAGAAACTCCTTTCTGATCTGTCCATTCAACTTACGGAGTTGAACCATACTTTGGATTGAGGAGTTTTGAAACACACTTTCTGCACAAACTGCAAGTGGACATTTGGAGCGCTACACTTCCTATCGTGGAAAAAGAATGTCTTCAAATAAAAACTACACAGAAGCATTCTGTGAAACTTCTTTGTGATCTGTGCATTCAACTTACAGAGTTGAACCTTTCTTTTGATTGAGGAGTTTTGGAAAACCTCCTTCTGTAGAAACTGCAACTAGATATTTGGAGCGCTACGTGGCCTATCGTGGAAAAAGGAATATCTTCAAATAAAAACTACACAGAATCATTCTGCGAAACTTCCTTCGCATCTGTCCATTCAACTAACAGATTTGAAGCTTACTTCTGATTGAGGTGTTTTGAAACACTCTTTCTATAGAAGCTGCAAGTGGACATTTGGAGTGCTACACAGCCTATCATGGAAAATGGAATAACTTCAAACAAAAACCACACAGAAGCATTCTGTGCAACTTCTTTCTGATCTGTGCATTCAACTAACAGATTTGAACGTTACTTTTGATTGAGGAGTTTTGAAAAACTCTTTCTGTAAAAACTGCAAGCGGACATTTCTAGCGCTATGCGGTGCATCTTGGAAAAAGGCATATTTTCAAATAAAAACTACACAGAAGCATTCTGTGAAACTGCTTTCTGATCTGTGCATTCAACTAACAGAGTTGAACCTTACTTTTGATTGAGGAGTTTTGAAACACTCTTTCTGTAGAAACTGAAAGTGGACATTTGGAGCGCTATGCGACCTTTCGTGGAAAAAGGAATATCTTCAAATAAAAACTACACAGAAGCATTCTGTGTAACTTCTTTCTGATCTGTGCATTCAACTAAGAGACTTGAAGCTTACTTTTGGTTGTGGAGTTTTGAAACACTCTTTCTGTAGAAACTGCAAGTGGACATTTGCAGCGCTACACGGCCTATCGTGGAAAAGGGAATATCTTCAAATAAAAACTACACAGAAGAATTCTGTGAAAATTCTTTCTGATCTGTGCATTCAAAAAACACAGTTAAACTTTTCTTTTGATTGATGAGTTTTGTAACACTCTTTCTGTGGAAACTGCAAGTGGACATTGGGAGCGCTACACGGCCTATCGTGGAAAAAGGAATATCTTCAAATAAACACTACATGGAAGCATTCTGTGAAACTACTTTCTGATCTGTGCACTCAACTAATGGAGGTCAAACTGACTTTTGATAGAGGAGTTTTGAAACACTCTTTTTGTAGAAACTGCAGGTTGACATTTGGAGCTCTAAGATGCCCACCAAGGCAAAAGTAAGATCTCCAAATAAAAACTACACAGAAGCACTCTGTGGAATTTCTTTCTGATCAGTGCATTCAACTAACAGAGTTGAACCTCACTTCTGATTGAGGAGTTTTGAAGCACTCTTTCGGTAGAAACTGCAAGTGGACATTTGGAGCGCAACGCGGCCTATCATGGAAAAAGGAAGATCTTCAAATAAAAACAACACAGAAGCATTCTGTGAAACTTCTTTCTGATCTGTGCATTTGCCTAAGACAGTAGAACCTTACTTTTGATTGAGGAGTTTTGAAACACTCTGTCTGCAGAAACTGCAAGTGGACATTTGGAGCGCTCCACGGCCTATCGTGGAAAAAGGAATATCATCAAGTAAAAACTACAGAGAAGCATTCTGTGAAACTTCTTTGTGATCTGTGCATTCGACAAACAGAGTTGAACCTTACTTTTGATTGAGGAATTTTGAAACACTCCTTCTGTGAAAACTGCAAGTGGACATTTGAAGCGCTACGCGGCCTATCGTGGAAAAAGCAATATCTAAAAATGAAATCTACTCAGAAGCATTCTCTGAAACTACTTTCTGTTCTGTGTATTCAACGAACAGAGTTGATCCTTACTTTTGATTTGGGAATTTTGAAACACACTTTCTGTAGAAACTGCAAGTAGATATTTGGAGTGCTACATGGCCTATCGTGGAAAAAAGAATATCTTCAAATAAAAAGTACACAGAAGCATTCTGTGAAACTTCTTTCTCATCTGTGCATTCAACTAACAGAGTTGAACCTTACTTTTGATTGAGGAGTTTTCAAACACTCTTTCTGCCGAAACTGCAAGTGGACATTTGGAGTGCTACTTGGCCTATTATGGAAAAAGGAATATCTTCAAATACAAACAACACAGAAGTATTGTTTGAAACTTTTTTCTCATCTGTGCATTCAACGTACAGAGTTGAACCTTACTTTCGATTGAGGAGTTTTGAAACACACTTCCTGCAGAAACTGCTGTGGACATATGGAGCGCTCCGTGGCCTATCGTGGAAAAAGGAATGTCTTCGAATAAAAACTACACAGAATCATTCCGTGAAACTTCTTTCTGATCTGCACATTCAACTTACAGAGTTGAACCTTACTTTTGATTGAGGAACTTTGAAACAACCTTTCTGTAGAAACTGCAAGTGCACATTTGGAGCGCTATGCGGCATATCATGGAAAAAGGAATATCTTCAAATAAAAACTACACAGAAGCATTGTGAGAAACTCCTTTCTGATCTGTCCATTCAACTTACGGATTTGAACCATACTTTTGATTGAGGAGTTTTGAAACACTCTTTCTGTAGAAACTGCAGCTAGACATTTGGAGCCCTACGTGGCCTATCGTGGAAAAAGGAATATCTTCAAATAAAAACTACACAGAAGCATTCTGTGCAACTTCTTTCTCATCTGTGCATTCAACTAGCGGAGTTGAAGCTTTCTTTAGATTGAAGTGTTTTGAAACACTCTTTCTATAGAAGCTGCAAGTGGACATTTGGAGCGCTACACAGCCTATCATGGAAAACAGAATAACTTCAAACAAAAACCACACAGAAGCATTCTGTGAAACTTCGTTCTGATCTGTGCATTCAACTAACAGAGTTGAAAGTTACTTTTGATTGAGGAGTTTTGAAAAACTCTTTCTGTAGAAACTGCAAGTGGACATTTCTAGCGCTACGCGGTGCATCTTGGAAAAAGGCATATTTTCAAATAAAAACTATACAGAAGCATTCTGTGAAACTTATTTCTGATCCGTGCATTCAACTAACAGATTGAACTTTACTTTTGATTGAGGAGTTTAGAAACACTCTTTCTGTAGAAACAGCAAGGGGACATTTGGATCGCTACGTGGCCTATCGTGGAAAAAGGAATATCTTGAATTAAAAACTACACAGAAGCATTCTGTGAAACTTCTTTCTGATCTGTTCTTTGAACTAACAGAGTTGAACCTTACTTTTGATTGAGGAGTATTCAAACACTCTTTCTGTAGAAACTTCACGTCCACATTTGGAACCCAACGAGGCCTGACGTGGAAAAAGGAATATCTTCAAATAAAAACTACACGGAAGCATTCTGTGAAACATCTTTCTGATCTGTCCATTCAACTAACAGAGTTGTTCCTTACTTTTGATTGAGGAGTTTTGAAACACTCTTTCTATAGAAGCTGCAAGTGGACATTTGGAGCGCTACACAGCCTATCGTGGAAGAAGAAATAACTTCAAATAAAAACCACATAAAAGTATTCTGTGAATCTTCTTTCTGATCTGTGCATTCAACTATCAGAGTTGAACGTTACTTTTGATTGAGGAGTTTGGAAAACTGTTTCTGTAGAAACTGCAAGTGGAAATTTGGAGCGCTACATGGCCTATGGTGGAAAAACGAATATCTTCAAATAAAAACTACACAGAAGAATTCTGTGAAACTACTTTTTGATCTGTGCATTCAACTAACAGAGTTGAACCATACTTTTGACTGAGGAGTTTTGACACACTCTTTCTGTAGAAACTGCAAGTGGACAATTGGAGCACTACGCAGCATATCTTGGAAAAAGGAAGACCTTCAAATAAAAACTACACAGAAGCATTCTGTGAAACTTCTTTCTGATCTGTGCATTCAACTAACAGAGTTGAACCTTACTTTTGATTGAGGAGTTTTGAAACACACTTTCTGTAGAAACAGCCAGTGGACAATTGGACGCTATGCAGCCTATCTTGGAAAAAGGAATATCATCAAATAAAAACTACACAGAAGCGTTTTGTGAGACTTCTTTCTGATCTGTGCATTGAACTAACAGAGTTGAATCTTACTTTTGATTGAGGAGTCTTGAAACACTCTTTCTGTTGAAGCAGCAAGTGGATATTTGGAGCGCTATGCGGCCTATCGTGGAAACAGGAATATCTTCAATTAAAAACTACACAGAAGCATTCTGTGAAACTTCTTTCTGATCTGTGCATTGAACTAACAGAGTTGAACATTACTTTTGATTGGGGAGTTTTCAAACACTCTTTCTGTAGAAACTGCATGTGGACATTTGGAGCGTTACGCGGCCTAACGTGGAAAAAGGAGTATCTTCAAATAAAAACTACACAGAAGCATTCTGTGAAACTTCTTTCTCATCTGTGCATTCAATTAACAGAGTTAAAGCTTACTTTTGATTGAGGAGTTCTGAAACACTCTTTCCATAGAATCTGCAAGTGGACATTTGTTGCGCTATGTGTCCTATCGTGGAAAAAGGAATAATTTCAAATAAAAAATACACAGAAGCATTTTATGATACTTCTTTCTGATCTGTGCATTCAACTAATAGAGTTGAACCTTACTTTTGATTGAGGAGCCTTGAAACACTCTTTGTGTTGAAACAGCAAGTGGATATTTGGAGCGCTATGCGGCCTATCGCGGAAAAAGGAATATCTTCAATTAAAAACTACACAGAAGAATTCTGTGAAACTACTTTGTTATCTGTGCATTGAACCAACAGAGTTGAACATTACTTTTGATTGAGGAGTTTTCAAACACTCTTTCTGTAGAAACCGCAAGTGGACATTTAGAGTGTTACGCCGCCTCACGTGAAAAAAGGAATATCTTCAAGTAAAAATTACAAAGAAGCATTCTGTGAAACTTCTTTCTGATCTGTGAATTCAACTAAAAGGGTTGAAACTTACATTTGATTTGAGGAGTTTTGTAATACTCTTTCTGTAGAAACTGCAAGTGGACATTTGGAATGCTACACGGCCTTAAATGGAAAAAGGAATATCATCAAATAAAAACTAAACAGAAGCATTCTGTGAAACTTCTTTCTGATCTGTGCATTCAACTAACGGAGTTGAACCTTACTTTTGATTTAGGAGTTTTGACACACTCTTTCTGTAGAAACTGCAAGTGGACATTTGGAGCGCTACGCGGCCTATCGTGGAAAAAGGAAAATGTTCAAATAAAAACGACACAGAAAATTCTGTGAAACGTCTTTCTCATCTGTGCATTGAACTAACAGAGTTTAACCTTACTTTTCAATGAGGAGTTTTGAAAGACCCTTTCTGCAGAAACTGCAAGTGGACATTTGGAGTGCTACACTGCCTAACGTGGAAAAAGGAATATCTTCAAATAAAAACCACACAGAAGCATTCTGCGAAACTCCTTTCTGACCTGGGCATTCAACCAACAGAGTTGAACCTTACTTTTAATTGAGGAGATTTGAAACACTCTTTCTGTAGAAACTACAAGTGGACATTTGGAGCACTATGAGACCTATCGTGGAAAAAGGGCTATTTTCAAACAAAAACTATACAGAAGCCTTCTGAGAAGCTTCTTTCTGATCTGCGCATCCAACCAACAGAGTTGAACCTTACTTTTGATTGAGGAGTTTTCAAACACTCTTTCTGTAGAAACTGCAAGTGTACATTTCAGCGCAACACGGCCTCTTGTGGAAAAGGGAATATCTTCAAATAAAAACTACACAGAAGCATTCTGTGAAATTTCTTTCTCATCTGGGCATTCAACTAACAGAGTTGAACCTTACTTTTGATTGAGGAGTATTGTAACACTCTTTTTGTGGAAACTGCAAGTGGACATTTGGAGCGCTATGCGGGCTATCATGGAAAACGGAATAACTTCAGATATAAACTGCAGAGAAGCGTTCTGTGAAACTTCTTTCTGATCTGTGCATGCAACTAAGAGAGTTGAACCTTACTTTTGATTGAGGAGTTTTGAGACACTCTTTCTGTAGAAACTGCAAGTGGACATTTGGAGTGCTAAGAGGCCTACCACGGAAAAAGGAAGATTTCCAAATAAAAACTACACAGAAGCATTCTGTGAAACTTAATTCTGATCTGTGTATTCGACTAACAGAGTTGAACCTTACTTTTGGTTGAGGAGTTTTGAAACACTCTTTCTGTAGAAACTGCAAGTGGATATTTGGAGCGCTACGTGGCCTATCATGGAAAATGAAATATCTTCAAATAAAAACTACACAGAAGTATTCTGTGAAACTTCTTTCTGATCTGTGCATTCAACTAACAGAGATGAAACTTACTTTTGATTGCGGAGTTTTGAAACACTCTTTCTGTGGAAATTGCAATTGGAAATTTGGAGCGCTATGCAGCCTATCGTGGAAGAAGGAATATCTTCAAATAAAAACTGCACAGAAGCACTCTGTGAAACATCATTCTGATCTGTGCATTGGACTAACAGAGTTGAACTTCACTTTGGATTGAGGAGTTTTCAAACACTCTTTCTGTGGAAACTGCATTTGGACATTTGGAGCGCTACGCGGCCTTTCGAGGAAAAAGGAATATCTTCCTTAAAAACTACACAGAAGCTTTCTGTGAAACTACTTTCTGATCTGTGCATTGGACTAACAGAGTTGAACCTTACTTTTCATTCAGGAGTTTGAAACACTCTTTCTGTAGAAACTGCAAGTGGACATTGGAGCACCATGCAGCCTATCATGGAAAGAGGTATACCTTCAAATAAAAACTACACAGAAGTATTCTGTGAAACTTCTTTCTGAACTGGGCATTCAACTAACAGAGTTGAACCTTACTTTTGACTGAGGAGTTTTGAGAGACTCTTTCTGTAGGAACTGCAAGTGGAGATTTGGAGTGCTACGTAGCCTATTGTAGAAAAAGGAGTATCTTGAAATAAAAACTAGAAAGAAGCATTCCGTGAAACTTCTTTCTGATCTGTGCATTCAACTAACAGAGTTCAACCTTACTTTTGATTGAGGAGTTTTGAAACACTCTTTGTGAACAAACTGCAAGTGGGCATTTGGAGCGCCACATGGCCTATCCTGGAAAAAGGAATATCTTCAAATAAAAACTACACAGAAGCACTCTGTGAAACGTCTATCTGATCTGTGCATTGGACTAACAGACTTGAACCTTACTATTGACTGAGGAGTTCTGAAAATCTCTTTCTGTAGAAACTGCAAGTGGACATTGGGAGCGCTACACGGCCTATTGAGGAAAAAGGAATATTTCCAAATAAAAACTACACAGAAGCATTTTATGAAACTTCTTTCTGATCTGTGCATTCAACTAACAGAGTGAAACCTTACTTTTGATTAAGGAGTTTTGAAAAATGCTTTCTGTAGAAACTACAAGTGGACATTATGAGCGCTACATGTACTATAATGGAAATAGGAATATCTTCAAATAAAAACTACAGAGAAGCATTTTGTGAAACGTCTTTCTGATCTGTGCATTCAAATAACAGAGTTGAACCTTACTTTCAATTGAGGAGTTTTGAAACACTCTTTCATTAGAAACTGTGAGTGGACATTTGAAGCGCTATGAGGCCTATCGTGGAAAAAGGAATATCTTCAAATAAAAACTACACGGAAGCATTCTGTGAAACTTCTTTCTGATCTGTGCATTCAACTAACTGAGTTGAACCTTACTTTTGATTGAGGGATTTTGAAACACTCTTTCTGTAGAAACTGCAAGTGGATATTTGGAGCACTACACGGCCTATCGTGGAAATAGGAATATCTTCAAATAAAAACTACAGAAAAGCATTCTGTGAAACTACTTTCTGATCTTGGCATTCAACTAACAGAGTTCAACCTTACTTTTGATTGAGGAGTTTTGAAGCACTCTTTCTGTAGAAACTGCAAGTGGACATTTGGAGCCCAAAGCAACCAACTGTGGAAAAAGGAATGTCTTCAAATAAAAAATACACAGAAGCATTCTGTGAAACTTCTTTCTCATCTGTGCATTCAACTAACAGAGTTGAACCTTACTTTGGAATGATGAGTTTTGAAACACTCTTTCCGTAGAAACTGCAAGTGGACATATGGAGTGCTATGGGGCCTATCATGGAGAAAGCCATATCTTCAAATAAAAACTACTCAGAAGCATTCTGTGACACTGCTTTCTGATCTGTGCATTCAACTAAGAGAGTTGAACCTTACATTTGATTGAGGAGTTTTGAAACACTATTTCTGTTGAAACTGCAGGTGGACATTTGGAGCGCTACGCGGCCCATCATGGAAAAAAGAATATCTTCAATTAAAAACTACACAGAAGAATTCTTTGAAATTTCTTTCTCATCTATGCATTCTACTAACAGAGTTGAACCTTACTTTTGATGGAGGAGTTTGAAACACTCTTTATATAGAAACTGCAAGTGGACATTTAGAGTGCTACGCGGCCTATCGAGGAAAAAGTAATATCTTCAAATAAAAACTACACAGAAGCATTATGTGAAACTTCTTTCTGATATGTGCATTCAACAAGCAGAAATGAACCTTACTTTTGATTGAGGAGTTTTGAAATATTCTTTCTGTAGAAACTGCAAATGGACATTTGGAGGGCTACACGGCCTATCGTGGAAAATGGAATATCTCCAAATAAAAACCACACTGAAGCATTCTGTGAAACTTTCTTTCTGATCTGGGTATTCAACAGAGTTGAACCTTACTTTTGATTGAGGAGTTTTGGGAGACTCTTTCTGTAGAAACTGCAAGTGGACATTTGGAGCACTTCACGGACTATCGTGGAAAAAGGAATATCTTCAAATAAAAACTACAAAGAAGCATTCTCTGAAACTTCTTTCTGATCTGTGCATTCAACTAACAGAGTTGAACTTTACTTTTGATTGAGGGATTTTGAAACACACTTTCTGTAGAAACTGCAAGTGTACACTTGGAGAGCTATGCGGCCATTCGTGGAAAAAGGAATATCTTCAAATAAAAACTGCACAGATGCATTCTGTGAAACTTCTCTCTGATCGGTGCATTCAAATAACAGAGTTGAACCTAACTTCTGATGGAGGAGTTTTGAAACACTCTTTCTGTAGGAACTGCAATAGGACATTTGGAGCGGCAGGAGGACTATAGTGCAAAAAGTAATACATTCAAATGAAAACTACACAGAAGCGTTCTGTGAAACTTCCTTCTGATCTGTGCATTCTACTTACAGACTTGGACTTTACTTTTGATTGAGGGGTTTTGAAACACTCTTTCCCTGGAAACTGCAAGTGGACGTTTGGAGCGCTACACGGCCTATCATGCAAAAAGGAATAACTTCAAATAAAAACTACACAGAAGCATTCTGTGAAACATCTTTGTGATCAGTGCATTCAACTAAGCGAGTTGAACCTTACTTTTGATTGAGGAGTTTTGAAAGACCCTTTCTGTAGAAACTGCAAGTGGACATTTGGAGCGCTATGGGGCCTATCATGGAAAAAAGAATAACTTCAAATAAAAACTACACAGAAGCATTCTGTGAAACTACTTTCTGATCTGTGCATTCAACTAAGAGAGTTGAACCTTACTTTTGATTGAGGAGTTTTGAAACACTATTGCTGCAGAAACTGCAGGTGGAAATTTGGAGCGCTACGCGGCTTATCATGGAAAAAGGAATATCTTCAAATAAAAACTACACAGAAGAATTCTTTGAAGTTTCTTTCTCATCTATGCATTGAACTAACAGAGTTGAACCTTACTTTTGCTGGAGGAGTTTTGAAACACTCTTTCTATAGAAACTGCAAGTGGACATTTGGAGTGCTACGTGGCCTATCGTGGAAAAAGTAATAACTTCAAATAAAAACTACACAGAAGCATTATGTGAAACTTCTTTCTGATATGTGCATTCAACAAACAGAAATGAAACTTACTTTTGATTGAGGAGTTTTGAAACACTCTTTCTGTAGAAACTGCAAGTTGACATTGTGAGCGCTAAGGGTCCTATAGTGGAAAAAGGAATATCTCCAAATAAAAACTACACAGAAGCATTCTGTGAAACTTCTTTCTGTTCTGTGCATTCAACTAACAGAGTTGAAGCTTACTTTTGATTGAGCAGTTCTGAAACACTCTTTCTGTGGAAACTGCAATTGCACATTTGGAGCACTACACGGCCTTTCGTGGAAAAAGAAATATCTTCAATAAAACTACACAGAAGCATTCTGTGAAACTTCTTTCTGATCTTTGCATTCAACTAACAGAGTTGAAACTTACTTTTGATTGAGGAGTTTTGAAACCCTCTTTATATAGAAACGGCACGTATACATTTGGAGTGCAACGCGGCCTATCGTGGAAAAAGGAATATCTTCAAATAAAAACTACACAGACGCATTCTGAGAAACTTCTCTCTGATCGGTGCATTCAACTAACAGATTTGAACCTAACTTTTGATTGAGGAGTTTTGAAACACTCTTTCTGTAGGAACTGCAATAGGACATTTGGAGCGGCAGGAGGACTATATTGCAAAAAGTAATACATTCAAATGAAAACTACACAGAAGCGTTCTGTGAAACTTCTTTCTGATCTGTGCATTCAACTTACAGACTTGAACTTTACTTTTTATTGAGGGGTTTTGAAACACTCTTTCCCTGGAAACTGCAAGTGGACGTTTGGAGCGCTACACAGCCTATCATGCAAAAAGGAATAACTTCAAATAAAAACTACACAGAAGCATTCTCTGAAACAACTTTGTGATCAGTGCATTCAACTAAGCGAGTTGAACCTTACTTTTCATTGAGGAGTTTTTAAAGACCCTTTCTGTAGAAACTGCAAGTGGACATTTGGAGCGCTACGCGGCCTATCGTGGAAAAAAGAATATCTTCAAATAAAAACTACACAGAAGCATTCTGTGAAACTACTTTCTGATCTGTGCATTCAACGAACAGAGTTGAACCTTACTTTTGATTGAGGAGTTTTGAAACACTCTTTCTGTACAAACTGCAAGTGGACATTTGGAGCGCTATGCGGCCTACCGTGGAAAAAGGAATATCTTCAAATAAAAACTACACAGAAGCATTCTGTGAAACATCTTCAATATCTGTGCATTCAACTAACAGATTTGAACCTTACTTTTGGTTGAGGAGTTTTGAAACGCTCTTTCTGTAGAAACTGCTAGTGGACATATGGAGCGCTAAGAGGCCAATTGGGGAAAAAGGAATATCTTCAAATAAAAACTACACAGAAGCATTCTGTGAAACTTCTTTCTGATCTGTGCATTCAACTAACAGTGTGGAAACTTACTTTTGATTGAAGAGCATTGAAACACTCTTTCTGCAGAAAATGCAAGTGGACATTAGGAGCGTTACGCGGCCTATCATGGAAAAAGGATATCTTCAAATAAAAACTACACAGAAGCATTCTGTGAAACTTCTTTCTTATCTGTGCATTCTACTAAGAGAGTTGAACCTTACTTTTGATAGAGGAGTCTTGAAACACTCTTTCTTTTGAAACTGCAAGTGGACATTTGGAGCGCTACGCGGTCAATAGTCGAAAAAGTATTATCTTCAAATAAAAAGTGCACAGAGGCATAGAGTAAGACTTCATTCTGATCTGTGCGTTCAACTAACAGACTTGAACCTTACTTTTGATTGCGGGGTTTTGAAACACTCTTTCCATGGAAACTGCAAGTGGAGATTTGTAGCGCTATGCGGCCTATCATGGAAAAAGGAATATCTTCCCATAAAAACTACACAGAAGCATTCTGTGAAATTTCTTTCTGATGTGTGCATTTAACTAACTGATTGGAACCTTACTTTTGATTGAGGAGTTTTGAAACATGCATTCTGTAGAAACTGCAAGTGGACATTAGGAGTGCTACGCGGACTATCATCGAAAAAGGAATATCTTCAAAGTAAAACTACAGAGAAGCATTCTGTGAAACTTCTTTCTGATCTGTGCATTCAACTAACAGAGTTGAACCTTCCTTTTGATTGAGGAGTTTTTAAACACTCTTTCTGCAGAAATTGAAAGTGGACATTTGAAGCGCTATGAGGACTATCTTGGAAAAAGTAATATCTTCAAATAAAAACTACACAGAAGCATTCTGTGAAACTTCTTTGTGATCGGTGCATTCAACTAACCGAGTTGAACCTTACCTTTGATTGAGGTGTTCTGAAACACGCTTTCTGTAGAAACTCCCAGCGGACATTTGGAGCGCTACACATCCTATCGAAGAAAAAGGAATATCTTCAAATAAAAACTACACAGAACCATTCTGTGAAAACACTTTCTGATCTGTGCATTCAAC
Organism: Nomascus leucogenys; assembly: GCF_006542625.1. Classification (NCBI taxonomy): domain Eukaryota; kingdom Metazoa; phylum Chordata; class Mammalia; order Primates; family Hylobatidae; genus Nomascus; species Nomascus leucogenys. The sequence continues at coordinate 27,696,831 of NC_044401.1, forward strand.
TAACTGAGTTGAAACTTACTTTTGATTGAGGAGTTTTGACACACTCTTTCTGTAGAAACTGCAAGTGGACATTTGGAGCGCTAAGAGGCCTATCGTGGAAAAAGGAGTATCTTCAAATAAAAACTACACAGAAGCATTCTGTGAAACTTCTTTCTGATCTGTGCATTCAACTACCACAGTTGAACCTTACTTTTGGTTGAGGAGTTTTGAAACACTCTTTCTGTAGAAACTGCAAGTCGACATTTGGAGCACTACGCGGCCTATCACAGAAAAAGGAATATCTTCAAATAAAAACTACACAGAAGCATTCTGTGAAAGTACTTTCTGATCTGTGTATTCAACTAACAGAGTTGAACCTTAGTTTTGATTGAGGAGTTTTGAAACACTGTTTCTGTAGAAACTGCAAGTTTACATTTTGAGCGCTACACATCCTATCATGGAAAAAGGAATATCTTCAAATAAAAACTACACAGAAGCATTCTGTGGAACTTCTCTCTGATCTGTGCATTCAACTTACCATGTTGAAACTTACTTCTGATTGAGGAGTTTTGAAACACTCTTTCTGTAGAAACTGCAGGTGGACATTGGAGCGCTACGCGGACTATCGTTGAAAAAGGAATATCTTCAATTAAAAACTACAGAGAAGCATTCTGTGAAACTTCTTTCTGATCTGTGCATTCAACTAACAGGGTTGAACCTTACTTTTGATTGAGGAGTTTTGTAACACTCTTTCTGTAGAAACCGCAAGTGGACACTTGGAGCACTACACGGCCTATGGTTGTAAAAGAATATCTTCAAATGAAAACTACACAGAAGCATTCTGTGAAACTTCTTTCTGATCTGTGCATTCTGCTCAGAGAGTTGAACCTTACTTTTGATTGAGGAGTTTTGAAACATTCTTTCTGTAGAAACTACAAGTGGATATTTGGAGCGCAACGCGGCCTCTAGTGGAAAAAGGAATATGTTCAAACAAAAACTACGGAGAAGCATTCTGTGAAACTTCTTTGTGATCTGTGCATTAAACTAACAGAGTTGAACCTTACTTTTGATTGAGGAGTTTTGAAACACTCTTTCTGTAGAAAGTGCAATTGGACATTTGGGGCGCTATGTGCCCTATCATGGAAAAAGTTATACCTTCAAATAAAAACTACACAGAAGCATTCTGTAAAACTCCTTTCTGATCTGTGCATTCAACTAACTGAGTTCAAACTTAGAGTTGATTGAGGAGTTTGAAAAACTCTTTCTGTAGAAACTGCAAGTGGACATTTGGAGGGCTTCGTGGCCTATCGTGGAAAAAGGAATATCTTCAAATAAAAACTATAGAGAATAATTCTCTGAAACTTCTTTCCGATCTGTGCCTCCACTAACAAAGTTGAACTTTACTTTTGATTGAGGAGTTTTGAAACACTCTTTCGGTAGAAAGTTCAAGTGGATATTTGGAGTGCTACGCGGCCTATATTGGGAAAAGGAATATCTTCCAATAAAAACTAAACAGAAGCATTCTGTGAAACTTCTTTCTGATCTGTGCATTCAACTAACAGATTTGAACCTTACTTTTGATTGTGGAGTTGTGAAACACTGTTTCTGTAGAAACTGCAAGTGGACATTTGGAGTGCTCAGAGGCCTATCATGGAAAAAAAAAATCTTCAAATAAAAACTACACAGAAGCTCTCTGTGAAACTTCTTTCCCATCTGTCACTCCAAATAACAATGTTGAACTTTACTTTTGATTGAGGAGTTTTGAAACAATCTTTCTGTAGAAACTTCAAGTGGACATTTCGAGTGCTACACGGCCTATGTTGGAAAAAGGAATATCTTCCAATAAAAACTAAACAGAAGCATTCTGTGAAACTTCTTCCTGATCTGTGCATTCAACTAACAGTGTTGAAAATTACTTTTGATTGAGGAGTTTTGAAACACTCTTTCTGTAGAAACTGCAAGTGGACATTTGTAGCGCTACGTAGCCTATCGAGGAAAAAGGAATATCTTCAACTAAAAACTACACAGAAGCATTCTGTGAAACATCTTTCTGATCTGTGCATTCAGCTAACAGAGTTGAACCTTACTTTTGATTGAGGAGTTTTGAAACACTGTTTCTGTAGAAACTGCAAGTGGGTATTTGGAGCACTACGCGGCCTATCGTAGAAAAAGGAATGTCTTCACATAAAAAATACTCAGAAGCACTCTGTGAAACTTCTTTCTGATCAGTGCATTCAACTAACAGATGTGAAACTCACTTTTGATTGAGGAGTTTTTAAACACTCTTTCTGTAGAAACTGCAAGTGGAAATTTGGAGCGCTATGCGGCCTCTTGAAGAAAAATGAATATCTTCAAATAAAAGCTACACAGAAGCATTCAGTGAAACTTCTTTGTGATCTGTGCATTCAGCTAACTGAGTTGAACCTTACTTTTGCTTGAGGAGTTTTGAAACACTCTTTCTGTACACCCTGCAAGTGGACATTTGGAGCGCAATTTGGCTTATCGTGGAAAAAGAAAGATCTTCAAATAAAAACTACACAGAAACATTCTGTGAAACTCCTTTCTGATCTGTGCATTCAACTAACAGATTTCAACATTACTTTTGATTGAGGAGTTTTGAAACACTCTTTCTGTAGAAACTGCAAGTGGACATTTGCAGAGCTTCGCCACCTATGGTGGAAAAATGAATATCTTCAAATGAAAACTACACAGAAGCGTTCTGTGAAACTACTGTCTGATCTGGGCATTCAATTTATAGAGTTGAAACTTACTTTTGATTGAGGAGTTTTGAAACACTCTTTGTGTGGAAACTGCAAGTTGACATTTGGAGCGCTAAGAGGTCTATCATGGAAAAAGGAATACCTTCAAATAAAAAGTACACAGAAGGATTCTGTGAAACTTCTTTCTGATCTGTGCATTCAACTCACAGAGTTGAACCTTACTTTTGATTCAGGAGTTTTGAAACATTCTTTCTGTAGAAAGTGCAAGTGGATATTTGGAGCACAATGTGGCCTCTAGTGGAAAAAGGAATAATTTCAAACAAAAACTATGCAGAAGCATTCTGTGAAACTTCTTTCTGATCTGTGGATTTAACTAACAGAGTTGAATCTTACCTTTGATTGAGGAGTTTTGAAACACTCTTTCTGTAGAAACTGCAATTGGACATTTGGAGCGCTACATGCCCTATCGTGGAAAAAGGAATATCTTCAAATAAAAACTACACAGAAGCATTCTGTGAAACTTCTTTCTGATCTGTGCATTCAACTAACTGAGTTCAACCTTAGATTTGATTGAGGAGTTTTGAAAAACTCTTTCTGTAGAAACTGCAAGTGGACATTATGAGGGCTTCGTGGCCTATCGTGGAAAAAGGAATATCTTCAAATAAAAACTATAGAGAAGCATTCTCTGAAACTTCTTTCTGATCTGTGCATTCAACTAGCAGAGTTGAACCTTAGATTTGATTGAGGAGTTTTGAAACACTCTTTCTATAAAAACTGCAAGTGGACATTTGGAGCGCTACGCGGCCTACCGTGGAAAAAGGAATATCTTCAAATAAAAACTACAGAGAAGCATTCTCTGAAGCTTCTTTGTGATCTGTGCTTTCAACTGACAGAGTAAACCTTACTTTTTATTGAGGAGTTTTGAAACACTCTTTCTGTAGAAACTGCAAGTGGACATTTGGAGTGCTAAGAGGCCTATAGTGGAAAAAGGAACATCTTCAAATAAACACTACACAGAAGCATTCTGTGAAACTTCTTTCTGATCGGTACATTCAACTAACACCGTTGAAACCTACTTTTGATTGAGGAGTTTTGAAACACTCTTTCTGAAGAAAGTGCAACTGGACATTTGGAGCGCTAAGTGGCCTATCGTGGAAAAAGGAATATCTTCAAATAAAAACTACACAGAAGCATTCTGTCAAACGTCTCTCTGATCTGTGCATTCAACTAACAGAGTTGAACCTTACTTTTGATTAAGGAGTTTTTAAGCACTCTTTCTGTAGAAACTGCAAGTGGACATTTGGAGTGCTAATAGGCCTATCGTGGAAAAGGGAATATTCTCAAAAAAAACTACACAGAAGCATTCTGTGAAACTTCTTTCTGATCAGTGCATTCAACTAAAAGACTTGAACCTTACGTTTGATTGAAGAGTTTTGAAACACACTTTCAGTAGAAACTGCAAGTGGACATATGGAGCGCTATGCAGACTATCATGGAGAAAGGAATATCTTCAAATAAAAACTACACAGAATCATTCTCTGAAACTTCTTTCTGATTGGTGCATTCAACTAACACAGTTGAACCTTGCTTTTGATTGCAGAGTTTTGAAACACTCTTTCTGTACAAAGTGCATGTGTACATTTGGAGCTCTAAGATGCCTGTCACTGAAAAAGAAATATCTTGAAATAAAAACTACACAGAAGCATTCTGTGAAACTAGTTTTGGATCTGTGCATTCGACTAACAGAGTTGAACCTTACTTTTGATTGAGGAGTTTTGAAACACACTTTCTGTAGAAACTTCAGGTGGTCATTTGCAGCGCTACGCGGCCTATGTTGGAAAAAGGAATATCTTCAAATAAAAACTACACAGAAGCATTCTGTGAAACTTCTTCCTGATTTGTGCATTCAACTAACAGAGTTGAAACTTACTTTTGCTTGTGGAGTTTTGAAACACTGTTTCTGTAGAAACTGCAAGTGGAAATTTGCAGCGCTATGTGGCCTATCGTGGAAGAAGGAATATCTTCAACTGAAAACTACACAGAAGCATTCTGTGAAACATCTTCCTGATTTGTGCATTCAACTAACAGAGTTGAACCTTACTTTTCATTAAGGAGTTTTGAAACACTCTTTCTATAGAAACTGCAAGTGGACATTTGGAGGGCTTCGTGGCCTATCGTGGAAAAAGGAATATCTTCAAATGAAAACTACACAGAAGCATTCTGTTAAACTTCTATCTGATGTGTGCATTCAACTAACAGAGTGGAAACTCACATTTGATTGGGGAGTTTTGAAGCACTCTTTCTGCAGAAACTGCAAGTGGACATTTGGTTCGCTATGTGGCCTATCGTGGAAAAAGGAATATCTTCAAATAAAAACTACACAGAAGCATTCTGTGAAACTTCTTTCTGATCTGTGCATTCAACTAACAGAGTTGAACCTTAATTTTGATTCTGGAGTTTTGAAACACTCTTTCTGTAGAAACTGCAAGAGAACATTTGAAGCGCTGAGAGGCCTCTCATCTAAAAAAGTATATCTTCAAATAAAAACTACACAGAAGCATTCTGTGAAACTTTTTTCTAATCTGTGCATTCAACTAACAGAGTTGAACCTTACTTTTGATTGAAGAGTTTTGAAACATTCTTTCTGTACTAACTTAAAGTGGATATTCAGAGCTCTAACAGGCCTGTCGAGGAAAAAGGAATATCTTCAAATAAAAACTACAGAGAATCATTCTGTGAAACTTATTTCTGATCTGTGCATTCAACTCATGGAGTTGAAAATTACTTTTCATTGAGGAGTTTTGAAACACTCTTTCTGTAGAAACTGCAAGTGGACATTTGGAGCGCTAAGAGGCCTATCGTGGAAAAAGGAATATCTTCAAATAAAAACTACACAGAAGCTTTCTGTGAATCTTCTTTCTGATCTGTGCATTCAACTCACAGAGTTGAAACTTAGAATTGACTGAGGAGTTTTGAAAAACTCCTTCTGTAGAAACTGCAAGTGGACATTTGGAGCGCTAAGAGGCCTATCGTGGAAAAAGGAATATCTTCAATTAAAAACTACACAGAAGCATTCTGTGAAACTTCTTTCTGATCTGTGCCTTCAACTAACAGACTTGAACCTTACTTTTGATTGAGGAGTTTAGAAACTGTCTTTCTGTAGAATCTGCAAGTGGACATTTGGAGCGCTAAGAGGCTTATCGTGGAAAAGGGAATATTCCCCAAAAAAACTACACAGAAGCATTCTGTGAAACTTCTTTCTAATCTGTACATTCAACTAAAAGAGTTGAACCTTACATTTGATTGAAGAGTTTTGAAACACACTTTCAGTAGAAACTGCAATTGGACATATGGAGCGCTACAAAGACTATCATGGAAAAAGGAATATCTTCAAATAAAAACTACACAGAAGCATTCTGCGAAACTTCTTTCTGATTGGTGCATTCAACTAACACAGTTGAACCTTGCTTTTGATTGCGGAGTTTTGAAACACTCTTTCTGTAGAAAGTGCAACTGGAAATTTGGAGCGCTTAGGGGCCTATCGTGGAAAAAGGAATATCTTCAAATAAAAACTAAACAGAAGCATTCTGTGAAACTTCTTTCAGATCTGTGCATTCAACTAACAGAGTTGAACCTTACTTTTGATTGAGGAGTTTTGAAACACTCTTTCTGTAGAAAATGCAAGTGGACATTTGGAGCGCTAAGAGGCCAATTGTGGAAAAAGGAATAACCTCAAATAAACACTACACAGAAGCATTCTGTGAAACTTTTTCTGGACTGTGCATTCAACTAAGAGAGTTGAACCTTACTTTTGATTGAGGATTTTGAAAAACGCTTTCTGTAGAAACTGGAAGAGGACATTTGCAGCACTACATGGCCTCTCGTGGAAAAAGGAATATCTTCAACTAAAAACTACACAGAAGCACTCTGTGAAATTCTTTCTGATCTGCGCATTCAACTAACAGAGCTGAACCTTACTTTTCATTGAGGAGTTTTGAAACTCCCTTTCTGTAGAAATTGCAAGTGGACATTTGGAGCACTATTGGGCCTCTCGTGGAAAAATTAATATCTTCAACTAAAAACTACACAGAAGCATTCTGTGAAACTTCTTTCTCATCTGTGCATTCAACTAGCAGTGTTGAACCTTACTTTTGATTGAGGAGTTTCCAAACAATCTTTCTGTAGAAACTGCATGTGTACATTTGGAGCTCTAAGAGGCCTGTCATGGAAAAAGGAATATCTTCAAATAAAAACTACACAGTAGCATTCTGTGAAATTTCTTTCTGATCTGTGCATTCAAATAACAGAGTTGAACCTTAGTTTTGATTGAGGAGTTTTGAAACACTGTTTCTGTAGAAACTGCAAGTGAACATTTGCAGCGCTACATTGCCTATCTTGGAAAAAGGAATATCTTCAAATAAAAACTACTCAGAAGCATTCTCTGAAACGTCTTTCTGATCTGTGCATTCAATTAACAGAGTTGAACCTTACTTTTGATTGAGGAGTTTTGAAACACTCTTTGTGTAGAAACTGCAAGCGGAAATTTGGAGCACGATGCGGCCTATCGTTGAAAAAGTAATATCTTCAAATAAAAACTACACAGAAGCATTCTGTGAAACTTCTTTTTGATCTGTGCATTCAACTAACAGAGTTGAACCTTACTTTTGATTGAGCAGTTTGGAAACACTCTATTTGTACAATCTGCGGTGGATAATTAGAGCGATTTGAGGCCTATCGTTGAAATAGGAATATCTTCAAATAAAAACTACTAAGAAGCATTCTATGAAATTCATTTCTGATCTGTGCATTCAACTAACAGAGTTGAAACTTAGTTTTGATTGAGCAGTTTGGAAACACTCTATTTCTAGAATCTGCAAGTGGACATTTGGAGAACTTTGAGGCCTATGGTGAAAAAGGAGATATCTTCCCCTGAAAAGTAAACGAAAGCTTTCTGTGAAACTTGTTTCTGATCTGTGCATTCAACTAACAGAGTTGAAACTTACTTTTGATTGAGCAGTTGGAGAAACTCTATTTGCATAACCTGCAAGTGGACATTTGGAGCGATTTGAGGCTTATCGTGGAAAAAGGAATATCTTCAAATGAAAACTACACAGAAGCATTCTGTGAAACTTCTTTCTGATCTGTGCATTCAACTTACAGATTTGAACCTTACTTTTGATGGAGCAGTTTGGAAACACTCTCTTTGTAGAGTCTGCAAAGCAACATTAGGAGAACATTGATGCCTATGGTGAAAAAAGAAATATCATCCCCTAAAAACTACATGGAAGCATTCTGTGATTCTTCTTTCTGATCTGTGCATTCAACTAACAGTTATGAGCCCTACTTTTGATTGAGCAGTTTTGAAACCCTCTATTTGTAGAATCTGCAAGTGGATGTTTGGAGTGCTTTGAGGCCTGTCGTGGAAAAAGGAATATCTTCAAATTAAAATTACACAGAAGCATTCTGTGAAACTTCTTTAAGATCTGTGCATTTAACTAACAGAGTTAAACCTTACTTTGTATTGAGGAGTTTTGAAACACTCTTTCTGTAGAAACTGCAAGTGGACATTTGGAGCGCTAAGAGGCCTTTCGAGGAAAAAGGAATATTCTCAAAAAAAACTACACAGAAGCATTCTGTGAAACTTCTTTCCGATCTGTGCATTCAAGTAACAGAGTTGAACCTTACTTTTGATTGAATAGTTTTGACACACTTTCAGTAGAAACTCCGAGTGGACATATGGAGCACTACGCGGACTATCATGGAAAAAGGAATAACTTCAAATAAAAAGTACACAGAAGCATTCTGTGAAACTTCTTTCAGATCGGTACATTCAACTAACGGAGTTGAACCTTAGTTTTGATTGAGGAGTTTTGAAACACTCTCTCTGTAGGAAATGCAACTGGAGATTTGGAGCACTAAGATGACAAACGTGGAAAAAGGAATATCTTCAAATAAAAACTACACAGAAGCATTCTGTGAAACTTTTTTCTGATCTGTGCATTCAACTGACAAAGTTGAATTTTACTTTTGATTGAGGAGTTTTGAAACACTTCTTCTGCAGAAACTGTAAGTGGACATTAGGAGCGCTACGTGGCCTATCGTGAAAAAAGGAATATCTTCAAATAAAAACAACACAGAAGCATTCTGTGAAACTTTTTTCTGATCTCTGCATTCAACTAACAGAGTTAAACCTTACTTTTGATTGAGGAGTTTTGAAACACTCTTTCTGTAGAAACTGTAGGTGGATATTTGGAGCCCAAAGAGGCTAAACGTGGAAAAAAGAATATCTTCAAAAAAAAACTACACAGAAGCATTCTGTGAAACTTCTTTCTGGTCTGTGCATTCAACTAACAGAGTTGAACCTTACTTTTGATTGAGGTGTTTTGAAACACTCTTTCTGTAGAAACTGCAAGTGGACATTTGGAGCACTATGTGGCCTATCGTGGAAAATGGAATATCTTCAAATAAAAACTACACAGAAGCATTCTGTGAAACTTCTTTCTAATCTGTGCATTCAACTAATAGAGTTCAACCTATCTTTTGATTGAGGAGCTTTGAAACACTCTTTCCATACAAACTTCCATTGGACATTTGGAGCGCTTCACGGCCAATCGTGGAAAAAGGAATATCTTCAAATAAAAACTACACAGAAGTATTCTGTGAAACTTCTTTCTGATATGTGCATTCAACTAATAGAGTTGATCCTTACTTTTGATTGAGGAGTTTTGAAACACTCTTTCTGTAGAAACTGCAAGTGGACATTTGGAGCGCTATGCAGCCTATCGTGGAAAAAGGAATATCTTCAAATAAAAACTACACAGAAGCATTCTGTGAAACTGCTTTCTGATCTGTGCATTCAACTAACAGAATTGAACCTTACTTTTGATTGAGAAGTTTTGAAACACTCTTTCTGTAGAAACTGCAAGTGGACTTTTGGAGCACTACGAGGCTTATGTTGGAAAAAGTATTATCTTCAAATTTAAACTACACAGAAGCATTCTGTGAAACTTCTTTCTTATCTGTGCATTCAACTAAGAGAGTTGAAACTTACATTTGATTGAGGAGTTGTGAAACACTCTTTCTGTAGATACTGCAAATGGAGATTTGGAGCACTAAGAGGCCTATCATGGAAAAAGGAATATCTTCAATTAAAAACTACACAGAAGCATTCTGTGAAACTTCTTTCTGATCTGTGCATTCAACTAACAGAGTTGAAACTTACTTTTGATTGAAGAGTTTTGAAACACACTTTAAGTAGAAACTGCAAGTGGACATATGGAACGCTACACAGACTATCATGGAAAAAGGAATATCTTCAAATAAAAACTACACAGAAGCATTCTGTGATACTTCTTTCTGATCGGTACATTCAACTAACACAGTTGAACCTTACTTTTGATTGAGGAGTTTTGAAAAACTTTTTCTGTAGAAAGTGCAACTAGACATTTGGAGTGCTAAGAGGCCTATCGTGGAAAAAGGAATATCTTCAAATAAAAACTACACAGAAGAATTCTGTCAAACTTCTCTCTGATCTGTGCATTCAACTAACAGAGTTGACCCTTACTTTTGATTAATGAGTTTCGAAATACTCTGTCTGTAGGAACTGCAAATGCACATTTGGAGCGCTAAGTGGCCTATCGTGAAAAAAGGAATATCTTCAAATATAAACTACACAGAAGCATTCTGTGAAACTTCTTTCAGATCTGTGCATTCAACTAACAGTGTTGAACCGTAGTTTTGATTGAGGAGTTTTGAAACACTCTCTCTGTAGAAAATGCAAGTGGACATTTGGAGCGCTAAGAGGCCAAACGTTAAAAAAGGAATAACTTCAAATAAACACTACGCAGAAGCATTCTGTGTAACTTTTTTCTGGTCTGTGCATTCAAGTAACAGAGTTGAACTTTACTTTTGATTGAAGAGTTTTGAAACCCTCCTTCTGTAGAAACTGTAAGTGGACATTAGGAGCGCTACATGGCCTATCGTGGAAAAAGGAATATCTTCAAATAAAAACTACACAGAAGCATTCTGTGAAACTTCTTTCTGATCTGTGCATTCAACTAACAGAGTGAAACCTTACTTTTGATTGAGGAGTTTCCAAACACTCTTTCTGTAGAAACTGTAAGTGGACATTTGGAGCGCTAAGAGGCCTATAGTGGAAAAAGGAATTTCTTCAAATAAAAAATACACAGAAGCATTCTGTGCAACTTCTTTCTGATCTGTGCATTCAACTTACAGAGTTCAACCTTACTTTTGATTGAGGAGTATTGAAACACTCTTTCTGTAGAAACTGCAAGTGGACATTTGGAGCGCTACGCGACCTGTTGTGGAAAAAGGAATATCTTCAAATAAAAACTACACAGAAGCATCCTGTGAATCTTGTTTCTGATCTTTGCATTCAACTAACAGATTTGAACCTTACTTTTGATAGAGGAGTTTTGAAACACTCTTTCTGTAGAAACTGCAAGAGGACATTTACAGTGCTACACGGCCTCTCGTGGAAAAAGGATTATCTTCAACTAAAAATTACACAGAAGCATTCTGTGAAATTCTTTCTGATCTGCACATTCAACTAACAGAGATGAACCTGACTTTTGATTGAGGAGTTTTGAAACACTCTTTCTGTAGAAACTGCAAGTGGACATTTGGAGCGCTATGTGGCCTCTCGTGGAAAATCTAATATCTTCAAATAAAAACTACACAGAAGCATTCTGTGAAATTTTTTCTGATCTGTGCATTTAACTAACAGAGTTGAACCTTCTATTGATTGAGGAGTTTCGAAACACTCTTTCTGTGGAAAATGCAAAAGGACATTTGGACCGCTACGCGGCCTATCGTGGAAAAAGGAATATCTTCAAATAAAAACTAAACAGAAGCATTCTGTGAAACTTCTTTCTTATCTGTGCATTCAACTAACAGAGTTAAACCTTACTTTTGATTGAGGAGTTTCCAAACACTCATTCTGTAGAAACTGCAAGTGGACATTTGGAGCGCTAACAGGCCTATTGTGGAAAAATGAATATCTTCAAATAAAAACTATACAGAAGCATTCTGTGAAACTTCTTTCTGATCTGTGCATTCAACTAACAGAGTTGAACCTTACTTTTGATTGAGGAGTTTTGAAACCCTCTTTCTGTAGAAACTGCAAGTGGACATTTGGAGCGCTACGTGTCCTATCACAGAAAAAGGAATATCTTCAAATAAAAACTACACAGAAGCATCCTGTGAAACTTCTTTGTGATCAGTGCATTCAACTAAGAGAGTTGAAACTTACTTTTCAATGAGGAGTTTTGAAAAACTCTTTCTGTAGAAACAGCAGGTGGACGTTTGGAGCCCAAAGAGGCCAAACGTGGAAAAAAGAATATCTTCAAATAAAAACTACACAGAAGCATTCTGTGAAACTTCTTTCTGATCTGTGCATTCAACTAACAGAGTTGAACCTTACTTTTGATTGAGGAGTTTTGAAACACTCTTTCTGTAGAAACTGCAGGTGGATATTTGGAGCCCAAAGAGGCCAAACGTGCAAAAAGTAATATCTTCAAGTAGAAACTACACAGAAGCATTCTGTGAAACGTCTTCCTTATCTGTGCATTCAACTAACAGAGTTGAAACTTACATTTGATTGAGGAGTTTTGAAACACTCTTTCTGTAGAAACGGCAAGTGGACATTTTAAGCGCTAAGAGGCCTATCGTGGAAAAAGGAATATCTTCAATTAAAAACTACACAGAAGCATTCTGTGAAACTTCTTTCTGATCTGTGCATTCAACTCACAGAGTTGAACCTTACTTTTCATTGAGGAGTTTTGAAACACCCTTTCTGTAGAAACTGCAAGTGGACATTTGGAGCGCTAATAGACCTATCGTGGAAAAAGTAATATCTTCAAATAAAAACTACACAGAAGCATTCTGTCAAACTTCTCTCTGATCTGTGCATTCAACTCACAGAGTTGAACATTACTTTTGATTAATTAGTTTCAAAACACTCCTTCTGTAGAAACTGCAAATGGACATTTGCAACGCTACACGGCCTATCGTGAAAAATGGAATATCTTCAAATAAAAACTACACAGAAGCATTCTGTGAAACTTCTTTCAGATATGTGCATTCAACTATCTGTGTTGAACCTTACTTTTGATTGAGGAGTTTTGAAACACTCTCTCTGTAAAAATGCAAGTGGACATTTGGAGCGCTAAGAGGCCAATCGTGGAAAATGGAGTAACTTCATATAAACACTACACAGAAGCACTCTGTAAAACTTTTTTCTGATCTGTGCGTTCAACTAACAGATTTGAACCTTACTTTTGATAGAGGAGTTTTTAAACCCTCCTTCTGTAGTTACTGTAAGTGGACATTAGGAGCGTTATGTGGCCTATCGTGGAAAAAGGAATATCTTCAAATAAAAATTACACAGACGCATTCTGTGAAACTACTTTCTTATCTGTGCATTCAACTAACAGAGTGAAACCTTACTTTTGATTGAGGAGTTTCGAAACACTTTCTGTAGAAACTGTAAGTGGACATTTGGAATGCTAAGAGGCCTATCGTGGAAAAAGGAATTTCTTCAAATAAAAAATACACAGAAGCATTCTGGGAAACTTCATTCTGATCTGTACATTTAACTAACAGAGTTGAACCTTACTTTTGATTGAGGAGTTTTGAAACACTGTTTGTGTCAAAACTGCAAATGGACATTTGGAATGCTACGCGACCTATCGTGGAAAAAGGAATATCTTCAAATAAAAACTACGCAGAAGCATTCTGTGAAACTTCTTTCTAATCTGTGCATTCACCTAATAGAGTTCAACCTTTCCTTTGATTGAAGAGCTTTGAAACACTCTTTCCATAGAAACTGCAAGTGGACATTTGGAGCGCAACGCGGCCTATCATGGAAAAAGTAATATCTTCAAATAAAAACTACAGAGAAGTATTCTGTGAAACTTCTTTCTGATCTGTGCATTCAACTAATAGAGTTGATCCTTACTTTTGATGGAGGAGTTTTGAAACACTCTTTCCGTATAAACTGCATGTCGACATTTGGAGCACTATGCGGCCTATCGTGGGAAAAGTTATATCTTCAAATTAAAACTTCACAGAAACATTCTGTGAAACTACTTTCTGATGTGTGCATTCAACTAACAGAGTTGAACCTTACTTTTGATTGAGGAGTTTTGAAACACTCTTTCTGTAGAAAGTGCAACTGGACATTTGGAGCGCTAAGTGGCCTATCGTGCAAAAAGGAATATCTTCAAGTAAAAACTACACAGAAGCATTCTGTCAAACTTCTCTCTGATCCGTGCATTCAACTAACAGAGTTGAACCCTACTTTTGATAAAGGAGTTTCGAAAATCTCTTTCTGTAGAAACTGCCAATGGACATTTGGAGCACTACGTGGCCTATTGTGAAAAAAGGAATATCTTCAAATAAAAAATACACAGAAGCATTCTGTGAAACTTCTTTCAGATCTGTGCATTGAACTAACAGAGTTGAACCTTACTTTTGGTTGAGGAGTTTTGAAAAACTCTCTCTGTAGGACATGCAAGTGGATATTTGGAGCGCTTAGAGGCCAATCGTGGAAAAAGGAATAACTTCAAATAAACACTACACAGAAGCATTCTGTGAAACTTTTTTCTGATCTGTGCATTCAACTAACGGAGTTGAACCTTACTTATGATTGAGGAGTTTTGAAACACTCTTTCTGTAGAAACTGCAAGTGGATATTTGCAGCGCTACACGGCCTCTCGTGGAAAAAGGAACATCTTCAACTAAAAACTACACAGAAGGATTCTGTGAAATTCTTTTGATCTGCGCTTTCAACTAACAGAGCTGAACCTTACTTTTGATTGAGGAGTTTTGAAACACTCTTTCTGTAGAAATTGCAAGTGGACATTTGGAGCGCTATGTGGCCTGTCGTGGAAAATTTAATATCTTCAAATAAAAACTACACAGAAGCATTCTGTGAAACTTCTTTCTCATCTGTGCATTCAACCAACAGATTTGAACCTTACTTTTGATTGAGGAGTTTCCAAACACTCTTTCTGTAGAAACTGCATGTGTACATTTGCAGCTCTAAGAGGCCTGTCATGGAAAAAGGAATATCTTCAAATAAAAACTACACAGAAGCATTCTGTGAAACTTCTTTTTGATCTGTGCATTCAAATAACAGAATTGAACCTTACTTTTGATTGAGGAGTTTTGAAACACTGTTTCTGTAGAAACTGCAAGTGAACATTTGCAGCGCTACATTGCCTATCATGGAAAAAGGAATATCTTCAAATAAAAACTACTCAGAAGCATTCTGGGAAAAGTCTTTCTGATATGTGCATTCAACTAACAGAGTTGAACCTTACTTTTGATTGCAGAGTTTTGAAACACTCTTTCTGTAGAAGCTGGAAGTGGACATTTGGAGCGCTACATGGCCTATGGTGGATAAAGGAATATCTTCAAATAAAAACTACACAGAAGCATTCTGGGAAACTTCTTTCTGATCTGTGCATTCACCTAACAGAGTTGAACCTTACTTTTGATTGAGGAGTTTTGAAACACTCTGTCTGTGGAAACTGCAAGTGGACATTTGGAGCGCTAAGAGGCATATCGTGGAAAAAGGAGTATCTTCAAATAAAAACTACACAGAAGGATTCTGGGAAACTTCTTTCTGTTCTGTCCATTCAACTAACAGATTTGAACCTTACTTTTGGTTGAGGAGTTTTGAAACACTCTTTCTGTAGAAACTGCAAGTGGACATTTGGAGCTCTACGGGTCCTATCGTGGAAAAAGGAATATCTTCAAATAATAAATACACAGATGCATTCTGTGAAACTTCTTTCTGATCTGTGCATTCAACCAACAGAGTTGATCCTTACTTTTGATTGAGGAGTTTTGAAACACTCTTTCTGAAGAAACTGCATGTGGAGATTTGGAGCGCTATGCGGCCTATCGTGGAAAAAGTAATATCTTCAAATGGAAACTACACAGAAAAATTCTGTTAAACTTCTTTATGATCTGTGCATTCAACTAACAGATTTTACCTTACTTTTGATTGAGGAATTTGGAAACACTCTTTCTGTAGAAACTGCAAGGGGACATTTGGAGTTCTACGCGGCCTCTCGTGGAAAATGGAATGTCTTCAAATAAAAACTACACAGAAGCATTCTCTGAAACTTGTTTCTGATCTGTGCATTCAGCTAAGAGAGTTGAACCTTACATTTGCTTGAGGAATTTTGAAACACTCTTTCTGTAGGAGCTACAAGTGGACATTTGGAGCGCTAGGCATCCTATCGTGGAAAAAGGAATATCTTCATATAAAAACTGCAGAGAAGCATTCTGTGAAAGTTCTTTCTGATCTGTGCATTCAACGTACAGAGTTGATCCTTACATTTGTTTGAGCAGTTTGGAAACACTCTATTTGTAGAATCTGCAGGTGGACATTTGGAGCGCTTTGAGGCCTATCGTGGAAGAAGGAATATCTTCAAATAAAAACTACACAGAAGCATTCTGTGAAACTCCTTTCTGATCTGTGCATTCAAGTAACAGAGTTGAACCTTACTTTTGATTGAGCAGTTTGGAAACACTCTATTTGTACAATCTGCAGTGCATAATTAGAGAGATTTGAGGCCTATCGCGGAAATAGGAATATCTTCAAACAAAAACTACAAAGAAGCATTCTACGAAACTTCTTTCTGATCTGTGCATTCAACTAACAGAGTTGAAACTTAGTTTTGATTGAGCAGTTTTTAAACAATCTATTTGTAGAATCTGCAAGTGGACATTTGGAGAACTTTGAGGCCTATGGTGAAAAACGAGATATCTTAACCTGAAAACTTCACGAAAGCTTTATATGAAACTTGTTTCTGATCTGTGCATTCAACTAACAGAGTTGAAACTTACTTTAGATTGAGCAGTTTGGAGAAACTCTATTTGCATAACCTGCAAGTGGACATTTGGAGCGATTTGAGGCTTATCGTGGAAAAAGGAATATCTTCAAATAAAATGTACACAGAAGCATTCTGTGAAACTGCTTTCTGATCTGTGCATTCAACTTACAGATTTCAACCTTACTTTTGATTGAGCAGTTTGGAAACACTCTCTTTGTAGAATCTGCAAGTCGACAATTGGAGAACATTGAGGCCTATGGTGAAAAAGAAATATCATCCCCTAAAAACTACACGGAAGCATTCTGTGATACTTCTTTCTGATCAGTGCATTCAACTAACAGAGTTGAACCCTACTTTTGATTGAGCAGTTTTGAAACACTCTATTTGCAGTATCTGCAAGTGGACATTTGCAGCGCTTTGAGGCCTGTCATGGAAAAAGAAATATCTTCTCCTAAAAACTACACGGAAGCATTCTGTGAAACTTCCTTCTGATCTGTGCATTCAACTAACGGATTTGAACCTCACCTTTGATTGAGCAGTTTGGAAATACTCTGTTTGTAGAATCTGCAATTGGACATTTGGAGCGCTTTCAGGCCTATCGTGGAAAAAGGAATATCTTCAAATAAAAACAACACAGAAACATTCTGTGAAACTTCTTTCTGATCTGTGAATTCAACTGACAGAGTTGAACCTTATTTTTGATTGAGTAGTTTGGAAACACTCTATTTGTAGAATCTGCAAGTGGACATTTGGCGCGCTTTGAGGCCTATCGTGGATAAAGGAATATCTTCAAATAAAAACTACACAGAAGCATTCTGTGAGACTTCATACAGATCTGTGCATTCAACTAACTGAGTTGAACGTTACTTTTGATAGAGCAGTTTGTAAACACTCTATTTGTAGACTCTGCAAGTGGACATTTGTAGAACATTGGAGCCCATGGTGAAAAAAGAAATATATTTCCCTAAAAACTACACGGAAGTATTCTCTGAAACTTCTTTCTGATCTGTGCATTCAAATACCAGAGTTGAACCTTACTTTTGATAGAGCATTTTGGAAACCCTCTATTTGTAGAATCTGCAAGTGGACATTTGGAGTGATTTGAGGCCTATCGTGGAAAAAGGAATATGTTCAAATAAAAACTACAAAGAAGCATTCTGTGAAACTTCTTTCTCATCTTTGCATTCAACTAACGGAGTTGAACCTTTCCTTTAATTGAGCAGTTTGCAAACACTCTGTAGAATCTGCTATTGGACATTTGGAGCACTTTCAGGCCTATCATGGAAAAAGGAATATCTTCAAATAAAAACAACACAGAAACATTCTGTGAAACTTCTTTCTGATCTGTGCATTCAACTAACAGAGTTGAACCTTACTTTTGATTGAGCAGTTTGGAAACACTCTATTTGTAGAATCTGCAAGTCGACATTTGGCGCGCTTTGGGGCCTATCGTGGAAAAAGTAATATCTTCAAATAAAAACTACACAGAAGCATTCTGTGAAACTACTTTCTCTTCTGTGCATCCAACTAACAGAGTTGAACCTTCCTTTTGATAGAGCAGTTTGGAAACACTCTATTTGTAGAATCCGCAGGTGGACATTTGGGGAACATTGAGGCCTATGGTGAAAAAAGAAATATCTCCCCCTAAAAACTACATGGCAGCATTCTGTGGAACTTCTTTCTGATCTGTGCATTCAACTAACAGAGTTCAACCTTACTTTTGATTGAGCAGTTTGGATACCCCCTATTTGTAGAATCTGCAAGTGGACATTTGGACCGATTTGAGGCCTATCGTGGAAAAAGAAATATCTTTCCCTAAAAACAACTCGGAAGCATTCGGTGAAACTTCTTTCCGATCTGTGCATTCAACTAATAGAGTTGAACCTTACTTTTGATTGAGCAGTTTGGAAACACTCTATTTGTAGAATCTGCAAGTGGACATTTGGAGAGCTTTGAGGCCTATCGTGGAAAAAGGAATATCTTCAAATAAAAACTACACAGAAGCATTCTTTGAAACTGCTTTCTGATCTGTTCATTCAACTAACAGAGTTGAACCTTACTTTTCATTGAGCAGTTTGGAAACACTCTATTTGTAGAATCTGCTAGTGGACATTTGGAAAACATTGAGGCCTATGGTGAAAAAAGAAATATCTTCCCCTAAAAACTACATGGAAGCATTCTGTGAAAGTTCTTTCTGATCTGTGCATTCAACTAACAGAGTAGAACCTTACTTTTGATTGAGCAGTTTGGAAACACTCTATTTGTAGAATCTGCAAGTGGACATTTGGAGGGCTTTGAGGCCTATCGTGGAAAAAGGAATATCTTCAAATAAAAACTACACAGAAGGATTCTGTGAAACTTATTTCTGATCTGTGAATTCAACTAACAGAGTTGAACCTTACTTTTGATTGAGCAGTTTGGAAACACTCTATTTGTACAATCTGCAGTGGATAATTAGAGCGCTTTGAGGCCTATCTCGAAAATAGGAATATCTTCAAATGAAAACTACAAAGAAGCATTCTGTGAAGCTTCTTTCAGATCTGTGCATTCAACTAACAGAGTTGAAACTTAATTTTGATTGAGCAGTTTGCAAACACTCTATTTGTAGTATCTGCAAGTGGACATTTGGAGAACTTTGAGGCCTATGGTGAAAAAGGAGATATCTTCCCCTGAAAACTACCCGAAAGCTTTCTGTGAAACTTCTTTCTCATCTGTGCATTGAACTAACAGAGTTGAAACTTACTTTGATTGAGCAGTTTGGAGACACTCTATTTGTAGAATCTGCAAGTGGACATTTGGAGCGATTTGAGGCTTATCGTGGAAAAAGGAATATCTTCAAATGAAAACTACACAGAAGCATTCTGTGAAACTTCTTTCTGATCTGTGCATTCAACTTACAGATTTGAAACTTACTTTCGATTGAGCAGTTTGGAAACACTCTCCTTGTAGAATCTGCAAGTCGACATTAGGAGAACATTGAGGCCTATGGTGAAAAAAGAAATATCCTCCCCTAAAAACTACACGGAAGCATTCTGTGATACTTCTTTCTGATCTGTGCATTCAACTAACAGAGTTCAACGTTACTTTTGATTGAGCAGTTTGGAAACACTCTATTTGTAGAATCTGCAAGTGGACATGTGGAGCGCTTTGAGGCCTGTCGTGGAAATAGGAATATCTTCAAATAAAAATTACACAGAAGCATTCTGTGAAACTGGTTCCTGATCTGTACATTCAACTAAAAGAATTGAACTTTACTTTTCATAGAGCAGTTTGGAAACACACTATTTGTGGAATCAGCAAGTGGACATTTGGAGAACATTGAGGCCTATGGTGAAAAAAGAAATATCTTCCCCTAAAAACTACATAACAGCATTCTGTGAAACTTCTTTCTGATCTGTGCATTCAACTAACAGAGTTGAACCTTACTTTTCATTGAGCAGTTTGGAAACACTCTATTCGTAGAATCTGCAAGTGGACATTTGGACCGATTTGGGGCCTATCGTGGAAAAAGAAATATCTTCCCCTAAAAACAACTCGGAAGCATTCTGTGAAACTTCTTTCTGATCTGTGCATTCAACTTACAGATTTGAACCTTACTTTTGATTGAGCAGTTTGGAAACCCTCTATTTGTAGAATCTGCAATTGGACATTTGGAGAGATTTGAGAGGTATCGTGGAAAAAGAAAAATCTTCCCCTAAAAACTACACAGAAGCATTCTGTGAAAATTCTTTGTGATCTGTGCATTCAACTAACAGAGTTGAGCCTTACTTTTGATGGACCAGTTTGGAAACACTCTATTTGTAGAAACTGCAAGTGGACATTTTGAGCTATTTGAGGCCTATCGTGGAAAAAGGAATATCTTCAAATAAAAATTACACAGAAGCATTCTGTGAAACTGGTTCCAGATCTGTGCATTCAACTAAAAGAATTGAACTTTACTTTTCATAGAGCAGTTTGGAAACACACTATTTGTGGAATCAGCAAGTGGACATTTGGAGAACATTGAGGCCTATGGTGAAAAAAGAAATATCTTCCCCTAAAAACTACATAACAGCATTCTGTGAAACTTCTTTCTGATCTGTGCATTCAACTAACAGAGTTGAACCTTACTTTTCATTGAGCAGTTTGGAAACACTCTATTCGTAGAATCTGCAAGTGGACATTTGGACCGATTTGGGGCCTATCGTGGAAAAAGAAATATCTTCCCCTAAAAACAACTCGGAAGCATTCTGTGAAACTTCTTTCTGATCTGTGCATTCAACTTACAGATTTGAACCTTACTTTTGATTGAGCAGTTTGGAAACCCTCTATTTGTAGAATCTGCAAGTGGACATTTGGAGAGATTTGAGAGGTATCGTGGAAAAAGAAAAATCTTCCCCTAAAAACTACACAGAAGCATTCTGTGAAAATTCTTTGTGATCTGTGCATTCAACTAACAGAGTTGAGCCTTACTTTTGATGGACCAGTTTGGAAACACTCTATTTGTAGAAACTGCAAGTGGACATTTTGAGCTATTTGAGGACTATCGTGGAAAAAGGAATATCTTCAAATAAAAACTACTCAGTAGCATTCTGTGAAACTTCTTTCTGATCTGTGCATTCAACTAACAGAGTTGAACCTTACTTTTCATTGAGCAGTTTTAAACACTCTATTTGTGGAATCTGCAGGTGGATATTTGGAAAATATTGAGGCCTATGGTGAAAAAAGGAATATCTTCCCCTAAAAGCTACACAGAAGCATTCTGTGAAACTTCTTTCTGATCTGTGCATTCAACTAACATAGTTGAACCATTCTTTTGATTGAGCAGTTTTGAAACACTCTATTTGCAGTATCTGCAAGTGGACATTTGGAGAGCTTTGAGGCCTATCGTGGAAAAAGAAATATCTTCCACTAAAAACTACACAGAAGCATTCTGTAAAACTTCCTTCTGATCTGTGCATTCAACTAACGGAGTTGAACCTTACCTTTGATTGAGTAGTTTGGAAATACTGTATTTGTAGAATCTGCAAGTGGACATTTGGCACGCTTTGAGGCCTATCATGGAAAAAGGAATATCTTCAAATAAAAACTACACAGAAGCATTCTGTGAAGCTTCATGAAGTTCGGTGAATTCAACTAACAGAGTTGAACCTTACGTTTGATAGAGCAGTTTGGAAACACTCTATTTGTAGAATCTGCAAGTGGACATTTGGAGAACATTGGGACCTATGGTGAAAAAAGAAATATATTCCCCTAAAAACTACACAGAAGCATTCTCTGAAACTTTTTTCTGATCTGTGCATTCAACTACCAGAGTTGAAACTTACTTTTGATTGCACATTTTGAAAACCCTCTATTTGTAGAATCTGCAAGTGGACATTTGGAATGATTTCAGGCCTATCGTGGAAAAAGGAATATCTTCAAATAAAAACTACACAGAAGCATTCTGTGAAACTACTTTCTCATCTGTGCATTCAACTAACAGAGTTGAACCTTGCTTTTGATTGAGCAGTTTGGAAACACTCTGTTTGTGGAATCTGCAAGTGGACATTTAGAGCGCTTTGAGGCCTATCGTGGAAAAAGGAATATCTTCAAATAAAAAGTACACAGAAGCATTCTGTGAAACTTCTTTCTGATCTATGCATTCAACTAAAAGAGTTGAACCTTACTTTTGATGGAGCAGTTTTGAAACACACTTTCTGTGTAAACTGCAACTGGACGTTTTGAGCGCATTGAGGCCTATCGTGGAAAAAGGAATATCGTCAAATAAAAACTACACAGTAGCATTCTGTGAAACTTCTTTCTTATCTGTGCATTCAACTAACAGAGTTGAAACTTACTTTTTTGATTTAACACTTTGGAAACACTCTATTTGTAGAATCTGCAAGTGGACATTTGGAGAACATTGAGGTCTACGGAGAAAAAAGAAATATCTTCCCCTAAAAACTACATGGCAGCATTCTGTGAAACTTCTTTCTGATCTGTGCATTCATCTAACAGAGTTGAACCTTACTTTGGAATGAGTAGTCTTGAAACACTCTATTTGCAGTATCTGCAAGTGGACATTTGGAGCGCTTTGAGGCCTATCGTGGAAAATGGAATATCTTCAAATAAAAACTACACAGAAGCATTCTGTGAAACTTCTTTCTGATCTGTGCGTTGAACGAACAGAGCTGAACCTTACTTTTGATGCAGCAGTTTTGAAAGACTCTATTAGTAGAATCTGCAAATGGACTTTTGGAGCCCTTTGAGGCCTATCGTGGAAAAAGAATATCTTCAAATAAAAACTTCACAGAAGCATTCTGTGAAACTCCTTTCTGATCTGTGCATTCTACTAACAGTGTTGAACCTTAATTTTATTTGAGCAGTTTCGAAACCCTTTATTTGTAGAATCTGCATGTGGACATTTGGAGAACATTGAAGCTTAGGGTGAAAAAAGAAATAACTTCCCCTAAAAACTACAAGAAAGAATTCTGTGAAACTTCTTTCTGATCTGTGCATTCAACTACCAGAGTTGAACCTTTCTTTTGATTGAGCAGATTTGAAACACTCTATTTGCAGTTTCTGCAAGTGGACATTTTGTGCACTTTGAGGCCTATCGTGGAAGAAGGAATATCTTCAAATAAATCTACACAGAAGCATTCTGTGAAACTTCTTTCTGTTCTCTGCATTCAACTAACAGAGTTGAACCTTACTTTTGATGGAGCAGTTTTGAAACAATCTTTCTCTATAAACTGTAATTGGACATTTGGATTGCTTTGAGGCCTATCGTGGAAAAAGGAATATCTTCAAATAATAACTACACAGAAGCATTCTGTGAAACTTCTATCTGATCTGTACATTCAACAACCAGAGTTGAACCTTACCTTTGATTGAGCAGTTTGGAAACACTGTATTTGCAGAATCAGCAATTGGACATTTGGAGCGCTTTGAGGCCTATCGTGGAAAAAGGAATATCTTCAAATAAAAACTACACAGGAGCATTCTGTTAAACCTCTTTCTGATCTGTGCATTCAACTAACAGAGTTGAACCTTACTTTTGTTGGAACAGTTTTCAAACACTCTTTCTGTATAATCTGCAAGTGTACATTTGGAGCGCTTTGAGGCCTATCGTGAAAATGGATTGTCTTCAAATAAAAACTACACAGAAGCATTCTGTGAAACTTCTTTCTGATCTGTGCGTTCAACTAACAGAGTTGAACCTTACTTTTGATGGAGCAGTTTTGAAAGACTCTATTTGTAGAATCTGCAAATGGACGTTTGGAGCGCTTTGAGGCCTATCGTGGAAAAAGGAATATCTTCAAATAAAAACTTCACAGAAGCATTCTGTGAAACTCCTTTCTGATCTGTGCATTCAACTAACAGAGTTGAACCTTAATTTTGTTTGAGCAGTTTGGAAACCCTTTATTTGTAGAATCTGCATGTGGACATTTGGCAAACATTGAAGCTTAGGGTGAAAAAGGATATAACTTTTCCTTAAAACTACAGGAAGGACTCTGTGAAACTTCTTTCTGATCTGTGCATTCAGCTAACAGAGTTGAACCTTACTTTTAATTGAGCAGTTTTGAAACACTCTATTTGCAGTATCTGCAAGTGGACATTTGGAGATCATTGAGGCCTATGGTGATAAAAGAAATATCTTCCCCTAAAAATTACACGGAAGCATTCTGTGAAACTTGTTTCTGATCTGTGAATTCAACTAACAGAGTTGAATCTCACTTTTCATTAAGCAGTTTTGAAACACTCTATTTGCAGAATCTGCAAGTGGACATTTGGAGTGCTTTGAGGCCTATCGTGGAAAAAGGAGTATCTTCAAATAAAAACTACACAGATGCATTCTGTGAAACTTCTATCTGATCTGTGCATTCAACTAACAGAGTTTAACCTTACTTTTGCTTGAGCTGTTTGGAAACACTCTATTTGCAGAATCTGCAAGTGGACATTTGTAGTGCTTTGAGGCCTATCGCGGAAAAATGAATATATTCAAATAAAAACAACACAGAAGCATTCTGTGAAACTACTTTCTGATCAGTGCATTCAACTAACAGGGTTGAACCTTACTTTTGATTGAGCAGTTTTGAAATACTCTATTTGTAGAATCTGCAAGTGGACATTTGGAGCGCTTTGAGGCCTATCATGGAAAAAGGAATATCTACAAATGAAAACTAAACAGAAGCATTCTGTGAAACTTCTTTCTAATCTGTGCATTCAACTAACAGATTTGAACCTTACTTTTGATGGAGCAGTTTTGAAACACTCTATTTGCAGAAAATGCAAGTGGACATTTGGAGAACATTGAGGCCTCTGGTGAAAAAAGAAATATCTTCCCCTAAAAACTACACAGAAGCATTCTGTGAAACTACTTTCTGATCTGTGCATTCAACTAACAGAGTTGAAGCCTACTTTTGATGGAGCAGTTTTGAAACACTCTATTTGCAGAATCTGCAAGTGGACAATTGGAGTGCTTTTCAGGCCTACCGTGGAAAAACGAATATCTTCCAATAAAAGCTACACAGAAGCATTCTGTGAAACTTCTTTCTGATCTGTGCATTCAACTAACAGAGTTGAACCTTACTTTTGATTGGGCCGTTTGGAAACACTCTATTTGTAGAATGTGAAATTGGACATTTAGAGAACATTGTGGGCTATGGTGAAAAAACAAATATCTTCCCCTAAAAACTACACGGAAGGATTCTGTGAAACTTCTTTCTGATCTGTGCATTCAACTAACAGAGTTGAACCTTACTTTTGATTGAGCAGTTTTGAAACACTCTATTTGCAGAATCTGCAAGTGGACCTTTGGAGCGCTTTAAGGCCTATCGTGGAAAAAGGAATATCTTCAAATAAAAACTACACAGAAGCATTCTGTGAAACTTTTTCTGATCTGTGCATTCAGTGAACAGAGTTGAACCTTTCTTTTGATTCAGCAGTTTGGAAACACTCTATTAGTTGAATCTGCAAGTGGAAATTTGGAGAAATTTGAGGCCTATGGTGATAAAAGAAATATTTTCCCTCAAAAACTACATGGAAGCATTCTGTGAAACTTCTTTCTGATCTGTGCATTCAACTAACAGAGTTGAATCTTACTTTTGATTGAGCAGTTTTGAAACACTCTATTTGCAGAATCTGCAAGTGGACATTTGGAGCGCTTTGTGGCATATCGTGGAAAAAGGAATATCTTCAAATGAAAACTACACAGAAGCATTCTGTGAAACTTCTTTCTGATCTGTGCATTCAACTAAAGGAGTTGGACCTTACTTTTGATTGAGCAGTTTGGAAACACTCTATTTGTAGAATCTGCAAGTGGACATTTGGAGAACATTGATTCCTATGGTGAAAAGAGTAGTATCTTCCCCTGAAAACTACACGGAAGCATTCTGTGAAACTTCTTTCTGATCTGTGCATTGAACTAACAGAGTTGAAACTTACTTTTTTGATTTAACACTTTGGAAACACTCTATTTGTAGAATCTGCAAGTGGACATTTGGAGAACATTGAGGTCTACGGAGAAAAAAGAAATATCTTCCCCTAAAAACTACATGGCAGCATTCTGTGAAACTTCTTTCTGATCTGTGCATTCAGCTAACAGAGTTGAACCTTACTTTGGAATGAGTAGTCTTGAAACACTCTATTTGCAGTATCTGCAAGTGGACATTTGGAGCGCTTTGAGGCCTATCGTGGAAAATGGAATATCTTCAAATAAAAACTACACAGAAGCATTCTGTGAAACTTCTTTCTGATCTGTGCGTTGAACGAACAGAGCTGAACCTTACTTTTGATGCAGCAGTTTTGAAAGACTCTATTAGTAGAATCTGCAAATGGACTTTTGGAGCCCTTTGAGGCCTATCGTGGAAAAAGGAATATCTTCAAATAAAAACTACACAGAAGCATTCTGTGAAACTCCTTTCTGATCTGTGCATTCTACTAACAGTGTTGAACCTTAATTTTATTTGAGCAGTTTCGAAACCCTTTATTTGTAGAATCTGCATGTGGACATTTGGAGAACATTGAAGCTTAGGGTGAAAAAAGAAATAACTTCCCCTAAAAACTACAAGAAAGAATTCTGTGAAACTTCTTTCTGATCTGTGCATTCAACTACCAGAGTTGAACCTTTCTTTTGATTGAGCAGATTTGAAACACTCTATTTGCAGTTTCTGCAAGTGGACATTTTGTGCACTTTGAGGCCTATCGTGGAAGAAGGAATATCTTCAAATAAATCTACACAGAAGCATTCTGTGAAACTTCTTTCTGTTCTCTGCATTCAACTAACAGAGTTGAACCTTACTTTTGATGGAGCAGTTTTGAAACAATCTTTCTCTATAAACTGTAATTGGACATTTGGATTGCTTTGAGGCCTATCGTGGAAAAAGGAATATCTTCAAATAATAACTACACAGAAGCATTCTGTGAAACTTCTATCTGATCTGTACATTCAACAACCAGAGTTGAACCTTACCTTTGATTGAGCAGTTTGGAAACACTGTATTTGCAGAATCAGCAATTGGACATTTGGAGCGCTTTGAGGCCTATCGTGGAAAAAGGAATATCTTCAAATAAAAACTACACAGGAGCATTCTGTTAAACCTCTTTCTGATCTGTGCATTCAACTAACAGAGTTGAACCTTACTTTTGTTGGAACAGTTTTCAAACACTCTTTCTGTATAATCTGCAAGTGTACATTTGGAGCGCTTTGAGGCCTATCGTGAAAATGGATTGTCTTCAAATAAAAACTACACAGAAGCATTCTGTGAAACTTCTTTCTGATCTGTGCGTTCAACTAACAGAGTTGAACCTTACTTTTGATGGAGCAGTTTTGAAAGACTCTATTTGTAGAATCTGCAAATGGACGTTTGGAGCGCTTTGAGGCCTATCGTGGAAAAAGGAATATCTTCAAATAAAAACTTCACAGAAGCATTCTGTGAAACTCCTTTCTGATCTGTGCATTCAACTAACAGAGTTGAACCTTAATTTTGTTTGAGCAGTTTGGAAACCCTTTATTTGTAGAATCTGCATGTGGACATTTGGCAAACATTGAAGCTTAGGGTGAAAAAGGATATAACTTTTCCTTAAAACTACAGGAAGGACTCTGTGAAACTTCTTTCTGATCTGTGCATTCAGCTAACAGAGTTGAACCTTACTTTTAATTGAGCAGTTTTGAAACACTCTATTTGCAGTATCTGCAAGTGGACATTTGGAGATCATTGAGGCCTATGGTGATAAAAGAAATATCTTCCCCTAAAAATTACACGGAAGCATTCTGTGAAACTTGTTTCTGATCTGTGAATTCAACTAACAGAGTTGAATCTCACTTTTCATTAAGCAGTTTTGAAACACTCTATTTGCAGAATCTGCAAGTGGACATTTGGAGTGCTTTGAGGCCTATCGTGGAAAAAGGAGTATCTTCAAATAAAAACTACACAGATGCATTCTGTGAAACTTCTATCTGATCTGTGCATTCAACTAACAGAGTTTAACCTTACTTTTGCTTGAGCTGTTTGGAAACACTCTATTTGCAGAATCTGCAAGTGGACATTTGTAGTGCTTTGAGGCCTATCGCGGAAAAATGAATATATTCAAATAAAAACAACACAGAAGCATTCTGTGAAACTACTTTCTGATCAGTGCATTCAACTAACAGGGTTGAACCTTACTTTTGATTGAGCAGTTTTGAAATACTCTATTTGTAGAATCTGCAAGTGGACATTTGGAGCGCTTTGAGGCCTATCATGGAAAAAGGAATATCTACAAATGAAAACTAAACAGAAGCATTCTGTGAAACTTCTTTCTAATCTGTGCATTCAACTAACAGATTTGAACCTTACTTTTGATGGAGCAGTTTTGAAACACTCTATTTGCAGAAAATGCAAGTGGACATTTGGAGAACATTGAGGCCTCTGGTGAAAAAAGAAATATCTTCCCCTAAAAACTACACAGAAGCATTCTGTGAAACTACTTTCTGATCTGTGCATTCAACTAACAGAGTTGAAGCCTACTTTTGATGGAGCAGTTTTGAAACACTCTATTTGCAGAATCTGCAAGTGGACAATTGGAGTGCTTTTCAGGCCTACCGTGGAAAAACGAATATCTTCCAATAAAAGCTACACAGAAGCATTCTGTGAAACTTCTTTCTGATCTGTGCATTCAACTAACAGAGTTGAACCTTACTTTTGATTGGGCCGTTTGGAAACACTCTATTTGTAGAATGTGAAATTGGACATTTAGAGAACATTGTGGGCTATGGTGAAAAAACAAATATCTTCCCCTAAAAACTACACGGAAGGATTCTGTGAAACTTCTTTCTGATCTGTGCATTCAACTAACAGAGTTGAACCTTACTTTTGATTGAGCAGTTTTGAAACACTCTATTTGTAGAATCTGCAAGTGGACCTTTGGAGCGCTTTAAGGCCTATCGTGAAAAAAGGAATATCTTCAAATAAAAACTACACAGAAGCATTCTGTGAAACTTTTTCTGATCTGTGCATTCAGTGAACAGAGTTGAACCTTTCTTTTGATTCAGCAGTTTGGAAACACTCTATTAGTTGAATCTGCAAGTGGAAATTTGGAGAAATTTGAGGCCTATGGTGATAAAAGAAATATTTTCCCTCAAAAACTACATGGAAGCATTCTGTGAAACTTCTTTCTGATCTGTGCATTCAACTAACAGAGTTGAATCTTACTTTTGATTGAGCAGTTTTGAAACACTCTATTTGCAGAATCTGCAAGTGGACATTTGGAGCGCTTTGTGGCATATCGTGGAAAAAGGAATATCTTCAAATGAAAACTACACAGAAGCATTCTGTGAAACTTCTTTCTGATCTGTGCATTCAACTAATGGAGTTGGACCTTACTTTTGATTGAGCAGTTTGGAAACACTCTATTTGTAGAATCTGCAAGTGGACATTTGGAGAACATTGATTCCTATGGTGAAAAGAGTAGTATCTTCCCCTGAAAACTACACGGAAGCATTCTGTGAAACTTCTTTCTGATCTGTGCATTGAACTAACAGAGTTGGACCTTACTTTTGATTGAGCATTTTGGAAACACTCTGTTTGTAGAATCTGCAAGTGGACATTTGGAGAACATTGAGGTCTATGGTGAAAAATGAAATATTTTCAAGTAAAAACTACACAGAATATTTCTGTGAAATTTCTTTCTATTCTCTGCATTCATCTCACAGTGTTGAACCGTTCTTTTGTTTGGGTAGTTTTGAAACACTCTTTTTGTTTTAACTGCAAGTGGATATTTGGAGCCCTTTGAGGTCTATCATGGAAAATGGAACATATTAAAATAATAATGACAGAGAAGCATTCTGTGAAACTTCCTTCTGATCTGTGCATTCAACTAACATAGTTGAACCTTACTTTTGATTGAGTGGTTTTCAATACTCTTTTTCTGGAATCTGCAAGTGGACATTTGGAGAATATTCAGGCCTATGGTGAAAAACGAAATATCTTCCCATAAAAACTACATGGAAGCATTCTGTGAAACTTCTTTTTGATCTGTGCTTTCAACGAACAGAGGTGAAGCTTACTTTTGAATGAGCACTTTTGAAACACTGTATTTGTAGATTCTGGAAGTGGACACATTGTGGCCTATGGTGAAAAACGAAATATCTTCCCCTAAAAACTACACAGAAGCATTCTGTGAAACTTCTTTCTGATCTGTGCATTCAACTGACAGAGTTGAAACTTATATTTGATTGAGAAGTTTTGAAACACACTATTTGTAGAATCTGCAAGTGGACACTTGGAGAACCTTGAGGCCCACGGTGAAAAACGAAATATCTTCTCATAAAAACTACACAGAAGCATTCTGTGAAACTTCTTTGTATTCTGTTCATTCGTCTCACAAAGTAGAACATTTCCTTCAATGGAGCAATTTTGAAACACTCTTTTTGTTGAATCTGCAAGGGGATATTTGGAGAATATTGAGGAATATGGTGTAAAATGAAATATCTTCCCCTTAAAACTACACAGAAGCATTCTGTGAAACTACTTTCAGATCTGTGCATTCATCTAACAGAGTAGAACTTTTCTTTTGATGGAACGGTTTTGAAACACTCTTTTTGTAGAATATGCAAGTGGACATTTGGAGATCTTTGAGGCCTATGGTGAAAAAGGAATTATCTTCAAGTAAAAACTACACAGAATACTCTGTGAAATTTATTTCTGTTCTCTGCATTCATCTCACAGTGTTGAATCTTTCTTTTGATTGGGCAGTTTTGAAATACTCTCTCTGTGTATACTGTGGGTGGACATTTGTAGCGCTTTGAGGCCTATCGTGGAAAAAGGAATATCTTCAAATAAAAACTACACAGAAGCATTCTGTGAAACTTCTTTCTGACCTGTGCATTCAACTAACAGAGTTGAACCTCACTTTTGGTTGAGCAGTTTTGAAACACTCCATTTGTAGAATCTGCAAGTGGACATTTGGAAAACATTGAGGCCTATGGTGAAAAACGAAATATCTTCCCCTAAAAACTACACGGAAGCATTCTGTGAAACTTCTTTCTGATCTGTGCATTCAAGTAACAGAGTTTAACCGTAATTTTGATTGAGCAGTTTTGAAACACTCTATTTGTACAATCTGGAAATGGACATTGGGAGAACATCGAGGCCTACGGCAAAAAACGAAATATCTTCCCCTAAAAAGTACACGGAAATATTCTGTGAAACTTCTTTCTGATCTGTGCATTCAACTAAGAGAGTTGAAACTTAGTTTTGATTGAGCAGTTTTGAAACACTCTATTTGTAGAATCTGCAAGTGGACATTTGGAGTACCTTGAGGCCTACGGTGAAAAACGAAATATCTTCCCATAAAAACTACAGAGAAGCATTCTGTGAAACTTCTTTCCATTCTGCTCATTTATCTCACAAAGTAGAATCTTTCTTTTGACTGAGCAGTTTTTTAACACTCTTTATGTAGAATCTGCAAGTGGACATTTGGAGCACTCCGAGGCCTATCGTGGAAAAAGGTATGCCTTCAAATAAAAACTACACAGAAGCATTCTGTGAAACTACTTTCTGATCTGTGCATTCATCTAACAGAGTAGAAATTTTCTTTTGATGGAGTAGTTTTGAAACACTCTTTTTGTAGAATATGCAAGTGGAAATTTGGAGATCTTTGAGGCATATGGTGAAAAACGAAGTATCTTCAAGTAAAAATTACACAAAATAATTCTGTGAAATTTCTTTCTATTCTCTGCATTCATCTCACATTGTTGAAGCTTTCTTTTGATTGGGTAGTTTTAAAACCCTCTTTCTGTATAAACTTCAAGTGGACATTTCTTGCGCTTTGAGGCCTATTGTGGAAAAAGAAATATCTTCAAATAAAAACTACACAGAAGCGTTCTGTGAAACTTCTTTCTGATCTGTGCATTTAACTAACAGGGTTGAAACTTACTTTTCATTGAGTAGTTTTGAAACACTCTTTTTGTAGAATCTGCAAGTTTACATTTGGAGAACCTTCAGACCTATGGTGAAAAAAGAAATATCTTCCCATAAAAACTACACAGAAGCATTCTGTGAAACTTCTTTCTGATCTGTGCATTCAACTAACAGAGTTTAACCTTACTTTTGATTGAGCAGTTTTGAAACACTCTATTTGTAGAATCTGCAAGTGGACACCATGTGGCCTATGGTGAAAAACGAAATATCTTCCCCTAAAAATTACATGAAAGCATTCTGTGGAACTTCTTTCTGATCTGTGCATTCAACTGGCAGAGTTGAAACTTACTTTTGATTGAGCAGTTTTGAAACACTCTATTTGTAGAATCTGCAAGAGGACACTTGGAGAACCTTGAGGCCTATGGTGAAAAATGAAATATCTTCCCATAAAAACAACACAGAAGCATTCTTTGAAACTTCTTTCTATTCTGTTCATTAATCTCACAAAGTAGAACATTTCTTTCGACTGAGCAATTTTGAAACACTCTTTTTGTGGAATCTGCAGAGGTATATTTGGAGAATATTGGGGAATACGGTGTAAAACGAAATATCTTCCCCTTAAAACTACACAGAAGCATTATGTGAAACTTCTTTCTGATATGTGCATTCCTCTAACAGAGTTGAAACTTTTTTTTGATGGAGGAGTTTTGAAACACTCTTTTTGTAGAATCTGCAAGGGGATATTTGGAGAATATTGAGGCATATGTTTTAAAACGAAGTATCTTCCCCTTAAAACTACACAGAAGCATTCTGTGAAACCACTTTCTGGTCTGTGCATTCGTCTAACAGAATAGAACCTTTCTTCATAAGTAGCAGTTTTGAAACACTCTTTTTGTAGAATCTGCAAGTGGACATTTGGTGATCCTTGAGGCCAATGGTGAAAAATGAAATATCTTCAAGTAAAAACTACACAGAACACTTCTGTGAAATTTCTTTCTATTCTGGGCATTCATTTCACCATGTTGAACCTTTCTTTTGATTGGGAAGTTTGGAAACACTCTTTTAGTATAAACTGCAGGTGGACATTTGGAGTGCTTTGAGGCCTATCATGGAAAAAGGCCTATCGTAGAAAATATCTTCTAATAAAAACTACACAGAAGCATTCTGTGAAACTTCTTTCCGATTTGTGCATTCAACTGACAGAGTTGAACCTTACTTTTGATTGAGCAGTTTTGAAACACTCTTTTTGTAGAATTCGCAAGTGGACATTTTGAGAACATTCAGGCCTATGGTGAAAAAAGAAATCTCTTCCCTTAAAAAGTACATGGAAGCATTCTGTGAAACTTCTTTCTGATCTGTGCATTCAAATAACAGAGTTTCACCTTAGTTTTCATTGAGCAGTTTTGAAACACTCTATTTGTAGTATCTGCAAGTCGACATTTGGAGAATATTGAGGCCTACGGTGAAAAACGAAGTATCTTCCCCTAGAAACTACATGGAAGCATTCTGTGTAACTTCTTTCTGATCTGTGCATTCAACTGAGAGAGTTGAACCTTACTTTTGATGGAGCAGTTTGGAAACACTGTTTTTGTAGAAGCTGCATTTGGACATTTGGAGATCTTTGAGGCCTATGGTGATAAACGAAATATCTTCAAGTGAAAAGTACACAGAATACTTCTGTGAAATTTCTTTCTCTTCTCTGCATTCATCTCACAGTGTTGAAACTTTCTTTTGATTGGGTAGTTTTGAAACCCTCTTTCTGTATAAACTGCAAGTGGTCATTTGGAGCGCTTTGATGCCTATCGTGGAAAAAGGAATATCTTTCAAATAAAAACTACATAGAAGCATTCTGTGAAACTTTTTTCTGATCTGTGCATTCATCCCACTGAGTTGAACCTTTCTTTTGTTTGAGCTCTTTTGAAACACACATTTTGTAGAATCTGCAAGGGGATATTTGGAGAATATTGAGGCATATGGCATAAAATGAAATATTTTACCCTTAAAACTCCACAGATGCATTCTGTGAAACTACTTTCTGATCTGTGCATTCATCTAACAGAGTAGAACCTTTATTTTGATGGAGCAGTTTTGAAACATTCTTTTTGTGGAATCTGCATGTGGACGTTTGGAGATCTTTGAGGCCTTTGGTGAAAAACGAAATATCTTCAAGTAAAAACAACAGAGAATACTTCTGTGTGATTTCTTTCTATTCTCTTCATGCATCTCACAGCGCTGAACCTTTCTTTTGATTGGGTAGTTTGGAAACACTCTTTCTGTATAAACTGCAAGTGGACATTTGGAGCGCTTTGAGGCCTGTAGTGGAAAAAGGAATATCTTCAAATAAAAACTACACAGAAGCATTCTGTGAAACTTCTTTCTGATCTTTGCATTCAACTAACAGAGTTGAACCTTACTTTTGATTGAGCAGTTTTGAAACACTCTTTTTGTAGAATCTACAAGTGGAAATTTGGAGAACATTGAGGCCTATGGTGAAAAAAGAAATATCTTCCCTTAAAAACTACACAGAAGCATTCTGTGAAACTTCTTTCTGATCTGTGCATTCAACTAAGAGAGTTGAACCTTACTTTTGATTGAGCAGTTTTGAAACACTCTATTTGTAGAATCTGCAAGTGGACATTTGGAGAACCTTGAGGCCTACAGTGAAAAACAAAATATCTTCCCCTAAAAACTACTCGGAAGCATTCTGTGAAACTTCTTTCAGATCTGTGCATTCAACTAACAGAGTTGAAACTTTCTTTTGATTGAGCAGTTTTGAAACACTCTATTTGTAGAATCTGCAAGTGGACATTTGGAGAACATTGAGGCCTACGGTGAAAAACGAAATATCTTCCCATAAAAACTACATGGAAGCATTCTGTGAAACTTCTTTCTATTCTGTTCATTCATCTCACAAAGTAGAACCTTTCTTTTGCCTGAGTAGTTTTGAGACTCTCTTTTTGTAGAATCTGCAAGTGGACATTAGGAGCGTTTTTAGGCCTATCATGGAAAAAGGTATGTGTTCAAATAAAAACTACATAGAAGCATTCTGTGAAACTACTTTCTGATCTGTGCATTCATCTCACTGAGTTGAACCTTTCTTTTGATTGAGCTGTTTTGAAACACTCCTTTTGTCGAATGTGCAAGGGAATATTTGGGGAATATTGAGGAATACCGTGTAAAACAAAATATCTTCCCCTTAAAACTACACAGAAGCATTATGTGAAACTACTTTCTGATCTGTGCATTCATCTAACAGAGTAGAACCTTTCTTTTGATGAAGAAGTTTCCAAACACTCTTTTTGTATAATCTGCAAGTGGACATTTGGAGACCTTTGATGCCTATGCTGAAGAACGAAATATCTTTAAGTAAAAACTACACAGAATAATTCTGTGAAATCTCTTTCTGTTCTCTACTTTCATCTCACATTGTTCAACCTTTCTTTGGATTGGGTAGTTTTGAAACACCCTTTCTGTAGAAACTGCAAGTGGACATTTGGAGTGCTTTGAGGCCTATCGGGCAAAAAGG
Organism: Nomascus leucogenys; assembly: GCF_006542625.1. Taxonomy (NCBI): domain Eukaryota; kingdom Metazoa; phylum Chordata; class Mammalia; order Primates; family Hylobatidae; genus Nomascus; species Nomascus leucogenys. Next base: position 27,732,289 of record NC_044401.1, read on the forward strand.
AATATCTTCAAATAAAAACTACACCGAAGCATTCTGTGAAACTTCTTTCTGATCTCTGCATTCAACTAACAGATTTGAAACTTAGTTTTGATTGAGCAGTTTTGAAACACTGTTTTTGTTGAATCTGCAAGTGGATATTTGGAGAACATTCAGGTCTACAGTGAAAAAAGAAATATGTTTCCATAAAAACTACATGGAAGCATTCTGTGAAACTTCTTTTTGATCTGTGCATTCAACTGACAGTGTTGAACTTTACTTTTCATTGAGCAGTTTAGAAACACTCTATTTGTAGAATCTGCAAGTGGACATTTGGAGAACCTTGAGGCCTATGGTGAAAAATGAAATATCTTACCCTAAAGACTACACAGAAGCATTCTGTGAAACCTCTTTCTATTCTGTTCACTCATCTCACAAAGTAGAACCTTTCTTTTTACTGAGCCGTTTTGAAACACACTTTTTGTGGATTCTGCAATTGGACATTTGGAGCGCTTTGAGGCCTATCGTGGAAAAAGGTATATCTTCAAATAAAAACTACACAGAAGCATTCTGTGAAACTACTTTCTCATCTGTGCATTCATCTCACTGAGTTGAACCTTTCTTTTGATTGAGCTGTTTTGAAACACTCTTTTTGTAGAATCTGCAAGGGGATATTTGGGGAATATTGAGGCATACGTTGTAAAAGGAAGTATCTTCCCCTTAAAACTACGCAGAAGCATTCTGTGAAACTACTTTCTGGTCTGCGCATTCATCTAACAGAATAGAAGATTTCTTTTGATGCAGCAGTTTTGAAACACTCTTTTTGTAGAATCTGCAAGTGGACATTTGGAGATCTTTGAGGTCTATGGTGAAAAACGAAATATCTTCAAGTAGAAACTACACAGAATACTTCTGTGAAATTTCTTTCAATTCTCTGCATTCATCTCACAGTGTTGAACCTTTCTTTTGATTGGGTCGTTTTGAAAAACTCTTTCAGTATAAACTGCAGGTGGACATTTGGTGCGCTTTGATTCCTATCATGGAAAAAGGAATATCTTCTAATAAAAACTAGACAGAAGCATTCTGTGAAACTTCTTTCTGATTTGTGCATTCAAATAACAGAGTTGAACCTTACTTTTGATTGAGCAGTTTTGAAACACTCTTTTTGTAGAATCTGCATGTGGACATTTTGAGAACATTCAGGCCTATGGTGAAAAAAGAAATCTCTTCCCATAAAAACTACACGGAAGAATTCTGTGAAACTTCTTTCTGATCTGCGAATTCAAATAACAGTGTTTCACCTTAGTTTTCATTGAGCAGTTTTGAAACACTCTATTTGTAGTATCTGCAGGTTGACATTTGGAGAATATTGAGGCCTACAGTGAAAAACCAAATATCTTCCCCTAGAAACTATACGGAAGCATTCTGTGGAACTTCTTTCTGATCTGTGCATTCAACTGAGAGAGTTGAACCTTTCTTTTGATTGAGCAGTTTTGAAACACTCTTTTTGTAGAATCTGCAAGTGGACATTTGGAGATCTTTGAGGCCTATGGTGAAAAATGAAATACCTTCAAGTGAAAAGTACCCTGAATAGTTCTGTGAAATTTCTTTCTATTCTCTGCATTCATCTCACAGTGTTGTAACTTTCTTTTGATTGGGTAGTTTTGAAACCCTCTTTCTATATAAACTGCAAGTGGGCATTTGGAGCGCTTTGAGGCATATCGTGGAAAAAAGAATATCTTAAATAAAAACTACACAGAAGCATTCTGTGAAACTTCTTTCTGATCTGTGCATTCATCTCACTGAGTTGAAACTTTTTTTGATTGAGCTGTTTTGAAACACACTTATTGTAGAATCTGCAAGGGGATATTTGGAGAATGTTGAGGCATATGGTGCAAAACGACATATTTTACCCTTAAAACTCCACAGAAGCATTCTATGAAACTACTTTCTGATCAGTGCATTCCACTGAGAGAGTAGAACCTTTATTTTGATGGAGCAGTTTTGAAACACTCTTTTTGTAGAATCTGCTAGTGGACATGTTGAGATCTTTGAGGCCTATGGTGAAAAACGAAATATCTTCAAGTAAAAATTACACAGAATATTTCTGTGAAATTTCTTTCTATTCTCTACATTCATCTCACAGTGTTGAACCTCATTTTTGATTTGGTAGTTTTGAAACACTCTTTCTGTATAAACTGCAAGTGGACATTTGTAGTGCTTTGAGGCCTATCGTGGAAAAGGGAATATCTTCAAATAAAAACTACACAGAAGCATTCTGTGAAACTTCTTTCTGATCTGTGCATTCAACTAACAGAGTTGAACCTTACTTTTAATTGAGCAGCGTTGAAACACTCTTTTTGTAGAATCTGCAATTGGACATTTGCAGAAGATTCAGGCCTATGGTGAAAAAAGAAATATCTTTTCATAAAAACTACATGGAAGCATTCTGTGAAACTTCTTTCTGATCTGTGCATTGGACTAACAGAGTTGAAACTTACTGTTGATTGAGCAGTTTTGAAACACTCTATTTGTAGAATCTGCAAGTGGACACTTGGAGAACCTTGAGGCCTACGGTGAAAAACGGAATATCTTCCCATAAAAACTACACAGAACCATTCTGTGAAACTTCTTTCTATTCTGTTCATTCATCTCACAAAGTAGAACCTTTCTTTTGACTGAGCAGTTTTGAAACACTCTTTTTGTTGAATCTGCAAGTGGACACTAGGAGTGCTTAGAGGCCTATCAAGGGAAAAGGTATATCTTCAACTAAAAACTACACAGAAGCATTCTGTGAAACTACTTTCTGATCTGTGCATTCATCTCACTGAATTGAACCTTTCTTTTGATTGAGTTGTTTTGAAACACTCTTTTTGTAGAATCTGCAAGGAATATTTGGAGAATATTGAGGCATGCGGTGTAAAACGAAATATCTTCCCCTTAAAACTACACAGAAGCATTCTGTGAAAATACTTTCTCATCTGTGCATTCATCTAACAGAGTAGAACCTTTCTTTAGTTGGAGCAGTTTTGAAACACTCTTTTTGTACACTCTGCAAGAGGACATTTGGAGATCTTTGAGGCCTATGGTGAAAAACAAAATATCTTCAAGTTAAAACTACACAGAATAATTCTGTGAAATTGCTTTCTGTTCTCTGCATTTATCTCACAGTGTTGAACCTTTCTTTTGATTGGGTAGTTTTGAAACACTCTTTCTGTATAAATTCCAAGTGGACATTTGGAGCGCTTTGAGGCCATTCGTGGAAAAAGGAATATCTTCAAATAAAAACTGCACAGAAGCATTCTGTGAAACTTCTTTGTGATCTGTGCATTCAACTAACAGATTTGAACCTTACTTTTGATTGAGCAGTTTTGAAACACTCTTTTTGTAGAATCTTCAAGTGGACATTTGGAGTACAATGAGGCCTACGGTGTAAAACAAAATATCTTCCAATAAAAACTACACGGAAACATTCTGTGAAACTTCTTTCTGATCTTTGCATTCAACTAACGGAGTTTAAGCTTAGTTTTGATTGAGCAGTTTGGAAACACTCTATTTGGAGTATCTGCAAGTGGACATTTGGAGAACATAGAGGCCTACGGTGAAAAATGAAATATCTTCCCATAAAAACTACACAGAAGCATTCTTTGAAACTTCTTTCCATTCTGTTCATTCATGTTACAAAGTAGAACCTTTCTTTTGACTGAACAGTTTTGAAACATTCTTTTTGTAGAATCTCCTAGTGGACATTTCGAGCTCTATGAGGCCTGTCATGGAAAAACGTATACCTTCAAATAAAAACTACACAGAAACATTCTGTGAAACTTCTTTCTAATCTGTGCATTCAACTAACAGAGTTGAACCTTACTTTTGATGGAGCAGTTTTGAAAAACTCTATTTGCAGAATCTGCAAGTGGACATTTGGAGCGCATTGAAGCCTATCGTGGAAAAAGGAATATCTTCAAATAAAAATTACACAGAAGCATTCTGTGAAACTTCTTCCTGATCGGTGCATTCAACTAACAGAGTTGAACCTTACTTTTGGTGGAGGAGTTTTGAAACACTCTATTTGTAGCATCTGCAAGTGGACATTTGGAGTTCTTTGAGGCCTATGGTGAAAAAGGATATATCTTCCCCCAAGAACTACACAGAAACATTCGGCGAAATTTCTTTGTGACGTGTGTATTCATCTCTCAGAGTTAAAGCTTTCTCTAAGTTCAGCAGGTTTGAAACAGTCTTTTTCTAGAATCTGCAAGTGGATATTTGAGATTATGTCGTCCAGAGCAGCTTATGAAATATCTCACATTAAAACTAGACAGAAGAATTCTGAACAACTTCTTTCTGATCGGTGCATTCAATACACAGATCTGAGACTTTCTTTTGATTGATCAGTTTGGAAACACTCTGAATAATCTGCAAGTGGACATTTGGAGGGCTTTGAGGCACGTGGTGAAAAAGAATATATCTTCCCAGAAAAATTACACAGAAACATTCTGTGAAATTTCTTTCTGATGTGTGTATTCATCTCATGGAGTTAAAGCTTTCTCTAAGTTCAGCATATTTGAAACAGTCTATTTCTAGAATCTGCTAGTGGATATTTGAGATTATTAATTCTGAAGCGAGTTATGAAATATCTTCACATAAAAACTAGACAGAAGCATTCCGAACAACTTCCTTCTGATCGGTGCATTCAATACACAGAGCTGAACCTTTCTTTTGATTGAGCAGTTTGGAAACACTCTGTTTGAAGAATCTGCACATGGACATTTGAAGGGCTTTGAGGCCTATGGTGAAAAAGGACATATCTTCCCACAAAACTACACAGAAGCATTTTATGAAAATTTTTTCTGATGTGTGTATTCAACTCACGGAATTAAACCTTTTTTATGTTCAGGAGGTTTGAAACAGTCTTTTTCTAGAATCTTAAAGTGGATATTAGAGATCATTTTGTCCGAGCAGTTTATGAAATATCTTCACATAAAAACTAGACAGAAGCATTCTGAACAACTTCTTTCTAATCCATGCATTCAATACGCAGAGCTGAATGTTCCTTTTGGTTGAGCAGCTTGGAAACACTCTGTTTGAAGAATCTGCAAGTGGACATTTGAAGGGCTTTGTGGCCTATGGTGAAAAAGGATATATCTTCCCACAAAAACTACACAGAAACATTCTGCGAGATTTCTTTCTGATGTGTGTATTCATCTCATGGAGTTAAAGCTTTCTCCAAGTTCAGCAGGTTTGAAACAGTCTTTTTCTAGAATCTGCAAGTGGATATTTGAGATTATTTCATCCGAAGCAGGTTACAAAATATCTTCATATAGAAACTAGTCGGAAGCATTCTGAACAACTTCATTCTGATCGCTGCATTCAATACACAGAGCTGAACTTTTCTTTTGATTGAGCGGTTTGGAAACTCTCTGAAGAATCTGCACGTGGACATTTGGAGTGCTTTGAGGCCTATGGTGAAAAAGGATACATCTTCCGACAAAAACTACACAGTAGCATTCTGTGAAATTTCTTTCTGATGTCTGTATTCATCTCACGGAGTTAAAGATTTCTCTAAGCTCAGCAGGTTTGAAGCTGTCATTTTCTAGAATCTGTAAGTTCATATTTGAGATTATTTCTTCCGAAGCAGGTTATGAAATATCCTCACATAAAAACTAGACAGAAGCAATCTGAGCAACTTCTTTCTGATCGGTGCTTTCAATACACAGAGCTGAACCTTTCTTTTGATTGAGCAGTTTGGAAACACTCTGCTTGAATAATCTCCAAGTGGACATTTGGAGGTCCTTGATGCCTACGGTGAAAAAGGATATATGTACCCACGAAAACTACACAGAAACAGTCTGCGAAATTTCTTTCTGATGTGTGTATTCATCTCACAGAGTTAAAGCTTTCCCTAAGTTCAGCGGGTTTGAAACAGTCTTTTTCTGGAATCTGCAAGTGGATATTTGAGATTATTTTGCCCGAAGCGGGTTATGATATATCTTCACATAAAAACTAGACAGAAGCATTCTGATCAACTTCTTTCTGATCGGTGTATTCAAGACACAGGGCTGAAACTTTCTTTTGATTGAGCAGTTTGGAAACACTCTGTTTGAAGAATCTGCACGTGGACAATTGGAGGGCTTTGAGGCCTATGGTGAAAAGGGATATATCTTCCCACAAAAACTACACAGAAGCATTCTGCCAAATTTCTTTCTGATACGTGTATTCACCTCATGGAGTCAAAGCTTTCTCTAATTTCAGCAGGTTTTAAACAGTCTTTTTCTAGAATCTGCAAGTGGATATTTGAGATTATTTGGTCAAAAGCGGGTTATGAAATATCTTCACATAAAAACTAGACAGAAGCATTCTGAACAACTTCTTTCTGATCGGTGCATTCAATACACAGAGCAGAACCTTTCCATTTTTGAGCAGTTTGGAAACACTCTTTTTGTAGAATCTGCAAGTGGACTTTTGGAGGGCTTTGAGGCCTATCGTGGAATAAGATATATCTTCATATAAAAACTACACAGAAGCATTCTGTGAAACTACTTTCTGATCTGTGCATTCATCTCACTGAGTTGAACCTTTCTTTTGATTGAGCTGTTTTGAAACACTCTATTAGTAGAACCTGCAGGTGCATATTTGGAGAACACTGAGGCCTATGGTGAAAAAAGAAATATCTTCCCCTAAAAACTACACGGAAGTATTCTGTGAAACTTCTTTCTGATCTGTGCATTCAACTAACAGTGTTGAACCTTACTTTTGATGGAGCAGTTTTGAAACACTCTTTTTATAGAATCTGCAAGGGGACATTTGGAGATCTTTGAGGCCTATGGTGAAAAACGAAATATCTTCAACTAAAAACTACACAGAATACTTCTGTGAAATTTCTTTCTATTCTCTTCATTCATCTCACAGTGTTGAACCTTTCTTTTGATTGGGTAGTTTGAAATACTCTTTCTGTATAAACTGCAAGTGGACATTTGGAGCCCTTTGAGGACTATCGTGGAAAAACGTATATCTTCAAATAAAAACTACACAGAAGCATTATGTGAAACTACTTTCTTATCTGTACATTCATCTCACTGAGTTGAACTTTCTTTTGATTGAGCTGTTTTGAGACACTCTTTTTGTGGAATCTGCAAGGGGATATTTTGGAGAATATTGAGGCATACGGTCTAAAATGAAATATCTTCCCCTTAAAAGTACACAGAAGCATTCTGTGAAACTTCTTTCTGATCTGTGCATTCAACTAACAGAGTTTAACCTTAGTTTTCATTGAGAACTTTTGAAACACACTATTTGTAGAATCTGCAAGTGGACATTTGGAGAACATTGAGGCCTACCATGAAAAACGAAATATCTTCCCCTAAAAACTACACGGAAGCATTCTGTGAAACTTCTTTCTGATCTGTGCATTCAACTAACAGAGTTGAACCTTACTTTTGATGGAGCAGTTTTGAAACACTCTATTTGTAGAATCTGCAAGTGGACATTTGGAGAACATTGAGGCCTATGGTGAAAAACGAAATATCTTCTGATAAAAACTACACAGAAGCATTCTGTGAAACTTCTTTCTGATATGTGCATTCAAATAACAGATTTGAACCTTACGTTTGATTGAGCAGTTTTGAAACACTCTATTTGTAGAATCTGAAAGTGGACATTTGGAGAACCTTGAGGCCTACGGTGAAAAATGAAATATCATCCCATAAAAACTACACAGAAGCATTTTGTGAAACTTGTTCCTATTCTGTTCATTCATCTCACAAAGTAGAACCTTTCTTTTGTCTGAGCAGTTTTCAAACACTCTTTTTTTAGAATATGCAAGTGGACATTTGGAGCGCTTTGAGGCCTATCGTGGAAAATGGAATACCTTCAAATAAAAACTACACAGAAGCATTCTTTGAAACTACTTTCTGGTCTGTGCATTCATCTCACTGAGTTGAACCTTTCTTTTGTTTGAGCAGTTTTGAAACACTCTTTTTGTAGAATATGCAAGTGGACATTTGGGGATCTTTGAGGCCTATGGTGAAAAACGAAATAGCTTCAATTAAAAACTACACAGAATACTTCTGTGAAATTTCTTTCTATTCCCTGCATTCATCTCACAGTGTTGAACCTTTCTTTTGATTGCGTAGTTTTGAAACACTCTTTCTGTATAAACTGAAAGTGGACATTTGGAGCGCTTTGAGGCCTATCATGGAAAAAGAAATATCTTCAAATAAAAACTACACAGAAGCATTCTGGGAAACTCCTTTCTGATCTGTGCATTCAACTAACAGAGTTCAACCTTATTTTTGATTAAGCAGTTTTCAAACACTCTTTTTGTAGAATCTGCAAGTGGACATTTGGAGAACATTGAGGCCTACAGTGTAAAACGAAATGTATTCCCCTAAAAACTACACGGAAGCAATCTGTGAAACTACTTTCCAGTGTGTGCATTCAACTAACAGAGTTGAACCTTAGATTTGATTGAGCAGTTTTGAAACACTCTATTTGTAGAATCTGCAAGTGGACACTTGGAGAACATTTAGGCCTATGGTGAAAAACGAAATATCTTCCCCTAAAAACTGCAGGGACTCATTCTGTGAAACTTCTTTCTGATCTGTGCCTTCAACTAACAGAGTTGAACCTTACTTTTGATTGAGGAGTTTTGAAACGCTCTATTTGTAAAATCTGCAAGTGGATATTTGGATCACGTTGAGGCCTACGGTGAAAAACGAAATATCTTCCCATGAAAACTACACAGAAGAATTTTGTGAAAGTAGTTTCTATTCTGTTCATTCATCTCACAAAGTACAAACTTTCTTTAGAATGAGCAGTTTTGAAACACTCTTTTTGTAGAATCTGCAAGAGGACATTTGAAGAACATTCATGCCTATGGTGGAAAAAGAAATATCTTCCCATAAAAACTATACGGAAGCATTCTGTGAAACTTCTTTCTGATCTGTGCATTCAACTAACATAGTTTAACCGTAGTTTTGATTGAGAAGTTTTGAAACACTCTATTTGCAGAATCTGCAAGAGGACGTTTGGAAAACATTGAGGCCTATGGTAAAAAACGAAATATCTTCCCCTAAAAACTACACGGAAGCATTCTGTGAAACTACTTTCTGATCTGTGCATTCATCTCATTGAGTTGAACTTTACTTTTTATTAACAGTTTTGAAAGACTCTATTTGTAGAATCGGCAAGTGGACATTAGGAGAACCTTGAGGCCTACGGTGAAAAACGAAATATCTTCCCATAAAAACTACACAGAAACATTCTGTGAAACTTGTATCTACTCTGTTCATTCCTCCCACAAAGTAGAACCTTTCTTTTGACTGAGCAGTTTTGAAACACTCTTTTTGTAGAATCTGCAAGTGGGCATTTGGACGGCTTTGAGGCCTATCGTGGAAAATGGTATATCTTCAAATAAAAACTAAACAGAAGCATTCTGTGAAACTACTTTCTGATGTGTGCATTCGTCTCACTGAGTTGAATCTTTCTTTTGATTGAGCTCTTTTGAAAAACTCTTTTTGTAGAATCTGCAAGGGGATATTTGGAGAATATTGAGGCGTACGGTTTAAAATGAAATATCTTCCCCTTAAAACTACATGGAAGCATTATGTGAAACTGCTTTCTGATCTGTGCATTCATCTAACAGAGTAGAACATTTCTTTTGATGGAGCAGTTTTGAAACACTCTTTTTGTGGAATCTGCAAGTGGACATTTGGAGATCTTTGAGGCCTACGGTGAAAAACGAAATTTCTTCAAGTAAAAACTACACAGAATACTTCAGTGAAATTTCTTTCTATTCTCTGCATTGATCACACAGTGTTGAACCTTTCTTGTGATTGGGTAGTTGTGAAACACTCTTTCTGTATAAACTGCAAGTGGACATTTGGAGCGCTTTGAGGCCTATCGTGGAAAAAGGAATATCTTCAAATAAAAACTACACAGAAGCATTCCGGGCAGCTTCTTTCAGATCTGTGCATTCAACTAACAGAGTTGAATCTTACTTTTGATTGAGCAGTTTTGAAGCACTCTTTTTGTAGAATCTGCAATTGGACATTTGGAGAACATTCAGGCCTATGGTGAAAAAACCAATATCTTCCTTTAAAAACTACACGGAAGTATTCTGTGAAACTTCTTTCTGATCTGTGCATTCAACTAACAGAGTTTAACCTTAGTTTTGATTGAGCAGTTTTGCAACACTCTATTTGTAGAATCTGCAAGTGGACATTTGGAGAACATTGAGGCCTACGGTGAAAAACGAAATATTTTCCAATAAAAACTACACAGAAGCATTCTGAGAAACTTCTTTCTTTTCTGTTCATTCATCTGACTGAGGAGTTTTGAAACACTTTTTTTTTAGAATCTGCAAGTGGACATTTGGAGAACATTCAGGCCTATGGTGAAAAAAGAAATATCTTCCCATAGAAACTACACGGAAGCATTCTGTGAAACTTCTTTCTGATCTGTGCATTCAACTAACAGAATTAAACCTCAATCTTGATTGAACAGTTTTGAAACAATCTATTTGTAGAATCTGCATGTGGACATTTGGTGAACATATGAGGCCTACGGTGAAAAATATCTTTCCCTGAAAACTACACGGAAGGATTCTGTGAAACTTCTCTCTGATCTGTTCATTCAACTGACAGAGTTTAACCTTACTTTTGATTGAGCAGTTTTTAATCACTCTATTTGTAGAATCTGCAAGCAGACATTTGGAAAACCCTGAGGCCTACATTGAAAAACGAAATATCTCCCCATAAAAACCACACAGAAGCATTCTGTGAAACTTCATTCTATTCTGTTCATTCATCTCACAAATAGAAACTTTCTTTTGACTGAGCAGTTTTGAAATACTCTTGTTGTAGAATCTGCAAGTGGACATTTGGAGCGCTTTCAGGCCTATCGTGGAAAAAGGTATATCATCAAATAAAAACTACACAGAAGCATTCTGTGAATCTACTTTCTGCTCTGTGCATTCATCTCACTGAGTTGAACCTTTCTTTTGATTGAGCTGTTTTGAAACACACTTTTTGTAGAATCTTCATGGGGTATTTTGAGAATATTGAGGCATATGGTGTAAAATGAAATATCTTCCACTTAAAACTACACAGAAGCATTCTGTGAAACTGCTTTCTGATCTGTGCATTCATCTAACAGAGTAGAAACTTTCTTTTGATGGCGCAGTTTTGAAACATTCTTTTTGTAGAATCTGCAAGTGGACCTTTGGAGTTCTTAGAGGCCTATGGTGAAAAACGAAATATCTTCAAGTAAAACTACACAGAAAAATTCTGTGAAATTCCTTTCTATTCTATGCATCCATCTCAGAGTGTTGAACCTTTCTTTTGATTGGGTAGTTTTGAAACACTCTTTCTGTTTAAACTGCAATTGGACATTTGGAGCGCTTTGAGGCCTATCGTGGAAAAAGAAATATCTTCAAATAAAAACTAAACAGAAGCATTCTGTGAAACTTCCTTCTCTTCTGTGCATTCCACTAACAGTGTTGAAACTTACTTTTGATTGGGCAGTTTTGAAACACTCTTTTTGTAGAATCTACAAATGGACATTTGGAGAACTCTCAGGCCTATCGTGAAAAAAGAAATATCTTCCCATAAAAACTACACGGAAGCATTCTGTGAAACTGCTTTCTGATCTGTGCATTCATCTAACAGAGTAGAACCTTTCTTTTGATGAAGCAGTTTTGAAACACTCTTTTTGCAGAATCTGCAAGTGGACATTTGGAGATCTTTGAGGCCTATGGTGAAAAAGGTAATATCTTCAAGTAAAAACTACAAAGAATACTTCTGTGAGAATTCTTTCTAATCTCTGCATTCATCTCACAGTGTTGAAACTTTCTTTTGATTGGGTAGTTTTGAAACACTGTTTCTGTATAAACTGCAAGTGAACATTTGTAGCGCTTTGAGGCCTATCATGGAAAAAGGAATATCATCATATAAAAACTACACAGAAGCATTCTGTGAAACTTCTTTCTGATCTGTGCAATCAACTAACAGAGTGGAACCTTACTTTTGATTGAGCAACTTTGAAACACTCTTTTTGTACAATCTGCAAGTAGACATTTGGAGAACATTCAGGCCTACGCTGAAAAAAGTAATATCTTCCCATAAAAACTACATGGAAGCATTCTGTGAAACTTCTATCTGATCTGTGCATTCAACTAACAGAGTTGAACCTTACTTTTGGTTGAGCAATTTTGAAACACTCTTTTTGTACAATCTGCAAGTAGACATTTGGAGAACATTCAGGCCTATGTTGAAAAAAGTAATATCTTCCCATAAAATCTACACGGAAGCATTCTGTGAAACTTCTATCCGATCTGTGCATTCAACTAACAGAGTTTCACCTTAGTTTTGATTGAGCAGTTTTGAAACACGTGATTTCTAGAATCAGCAAGTGGACATTTGGAGAACATTGAGGCCTACGGTGAAAAACGAAATATCTTCCCCTAAAAACTACATGCAAGCCTTCTGTGAATCTTTTTTCCAATCTGTGCATTCAACTAACAGAGTTGAACCTTACTTTTGATTGAGCAGTTTGGAAACACTCTATTTGTAGAATCTGCAGGTGGAGATTTGGAGAACATAGTGGCCTACGGTGCAAAACGAAATATCTTACAATAAAAACTACACAGAAGGATTGTGTGAAGCTTCTTTCTTTCTGTTCATTCATCTCACAAAGTAGAACCTTTCTTTTGACTGAAGAGTTTGGAAACAGTCTCTTTGTAGAATCTGCAAGTGGACATTTGGAGCACTTTGATGCCTATAGTGGAAAAAGGTATATCTTCAAATAAAAACTACACAGAAGCATTCTGTAAAACTACTTTCTGATCTGTGCATTCATCTCACTGAGTTGAACCTTTCTTTTGATTGAGCTGTTTTGAAACACTCTTTTTGTAGTATCTTCAAGGGGATATTTGGAGAATATTGAAGCATACTGTGTAAAACGAAATATCTTCCCCTTAAAACTACACAGAAGCATTCTGTGAAACTACTTTCTGATCTGTTCATTCATCTAACAGAGTAGAATCTTTCTTTTGATGGAGCAGTTTTGAAACACTCTTTTTGTATAATCTGCAAGTAGACATTTGGAGAACATTCAGGCCTATGTTGAAAAAAGTAATATCTTCCCATAAAATCTACACGGAAGCATTCTGTGAAACTTCTATCTGATCTGTGCATTCAATTAACAGAGTTTCACCTTAGTTTTGATTGAGCAGTTTTGAAACACGTGATTTGTAGAATCAGCAAGTGGACATTTGGAGAACATTGAGGCCTACGGTGAAAAACGAAATATCTTCCCCTAAAAACTACATGCAAGCCTTCTGTGAATCTTCTTTCCAATCTGTGCATTCAACTAACAGAGTTGAACCTTACTTTTGATTGAGCAGTTTGGAAACACTCTATTTGTAGAATCTGCAAGTGGACATTTGGAGAACATACAGGCCTATGGTGCAAAACGAAATATCTACAATAAAAACTACACAGAAGGATTGTGTGAAGCTTCTTTCTTTCTGTTCATTCATCTCACAAAGTAGAACCTTTCTTTTGACTGAACAGTTTGGAAACAGTCTCTTTGTAGAATCTGCAAGTGGACATTTGGAGCGCTTTGATACCTATAGTGGAAAAAGGTATATCTTCAAATAAAAACTACACAGAAGCATTCTGTAAAACTACTTTCTGATCTGTGCATTCATCTCACTGAGTTGAACCTTTCTTTTGATTGAGCTGTTTTGAAACACTCTATTTGTAGAATCTGCAAGTGGACATTTGGAGAACGTTGAGGCCTTTGTTGAAAAACGAAATATCTTCCCATAAAAACTACACAGAAGCATTCTGTGAAACTTCTTTCTATTCTCTTCTTTCATCACACAAAGTAGAACCTTTCTTTTGACTGAGCAGTTTTGAAACACTCTTTTTGTAGAATCTGCAAGTGGACATTTGGTGTGCTTTGAGGCCTATCGTGGAAAACGGTATGTCTTCAAATAAAAACTACACAGAAGCCTTCTGTGAAACTGCTTTCTGATCTGTGCATTCATATCACAGAGTAGAATCTTTCTTTTGATTGAGCTGTTTTGAAACACTATTTTTGTAGAATTTGCTAGGGGTTATTTTGAGAATATTGAGGCATACGATGTAAAATGAAATATCTTTCCATTAAAACTACACAGAAGCATTGTTTGAAACTAGTTTCTGATATGAGCATTCATGTAACAGAGGAGAACCTTTCTTTTGATGGAGCAGTATTGAAACTTTCTTTTGGTAGAGTCTGCAAGTGGACATTTGGAGATCTTTGATGCCTATGGTGAAAAACGAAATATCTTCAAGTATAAACGACACAGAATACTTCTGTGAAATTTCTTTCAATTCTATTCATTCATCTCACAGTGTTGAATCTTTCTTTTCATTGGGTAGTTTTGAAACACTCTTTCTGTATAAACTGCAAGTGGACATTTGAAGCGCTTTGAGACTTATCGTGGAAAAAGTAATATCTTCAAAAAAAACTACACAGAAGCATTCTGTGAAACGTTTCTGATATGTGCATTCAACTAACGGAGTTGAATTTTACTTTTGACGGAGCAGTTTTGAAACACTCTTTTTGTAGAATCTGCAAGTGGACATTTGTAGAAGATTCAGGTTTATGGTGAAAAAAGAAATATCTTCGCATAAAAACTACACGGGAGCATTGTGTGAAACTTCTTTCTGAACAGTGCATTCAACTAACAGAGTTTAACCTTAGTTTTGATTGAGCAGTTTTGAAATATTCTATTTGTAGAATCTGTAAGTGGACATGTGGAGAACATTGAGGCCTATGGTGAAAAATGAAATATCTTTGCCTAAAAACTAACCGGAAGCATTCTGTGAAACTTCTTTCTGATCTGTGCATTCAACTAACAGAGTTGAACCTTACTTTTGATTGAGCAGTTTTGAAACACTCTATTTGTAGAATCTTCAAGTGGACATTTGGAGAACCTTGAGGCCTACGGTGAAAAATGAAATATCTTCCCATAAAAACTACACAGAAGCATTCTGTGAAACCTCTTTCTATTCTGTTCATTCATCTCACAAAGTAGTACCTTTCTTTTGGCTGAGCAGTTTTGAAACACTCTTTTTGTAGAATCTGGAAGTGGACTTTTGGAGAACATTCAGGCTTATGGTGAAAAAAGAAATATCTTCCTAGAAGAACTACACAGAAGCATTCTGTGAAACTTCTTTCTGATCTGTGCATGTAACTAACTGGGTTTAACCTTAGTTTTGATTGAGCAGTTTGGAAACACTCTATTTGTAGAATCTGCAAGTGGACATTTGGAGAACATTGAGGCCTACGGTGAAAAATGAAATATCTTCGCCTAAAAACTACCCAGAAGCATTCTGTGAAACTTCTTTCTGATCTGTGCACTCAACTAACAGAGTTGAACCTTACTTTTGATTGAGCAGTTTTGAAACACTGTATTTGTAGAATCTGCAGTTGGACATTTGGAGAACCTTGAGGCCTACAGTGAAAAACGAAATATCTTCCCATAAAAACTACACAGAAACATTCTGTGAAACCTCTTTCTATTCTGTTCATTCATCTCAAAAAGTAGTACCTTTCTTTTGGCTGAGCAGTTTCAAAACACTCTTTTTGTGGAATCTGGAAGTGGACTTTTGGAGAACATTCATTCTTGTGGTGAAAAAAGAAATATCTTCCTATAAAAACTACACGGAAGCATTCTGTGAAACTTCTTTCTGATCTGTGCATTCAACTAACAGACTTTAACCTTAGTTTTGATTGAGCAGTTTTGAAACACTCTATTTGAAGAATCTGCAAGTGGACGTTTGGAGAACATTGAGGCCTATGGTGAAAAACGAAATATCTTCCCCTAAAAACTACACAGAATAATTCTGTGAAACCTCTTTTGGATCTTGCATTCAACTAATAGAGTTGAACGTTACTTTTGAATGAGCACTTTTGAAACACTCTGTTTGTAGAATCTCCAAGTTGACATTTGGAGAACCTTGAGGCCTATGGTGAAAAACGAAATATCTTCCCATAGAAGCTACACAGAAGCATTCTGTGAAACTTCTTTCTATTCTGTTCATTCATCTCACAAAGTAGAACATTTCTTTTGACTGAGCAGTTTTGAAACACTCTTTTTGTAGAATCTTTAAGTGAACATTTGGAGTGTTTTGAGGCCTACCGTGGAAAAACTATATCTTCAAAGAAAAGCTACACAGAACCATTCTGTCAAACTGCTTTCTGATCTGTGCATTCATCCCACATGGTTGAATCTTTCTTTAGATTGAGCTGATTTGAAACACTCTATTTGTAGAATTTGCAAGGTCATATTTGGAGAATATTGATGCATATGGTGTAAAACGAAATATCTTCCCCTTAAAATTTCACAGAAGCATTCTGTGAAACTACTTTCTGATCTGTGCATTCATGTAACAGAGTAGAACCTTTCTTTTGATTGAGCAGTTGTGAAACACTCTTTTTGTAGAATCTGCAAGTGGACATTTGGAGATCATTGAGGCCTATGGTGAAAAATGAAATATCTTCAAGTAAAAACTACACAGAATACTTCTGTGAAGTTTCTTTCTATTCTCTGCATTCATCTCACAGTGTTGAACGTTTCTTTTGATTGGGTAGTTTTGAAACACTCTTTCTGTATAAACTGCAAGTGGACATTTTAAGCGCTTTGAGGCCATTCGTGGAAAAAGGAATATCTTCAAATAAAAACTGCACAGAAGCATTCTGTGAAACTTCTTTCTGATCTGTGCATTCAACTAACAGAGTTGAATCTTACTTTTGATTGTGCAGCTTTGAAACACACTTTTTGTAGAATCTGCAAGTGGACATTTGGAGAACATTCAGGCGTATGGTGAAAAAGGAAATATCTTCCCATAAAAACTACATGGAAGCATTCTGTGAAACTTCTTTCTGATCTGTGCATTCAACTAACAGAATTTAACTTTAGTTTTGATTGAGCAGTTTTGAAATACTCCATTTGTAAATCTGCAAGTGGAGATTTGGAGAACATTGACTCCTACCGTGAAAAACGAAATATTTTCCCCTAAAAACTACACGGAAGCATTCTGTGAAACTTCTTTTGGGTCTATGTATTCAACTAACAGAGTTGAAGCTTACTTTTGATTGAGCAGTTTTGAAAGACTGTATTTGTAGAATCTGTAAGTGGACATTTGGAGAACCTTGAGGCTTAAGGTGAAAAACGAAATATCTTCCCATAAAAACTACATAGAAGCAGTCTGTGAAACTTGTTTCTATTCTGTTCATTCATCTCACAAAGTAGAACCTTTCTTTGGACTGAGCAGTTTTGAAACACTCTTTTTGTAGAATATGCAAGTGGATATTTGGAGTGCTTCGAGGCCTATCATGGAAAAAGATATATCTTCAAATAAAAACTACACAGAAGCATTCTGTGAAACTACTTTCTGATCTGTGCATTCATCTCACTGAGTTGAACCTTTCTTTTGATTGAGCTGTTTTGAAACACTCTTTTTGTAGAATCTGCAAGGGAATATTTGGACAATATTGAGGCATACGGTATAAAACGAAATATCTTCCCCTTAAAACTACTCATTAGCATTCTGTGAAACTACTTTCTGATCTGTGCATTCATCTAACAGAGTAGAACCTTTCTTTTGATGGAGCAGTTTTGAAACACTCTTTTTATAGAATCTGCAAGTGGACATTTGGAGATCTTTGAGGCCTATGGTGAAAAAGGAAATATCTTCTAGTAAAAACTACAGAGAATACTTCTGTGAGATTTCTTTCTATTCTCTTCATTCATCTCACTGTGTTGAACCATTCTTTCGATTGGGTAGTTTTGAAACACTCTTTCTGTATATACTGCAAGTGGACATTTGGAGCACATTGATGCCTATCGTGGAAAAAGGAATATGTTCAAATAGAGACTACACAGAAGCATTCTGTGAAACTTCTTTCTATTATGCTCATTTATCTCACAAAGCAGAAACTTTCTTTTTACTGAGCAGTTTTAAATACTCTTTTTGTAGAATCTGCAAGTGGGCTTTTGGAGTGCTTTGAGGCCTATTGTGGAAAAAGGTGTGTCTTCAAATAAAAACTACACAGAAGCATTCTCTGAAACTGCTTTCTGATCTGTGCATTCATCTCACTGACTTGAATCTTTCTTTTGATTGGATTGTTTTGAAACACTCTTTTTGTAGAATCTACAAGTGGACATTTGCAGAACATTTGGACCTATGGTGAGAAAAGAAATATCTTCCCATAAAAACTACACAGAAGCATTCTGTGAAACTTCTTTCTGATCTGTGCATTCATCTAACAGAGTTGAACCTTACTTTTCATTGAGGAGTTTTGAAACACTCTATTTTTAGAATCTGCAAGTGGATATTTGGAGAACGTGAGGCCTATGGTGAAAAACGAAATATCTTCCCCTAAAAACTACACGGAAGCATTCTGTGAAACTTCTTTCTATTCTGTTCATTCATCTCACAAAGTAGAACCTTTCTTTTGACTGAACTGTTTTGAAACACTCTTCTTGTAGAATCTGCAAGGGGATGTTTGGAGAATATTAAGGCATATGGTGCAAAACGAAATATCTTCCCAAAAAAACTACACAGAAGCATTCTGTGAAACTACTTTCTGATCTCTGCATTCATAACACTGAGTTTAACTTTTCTTTTGATTGAGCGGTTTTGAAACACTCTTTTTGTGGAATCTGCAAGGGGATATTTGGAGAATATTGAGGCATACGGTGTAAAACGAAATATCTTCCCCTTACAACTACACAGAAGCATTTTGTGAAACTACTTTCTGATCTGTGCATTCATCTAACACAGTAGAACCTTTCTTTTGATGGAGCAGTTTTGGAACACTCTTTTTGTAGAATCTGCAAGTGGACATTTGGAGATCTTTGAGGCCTATGGTGAAAAACGAAATATCTTCAAGTAAAAACTACAGAGAATACTTCTGTGAAATTTCTTTCTATTCTCTGCATTTCAGTCACAGTGTTGAACCTTTGTTTTGAATGGGTAGTTTTGAAACACTCCTTCTGTATAAACTGCAAGTGGACATTTGGAGCGCTTTGGGGCCTATCATGGAAAAAGGAATATCTTCAAATAAAAACTACACAGAAGCATTCTCTGAAACTTCTTTCTGATCTGTGCATTCAACTAACAGACTTTAACCTTAGTTTTGATTGAGCAGTTTTGAAACACTCTATTTGTAGTATCTGCAAGTGGACATTTGGAGAACATTGAGGCCTATGGTGTAAAACGAAATATCATCCCCTAAAAACTACACGGAATCATTCTGTGAAACTACTTTCTGATCTGTTCATTTAACTGATGGAGTTGAACCTCAGTTTTGATTGAGCAGTTTTGAAACACACTATTTGTAGAATCTTCAAGAACATATTTGGAAAACCTTGAGGCTTACAGTGAAAAACGAAATACATTCCCATAAAAACTACAGAGAAGCATTCTGTGAAACTTCTTTTTATTCTGTTCATTCATCACACAAAGTTGAACTTTCCTTTAGACTGAGAAGTTTTGAAACACCCTTTTTGTAGAATCTGCCAGTGGACATTTCGAGAATATTGAGGCCTATGGTGAAAAAAGAAATATCTTCCCCTAAAAACTACACGGAAGCATTCTGTGAAACTTCTTTCTGGTCTGTGCATTCAACTAACAGAGTTGAACCTTACTTTTCATTGAGCAGTTTTGAAACACTCTATTTTTAGAATCCATAAGTGGACATTTGGAGAACATTGAGGCCTACGGTGAAAAACGAAATATCTTCCCATAAAAACTACATAGAAGAATTCTGTGAATCTCCTTTCTATTCTGTTCATTCATCTCACAAAGTAGAACCTTTCTTTTGACTGAGCAGTTTTGAAACACTCTTTCTGTAGTATCTGCAAGTGGACATATGGAGCACTTTGAGGCCTCTCGTGGAAAAAGGACTATCTTCAAATAAAAACTACACAGAAGCATTCTGTGAAACTACTTTCTGATCTGTGCATTCATCTCACTGAGTTGAACCTTTATTTTGATTGAGCCGTTTTGAAACCCTCTTTTTGTAGAATCTGCAATGGGATATTTGGAGAATATTGAGGCATACGTTGTAAAATGAAATATCTTCCCCTTAAAACTACACAGAAGCATTCTGTGAAACTCCTTTCTGATCTGTGCATTCAACTAACAGAGCTGAACCTTACTTTTGATTGAGGAGTTTTGAAACACTCTTTTTGTAGAATGTGCAGGTGGACATTTAGAAAACATTCAGGCCTATGGTGAAAAAAGAAATATCTTCCCATAAAAAGTACACGGAAGCGTTCACTGAAACTTATTTCTGATCTTTGCATTCAACTAACAGAGTTTAACCTTAGTTTTCATTGAGCAGTTTTGAAACACTCTATTTGTAGAATCTGCAAGTGGACATTTGGAGAACACTGAGGCCCACTGTGAAAAATGAAATATCTTGTGAAAAAACTACATGGAAGCATTCTGTGAAAATTCCTTCTGATCTGTGCATTCAACTAACAGAGTTGAACCTTACTTTTGATTGAGCAGTTTTGGAACACTCTTTTTGTAGAATCTGCAAGTGGACATTTGGAGATCTTTGAGGCCTATGGTGAAAAACGAAATATCTTCAAGTAGAAACTACAGAGAATACTTCTGTGAAATTTCTTTCTATTCTCTGCATTTAAGTTACAGTGTTGAAGTTTGTTTTGAATGGGTAGTTTTGAAACACTCCTTCTGTATTAACTGCAAGTGGACATTTGGAGCGCTTTGAGGCCTATCGTGGAAAAAGGAATGTCTTCAAATAAAAACTACACAGAAGCATTCTCTGAAACTCCTTTCTGATCTGTGCTTTCAACTAACAGACTTTAACCTTAGTTTTGATTGAGCAGTTTTGAAACACTCTATTTGTAGTATCTGCAAGTGGACATTTGGAGAACATTGAGGCCTACGGTGTAAAATGAAATATCATCCCCTAAAAACTACACGGAATCATTCTGTGAAACTACTTTCTGATCTGTTCATTTAACTGATGGAGTTGAACCTCAGTTTTGATTGAGCAGTTTTGAAACACACTATTTGTAGAATCTTCAAGAACACATTTGGAAAACCTTGAGGCCTACGGTGAAAAACGAAATACATTCCCATAAAAACTACAGAGAAGCATTCTGTGAAACTTCTTTTTATTCTGTTCATTCATCACACAAAGTTGAACTTTCCTTTTGACTGAGAAGTTTTGAAACACCCTTTTTGTAGAATCTGCCAGTGGACATTTCGAGAACATTGAGGCCTATGGTGAAAAAAGAAATATCTTCCCCTAAAAACTACATGGAAGCATTCTGTGAAACTTCTTTCGGGTCTGTGCATTCAACTAACAGAGTTGAGACTTACTTTTGATTGAGCAGTTTGGAAAGTCTCTATTTGTAGAATCTGCAAGTGGACATTTGGAGAACATTGAAGCCTACGGTGAAAAACGAAATATCTTCCCATAAAAACTACACAGAAGAATTCTGTGAATCTCCTTTCTATTCTGTTCATTCATCTCACAAAGTAGAACCTTTCTTTTGACTGAGCAGTTTTGAAACACTCTTTCTGTAGAATCTGCAGGTGGACATATGGAGTGCTTTGAGGCCTCTCGTGGAAAAAAGTATATCTTCAAATAAAAACTACACAGAAGCATTCTGTGAAACTACTTTCTGATCTGTGCATTCATCTCACTGAGTTGAACCTTTATTTTGATTGAGCTGTTTTGAAACCCTCTTTTTGTAGAATCTGCAATGGGATATTTGGAGAATATTGAGGCATACGTTGTAAAATGAAATATCTATCTTCCCCTTAAAACTACACAGAAGCATTCTGTGAAACTCCTTTCTGATCTGTGCCTTCAACTAACAGAGCTGAACCTTACTTTTGATTGAGGAGATTTGAAACACTCTTTTTGTATAATGTGCAGTTGGACATTTAGAAAACATTCAGGCCTATGGTGAAAAAAGAGATATCTTCCCATAAAAAGTACATGGAAGTGTTCACTGAAACTTATTTCTGATCTGTGCATTCAACTAACAGAGTTTAACCTTAGTTTTCATTGAGCAGTTTTGAAACACTCTATTTGTAGAATCTGCAAGTGGACATTTGGAGAACACTGAGGCCCAATGTGAAAAATGAAATATCTTGTGAAAAAACTACACGGAAGCATTCTGTGAAAATTCTTTCTGATCTGTGCATTCAACTAACAGAGTTCAACCTTACTTTTGATTGAGCAGTTTTGGAACACTCTTTTTGTAGAATCCACAAGTGGACATTTGGATAACATTGAGGCCTATTGTGAAAAAAGAAATAGCTTCCCCTAAAAACTACACGGAATCATTGTGTGATATTTCTTTCTGATATATGCATTCAACTAACAGAGTTGAATGTTACTTTTGATTTAGCAGTTTTGAAATACTCTATTTGTAGAATCTGCAAGTGGACCTTTGGAGAAACTTGAGGCCTACGGTGAAAAATGAAATATCTTCCCTTAAAAACTACACAGAAGCATTCTGTGAAACTTCTTTCTATTCTGTTCATTCATCTCACAATGTAGAACCTTTCTTTTGACTGGAGAGTTTTGAAACACTGTTTTTGTAGAATCTGGAAGTGGACATTTGGAGCGCTTTGAGGCCTATCCTGGAAAAAGATACATCTTCAAATAAAAACTACACAGAAGCATTCTGTGAAACTACTTTCTGCTCTGTGCATTCATCTCATTGAGTTGAACCTTTCTTTTGATTGAGCTGCTTTGAAACACACTTTTTGTAGAATCTTCAGGGGGATATTTGGAGAATATTGAGGCATACCGTGTAAAATGAAATATCTTCCCCTTAAAACTACACAGAAGCATTCTGTGAAACTGCTTTCTGATCTGTGCATTCATCTAACAGAGTAGAACCTTTTTTTTGATGGAGTAGTTTTGAAACACTCTTTTTGTAGAATCTGCAGGTGGACATTTGGAGATCCTAGAGGCCTCTGGTTGAAAACGAAATATCTGCAAGTAAAAACTACACAGAATAATTCTGTGAAATTTCTTTCCATCCTCTGCATTCATATCACAGTGTTGAACATTTATTTTGATTGGGTAGTTTTGAAACCCACTTTCTGTATAAACTGCAAGTGGACATTTGGAGCGCTTTGAGGCCTATCGTGGAAAAAGGAATATCTTCAAACGAAAACTACACAGAAGCATTCTGTGAAACTTCTTTCTGGTCTGTGCCTTCAACTAACAGAGTTTAACCTGAGTTTTGATTTTGAAACTTTTTTGAATCTGAGCATTGACTTGATTGAAACATTTAACTAAGACAGGTTTTGGAAACACTCTTTTTGTAGAATCTGCAAGTGGACATTTGGAGAACATTGAGGCCTACGGTGAAAAACGAAATATCTTCCCTTAAAACTACATGGAATCATTCTGTGAAACTACTTTCTGATCTGTTCATTTACCTGACAGAGTTGAACCTTAGCTTTGATTGAGGAGTTTTGAAACACTCTATTTGTAGAATCCGCAAGTGCACATTTGGAAAACCTTGAGGCCTCATTTGAAAAACGAAACATCTTCCTGTAAAAAATAAACGGAAGCATTCTGTGAAACTATTTTCTGGTATGTGCATTCAACTAACAGAGTTGAACCTCACTTTTGATTGAGGAGTTTTGAAACACCCTATTTGTAGAATCTGCAAGTGGACGTTTGGAGAACCTTGAGGCCTACGGTGAAAAACCAAATATCTTACCATAAAAACTACACAGAAGCATTCTGTGAAACTACTTTCTATTCTGTTCATTCATCACACAAAGTAGAAACTTTCTTTAGACTGAGAAGTTTTGAAACACTCTTTTTGTAGAATCTGCAAGTGGACATTTGGAGATCTTTGAGGCCTATGGTGAAAAACGAAATATCTTCAAGTAAAAACTACACAGAATACTTCTGTGAAATTTCTTTCTGTTCTCTGCATTCATCTCACAGTGTTGAATGTTTCTTTTGATTGGGTAGATTTGAAACACTCTTTCTGTATAAGCTGCAAGTGGACATTTGGAGCACTTTGAGGCCTATTGTGGAAAAAGAAATATCTTCAAATAAAAACTGCACGGAAGCATTCTGTGAAACTTCTTTCTAATCTGTGCATTCAACATACAGAGTTAAACCTTACTTTTGATTGAGCAGTTTTGAAACACTCTATTTGTAGAATCTGCAAGTGGACATTTGGAGAACCTAGAGGCCTACAGTGAAAAACGAAACATCTTCCCATAAAAACTACACAGAAGCATTCTGTGAAACTTCTTTCTGATCTGTGCATTCAACTAACAGAGTTGAACCTTTCTTTTGATGGAGCAGTTTTGAAACACTCTATTTGTAGAATCTGCAAGTGGACATTTGGAGAACATTGAGGCCTTTGTTGAAAAACGAAATATCTTCCCATAAAAACTACACAGAAGCATTCTGTGAAACTTCTTTCTATTCTCTTCTTTCATCACACAAAGTAGAACCTTTCTTTTGACTGAGCAGTTTTGAAACACTCTTTCTGTATAAACTGCAAGTGGATATTTGGAGCACTTTGAGGCCTATCGTGGAAAAGGAAATATCTTCAAATAAAAACTACATGGAAGCATTCTGTCAATCTTCTTTCTGATCTGCGCATTCAACTTACAGAGTTGAACCTTACTTTTGATTGAGCAGTTTTGAAACACTCTATTTGTAGAATCTGCCAGTGGACATTTGGAGAAGCTTGAGGGCTACAGTGAAAAATGAAATATCTTCTCATAAAAACTACACAGAAGCATTCTGTGAAACTTCTTTCTATTCTGTTCATTCGTCTCAGGAAGCAGAACCTTTCTGTTGACTGAGCACTTTTGAAACACTCTTTCTGTAGAATCTGCAATTGGACATTTGGAGTGCTTTGATGCCTATCGTGGAAAAAGGTATGTCTTCAAATAAAAACTACACAGAAGCATACTGTGAAACTACTTTCTGCTCTGTGCATTCATCTCATTGAGTTGAACCTTTCTTTTGATTGAGCTGTTTTGAAACACACTTTTTTAGAATCTACAAGTGGACATTTGGAGATGTTTGAGGCCTATGGTGAAAAACGAAATATCTTCAAGTAAAAACTACACAGAATACTCCTGTGAAATTCCTCTCTATTCTCTGCATTCATCTCACAGTTTTGAACCTTTCTTTTGATTGGGTAGATTTGAAACACTCTTTCTGCATAAACTGCAAGTGGACATTTGGAGCGCTTTGAGGCCTATCGTGGAAAAAGGACTATCTTCAAATTAAAACTACACAGAAGCATTCTGTGAAACTTCTTTCTGATCTCTGCATTCAACTAACAGAGTTGAAACTTACTTTAGATTGGGCAGTTTTGAAAGACTCTTTTTGTACAATCTGCAAGTGGACATTTGGGGAACATTCAGGCCTATGGTGAAAAAAGAAATATCTTACCATAAAAACTACACAGATGCATTCTGTGAAACTCCTTTCTGATTTGTGCATTCAACTAACAGAGTTTAACCTTAGCTTTCATTGAGCTGTTTTGAAACACTCTATTTGTAAAATCTGGAAGTGGGCATTTGGAGAACATTGAGACCTATGGTGAAAAACGAAACATCTTCCCGTAAAAAATACACAGAAGCATTCTGTGAAACTTCTTTCTGGCCTATGCATTCAACTAACAGATTTTAACCTTACTTTTGATTCAGCAGTTTTGAAACACCCTGTTTGTAGAATCTGCAAGTGGACATTTGGAGAACCTTGAGGCCTACGATGAAAAACCATATATCTTCATATAAAAACTACACAGAAGCATTCTGTGAAACTTCTTTCTGTTCCGCTCATTCATCACACAAAGTAGAACCTTTCTTTGGACTGAGCAGTTTTGAAACACTCTTTTTGTAGAATCTGCAAGTGGACATTTGGAGATCTTTGAGGCCTATGGTGAAAAACGAAATATCTTCAAGTAAAAACTTAACAGAATATTTCCGTGAAATTTCCTTCTGTTCTCTGCATTCATCTCACAGTGTTGAACCTTTCCTTTGATTGGTTAGTTTTGAAACACTCTTTCTGTATAAACTGCAATTGGACATTTGGAGCGGTTTGAGGCCTATCGTGGAAAAAGAAATATCTTCCAATAAAAACTACACAGAAGCATTCTAAACAACTTCTTTCTTATCGGTGCATTCAATTCACAGGGCTGAACCTTTCTTTTGACTGAGCAGCTTGGAAACACTCCGTTTGAAGAATCTGCAAGTGGACATTTGGAGGGCTTTGAGGCCTACGGTGAAAAAGGATAAATCTTCCCACATAAACTACACAAAAACATTCTACGAAATTTCCTTTTGATGTGTGTGTTCATCTCATGGAGTTAAAGCTTTCTATAAGTTCAGCACGTTTGAAACAGTCTTTTTCTAGAATCTGCAAGTGGATATTTGAGATTATTTGGTCTGAAGCGGGTTATGAAATATCTTCAAATAAAAACTGGAAAGAAGCATTCTGAAAAACTTCTTTCTGATCGTTGTATTCAATACACAAAGCTGAAAATTTCTTTTGATTGAGCAGTTTGGAAAAACTCTGTTTGAAAAATCTGCAAGTGGACATTTGGAGGGCTTTGAGGCCTAAGGTGAAAAAGGATGTATCTTCCCCCAAAAACTACACAGAAACATTCTGTGAAATTTCTTTCTGATGTCTGTATTCATCTCATGGAGCTAAAGCTTTCTCTAAGTTCAGCAGGTTTGAAACACTCGTTTTCTAGGATCTGCGGGTGTATATATGGGATTATTTTGTCCGAAGCGGGTTATGAAATATCTTCACATAAAAACTAGACAGAAGCATTCGGAGCAACTTTCTGGTCAGTGCATTCAATACACAGATTTTAACCGTTCTTTTTATTGAGCAGTTTGGAAACACTCTGTTTGAAGAATCTGCAAGTGGACATTTGGAGGGGTTTGAGGCCTATGAAGAAAAAGGATATATCTTCCCAACAAAAACTGTACAGAAAAATTCTGCAAAATTTATTTCTGATGTGTGTATGCATCTCACGGAGTTAAAGCTTTCTCTAAGTTCAGCAGGTTTCAAACAGTCTTTTTCTAGAATCTGCAAGTGGATATTTGAGATTATTTCGTCCGAAGAGGGTTATGAAATATCTTGATATAAAAACAAGACAGAAGCATTCTGAACAACTTCCTTCTGATTGGTGCATTCAATACACAGAGCTGAACCTTTCTTTTGATTGAGCACTTTGGAAACACTCTGTTTGAAGAATCTGCACGTGGACATTTGGATGCTTTGAGTCCTATGGTGAAAAAGGATACATCTTCCGACAAAAACAACACAGTAGCATTCTGCGAAATTTCTTCCTGATGTGTGTATTCATCTCACGGAGATAATGCTTTCTCTAAGTTTAAGAGGTTTGAAACAGTCTTTATCTAGATTCTGCAAGTGGATATTTGAGATTATTTCATCCGAAGCGGGTTATGAAATATCTTCATATAAATACTAGACAGAAGCATTCTGAACAACTTCCTTCTAATTGTTGCATTCAATACACAGAGCTGAACCTTTCTTTTGATTGAGCAGTTTGGAAACACTCTGTTTGAAGAAAATGCAAGTGGATATATGGAGGGCTTTGAAGCCTATGATGAAAAAGGATATATCTCCCCACAAAAACTACACAGAAATATTTTGCGAAATTTCTTTCTGATGTGTGTATTCATCTCGTGGAGTTAAAGCTTTCTCTAAGTTCAGCAGGATAGAAACACTGTTTTTCTAGGATCTGCAAGTGGATATTTGAGATTATTTCGTCCGAAGCGTGTTATGGAATATCTTCATATAAAACATAGACAGAAGCACTCTGAACAACTTTTTTCTGATTGGTGCATTGAATACACAGAGCTGAGGCTTTCTTTTGATTGAGCAGTTTGGAAACACTCTTTTTGAAGAATCTGCATGTGGACATTTGGAGGGCTTTGAGACCTATGGTGAAAAAGGATATATCTTCACACAAAGCTACACAGAAATATTTTGCGAAATTTCTTTCTGATTTGTGTATTCATCTCAAGGAGTTAAAGCTTTCTCTAAGTTCAGCAGGTTTGAAACAGTCTTTTTCTAGAATCTGCAAGTGGATATTTGAGATTATTTCATCCGAAGCGGGTTATGAAATATCTTCACATAACAACTAGACAGAAGCATTCTGAACAACTTCTTTCTGATTGCTGCATTCAATACACAGAGCTGAATCTTTCTTTTGATTGAGGAGTTTGGAAACACTCTTTTGAAGACTCTGCAAGTGGACATTTGGAGGGCTTTAGGCCCTATTGTGAAAAAGGATGTATCTTCACAGAAAAACTAAACAGAAACATTCTGCGAAATTTCTTCCTGATGTTGGTATTCATCTCACAGAGTTAAAGCTTTCCCTAAATTCAGCAGGTTTGAAACAGTCTTTTTCTAGAATCTGCAAGTGGATATTTGTGATTATTTCGTCCAAAGCGGTTTATGAATTATCTTCACATAAAAACTAGACAGAAGCATTCTAACCAACTTCCTTCTGATTGGTGCAATCAATACACAGAGCTGAAGCTTTCATTTGATTGAGCAGTTTGGAAACACTGTGTTTGAAGAATATGCAAGTGGTCGGTTGTAAGGCTTTGAGGACTATGATGAAAAAGCATATATCTTCCCAGAAAAACTACACAGAAAAATTCTGCGAAATTTCTTTCTGATGTGTTTATTCATTTCACGGAGTTAAAGCTTTCTCTAAGTTCAGCAGGTTTGAAACAGTCTTCTTCTAGAATCCGCAAGTGGATATTTGAGATTATTTCATCCAAAGCCGTTTATTAAATATCTTCACATAAAAACTAGACAGAATCATTCTGAACAACTTCTTTCTGATCAGTGCATTCAATACACAGAGCTGAACCTTTCTTTTGATTGAGCAGTTTGGAAACACTCTGTGTGAAGAATCTGCAAGTGGAAATTTGGTGGGCTTTGAGGCCTATGATGAAAAAGGATACATCTTCCCACAAAAACTACACAGCACAGACACATTCTGCGAAATTTCTTTCTGATGTGTGTGTTCATCTCACGGAGTTAAAGCTTTCTCTATGTTCAGCAGGTTTGAAAAAGTCTTTTTCTAGAATCTGCTAGTGGATATTTGAGATTACTTCATCCGAAGCAGGTTTTGAAATATCTTCACATAAAAACTAGACAGAAGCATTCTGAACGAGTTCTCTCTGATCAGTGCATTCAATACACAGAGCTGAAGCTTTCTTTTTATTGAGCAGTTTGGAAACACTCTGTTTGAAGAATCTGCAAGTGGACATTTGGAGGGCTTTGAGGCCTATGGTGAAAAAGGATATATCTTCCCACAAAAACTACACAGAAACATTCTGCGAAATTTGTTTCTGAAGTGTGTATTCATCTTACGGAGTTAAAGCTTTCTCTAAGTTCAGCAGGTTTGAAACAGTCTTTTTCTAGAATCTGCAAGTGGATATTTGAGATTATTTCGTCAGAAGTGGGTTATGAAGTATCATCACATAAAAACTAGACAGAAGCATTCTGAAAAACTTCTTTCTGATTAGTGCATTCAATACACACAGCTGAAACTTTCTTTTGATTGAGCAGTTTGGAAACACTCTGTTTGAAGTATCTGCATGTGGACCTATGGAGGGCTTTGAGGCCTATGGTGAAAAAGGGTATATCTTCCCCCCAAAAATACAAAGAAACATTCTGCGAAATTTCTTTCTGATGTGTGTATTCATCTCACAGAGTTAAAGATTTCTCTAAGTTCAGCAGGTTTGAAACAGTCTTTTTCTAGAATCTGCAAGTGGATATTTGAGTTTATTTTGTCCGATGCGGGTTATGAAATATCTCCACATAAAAACTAGACAGAAGCATTCTGAACAAGTTCTCTCTGATCAGTGCATTCAATACACAGAGCTGAAGCTTTCTTTTTATTGAGCAGTTTGGAAACACTCTGTTTGAAGAATCTGCAAGTTGACATTTGGTGGGCTTTGAGGCCTGTGGTGAAAAAGCATATATCTTCCACAAAAACTACACAGAAGCATTCTGCAAAATTTCTTTCTGATGTGTGTATTCATCTCACGGAACTAAAGCTTTTTCTGAGTTCAGCAGATTTTAAACACTCTTTTTCGAGAATCTGCGAGTGGACATATGGGATTATTTTGTCCGAAGCAGGTTATGAAATATCTTCACATAAAAACTAGACAGAAGCATTCTGAACAACTTTCTGATCTGTGCATTCAATACACAGAGCTGAACCTTTCTTTTGATTGAGCAGTTTGGAGACACTCTGTTTGAAGGATCTGCAAGTGGACACTTGGAGGGCTTTGAGGCCTATGGTGAAAAAGGATATATCTTTCCAACAAAAACTGCACAGAAAAATTCTGTGAAATTTATTTCTGATGTGTGTATGCATCTCACGGAGTCAATGCTTTCTCTAAGTTCAGCAGGTTTGAAACAGTCTTTTTCTAGAATCTGCAAGTGGATATTTGAGATTATTTCGTCCGAAGCCGGTTATGAAATATCTTCACATAAAAACTAGACAGAAGCATTCTGAACAGCTTCTTTCTCATCGGTGCATTCAACACACAGAGCTGAAACTTTCTTTTGATTGAGCAGTTTGGAAACACTCTGTTTGAAGAATATGCTAGTGGATATATGGAGGGCTTTGAGGCCTATGATGAAAAAGGATATATCTTCCCACATAAACTACACAGAAACATTTTGCGAAATTTCTTTCTGATGTGTGTATTCATCTCACGGAGTTAAAGCTTTCTCTAAGTTCAGCGGGATTGAAACACTGTTTTTCTAGGATCTGCAAGTGGATATTTGAGATTATTTCGTCCAAAGCGTGTTATGGAATATCTTCACATAAAACAGACAGAAGCATTCTGAACAACTTCTTTCTGATCGGTGCATTGAATACACAGAGCTGAAGCTTTTATTGATTGAGCAGTTTTGAAACACTCTGTTTGAAGAATCTGCATGTGGACATTTGGAGGGCTTTGAGACCTAAGGTGAAAAAGGATATATCTTCACACAAAGCTACACAGAAATATTTTGAGAAATTTCTTTGTGATGTGTGTATTCATCTCAAGGAGTTAAAGCTTTCTCTAAGTGCAGCAGGTTTGAAACAGTCTTTTTCTAGATTCTGCAAGTGGATATTTGAGATTATTTCTTCCGAAGCCTGTTATGGAATATCTTCACTTAAAACATAGACAGAAGCATTCTGAACAACTTCTTTCTGATCAGTGCATTGAATACACAGAGCTGAAGCTTTCTTTTGATTGAGCAGTTTTGAAACTCTCTGTTTGAAGAATCTGCATGTGGACATTTGGAGGGCTTTGAGACCTATGGTGAAAAAGGATATATCTTCCCACAAAGCTACACAGAAATATTTTGCGAAATTTCTTTCTGATGTGTGTATACATCTCAAGGAGTTAAAGCTTTCTCTAAGTTCAGCAGGTTTGAAACAGTCTTTTTCTAGAATCTGCAAGTGGATATTTGAGATTACTTCATCCGAAGCTTGTTATGAAATATCTTCACATAAAAACAAGACAGAAGCATTCAGAACAACTACTTTCTGATCAGTGCATTCAATACACGGAGCTGAACATTTGTTTTGATTGAGCAGTTTGGAAACACTCTGTTTGAAGAATCTGCAAGTGGACATTTGGAGGGCTTTGAGGGCTATGGTTAAAAAGGATATAACTTCCCACAAAAAGTACACAAAAACATTCTGTGAAATTTCTTTCTGATGTGTGTATTCATCTCACGGAGTTAACGCTTCCTCTAAGTTCAGCAGGTTTGAAACAGTCTTTTTTCAGGATCTGCAAGTGGATATTTGAGATTATTTCGTCTGAAGCGGGTTATGAAATATCTTCACATAACAACTAGACAGAAGCATTCTGAACAACTTCTTTCTCATCGGTGCATTCAATACACAGAGCTGAATCTTTCTTTTGATTGAGGAGTTTGGAAACACTCTTTTGAAGACTCTGCAAGTGGACATTTGGAGGGCTTTAAGCCCTGTTGTGAAAAAGGATGTATCTTCACAGAAAAACAAAACAGAAACGTTCTGTGAAATTTCTTCCTGATGTTGGTATTCATCTCACAGAGTTAAAGCTTTCCCTAAATTCAGCAGGTTTGAAACATTCTTTTTCTAGAATCTGCAAGTGGATATTTGTGATTATTTCGTCCAAAGCGGTTTATGAATTATCTTCACATAAAAACTAGACAGAAGCATTCTAACCAACTTCCTTCTGATCGGTGCAATCAATACACAGAGCTGAAGCTTTCATTTGATTGAGCAGTTTGGAAACACTGTGTTTGAAGAATATGCAAGTGGTCGGTTATAAGGCTTTGAGGACTACGATGAAAAAGCATATATCTTCCCAGAAAAACTACACAGTAGAATTCTGCGAAATTTCTTTCTGATGTGTTTATTCATTTCACGGAGTTAGAGCTTTCTCTATGTTCAGCAGGTTTGAAACAGTCTTTTTCTAGAATCCGCAGGTGGATATTTGAGATTATTTCATCCGAAGCCATTTATTAAATATCATCACATAAAAACTAGACAGAATCATTCTGAACAACTTTTTCTGATCAGTTCATTCAATACACAGAGCTGAACCTTTCTTTTGGTTGAGCAGTTTGGAAACACTCTGTGTGAAGAATCTGCAAGTGGAAATTTGGTGGGCTTTGAGGCCTATGATGAAAAAGATACATCTTCCCACAAAAACTACACAGCACAGACACACTCTGCGAAATTTCTTTCTGATGTGTGTATTCATCTCACGGAGTTACAGCTTTCTCTATGTTCAGCACGTTTGAAAAAGTATTTTTCTAGAATCTGCAAGTGTATATTTGAGATTATTTCGTCCGAAGCGGGTTATGAAATATCTTCACATAAAAACTAGACAGAAGCATTCTGAACAAGTTCTCTCTGATCGGTGCATTCAATACACAGAGCTGAAGCTTTCTTTTTATTGAGCAGTTTGGAAACACTCTGTTTGAAGAATCTGCAAGTGGACATTTGGAGGGCTTTGAGGCCTATGGTGAAAAAGGATATATCTTCCCACAAAAACTACACAGAATAATTCTGCGAAATTTGTTTCTGAAGTGTGTATTCATCTTAGGGAGTTAAAGCTTTCTCTAAGTTCAGCAGGTTTGAAGCAGTCTTTTTCTAGAATCTGCAGGTGGATATTTGAGATTATTTCGTCAGAAATGGGTTATGAAATGTCTTCACATAAAAACTAGACAGAAGCATTCTGAACAACTTCTTTCTGATTAGTGCATTCAATACACACAGCTGAAACTTTCTTTTGATTGAGCAGTTTGGAAACATGCTGTTTGAAGTATCTGCAGGTGGACATATGAATGGCTTTGAGGCCTATGGTGAAAAAGGATATATCTTCCCCCAAAAACTACTCAGAAACATTCTGCGAAATTTCTTTCTGATGTGTGTATTCATCTCACGGAGTTAAAGCTTTCTCTAAGTTCAGCAGGTTTGATATAGTCTTTTTCTAGAATCTGCAAGTGGATATTTCAGTTTATTTCATCCGATGCGGGTTATGAATTATTTCCACATAAAAACTAGACAGAAGCATTCTGAACAAGTTCTCTCTGATCGGTGCATTCAATACACAGAGCTGAAGCTTTCTTTTTATTGAGCAGTTTGGAAACACTCTGTTTGAAGAATCTGCAAGTTGACATTTGGTGGGCTTTGAGGCCTGTGGTGAAAAAGAATATATCTTCCACAAAAACTACACAGAAGCATTCTGCGAAATTTCTTTTTGATGTGTGTATTCATCTCATGGAGTTAAAGCTTTCTCTGAGTTCAGAAGGTTTGAAACAGTCTTTTTCTAGAATGTGCAAGTTGATATTTGAGATTATTTCATCCGAAGCAGATTATGAAATATCTTCAAATAAAAACTAGACAGAAGCATTCTGAACAACTTCTTTCTGATCGGTGTATTCAATACACAAAGCTGAATATTTCTTTTGATTGAGCAGTTTGGAAAAACTCTCTTAGAAGAATCTGCAATTGGACATTTGGAGGGCTTTGAGGCCTAAGGTGAAAAAGGATGTATCTTCCCACAAAAACTACAGAGAAACATTCTGCGAAATTTCTTTCTGATGTGTGTATTCATCTCATGGAGTTAAAGCTTTCTCTGAGTTCCGCAGGTTTGAAACACTCTTTTTCGAGAATCTGCGAGTGGATATATGGGATTATTTTGTCCGAAGCGGGTTATGAAATATCTTCACATAAATACTAGACAGAAGCATTCTGAACAACTTTCTGATCTGTGCATTCAACACACAGAGCTGAGCCTTTCTTTTTATTGAGCAGTTTGGAAACACTCTGTTTGAAGTATCTGCAAGTGGACATTTGGGGGACTTTGAGGCCTATGGTGAAAAAGGATATATCTTTCCAAGAAAAACTGCACAGAAATATTCTGCGAAATTTATTTCTGATGTGTGTATGCATCTCATGGAGTAAAAGCTTTCTCTAAGCTCAGCAGGTTTGAAACAGTCTTTTTCTAGAATCTGCAAGTGGATATTTGAGATTATTTCGTCCGAAACACGTTATGGAACATCCTCACATAAAAATTAGACAGAAACATTCTGAACAACTTCCTTCTGATTGGTGCATTCAATACACAGAGCTGAAACTTTCTTTTGATTGAGCAGTTTGGAAACACTCTGTTTGAAAAATATGCAAGTGGACATGTGGAGGGCTTTGAGGCCTATGATGAAAAAGGATATATCTTCCCCCAAAAAATACACAGAAACATTCTGCGAAATTTCTTTCTGATGTGTGCATTCATCTCGTGGAGTTAAAGCTTTCTCTAATTTCTGCAGTTTTGAAACACTGTTTTTCTATAATCTGCAAGTGGATATTTGAGATTATTTCGTCCGAAGCCGATTATGACATATCTTCACATAAAAACTAGACAGAAGCATTCTGAACAACTTCTTTCTCATCGGTGAATTCAACACACAGAGCTGAAACTTTCTTTTGATTGAGCAGTTTGGAAACACTCTGTTTGAAGAATCTGCAAGTGGACATTTGGAGGGCTTTGAGGCCTATGGTGAAAAAGGATATATCTTCCCACAAAAACTACACAGAAACATTCTGCGAAATTTCTTTCTTATGTTTGTATTCATCTCACGGAGTTAAAACTTTGTCTAATTTCAGCAGGTTTCAAACAGTCTTTTCCTAGAATCTGTAATTGGATATTTGAGATTATTTCATCCGAAGCGGGTTATCAAATATCTTCACATAAAAACTAGACAGTAGCATTCTGAACAACATCGTTCTGATTGGTGCATTCAGTACACAGAGCTGAACCTTTCTTTTGATGGAGCATTTTGGAAACACTCTGTTTGAAGAATCTTCAAGTTGACATTTGGTGCGCTTTGAGGCCTCTGGTGAAAAAGGATATATCTTCCCACAAAAACTACACAGAAATATTCTGCAAAATTTCTTTCTGATGTTTGTATTCATCTCACAGAGTTAAAGCTTTCTCTATGTTCAGCAGGTTTGAAACAGTCTTTTGCTAGAATCTGCAAGTGGATATTTGAGATTATTTCGTCCAAAGTGGGTTATGAAATATATTCACATAAAAATTAGACAGTAGCATTCTGAACAACATCATTCTGATTGGTGCATTCAATACACGGAGCTCAAACTTTCGTTTGATGGAGCAGTTTGGAAACACTCTGATTGAAGAATCTGCAAGTGGACGTTTGGAGGGCTTTGAGGCCTATGGTGAAAAAGGATATATCTTCCCACAAAAACTACACAGAAACATTCTGCGAAATTACTTTCTGATGTGTGTATTCATCTCAAGGATTTAAAGCTTTCTCTAAGTTCAGCAGGTTTGAAACAGTATTTTTCTAGAATCTGAAAATGGATATTTTAGATTATTTCATCCAAAGTGGGTTATGAAATATCTTCATATAAAAACTAGACAGAAGTATTCTGAACAACTTCTTTCTGATCGGTGCATTCAATGCACAGAGCTGAACCTTTCGTTTGATTGAGCAGTTTGGAAACACTCTGTTTGAAGAATGTCCAATGGACATTTAGAGGGCTTTGAGGCGTATGGTGAAAAACTATATCTTCCCACAAAAACTACACAGAAACATTCTGTGAAATTTCTTTCTGATGTGTGTATTTATCTCATGGAGTTAAGGCTTTCTCTACGTTCCGCAGGTTACAAACAGTCCTTTTCTAGAATCTGCAGGTGGATATTTGAGATTATTACGTCCAAAGCAGGTTATGAAATATCTTCACATAAAAACTAGACAGAAGGATTTTGAACAACATCGTTCTGATCGGTGCATTCAGTACACAGAGCTGAACCTCTCTTTTGATGGAGCAGTTTGGAAACACTCTGATTGAAGAATCTGCAATTGGACATTTGGAGGGCTGTGAGGCCAATGGTGAAAAAGGATATATCTTCCCACAAAAACTACACAGAAACATTCTGTGGAATTTCTTTCTAATGTTTGTATTCATCTCACGTAGTTAAAGCTTTCTCTAAGTTCAGCAGGTTTGAAACAGTCTTTTTCTAGGATCTGCAAGTGGATATTTTAGATTATTTCGTCCAAAGCATGTTATGAAATATCTTCACATAAAAACTAGATAGTAGCATTCTGAACAACATCGTTCTGATCAGTGCATTCCATACACAGAGCTGAACCTTTCGTTTGATGGAGCAGTTTGGAAATGCTCTGTTTGAAGAATCTGCAAGTGGACATTTGGAGATCATTGAGGCCGATGGTGAAAAAGGACATATTTTTCCACAAAAACTACACAGAAACATTCTGCGAAATTTCTTTCTGATGTGTGTATTCATCTCTAAGATTTAAAGCTCTCTCTAAGTTCAGCAGGTTTGAAAGAGTATTTTTCTAAAATCTGCAAGTGGATATTTTAGAATATTTTGTCCAAAGTGGGTTATGAAATATCTTCACATAAAAACTAGACAGAAGCATTCTGAACAACTTCTTTCTGATTGGTGCATTCAATACACAGAGCTGAAACTTTCTTTTGACTGAGCAGTTTGGAAACACTCTTTTTGAACAATCTGCAAGTGGGCATTTTGAGGGCTTTGAGGCCTATGGTGAAAAAGGATATATCTTCCCACAAAAACTACACAGAAACATTCTGCGAAATTTCCTTCTGACGTTTGTATTCATCTCACGGAGTTAAAGCTTTCTCTAACTTCAGAGGTTTGAAACAGTCTTTTTCTAGAATCTGCAATTGGATATTTGAGATTATTTCATCTGAAGCGGGTTATGAAATATCTTCACATAAAAACTAGACAGTAGCATTCTGAACAGCATCTTTCCTATCGGTGCATTCAGTACAGAGAGCTGAACCTTTCTTTTGATGGGGCATTTTGGAAACACTCTGTTTGAAGAGTCTGCAAGTGGACATTTGGAGGGCTTTGAGGCCTATGGTGAAAAAGGATATATCTTCCCACAAAAACTACACAGAAATATTCTGCAAAATTTCTTTCTGATGTTTGTATTCATCTCACAGAGTTAAAGCTTTCTCTATGTTCAGCAGGTTTGAAACAGTCTTTTGCTAGAATCTGCAAGTGGATATTTGAGATTATTTCGTCCAAAGTGGGTTATGAAATATATTCACATAAAAATTAGACAGTAGCATTCTGAACAACATCATTCTGATTGGTGCATTCAATACACGGAGCTCAAACTTTCGTTTGATGGAGCAGTTTGGAAACACTCTGATTGAAGAATCTGCAAGTGGACGTTTGGAGGGCTTTGAGGCCTATGGTGAAAAAGGATATATCTTCCCACAAAAACTACACAGAAACATTCTGCGAAATTACTTTCTGATGTGTGTATTCATCTCAAGGATTTAAAGCTTTCTCTAAGTTCAGCAGGTTTGAAACAGTATTTTTCTAGAATCTGAAAATGGATATTTTAGATTATTTCATCCAAAGTGGGTTATGAAATATCTTCATATAAAAACTAGACAGAAGTATTCTGAACAACTTCTTTCTGATCGGTGCATTCAATGCACAGAGCTGAACCTTTCGTTTGATTGAGCAGTTTGGACACACTCTGTTTGAAGAATGTCCAATGGACATTTAGAGGGCTTTGAGGCGTATGGTGAAAAACTATATCTTCCCACAAAAACTACACAGAAACATTCTGTGAAATTTCTTTCTGATGTGTGTATTTATCTCATGGAGTTAAGGCTTTCTCTACGTTCCGCAGGTTACAAACAGTCCTTTTCTAGAATCTGCAGGTGGATATTTGAGATTATTACGTCCAAAGCAGGTTATGAAATATCTTCACATAAAAACTAGACAGAAGGATTTTGAACAACATCGTTCTGATCGGTGCATTCAGTACACAGAGCTGAACCTCTCTTTTGATGGAGCAGTTTGGAAACACTCTGATTGAAGAATCTGCAATTGGACATTTGGAGGGCTGTGAGGCCAATGGTGAAAAAGGATATATCTTCCCACAAAAACTACACAGAAACATTCTGTGGAATTTCTTTCTAATGTTTGTATTCATCTCACGTAGTTAAAGCTTTCTCTAAGTTCAGCAGGTTTGAAACAGTCTTTTTCTAGGATCTGCAAGTGGATATTTTAGATTATTTCGTCCAAAGCATGTTATGAAATATCTTCACATAAAAACTAGATAGTAGCATTCTGAACAACATCGTTCTGATCAGTGCATTCCATACACAGAGCTGAACCTTTCGTTTGATGGAGCAGTTTGGAAATGCTCTGTTTGAAGAATCTGCAAGTGGACATTTGGAGATCATTGAGGCCGATGGTGAAAAAGGACATATTTTTCCACAAAAACTACACAGAAACATTCTGCGAAATTTCTTTCTGATGTGTGTATTCATCTCTAAGATTTAAAGCTCTCTCTAAGTTCAGCAGGTTTGAAAGAGTATTTTTCTAAAATCTGCAAGTGGATATTTTAGAATATTTTGTCCAAAGTGGGTTATGAAATATCTTCACATAAAAACTAGACAGAAGCATTCTGAACAACTTCTTTCTGATTGGTGCATTCAATACACAGAGCTGAAACTTTCTTTTGACTGAGCAGTTTGGAAACACTCTTTTTGAACAATCTGCAAGTGGGCATTTTGAGGGCTTTGAGGCCTATGGTGAAAAAGGATATATCTTCCCACAAAAACTACACAGAAACATTCTGCGAAATTTCCTTCTGACGTTTGTATTCATCTCACGGAGTTAAAGCTTTCTCTAACTTCAGAAGGTTTGAAACAGTCTTTTTCTAGAATCTGCAATTGGATATTTGAGATTATTTCATCTGAAGCGGGTTATGAAATATCTTCACATAAAAACTAGACAGTAGCATTCTGAACAGCATCTTTCCTATCGGTGCATTCAGTACAGAGAGCTGAACCTTTCTTTTGATGGGGCATTTTGGAAACACTCTGTTTGAAGAGTCTGCAAGTGGACATTTGGAGGGCTTTGAGGCCTATGGTGAAAAAGGATATATCTTCCCACAAAAACTACACAGAAATATTCTGCAAAATTTCTTTCTGATGTTTGTATTCATCTCACAGAGTTAAAGCTTTCTCTATGTTCAGCAGGTTTGAAACAGTCTTTTGCTAGAATCTGCAAGTGGATATTTGAGATTATTTCGTCCAAAGTGGGTTATGAAATATATTCACATAAAAATTAGACAGTAGCATTCTGAACAACATCATTCTGATTGGTGCATTCAATACACGGAGCTCAAACTTTCGTTTGATGGAGCAGTTTGGAAACACTCTGATTGAAGAATCTGCAAGTGGACGTTTGGAGGGCTTTGAGGCCTATGGTGAAAAAGGATATATCTTCCCACAAAAACTACACAGAAACATTCTGCGAAATTACTTTCTGATGTGTGTATTCATCTCAAGGATTTAAAGCTTTCTCTAAGTTCAGCAGGTTTGAAACAGTATTTTTTTGAATCTGAAAGTGGATATTTTAGATTATTTCTTCCGAAGCGGGTTATGAAATATCTTCATATAAAAACTAGACTGAAGTATTCTGAACAACTTCTTTCTGATGGGTGCATTCAATACACAGAACTGAACCTTTCTTTTGATTGAGCAGTTTGGAAACAATCTGTTTGAAGAATCTGCAAGTGGACATTTGGAGGGCTTTGAGGCCGATGGTGAAAAAGTATATATTTTTCCACAAAAACTACACAGAAACATTCTGTGAAATTTCTTTCTGATGTGTGTATTCATCTCTAAGATTTAAAGCTTTCTCTAAGTTCAGCAGGTTTGAAAGAGTATTTTTCTAAAATCTGCAAGTGGATATTTTAGATTATTTCGTCCAAAGGGGGTTAGGAAATATCTTCACATAAAAACTAGACAGAAGCATTCTGAACAACTTCTTTCCGATTGGTGCATTCAACACACAGAGCTGAAACTTTCTTTTGACTGAGCAGTTTGGAAACACTCTTTTTGAAGAATCTGCAAGTGGACATTTGGAGGGCTTTGAGGCCTACGGTGAAAAAGGATACATCTTCCCACAAAAACTACACAGAAACATTCTGCGAAATTTCCTTCTGATGTTTGTATTCATCTCGTGGAGTTAAAGCTTTCTCTAATTTCAGCAGGTTTGAAACAGTCTTTTTCTAGAATCTGCAATTGGATATTTGAGATTATTTCATCCAAAGCGGATTATGAAATATCTTCACATAAAAACTAGACAGTAGCATTCTGAACAACAACATTCTGATCGGTGCATTCAGTACACAGAGCTGAATCTTTCTTTTGATGGAGCAATTTGGAAACACTCTGTTTGAAGGATCTGCAAGTGGACATTTTGTGCGCTTTGAGGCCTCTGGTGAAAAAGGATATATCTTCCCACAAAAACTACACTGAAACATTCTGCAAAATTTCTTTCTGATGGGTGTATTCATCACAAGGAGTTAAAGCTTTCTCTATGTTCAGCAGGTTTGAAACAGTCTTTTTATAGAATCTGCAAGTGGATATTTGAGATTATTTCATCCAAAGCGGTTTATGAAATATCTTCACATAAAAACTAGACAGAGGCATTCTGGACAACTTCCTTCTGATCGTTGCATTCAATACACAGAGCTGAACTTTCCTTTTGATGGAGCAGTTTGGAAATGCTCTGTTTGAAGAATCAGCAAGTGGGCATTTGGAGGGCTTTGTGGCCTATGATGAAAAAGGATATATCTTCCCACAAAAACTACACAGAAACATTCTGGGAAATTTCCTTCTCATGTATGTATTCATCTCACAGAGTTAAAGCTTTCTCTTATTTCAGCAGGTTTGAAAC
Source organism: Nomascus leucogenys (assembly GCF_006542625.1). NCBI lineage: Eukaryota > Metazoa > Chordata > Mammalia > Primates > Hylobatidae > Nomascus > Nomascus leucogenys. The sequence goes on from NC_044401.1 coordinate 27,773,652, forward strand.
AGTCTTTTTCTAGAATCTGCAAGTGGATATTTGAGATTATTTCGTCGGAAGCAGGTTATGAAATATCTTCACATGAAAACTAGACAGAGGCATACTGAGCAACATTTTTCTGATCAGTGCATTCAATACACAGAGCTGAAACTTTCGTTTGATTGAGCTGTTTGGAAACACTTTGTTTGAAGTATCTGCAAGTGGATATTTGGAGGGCTTTGAGGCCGATGGTGAAAAAGGATATATCTTCCCACAATAACTACACAGAAACATTCTGAGACATTTCTTTCTGATGTTTGTATTCATCTCATGGAGCTAAAGCTTTCTCTAAATTCAGCAGGCTTGAAACAGTCTTTTTCTAGGATCTGGAAGTGGATATTTGAGATTATTTCATCGAAAGCGGGTTATGAAATATCTTCACATAAAAATGAGACAATAGCATTCTGAACAACATCATTCTGATCAGTTCATTCAATGCACAGAGCTGAACATTTCGTTTGATGGAGCAGTTTGGAAACACTCTGTTTGAAGAATCTGCAAGTGGACATTTGGTGCGCTTTGAGGCCTCTGATGAAAAAGGATATATCTTCCCACAAAAACTACACTGAAACATTCTGGAAAATTTCTTTCTGATGTTTTTATTCATCTCACGGAGTTAAAGCTTTCTCTATGTTCAGCAGGTTTGAAACAGTCTTTTACTAGAATCTGCAAGTGAATATTTGAGATTGTTTCATCCGAAGAGGGTTATGAAATATATTCACTTAAAAATTAGACAGGAGCATTCTGAACAACATCGTTCTGATTGGTGCATTCAATACACAGAGCTCAAACTTTCGTTTGATGGAGCAGTTTGGAAACACTCTTTTTGAAGGATCTGCAAGTGGACGTTTGGAGGGCTTTGTGGCCTATGGTGAAAAAGGATATATCTTCCCACAAAAACTACACAGAAACATTCTGCGAAATTACTTTCTGATGTGTTTATTCATATCAAGGATTTAAAGCTTTCTCTAAGTTCCGCAGGTTACAAACAGTGTTTTTCTAGAATCTGCAGGTGGATATTTGAGATTATTGTGTCCAAAGCAGGTTATGAAATATCTTCACATAAAAACTAGACAGAAGCATTCTGAACAACTTCTTTCTGATCAGTGCATTCAATACACAGAGCTGAAACTTTCTTTTATTGAGCAGTTTGGAAACAATCTGTTTGAAGAATCTGCAATTGGACATTGGGAGGGCTGTGAGGCCTATGGTGAAAAAGGATATATCTTCCCACAGAAACTACACAGAAACATTCTGCGAAATTTCTTTCTGATGTTTGTATTCATCTCACGTAGTTAAAGCTTTCTCTATGTTCAGCAGGTTTGAAACAGTCTTTTTATAGAATCTGCAAGTGGATATTTGAGATTATTTCGTCCAATGCGTGTTATTAAATATCTTCGCATAAAAACTAGACAGAAGCATTCTGAACAACTTCTTTCTGATGTATACATTCAATACACAGATTTGAACCTTTCTAATGATTGAGCAGTTTGGAAACACTCTGTTTGAAGAATCTGCAATTGGACATTTGGAGTGCTTTCAGGCCTATAGTGAAAAACGATATATCTTCCCACAAAAACTACACAGAAACATACTGCGAAATTTCTTTCTGATGTGTGTATTCATCTCACAGAGTTCAACGTTTCTCTAGGTTCAGCAGGTATGAAACTGTCTTTTTCTAGAATCTGCAAGTGAATATTTGAGAGTATATTGTCCAATGCGGGTTATGAAATATCTTCTCATAAAAACTAGACAGAAGCATTCTGAACAACTTCTTTGTGATGTACGCATTCAATACACAGAGTTGAACCATTCTAATGATTGAGCGGTTTGGAAACACTCTGTTTCAAGGATATGCAAGTGGACATTTGGAGTGCTTTCAGGCCTATGGTGAAAAAGGATGTATCTTCCCACAAAAACTACACAGAAGCATTTTTCGAAATTTCTTTGTGATGTGTGTATTCATCTCACAGACTTAAAGGTTTCTATAGGTACAGCAGGTTTGAAACAGTCTTTTTCTAGAATCTGCAAGTGGATTTTTGAGATTATTTCATCCATTGTGGGTTATGAAATATCTTCACATAAAAACTAGACAGAAGCATTCTGAACAACTACTTCCTGATGTCTGCATTCAGTACACAGAGCTGAATCTTTCTAATGAATGAGCAGTTTGTAAACACTCTGTTTGAATAATCTGCAAGTGGACATTTGGTGTGCTTTCAGGCCAATATTGAAAAAGGGTATATCTTCCCAAAAAAACTACACAGAAGCATTCTGCGAAATTTCATTGTGATGTGTGTATTCGTCTCACAGAGTTAAAGGTTTCTCTACGTTCAGCAGCTTTGAAACAGTCTTTTTCTAGAATCTGCAAGTGGATATTTGAGATTATTTCGTCCAAAGCGGGTTATGAACTATCTTCATATAAAAACTACACAGAAGCATTCTGAAAAACTTCTTTCTGATGTATGCATTCAATACACAGAGTTGAACCATTCTAATGATTGAGCAGTTTGGAAACACTCTGTTTGAAGGATATGCAAGTGGACATTTGGAGTGCTTTCAGGCCTATAGTGAAAAAGGATGTATCTTCCCACAAAAACTACACAGAAGCATTTTTCGAAATTTCTTTGTGATGTGTGTATTCATCTCACAGACTTAAAGGTTTCTATAGGTACAGCAGGTTTGAAACAGTCTTTTTCTAGAATCTGCAAGTGGATATTTTAGATTGTTTGGTCCAATGCGGGTTATGAAATATCTTCATATAAAAACTAGACAGAAGCTTTCTGAACAACTACTTCCTGATGTCTGCATTCAGTACACAGAGCTGAATCTTTCTAATGATTCAGCAGCTTGTAAACACTCTGTTTGAAGAATCTGCAAGTGGACATTTGGTGTGCTCTCAGGCCAATGTTGAAAAAGGATATATCTTCCCAAAAACACTACACAGAAGCATTCTGCGAAATTACTTTCAGATGTTTGTATTCATCTCACAGAGTTGAAGCTTTCTCTAGGTTCAGCAGGTATGAAACAGTCTTTTTGTAGAATCTGTAAGAGGATATTTGAGATTGTTTCATCCAATGCGTGCTATTAAATATCTTCACATAAAAACTAGACAGAAGCATTCTGAACAACTTCTTTCTGACGTATGCATTCAATACACAGAGCTGAACCTTTCTAATGATTGAGCAGTTTGGAAACACTCTGTTTGAAGTATCCGCAACTGGACATTTGGAGTGCTTTCATGCCTACGATGAAAAAGGATATATCTTCCCACAAAAACTACACAGAAGCATTCTCTGAAATTTCTTCCTGAAGTGTGTATTCATCTCACAGAGTTAAAGCTTTCTCTAGGTTCAGAGAGTTTGAAACAGTCTTTTTCTAGAATCTGCATGTGGATATTTGAGATTATTTCATCCAAAGCTGGTTATGAAATATCTTCACATAAAAAGTACACAGAAGCATTCTGAACAACTTCTTTCTGATGTATGCATGCAGTATACATAGCTGAACCTTTCTAATGATTGAGCAGTTTGGAAACACTCTGTTTGAAGAATCTGCAAGTGGACATTTGGAGGGCTTTAATGCCTATGATGAAAAAGGATATATCTTCCCACAAAAACTACACAGAAACATTCTGCGAAATTTCTTTCTCATGTGTGTATTCATCTCACGGAGTTAAAGCTTTCTCTAAATTCAGCAGGTTTGAAACAGTCTTTTCCTAGAATCTGCAAATGGATATTTGAGATTATTTCGTCCAATGCGGGTTATGAAATATCTTCACATAAAAACTACACAGAAGCATTCTAAACAACTTCTAAGTGTTGTATGCATTCAGTACACAGAGCTGAAACTTTCTAATGATTGAGCAGTTTGGAAATGCTCTGTTTGAAGAATCAGCAAGTGGACATTTGCAGTGCATTGAGGCTTATGGTGAAAAAGGATATATCTTCCCACAAAACTACACAGAATCATTTTTTGAAATTTCTTTGTGATGTGTGTATTCATCTCACAGAGTTAAAGCTTTCTCTAGGATCAGCAGGTTTGAAACATTCTTTTTCTAGAATCTGCAAGTGGATATTTGCGATTATTTCATCCAAAGCCGTTTAAGAAATGTCTTCACATAAAAACTAGACAGAAGCATTCTGAACAACTTCTTTCTGATGTATACATTCAATACACAGTGCTGAACATTTCTATTGATTGAGCAGTTTGGAAACACTCTGTTTGAAGAATCTGCAAATGGACATTTGGAGTTCTCTGAGGCCTGTGGTGAAAAAGAATATATCTTCCCACAAAAACTACACAGAAGCATTCTTCGAAATTTCTTTCTAATGTGTGTATTCATCTCACCGAGTTAAAGCTTTCTCTAGGTTCAGCAGGTTTGAAACCATCTTTTTCTAGAATCTGCAAGTGGATATTTCAGACTATTTCGTCCAATGCGGGTTATGAAATATCTTCATATAAAAACTAGACAGAAGCATTCTGAACAACTGCTTTCTGATATATGCATTCAGTATACAGTGCTGAACTTTTCTATTGATTGAGCAGTTTGGAAAGACTCTGTTTGAAGAATCTGCAGGTGGACATTTGTAGTACTTTGAAGCCTATGGTGAAAAAGGCAATATCTTCCCATAGGAACTACACAGAAGCATTCTGCGAGATTTCTTTGTGATGTGTGCATTCATCTCTCAGAGTTGAAGCTTTCTTTAGTTGAAGAGGTTAGAAACAGTCTTTTTGTAGAATCTACAAGTGGATATTTGTGATTTTTTCATCCAATGCGGGTTTTGAAATATCTTCACATAAAAACAAGAGAGAAGAATTCTGAACAACCACTTTCTCATCCCTGCACTCAACACACAGAATTGAACCTTTCTTTTGATTGAGCAGTTTTGACACACTCTCTTTGAAGAATCTGCACGTAGCAATTTGGAGTGCTTTGGGGCCTATGGTGAAAAATGAAATATCTTCCATAAAAACTACACAGAAGCATTCTGCGAAGTTTCTTTGTGATATGTGCATTTATCTCTCAGAGTTGAGGCTTTGTTTTAGTTGAAGAGGTTAGAAACAGTCTTTTCATAGAATCTGCAAGTGGATACTTGAGATTATTTCGTCCAATGCGGGTTTTGAAATGTCTTCACATATAAACAAGACAGAAGCATTCTGAACAACTACTTTCTGATCCGTGCATTCAACAAACAGAGTTGAAACTTTATTTTGATTGAGCAGATTTGAAACACTCTGTTTGAAGAATCTGCAAGTGGACATTTGTAGTGCTTTGAAGACTATGGTGAAAAAGGAAATATCTTCCCATAAAAACTACACAGAAGCATTCTGCAAAATTTGTTTGTGATGTTTGCATTCATCTCACAGAGTTGAAGCTTTCTTTTAGTTGAGGAGGTTAGAAACTGTCTTTTTGTAGAATCTGCAAGTGGATATTTGAGATTATTTCATCCAATGAGGGTTTTGAAATATCTTCAAGTAAAAACAAGACAGAAGCATTCTGAACAACCACTTTCTCATCCCTGCATTCAACACACAGTGTTGAACCTTTCTTTTGATTGAGCAGTTTTGAATCACTCTCTTTGAAGGATCTGCACTTAGAAATTTGGAGTGCTTTGGGGCCAATGTTGAAAAAGGAAATATATTCCCATAAAAACTACACAGAAGTATTCTGAGAAATTACTTTGTGATGTGTGCATTCATCTCACAGAGTTGAAGCTTTCTTTTAGTTGAAGAGGTTGAAGCAGTCTTTTTGTAGAATCTGCAAGTGGATATTTGAGATTATTTCATCCAACGTGGGTTTTGAAATATCTTCACATAAAAACAAGACAGAAGCATTCTGAGGAACCTCTTTCTCATCCCTGCATTCAACACACAGAGTTGAAACTTTCTTTTGATTCATCAGTTTGAAACACTCTCTTTAAAGAATCTGCACGTAGAAATTTTGAGAGCTTTTGGGCTTACGGTGAAAAAGGAAATATCTTCCCATAAAAACTACACAGAAGCATTCTGAGAAATTTCTTTATGATGCGTTCATTCATCTCCCAGAGTCGAAGCTTTCTTTTAGTTGAAGATGTTTGAAACAGTCTTTCTGTAGTATCTGCAAGTGGATATTTGAGATTATTTTGTCCAATGCGGGTTTTGAAATATCTTTACATAAAAACAAGAGAGAAGCATTCTGAACAACTACTTTCTGATCCATGCATTCAACAAACAGAGTTGAACCTTTCTTTTGATTGAGCAGTTTGGAAACACTCTCTTTGAAGAATCTGCACGTAGAAATTTGGAGTGCTTTGGGGCCTATGGTGAAAAAGGAAATATCTTCCTATAAAAACTACACAGAAGCATTCTGCGAAATTTCTTTGTGATGTGTGCATTCATCTCACATAGTTGAAGCTTTTTTTTAGTTGAAGAGGTTAGGAACAGTCTTCTTGTAGAATGTGCAATGGATATTTGAGATTATTTCGTCCAATGCTGGTTTTGAAATATCTTCCTATAAAAACAAGACAGAAGCATTCTGCACAACCACTTTCTGATCTGTGTATTCAACACAAAGAGTTGAACCTTTGATTTGATTGAGCAGTTTTGAAATACTCTCTTTGAAGAATCTGCAAGTAGATATTTGAATTACTTTGGGGCATATAGTGAAAAAGGAAATATCTTCCCATAAAAACTACACAGAAGCATTCTGCGAAATTTCATTGTCATGTGTGCTTTCATCTCAAAGAGTAGAAGCTGTCTTTTAGTTGAAGAGGTTTGAAACAGTCTATTTGTAGAATCTGCAATGTGATATTTGAGATTATTTCGTCCAATGCGGGTTTTGAAATATCTTCACATGAAAACTAGACAGAAGCATTCTGAACAACCTCTTTCTGATCCATGCATTCAACACACAGAGTTGAACCTTTCTTTTGATTGAGTAGGTTTGAAACACTCTCTTTGAAGAATCTGCAAGTGGACATTTGGAGGGCTTTGAAGCCTATGGTGAAAAAGGAAATATCTTCCCATAAAAACTACACAGAAGCAATCTGCGAAATTTCTTTATGATGTGTGCATTTGTCTCACAGAGTTGAAGCTTTCTTTTAGTTGTAGAGGTTATAAACAGTCTTTTTGTAGAATCTGCAAGTGGATATTTGAGATTATTTCGCCCAATGCCGTTTTTGAAATATCTTCACATAAAAACAAGACAGAAGCATTGTGAACAATAACTTTCCCATCCCTGCATTCAACACACATAGTTGAACCTTTCTTTTGATTAAGCAGTTTTGAAACTCTCTCTTTGAAGAATCTGTACGTAGAAATTTGGAGTGCTTTGGGGCCTATGGTGAAAAAGGAAATATCCTCACATAAAAACTACAAAGAAGCATTCTGTGAAATTTTTTTGTGATGCGTTCATTCATCTCACAGAGTTGAAGCTTTCTTTTAGCTGAACAGGTTAGAAACATTATTTTTGTAGAATCTGCCAGTGGATATTTGAGATTATTTCGTCCAATGTGAGTTTTGAAATATCTTCACATAAAAACAAGACAGAAGCATTCTGAACAACCACTTTCTGATCCGTGCATTCAACACACAGAGTTGAACCTTTCTTTTAATTAAGTAGGTTTGAATCACTCTGTTTGAAGTATCTGCAAGTGGACATTTGGAGGGCTTTGAAGCCTATGGTGAAAAAGGAAATATCTTCCCATAAAAACTACACAGAAGCATTCTGCGAAATTTCTTTGTGATGTGTTCATTCATCTCTCCGAGTTGAAGCTTTGTTTTAGTTGAAGAGGTTAGAAACAGTCTTTTTGTAGAATCTGCAAGTTTATATTTGAGATTATTTCGTCCAATGCGGGTTTTGAAATACCTTCACATAAAAACACAACAGAAGCATTCTGAACAACTTCTTTCTGATCCGTGTATTCAACACACAGAGTTGAAACTTTCTTTTGATTGAGCAGATTTGAAACACTCTGTTTGAAGAATCTGCAAGTGGACATTTGGAGTGCTTTGGCCCTATGGTGAAAAAAGAAATATCTTCCCATAAATACTACACAGAAGCATTTTGCAAAGTTTCTTTGTTATGTGTGCATTCATCTCTCAGTGTTGAAGTTTTGTTTTAGTTGAAGAGGTTAGAAACAGTCTTTTTGTAGAATCTGCAAATGGATATTTGAGATTATTTTTTCCAATTGGGTTTTGAAATATCTTCACTTAAAAACAACACAGAAGCATTCTGAACAACCTCTTTCTCATCCCTGCATTCAACACACAGAGTTGAACCTTTCTTTTGATTGAGGAGTTTTGAAACACTCTCTTTGAAGAATCTGCACATAGAAATTTGGAATACTTTGGGGCCTATGGTGAAAAAGGAAATATCCTCTCATAAAAACTACACAGAAGCATTCTGTGAAATTTCTTTGTGATGCAGTCACTCATCTCACAGAGTTGAAGCTTTCTTTTAGTTGAAGAGCTTGGAAACATTCTTTTTGTAGAATCTGCAAGTGGATATTTGAGGTTATTTCGCACAATTCATGTTTTGAAATATCTTCACATAAAAACAAGACAGAAGCATTCTGAACAACCTCTTTCTGATGCGTGCATTCAACACGCAGAGTTCAACCTTTCTTCTGATTAAGTAGGTTTGAAACACTCTGTTTGAAGAATCTGCAAGTGAACATTTGGAGTGCTTTGAAGCCTATGGTGAAAAAGGAAATATCTTCCCATAAAAACTACACAGAAGCATTCTGCGAAATTTCTTTGTGATGTGTGGATTCATCTCACAGAGTTGAAGGTTTCTTTTAGTTGAACAGGTTACCAACGTCTTTTTGTAGAATCTACAGGTAGATATTTGAGATTATTTCGTCCAATGCAGGTTTTGAAATACCTTCACATAAAAACAAGACAGAAGCTTTCTGAACAACTTCTTTCTGATCCGTGCATTCAACACACAGAGTTGAAACTTTCTTTTGATTGATCAGATTTGAAACACTCTGTTTGAAGAATCTGCAAGTGGACACTTCAAGTGCTTTGGGCCTATGGTGAAAAAGGAATTATCTTTCCATAAAAACTACACAGAAGCATTCTTTGAAATTTTTTTGTGATGTGTGCATTCGTCTCTCAGAGTTGAAGCTTTGTTTTAGTTGAAGAGGTTAGAAACAGTCCTTTTGTGGAATCTGCAAGTGGATATTTGAGATTGTTTTGTCCAATGAGGGTTTTGAAATATCTTCACATAAAAACAATACAAAGGGCTCTGTTCTGTTCCATTGATCTATGTCTCTGTTGTGGTACCAGTACCATGCTGTTTTGGTTACTGTAGCCTTGAAGTATAGTTTGAAGTCAGGTAGCATGATGCCTCCAGCTTTGTTCTTTTGGCTTAGGATGGACTTGGAGATGCGGGCTCTTTTTTGGTTCATATGAACTTTAAAGTAGTTTTTTCCAATTCTGTTAAGAAAGTCATTGGTAGCTTGATGGGGATGGCATTGAATCTATAAATTACCTTGGCAGTATGGCCATTTTCACGATATTGATTCTTCCAACCCATGAGCATGGAATGTTCTTCCATTTGTTTATATCCTCTTTTATTTCATTGAGCAGTGGTTTGTAGTTCTCCTTGAAGAGGTCCTTCACATCCCTTGTAAGTTGGATTCCTAGGTATTTTACTCTCTTTGAAGCAATTGTGAATGGGAGTTCACTCATGATTTGGCTCTCCGTTTGGCTGTGATTGGTGTACAAGAATGCTTGTGATTTTTGTACATTGATTTTGTATCCTGAGACTTTGCTGAAGTTGCTAATCAGCTTAAGGAGATTTTGGGCTGAGACAATGGGGTTTTCTACATATACAATTATGTCATCTGCAAACAGGGACAGTTTGACTTCCTCTTTTCCTAATTGAATACCCTTTATTTCCTTCTCCTGCCTGATTGCTCTGGCCAGAACTTCCAGCACTATGTTGAATAGGACTGGTGAGAGAGGGCATCCCTGTCTTGTGCCAGTTTTCAGAGGGAATGCTTCCAGTTTTTGCCCATTTATTATGATATTGGCTGTGGGTTTGTTGTAGATAGCTCTTATTATTTTGAGATACGTCCCATCAATACCTAATTTATTGAGAGTTTTTAGCATGAAGGGTTGTTGAATTTTGTCAAAGGCCTTTTCTGCATCTATTGAGATAATCATGTGGTTTTTGTCTTTGGTTCTGTTTATATGCTGGATTACATTTATTGATTTGTGTATGTTGAACCAGCCTTGCATCCCAGGGATGAAGCCTACTTGATTATGGTGGATAAGGTTTTTGATGTGCTGCTGGATTCGGTTTGCCAGTATTTTATTGAGGATTTTTGCATCAATGTTCATCAAGGATATTGGTGTGAAATTCTCTTTTTTGGTTATGTCTCTGCCAGGCTTTGGTATCAGGACAATGCTGGCTTCATAAAATGTATTAGGGAGGATTCCCTCTTTTTCTATCAATTGGAATAGTTTCAGAAGGAATGGTACCAGTTCCTCCTTGTACCTCTGGTAGAATTCGGCTGTGAATCCATCATGTCCTGGACTCTTTTTGGTTGGTAAGCTGTTGATTATTGCCACAATTTCAGAACCTGTTATTGGTCTATTCAGAGATTCAACTTCTTCCTGATTTAGTCTTGGGAGGGTGTATTTGTCGAGGAATTTATCCATTTCTTCTAGATTTTCTAGTTTATTTGCATAGAGGTGTTTGTAGTATTCTCTGATGGTAGATTGTATTTCTGTGGGATTGGTGGTGATATCCCCTTTTTCATTTTTTATTGCATCTATTTGATTCTTCTCTCTTTTCTTCTTTATTAGTCTTGCTAGTGGTCTATCAATTTTGTTGATCTTTTCAAAAAACCAGCTCCTGGATTCATTAATTTTTTGAAGGGTTTTTTGTGACTGTATTTCCTTCAGTTCTGCTCTGATCAGAAATGATGCCACATATCTACGACTATCTGATCTTTGACAAACCTGTCAAAAACAAGATATGGGGAAAGGATTCCCTGTTTAATAAATGGTGCTGGGAAAACTGGCTAGCCATATGTAGAAAGCTGAAACTGGATCCCTTCCTTACACGTTATACAAAAATTAATTCAATATGGATTAAAGACTTAAATGTTAGACCTGAAACCATTAAAATCATACAAGAAAACCTAGGCAATACCATTCAGGACATAGGCGTGGGCAAGGACTTCATGTCTAAAACACCAAAAGAAATGGCAACAAAAGCCAAAATTGACAAATGTGATCTAATTAAACTAAAGAGCTTCTGCACTGCAAAAGAAACTACCATCAGAGTGAACAGGCAACCTACAGAATGAGAGAAAAATTTTGCAACCTACTTATCTGACAAAGGGCTAATATCCAGAATCTACAATGAACTCAAACAAATTTACAAGAAGAAAACAAACAACCCACCAAAAAGTGGGCAAAGGACATGAACAGACACTTCTCAAAAGAAGACATTTATGCAGCCAAAAAACACATGAAGAAATGCTCATCATCACTGGCCATCAGAGAAATGCAAATCAAAACCACAGTGAGATACCATCTCACACCAGTTAGAATGGCCATCATTAAAAAAGCAGGAAACAACAGGTGCTGGAGAGGATGTGGAGAAATAGGAACACTTTTACACTGTTGGTGGGACTGTAAACTAGTTCAACCATTGTGAAATTCAGTGTGGCAATTCCTCAGGGATCTAGAACTAGAAATACCATTTGACTCAGCCATCCCATTACTGGGTATATACCCAAAGGACTATAAATCATGCTGCTATAAAGACACATGCACACGTATGTTTATTGCGGCACTATTCACAATAGCAAAGAGTTGGAACCAACCGAAATATCCAACGACGATAGACTGGATTAAGAAAATGTGGCACATATACACCATGGAATACTATGCAGCCATAAAAAATGATGAGTTCCTGTCCTCTGTAGAGACATGGATGAAACTGGAAAACATCATTCTCAGTAAACTATCACAAGGACGAAAAACCAAACACCACATGTTCTCATTCATAGGTGGGAATTGAACAATGAGAACTCATGGACCCAGGAAGGGGAACATCACACTCGGGGTACTGTTGTGGGGTGGGGGGAAGGAGTAGGGACAGCATTAGGAGATATACTTAATGCTAAATAACGAGTTAATGGGTGCAGGAAATCAACATGGCACATGGATACATATGTAAAAAACCTGCACATTGTACACATGTACCCGAAAACCTAAAGTATAATAAAAAAATAAAAAAATAAAAATAAAAAACAAGACAGAAGCATTCTGAACAAAGCTATTCTCATCCCTGCACTCAACACACAGTGTTGAACCTTTGTTTTGATTGAGCAGTTTTGAAACCCTTCCTTTGAAGAATCTGCACGTAAAAATTTGGAGAGCTTTGGGGCCTATGGTGTAAAAGGAAATATCTTCCCATAAAACTACACAGAATCACTCTGCGAAATTTCTTTGTGATGCATTCATTTATCTCACAGAGTTGAAGCTTTCTTTTAGTTGAAGAGGTTAGAAACAGTCTTTTTGTAGAATCTGCAAGTGGATATTTGAGACTATTTGGTCCACTGCGGGTTTTGAAATATCTTGACATAAAAACAAGACAGAAGAATTCTGTACAACCCCTTTCTGATCCGTGCATTCAACACACAGAGTTGAAAATTTCTTTTGAGTGAGCAGTTTTGAAACACTCTCTTTAAAAGATCTGCCCGTAGAAATTTGGAGTGCTTTGGGGACTATGGAGAAAAAGGAAATATCCTCACATAAAAACTACACGGAAGCATTCTGTGACATTTCTTTGTGATGCGTTCATTCATCTCACAGTTGAAGCTTTCTTTTAGTTAAAGAGGTTGGAAACATTCTTTTTGTAGAATCTGCAAGAGGATATTTGAGATTATTTTGTCCAATGCGAGTTTTGCAATAACTACACATAAAAATAAGACAGAAGCATTCAGTACAACCACTTGCTGATCCGTGCATTCAACACAGAGAGTTGAACCTTTCTTTTCATTGAGCTGGTTTTAAACACTCTCTTTGAAGAATCTGCAAGTGGACATTTGGAGTGCTTTGAAGCCTATGGTGATAAATTAAATATCTTCTCATAAAAAGTACACAGAAGCATTCTGTGAAATTTCTTTGTGATGAGTGCATTCATCTCACAGAGTTAAAGCTTTCTCTTAGTTGAAGAGGTTAGAAACAGTCTTTTTGTAGAATCTGCAAGTGGATATTTGAGATTATTTAGTCCAATGCGGGTTTTGAAATATCTTCACCCAAAAACAATACAGAAGCATTCTGAACAACCTCTTTCTCATCCCTGCATTCAACACACAGAGTTGAATCTTTCTTTTGATTGAGCAGTTTTGAAACACTCTGTTTGAAGAATCTGTAGGTGGACATTTGGAGTGCTTTGAAGGCTATGGTGAAAAAGGAAATATCTTCACATAAATCTACACAGAAACATTCTGTGAAATTTATTCGTGATGTGTGCATTCATCTCGCAGAGTTGAAGCTTTCTTTTGGTTGAGCAGGTTGGAAACAGTCTTGTTGTAGAATCTGCAAGTGGATATTTGAGGTAATTTCATCCAATGCGGGTAAAGGAAACATCTTCACATAACAACGAGACAGAAGCATTCTGATCAAATTCTTTCTGATCCATGCATTCAGCACAAAGATTTGAACTTTTCTTTTGATTGAGAAGGTTTGAAACTCTCTCTTTGAAGAATCTGCAAGTGGACTTTTGGAGTGCTTTGAAGATTAATGTGAAAATGAAAATATCTTCATATAAAAACTATACAGAAGCATTCTGCAAAATTCCTTTGTGACGAGTGCATTCATCTCACAAAGTGTTGAAGCTTTCTTTTGGTTTAACAGGTTGGAAACAGTCTTTTTGTAGAAGCTGCAAGTAGATATTTGAGATTATTTCTTCCAGTGCGGGTAAAAGAAATATCTTCACATAAAAACTAGACAGAAGCATTCTGAACAAATTTTTTCTGATCTGTGCATTCAACCCACAGAGTTGAACCTTTCTTTTGATTGAGCAGTTTTGAAACACTCTGTTTGAAGAATCTGCAGGTGGACAATTGGAGTGCTTTGAAGGCTATGGTGAAAAAGGAAATATCTTCATATAAATCTACACAGAAACATTCTGCGAAATTTCTTCCTGATGTGTGTTTTCATATCACAGAGTTGAAGCCTTCTTTTGGTTGAACAGGTTGGAAACAGTCTTTTTTAGAATCTGCAAGTGGATATTTGAGATTATTTCATCCAATGCGGGTAAGGAAATATGTTAATATAAAAACTAGGGAGAAGCATTCTGAACAACTTCTTTCTGATCCGTGCATTCAACACACAGAGTTGAACCATTCTTTTGAATGAGTAGTTTTGAAACACTGTTTGAAGAATTTGCAAGTGGACATTTGCAGTGCTTTGAGGCCTACGGTGAAAAAGGAAATATGTTCAAATAAAAACTACACTGAAGCATTCTTCGCAATTTCTTCATGATGTGTGCATTCATCTCACAGAATTGATGCTTTCTTTTGGTTTAGCAGGTTGCAAAGAGTCTTTTTGTAGTTTTTGCAAGTGGATATTTGAGATTATTTCATCCAATGCGGGTTTTGAAATATCTTCACCTAAAAACAAGACAGAAGAATTCTGGACAACTACTTTCTGATCCGTAAATTCAAAACACAGAGTTAAACCTTTCTTTTGTTTGATCAGATTTGAACACTCTGTTTGAAGAATCTGTAAGTGGACATTTGGAGTGATTTGAAGCCTATGGTGAAAAAGAAAATATCTTCATATAAAAACTATGCATAAGCCTTCTGTGAAATTTCTATGTGATATTTGCATTCATCTTACAGAGTTGAAGCTTTCTTTTGGTTGAACAGGTTGGAAACAGTCTTTTTGCAGAATCTGCAAGTGGATATTTGAGATTATTTCATCAAAAGAGGGTAAAGGAATTATTTTCACATAAAAGTAGACAGAAGCATTCTCCATGACAACTTTCTGTTCTGTGCTGTCAGCACACGGAGTTGAAACTTTCTTTTGATTGAACAGTTTTGTAACACTATGTTTGAAGAATCTGCAAGTGGATATTTGGAGTAATGTGAAGCCTAAGGTGAAAAAGGAAATAATATAAAAATATATCTTTCAATAAAAACTACACAGAAGTATTCTGTGAAATTTCTTCATGAAGTGTGCATTCATCTAAGAGAACTGAAGATATCTTTTGGTTGAACAGGTTTCAGACAGTATATTTGTAGAATCTGCAAGTGGATATTTGAGATTATTTCGTCGAATGCGGGTAGAGGAAATATCTTCACATAAAAACTAGAGAGAAGCATTCTGAACAACTTTTTCTTATCCATGTATTCAACACACAGAGTTGAACCTTTCTTTTGAATGAATAGTTTTGAAACACTCTGTTTGAAGAATTTGCAAGTGGACATTTGGAGTGCTTTGAGGCCTACAGTGAAAAAGGAAATATGTTCACATAAAAAACACTGAAGAATTCTTTGAAATTCCTTACTGACGTATGCATTCAACTCACAGACTTGAAGCTTTCTTTTGGTTGAACAGGTTGGAAACAGTGTTTTGTAGAATATGCAAGTGGATATTTGAGATCATTTCTTCCAATGTGGGTAAAGGAAATATCTTCACATAAAAACTAGACAGAAGCATTCTGAACAACTTCTTTCTGATCCGTGCATTCAACACACAGAGTTGAACCTTTCTTTTGATTGAGAAGTTTTGAAGCTCTCTGTTTGAAGAATCTGCAAGTGGACATTAGGAGTGCTTTGAAGCCTATGGTGAAAAAGGAAATATCTTCACCTATAAACTACACAGAAGCATACTGCGTAATTTCTTCATGATGTGTGCTTTCATCTCACAGAGTTGAAGCTTTCTTTTTGCTGAACAGGTTTCAGACAGTCATTTTGTAGAATCGGCAAGTGGATATTTGAGATTATTTCTTCCAATGCGGGTAAAAGAAATATCTTCACATAAAAATTAGACAGAAGCATTCTGAACAACTTCGTTCTGATCAGTGCATTGAATACACAGAGTTGAACCTTTCTTTTCATTGAGCAGTTTTGAAACACTCTGTTTGAAGAATCTGCAAGGGGAGATTTGGAGTGCTTTGTGGCCTATGATGAAAAAGGAAATGTCTTCACATAAATGCTACAGAGGAGCATTCTGCGAAATTTCTTCTGATCCGTGCATTCACCTCACAGAGTTGAAGCTTTCTTTTGATTGAACACTTTGGAAACAGTCTTTTTGTAGAATCTGCAAGTGGATAGTTGAGATTATTTCGTCCAATGCGGGAAAAGGAAATATCTTCACATAAAAAGTATACAGAAGCCTTCTGAACAATTACTTTCTGATTCGTGCATTCATCACACACAGTTGAACCTTTCTTTTGATTGAGAAGTTTTGAAACACTCTGTTTGAAGAATCTGCAAGTGGACATTTGGAGGGCTTTGAGGCCTATGGTAAAAAAGGAAATATCTTCACAGAAAAACTACACAGAAGTATTCTGCGAAATGTCTTCGTGATGTGTGCATTCATCTCACAGTGTTTAAGCTTTCTTTTGGTTGAACAGGTTGGGAACAGACTTTTTGTTGAATCTGCAAGTGGATATTTGAGATTATTTCTTCCAATGTGGGTTAAGGTAATATCTTCACATAAAAACTAGACAAGCAGTCTGAACAACTTCTTTCTGATTCGTGCATTCAACACACAGAGTTGAACCATTCTTTTTATTGAGCAGTTTTGAAACACTCTGAAGAATCTGCAAGTGGACATTTGGATTGCTTTGACGCCTGTGGGGAAAAAGGTAATATCTTCACATAAAAACTACACAGAAGCATTCTGTGAAATGTCTTCGTGATGTGAGCATTCATCTCACAGATTTGAAGCTTTCTCTTGGTTGAACAGTTTGGAAACAGTCTTTTTATAGAATCTGCAATTGGATATTTGAGATTATTTCATCCAATGCGGGTAAAGGAAATATCTTCACATAAAAACTAGACAGAAGCATTCTGAACAACTTCTTTCTGATCCGTGCATTCAACACACAGAGTTGAACCTTTCTCTCCATTGAGCAGTTTTGAAACACTCTGTTTGAATAAACTGCAAGTGGACATTTGGAGTACTTTGAAGCCTATGGTGGAAAAGGAAATATTTTCTTATAAAAACTACACAGAAGAATTCTGCGAAATAACCTTCTGATGTTTGCAATCATCTCACAGAGTTCAAGCTTTCTTTTGAGTGAACAGGCTGGAAATAGTCTTTTTGTAGAATCTGCAAGTGCATATTTGAGATTATTTCATCCAATGCGCGGAAAGGAAATATCTTCACATAAAAACTAGACAGAAGCATTCTGAACAACTTCTTTCTGATCTGTAAATTCAACACACAAAGTGGAAGCTTTGTTTTGATTGAGCAGTTTTGAAACATTCTGTTTGTAGAATCCGCAAGTGGACATTTGGAGTCTTTTGAGGCCTATGGTGAAAAAGGTGGTATCTTCACATAAAAACCGCACAGAAGCATTCTGCGAAATTTATTCATTATGTGTGCATTCATCTCAGACAGTTGAAGCTTTCTTTTGGTAGAAAATGTTCGAAACAGTCTTTTGTAGAATCTGCAAGTGGATATTTGAGATTATTTCCTCCAATGCTGGTAAAGGAATTATCTTCATATAAAAACTAGACAGATGCATTCTGAACAACTTCTTTCTGATCCATGCATTCAACACACAGAATTGAACCTTTCTTTTGATTGAGCAGTTTTGAAACACTCTGTTTGAAGAATCTGCAAGTGGATATTTGGAGTGCTTTCAGGCCTGTGATGAAAAAGGAAATATCTTCACATAAAAACTACACAGAAGCATTCTACGAAATTACTTTGTAATGAGTGCATTCCTCTCACAGAGTTGAAGCTTTCTTTTGGTTATACAGGTTAGAAAGTGTCTTTTTGTAGAATCTGCAAGTGAATATTTGAGATTATTTCATCCAATGTGGGTAAAGGAAATATCTTCACATAAAAACAATATAGTAGCATTCTGAACAACTTCTTTCTGATCCATGCATTCAACATAGAGTTGAAGCTTTGTTTTTTTTTTTTTTTTGAGCAGTTTTTAAACACTATCTTTGAAGAATCTGCAAGTGGACATTTAGAGTGCTTTGAAGCCTATGGTGAAAAAGGCAATATCTTCCCATAAAAACTACACAGAAGTATTCTGCAAAATTTCTTTGTGATGTGTGTGTAAATCTCACAGAGTTGAAGCTTTCTTTTTGTGGAACAGGTTTGAAACAGTCTTTTTGTAGAATCTGAAAGTGGATATTCGAGATTATTTTGTCCAATGCGGGTAAAGGAAATATCTTCACATAAAAACTAGACAGAAGCATTCTCAACAACTCCTTTCTGATCCATGCATGGAACACACAAAGCTGAAGCTTTGTTTTGATTGAGCAGTTTTGAAACACTGTGTTTGAAGAATCTGCAAGTGGACATTTGGAGTGCATTGAGGCCTATGGTGAAAAAGGAAATATCTTCACATAAAAACTATGCAGAAGCCTTCTGGGAAATTTCTTTGTGACGTGTGCATTAATCTCACAGAGTTGAAGCTTTCTTTTGGCTGAACAGGTTTGAAACAGTCTTTTTGTAGAATCTGCACGTGGATATTGGAGTTTCTTTTGTCCAATGCTGCTCAAGGAAATATCTTCACATAAAAACTAGACAGAAGCATTCTGAACAACTTCTTTCTGATCTGGGTTTCAACACACAGATTTGAAGCTTTGTTTTGATTGAGCAGTTTTGAAACATTCTCTCTGAAGAATCTGCAAGTGGACATTTGGAGTGCTTTGAGGCCTATGGTGAAAAAGGAAATATCTTCACATAAAAACTACACAGAAGCATACTGCGAAATTTCTTCATGATTTGTGCATTCGTCTCACAGACTTGAAGCTTTCTTTTGGTTGAACTGGTTTGAAACAGTATTTTTGTAGAATCTGAAAGTGGATATTTAAGATTATTTCATCCAATGCGGATACAGGAAATATCTTCACACAAAAACTAGACAGAAGCCTTCTGAGCAACTTCTTACTGATCCGTAAATTCAACACACAAAGTTGAAGCTTTGTTTCGATTGAGCAGTTTTGAAACATTCTGTTTGAAGAATCTGCAAGTGGACATTTTCAGTCTTTTAAAGCCTATGGTGAAAAAGGAGGTATCTTCATATAAAAACTGCACAGAAGCATTCTGGGAAATTTCTTTGTGATGTGTGCATCCATCTTACAGAGTTGAAGGTTTCTTTTGGTTGAACAGATTTGAAACAGTCTGTAGAATCTGAAAGTGGATATTTTAGTTTCTTTCATCCAATGCTGCTCAAGGTAATACCTTCACATAAAAACTAGACAGAAGCATTCTGAACAACTTCTTTCTAATCCTGGCTTCAACACAGGGAGTTCAACCTTTCTTTTGATTGAGCAGTTTTGAAACACTCTGTTTGAAGAATCTGCAGAGGACATTTGGAGTGCTTTGAGGCCTATGGTGAAACAGGAAATATCTTCACATAAAAACTACACAGAAGCATTCTGCAAAATTTCTTCATGATGTGTGCATTCATCTCGCAGTGTTGAAGGTTTCTTTTGGTTGAACAGGTTTGAAACAGTCTTTCTGTAGAATCTGCAAGTGGATATTTGAGATTATTTCATCCAATGTGGGTCAAGGAAATATCTTCATATAAAAACTAGACAGAAGCATTCTGAACAACATTTTTCTGATCAGTGCATTCAACACAAGGGGTTGAACCTTTCTTTTGATTGAGCAGTTTTGAAACACTCTGTTTGAGGAATCTGCAAGTGGACATTTGGAGTGCATTGAAGCCTATGGTGAAAAAGGAAATTCTTCATATAAAAACTACACGGAAGCATTCTGAGAAATTCCTTTGTGATGGGTGCATTCATCTGACAGAGTTGAAGCTTTCTTTTGGTTGAAAAGGTTGGAAACAGACTTTTTGTAGAATCTGCAAGAGGATATTTGAGATTATTTCGTCCAATGCGGGTAAAGGAAGTATCTTCTTATAAAAACTAAACAGAAGCATTCTGAACAACTTCTCTCTGATCCGTGCATTCAGCACACAGAGTTGAAGCTTTGTTTTGATTGAGCAGTTTTGAAACACTGTGTTTGAAGTATCTGCATGTGTTCATTTGGAGTGCTTTGAGGCCTACAGTGAAAAAGGAATATCTTCATATAAAAACTACACAGAAGCATTCTGAGAAATTGCTTTGTGATGTGTGCATTCATCTCACAGAGTTGAAGCTTTCTTTTGGGTGAAAAGATTTGAAACAGTCTTTTTGTAGAATTTGCAAGTGGATATTTGAGATTATTCTGTCGAATGCGGGTAAAGGAAATATCTTCATATAAAAACTAGATAGAATCATTCTGAAGAACTTTTTCCTGCTGCATGCATTCAACACACAGGGTTGAATCTTTCTTTTGATTGAGCAGTTTTGAAACACTCTGTTTGAAGAATCTGCAAGTGGACATTTTGAGTGCATAGAAGCCGTTGGTGAAAAAATAAATGTCTTCATATAAAAACTACACGGAAGCATTCTAAGAAATTCTTTTGTGATGTGTGCATTCATCTCACAAAGTTGAAGCTTTCTCTTGGTTGAAAAGGTTGGGAACCGTCTTTTTGTAGAATCTGCAAGTGGATATTTGAGATTATTTCATCCAATGAGGGTAAAGGAAATATCTTCATATAAAAACTAGACAGAAGTATTCTGAACAACTTCTTTCTGATCTGTGCATCCAACACACAAGGTTGAATCTTTCTTTTGATTGAGCAGTTTTGAAACACTCTTTTTGAAGTATCTGCAAGTGGACAGTTGGAGTGCTTTGAAGCCTATGGTGAAAAAGGAAATATCTTCCCATAAAAACTACATAGAAGCATTCGGCAAAACTTCTTTGTGATGTGTCCATTCACCTCACAGAGCTGAAGCTTTCATTTGGTTGGACAGGTTTGAAACAGTGTTTTTGTAGAATCTGCAAGTGGATATTTGAGATTATTTGTTCCAAAGTCTGTAAAGCAAATATCTTCACATAAAAACTAGACAGAAGCATTCTGAACAACTCATTTCTGATCTGCACATTGAATACACAGAGTTGATCCTTTCTTTTGATTGAGCAGTTTTGAAACACTCTCAAGAATCTGCAAGTTTACGTTTGGAGTGCTTTGAGGACTATGATGAAAAAGGAAATATCTTCACATAAAAACTACATAGAAGCATTCTGCGAAATTTCTTCATGATGTGTGCATTCATCTCGAAGAGTTGAAGGTTTCTTTTGGTTGAACAGGTTTGAAACAGTCTTTTTGTAGAATTTGCTAGTGGATATTGGAGATTACTTCGTGAAATGTGGGTCAAGGAAATATCTTCACATAAAAACTAGACCAAAGCATTCTGAATGACTTCTTTCTGATCCAGGCATTCAAAACACAGATTTGAAGCTTTGTTTTCATTGAGCAGTTTTGACACACTCTCTTTGAAGAATCTGCAAGTGGATATTTGGAGTGCTTTGAGGCCTGTGGTGAAAAAGGAAATATCTTCACATAAAAACTACACAGAGGTATACTGCAAAATTTCATTGTGATGCAAGCATTCGTCTCACAGAGTTGAAGCTCTCTTTTGGATGAACAGGTTTGAATCAGTCTTTTTGTAGAATCTGCAAGTCGCTATTTGAGATTATTTCTTCCAATGCGGGTCAAGGAAATTTCTTCACATAAAAACTAGACAGAAGCATTCTGAACAACTTCTTTCTGATCTGTGCCTTCAACACACAGGGTTGAAACTTTGTTTTGATTGAGCAGTTTTGAAACACTCTGTTTGAAGTATCTGCAAGTGGTCATTTGGAGTGCTTTGAGGCCTATGGTAAAATAGAAAATATCTTCACATAAAAACTACACAGAAGCATTCTGCGAAATTTCTTCATGTTATGTGCCTTTATCTCACAGATTTGAAGGATTCTTTAGGTTGAAAAGATTTGAAACAGTCTTTTTGTAGAATTTGCAAGTGGATATTTGAGATTATTCCGTCGAACGCAGGTCAAGGATATATCTTCATATAAAAACTAGACAGAAGCATTCTGAACAACTTTTTTTTTCTCTGTGCATTCAACACACAGGGTTGAATCTTTCTTTTGATTGAGCAGTTTTGAAACAATCTGTTTGACGAATCTGCAAGTGGACATTTTGAGTGCATTGAAGCCATTGGTGAAAAAGGAAATATCTTCATATAAAAACTACACGGAAGCATTCTGTGAAATTCCTTTTTGATGTGTGCATTCATCTCACAGATTTGAAGCTTTCTTTTGGTTAAAAAGGTTGGAAACGGTCTTTTTGTAGAATCTGCAAGTGGATATTTGAGATTATTTCATCCAATGCAGGTAAAGGAAATATCTTCACATAAAAACTAGACAGAAGCATTCTGAACAACTTCTTTCTGATCCGTGCATTCAACACACAGGGTTGAACCTTCCTATTGATTGAGCAGTATTGAAACACACTTTTTGAAGAATCTGCAACTGGACATTTGGAGTGCATTGATGCCTATGTTTAAAAAGGAAATATCTTCACATAAAAACTGCACAGAAGCATTCTGTGAAATTTCTTTGTGATGTGTGCCTCCACCTCACCACGTTGAAGCTTTCTTTTGGTTGAACAGGTTTGAAACAGTATTTTTGTGGAAGCTGCAAGTGGATATTTGAGATTATTTGTTCAAAAGCCTGTAAAGGAAATATCTTCACATAAAAACTAGGCAGAAGCACTCTGAACAACTCATTTCTGATCTGCGCATTCAACACACAGAATTGAACCTTTCTTTTGATTGAGTAGTTATGAAACACTCTGAAGAATCTCCAAGTTTACATTTGGAGTGCTTTGAGGACTATGGTGAAAAAAGAAATATCTTCACATAAAAACTACACAGAAGCATTCTGCGAAATTTCTTCATGATGTGTGCATTCATCTCACAGAGTTGAAGGTTTCTTTTGGTTGAACAGGTTTGAAACAGTCTTTTTGTAGAATCTGCTCATGGATTTTTGAGATTAATTCGTCCAATGTGGTTCAAGGAAATATCTTCACATAAAAACTAGACCAAAGTATTCTGAACGACTTCTTTCTGATCGGGGCATTCAAAACACAGATTTGAAGCTTTGTTTTGGTTGAACAGTTTTGACACACTCTCTTTGAAGAATCTGCATGTGGACATTTGGAGTGCTTTGAGGCCTATTGTCATAAAAGAAATATCTGCACATAATAACTGCACAGAAGCATTCTGCGATATCTTTGTGATGTGTGCATTCATCTCACAGAATTCAAGCTTTTCTTTGGTTTAGCAGATTTGAAACTGTCTTTTTGTAGAATCTGCATTTGGGTATTTGAGATTAATCATTCAATGTGGGAAAAGGAAATATCGTCACATAAAATCTAGACAGAAGCATTCTGAGGAACTTCTTTCTGATGCATGCATTCAACACACAGAGTTGAAAGTTTCTTTTGATTGAGCAGTTTGGAAACACTCTGTAGGAACTGCAATTGGACCTTTGGATTGCTTAAAGGCCTTTGGTGAAAAGGAAATGTCATCATATAAGAACTACAGTGAAGCATTCTATGAAATTTCTTGGTGATGTGTGCATTCATCGCAGAGAGTTGAAGATTTCCTTTTATTGACCAGGTATGACACAGTCGTTTTGTAGAATCTGCAAGTGAATATTTGAGATTATTTCATCCTATGCAGGAAAAGGAAATATCATCACATAAAATCTAGACAGAAGCATTCTGAGCAACTTCTTAATGATATCTGAATTCAACTCACAGAATTGAACCTTTCCTTTTATTGAACAGTTTTGAAACACTCTGTTTGAAGAAACTGCAAGTGGACATTTGAAGTGCTTTGAGGCCTATGGTGAAAAAGCAAATATCTACCCATAAAAACTACACAGAAAAATTATGCCAAATTTCTTTGTGATGTGTGCATTCATCTCACAGTGTTGAAGCTTTCTTTTGGTTGAGCAGATTTGAAACAGTCTTTTTGTAAAATCTGCAATTGGATATTTGAGATTATTTCTTCCAATGAGGGTCAAGGAAATATCTTCACATAAAAACTAGGCAGAAGAATTCTGAACAACTTCTTTCTGATCCATGCACTCAACACACAGAGTTGAAGCTTTATTTGGATTGAGCAGTTTTGAAACCCTCTGTTTGAAGAATCTGCAACTGGACATTTGGAGTGCTTTGATGCCTATGGTGAAAAAGGTAATATCTTCACATAAAAACTACACAAAAGCATTCTGCGAAATTTCTTCACGATGTGTGCATACATCTCACAGAGTTGAAGCTTTCTTTTGGTTGGACAGGTTTGAAACAGTCTTTTTGTAGGATCTGCAAGTGGATATTTGAGTTTATTTCGTCCAATGTGGGTCAAGGAAATATCTTCACATAAAAACTACACAGAAGCATTCTGAACAACTTTCTGATCCGTGCATTCAAGACACAGAGTTGAAACTTTCTTTTGATTGAGCAGTTTTGAAACACTGTGTTTGAAGAATCTGCAAGTGGACATTTGGAGTGCTTTGAGGCCTATGGTGAAAAAGGAAATATCTTCACATAAAAACTACACAGAAGCATTCTGGGAAATTTCTTCCTGATGCATGCATGCATCTCACAGAGTTGAAGCTTTCTTTTGGTTGAACAGGTTTGAAACAGTCATTTTGTGGAATCTGCAAGTGGATATTTGTGTTTATTTCATCCAATGCGGGTCAAGGAAATATCTTCTCATAAAAACTAGACAGAAGCATTCTGAACAACTTCTTTCTGATCCATGCATTCAACACACAGTGTTGAAGCTTTGTTTTGTTTGACCAGTTTTGAAATACTCTGTTTGAAGAATTTGCATGTGGACATTGGAGTGCTTTGAGGCCTATGGTGAAAAAGGAAATATCTTCATGTAAAAACTACACAGAAGCATTCTGTGAAATTTATTCATGATGTGTATATTCATGTCCCAGATTTGAAGCTTTCTTTTGGTTGAGCAGATTTTAAACAGTCTTTTTGCCGAATCTGCTAGTGGATATTTGAGATGATTTCGTCCAACACGGGAAAAGGACACATCGTCAGATAAAAACTAGGCGGAAGCATTCTGATCAACTCCCTTCTGATCCATGCATTCAAGACACAGAGTTGAACCTTTCTTTTGATTGAGCAGTTTTGAAACACTTGGTTATAAGGATCTACAAGTGCTTTTGAGTGCTTTGAGGCCTATGGTGAAAAAGGAAAAATCTTCCCATAAAACCTACACAGAAGCATTCTGTGAAATTTATTTGTGATGTGTGCATTCATCTCTCAGAGTTGAAGCTTTCTTTTGGTTGAGCAGATTTGAAACAGTCTTTTTGTAGAATCTGCATGTGGATATTTGAGATCATTTCGTTCAATGCGGGAAAAGGAAATATCGTCACATAAAATCTAGACAGAAGAATTCTGAGCAACTTCTTTCTGATGCGTGCATTCAACACACAGAGTTGATTGTTTCTTTTTATTGAGTGGTTTTGAAACACTCTGTTTGTAGAACATGCAAGTGGACATTTCGAATGCTTAAAGGGCTTTGGTGAAAAAGGAAATATCACCACATAAAAACTACATGGAATCATTCTATGAAATTTCTTGGTGATGTGTGCATTCATCGCAGAGAGTGGAAGATTTCCTTTTGTTGAGCAGGTATGACAAAGTCATTTTGTAGAATCTGCAAGTGGATATATGAGATTATTTCATTCAATGCAGGAAAAGGAAATATCATCACATAAAAACTAGACAGAACCATTCTGAGCAACTTCTTAGTGTTGTCTGAATTCAACTCACAGAATTGAACCTTTCCTTTTATTGAGTAGTTTTGAAATACTCTGTTTGAAGAAACTACAAGTGGACATTTGGAGTGCTTTGAGGCCTATGGTGAAAAAGGAAATACCTTCCCATAAAAACTACACTGAGGCATTCTGCGAAATTTCTTTGTGATGTGTGCATTCATCTCACAGAGTTGAAGCTTTCTTTTGGTTGAGTAGATTTGAAACAGTCTTTTTGCAGAATCTACAAGATGATATTTGAGATTATTTCGTAGAATGCGGGAAAAAGAAATATCGTCACATAAAATCTAGACAGCACCATTCTGAGCAACTTCTTAGTGATGTCTGCATTCAACTCATAGAGTTGAACCTTTCTTTTAATTGAGCAGTTTTGAGACACTCTGTTTGAAGAATTTGAAAGTGGATATTTGGAGTGCTATGATTCCAATGGTGAAAAAGTTAATATCTTCACATTAAAACTACACAGAAGCATTCTGCGAAATTTCTTTGTGATGTGTGCATTCATCTCACAGAGTTGAAGCTTTCTTTTGGTTGAAGAGATTTGAAACTGTCTTTTTGTATAATCTGCATGTGGATATTTGAGATTATTTCGTCAAATGGGGAAAAGGAAATAGCGTCACAATAAAACTAGAAAGAAGCATTCTGAGCAACTTCTTTCTGATCGTTGCTTTCAACACAGATAGTTGTACATTTCTTTTGATTGAGCAGTTGTGAAACACTCTGACGAAACTACAGTTGGACATTTGAAGTGTTTTGTGGCCTGTGGTGAAAAAGGAAATGTCTTCAAATAAAAACAACACAGAAGTATTCTGGGAAATTTATTTGTGATGAGTGCATTTCTCTCACAGGGTTGAAGCTTTCTTTTGGTTGGGCAGATTTGAAACTTTCTTTTTATAGAATCTGCAAGCGGATATTTGAGAATATTTCATCCAATGCGGGGTAAGGAAATATCTTCACATAAAAACTGGAGAGAAGCATTCTGAGCAACTTCTTTCTGATCTGTGCTTCAACACACAGAGATGAACATTTCTTTTGATTGAGCAGTTTTGAAACACTCTGTTTGTTGAAAATGCAAGTGGATATTTGGAATGCTTTGTGGCCATTTGTGAAAAAGGAAATATCATCACATAAAAATTACACAGAAGCATTCTATGAAATTTCTTGGTGATGTGTGCATTCATCTCAGACAGTTGAAGCCTTCCTTTTGTTGACCAGTATGACACAGTCGTTTTGTAGAATCTGCAAGTGAATATTTGAGATTATTTCATCCTACACGGGAAAAGGAAATATCATCACATAAAAACTAGACAGAAGCATTCTGAGAAACTTCTTAATGATGTCTGAATTCTATTCACAGAATTGAACCTTTCCTTTTATTGAACAGTTTTGAAGCACTCCGTTTGAAGAAACTGCAAGTGGACATTTGAAGTGCTTTGAGGCCTATGGTGAAAAAGTAAATATCTACACATAAAAACTACACAGAAAATTATGCAAAATTTCTTTGTGATGTGTGCATTCATCTCACAGTGTTGAAGCTTTCTTTTGGTTGAGCAGATTTGAAACAGTCTTTTTATAGAATCTGCAATTGGATATTTGAGATTATTTCATACAATGCGGGTCAAGGAAATATCTTCATATAAAAACTAGACAGAAGCATTCTGAACAACTGCTTTCTGATCTGGGCATTCAACACAAAGATTTGAAGCTTTGTTTTGATTGAGCAGTTTTGAAACACTCTCTTTGAAGAATCCACAAGTGGACATTTTCAGTGCTTTGAGGCCTAAGGTGAAAAAGGAAATATCTTCACATAAAAACTACACAGAAGCATACAGCGAAATTTGTTCCTGATGTGTGCATTCATCTCACAGAGTTGAAGGTTTCTTTTGGTTGAACTGGTTTGAAACATTCTTTTTGTAGAACCTGAAAGTGGATATTTGAGATTATTTCATCCAACGCGGGTCAAGGAAATATCTTCACATAAAAACTAGACAGAAGCCTTCTGAACAACTTCTTTCTGATCCGTGCATTGAACACACAGAGTTGCAGCTTTGTTTTGATTGAGCAGTTTTGAAACACTCTGTTTGAAGTATGGGCAAGTGGATATTTGGAGTGCTTTGAGGCCTATGGTGAAAAAGGAAATATCTTCACATAAAAACTACACAGAAGCATTCTGCGAAATTTCTTCATTATGTGTGCATTCATCTCACAGAGTTGAAGCTTTCTTTTGGTTGAAAAGGTTTGACACAGTCTTTTTGTAGAATCTGCATGTGGATATTTGAGATTATTTCATCCAATGCAGGTATAGGAAATATCTTCACATAAAAACTAGACAGAAGCATTCTGAATAACTTTCTGATCCTTGCTTTCAACACACGGATTTGAACCTTTTTTTGATTGAGCAGTTTTGAAACACTCTGAAGAACTTACTAGTGGACATTTGGAGTGCTTTGGGGGCTATGGTGAAAAAGGAAATATCTGCACATAATAACTACACAGAAGCATTCTGTGAAATTTCTTTGTGATGTTTGCATTCATCTCACAGAGTTGAAGCTTTCTTTTGGTTTAGCAGGTTTGAAACCGTCTTTTTGTAGAATCTGCATGTGGATCTTTGAGATTATTTCATTCAATGCGGGAAAAGGAAATATCATCACATAAAATCCAGACAGAAGCATTCTGACCAACTTCTTTCTGAAGCGTGCATTCAACACACAGAGTTGAAAGTTTCTTTTCATTGAGCAGTTTTGAAACACTCTGTTTGTAGAAACTGCAATTGGACATTTGGAATGCTTAAAGGCCTGTGGTGAAAAAGGAAATATCATCACATAAGAACTACAGAGATTGATTCTGCGAAATTTCTTGGTGATGTGTGCATTCATCACAGAGAGTTGAAGATTTCCTTATGTTGACCAGGTATGACACTGTCATTTTGTAGAATCTGCAAGTGAATATTTGAGATTATTTCATCCTTTGCGGGAAAGGAAATATCATCACATAAAAACTAGACAGAAGCATTCTGAGCAACTTCTTAGTGATGTCTGAATTCAACTCACAGAATTCAACTTTTCCTTTTATTGAACAGTTTTGAAGCACTCTGTTTGAAGAAACTGCAAGTGGACATTTGAAGTGCTTTGAGGCCTTTGATGAAAAAGTAAATATCGTCACATAAAAACTACACAGAAGAATTCTGCAAAATTTCTTTGAGATGTATGCATTCATCTCACAGAGTTGAAGCTTTCTTTTGGTTCAGCAGATTTGAAACAGTCTTTTTGTGGAATCTGCAAGTGGATATTTGAGATTATTTCATACAATGCATGTCAAGGAAATATCTTCAAATAAAAACTAAACAGAAGCATTCTGAACAACTTCTTTCTTATCTGGGCATTCAACACACAGATTTGAAGCTTTGTTTTGATGGAGCAGTTTTGAAACACTCTCTTTGAAGAATCTGCAAGTGGACATTTGGAATGATTTGAGGCCTAAGGTGAAAAAGGAAATATCTTCACATAAAAACTACACAGAAGCATACTGCGAAATTTGATCGTGCTGTGTGCATTCATCTCACAGAGTTGAAGATTTCTTTTGGTTGAACAGGTTTCAGACAGTATATTTGTAGAATCTGCAAGTGGATATTTGAGATTATTTCGTCCAATGCAGGTAAAGGAAATATCTTCACATAAAAACTAGACAGAAGTATTCTGAACAACTTCTTTCTGATCCGTGCATTCAACACACAGAGTTGAATCTTTGTTTTGATTGAGCAGTTTCGAAACACTCTGTTTGAAGAATCTGCAAGTGGACATTTGGAGTGCTTTGAGGCCTATGGTGAAAAAAGAAATATCTCCACATAAAAACTTCACAGAAGCATTCTGCGAAATTTCTTCATGATGTGTGCATTCATCTCACAGAGTTGAAGGTTTCTTTTGGTTGAACAGGTTTGAAACAGTCTTTTTGTAGAATCTGCTCATGGATTTTTGAGATTAATTCGTCCAGTGTGGTTCAAGGAAATATCTTCACATAAAAACCAGACAGAAGCATTCTGAACAACTACTTTCTGATCCGTGCATTCAACACACAGTGTTGAAGCTTTGTTTTCTTTGAGCAGTTTTGAAGCACTCTGTTTGAAGAATCTGCAAGTGGACATTTGGAGTGCTTAGAGGCCTATGGTGAAAAAAGAAATATCTTCACATAAAAACTACACAGAAGCATTCTGCGAAATTTCTTCCTGAAGTGTACATTCATCCCACAGAGTTGAAGCTTTCGTTTGGTTGAGCAGATTTGAAACCGTCTTTTTGTAGAATCTGCAAGTGGATATTTGAGATGATTTCGTCCAGCACGGGAAGAGGAAATATCTTCAGATAAAAGCTAGGCAGAAGCATTCTGATCAACTCCCTTCTGATCCGTGCATTCTAGACACAGAGTTGAGCCTTTCTTTTGATTGAGCAGTTTTGAAACACTCGGTTTGAGGAATCTGCAAGTGGACATTTGGAGTGCTTTGAAGCCTATGGTGAAAAAGGAAATATCTTCACATAAAAACTACGTAGAAGCATTCTGCGAAATTTCTTTGTAATGTGTGATTCATCTCAGAGTTGAAGCTTTCTTTTCGTTGAGTAGATTTGAAGCAGTGTTTTTGCAGAATTTGCAAGTGGATAATTGAGATTATTTCATCAAATGAAGGAAAAAGAAATATCTTCACATAAAAACTAGACAGAAGCTTTCTGAGCAACTTCTTAGTGATGTCTGCATTCAACTCAATGTGTTGAAACTTTCTTTTGGTTTAGCACTTTTGAAAGACTCTGTTTGAAGAATCTGCAAGCGGACATTTGGAGTGCTTTGAGGCCTATGTTGAAAAAGGAAATATCTTCACATAAAAACTAGACAAAAGCCTTCTACACAACTTCTTTCTGATCTGTGCATTCAGCACACAGAGTTGAACATTTCTTTTGATTGAGCACCTATGAAACAGTCTGTGGAAACTGCAATTGGACATTTGGTGTGCTTCGAGGCATATGTTGGAAAACTAAATATCTTCACAAAAAAACTACACAGAAGCATTCTGTGAAATTTCTTTGTGATGTGTGCATTCTTCTCCAAAGTTGAAGCTTTCCTTTGGTTGAGGAGATTTGAAACAGTCTTTTTGTAGAATCTGCAAGTGGATATTTGACATTATTTCATCCAATGTGGGTTTTGAAATATCTTCACATAAAAACAAGACACAAGAATTCTGAACTACTTCTTTCTGATGTATGTATTCAATACACAGAGCTGAACCTTTCTATTGATTGAGCAGTTTGGAAACACTCTGTTTGAAGAATCTGCAATTGGACATTTGGAGTGCTCTGAGGCCTGTAGTGAAAAAGGATATATCTTCCCACAAAAACTACACAGAAGCATTCTGCGAAATTTCTTTCTGATGTGTGTATTCATCTCACAGAGTTAAAGCTTTCTCTAGGTTCAGCAGGTTTGAAACAGTCTTTTTGTAGAATCTGCAAGTGGATATTTGAGATTATTTCATCCAATGCGGGAAAAGGAAATATCGTCACATAAAAAGTAGACACAACCATTCTGAGCAACTTCTTAGTGATGTCTGCATTCAACTCACATAATTGAAACTTTCTTTTGATTGAGCAGTTTTGAAACACTCTGTTTGAAGAAACTACAAGCGGACATTTGCATTGCTGTGAATCTTATGGTGAAAAAGAAAATATCTTCACATAAAAACTATGGAGAAGAATTCTGTGAAATTTCTTTGTGTTGTGTGCATGCATCTCACAGAGTTGAATCTTTCTTTTGGTTGAGCAGATTTGAAACTCTCTTTTTGTAGAATCTGCAAGTCGGTATTTGAGATTATTTCGTGCAGTGCGGGAAAAGGAAATATTGTCACATAAAAACTAGACAGAAAATTCTGAGCAACTTCTTAGTAATGTCTGCGTTCAACTCACAGAGCTGAGACTTTTTTTGATTGAACAGTTTTGAAACACTCTGTTTGAAGAATCTGCACGTGGACATTTTGATTGCTTTGAGGCCTACTGTGAAAAATGAAATCTCTTCACATAAAAACTACACAGAAGAATTCTGTGAAATTTCCTTGTGATGTGTGCCCTCATCTCACAGAGTTGAAGGTTTCTTTTGGCTAAACAGATACAAAAGAGTCTTATTGTAGAATCTGTAAGTGGATATTTGAGATTATTTCGTCCAATGCAGGAAAACGGAACATCTTCATATAAAAACTAGACAGAAGCATTCTGAGGAACTTCTTTATAATCTGTGCATTGAACACACAGAGCTGAACTTTTCTTTTGATTGAGTGGTTTTGAAACACTCGGTTTGAAGTATCTGCAAGTGTACATTTGGAGTGCTTTGTGGCATATGGTGAAAAATGAAATATCTTCACATAAAAACTACACAGAAGCATTCTGCAAAATTTCTTTGTGATGTGTGCATTCATCTCACAGAGTTGAAGCTTTCTTTTGGTTGAGGAGATTTGAAACGGTCTTTTTGTAGAATCTGCAAGTGGATATTTGGGATTATTTCGTCCAATGTGGGAAAAGGAAATATCATCACATAAAAACTAGACAGAAAAACTCTGATCAACTACTTAGTGATGTCTGCATTCAACTCACAGAGTTGAACCTTTCTTTTGATTGAGCAATTTTGAAACACTCTGTTGGAAGGAACTGCAAGTGGACATTTGGAGTGCTTTGAGGCATATGGTGATATAGGAATTATCTTCACATAAAAACTACACAGAAGCATTCTGCGAAATTTCTTCTTTGATGTGTGCATTCATCTCACAGAGTTGAAGCTTTCTTTTGGTTGAGCAGATTTGAAACAATCTTTTTGTAGAATCTGCAAGTGGATATTTGAGATTATTTCGTCCAATGCGGGAAAAGGAAATATCTTCACATAAAAATCAGACAGAAGTATTCTGAGCAATTTCCTTCTGATTTGTGCATTCAACACACAGAGTTGAACATTTCTTTTGATTGAAGAGTTTTGAAACACTCTGTTAGAGGTATCTGCTATTGGACATTTGGAGTGCTTAGAGGCCAATGGTGAAAAAGGAAATATCTTCACTTAAAAACTACACAGAAGCATTCTGAGAAATTGCTTTGTGATGTGTGCATTCATCTCACAGAGGTGAAGCTTTCTTTTGGTTGAGCAGAGTTGAAACAGTCTTTTTGTAGAATATGCAAGTGGATATTTGACATAATTTTGTCCTATGCTGGAAAAGGAAATATCATCACATAAAAACTAGACAGAACCATTCTGAACAACTTCTTAGTGATGTCTCCATTCTTCACACAGTGTTGACCCTTTGTTTTGATTGAGCAGTTTTGAAACACTCTGTTTGAAGAATCTGCAAGTGGAAATTTGGAGTGGTTTGAGGCCTATGGTGAAAAAGGAAATGTCTTCACATAAAAACTGCACAGATGCATTCTGGGAAATTTATTTGTGATGTGTGCATTCATCTCACAGAGTTGAAGCTTTCTTTTGGTTGACCAGATTTGAACAGTCTTTTTGTAGAATCTGCAAGTGGATATTTGAGATTATTTCATCCAATGGGGGAAATGGAAATATCTTCACATAAAACTAGAGAGAGGCATTCTGAGCAACTTCTTCCTGATATCTGCATTCATCTTAGAGAGTTGAACCTTTCTTTTGATTGAGCAGGTTTGAAGCACTCTGTTTGAAGAATCTGCAAGCGGACAATTCGACAGCTTTGAGGCCTGTGGTGAAAACAGAAATATCTTCACATAAAAACTACAGAGAAGCATTCTTGTAAATTTCTTTGAGATGTGTGCATTCGTCTCACAGAAATGAAGCATTCTTTTGGTTCTGCAGATTTGAAAGAGTCTTTTCGCAGAATCTGCAAGTAGACATTTGAGATTATTTCATCCAATGAGGGAAAAGGAAATATCGTCACTTAAAAGCTAGACAGAATCATTCTGAGCAACTTCTTTCTTATCCGTGCATTCAACACACAGAGTTGAACCTTACTTTTGATTGAGCAGTTTTGAAACACTCTGTTTGTATAATGTGCAAGTGGACATTTGGAGTGCTTTGAGGCCTATGGTGAACAGAGAAATATCTTCACATAAAAACTACAGAGAAGCATTCTTGGAGATTTATTTGAGATGTGTGCATTCATTTCACAGAATTGAAGTGTTCTTTTGGTTCTGCAGATTTGAAAGAGACTTTTCGCAGAATCTGCAAGTGGGCATTTGAGATTATTTCATCCAATCTGGGAAAAGGAAATATCTTCAAATAAAAATTGGACAGAAGCATTCTGAACAACCTCTTTCTGATGTGTGCATTCAACACACAGAGTTGAACAGTTCTTTCAATTGAGCGGTTTTGAAACACTCTGTTTGAAGAAACTGGAAGTGGACATTTGGAGTGCTTTGAGGCCTTTGGTGAAAAAGGAAATATCTTCACATAAAAACTGCACAGAAGCATTCCACGAAATTCCTTTGGGATGTGTGCTTTCATCGCCCAGGGTTGAAGCTTTCTTTTTGTTGAGCAGGTTTGAAACAGTCTTTTTGTAGAATCTGCAAGTGGATATTTGAGAGTATTTCTTCCAATGCGGGAAAAGGAAATTTCGTCACATAAAAACTAGAGGGAACAATTCTGAGCAACTTCATAGGGATGTCTGCATTCAACTCAGAGAGTTGAACCTTTCTTTTGATTGAGCAGTTTTGTAACACTCTGTTTGAAGAATCTGCAAGTGGACATTTGAAGTGCTTTGAGGCCTATGGTGGAAAAGGTAGTATATTCACAGAAAAACTACACAGAATTATTCTGCGAAATTTTTTGGTGATGCGTGCATTCATCTCACAGAGTTGAAGTTTTCTTTTTGTTGAGCAGGCTTGAAACAGTCGTTTTGTAGAATCTACAATTGGATATTTGAGATTATTTCATCCAATGTGGGAAAAGGAAATATCGTCATATAAAAACTAGACAGAATCATTCTCAGCAACTTCTTAGTGATGTCTGCATTCAACTCACAGAGTTGAACCTTTCTTTTCATTGAGCAGTTTTGAAACACTCTGAAGAATCTGCAAGTGGACATTTGGAGTGCTTTGAGGCCTAGGGTGAAAAAGGACACATCTTCACATTAAAACAACACAGAAGCATTCTTTGAAATTTCTTTGTGATGTGAGCATTCATTTCACAGAGTCCAAGCTTTCTTTTGGCTATGCATATTTGAAACAGTCTTTTTGTAGAATCTGCAAGTGGATATTTGAGATTATTTCATCCAATGAGGGAAAAGGAAATATCTTCACATAAAAACTAGACAGAAGCATTCTGAGCAACCTCTTAGTGATGTCTGCATTCAACTCACAAAGTTGAACATTTCTTTTGATTGAGTAGTTTTGAAACACTCTGTTTGAAGAATCTGCAATTGGACAGTTGCAGTGCTTTGAGGCCTAAGGTGAAAAGAGAAATATCTTCACATAAAAACTACACAGAAGCAGCCTGCGAAATTTCTTTTAGATGTTTCCATTAATCTCACGGAATTGAAGCTTTCTTTTTGTTCAGCAGATTTGAAACAGACTTTTTGTAGAATCTGCAAGTGGGTAATTGAGATTATTTCATCCAATGTGGGAAAAGGAAATATCGTCACATAAAAATTAGACAGAAGTATACTGAGCAACTCCTTTCTTATCCGTGAATTTAACACACAGAGTTGAAACTTTCTTTTGATTGAGCAGTTTTGAAACAATGCGTTTGAACAATCTGCAAGTGGACAATTGCAGTGCTTTGAGGCCTATGCTGAAAAGAGTAATATCTTCATTTAAAAACTATACAGAAGCAGTTTGTGAAATTTCTTTGAGATGTGTGCATTCATCTCACAGAGCTGAAGCTTTCTTTTGGTTGAGCAGGTTTGAAACAGTCTTTTTGTAGACTCTGCAAGTGGATATTTGAGATTATTTCATCCAAAGCAGGGAAAGGAAATATCGTCACATAAAAACTAGACAGAAGCATTCTGAGCAACTGATTTCTTATCGGTGCTTTCAACACACAGAATTGAACCTTTCTTTTAATTCAGAAGTTTTGAAACACTGTGTGTGAAGAATCTGCAAGTGGACATTCGGAGTGCTTTGAGGCCAATGGTGAAAAGAGAAATATCTTCACATAAAACCTACACAGAAGCGTTTTGCGAAATTTCTTTGTGATGTGTGCATTCATCTCACAGTATTGAAGCTTTCTTTTGGTTGAGCAGGTTTGAAACAGTCTTCTTGTAGACTCTGCAATTGGATATTTGAGATTATATCGTCCAATGCGGGAAAAGGAAACATCTTCACATAAAAGCTGGACAGAAGCATTCTGAGCAACTTCTTAGGGATGTCTGCATTCAGCTCACAGTGTTGAACCTTTGTTTTGATTGAGCAGTTTTGAAACTCTCTGTTTGAATAATCTGCAAGTGGACACTTGCAGGGCTTTGAGGCCTAAGATGAAAAGAAAAATATCTTCAAATAAAAACTACCCAGAAGCATTCTGCGAAATTTCTTTGAGATGTGTGCATACATCTCACAAAATTGAAGCTTTCTTTTGGTTGAGCAAATTTGAAACAGTCTTTTTGTAGAATCTGCAAGTGGATACTTGAGATTAATTCCTCCAAAGCGGGAAAAGGAAATATCTTCACATAAAAACTAGACAGAAGCATTCTAAGCAACTTCTTTCTGATCCGTGCATTCAACACACAGAGTTGAACTTTCCTTTTGATTGAGCATTTTTGAAACACTGTGTTTGAAGAATCTGTAGGTGGACATTTGGGGTGCATTGAAGCTTATGGAGAAAACGGAAATATCTTCACCTAAAAACTACACAGAAGCATTCTGAGAAATTTCTTTGTGATGTGTGCATTCATCTCACAGAGCTGAAGCTTTCTTTTGGTTGAGCAAGTTTGAAACAGTCTTTCTGTAGAATCTGCAAGTGGATATTTGAGATTATTTAGTCCAGTGCGGGAAAAGGAAATATCATCACATAAAAACTAAACAGAACTATTCTGAGCAACTTCTTAGGGATGCCTGCATTCAACTCATAGAGTTGAACCTTTCTTTTGATTGAGCAGTTTTGAAACACTCTGTTTGAAGAATCTGCAAGTGGATGTTTAGCGTGCTTTGAGGCCTATGGGGAAAAGGAAATATCTTCACATAATAACTACACAGAAGCATTCGGCAAAACTTCTTTGTGATGTGTGCATTCATCTCACAGAGTTGAAGCTTTCTTTTGATTGAGCAGATTTGAAACTGTCTTTTTGCAGAATCCGCAAGTGGATATTTGAGATAATTTCGGCCAATGCCGGAAAAGGAAATATCTTCAGATAAAAACTAGGCAGAAGCATTCTGAGCAACTTCTTTCTGATCTGCGCATTCAACACACAGAGTTGAACTTTTCTTTTGATTCAGCAGTTTTGAAACACTCTGTTTGAGGAATCTGCAAGCAGACATTCGGAGTGCTTTGAAGCCTTTGGTGAAAAAGGAAATATCTTCCCAGAAAAACTACACAGAAGAATTCTGTGAAATTTCTTTGTGATGTGTGCATTCATCTCACAGTGCTGAAGCTTTCTTTTGGTAGAGCAGATTTGAAAGAGTCTTTTTTCAGAATATGCAAGTTGATATTTGAGGTTATTTCGTCCAATGTGGGATAAGGAAATATCGTCATATAAAAACTAGACAGAAGCATTCTGAACAACTTTCTGATCCTTGCTTTCAACACTGAGAGCTTAACCTTTCTTTTGACTGAGCAGGTTTGAAACACTCCGTTTGAAGGATCTGCAAGTGGACATTTGGAGTGATTGGAGGCCTGTGGGGAAAAAGGAAATATCTTCACATAAAAGCTACACAGAATCATTCTGTGAAATTTCTTTGTGATGTGTACATTCATCTCACAGAGTTGAAGCTTTCTTTTGTTTGAACAGACTTGAAACGTTGTTTTTGTAGAATCTGCAAGTGGATATTTGAGATTATTTTATCCAATGCGGGATAAGGAAATATTGTCACATAAAAACTAGACAGAATCATTCTTAGCAACTTCTTTCTGATCTGTGCATTCAACACACAGAGTTGAACCTTTCTTTTGATTGAGCAGTTTTGAAACAGTCTGTTTGAAGGTTCTGCAAGCAGACATTTGGAGTGCTTTGAGGCCTATGGTGAAGAAGGAAATATCTTCAGATAAAAACTAGACAGAAGCATTCTTTGCAACTTTTTTCTGATCAGTGCATGCAACACACAGAGCTGAACTCTTCCTTTGTTAAGCAGTTTTGAATCACTCTGTAGAAACTGCAATATGACATATTTAGTGCTTTGAGGCCTATGGTGAAAATATTTTCACATAAAGACTACACAGAAGTATTCTGAGAAATTTCAATGTGAGGTGTGCATTCATCTCATATTGTTGAAACTTTCTTTTGCTTGAGCATATTGGATACAGTCTTTTTGTAGAATCTCCAAGTAGATATTTTAGATTATTTTGTTCTGTGCGGGAAAAGGAAATATCGTCACATAAAAACTAGACAGAACCATTCTGAGCAACTTCTTATTGATGTCTACATTCAACTCACAGAGGTGAACCTTTCTTTTGATTGAGCAGTTTTGAAACACTCTGTTTGAAGAATCTGCAAGTGGACATTTGGAGTTCTTTGAGGCCTAAGGTGAAAAAGGAAATACCTTCACATAAATACTACACAGAAGCATTCTGCGAAATTTCTTTGAGATGTGTGCATTCATCTCAAAGAGATGAAGCTTTCTTTTGGTTGAGCAGATTTGAAACAGTCTTTTTGTAGAATCTGCAAGGGGATATTTGAGATTATTTCATCCAATGCGGGAAAAGGAAATATCTTCACATAAAAACTAGTCATAAGCATTCTGAAAAACTTTTTTCTGATCCATGCATTCAACACACAGAGTTGAACCTCTCCTTTGATTGAGCAGTTTTGAGACACTCTGTTTGAAGGATCTGAAAGTGGACATTTGGAGTGCTTTGAGGCCTATTGTGAAAAAGGAAATACCCTCACATAAAAACTAGAAAGAAGCATTCTGCGAAATTTCTTTGAGATGTGTGCATTCATCTCACAGAGTTGAAGCTTTCTCTTTGTTGAGCACGTTTGAAAGAGTCTTTTTGTAGAACCTGCAAGTGGATATTTGAGATTATTTCATACAATATTGGAAAAGGAAATATCTTCACATAAAAACTAGTCATAAGCATTCTGAGAAACTTCTTTCTGATCCGTGCATTCAACACACAGAGTTGAACCTCTCTTTTGATTGAGCAGTTTGGAGACACTCTATTTGAAGGATCTGAAAGTGGACATTTGGAGTGCTTTGAGGCCTATTTTGAAAAAGGAAATACCTTCACATAAAAACTAGAAAGAAGCATTCTGAGAAATTTCCTTCTGTTGTGTGCATTCATCTCACAGAGTTGAAGCTTTCTTTTCGTAGAGCAGGTTTGAAACAGTCTTTTTCTAGAATCTGCAAGTGGATATTTGAGATTATTTCGTCCAATGCTGGAAAAGGAAATACCATCACATAAAAACTAGACTGAAGCATTCTGCGCAACTTCTTTCTGATCTGTGCATTCAACGCACAGATCTGAAACTTTCTTTTGATTGACAAGTTTTGAGAAACTCTATTTGAAGAATCTGCAAGTGGACATTCAGAATGCTTTGAAGCCTTTGGTGAAAAAGGAAATATCTTCCCAGAAAAACTACACAGAAGAATTCTGTGAAATTTCTTTGTGATGTGTGCATTCATCTCACAGTGTTGAAGCTTTCTTTTGGTAGAGTAGATTTGAAAGAGTCTTTTTTCAGAATATGCAAGTTGATATTTGAGGTTATTTCGTCCAATGCGGGATAAGGAAATATCATCATATAAAAACTAGACAGAAGCATTCTGAACAACTTTCTGATCCGTGCTTTCAACACTGAGAGCTTAACATTTCTTTTGATTTAGCAGTTTTGAAACACTCTGTTTGAAGGATCTGCAAGTGGACGTTTGGAGTGATTGGAGGCCTGTGGTAAAAAAGGAAATATCTTCACATAAAAGCTACACAGAATCATTCTGTGAAATTTCTTTGTGATGTGTGCATTCATCTCACAGAGTTGAAGCTTTCTTTTGCTTGAGCAGACTTGAAACGTTGTTTTTGTAGAATCTGCAAGTGGATATTTGAGATTATTTTATCCAATGCGGGATAAGGAAATATTGTCACATAAAAACTAGACAGAAGCATTCTTAGCAGCTTGTTTCTGATCTGTGCTTTCAACTCACAGAGTTGAACCTTTCTTTTGATTGAGCAGCTTTGAAACAGTCTGTTTGAAGGTTCTGCAAGTAGACATTTGGAGTGCTTTGAGGCCTATGGTGAAAAAGGAAATATCTTAGGATAAAAACTAGACAGAAACATTCTTCACAACTTTTTTCTGATCAGTGCATGCAACACACAGAGCTGAACTCTTCCTTTGTTGAGCAGTTTTGAATCTCTCTGTTTGTAGAAACTGCAATACGACATATTTAGTGCTTTGAGGCCTATGGTGAAAAAGGAAATATTTTAACATAAAGACTACACAGAAGTATTCTGAGAAATTTCAATGTGAGGTGTGCATTCATCTCACATTGTTGAAACTTTCTTTTGCTTGAGCATATTGGATACAGTCTTTTTGTAGAATCTCCAAGTGGATATTTTAGATTATTTCGTCCCGTGTGGGAAAAGGAAATATCGTCACATAAAAACTAGACAGAACAATTCTGAGCAACTTCTTATTGATGTCTGCATTCAACTCACAGAGTTGAACCTTTCTTTTCATTGAGCAGTTTTGAAACACTCTGTTTGAAGAATCTGCAAGTGGACATTTGGAGTTCTTTGAGGCCTAAGGTGAAAAAGGAAATATCTTCACAAAAATACTACATGGAAGCATTCTGCGAAATTTCTTTGAGATGTGTGCATTCATCTCAAAGAGTTGAAGCTTTCTTTTGGTTGAGCAGATTTGAAACAGTCTTTTTGTAGAATCTGCAAGGGGATATTTGAGATTATTTCATCCAACGTGGGAAAAGGAAATATCTTCACATAAAAACTAGTCATAAGCATTCTGAAAAACTTTTTTCTGATCCATGCATTCAACACACAGAGTTGAACTTCTCCTTTGATTGAGCAGTTTTGAGACACTCTGTTTGAAGGATCTGAAAGTGGACATTTGGAGTGCTTTGAGGCCTATTGTGAAAAAGGAAATACCTTCACATAAAAACTAGAAAGAAGCATTCTGCGAAATTTCTTTGTGATGTGTGCATTCATCTCACAGAGTTGAAGCTTTCTTTTGGTGGAGCAGATTTGAAACAGTCTTTTTCTAGAATCTGCAGGTGGATATTTGAGATTATTTCATCCAATGCTGGAAAAGGAAATACCATCACATAAAAACTAGACTGAAGCATTCTGCACAACTTCTCTCTGATCTGTGCATTCAACGCACAGATCTGAAACTTTCTTTTGATTGACAAGATCTGAGACACTCTATTTGAAGAATCTGCAAGTGGACATTTGGAGTGCTTTGAGGCCTATTGAGAAAAAGGAAATATCTTCACATAAAAACTACACAGAAGCATTCTACGAAATTCCTTTGTGATGTGTGCATTCATCTCACAGAGTTGAAGCTTTCTCTTTGTTGAGCACCTTTGAAAGAGTCTTTTTGTAGAACCTGCAAGTGGATATTTGAGACTATTATGTCCAATGCGGGAAAAGGAAATACTTTCACATAAAAACTAGACAGAACCATTCTGAGCAACCTCTTAGAGAGGTCTGCATTCAACTCAAAGAATTGAAACTTTCTTTTGATTGAGCAATTTTGAAACACTCTGAAGAATCTGCAAGTGGACATTTTGAGTGCTTTGAGGCCTATGATGAAAAAGGACGTATATTCACATAAAAACTACACAGAAATATTCTGCAAAATTTCTTTGTGATGTGTGCATTCATCTCACAGAGTTGAAGCTTTCTTTTTGTTGAGCAGATTTGAAATCGTCTTTTTGTAGAATCTGCAAGGAGATATTTGAGATTATTTCATCCAATGGGGGTAAAGGAAATATCTTAACATAAAAACTAGACAGAAGCATTCTGAACAACTGCTTTCTGATTCGTGCATTCAACACACAGAGTTGAACCTTTCTTTTGAATGAGCAATGTTGTATCACACTGTTTGACGAATCTGCAAGTGGACATTTGGAGTGCTTTGAGGCCTATGGTGAAAAAGGTAATATCTTCACATAAAACCTAGACAGAAGCATTCTGAGCAACTTATTTATGATCTGTGCATTCAACACATGGAGCTGAACATTTCTTTTGTTGAGCAGTTTTGAATCACTCAGTTTGTTGAAACTGCGTTTGGACATTTTTAGTGCTTTTGAGGCCTTTGGTGAAAAAGGAAATATTTTCACATAAAGACTACACTGAAGTATTCTGAGAAATTTCTTTGTGAGGTGTGCATTCATCTTACAGTGTTGAAACTTTCTTTTGGTTGAGCATGTTGGAAAAAGTCTTTTTGTAGAATCTCCAAGTGGATATTTGAGATTATTTCGTCCAATGCAGGAAAAGGGAATACTGGCACATAAAAACTAGACAGAACCATGCTGAGCAACTTCTTATTGATGTCTGCATTCTCCTCACAGTGTTGAACCTTTCTTTTGATTGAGCAGTTTTGAAACACTCTGTTTTAAAAATCTGCAATTGGACATTTGGAGTGTTTTGAGGCCGATGGTGAAAAAGGAAATATCCTCACATAGAAACTTCACAGGGGCATTCTGCGAAATTCCTTGGTGATGTGTGCATTCATTTCACTGAGTTGAAGCTTTCTTCGGGTTGATCAGCTTTGAAAACCTCTCTTCAGAGAATCTGCAATTGGACATTTGGAGTGCTTTGAGGCCTATGTGAGAAATATTTTCACATAAAAACTACACAGAAGCATTCTGCGAAATTTCTTTGTGATGTGTGCATTCATCTCACAGAGTGGAAGTTTTTTTTGGTTGAGCAGGTTTGAAACAGTCTTTTTGTAGAATCTGTCAGTGGATATCTTAGATTATGTCATCCAGTGCAGGAAATGGAAATATCATCACATAAAAATTAAACAGAACCATTCTGAGCAACTTCTTAGGGATGTCTGCATAGAACTCACAGAGTTGAAACTTTCTTTTGATTGAGCAGTTTTGAAACACTCTCTTTGAAGAA
The DNA here is from genome assembly GCF_006542625.1 of Nomascus leucogenys. Classification (NCBI taxonomy): domain Eukaryota; kingdom Metazoa; phylum Chordata; class Mammalia; order Primates; family Hylobatidae; genus Nomascus; species Nomascus leucogenys. The sequence goes on from NC_044401.1 coordinate 27,816,807, forward strand.
ACTGCAAGTGGACATTTGGAGTGCTTGGAGGCCTATGGTGAATAAGGAAATATCCTCAGATAAAAACTACACAGAAGTATTCTGAGAAATTTCTTTGTGATGTGTACATTCATCTCACAGAGTTGAAGCTTTCTTTTGGTTGAGCAGATTTGAAACAGTCTTTTTGTAGAATCTGCAAGTGGATATTTCACATTATTTCATCCAATTGGGGAAAAGGAAATATCTTCACATAAAAACTGGACAGAAGCATTCTGAGCAAAGTCTTTCTGATCCGTGCATTCAACACACCGAGTTGAACCTTTTTTTTTTGACTGAGCAGTTTTGAAACATTCTGAAGAATCTGCAAGTGGACATTTGGAGTGCTTTGAGGTTTATGGTGAAAAAGTAAATATCTTCACATGAAAACTACACAGAAGCATTCTACGAAATTTCTTTGAGATGTGTGCATTCATCTCAGAGAGATGAATCTTTCTTTTGGTTTAGCAATTTTAAAACAGTCGTTTTGTAGAATCTGCAAGTGGACATTTGAGATTATTTCGTCCAATGGGGGAAAAGGAAATATCGTCACATAAAAACTAGACAGAATGATTGTGTGCAAACACTTAGTGATGTCTGCATTCAACTCACAGAGTTGAACGTTTCTTTTGATTGAACAGTTTTGAAAAACTCTGTTTGAAGAAACTGCAAGTGGACATTTGAAGTGCTTTGAGGCCTATGGTGAAAAAAAAATATCTTCAAATAAAAACTACACAGAAGCATTATGTGAAGTTTGTTTTGATGTGTGCATTCTTCTCACACAGTTGAAGATTTCTTTTGGTTGAGCAGATTTGAAACTGTGTTTGTAGAATTTTCAAGGGGATATTTGAGATTATTTCTTCCAATTCGGGAAAAGGAAATATCTTCACATAAAAACTAGATAGAAGCATTCTGATCAACTTCTTTATGATCTGTGCATCCAACACACAGTGTTGAACATTTCTTTTGACTGAGCAGTTTTGAAACACTCTGTTTGTAGAAACTGCAAGTGGACATTTGGAGTGCTTTGAGGCCTATGGTGAAAAATGAAGTATCTTCCCATAAAAACTACACAGAAGCATTCTGCGAAATTTCTTTGTGATGTGTGCATTCATCTCACAGAGTTGAAGCTTTCTTTTTGTTGAGCAGATTTGAAAGAGTCATTTTGTAGAATCTGCAAGTGGATATTTGAGATTATTTCGTCCAGTGTGGGAAAAGGAAATACATCACACAAAATCTCGACAGAGCATTCTGAGCAACTTTTTTTTGATCCGTGCAATCCGTTCAACAGACAGTGTTGAACCTTTCTTTTGATTCAGAAATTTTGAAACACTCTTTTTGAAGAATCTGCAAGTGGACATTTGGAGTGCTTTGAGGCTTATGGAGGAAAGGAAATATCTTCACATAAAAACTACACAGAAGATTTCTGCGAAATTTCTTTGTGATGCGTGCATTCATCTCACAGAGTTGAAGCATTCTTTTGATGGGACAAGTTGGAAACAGTCCTTTTGTAGAATCTGCAAGTGGATATTTGAGATTATGTCGTCCAATGTGGGAAAAGGATAGATCTTCACATAAAAACTGGACAGAAGCATTCTGAGCAACTTCTTTCTGATCTGTGCATTCGACACACAGAGTTGAACATTTCTTTTGATTGAACAGTTTTGAAACACTCTGTTTGGAGTAACTGCTAGTGGACATTTGTACTGCTTTCAAGCCTTTGGTGAAAAAGGAAATATCTTCACATAAAAATGACGCAGAAGCATTATACGAAATTTCTTTGAGATGTGTGCATTTCATCTCACAAAGGTGAAGCTTTCTTTTTGTTGAGCAGGTTTGAAATAGTCATTTTGTAAAATCTACAAGTGGATATTTGAGATTATTTTGTCCAATGGGAGAAAAGGAAATATTGTCACATAAAAACTAGACAGGAGCATTCTGAGCAACTCCTTTCTTATCCATGCATTTAACACACAGAGTTGAAACTTTCTTTTGATTGAGCCTTTTTGAAACAATGTGTTTGAAGAATCTGCAAGCGGACATTTGGAATGCTTTGAGGCCTATGGTGAAAAGAGAAATATCGCTCTCTTCAGCCAAGATGGCCAAATAGGAACAGCTACGGTCTACAGCTCCCAGCCTGAGTGACACAGAAGATGGGTGATTTCTGCATCTCCCTTTAAGGTACTGGGTTCATCTCAATAGAGAGAGCCAAACAGTGGGTGCAGGACAGTGGGTGCTGCCCACTGTGCATGAGCCGAAGCAGGGCGAGGCATTGCCTCACTCGGGAAGTGCAAGGGGTCAGGCAGTTCCCTTTCCTAGTCAAAGAAAGGGGTAACAGACAGCACCTGGAATATCGGGTCAGTCCCACCCTAATACTGCGCTTTTCCAATGGGCCTGGAAAATGGCACACCAGGAGATTGTGTCCCACACCTGGCTCAGAGGGTCCTATGCCCACAGAGTCTCGCTGACTGCTAGCACAGCAGTCTGAGATCAAACTGCAAGGCAGCAGCGAGGCTGGGGGATGGGCACCCGCCACTGCCCATGGTTGCTTAGGTAAACAAAGCAGCCAGGAAGCTGGAACTGGGTGGAGCCCACCACAGCTAAAGAAGGCCTGCCTGCCTCTGTAGGCTCCACCTCTGGAGGCAGGGCACAGACAAACAAAAATTCAACAGGGACCTCTGCAGACTTAAATGTCCCTGTCTGACTGACAGCTTTGAAGAGAGTAGTGGTTCTCCCAGCATGCAGTTGGAGATCTCAGAATGGGCAGACTGCCTCCTAAAGTGGGTCCCTGACCCCCAAGCAGCCTAACTGGAGGCACCCCCCATTAGGGACAGACTGACACCTCACTCAGCCAGGTACTCCTCTGAGAAAAAACTTCCAGAGGAACTATCAGACAGCTGAATTTGTGGTCTCATGAAAATCCACTTTTCTGTAGCCACTGCTGCTGACACCCAGCCAAACAGGGTCTGGAGTGGACTTCTAGCAAAATCCAACAGACCTGCAGCTGAGGGTCCTGTCTGGTAGAAGGAAAACTAACAAACAGAAAGGACGTCCACACCAAAACCCATCTGTACATCACCATCATCAAAGACCAAAAGTAGATAAAACCACAAAGATGGGGAAAAAACAGCAGAAAAACTGGAAACTCTAAAAAGCAGAGCACCTTTCCTCCTCCAAAGGAATGCAGTTCCTCACTAGCAACAGAATAAAGCTGGACAGAGAATGACTTTGACGAGTTGAGAGAAGAAGGCTTCAGACGGTCAAACTACTCCAAGCTATGGGAGGAAAATCAAAACAATAGCAAAGAAGTTAAAAACTTTGAAAAAAAATTAGATGAATGGATAACTAGAATAATCAATGGAGAGAAGGGCTTAAAGGAGCTGATGGAGCTGAAAGCCAAGTATCAAGAACTACGTGAAGATTGCAGAAGGCTCGGTAGCCAATGTGATCAACTGGAAGAAAGGGTATCAGTGATGGAAGATAAAATGAATGAAATGAAGTGAGAAGGGAAGTTTAGAGAAAAAAGAATAAAAAGAAATGAACAAAGCCTCCAAGAAATTTGAAACTATGTGAAAGACCAAACCTACATCTGATTGGTGTACCTGAAAATGATGGGGAGAATGGAACCAAGTTGGAAAACACTCTGCAAGATATTATCCAGGAGAACTTCCCCAATCTAGCTAGGCAGGCCAACATTCAGATTCAGGAAATACAGAGAACACCACAAAGATACTCCTCAAGAAGAGCAACTCCAAGACACATAATTGTCAGATTCACCAAAGTTTAAATGAAGGAAAAAATGTTAAGGGCGGCCAGAGAGGAAGGTCGGGTTACCCACAAAGGGAAGACCATCAGACTAACAGCTGATCTCTCAGCAGAAACTCCACAAGCCAGAAGAGAGTGGGGGCTGATATTCAACATTCTTAAAGAAAATAATTTTCAACCCAGAATTTCATATCCAGCCCAACAAAGCTTCATAAGTGAAGGAGAAATAAAATACTTTACAGACAAGCAAATGCTGAGAGATTTTGTCACCACCAGGCCTGCCCTAAAAGAGCTCCTGAAGGAAGCACTAAACATGGAAAGGAACAACCAGTACCAGCCACTGTAAAAACATGCCAAATTGTAAAGACCATCGAGGCTAGGAAGAAACTGCATCAACTAACGAGCAAAATAACCAACTAACATCATAATGACAGAATCAAATTCACACATAACAATATTAACTTTAAATGTAAATGGGCTAAATGCTCCAATTAAAAGATACAGACTGGCAAACTGGATAAGGAGTCAAGACTCATCAGTGTGCTGTATTCAGGAAACCCATCTCACGTGCAGAGACACACATAGACTCTAAATAAAGGGATGGCGGAAGATCTATCAAGCAACTGGAAAACAAAAAAGGGCAGGGGTTGCAATCCTAGTCTCTGATAAAATAGACTTTAAACCAACAAAGATCAAAAGAGACAAAGAAGGCCATTACATCATGGTAAAGGGATCAATTCAACAAGAAGAGCTAACTATCCCAAATATATATGCACCCAACACAGGAGCACCCAGATTCATAAAGAAAGTCCTGGGTGACCTATAAAGGGACTTAAACTCCCACACAATAATAATGGGAGATTTTAACACCCCACTGTCAACATTAGACAGATCAATGAGACAGAAATTTAACAAGGATATCCAGGAATTGAACTCAGCTCTGCACAAAGTGGACCTAATAGACATCTACAGAACTCTCCGCCCCAAATCAACAGAATATACATTTTTTTCAGCACCACACCACACCTATTCCAAAATTGACCACATAGTTGGAAGTACAGCTCTCCTCAGCAAATGTAAAAGAACAGAAATTATAACAAACTGTCTCTCAGACCACAGTGCAATCAAACTAGAATTCAGGATTAAGAAACTCACTCAAAACCGCTCAACTACATGGAAACTGAACAACCTGCTCCTGAATGACTACTGGGTACGTAATGGAATGAAGGCAGAAATAAAGATGTTATTTGAAACGAACGAGAACAAAGACACAACATACCAGCATCTCTGGGAGACATTCAAAGCAGTGTGTAGAGGGAAATTTATAGGACTAAATGCCCACAAGGGAAAGCAGGAAAGATCCAAACTTGACACCCTAACATCACAATTAAAAGAACTAGAAAAGCAAGAGCAAACACATTCAAAAGCTAGCAGAAGGCAAGAAATAACCAAAATCAGAGCAGAACTGAAAGAAATAGAGACACAAAAAACCCTTCAAAAAATTAATGAATCCAGGAGCTGGTTTTTTGAAAAGATCAACAAAATTGATAGACCGCTAGCAAGACTAATAAAGAGGAAAAGAGAGAAGAATCAAATAGATGCAATAAAAAATGAAAAAGGGGATATCACCACCGATTGCACAGAAATACAATCTACCATCAGAGAATACTGCAAACACCTCTATGCAAATAAACTAGAAAATCTAGAAGAAATGGATAAATTCCTCGACAAATACACCCTCCCAAGACTAAAGCAGGAAGAAGGTGAATCTCTGAACAGACCAATGACAGGCTCTGAAATTGTGGCAATAATCAATAGCTTACCAACCAAAAAGAGTCCAGGACCTGAGGGATTCACAGCCAAATTCTACCAGAGGTACAAGGAGGAACTGGTACCATTCCTTCTGAAACTATTCCAATTGACAGAAAAGGAGGGAATCCTCCCTAAAACATTTTATGAGGCCAGCATTGTCCTGATATCAAAGCCTGGCAGAGACATAATCAGAAAAGGGAATTTCAGACCAATATCCTTGATCAACTTTGATGCAAAAATCCTCAATAAAATACTGGCAAACCGAATCCAGCAGCACACCAAAAAGCTTATCCACCATGATCAAGTGGGCTTCATCCCTGGGGTGCAAGGCTGGATCAACATACACAAATCAATAAATGTAATCCAGCATATAAACAGAACCAAAGACAAAAACCACAAGATTATCTCAATAGATGCAGAAAAGGCCTTTGACAAAATTCAACAACCCTTCATGCTAAAAACTCTCAATAAATTAGGTATTAATGGGACATATCTCAAAATAATAAGAGCTATCTATGGTAAGCCCACAGCCAATATCATACTGAATGGGCAAAAACTGGAAGCATTCCCTTTGAAAACTGGCACAAGACAGGGATACCCTCTCTCACCACTCTTATTCAACATAGTGCTGGAAGTTCTGGCCAGGGCAATCAGGCAGGAGAAGGAAATAAAGGGTATTCAATTAGGAAAAGAGGAAGTCAAATTGTCCCTGTTTGCAAATGACATGATTATATATCTAGAAAACCCCACTGTCTCAGCCCAAAATCTCCTTAAGCTGATTAGCAACTTCAGCAAAGTCTCAGGATACAAAATCAATGTACAAAAATTACAAGCGTTCTTGTACACCAATAACAGACAATCACAGAGCCAAATCATGAGGGAACTCCCATTCACAATTGCTTCAAAGAGAATAAAATACCTAGGAATCCAACTAACAAGGGACATGAAGGACCTCTTCAAGGAGAACTACAAACCACTGCTTAATGAAATAAAAGAGGATACAAACAAATGGAAGAACATTCCATGCTCATGGGTTGGAAGAATCAATATCATGAAAATGGCCATACCTCCCAAGGTAATTAATAGATTCAATGCCATCCCCATCAAGCTACCAATGACTTTCTTCACAGAATTGGAAAAACTACTTTGAAGTTCATATGGAACCAAAAAAGAGCCCACATCACCAAGTCAATCCTGACCCAAAAGAATAAAGCTGGAGGCATCACGCTACCTGACTTCAAACTATACTACAAGGCTACAGTAACCAAAACAGCATGGTACTGATGCCACAACAGAGACATAGGTTAATGGAACAGAACAGAGCCCTCAGAAATAATGTCACATATCTACAACTATCTGATCTTTGACAAACCTGACAAAAACAAGAAATGGGGAAAGGATTCCCTATTTAATAAATGGTGCTGGGAAAACTGGCTAGCCATATGTAGAAAGCTGAAACTGGATCCCTTCCTTACACCTTATAAAAAATTAATTCAAGGTGGATTAAAGACTTAAATGCTAGACCTAAAACCATTAAAATCCTACAAGAAAACCTAGGCAATACCTTTCAGGACATAGGTGTGGGCAAAGACTTCAACTCTAAAACACCAAAAGCAATGGCAACAAAAGCCAAAATAGACAAATGGGATCTAATTAAACTAAAGAGCTTCTGCACAGCAAAAGAAACTACTATCACAGTGCACAGACAACCTACATAACGGGAGAAAATTTTTGCAACCTATTCATCTGACAAAGGGCTAATATCCAGAATCTACAATGAACTCAAACAAATTTACAAGAAAAAAACAAACAATCCCATCAAAAAGTGGGTGAAGGACATGAACAGACACTTCTCAAAAGAAGACATTTATGCAGCCAAAAAAACATATGAAAACCTGCTCATCATCACTGGCCATCAGAGAAATGCAAATCAAAACCACAGTGAGATACCAACTCAAAACAGTTAGAATGGCAATCATTAAAAAGTCAGGAAACAACAGGTGCTGGAGAGGATGTGGAGAAATAGGAACACTTTTACACTGTTGGTGGGACTATAAACTAGTTCAACCATTGTGGAAGTCAGTGTGGGATTCCTCAGGGATCTAGAACTAGAAATATCATTTGACCCAGCCATCCCATTACTGGGTATATACCCAAAGGACTATAAATCATGCTGCTATAAAGACACATGCACACGTATGTTTATTGTGGCACTATTCACAATAGCAAATAGTTGGAACCAGCCCAAATGTCCAACAACGATAGACTGGATTAAGAAAATGTGGCAGCCGGGCGCAGTGGCTCATGCTTGTAGTCTCAGCACTTTGGGAGGCCGAGGCGGGCAGATCACTAGGTCAGGAGATCGAGACCACAGTGAAACCCCATCTCTACTAAAAAAATACAAAAAATTAGCTGGGCGTGGTGGCAGGCGCCTCTAGTCCCAGCTACTTGGAGAGGCTGAGGCAGGAGAATGACGTGAACCCAGGAGGCGGAGCTGGCAGTGAGCCGAGACTGCGCCACTGCACTCCAGCTTGGATGACAGAGCAAGACTCCATCTCGAAAAAAAAAAAAAAAAGAAAAGAAAATGTGGCACATATACATCATGGAATACTATGCAACCACAAAAAATGAGTTCATGTCCTTTGTAGGGACATGGATGAAGCTGGAAACCATCATTCTCAGTAAACTATCACAAAGACAAAAAACCAAACACTGCATGTTCTCACTCATAGGTGGGAACTCAACAATGAGTACTCAGGGTGACAGGAAGGGGAACATCACACTTCGGGGACTGTTGTGGGGTGGGGGGAGGTGGGTGGGACAGCATTACGAGTTATACCTAATGCTAAATGACGAGTTAACGGATGCAGCAAAACAACATGGCACACGGATACATATGTAACAAACCTGAACATTGTGCACATGTACCCTAAAATCTAAAGTATAATAATAAAAAAAGAAAATAAAAAAAACTATCAAAAAAAAGAAAAGAGAAATATCTTCACATAAAAACTACACAGAAGCATTCTGCGAAATTTCTTTGTGATGTGTGAATTCATGTCACAGAGCTGAAGCTTTCTTTTGGTTGAGCAGAGTTGCAACAGTCCTTTTGTAGAATCTACAAGTGGATATTTGAGATCATTTCGTCCAATGCGGGAAAAGTAATTATCTTCACATAAAAAATAGACAGAAGCATTTTGAGCAACTTCTTTGTCATCTGTGCATTCATCTCACAGAGTTGAACCTTTCTATTGAGTGAACAGATTTGAAACACTCTGTTTGAAGAATATGCATGTGGACATTTGGAGTGCTTAGAGGCCTATGGTGAAGAAGGAAATATCTTCACATAAAAACTTCACAGAAGCATTCTAAGAAACTTCTTTGTGATGTGTACATTCATCTGACCATGTTGAACCTTTCTTTCAATTGAGCATTTTGGAAACAGTCTTTTCATAGAATTTGTACAGGGATATTTCTGAGCCCTTTATGTCCTATGGTGAAATAGGAAATATCTTCACATAAAAACTAGACAGAAACTTTCTGAGAAACTTCTTTATGATGTATGCTTTCATCTCACAGAGTTGAAACTTTCTTTTGATTGAGCAGCTCGGAAACAGTCTTTTTGTGGAATCTGCAAATGGATATTTGGAGCACGTTGAAGCCTATGGTGAAAAAGGAAATATCTTCACATAAAAACTAGACGGAAACATTCTGAGAAACTTCTTTGTGACGTGTATATTCATCTCACCGATTTGAACCTTTCTTTTCATTGAGCAGTTTGGAATCACTCTTTTTGTAGAAGCCGCAAATGGATATTTTGAATGCTGTGAGGAATATGGTGAAAAAGGAAATATTTTCAAATACAATCTAAACAGAAGCTTTCTGAGAAACTCCTTTGTGTTTCCTGCATTCATCTCACAGAGTTGATCCTTTCTTTTGATAGGGCAGTTTGGAAACAGTCTTTTTGTACAATCTGCAAAGTGATATTTCTGAGCCGTTTGACACCAATGGTGAAAAAGAAATATCTTCACATTAAAACTAGAAAGAAGCATTGTGAGAAAACACTTTGTGATGTGTACATTCATCTCACAGAGTTGAACATTCCTTTTGATTGAGCACTTTGGAAACAGTCTTTTTGTACAATCTGAAAAGGGATATTTCCGAGCCATTTGAGGGCATACCTTGGGCAGTATGGCCATTTTTATGATGTTGATTCTTCCTACCCATGAGCATGGAAAGTTCTTCCATTTGTTTGTATCCTCTTTTATTTCATTGAGCAGTGGTTTGTAGTTCTCCTTGAAGAGGTCCTTCACATCCCTTGTAAGTTGGATTCCTAGGTATTTTATTCTCTTTGAAGCAATTGTGAATGGGAGTTCTCTCATGATTTGGCTCTCTGTTTGTCTGTTATTGGTGTATAAGAATGCTTGTGATTTTTGCATATTGATTTTGTATCCTGAGACTTTGCTGAAGTTGCTTATCAGCTTAAGGAGATTTTGGGGTGAGACAATGGTGTTTTCTAGATATACAATCATGTCATCAGCAAACAGGGACAATTTGACTTCCTCTTTTCCTAATTGAATACCCTTTATTTCCTTCTGCTGCCAAATTGCCTTGGCCAGAACTTCCGACACTATGTTGAATAGGAGTGGTAAGAAAGGGCATCCCTGCTTTGTGCCCGTTTTTAAAGGGAATGCTTCCAGTTTTTGCCCATTCAGTATGATATTGGCTGTGGGTTTGTCATAGACAGCTCTTATTATTTTGAGATACGTCCTGTCAATACCTAATTTATTGAGAGTTTTTAGCATGAAGGGTTGTTGAATTTTGTCAAAGGCCATTTCTGCATCTATTGAGATAATCTTGTGGGTTTTGTCTTTGGTTCTGTTTGTATGCTGGATTGCAGTTATTGATTTGTGTATGTTGAACCAGCCTTGAATGCCAGAGATGAAGCCCACTTGATCATGGTGGATAATCTTTTTGATGTGCTGCTGGATTCTGTTTGCCAGTATTTTACTGAGGATTTTTGCACCAATGTTCATGAAGGATATTGGTCTAACATTCTCTTTTTTGGTTATGTCTCTGCCTGGCTTTGGTATCAGGATGATGCTGTCCTCATAAAATGAGTTAGGGAGGATTCTCTCTTTCTCTATTGATTGGAATAGTTTCAGAAGGAATGGTACCAGTTCCTCCTTGTACCTCTGGTAGAATTCGGCTGTGAATCCATCAGGTCCTGGACCCTTTTTGGTTGGTAAGCTATTGATTATTTCCACAATTTCAGAGCCTGTTATTGGTCTATTCAGAGATTCAACTTCTTCCTGCTTTAGTCTTGGGAGGGTGTATGTGTCAAGGAATTTATCCATTTCTTCTAGATTTTCTAGTGTATTTGTGTAGAGGTGTTTGTAGTATTATCTGATGGTAGTTTGTATTTCTGTGGGATCAGTGGTGATATCCCCTTTCATTTTTTATTGCATCTATTTGATTCTTCTGTTTTCTTCTTTATTAGTCTTGCTAGCAGTCTATCAATTTTCTTGATCTTTTCAAAAAACCAGCTCCTGGATTCATTAATTTTTTGAAGGGTTTTTTATGTCTCTATTTCCTTCAGTTCTGCTCTGATATTAGTTATTTCTTGCCTTCTGCTAGCTTTTGAATGTGTTTGCTCTTGCTTTTCTAGTTCTTTTCATTGTGACGTTAGGGTGTCATGTTTGGATCTTTCCTGCTTTCTCTTGTGGGCATTTAGTGCTATAAATTTCCCTCCACACACTGCTTTGAATGTGTCCCAGAGATGCTGGTATGTTGTGTCTTTGTTCTCTTTGGTTTCAAAGAACATCTTTATTTCTGCCTTCATTTTATTATGTACCCAGTAGTCATTCAGGAGCAGGTTGTTCAGTTTCCATGTAGTTGAGTGGTTTTGAGTGAGTTTCTTAAGCCTCAGTTCTAGTTTGATTGCACTGTGGTCTGAGAGACAGTTTGTTATAATTTGGGTTCTTTTACATTTGCTGAGGACAGCTTTACTTCCCACTATATGGTCAATTTTGGAATAGGTGTGTTGTGGTGCTGAAAAAAATGTATATTCTGTTGATTTGGGGTGGAGAGTTCTGTAGGTGTCTGATTAGGTCCACTTTGTGCAGAGCTGAGTTCAATTCCTGGGTATCTTTGTTAACTTTCTGTCTCATTGATCTGTCTAATGTTGACAGTGGGGTGTTGAAGTCCCCCATTATTATTGTGTGGGAGTCTAAGTCTCTTTGTAGGCACTCAGGACTTGCTTTATGAATCTGGGTGCTCCTGTATTGTGTGCATATATATTTAGGATAGTTAGCTCTTCTTGTTGAATTGATCCCTTTACCATTATGTAATGGCCTTCTTTGTCTCTTTTGATATTTGTTGGTTTAAAGTCTGTTTTATCAGAGACTAGGATTGCAACCTCTGTCTTTTTTTGTTTTCCATTTGCTTGGTAGATCTTCCTACATCCTTTTATTTAAGTCTATGTGTGTCTCTGCATGTGAGATGGGTTTCAGGAATACAGCACATTGATGGGTCTTGACTCTTTATCCAATTTGCCAGTCTGTGTATTTTAATTGGAGCATTTAGTCCATTTACATTTAAAGTTAATATTGTTATGTGAGAATTTGATCCTGTCATTATGATGTTAGCTGGTTATTTTGCTTGTTAGTTGATGCAGTTTCTTCCTAGCCTTGATGATCTTTAAAATTTGGCATGACTTTGCCATGGCTGGTACCAGTTGTTCCTTTCCATGTTTAGTGCTTCCTTCAGGAGCTCTTTTAGGGCAGGCCTGGTGGTGACAAAATCTCTCAGCATTTGCTTGTCTGTAAAGTATTTTATTTCTCCTTCACTTATGAAGCTTAGTTTGGCTGGATATGAAATTCTTTTCATTGAGCAGTTTGGATACTCTGTTCTTCTAGAATCTGCAAAGGGATTTTTGGGAGTGCATTGAGGCTTATGGTGAAAAAGGACATATCTTCACATAAAAAATAGAGTCATTCTGAGAAATTTCTTTGTTATCTGTGCTTTCATCTCACAGAGTTGAACCATTTTTTTGATTGAGCAGTTAGGAAACAAAGTGTTTATGGAATCTGCAAAGAGATATTTGGATATGAATGAAGGCCTGTGGTGATAAAGAAAATATCTTCCAATTCAAACTATAAAGTTTCTGAGAAATTGCTTTGTGATGTGTGCATTCATCTCACAGAGTTGAATCATTCTTTTGTTTGAGCAGACTGGAAAAACAGTGTTTGCAGAATCTGTGAAGGGATATTTGGATTTCCCTTGAGGCCTATGGTGACAAAGGAAATATCTTCCAGTACAAACTGGATGAAAGCTTTATGGGAAACTGCTTTGTGATGTGCACATTAATCTCACAGAGGTCTATGTTTCTTTTCATTGAGCAGTTTGGAAACTCTGTTCTTCTAGAATTTGCAAAGGGATATTTGGGAGTGCATTGAGGCCTATTGTGATAAAGTAAATATCTTCCGATACAAACTAGAAAGAAAGTTTCTGAGAAACTTCTTTGTGATGTGTGCATTCATCTCACAAATTTGAACAAATTATTTGATTCAGCATTTTGGAAACACAATGTTTGTAGAATCTGTGAAGGGATATTTGGATTCACATGGAGGCCTGTGGTGAAAAAGGTAATATCTTCCAATACAAACTGGACAGAGCACTTTGAGGCTTATGGTGAAAAAGGAAATATCTTCACATAAAAACTAGAAGGAAGCTTTCTGAGAAACTGCTTTGTGATGTGTGCATTCCTCTAACAGGGTTGAAACATTCTTTTGTATGAGCAGATTGGAACCACTATTCTTCTAGAATCTGAAAAGCTGTATTTGTGAGTCCTTTGAGGCCTATGGTGAAAAAGGAAATATCCTCACATAAAAACTAGAAAGGAGCTTTCTTAGATACTGTTTTGTGAACTGTGCATTCATCTCACAGAGTTAAACCATACTTTTGATTGAGCAGTTTGGAAACATAGTGTTTGTAGAATCTGTGAAGGGATATTTGGAGTCACCTTAAGGCCTATGGTGACAAAGGAAATGTCTTCTGATACAAACTAGAAAGAAAGTTTCTGAGAAATTGCTTTGTGATGTGCGCATTCATCTCACAGAGTTGAACCATTCTTTTGATTGAGCAGTTTGGAAACACAGTGTTTGTAGCATATGCAAAGGAATATTTTGATTTGCATGGAGGACTGTGGTGAAAAAAGATATATCTTCCGATACAAACTGGACAGAAGCTTTCTGAGAAACTGCTTTGTGACATGTGCGTTCATCTCACAGAGTTGAACAATTCTTTTAATTGTGCAGTTTGGAACCACTGTTTTTGTAGAATCTGCAAAGGGATAGTTGGGAGTGCTTTGAGGCTTATGGTGAAAAAGGAAATATCTTCCAATACAAACAGGACAGAAGCTTTCTGAGAAACTGCTTTGTGGAACTATACTTTTGATTGAGCAGTTTGGAACCACTATTTTTCTAGAATCTGCAAAGGTATATTTGTGAGTGCTTTGAGGCCTGTGGTTAAAGAAGAAATATCCTCACATAAAAACTAGAAAGGAGATTTCTTAGAAACTGCTTTGTGATCTCCTTGAAGAGGTCCTTCACAACCCTTGTAAGTTGGATTCTTAGGTATTTTATTCTCTTTGAAGCAATTGTGAATGGGAGTTCACTCATGATTTGGCTCTCTGTCTGTGATTGGTGTACAAGAATGCTTGTGATTTTTGTACATTGATTTTGTATCCTGAAACTTTGCTGAAGTTGCTAATCAGCTTAAGGAGATTTTGGGCTGAGATGATGGGGTTTTCTACATATACAATCCTGTCATCTGCAAACAGGGACACAAAAGCCAAAATTGATAAATGGGATTTAATTAAACTAAAGAGCTTCTGCACAGCAAAGGAAACTACCATCAGAGTGAACAGGCAACCTACAGAATGGGAGAAAATTTTTGCAACCTACTCATCTGACAAATGGCTAATATCCAGAATCTACAATGAACTCAAACAAATTTACAAGAAAAAAAAAACAACCCCATCAAAAAGTGGGTGAAGGACATGAACAGACACTTCTCAAAAGAAGACATTTATGCAGCCAAAAAACACATGAAAAAATGCTCATCATCACTGGTCATCAGAGAAATGCAAATCAAAACCACGGCGAGATACCATCTCACACCAGTTTAGAATGGCCATCATTAAAAAGTCAGGAAACAACAGGTGCTGGAGAGGATGTGGAGAAATAGGAACACTTTTACACTGTTGGTGGGACTGTAAACTAGTTCAACCATTGTGGAAGTCAGTGTGGGATTCCTCAGGGATCTAGAACTAGAAATACCATTTGACCCAGCCATCCCATTACTGGGTATATACCCAAAGGACTATAAATCATGCTGATATAAAGACACATGCACATGTATGTTTATTGCGGCACTATTCACAATAGCAAAGAGTTGGAACCAACCCAAATGTCCAACAACGATAGACTGGATTAAGAAAATGTGGCACATATACACCATGGAATACTATGCAGCCATAAAAAATGATGAGTTCATGTCCTTTGTAGGGACATGGATGAAGCTGGAAACTATCATTCTCAGTAAACTATCGCAAGGACAAAAAACCAAATACCACATGTTCTCACTCATAGGTGGGAATTGAACAATGAGAACTCATGGACACAGGAAGGGGAACATCACACTCTGGGGACTGTTGTGGGGTGCGGGGATGGGGGAGGGACAGCATTAGGAGATATATCTAATGCTAAATGATGAGTTAATGGGTGCAGCAAAACAACATGGCACATGGATACATATGTAAGAAACCTGCACATTGTGCACATGTACCCTAAAACCTAAAGTATAATAATAATAATAAAAAGAAAAAAACTGCTTTGTGATCTGTGCATTTGTCTCAAAGAGTTAAAGCATTATTTTGATTGAGCAGTTTGGAAACACAGTGTTTTTAGAATCTGTGAAGGGATATTTGGATTTACCTTTGGCCTATGGTGAGAAAGGAAATATCTTCTGATACAAACTAGACAGAAGCTTCCTGAGAAAGTGCTTTGTGATGTGTGCATTCATCTCACAGAGTTAAACATTTCTTTTCCTTAAGCAGTTAGGAAACTCTTTTCTTCTAGAATCTGCAAAGGGATACTTGGGAGCACGTTGAGGCCTATGGTGAAAAAGGAAATATCTTCCCATACAAACTAGAAAGAAATTTTCTGAGAAATTGCTTTGTGATGTGTGCATTCATCTCACAGAGTTGAAGCATTCTTTTGATTGAGCAGTTTGGAAATACAGTGTTTGTAGAATCTGCAAAGGGCTATTTTGATTCCCAAGGATTCCTGTGGTGAAAAGGAAATACCTTCTGAGAGAAACTGGACAGATGCTTTCCGAGAAACTGCTTCATGGTGTGTGCATTCGTCTCAGAGAGTCGAACCATTCTTTTGATTGAGCAGTTTGGAACCATTACTTTTGTAGAATCTGCAGTGGGATATTTGGGAGTGCTTTGATGCCTATGGTGAAAAAGGAATTATCTTCACATAAAAACTAGAGACAAGATTTCTGAGAAACTGCTTTGTGATGTGTGCATTCTTCTAACAGAGCTGAACCATTCTTTGGATTGAGCAGTTTGGAACCACTGTTTTTCTAGAATCTGCAAAGGGATATTTTGGAGCACTTTGATTCCTTGTGCAAAAGGAAATAGCCTCACATAAAAACTAGAAAGTAGCTTTCTTGCCTGGACCCTCCTCCATCTTCCACCTCATCCTTACCTGACTGATCAGTTTTGGACAACCTACAGATCTTTGGTTTTGCCCTCCTTGAACAGAGGATGGCATTAGCAGAGACAGTGCTAGCATCACTATGATTACAGGGGCTACTATGAAACTAATCCTAATAAATTACTTTTTTGTAGGTAAGTCAATCAAATTTACACTCAAAAAACAAAGATTTACCCCTCACATGAAGAGAACATATGCAGTCTGTGAATACAATTTCAAAGAGAATACCAGTTCATGTTTGCACAATGGTTTTATTATTGTCATAATTGTTCAACTTGCTTTGGTCATTATTTTGAAGAAGGAGTGACTCAGAGAAGTTAAAAAAATCAAGTTGACTCAGTTATACTTCTTATCTTCAAAGACTCATAAACTCCACATTATAACCTAAAATTTTGAATCTGAATGTAACACTTTTCAAGCAACATAGTTGGGTTTTAACAAGGACTTTTTTGAGATGCTTCTTAATACAAAGAAGTGAAAAAAATGAGTAAGGGACAGTGTGCTAATACAAAAAAGAGGACAGGTTTTGGATGCTGGTTGTCTGTGTTCTCAGCTGTGGGAACTTGCTAAAATTAACTCAACTCTAAATTTTAGCTTATTCATATATGAAACGGAAAACTTTATTCTACTTATAACAGTTATGATTCAGATTAAAGGACATAATGTAAAACAGCATTTATGTGGTCATATGTCATGGTAATTATGGTAAACAATGGAACTTTTTAGATATTGCTGCATGTCAGCAGGGTGAATATTTTTGGGCAGAAGGACTTTGAGGCAATTGGTGAAAGCACTTCACACCCCGTGCTTGTCTCATCCCACAGTCCTGTAGTTTTAATTTGGGTTCATGATGTCATACCTGTATCTTTCTGGCAAGAAACAGTAGACTGCTTCAAAAGCCATTCTCTTAGATGGATGGGTTTATTTTATAAAGGACAGCTAATTACTTAAGATAGTGACCTTATCCACTGCACAACCACATAGTTTCTTTTACAAAAATTAAAATCAGTTCGGGGCAGTTGTGCAGGAACAGAGTATGAACTGTGGCAGCGAGAGTCATGGGAGACCAAACATGTAGAAAGTTTCTTCTGCTCTTTGACCAAGTGTTGTTTGGCTGAAAGTAGTGCAGCCAAAACCATAACCAAAGAAGGCATTTTGCTTCTAGAAACTTCTCAGGAAAAGTATTGCAAGCAACACTCTTGGATTGGGCCCTAAAGGAAAGGGATTCAAGTAGTCAGTGTGAAAGCTGGAGATAAAGTACTTCTCTCAGAATTTGGAGGCACAAAAGTAATTCTAGACCACAATGATTTTTTTTTATTTACAGATAGTGACATTCTTAGAAAGTAGGTAGACTGAAATAATTCACTGTTGAAATGGCATCAACATGAAGCTGCCCATTCCACTGAAGTTCTAAAATCTTACATAATATATTAATTACAATGTCTTTTATTATAAAGTAATTTTGTCTAAATTAATGACATCAGGGTCTCTATAATTTAGTTTCACTGTACTGATAAACACATTTGCAAATAAAAATATGTAAATAAAAAAATTAAATCAGGTACATCGTAGACATTTGAGTAGCAGAATACACTGAAGAAGAGAGCACTGGGCTAAGGGGATGGGTATATTTGAATGCCATTAGCACAACTTTTAGTAAATCATGTCACCTCTCTCAGCTTCAATTTCTTCAATAGAAAAATAGGGATAATAATTCTGTCTTATAGTTTATTTCATTATGTGAAAATCAAATGAAATAATTAATTCATGCTTTGAACATTGTTATATATCATATCAATTTAAAGTATTGTTGGGCTGAACTAGATGAAATCAAAATTTGGTGCAAATATATTTAGACAAAATTTTTTGTTGTTGTTAGCTTAATTTTCCTGTAGGACAGAAGCATAACAGTTATTGTTTTTTAATATTCCTCTCAACAATAGAGACAATAAAACTTCCTGATTTTTGAAAAGCAGCAGATAATAAACAATGGATTGCAGGTCTGAGAGTTGGGATGCCTATGATCTAGCTGTAGTTTTGTTGTTTATTCACTTTGCAATTATGGAAAAATATGTTGCATGCTTTTTACCTGAGTTTCATCGTCTCTTAAAAAATAGAGGTGGTTATGTTTACTTTTATAAACTTAAGTGGACATTCCCAAGAACTCAAAAACTTTGGCTATTCTGGGTGATTTAGACCTTTGCTTTCACAAGCATGAATACAGTATGTGTTATTACACCTGGTTTGTACCCTTTAATGGGGGCCCATATGGGGAAAGAGATGTTCTTAAAAATCACTATCAAACTCCTAATTCCAAAAGTTAATATTGTGTAAGGAAAAAATGCCAGGAAGTGAATATATATGGAGCTTTATTTCCTAAGTGCATTTAACCTTGATTTTTAAAATTGAATCAGTGTATTCACCCTTCAATGAAAGTGTTATTGTTTTCCCCAGAAAGAATCACATAGTTGCTGTGAAGTTCAAAAAGTCCAAATTTTTTGCTGTATTTATTACAAACTAGCATGAGTAAAACTACTTCAAATAAATGAGATAATTGCCCATGTCAGGCTCTTTCATTGTTGACAGGACTGTCATTGGTAAGTCAATAACACACTTGGCAGATACCATGATCACAGAGTACTGTCTTTTATATACACACTGCCTTGACTTAATCTCTATTTTAATGAGCATGATAAACATGGCAAGAGATAGGGTTATAAATCTAACCCAAACAATTTATTTATTTATCCATTACATTTAAACTTCTGCTTTGACAAGTCAGAGAAATAAAGTAATATTACTTCACTCTTGAAAGGTTTTTTACTTAACTAATAAATAAGTTGAGTGACTGTTGATTAGTCTTTTTGCTTCTTTTTTCTTCTATTAGTCAACTTTTGAGTATTTAATGCTTATTGTTTACCAGGTAATAAGAGACAAGAAAAGGGAAAGAAATTCAGACATTTATATTACTTGTTTATCTTCTTAGTGAAAGAACCATTTGTGGCTAAAATCAGGAAAAAAGTTATTTGTAGATTTTATTTAGGTTTTTTACATTTTTCATTAAAAAGTTATATTAACATACTAAAATAATAAACCAAAACTCGACACTCTCCATAATTTTCTCCATATATAATCGTTGTATTAGCAGTTTGTCTTCCAAATTCTTTTCTATGTGTTTTTCCACATGATATTTACACATCTACTACTTTAGCTGATTTATAGAGAATTATGCTATGCATGTGGCACTTTACAACTTGCATTTTAACTTACTGTATCTTTGAGATCTTCAGTACAAGAGTATCTTCATTTTGGCAACTGCATATTATTCCACAGTACAAGTTTTTATAGCTTTTATTTCCATTCCCCTCTTTTTTTTTTTTTTAAGTCAGGGTCTTGCTCTGTCACCCACCCTGGAGTGCAATGGTGTGATCACAGCTGACTGTAGCCTTGACCCCCCACAGGCTCAAGTGATCCTCCTGCCTCAGCCTCCTGACTATCTGGGACTACAGGCATGCACCACTACATCTGAACAATTGTTAAAATTTTTTGGAAATGTGGGGTCTCTCTTTGTCATCCAGGCTGGTCTTGAACTCCTTGGCTCGAGTGATCCTCCTGCCTTGGCCTCCCAAAGTGCTGGGATTACAGGCATGAGCTACCATGCCTGATCCTGTGCTCCTCTTAATAGATATTTAAGTCATTTTTAATTTTTTGATCTCACAAAACAGTCTTTCAATAAATAATTCCATTTTTTCCAGCACATGGGCATATATGTACGACATACTTAGAAGCAGAGTTGTTGAGAGGAAGAGTATGTGTGCTTGAAATTTTACCAAAATACCTTCAAATAAAACCTGCCAGTTTACGCTCCACTACCAGTGTACAAGAAGAATACATGTTTTCCCTTACTCTCACCAATAATTGATATTATCATTCTTTTAAAGTTTTGCCAGTCTAATATGCAAAAATATATTTTTTAAAATAGTTTGATTTCAACACTTTATAATGTTTATTGCCCATTTATTCTCTGTAGTGATGGTTTACAGGATTGTTTATATTGTTTAATTTATAGTTTTGTTTATATTTTAGAAATGATTTTATATACAACCATACATGCATTTCTGTATTCGTCGGCTTATCCTGATGCTATTTTTTCTATTCTATATGCTGTAAGTATTTTTCTCCAGTCTGTTGCTTGATATTGAACTTTTTAATGTTATTTTTGTTGTTGCTGTTCAACAGCAATCTCCACAGAGATCTTAAAGGTTTTTCATTAAAATTGAGAAAGTTTATTACTCTTGCTTTAAAGATGGTATGGATTTTTTTTTTTTTTTGAGACAGAGTCTTGCTCTATTGCCCAGGCTGGAGTGCAGTGGTGCGATCTCAGCTCACTGCAACCTCTGGCTCCCTGGTTCAAACGATTCTCATGTCTCAGTTTCCCAAATGGCTGGGATTACAGGCATGTTCCACCAGGCCTGGCTAAGACTGCGGCTTTTAGCATACGCATTTCATCATGTTTTTTTCTCTTTTTTTTCAGATTTTTTTTTTTAGAGTGAGGGTCTTACTGGCTGAAGTGAAGTGGTATGATCATAGCTTACTGTAACCCTGAACTCCTGCACTCAAGTGGCACTCCCACCTTAGCCTCCCAGGTAGCAATGTGCATACCACCTTGCCCAATTAACAAGTGCATACCACAATGCCCAATTAATATTTTTTATGTGGTGGTGCACTCCGGTAATCCCAGCTATTCAGGAGGCTGATGCAGGAGAATCGCTTAAATCTGGTAGACGGAGGTTGCACTGAGCTGAGATCGTGCCACTGCACTCCAGCCTGGGCGACAGCAAGACTCCTTCTCAAAAAAAAAAAAAAAAAAACTATATATATATATATATATATATATATATATATATATATATGTATGTGTTTGTTGTTTTTTTTTGTAGAAATGGGATCTCACTATTTTGCCCAGGCCGGGTTTGAACTCCTGGGTTCAGGTGGACCTCAGGCTTCAGCCTCCCAAAGTACTGGGATTACTAAGGTGAGCCAACACACCTGGCCTCAGTATGTTTTCTCCAATGTAGTCATAATGAAGGAAATATCGAATATTAGTTGGTGTGTTTAACCTCAAGTATAAACCTGAATAATTTGTGTAGACCATCATACAAGGGCTACAGCTGCACACCAAACCTGCTCTCTGAATTGTTAACCAACAAGCTTCTATATCTGCATTTTTTTTTTAGTTTGATCATACTGATTTTAAATGTCAAACAATTCATAGACAGAAAATGATTTTAACTCTTATTGTTTAATAAAACAATATATTTTAGATGGAAAAATGATTAATTCATATAAACTTATTTTTTCCTTCAGTTTTGTCAAAGCAACAGGCTTCACAAGTCCCGGTTAGGAAGCGTCATGCAAATTCTTTACTTGAAGAAACCAAACAGGGTAATTTTGAAAGAGAAATGCATTGAAGAACTGTGCAATAAAGAAGCACCCAGGGAGGTCTTTGAAAATGACCCTGAAACGGTAAGCATTTATGGAAACTATCAAGTTCACACATCTAGACATACAACTACATACTGAACATTTCCAGCCCATACTCCCTTCTGTTCCATCTTAAAGTCAATAATTTTGTGTATCACCTTCCACACGTAACCACTTCCATTTCAGGAGGAACTACCTTCAAAGGAAAGTGGGCTTGTTAGACAGGCACGATCACCAGTAACAGCTTGTCCTGACTAAACTATAGTTCAGTTACACCTCATTATCAGCAAATAGTATTGACCTCATGGTTGGTAAATATTTTCTTCTAACCAGAATTTAATAGTGTTAGGGGTAGGGGGGAGGAAGTACCTTAAAGGAAAATGGGCTTGTTAGGCAGACATGATCACCAATAACAGCTTGTTCTGACTAAACTATAGTTCAGTTATATTTCGTTATCAGCAAATAGATAGTATTGACCTCATGGTTTGCAAATATTTTCTTCTTACTAGAATTTGATAGCATTAGAGGGAGGGGAGAGGATGTCTGAAGTATTAACGTGTGTGTGTGTGTGTGTGTGTGCATGCCAGTTTGGATTGTTATCACAATGCTTCATTAAATTTCTCCATTGGCATTCTTTTTAATTTTTATTTTTTGAAACAAAGTCTCTTTCTGTTGCCCAGGATAGAGTTCAGTGGTGCAATCTCTGCTCACTGCAGCCTCCCCCTCCTGGGTTCAAGAGATTCTCATGCCTCAGTCACCTGAGCAGGTGGAATTAGAGCCACTATTCCTGGCTAATTTTTGTATTTTTAGTAGAGACGGGGTTTTGCCATGTTGGCCAGGCAAGTCTCAAACTCCTGGGCTTAAGCAATCCACCTGCCTCGGCCTCCCAAAGTGCTGAGATTACAGGCATGAGCCACTACACCCGGCCTACTGTTACTTTAAATGAAAGATTTTAAGTCACAATTGTAGGTATCATCTAATATTGAAATTTAAAATAAATTATAAATAGACCTCAAAGTAGAGAGAACAGTGTAATAAATTTCAGTATACAAACTCCCCCACCCCTTTAGTAATGGTCAACACTCTGCCATTCTTGTTTTACCTATTTTTTACCCCACCCATTTTAATTTTTGTTTTGGTATTCTGGAATATTGTAAGGCATGCCTGTCTGCCCAAGATACCATATTAGTACATCACTTATTAATATTGAGAATGTATTTCTAGCATAGTAGATATATTCTATCAGCTTAGCCTCTAAGCAGCAAAAGCCCAGTGTGGGAGAAGACCTAGATGCAGAGAAGGAGAGATAATGAGGAAGGAAAACTCATTTGTGCACTTCCTCCATTCCACTAATTCTAACATTGGTCTCATTGACAGAATAGAAAAAAGTGACAGAAAGAGCAAGACACAAAGAGGAGATATGAAAAAACAAAGTTAGTTTTGTTGTTTTTTTTTTTTTAGACAGGGTCTTGCTCTGTCGCCCAGGCTAGAGTGCAGTGGCATGATCATGGTTCACTGCAGCCCTGACCCCCCAGCTCAGGCAATCCTCCCATCTCAGCCTCCTATGTCTCTGAGACTACAGGTGTGCAGCCCCACACCTGGCTAATTTTGGTATTTTTTGTAGAGAGGGGGTTTTGCCATGTTGCCCAGGCTCGGCTCAAGCAATCTGCCCACCTTAGTATCCCAAAGTGCTAGGATTACACGTGTGACCACAGTGACCCCCCTGCCCCACCCACACCAAACATTTGTTACGAGTATCATGATCACAGGTGTGATCATTTTCAACCCTAGCCAATCACTCCCTGTCCACATCCCTAATACCGCAGTCCACATTTCCAGTCCCCACAGTACCACTTATGCATCCACATCTCTAATACATTCCTTTGATGGTCACAACATCACTTTGAATCCCATTTCTTGTGTAGGTTTATATGTGAGAGGAGGTAAGAATGAGGCCTTTGACTCAGTTCTGGATGAGCTTATGTTCTGTACTTAGTAAATGGTAACATTGAATATGTCTTTGTGCAGAAATTCTGGTTTCTCATGGGGTATTCTTGTGCTGTTAATGGTACACATTAAATATATTATGGCTCAAGAATGCTTTCATAGACCAGCCTGAGAACTTTACTATCAGAAATGTTTAACATTTTTCTCCCTTTAAGAAAGCACATTCTTTACTCCAAATGACTGATCTACAGACAAACTTTTGGTACACAACCAATTTATAAGTAATGTATTACATGTACATAAGATGTACAAGAGAAATGTCTACTTTAATTCACTTCAAAGTATGTCACTGTTAGCTGGGCACCTTGGCTCACACCTATAATCCTAGCACTTTAGGAGGCCAAGGCAGTAGGATCACTTGAGCCCAGGAGTTTGAGGCCTAGGCAACATAGTGAGACCCCATCTCTACAAAAAAATTATTAACAACAACAAAAAATCAGCTGTGCATGGTGGCCTGTACCTGTAGTTCCAGCTACTTGGGGGGGCTGAGATGAGAGGATTACTTGAGCCCAGGAGGTTGAGGCTGCAGTGAGTCATGGTCATGCCACTGCACTCTAGCATGGTTGACACAAAGAAACCTCATCTCAAAAAAAAAAAAAAATAGAGTATGTTACTGTGATTCAACATTGAATCTGGTGTGGGTGACCATTACGACATAAAATGTGTCAAATGGTTATCTAATCATTATGGAAAAATTAAAGGATGTACAAAAAAGGGCATGTATGATTATATTTACCATCTTAAATAGAGCTTGTTTTCAGATTAGAAACTTTTGAAACATGATTAATTGATCAATATTTCTTTAAGCCTAAGTATCTCATTGGTTTGATTTTATTGTTTTCTCGGTATATTTTACTATATAAAAATTATAATGTGAAAATGATGGTTATATGTAATTTATTCGCATCTTTAATATAAAAACATTATAAAATTAAGTTTTAACTCTACAATGAAATTTAGGTTTTCTAAGATTTATGTTTTCTTTTTCTTCTTTCTAGGATTATTTTTATCCAAAATACTTAGGTAAGCTCAAAACATCCCAATTATATAATCTTAGAAACGGAAGGCAACTTAGATATGTTCCTGTCTAACTCTCCACCTATCTATTCCATCCAGTGTAATTTCATTATCCTTGGGAGTGAGGTTTCATTTTATATGCAATTTTGCTGTCTTTATATTTAAGACATGTTGAGAGATTTGGAACGGTTCTTTAATTACCATGTGGCATTTTAAATTTTAGTGATTTTCTTTCTCATGTCTTTCTCATGAAGCTCTTGGGCTGATGCTCAGTTATACTGAGGTGCTAGACATAGTCTATGAGCATATGTGTTTTCATGGGTTAACTTCTTTTCTTTTTTGAGACAGGACCCTGCTGTGTCAGCCAGGCTGGAGTGCGGTGGCCTGCTTTTGGCTCACTGCAACTTCCGCTTCCCTGGGTTCAAGTGATTCTCGTGCCTCAGCCTCCCGAGTAGCTGGGATTACAGGCATGTGCCACCACACCCAGCTAATTTTTGTATTTTTAGTAGAGAGGGGGTTTCGCCATATTGGCCAGGGTAGTCTTGAACTCCTGGCCTCAAGTGTCCACCCTCCTCAGCCTCCCAAAATGCTAGGATTACAGGCATGACCCACCCTGCTCAGCCTTAGCTGGTGTATTTTAAAAGGGCAGTGGGATATGGATCTACATCCATGAAAAAGATGTTTACTTTTGTAAAGTTACATGTTACTCCTCACTTTTCAAAACAAAACCCAAGAATTTGTACTATTAAAGTGTAGAAAAGATAGTATATCAAGACTATTTCAGCTTTCTAATTTTGGATAAAAATGTAAATATTTTATAATAAAAATAGACAATATTTGGCTGTTAAATGTTATGTGTGCATTAAAAAATACAGTGTTAACTCTTGCTTCTTATGGCCATGTAATTAGGCTGCATTTTTGCATGCACACTACTGTAGAGGATACATTCCTTTGATCAGAGTACCTTTGGATAAAGATAAATACCATGTTAATACAGCATTATGTGTTCTGGGGAAGTTCCTTAGATAAAGTATTTTTCTTCTATCCTCGTATCTCTCTTAACTTCTGCTTTTCTGGCCCCACCCAACTCTTTCTTCTCTTTGCCTATCTCATTTGGCAACATAGTAAAAAAAACCAAAGTATAAAATAAAACAAACTAAAACAGAAACACAAGATGTGGGCTCCAGCCTCAGACCTAAAAATTTTTAGCTGTGTCAGGTTAAACAAGTTGTTTAGCTTTCCAGGTTCTGTAGTTTTAAGTGTGCACTGTAACTATATTTTCTAACTTCAGAGCTTTTAAGTCACCAAATAAGTCAACGTACATAAATAACTTACTGTGTCAAAATCTTCTTCAAATGTGTTCCTGTTTAATCAACTCATCATGCGAAACAAAAAATATACTTTTTATTAGGATTTTTTTTAATTTAAATTTCATATTTTGGAAATTATTTGTATATAGGCATGTGTGGTGAATTCCACTGTTAAAAACAATTTTTAAAAATGTCCTGCCTAAGTTACACTTTTTTTGTTATTTGATGTGTATATTCTATAGGCCAAGAGCTCTAATTTGAAAAGCAAAACAAAACTATCCTTTCCCTGGTAAATCTAACAGTGGTTTTACTAACTACAACAGCTCATACAGGAAGGTCCCTGTAGTGAGAAAAGGTCACCAAAGAAATTAAAGAATTGTAACCCATATATTTGGGGCAATATTTAGACTTTGTTTTCAGGGGCTAATAAAGCACTTCAATTGGCCTACATATTCCATGTACTATCTTGAAAACATGTGATTTGGAAATAAGTACTCTGGGGTTCATTATAGTTTTTAAATTGTGTTCTTCTCTTTTGTAAGAAGTAGAATAAGTAACTACCATTTCCATAGGCCTAGTATCACCTAATAGAGTGGGTGTTTCTATTAAAGAGAGAGAAAATTTCTGGGAAGAATGGTGAACTCTGAGCCTAAATACAAACATTAGAAATCATTTTTTGATGTGAGCTGGCAAAAAATAAAATAAGGAAAAAACCTGAAAAATAAAAAATAAAGAAATTATATTTAGTTTCTAAAATAAGTTGTTGAATTACCTCAGAATGCTGACTCCCTCCCTTCAAATCTTCTCTAAAGAAACAGTAAGATTCCAAGCACTAATAATAACAAAATAAAATGACAACGAGAAGAAGTTTAAGAAATGCCTGGGTAGGCAAAAAGCTGGCCTGACCTGCTGGTATGTGTGGTGGGGGATTGGGGTCTAACTGACAAGGCAGTAGTGATAGAACAGATTGGACAATTTAAAAAATGACCTGAACTTTCCAATTGAGAAAACAAACACAAAAAAATACAATAGAGCAAACCCCGGGTAACAAGAAGTTTTAAAATACCAAAAACAGACATAGAAATAAGTGAAATAGAAAAACAAAAGTGAGCATTAACAAAAGCGCATTCTCATTCTTCGAAAAGGTTAGTAAGTGAGACTGACATCTGGCAAGAACAATCAAGGAAAAACAAAAAGGAGAAAGAGGAAATGCCAATACATAGAGTACAAGAAAGAAAGGGAAAATATTCTAAACTCAACACAGATTAAAAATACTATCACAAAATATTACAAACAGCTGAATCAAATACTTTTGGAAACCTAAATAAAATGGATGTGTTCCTAGAAAAACATAAAATATCTGTAATTTCACAGGAAGCGATAGAGAACTTAGTTATACAAACAAGTATTAAACAAGTTAAAACCACAGCCGAAGCCCCTCTTCTTCCTATTTCTCCCGAAACCCAGATCTAGATGGTTTTACAAATGAACTCTTCCAAATTTTAAGAAATTGTTAATGTTTCCCATATTAAGATATTGTCCTTAAAAAATGAGCTTAGTCTAAGAGGCTTGTGTAATCTTGACTCCAAAATCAAATAAAGAGAACATTTAGTAAACTCATTTTAAAATTTAAGTGAGGGAATAAAAGAAAAGAAAAATAGCATTCCTTTTGATTTCTGAATTAATTCTAAATAAAATGATATTCAGTCCAATCTTAAGTGTGTTAAAAATAATATCATGATCAAGTAGAATTATTCCAAAAATTTAAAGATGATTTAACATCAGGAAATCAGCTGGGTGCAGTGGCTTATGCCTGTAATCCCAGCCACTCAAGAGGCTGAAGTGGGAGGATCACTTGAGGCCAGGAGTTTGACACCAGCCTGGGTAACATAGTAAGACCCCACCCCTGAAAGTATATTATTACCTCAGTTCATACAGAAAAAGCAATTGATAGAGATCACTACTTAGTTATGATAAAAGCTTTTGTCAAACTAAGAATGTAAGAAAGGGTTCTGAGGTTGATAAAGGTTAAATATAGAATAACCATATAATTAATCTTCCAAATTTTCACACTTCAGTTCAGGATTAATAATGCACAAGGTAATGTCAGCTATAACAAGAATAAGATAGGGTTGTTTTGAACAAATTGGCATGAGAAAGGAGGGAGTGAGGGAGAGAGGTGGAGGGATGGAAAGAGAAAGAGAGAGAAAAGAAAAAAGAAAAAGAAAGTGAGCAAAATCTGCAGTAAACATTATACCTAATGGATAAAATTTAGATATAGTTTATTTATGATTGAGAGCAAAAAGAAAAGTACTGGAGGTTACATTCAATGCAATAAGGAAAGAAAAATAGTGATTTCATAGATCATAAGCTGTAATATATTCCTGTCATTACTTTTAATTGATATAATACTGGAAAAAATAGAATCCATAGACAAAATATAAGAATACATAGAAGATTCACATAATTCTATGGCTCTCCTATAAAAATCCATAGTAGTTCTTTATGCAAGCAACAGTCTAGTAGAAATTAAGAAGATGATGCCATTCGCAATAGCAGCAAATCCCATAAAATATCTAGAAATATCTTAAGAACACATAAAAACCCTGTGGAGAATATGTTAATACTCATATTGAAGACATAGAAAATGAATTAAAACCATGGAAAGATATTTCATGATGTTGAATTGAGTGATGCTATAAAGTGATTAAATTGATTTTATTTTATCTTATTATATTTTATATTTTTAGAGATGGGGTCTCACTATGTTGCCCACGCTGGTCTCAAACTTCTGGGCTCAAGCAATCCTCCTGCCAGGCTTCCCAAAGTGCTGGGATTATAGATGTGAGCTACTGTGTGTGGCTATCCTCAAACTTATATGTTCAGAGCAATCTTGTTTAAAAAAATATTTTTGAGAAACTCAGTAAACTCATTTTAAAATTTAAGTGAGGGACTAAAAATCCACACATGTCTAAAATACAAAAGAGAGAAATACCTTATCAAATACTAATAATACAAAGCTATAGAAATAAAACTACATGGTATTTTCAGAACATGAAACTGAACAGAAAGTTCAGAGAAAAGACTCATATATCTATGACAACCTAATATTTGATAAAGATGATACTGTAAGTCACTGTGGATTATTTAAAGATGGTATTGCGAAGAGTGGCCAGCTATTAGCAGACAAATAAATGTGGGGTTTTTTTTTATTTTTTTCTTTTTTTTTTTCTTCTTTTATTTTTTATTATTATACTTTAGGTTTTAGGGTACATGTGCACAATGTGCAGGTTTCTTACATATGTATCCATGTGCCATGTTGATTTGCTGCACCCATTAACTCGTCATTTAGCATTAGGTATATCTCCTAATGCTGTACCTCCCGCCTCCCCCCACCCCACAACAGTCCCCGGAGTGTGATGTTCCCCTTCCTGTGTCCATGAGTTCTCATTGTTCAATTCCCACCTATGAGTGAGAACATGCGGTGTTTGGTTTTTTGTCCTTGCAATAGTTTACTGAGAACGATGTTTTCCAGTTTCATCCATGTCCCTACAAGGGACATGAACTCATCATTTTTTATGGCTGCATAGTATTCCATGGTATATATGTGCCACATTTTCTTAATCCAGTCTATCGTTGTTGGACATTTGGGTTGGTTCCAACTCTAAAGACTTAAATGTTAGACCTAAAACCATTAAAATCCTACAAGAAAACCTAGGCAATACCATTCAGGACATAGGCGTGGGCAAGGACTTCATGTCTAAAACACCAAAAGCAATGGCAATAAATGTGGGTTTTTAATTACCACCAAGTGTAAAGGTGAATTCTAGATGGAATAAAGACAAAAATGTTAAAATAAAACTATGAAATTATAGAAACAATATGGGAGAATATCTTTGTGACTGATGGCATGGGGGAAAATTTTAAATTCACAAACTGTAAGGTGAAATAATAAATTGGATTATAACAAAATTAAGAATTTATCTTACAAGAGAGACATGAATAGTAAGATTAAGAGACAAACGACAGATTTGTCTGTCTCTGTCAAATAAATATCAAAATATAAATATCAAGAGATGATATTTATAAATGTTTAATTTTTTTCAAATCTGCAGGAAAAGCAAATAAGGATCAATAGAAAAATGGTAAAAAAAATAGGGAAAATTTTCAAAGAAGAAAACTTTCAGATTTGGAAAATGACATGAAAATATGCTCCATCTCCTTAGAAATCAGAAAAACAATGAGATATTACTTTATTGCCTATTAGTCTGCCAAAAATTAGAAAGCAAGGATGTAGAAATCCTTATACTCCACTGGTGAGAATGCACCTCTGCAGAGCCATTAAGTACATTCCTATTTAATGATCACACAATTCCACCGCTGGATATCTATTGCAAAGAAATTGTTATGCAGGTACTAAGAAGACATACATGAGGATGTACTTTCCACCTTCTTGTAGAGGTAGAAAGTTGGAGGTAATTTGAGCATCTTATCATGGGTAGAGAGAATTATAAAGTGGTGGTTGCATACTGTGGTGTAACGCTTAGTGGTTAGTAGCAAGGAATTATATGTAGCAGCATGGATTGATCATAAAAATCAAGTTCTGAGAAAAAAATATTGGAGGGTGTGATATATAACACAAAACCGTTTACACACATGAAAAAAATGGACATGAAATTGTAAATATATATTTTCAAGAACACTTACAAATTTTCAAAATACACAAAACCACTGGGCATGATGTCTCATGCCTGTAATTCCAACACTTTGGAAGGCTGAGGAGGATGGATCACTTCAGGTTAGGAGTTCGAGACCAGCCTGAAGAGCATGGTGAAACCCCGTCTCTAGTAAAAATATAAAGATTAGCCAGGAAGGAAGGAGTGGTGGCGAGGCCTGTAATCCCAGCTACTGGGGAGGCTGAGGGATGAGAATCACTTGAACCCAGGAGGTGGAGTTTGCAGTGAGCCAAGATCGTGCCACTGCACTCCAGCCTGGGCAACAGAGACTCTGTCTTGGAGAAAAAAACAAAGAAACAAAAAACAAAACAAAGCAAAGAAACAAACAAACAAACAAACAAAAAAAACCACAGAACCCATTAGAATGACTGCCTAAAGGGTGAATGAAAGTGGAAATGGAGGAAATAGAGATAGAAAGGAATATGTATGTATTTTTTGAAAGAAAGTGATGGGCCTTTCAAAGACCAGCGATCATAATATACTGTCAAAGGGGTGGGGTATGAATAACTCAGCCTTGTGCTCCTCCAGTCAAAACAAGCAAACATTCAGCCTTTTATGTGATGCCTCTTCTGTGACTTAAAGACAGAGGAGTACAAAGTAGTTTCTTGGAGAAATAAAATATTTACCTGACTCTTGATCCATTATAATTCCAATACAACCTTTGTCTAGGAGTCAGTGGCTGTTTTAATTATTTTTTAGAATTGACAAATCAAGATAGCTAGGATAATGGTGCCTACAGAAAGTGGCAAATGAAAACCAGTTCAATTGTTAATAAAACTAATGGTGAAAAATACAAGCAAAGGTACATGTAAGCAAGATCTTTTCCTAAGAGGCTATGCCTGACCACCAGAAACTCTCTTGAAAGGGTCTGTTTCTTAGCCTTTCTTTCATATGCTCCTAATTTCTGTTTTTAATCCCTTTTCTTGTGGAAGCTTCTGCATCAGTTTACAGAAGCAGAGACAATCTCCCTCCACCTTTCACCTTCCTGTTTACCCTCCTCAATTTTTACTATTCCTGTTGTGTGGTAAGAAAGAGAAGTGGGAATATGAGGGTTCTGTATTGCACTGCTTTGGAGTAGCAAAGCAAATGGCTCTTCACACTGTAATTCTGAATGCACTTTTCCATGAAAGTATTATCATGAATATTAATGTAGGCTTCTATATAACGTGCCTTATGTGTTTAAGCTAATGTAGTCTGGCCTGGGGTGTTAAACCCATATGAAACACTTCAGTTGGGTCTCCAGCCTCAGAGCTTTCAAATTTTGGCTGGTATTCACTGTAAAATTTGCCAGAGATGCAAAATGAAGCTTCTCAAAAACTATTCTAATGAAGTCTTCACACAAGAATAAATGAAGTCTGAGAGTAGAATGATTCAAGAGGAAGGACACATGAACCAAAGATAAGACTATTCGAAACCTAAAACTACTTAGGTTTTACTGGGGCTGAGTTTGGCTCCCTTCCCCCTCTATCTCTTGTACCCTTTTGCCTTACTACCTTCTGTCACGGGATGATGCAGTAAGAAGGCCCTTACCAGATGATTAGCACCTTAATATTGGACTTCCCAGCCTCCAGAACTGTAAAAAATATATTTTCTTTATAAATTACTGAGTCTGTGGTATTCTGTTATAGCAACACAAAAAGGGCTAGACAAAACATTGGTGCCAGACATTGGGTTGCTGCTATAAGAAATATCTGAAAATATGGAAGCAGTTTTGGAAGCGGGTAATGGCTAAAGGCTGGAAGAATCTGGAGGAGCAGGCTAGGAAAAGCCTAGATTGCTGTGAATGGAAGATTGAGGATGATTCTGGTGAGGGGGTCAGAAAAAGAGAAGACATGCAGGAAAAGAAAGTAACTTCTTAGAGATTACTTAAGTGTCATGATTAGATTGTTGGTAGAAATATGAATGCTAAAGGCCACTCTGATGAGATCCTAGATGGAAATGAGAAACAAAGCACTGGAAACTAGAGTAAAGACCAACATTGTTACAAGGTGGCAAAGAAAATGGCTGAATTATCTCCATGCCTGAGGGCTTTAGGGAAGGCTGAATTTAAGAGATAAGTACTAGGATAGCAGAGATTTCTAAGAAAATATTGAAGGAACTGTGTGGCTACATTTATTTATTTTTCTATTTATTTATTTAGAGACAGAGTCTTGCTTTGTCACCCAGGCTGGAGTGCAGCGGTGTGATCTTGGCTCACTGCAGCCTCTGCCTCCCAGGTTCAAGCAGTTCTTGTACTTCAGCCTCCCGAGT
Source organism: Nomascus leucogenys (assembly GCF_006542625.1). Lineage (NCBI taxonomy): Eukaryota > Metazoa > Chordata > Mammalia > Primates > Hylobatidae > Nomascus > Nomascus leucogenys. Next base: position 27,849,990 of record NC_044401.1, read on the forward strand.
AGCTAGGATTACAGGCGTGTGCCACCACACCTGGCTAATTTTTGTATTTTTAGTAGAGACAGCGTTTTGCCATGTTTGCCAGGAGGCCTCAAACTCCTTACCTTAAGTGATCCGTGTGCCTCAGCCTCCCAAAGAACTGGGATTACAGGTATGAGCTGCTGTGCCCAGCCTTTGTAGCTACTTTTAACTGCATACAGTAATATATGAGAAAAAGAGAAATGATTTAAAGATGGGATTTATAATTAAAAGGGAATTAGGGCAAAAATATTTGGGAAATTTGCAGCCTGGTCATATAAAGAGTGAAAAGGTCTTTAGGAGAGCAAACCAAGGGTGTGTCCCAAGTTACCATTTGCCAAAGAGACTACCATGAATAGAAAGGAGCCAGGGGCTCATTAGCCTAAGTGAAGTAACTGAGGAATGGAAAACCAAACATTGTATGTTCATAGTCATAAGTGGGAGCTAAGCTATGAGGATGCAAAGGCATAAGAATGATATAATGGACTTTGGGGACTTGGGAGAACTGGTGGAAGTGGGGTGAAAGATAAAAGACTACATATTGGGTACAGTGTACACTGCTTGGGTAATGGATGAACCAAAATCTCAGGAATCACTATTAAAGAACTTACTTATACATGTAACCAAACACCACCTATTCCACCCAAAACCTGTTGAAATTAAAATAAATAAATAAATAAATAAATAGATAAATAAAAGGAGCCAGGTGCTGTTTTTCAAAACAATGGGTGAAACACCTCAAAGATATTTGAGAGATTTTTGAGGCTGCCTCTCCCATCACTGGCCCAGAGCAAGACCTTGATGCAGTTTCCAGAGGGACACCTGCAGGACCACCAGTGCTCTGTATGACCTAGGGACTCTGCTGCTTGAATTTCAGCACAGTGCCCCTTGGCCATCCCAACCATGGTTCAAGTGGGCCTAGGTGCATCTCAACCCAACACTCTGGAATGTACATACCTCATAAGCCTTGGTGGCATTCATGTGGTGTTAATTTTGCAGGTGCACAGAATGCAAGAGCTGTGGGGTCATGGTGGCCTCCACCTGGATTTCAAAGGTTATTATGGACAGCCTGGGAGTGCCCAGGCAGAGACTTGTTACAGCAGCAGAGCCACTGTAGGGAGCCCCCACCAGGGCAATGCCTAGTGGAGCCATGGGAGTTGGGAAGCCCCGAGAGCCCAGAACTACAGGGCTACCAGTATGCAACTTCTGTCCAGGACAGCTGCAGTCACAAGACTCCAACCTTTGAGAGCTGCAACATGGCCTACACCCAGGAAAGCCACAGGGATAGGCTGGCCAAGGCCTTGAGGGCTCAACCCCTACCCCTGTGTGCTCAGAAGTCAGGACATAGAGTCAAGGAAAACTATATTAGAGTGTTAACATTTTATGTTGTTTTTCTTAATGGGTTTTGGACTTCCTTAGGACCAGTTACTGTTCTTACCTGTTTTTCCTTTTTGTGATGGAAATGTCTATCATGCTTATCTCATTGCGTTTTGGAAACTCATAGCTGGTGGGAATTTTCCTTAGGGTGAATCATGCCTTGAGTCTCACCCATATCTGATTTAGATGAGACTTTGGACTTTGGACTTTTGAGTTGGTTCTAGTATGAGTTAAGACATTGGGGCTTGTATTAGTCTGTTTTCACACTATTATAAAGACATACCCAAGACTGGATAATTTATAAAGAAAAGATGTTTAATTGACTTATAGTTCAGCATGACTGGGGAGGCCTTGGGAAACTTAGAATCGTGGCAGATGGCAAAGGGAAAGTGTATTAGTTCATTTTCATGTTGCCAATAAAGACATACTTGAGACTAGGTAATTTATAATGTAAAAGAGGTTTAATTGACTCACAGTTCCACATGGCTGGAAAGGCCTCATAGTCAAGGCAGAAGGTGAATGGGGAGCAAAGTTACTTCTTACCTGGTGGAAGGCAAGAGAGCTTGTGCAGGGGACCTCCCATTTATAAAAACATCAGATCTTGTGGGACTTACTCACTACCATGACAACAGTATGGGGGAAATTGCCCCCATGATTCAATTATCCCCACCTGGCCCTGCCCTTGACACATGGGGATTATTACAATTCAAAGTGAAATTTGGGTGGGGGCACAGCCAAACCGTATCAGGAAGCAAGGCACCTTCTTCACAAGGCAGCAGGAAGGAGAATGAATGCAGGAGGAACTACCAAACACTTACAAAATCATCAGATCTCATGAGAACTCACTCACTATCATGAGAACAGCATGGGGAAAATCGCCCCCCTGATTCAATTACCGCCACCTGGTCTGTCCCTTGACACATGGGGATTGTGGGGATTAGAATTCAAGATGAGATTTTGGGTGGGGACACAGCCAAACCATATCAGGACTATTGAGATGGAATGAATGTATTCTGCACATGAGAAGGACATGAATTTTAGGGGCTGGAGCAAATGCTAGGCTTTGAATGTGACCCTCAAAAAATATGTGCTGGAAACGTAATTCCCAATGGAACAGTGTTGGGAAGTGGAGCCTAATGGGAGGTGTTTTGGTCATTAGGGCTCCACCATCATGAATGGCCTAACACCAATTATAAAAGGGCTTGAGGCTGCAAGTTCAGCCTCTTGCTTTTTCGCCCTAACTCTTTTGCCGTCTGCTGTGGGATGGTGTAGCAAGAGGGCCTTCATGAGATGCTGAGGTACCTTGATATCAGACTTCCCAGTCTCCAGAACTGGGAGAAGTAAATTTCTTTCTTTTATACATTGGCTGGTCTGTGGTATTTTGTTATAGCAACACAAAGTGGACTAAGATAGGGGCTCCAGAAACAGCCCCATGATGTGTAAGCCAAGACTTACTTGTGAAAATATTCTAACTCATCATGATAGGCTGAATAATGACCTCCTTCCTCCACCCTGCCTGCCCCTCCCTGCCACAAGCACATCTATGTCCTAATCCTCAGAAGTTGTGACTGTTACCTTATATGGCAAACAGAGACTTTGCAGATGTGACGAAAGATCTTTCCATGGAGACATTATCCTGGGATATCTGAGAAGACCTGATTAAACCATAAGAGTCCTTATAACAGAATGGCAGGAGACTAGAGTCAGTAGTAGGATATGGAATGACAAAGCAAGAATTGGTAGACATACAAGGATGAGGCCAGGAGTCCAGGAATGCAGATAGCCTCTAGAAGCTGGAAAAGGCAAGGAAAGGGATTCTTCCTCGAAGTCTCCAGAAGGAATGGATCCCTGCTAGCCCTTTGGTTTTAGACTCTCAGCGGTAAAACAATAATTTTTTATTATTTAAAGCTACTGAATTTGTGGTAATTTGTCATAGCAGCCATAGGTAGCTTAAACACATACTGACTTCAAATGAATCTTTTAATCTGTCTGTGATACATTGTATTTTTCCAAAGATGGTTCAAATATGTCTCCCATTCCACATACCCTTCTGCAGTGTCATTTTGCCATGTCCTCATCAAGAGGTAGAATAAATCCCCCACCCACACCCTGCCCTTTGAATCTGGGTGGACCCTGGGACCTCTTTGATCAATAGAATATGATAGAAGTGATACAATGTCCCATAACTACCATGGAGGCTTGCTTTCTCTCTCTTAGAAGCTAGCTGTCATGAAAGAAGTGCCACTTTAAGACCAGCATGCTAAGAGAAACACCCACATGGAGAACTTTGAAGCATGGTCTATCATATGGAAAGAGAGATGCCAAAGAACATTAGCTCCATCTTGGACACAGTCCCGTGCCCCAGCCATCCTGGTTGACTCCACTGGCAGCACAGACAAACGACCCACCCAAACTCTGCAAATATTTGACCCACAAATCATGAGAAAAATACAACGATTATTTAAGCTACTAATTTTGGGGATGGTTTGTTACTCGGCAAAAGCTAAGTAAAACACCTTTTTTTTTTCTATAGTAAGCCGGTGACTGTCTGAACAATGAAGTAATACATATAGTGTCTTTAGTGCCTGTTAAGAAATCACGAGGTCAGGAGATCGAGACCATCCTGGTTAACACGGTGAAACCCCGTCTCTACTAAAAATACAAAAAATTAGCCAGGTGCAGTGGCGGGCGCCTGTAGTCCCAGCTACTCGGGGGCTGAGGCAGGAGAACAGCGTGAACCCGGGAGGCGGAGCTTGCAGTGAGCCGAGATTGCACCACTGCACTCCAGGCTGGGCGAAAGAGCGAGACCCCGTCTCAAAAAAAAAAAAAAAAAAAAAAATATATTTTTGACACTAAGTAACTCCTAGTTACGTTAAAGTTGCAAAGTATTTCATCTTTACAATTCCAGCTGTTATTTCTTAGTTTCCTAGTAGATATTGCTAGTACGTTGCTATATATCTGATTTCACAGGGTTGTAGTGAAGATGAAGGGAATGAAGTAAACCTGTTTTGTAATATAGAAGCATTACACAAATATTATTGTATTAATCTCAGGGTAACATTAGAAGAATTGGAAGTAGCCTATAGCAAGTAGAAACACAAACTGATTCTATTGACTTAATTATATATACTTTATAAATCAGACTCTGGTCAATAGATTTGAGGGTAACATCTTGTTTCTGCTATGGAATTAGAAACATAGACTTATATGACAATAAATTTCTGTGCTAAACCCAGGTTTTTTTCACTTCTGACTTTAAGGTTCTTCTCCAGAGAGAAGAAGCTGTCACAGACCTATTTTTTATGATTCCATATCTGTTGCCGTCTTGCTTGTAGATTTTTAATTTTTCAGAAAGGTAGATGGAAACATTTAGTGTTGCATTTTGAAGACTGAATCTTGTGAATCCACAGGAGCATAAATATCCTACCTCTTGGGACAGTTCCTACCATGAATTCAGATCAAGTACGTGTGTCTACTCTAAGAAGATTGTGTTCGTTTTTATTTTCAGTTTGTCTTCGCTCTTTTCAAACTGGGTTATTCACTGCTGCACATCAATCAACTAATGCTTATCCTGACCTAAGAAGCTGTGTCAATGGTAAGCACTTCTACCATCAACTGAAAAAACAAAACAAAAACTCTGTAGGTAAAGTACACCCACGCTAATATAAACTAATGTTTAAAAATTGAGAAATGATCCTTTGATGGGTTGTATGCCCAGAAAGGAAATATTTTCAGACTACATTTGAAATACTTGTTTATAGTTGTAAATGCTGCTGTATTACTCAAAATGAATTTTTTTGCCTAATGTTTAAACTAAACAGTGTTCTGTGTTTAGTAAGCTTTAGGTCATCAGCTTCGGAATTTTTATTCCCAACAGCTTTATTTTCACTGTTGTTGCATAATCATGTAGTGTGACTAAACGTTACAGTAGATTAATAGCTCAAAGTAGAGCTATGTTTATTCTTCTAACTTTTTGGCACTGATAATATAAACATGGAAATGTTACATCAATCAAATTAGCTTTCTTGCTCTGAAGTTCACAAAGGGCCTATTGATAATTCTGGTAGATTATTTTTGACTCTTTGTTGGGAAATTGGTAAATTAGTAAAAGCAAATGGTGCAACTGCAAGATATAAATTGTGATGTTTGTTCAGAGAATATTTTGCATCCAGGATTGACATTCTCTAGATATTCATTTAACTGTGTTTTTCTCTAAAGTGCTTGTAATTACACAGATAGAATAGTTTGTCTGAACACGTATATTTAATTATTTAATTCATGCTTTATCTTTTCTTAAAATTTACCAAAGAACAGAAGGATAATAATTTTGATAAAATTTTTCTATTAGTTTCTTTTCTATGATTTTTAACTAATACCTAAGTATTGCCACATCTCAAAAAAATTTAATCTTATGAAGACTTTTTTTAAAAATTGTGGAATTAATTAGGCATTAGCTAGGTTGGTTATTTACTTATTTAACAACAAAAATTTTCTTTGCCTAACATATGCAAAGACATAGAAATATTGGAAGTATTGGGAGTATTGGAAGTATTGGAGGGATGGGAAGAACATGTACAGTTGACTGGGAAGTTGAGAAGCTGGTGTGGAAATGTGCAGAAACCATGGGACTATTGCAGTGTCAAATGAGGGGACAGAAATTACAAATAAAAAACAAATGGCCTGTCTTTTGCTATATTGATAAAGTGCTTTGACATTTTAGGAAGAAAATAAACAAGGCACTATAATTGATCTTTACTTGTACTTTATTTATTTATTTATTTTTAGACAAGCTCTTGCTCTGTTGCCCAGGCCGGAGTGCAGTGGTGCAATCATGGTTCACTGCAGCCTCAACCTCCTAGGTTCAAGCAGTCCTCCTGCCTCAGCTGCCTGAGTAGCTGGTACTATAGGCACATGTCATTACTCCTTGCTAATTTACTTCTTATAGAGATGGGGTCTTGGGTGTGTTGTCCAGGCTGGTCTCAGACTCCTGGACTCAAGCAATCTTCTTACCTGGGCCTCCCAAAGTGCTAGGATTACAGGCATGAAACACCATTCCAGGCCTTACTTTGTACTTCTTAATATTGCTCTTTTCTCTGATAATATTCCTTATTCTAAAATCTATCTTATATTAATATTGTCACTCTGGCTTTCTTTTGATTAGTGTTTTTATGGTTTACTTTTCCATCCATTAACTTTGAACATACCAGTGTGTTTATATTTCAAGCGAGTTTCTTTTGGGTCTTGCTGTTTTCTCCAATCTGACAATCTCTGTCTTTTAATTGGAGTGTTAGGCTATAGATATTTACATTTAATGTTACCATTGATGATGGTTAAAGTCTGTTAATCCCATCTGTTCTTTGTTTTATTTTTTTCTTTTCCTACTGCAATTGTATTGATTAATTGAGTTTCTTTTTGTGGGGGGTGGTTGATTCCATTTTATCTCCTGTTGTTAATTATGCTTCTCAAACTTCTTTTACTCATTTCTTTTCTTTTCTTTCTTTCTTTTTTATTTTTCAGTCAGGATCTCACCCTCTAGCCCAGGCTGGAGTGTGGTGGGGTGATCATAGCTGACTGCAACCTTGAACTCCTGGTCTGAAATCCTTCTTCCCTTCTGCCTCAGCCTCCTTTGTAGCTAGGACTACAGGCATGTAGCACCATGTCCAGCTAATTTTTAAATTTGTTTGTAGAGATAGGGTCTCACTTTGTCGCCTAGCTACAAATCCTGGCTTCAAGTGATCTTTTTGCCTTGGCCTTCCAAAGTGCTGGGATTACAGGCATGAGCCACTGTGCCAGGCCTCATTTTCTCTACTTTTTTGTGCTGTTTCTGCCTTACATTTTAATACTATACATTATAAACTCCATGATATGTTAATTTATAAATAACTTATCAAATGAGAAAATATTGTTTTATTTATTTGTTCATTTATTTATTCATTCATTCATTTATTTTTGAGACAGAGTCTTGTGCTGTCATCCAAGCTGGAGTGCAGTGGCACAATCTCAGCTCATTGCAACCTTTGCCTGCTGGATTCAAATCATTCTTGTGCCTCAGCCTCCCAAGAAGCTGGGATTCTAGGCCTGGCTAATTTTTTGTATTTTTGTGGAGACAGGGTTTTGCCATGTTGCCTAGGCTGGTCTCAAATTCCTGGCCTCAAGTGATCCACCCACCTTGGCCTTCCAAAGTGCTAGGATTACAGGCATGAGCCATTGGCACCTGGCCCAGAAAACATTGTTCTGTATTTTCTCATATGTTTATCATTTCTGGCATTCCATATTCTTTTTTGTAGATCCACATTTCCATCTGACAACATGTTTCTTCTGCCTGAAGAAATTCCTTTAACATTTCTTAAACTAAATATCTGATGAAGGTGGATTTTCTCTTTTTTTTTTTTTTTTTTGAGAGAGTCTTGCTCTGTCACCCAGGCTGCAGTGCAGTAGCACAATCTTGGCTCACTGCAAGCTCCATCTCCCGGGTTCACGCCATTCTCCTTCCTCAGCCCCCCGAGTAGCTGAGACTACAGGTGCCAGCCACCATGCCTGGCTAATTTTTTGTATTTTTAGTAGAGATGGGGTTTCACCATGTTAGCCAGGATGGTCTCGATCTCCTGAACTTGTGATCTGACCGCCTTGCCCTCCCAAAGTGCTGGGATTACAGGCATAAGCCACTGCACCCAGCCTTTCTCATATTTTTTAATTAAAAAATAGTATATTGCCTTTATTTTGGGGAGATATTTTTGTGGGTAAAGACTTCCATGTTGATAGTGTTCTGTCAGTATGTCAAAGATGTCTCTCTATTGTTCTTTCACTTGAATAGATGCTGATGGGAAATCTGCTGTTATTCTTAGCTTTTTTTTTCTCTATGTATGCACTGTGTTTTAGATTTCTGTTTTTCCCTGGTTTTCTCTAATTTGATATAGTATTTTTAGGTTTATCCTGATTGATGTTTACTGGGCTTCTTGGATTTGTGTGTTCATAGTTTTCATCAAATTTAGAAAACGATTTACTATTATTTATTCACATTTCTTTTTTCTTTTTCCCTGCTATCTTTCCTCTTCTCTTAAAATGTCAATAACATGTATTAGGCCATTTCATATTGTTTAACAAGTCATCCATGCTCTAGTTATTTATCAATTTATTTATGTATTTATTGTTTGTATACTACTTATCTGTCCTTCCTTGATTTTGGATAGTTTTTACGTCTTCAAGTTCACTCTTCTTTTCTTCTCTCATGTATAATTTACTTTTAATCCCATTTAGTGTATTTTTCATTTTATATAGTTTATTTTCATTTCAATAAGTTCCATTTGGGTCTGTTCCACATCTTCTATTTCATTTTTTTCATCATGCCTATATTTACTACTGGAACATGTGGAGTGCATTTAAAATAATTTTATTTATTTATTTTTCTGATTTTTGGTCATCTCTTTCATTTTGGATATATTTTTGTCTATTGATTTTTCTCTTGGTTATAAATTAGTTTTTTCTTGTTTCTTTACATGCCTATTTATTTTTTAATTTAATTTAATTTAATATTATATTTTATTTTATTTGGATATGAATTCTCACCGTTACCGAGGCTGGAGTCCAGTGGTGTGATTGTAGCTCACAGTAACTTCAAACTCCTTGACTCAAGCTATCCCCCTCCCTTAGCCTCTCAAATAGCTGGGACAAGAAGCATGTTCCTCCAACCACAGCTGGGGAATTTATTCTTTAAATTAATTTTAAAGATTACATCTCGCTATGTTGCCCAAGCTACTCTTAACTCCTGGCCTCAAGTGTCCTCCCTCCTCTGCCTCCCATAGTGCAGAGTGAACCACTGCATCTGACCCCTACTTATTTTTAATTGTTTACTGGACCAAACAAACAATACTATTCTCAGTATGAATAGAAAAAAGAACTTGGAACTTTCAATTTGTGCTAAGATGATGTAATAGGGACCAAGTTTATCCTCCTGCCTTAAATAAGTAGAACTTTGGTCTAAGTATATAAAATAATGGTTTTGGACATTGGAGAACAGGAAGCAGAACACTGTGACTCCCAAGGAAAAGAAAATAAACTTACAGCTTATGTTGCTGGGTCCTAGATTTTCTTGTCTTCTTCCAAATAGTGTTTGATTTTGTTGTGGCATTTAGGTAACTTATGTGAAATACATTAAAAACAAATCTTTTGAGGTTTGATTTTAAGTTCTGTTAAGGCAATCTGGAGTAGCCATTAGCTTAGAACTAATTTAGCCTCAATAATAATAATAATAATAATTCTTGTGAAGATTCTACCTGATGCCCTTTGTACTGTGAAATATTTTAGGTCTGGGTAGTTTAAAACAAACTATCTCTACCCCTCTGTGAGCTCTGGAAATTTTCCCGTGTAAATCGTCATTCAGCCAAAGACCCTAGGGGATCTTTTTGCAGATCTCTGGAGACTCTTTCTCTTTTCCTCTATCTCTCTTTCTCTTTCTCTTTCCATACACACATATTTTTTCCTTCTCTCTGCCTTTATGGTACTCTGACCAGCAAAATTCTAATTTGATCTTCCCAAAATCCAATATTTGTTTTCTCAACCCAGGGAGACCACTGGGCTCTGTTTGTGTTTCTTGCACTGTTGCATAGAAGCTATCTCCAGGCAGTAATGTGGTCCAATTGTAGGTCTCAGCTTGTTCATTTTCTTTTCCTTAGGAATCACGGTGTTCTCCTTCTTGTTCTCCAATGTTTGAAAAACCATTATTTTGCATAGTTAGACTGAATCTCTACTTATTTAAGGCAGGAAGATAAATCTGTTCCTTGTTACAGCATCTTAGCCCAAATTGAGAGTTTTCTTTTTTCTTTTTCTTTCTTTTTTTTTTTTTTTTTTTTGAGAGAGAGCCTTGCTCTATTGCAGTGGCATGATCTCAGATTACTGCAGCTTCTGCCTCCCAGGTTCAAGCAATTCTTGTACTTTAGATTCCCGAGTAGCTGGGACTACAGGCATGTGCCACTATGCCCAGCTAAGTTTTGTATTTTTAGTAGCGACAGGGTTTCACCTTGTTGTCCAGGCCTCAAGTGATCTGCCTGCCTTGGTCTCCCAAAGTGCTGGGATTACAGGTGTGAGCCATCATGCCTAGCCTTTTTTTTCTCTTAATGTTGAGAATAGTATTGTTCTGTCTACCTCATGGAATTGTTCTAAGGCTCAAATGAGGTAATATATTTGGAAAAATATCTAAATTACAACTATGAAATACTATATATACTTGCAATGCAAAAGTAGTGTTATGGGATTTTTGGGGTGTTGCTTTTCTGGCTGGAAACTTTGGTGGCTGGTGGTGCCTTTGCCTGAGTTCTTCTCCTGCATCCATGAAGAATGAGGTATGCAGAAAAGTGGAGGGTGAGCAAGATGAACAGGAGCTTTACTGAGCATTAGAACAACTCAGAGGAGACCCTCAGTGGGTAGCTCATCTCTGTAGGCAGGTTGTCCCATCAAGTGTTCAGCTCTCAGCAAAGATGAGGACTTGAAGCCAGGTCATCCCATTGTCTCTGCAGCTCTCAGTAGAGAGGAGGCCTAGAATGGGTGGCTTCTCTCTGCAGCTGGTTGTCCCATCAGCAGCTCTCAGCAGAGGAGGGCCTGGAGAGGGTGATTCTTCTCTGCAGACAGGTCATTCGATGTCTGCAGCTCCCAGTACAGAGGAGGCCCTGGAGATGATAGCTCCTTTCTGCAGCTGGTTGTCTGGATATCTGTTGTGCTCTGGCTGAGTCTGGGGTTTTTATGGTCTTCAGAGGAGGAAAGTGCATGCTGACTGGTCCATGGGCTGCCATGGGTGGGCCCAGGAAAAAGCACGAAGTGTTTCCCCTTCAGTCAGCAGGACTGACAGCCCAGCCCACAGGCCTCAGGCCTTCCCCAGCCTGAAGGTGGGACTTCACAGAGGACCCACCCTTTTCCATCTAGGAAGCTGTCTACCTCCTGCCACTGTTCATGGCACCCAGGCTGTTTGTGCCAAGGGGGTGCCTGCAGGCCAGCACTGAGCTGCCCTCAGCACCCCCCTCAGCTCCCTTCCCATGCTTGTTGGAGCCCAAAGACTAGAGGTGGCAGGGGGCTGGCATGTTAGCACTGCCCTGAACCTATGCTCACCCGGCCAGGCTGCGAGAGCAGCCGGCTTCAGCTCCAATCTTGCTCCATGACCAGAGTGGGTGCCAGGAGTGAGGAGAGGCCAGGAAGCAAGAGCCGGCACTTCTGAGCCTGTGGTGGGCAGAATGGGCCTTCCCAGGCCCTCAAGAGCACAGAGAGGCCCAGGTTTCCAGCCAGGCTTGGGCAGCTGCAGCTGCACTCAGGGGACTCTTGTCCCACCAGTTTGGAAGGGGTGGGGCTCCCCCTTGTCCTTGGCTTTCACCAGGTCTGTGGCATGTGCAGCCCCGGCCATGCCTCTAAGATCAGAGTGGATGCCTGCTGCAGGGAGAAGCCTGGCAGTGGGAGCAGGTCCCCAAGAGCACAGAGACACCCAGGTCCAGAGCCATGACAGGGAAGCTGCAGCAGCATCCAGGGAGTGTGGGACTCCTACCTGCTCCATGGAGTGGGAGGCCCTGGCCCACCTCCCCGCTGCAGCTGGCATCTTGGCAGCGGCCACTCTAGATGGGCCACTGCTGCCATCTGTAGTTTACTTTTACAAAATAATTATAAATATTTGCCTAATGGGCTCACTTTTTAATTTAAGAAAAGTATTATTTAAAAGAAGGAGTTGTGTTTTTTTTTCATTGGTTCTAGACTTCAGGATTTTTATTATAGTGCACACAATTTTATTTTACCATGACATGAGGTAAAAAAAAAAAAAAAAAATAGATGTCTATTTCCTTCAGCCGTTCCAGACCAATGTAGTCCTCTGCCATGCAATGAAGATAGATATATGAGTTGCAAAGTTGGAAAAGCTTCTTTTACTTGCACTTGTAAACCAGGTCAGCAAGGAGAAAAGTGTGAATTTGGTATGTATAGGAACCCTCCCTCCCCCAGCTCATCAGGATTGGTCTCCTGAAAAGTTCTTTGCTGGTTATATTACTTTAAAAATAATTTATATTTTTCCTGTTTTAGACATAAATGAATGCAAAGATCTCTCAAATATAAATGGAGGTTGCAGTCAAATTTGTAATAATACACCTGGAAGTTACCACTGTTCCTGTAAAAGTGGTTTTGTTATGCTTTCAAATAAGAAAGACTGTAAAGGTAAGAGCAGGATGGTAGAATTAAAACACATTTACTGTGTGAGAATAATCCCAGTTAGAGAAATTTTACTAGCAAATTTTTTGAAAAATGACTGTAAGTGCTTATACTAACACATTTTTATTGACATTGAAGCCTTGTGATATTGTGGAACTGCTTTTTAGTTCTTGTTTGTTTTTGAGAGATAGGGTCTCACTCTGTCTCCCAGGCTGGAGTGGAGTGGCTCCATCATGGCTCACTGTAGCCTTGACCTCCAGAGCTTAATTGATCCTCTGACTTCAGCCTCCCAAGTAGCTGGGACTACAAGTGCATGCCACCATGCCCAGCTAGTTTTGTTTTGTATTTTTTATAGAGATGGGGTTTCATCATGTTGCCCAAACTGATCTTGAACTCAAGTGAGCCTCCTGCCTCAGCCTCCCAAAGTGTTGGGTTTACAGGTGGGAGCTTTGTGCCTGGCCTGCATTTTAGTTTACAGTACTGATAACATGATTTTTTAAAATTTTCTTATTATATGTGCATGTACACACTTGTGTGCATGTTTCAATAAGGAATTTCATTATAAAGCCACGTTTCATTGCAAGTCTTTGCATGCTACAAACTTTGCAAAATCATTGTTTATCCTTTGTTGTCAGACATTATATTTTTTATTCTCTTCTAGTAAGATACATAGCCATAGAAAGAAATCCACTGCAATAACTTCTTCCATTGTATTTTATTTTTCCTTTTCAGAAATACTTTTCTGATTTCCATCATCAACACTTCATCTGGCACCTCATTTCCTGTTGTGGTTTTGGGAAAGTAAAAGATCTAGTTTTTTTTTTCTTTATACCTTTAAGATCATATCATTGATCATAACTCTTTTTTCTTCTTCAGACTTAAATATTCCCTGTTAGTTCAGCCTTCTAACAAGTCATTTTACTAGTGCATTTCTTTTGTTTTTCATTGTTTTCCTATCCTTAAATTTTGACTTTTTATCTCTGTATACTGTCTTTCAGTTTGGCTGTGTTAATGCTATGACTAAATCTTCAAGTATTCATACCAGGTGTATGGATGACTAAAAATGAAATTTCCCACCTGGACTTAAAATTTGCCTTTAGAAACTGGATACAATTAATATCCAAGTTCTCTCCTCCACTACTTTTTTATTTGTTTTGCTAAAATGTTAAAAAAAAAGTAAGTTAAAATGTGAATTTCTTGTTCAACTCTTTATTTTATACATGTTTTGGTAAAGCCCTAAATTGGATTCATGTTCAAATCGTCTATCTCTTACTAAACAGCAGTGTTTAGTATGATAAAATGTACTATAATATTATTTAAACTGCAGTTAAACTACTCTAAAGTGAACTACGTTAACAACAAATTCTTCTAAACAGTTATCCAATTTGTGACCATGTATCTTTCTTATCTGCCTATTTGAAGGTCTGAGTTTGGATTTTGAGACTGCTTAGAATAAGACTGTCATTGGAACATGAGTTATAGAAAAACCACCACAATGCTGGATACCATCTGCATTTTGTGAACAAATAGTACCCATTCATACTTCTACACTTAAATACTTTAATAGTCTCTTTCTAAAGAATTTGTGTTTTTATTGTTTTTTTAAGATAAGGTTTTGCTCTGTCGCCTAGGCTGGAGTGCAGTGGAACGATCTCAACTCACTACAGCCTCAACCTCCTGGGAGGTCCTCCCACCTCAGCCTCCCAAGTAGCTGGGACTACAGGTGTGCACCACCGTGCCTGGCTAATGTTTGTAGCTTTTGTACAGATACAGATGGAGTTTTGTCACATTGTCCAGGCTGGTCTCAAATTCTTGGGTTGAAGCCATCCATCCAATTCAACCTCACAGGGTCGTGGGATTACAGGCATGAGCCACCACACCTGGCCAAATTTGTGTCTTTTTAAAAACTAAAAAGTATTTAATTCTTATCCACTCAGTTAACGCACATATATATGTGTAAATGATTACAAAAGTGCTCTTATTAATAGGAATGTTCCTGATGACCACATCTGTTCTTATATTCATTTGCATTGTTTACCCATGATATGTACGTAATAGCGTAGAAAACAGATAGAAGAATATATAAAAATCTATTACAGCCAGGCGCGGTGGCTCACGCCTGTAATCCCAGCACTTCCAGAGGCTGAGGCGGGTGGATCACGAGGTCAGGAGATCGAGATCATCCTGGCTAACACGGTGAAACCCGGTCTCTACTAAAAATACAAAAAATTAGCCAGGCGCGGTGGCGGGCGCCTGCAGTCCCAGCTACTCCGGAGGCTGAGGCAGGAGAATGGCGTGAACCTGGGAGGCGGAGCTTCCGGTGAGCCGAGATCGCGCCACTGCGCTCTAGCCCAGACAACAGAGGGAGACTCTGTCTAAAAAAAAAACTATTATAATGGGACCTTTGCCAAGACGTAGAAATGGTTGGGATCCTGTTGCCAGTAACTGTTTAAAGATGAAAGAATAAAACTTAAAACTTAACTTTTCTCCTTTTTCTTCTTTCTTCTTTTTTCTTTCTTCTTCTTCTTCTTTTTTTTTTTTTTTTGAGAGAGAGTCTCGCTATGATGCCCAGGCTGAATGTAGTGTGAGCTCGGCTCACTACAACCTCTGTTTCCCGGGTTCAAGTGATTCTCCTGCTTCTGCCTCCCGAGTAGCTGGGACTACAGACGCACGCCACCATGCCTGTCTAATTTTGTATTTTTCGGTAAAGACGGGGTTTTGCCATGTTGACCAGGCTGGTCTTGAACGCCTGAGCTCAAGTGATCTGCCTGCCTTGGCCTTCCAAAATGCTGGGAGTACCGACATGAGCCACTGTGCCCAGCTGAAAGAATAAAACCTTTCAATCAAACATTAGATGTCAGCGTGGAGTCATAAAACCAATGCACTGTAACTTAAACTTGTATGATCTAAATAATTCCCTGCAATATGCCTCAAACCAAATACACTTAGTGACATATTTTTACCGATTTTATTTTATTTTATTATTATTTTCACTGTTCCTCTTCCCTGACTTTCATCAGTAGGAGAGATGTCTAATGATCAGGACTCAAGATGTTTTCTTGCTCCTTCTCCATGATAGATAGCTTTGTTTGTTCTTCCTAATCTGTAGTTGCAATGAGTCTTCATATGTGTCCTAATGACAAAGTTTGCTGCCTTTCTCCTGGGTTCAAAACTTGTGTTGTGTAGAGGAGACTGAGAAGGATCTAGGTGGGGCTCTGTGGCTTCCCTGTAGCTGGTGCTGCTTTCAGGACCATATTGAGAGAGGCTTTCTCAGGTCTCCTTCCCTGCACTCTGTTTTCTCTTGAGTGCACGGTAAGGTCTGTGGAGAAGAGCCTGTGAATGAGCATGAATTGTCTTTGTGTCTGTAGTTTCTAGGGCTTCTAAACTCTTACATCAGCCCCCACATGGAGTTCACCAATTTGTTTAAATCTTTACGTAAATTATTTTTACCAAATTGCATGGCATCTCCTGTCTGCCCTGGGTTAGAAAATGTTCTCATTCTGGCTCTCCCTGGAAACACCTGTCTTTCTTTAGGTTTCTGGTTAGTTTGTTGCTCTGTGACCTCAGCTCTTTGATAGTTCCAAGAAAAGTCATGATTATGCAGATAATTTGGCTTTTGTTGTTGTAAGGGTGGGAGTGGTGCTCTTTCCAATTTTCTACAGCCTAAGTGGAGCAGGGAGTTTTGCCACACTGACCCTAGGGTTTTAACCTTATAAATAATACTTCTGTGAACATCCTAAAACATACATCCTTCTACCTTTATGTGATTAATTCTATGGAAGAAAATTTTAGAATTAGGTTATCTCTATCAAAGGTTATGCAAATATATAATTATTAGAGGTTCAATTACATTCTTTTCCAAAAATCTTTTATCAATTAATATTTCTACTAACAGAATGAGAAAGTGTATGCTTTAGTTTTTTTCCAATCTGATAGTTCAAAAATTAAATTTTGTAGGTTTGAATATTAATATTATTTCCCTAATTTCTACTGAACTTGAATATCCTCCCATATGTTTATTAGCTATTTATATAGTCTAATTATTTTATTGAATTCTTTGTCTTTTTCTTTTTTAGTAGTTCATTATTTGTGCTACTAACACTTTGCATTATAAATAGTTAGCATTAAGTGATATCTCTGCTTTAAGAAAAAAATTACATTTTAATTGTGTTTATTTGTAACCTAAAAAGGGCGAGGTAAAGTGGCTCACACTTACAATCTCAGAGCTTTTGGAGGCTGAGACAGACAGATCCCAAAGAGCTAGAGCCCAAGAGTTCAAGGCCAGCCTTGGCAACATGGTGAAACCCTATCTTCACAAAAAAAATACAAAAATTAGCCAAGCCTGATGGTATGCGCCTGTAGTCCCAGCTACTCAGGAGGCTGAGGTGTGAGGATGGCTTGAGCCCAATAGGTCGATGCAGCAGAGAGCCAGGATCTTACCACTGCACTCCAGCCTGGATGACAGAGTGAGAGCATGTCTCACAAAAAAAAAAAAAAAAAAAAAGAAGTGTTTACTACATTAAAACAAATTTTTAAATTTTTATGTAATTAGGACGTACAAGTGCAGATTTCTTACATGCATATATTGTGATATATTGTGTAGTGGTGAAATCTGGGCTTTTGGTGTATACATCACCCAAACTGTGAACATGATACCCAATTGGTAATTTTTCAACCCCTACCCTCCTCCCACTCTCCCATCTTTCATGGTCTGTATTTACTACATTTGTTTGTTTGTTTTTGAGACAGCGTCTCTCTCTGTCATCCAGGCTGGAGTGCAGTGGTACAGTCATGGCTCACTGTAACCTAGACCTTCTGAGCTCAAGCAATCTTCTCGCCTCAGCCTCCCAAGTAGCTAGGACTACAGCCACATGCCACCATGCCTTGCTAATTTTTATGTTTTGCAGAGACAGGGTCTTCCTATGTTGCCCAGGTCAGTTTTCAAACTCCTTAACTCAAGCGATCCTCCTGCCTCAGCCTCCCAGTGCTGGTATTACAGGCATGAGTCACTGTGCCCAGCCTTTTTTACTACATTTTTAAGGAAAAATTTTACGAAAATGATTTCCCTTTTTCTAACATAAATTAATACAATGCCTAGTTCTGTTCTGCCTACGAAAGATTGTTTTAAAGTTATAAATGGGGTGAGGATTAAATTAGGATAAAACTAAATCCATGATGATTTGGCCAAAGGAAGAAAATCCTGAAAAGATAATGAAAATAAGTTACAGTGTATCTAAAAAAATTACTTTAATAAGTAATCAATCATTTCATGGATAATTTGTAAGTGATCTACTTTGTAATTAATATTTAATGTTATTTTTAACTTTTATACATTTGCGTGTTCATTTTAGTTTGAATTGAATATTCTGTATTAAATTTACTTATTCAAGATAAATTTTAGGTGATAGAAATTCCAGTTACCCTGATTTGAGCATTACACATTGTATGCATTTATCAAATGACATATGTACCCCAAAATATGTACAATTATGATGTATCAATTAAAATTACTTATTTCACAATGATTACGTATAAACATTCTTTTTTGGGGGTGACAAAGTCTCACTCTTTTTCCCAGGCTGGAGTGCAGTGGTGTGATCTCAGCCCACAGCAACCTCTGCCTCCTGAGTTCAGGCGATTCTCCTGAATCAAGCCTCCTGAGTAGTAGCTGGGGCTACAGGTATACACCACAATGCTCGGCTAATTTTTTGTATTTTTTTTTCAGTAAAGATGTTTCACCATGTTGCCCAAGCTGGTCTCGAACTCCCGAGCTCAGGCAATTCCAAAGTGCTAGGATTACAGGCATGTGCCACTGCACCCAGTCTATATATTTTTTTCTTCTGGATGGGAATTACAGGATTATAATGAAAAACTTAGTGACATTATATGTGGCTAAGTGGAAGAACATCTTGTCAAAGGAAAATGATTTTCCTTATTCACATTTACCTTTTCAAGGGCTCCGTGTGGTATTTGGGCTTTGCTATACATTACATCATATTAAATGAGGAAGACTTCATTCAGATTATGAACTATTATTTTTAGTAATCCAACTACTCTGGAAACATATTAATTCAACAAATATCTACTGAGTGACTGCTGGGGAAAACAAAGCAATGATGGAGATATATACCTCCTAGAGCTTGCATGTTAGTGGGATAGACAATTAACCTAATAAGAAAGAGAATGTGAAGGATTATGACAAGAGATTCACAAAACAAGGGTTCCCATTCTGATTTCAAAACTAACTGCTGATGTCAGTGTATTTCTCTAGTATCGAACTATCCAACTCTCCTATGTATATAGATCATATTTATCCTTTGGAGTGATGATGGCAACTGTACCCAGATTTTCTCTAAATTATTACTGTAAATTTGTTGAACTTTCAAACGTATACTTGGAAATATGACCGCTCTGAGATTTGAGCACTGGTGAATGTGCAAGGGAGAAGGAAGCGCTGTTAAAGAGCAAACTGGGAAAATCCATGATAATCCTTAACACCACAATCCAGAATTCTCTTCTAGGAAGAACGGGAAGATGGTACTCCATTTGCATGTTTCTTGCCTGCATTAAAGAAATGTTTGTTTTGTTTTGCCTAGGTTATATAGATACTGAGAAAGGGAACAAAAATACTATTACACAAGATAGTTTTGAATATTACCTGGACTGTATTAATAATAATTCCTTCTGGTGCACTTCAGGAGTGCATTGATCATGCTTCTGTTTCATTATTTTAAATAGATAATGTATCCAGTGCTGAGGGTTGGCATATAAATGTGACCTTGAATATTCATCCATCCACGGGCACTGGCGTTATGCTTGCCTTGGTTTCTGGTAACAACACAGTGCCCTTTGCTGTATCCTTGGTGGACTCCACCTCTGAAAAATCGCAGGTAACTTAACTCTAAACCTATATGAGCCTTGTTTTTCTTTTCATTTTTTAAATTGGATACATAGCAGTATTTACCTCAAAGGACTATTTTGAAGATTAAATAAAGTAACTTATGTAAAGTATTTGGCACAATCTCAAGCACATCATTAAGGACTCAAAAAATGTCTATTATTGTTACTTTTTTTCTGGCTTTTTTCCAAGGTCTGAACGAAGAAGTAAGGGGTGGGAGGAATGAAAAACCTACTGCATCTATACCTAAGATTAGGCCGACTCTCACACAGGCTGCTTGGAGCCATAGAGTACATAGAGATCCACCCTTATTGAGAATCCTTTAAGCATCGTGGGAATTAGTCTGTACTGTCAACATAGAAGTGAGTCTAATTACAGTGCACTGTCAGACATTCAGTGCTTAATTATAATGTTTTGTTCTTTCTTACACTCTTAATCTTTTCTCCCAAGAGTAAGTTAGGAAAAAAGAGAGAAAGTTAAAACTGGTCCACTTGGTTTCTTACTGGCAACTCTTATTTGAAATTAGGAGGAAGAACACAAAAAAGCCTTAGATGAAAGGAAATATGAGGGTTATCAGAAAATCTGTATTATTCAGACTTCTATTAGAGCATAGTCTTTCTGTTTATGTGTCATCCACAGTGCATTCCAACCAGTTACAGCAAGAAGCTGACGTTTATGCCAAAGCTGACTTGGATGCTTTCAGCAGATTTTAGAAAGAGACCTATGGTTGAATAATGTCTATTGTAGTAAAACAAGTTATGCTGTTTGAACTTAAAGTATGATTCAGGGAGGAAGATGGGAAGTTTCTGGTGGTTAACCATAAGTAACCTAAAAATATCCTGATGAGTTTGTTTTTGTTTTTGTTTTTGTTTTCATCTCCTGTCTTTAAGGGGCTTTCTACATTTGAATTTCAGGGGTTTTTTGTTTGCTAGTTTGTTTTTCTCTTTAAACAAAATGGAATTCCTATCTTCAACACTACATTCATGTAGTGGAGGAGGTTAACGCATGCCATGTCTGATATTTATTTTATCCTTTGAGTGTTTGCCTCCATGGTTCTTTCTTTGCATGTCAGATTTCCTTCTCAAAGTCTATGCGATATTTCATAACATTATTCCAGATACCATTGATCATTTTGGAGCATTTTCTTTATAGACAATCTCTTTTAATGAGTTTAAGGATACGGACATGTACAACACAATAACAGATTTCCTCAAGTAACCTATATTTGCAAAGTTAGTCTTTTCACTTAAAATAGGTATCTTGGATTCCTAAACAAACATTTCTGACTATGTTTTTATCACTTTCCTCTATGCCACGTAAGCTATAGGAAGAGATCATACTCAACACATTGAGTAATTTAGGCATAACGGCAGTTTGAAAGGTTCAGCAGAATGAACACATTTTCTTTCTGTAGAATCTTCTGGTAAATGTTCTATAACGAACTGATGGCAATTCCTGGTTTTTCTTTCTCAGGGCCTCTTCATTTATTTTATCCCAAGTCTATAGGATTGCTTGTGTGGCACAAAGAAACCTGTTAGTCTTGCTGGCATATGCTTACTAAAGCATTTTAAATTTCCCAAGTCTTTTCTCAACAAAGAGTGATTCAACTCCTTCCCTTTTCATATGTAAACTTGGAAATTAGGAAGGCTCATAAACAGAAAGATATAAGGCACTCCTATAGGTTCCGGTTGTTTTAATGAATTTTCAGAAACCAGTATACATTTATATTTTAGCTAAACTTTGAGTTTGTAAAACCAATGTATATTTTAAATTTTAGTTACAATTATTATAAATTACTCTTAAAATAATTAGTAATTTTCCCTTAAATTTAGAGGCTCTATCATACATTTTCTTTCCTTATTGAAATTTAGTTTTTGACTTTCAAAAACGCAAAAGTCACCCTTAAGCAGCATTAGTCTTACTCCTTGCTTATACTGAATCTTTGATCTGCTCTTCAGGATATTCTGTTATCTGTTGAAAATACTGTAATATATCGGATACAGGCCCTAAGTCTATGTTCTGATCAACAATCTCATCTGGAATTTAGAGTTAACAGAAAGAATCTGGAGTTGTCGACACCACCTAAAATAGAAACCATCTCCTATGAAGACTTCAAAGACAACTTGCCTTCTTGGACAAAACAATGAAAGCAAAAGTGGCCACATACCTGGGTGGCCTTCCAGGTATCTGCTTACTTTTTCTTCAGCTTTAAAAAGTATATTTTAATCCAATTGTTAATATTTTAAATATATAATTATAGTAAAAAAGCATCAGAAGGGAACATAAAATCCAGTATTCATTATTCTTTTTCTAGGGGCTAGTACTGACATTTTATTGGCATATTTTTGTTTTGTTTAGTTTAAAAATGTTGAACTAAGGCTGATCAAGTTTTGCTGCATTTGGCTACCCCAGCCAGAAAGGATATGTTATTTTATTTCGTCATCACAATAGTCTTATAAGTTCAATATTTGTTCTTATTTACTCAATATTTATTCATCTATTATTCAGTTCATCTTATCATTTATCCAGCTTTTTTTTTTTTTTTTTTTTTTTTTGAGAAGGAGTCTGCCTCTGCCACCCAGGCTGGAGGGCAGTGTGGCACGATCTCGGCTCACTGCAAGCTCTGCCTCCTGGGTTCACGCCATTCTCCTGGCTCAGCCTCCCGAGTAGCTGAGACTACAGGCGCCCACCACCACGCCCGGCTGATTTTTTTGTATTTTTAGTAGAGAGGGGGTTTCACCGTGTTAGCCAGGATGGTCTCGATCTCCTGACCTCGTGATCTGCCCGCCTCGGCCTCCCAAAGTGCTGGGATTACAGGCGTGAGCCACTGTGCCCAGCCCCATTTATCCAACTTTTATTGATACCATATGTCCAGGCCAGGCGCGGTGGCTCACGCCTGTAATCCCAGCACTTTGGGAGGCCGAGACGGGCAGATCATGAGGTCAGGAGATCGAGACCATCCTGGCTAACACGGTGAAACCCCCTCTCTACTAAAAACACAAAAAAATTAGCCGGGCGTGGTGGCGGGCGCCTGTCGTCCCAGCTACTCGGGAGGCTGAGGCAGCAGAATGGTGTGAACCCAGGAGGCGGAGCTTGCAGTGAGCCAAGATCGCGCCACTGCACTCCAGCCTGGGCGACAGAGGGAAACTGTGTCTCAAAAAAAAAAAAAAAAAAAGACTTTATGTCCCAGGTGCCCCCAACATTGTAATAATCTAGTGGCAGAGGTAGAATTAAACAACTAATTAGGAAAATACCAAAATAATTAAAATTGTGATCACTTTTATGAGGGAAAAGTATGGGTTGCTTTTAGAACCTGAAAATATGACTTCTCGCCTGGTCATGGGGGCCAGAAACAACTGGTCTGAATAATAGACTAAACTATAAATCTGATACTGAGCAGGTTAAATAAATTTAACCAGGTGTGGGAATGGGGATTGGAGTTATTATGCAAGTAAAATGTTCCATGTGTGGGCAAAGTGGAAGGAGATGACATGCTGGAGGAATCTGTAGGATATCAGTGTGGTTAAAGCATACTGGGCAAGGGAGACGGTAGTGTAGAATGAGGCTGTGAACTGAGTGGTTGGATGGATTGTTTGTAGACCTAGTTCAGGATTGTAAGTCTTATAATGAGAGACATGAAACTATTAAAAGTTTTAGACAAGGAAGAAGTATAGCGATATTACAATTTTAAAAATTCACTCTGCATGCTGGATGGAGATGGATAGGTGGGAGACAAAAGTGGGTTTAATTGAGATGATCTGAGAGGCTATTCAGTAGCCCAGATGAAAAAGCAGTGACAATAGTTGTAGTATCTAAACTACCATCAACTGTTGCAAAACAAACAGTCTGGGCACTGTTCAAAGTGTTTCAAATATATCCACTTGTTTAATTTTCAAAATAGTCCAATGAGGTAAGTGCTATTATTATCCCCATTTTACAGATGAGGAAGCTGAGGAAGCTGCAGGACCAGGGTGATAACAATGAAGATAAGGGACAGTGAATAGATTGGAGATATGTGTTAGAAACAAAATTAATAGGATTTAATGACTGAAAAACAGGTATAAGGATGACTTTTAGGTATCTGGCATGAGCAGTTGCGTAGATGGAGATTCCATTTACCAAGATGGCGAAAACTGGAGGAAAAGCAGATTCATCTTTAAATGAATATTGGAAAATATGAAATTGGCACCAATATTTCACTTTAAATGGAAAAAAAGAGGCAGAAAGTTATTTAGAAGCATTTTCAGATGACATTTGCAATTTCTTCTCATGAGGAGAATTCTGAGTTTGATGTCTGGACCTCTGATAACCTTTAATATTTTGCTTAAACTGCTCATGGTCTCGATTTCCCATATATGGAAATTGTATCTGGGGTTTTGCGAAATAGAAGTAAATAGGCTTTAAAAGCTATAGATTAGATAGATAGATAGATAGATACATAGATAGATAGATAGATAGATAGATAGATAGATAGATAGATAGATACATAGATAGATAGATAGATGATAGATAGATAGATACATAGATACATAGATACATAGACAGATCAATAGAGGTAAGTAGCGAGCATGCCTAATTATTACGGAGTAAAATTATAGTTTAAATGAATAAATTCTATATTGAAATCTACCTACTACCTTATCCACAAGTTAGTTGAATGCAATTTTAGGAAATCAAACCAAAAAAGAGTTTAAAAGAAGTAGAATTATCAAAATTTCAGTGGTTTCGGGATTTTGGCAACAGCACTGAGGACTAACTTCAGGCAAAATGTCTTGAGAGAAAGAGTGGGGAAAATTTGAGAGGAGCTAAATATTGAGATATTAAGAGTATAAACTGTGGAATAGGTAAATTATTAATTGCATGCAAAGTAGGCATGTTAAATTCCATGTGAAGTATTAAAACCCAAGAGAAATGGATGATTTTGAGTAATTTCTTTCCTGAAAAAAATGAATGAATTTGAGTAATTTCTTTTCTCAAAAAAGGAAAAGTGGCATAATCTATGATGTTTAGCCCAACTTGAAAGGGATTCTTAACAAATGCTATGATCTCATAGTCGTAGTAAAGTAGGAACTTTATTCACTGTGTTGGCAAGTTAGAAGTTGAAAATGTAAAGGTTTTTTTTTTTGGCATAAGGTACTGAAGATGAAGAATAAGGGCTAAAGAATATCCATTGTGAGTTAAGATTAATGGAGAGGAGAGGCCAAAAAAAGGAAGGAAAATTCTTATTTTTAGGAACTCTAAATAGTACATGAAAGTGAATCCTCTATCATGACCTATTGTATGCTCAACAAAAAATTATTTCTTTGGAAAAATACAGAAATCTGCTTTTATTACAACAATAATAAAAGAGATATATTGATCATGACATTTAAAAGAGATTTCCAAGTAGCTATAATTTGGAGTTAGGAAAATGATTTAACAAAGCTTAAACTGTTGCTTAAGTTTAAAGAGAAAATAGTATGTTATTTGTATAATAAAAATAGAATATCACAAGAATATGCTTGTTTCTACTCTCCCTCAAATATGTCTAAGTTTAAATGGAACTAATTGTGTTTATGAAATCCGAGGAACTCATGACATGCTGAATTCAATGAAGTACAATAACATGTATATCGGAGTCACTTAATGTATATTTATGGAATAGAATTTCATTATTAACTTTTCCTTTAGGATTAGAATTTGGTTGGAAATAGGAAGTCTGAATGACTTCTCTCACTGTAAACAAACAAGATGCTAAAAGTCTTGGACTAATATTCTAATATTTTACTTTTACAGATGTTCCATTCAGTGCCACACCAGTGAATGCCTTTTATAATGGCTGCATGGAAGTGAATATTAATGGTGTACAGTTGGATCTGGATGAAGCCATTTCTAAACATAATGATATTAGAGCTCACTCATGTCCATCAGTTTGGAAAAAGACAAAGAATTCTTAAGCCATCTTTTCTCTGCTGATAATACCTTTTCCTTGTGTGTAATTATACTTATGTTTCAATAACACCTGAAGGGTTTTATTTACAATGTGCAGTCTTTGATTATTTTGTGGTCCTTTCCTGGGATTTTTCAAAGGTCCTTTGTCAAGGAAAAAATTCTGTTGTGATATAAATCACAGTAAAGAAATTCTTACTTCTCTTGCTATCTAAGTATTGTGAAAAATAACAATTTTAAATTTGAATTTTTTTCCTACAAATGACAGTTTCAATTTTTGTTTGTAAAACTAAATTTTAATTTTATCATCATGAACTAGCATCTAAATACCTATCTTTTTTTCAGAAAGCAAGGAAGTAAACTCAAACAAAAGTGCATGTAATTAAATACTATTAATCATAAGCAGATACTATTTTGTTTTTGTTTTTGTCTTTTTCCTGATGAAGGCAGAAGAGATGGTGGTCTATTAAATATGAATTGAATGGAGGGTCCTAATGTCTTATTTCAAAACAATTCCTCAGGGGGACCAGCTTTGGTTTCATCTTTCTCTTGCGTGGCTTCACATTTAAACCAGTATCTTTATTGAATTAGAAAACAAGTGGGACAAATTTTCCTGAGAGCAGCACAGGAATCTTACTTCTTGGCAGCTGCAATCTGTCAGGATGAGACATCAGATTAGGTTGGATAGGTGGGGAAATTTGAAGTGGGTACATTTCTTAAATTTGGCTTTGTGGGTCACACAAGGTCTACATTACAAAAGACAGAATTCAGGGATGGAAAGGAGAATGCACAAATGTGGGAGTTCATAGTTTTCCTTGAATCCAACTTTTAATTGCCAAAGTAAGTTGCCAAAATGTGATTGTTGAAGTACAAAAGGAACTATGAAAACCAGAACAAATTTTAACAAAAGGATAACCATAGAGGGATATAATGAATACTGTATCTTTGTAATCAAAGAAGTAAGGAGGTAAGAATGCCACCTGCCTGCTAGTACTGTGATGCATTTCAAGTGGCAGTTTTATCACGTTTGAATCTACCATTCATAGCCAGATGTGTATCAGATGTTTCACTGACAGTTTTTAAAAATAAATTCTTTTCACTGTATTTTATATCACTTATAATAAATCAGTGTATAATTTTAAAATGCATGTGAATATCTTTATTATATCAACTGTTTGAATAAAACATAAAATTACATAATAGACATTTAACTCTTCATACAACGAAGTAGTTCTTCAGTTAAAAGACAGATAAAGCTCCAATATTTGAATAATATTTATGGTTGGGTGGTAGACTGGAGCTCAGAAGGTGACGAGAGGCAAAAGTAACATATATCTTTCGACACATCCCAGAAATTGTCTTGCTAAATATAATTTTTTTCCCAATTGCCACCAGGTACTATGGGGGATGAATATCAGCAAGTGACTATTGATAATTACATTCATGTAAAAAAGCAAGGAAAAAGAAACACGGAGAAAACATGAGAGAGGGAAAAAAAAAGAGTGAAAGAAAGGGGAGGAGTTCCCTGCTTCTCATTTGATTATGCCACATACAGGTCAGATATGGGGATCAATTCTACCTTTCACATCAGGAGCAGAAACCTTCCCGCATGCAATGATGCTCACAGAGGCTCCAGAGACGCATTTATAAATTTCATCTACCTTTGAGATGTGCTCATACGTGGCTGGAGAGAGGGTCTAGACCTATGGCTAAGAATCTTTGATTGATGTTTAATTTTGAACTTTGCCAAGAAATATAGATTCCTACTTTTAACGAGTTCGTAGAGAACAAGGCAAAGTGGATATTTGGTGCCATTTCAGCTTTGTATATAAGTGAAAAAACTCCAAATAACAGAGCCATTACAGAGTCCCTTAGAATTCACCTTTTGAAAAAGCTTTCTTTTTTCTTTTTACTTTTTGAACATGTTATGTGAGATGGTAATAGAACTTAACCATTTGCAGCAGTCAGTGATGGATCAGTAAAAGCAATGGTTAATCTGTAAGAACGGGACTATTCATCTCATTTCTCCTGTTTGAAAGCATAATTCTAGTCTCAGTCCCTATATGCCAGTACAATAAAGTATTTCCAATTTTCTTTTCATTCTAGTATGAAGGGACTGGTGGGATTACTGGAAAGAGGACTTTTTCATGTGAAAATTTATTTTTTCACAAAATAATTGCCTATTTATTTTTGCATTCCCCTGGACCCTTAGTTGCTATCATCAGTGGGAACTGAAATAATAAAGAAGATGAATATTTGAAATAATTTTTAGATTTCATCATGTTGGAATTAATATTGATTTGGGAGATGACATGGTCACTAGAGACTCAAAGGACAAGTATGATCAATTTCTAATTCATTCAGCAACAAATATTTATCAAGCACCTACTCTACTCTGTGCATGTGGAGTCAGAAGCAGTATGTCTGAGGGCTAAACCCAATGGAATAGGAAGTCACAACACTCAAGTTGGCCCTTGGTAGTCCTCAGGTTCCTGTTGCTTGGAGCTACAAAGCAGCTCTTTTCTGGTCATCCTAAGAAATTGAAGTGATAAAACTTTTGGTCGGCCGGGTGAGGTGGCCCACGCCTATAATCCCAACACTTTGGGAGGCCCAGGCAGGCAGATCATCTGAGATCAGGAGTTTGAGACCATGGCCAACATAGTGAAATCCCGTCTTTACTAAAAATACAAAAATTATCTGGGCATGGTGGCGGGTGCCTGTAATTCCAGCTAGTCGGGAGGCTGAGGCAGGAGAATAGCTCGAACCCGGGAGGTGGAGGTTGCAGTGAGCCAATATTATGCCATTGCACTCCAGCCTGGGCAACAGGGTGAGACTCTGCCTCAAAAAAACAAATAAACAACAAAAAAACCTTTTGGTCAATAGTTTGCTCCTTATGAAGAAGATTGTTTTGATGGTGGTCTTGCACACGGGTTTCTTGCTACAGCAAGCTTTGAGCTTTCAGAGAACTTATATTTGAAAACTGAATCTTCTATGGCAGAGACATTGCTTAGGCGTTCATCTAGTGCTGTACAAGATAACCTCTGGCTATCTTGTATTTATTTGTGTTTGCAGAATGCGAAGGTGGGGGCAGTTACCTGGGTCAGCATACATGGGTTTTGGTTACATACTAATAATATAAACAGTGCAAGGCCAGATTACGAGGTCAAACTGACAATGGAAAAAGATCTTAGCTTCAAGTTGTGAAGCTAAGAGTGTCAGAAATAGAGGAGAACTGAGTATGGGGAGGTTTGGAACAAGTGGAAAACCAGTGAGGTTGGAGGGTATTTCCTGGTCCACAGTCCATTACTCTGTAGTTCTTTGGACATGCCATGGTGTAGCAGTTGTCTTACCTGCAGATAAGAATAGCATTTGGTGAATTTACAGACTCGTTTCTGCTAATCTACTTGCCATAATAAGCCCTCCTCAAAGAGAATCCTATTTTAATGGGAAAGAAATTGTAAAGTAATACCTGCAATTTGCTAGTGATTGATTCTCTTTCCTGCTAACGTTTGAAACTGAGAAATCTGGAATCTCATTCTGTAACTGGAGTGTCCCCACTTGACACATCAAATCCTTCCTCAAGTTGATTTGAAGAGAAGGGAGAGCGGGCCAATATTTAACTGACATAGGAAGAATCTGGCATTATTATCTGGAGGTCCCAAACAATAAATATAAAAAAAATAATTTAAATAAAGCCAAATTGAACACTCGGGCTGACACTGGAGCTTCTGAAGATGAGCATCTTCCTGAGCCAACTCAGCATGTATAGATGGCCACAGGGGACTAACAACTGGCTGTTCTGAAAAATAGGCACAGTCCTAGTCTGCCTTGTACATGTCGTTAGCCAAGTTGCAAAGCTGGGATTGCAAGGCAAGTTGCAAAAAGCCAGGATGTCTGGGTCAAGAGTCCATGCCCAAATTTGAAACTACACTGTTCCCATATTCTTACTAGTTATCTCAGCACTTAGTCAATGGTACATGGTTGGAATGAACAATTCCGACAAATCTAACAATTGGTTGGATAGAACTAATTCTATCTCCAGTTCTACATATAACTGTTTGTGTCATTAAGTCTCAGTTGTTAATATTAATCACTTTAGCATTTTGAAGATTAAGTATGATATTACTTAATTGAATTAAGCAAATCCTGCACTGACTCTGAACACTTAGATAATTAGAAGCGTGGGCTAGAAAGAATCCCAAGAAAACAATGGAGCAAATATCTTGGTACTGCCGTCGATGTACTCAGTCCAGGGGAGAGCAGACACGTGGACAAGTAATTAAAAAGTGAGCCTGAGTTTGGTAAAGACTGAAATGCAGAAATAAACATTTGCAGGGTGTCCTGGGAAGGAGAAATGGATTCTAAATGAAAGCTCCGTGAGGTGCTATTTAATGTGGCCCAAAAAGACAGATATGAATTTCTGTTCATTTCCCTGCATCCAAGTCCTGTCTTTGTGACCATCCCCCACAATGCTTTCAGATTCTCTCTCACACACAAATATCTTATTTCACTGAAGTCCTCAAAAATCTCCTTTCTTTTCCCATTGATTATTGCATGAGGTGAAAATAATTAATCTTGGCTTTCAAGGGGTTTCATCATTAAACCAGTAGATCTAAACCCAGGCTTATTAGATTCATGACCTCTTTGCAAACAACTAAATCAGAAGATTCTCATGGGAAACCAGGGTTACAAACCACCGATTCAGTCTCTGTGGGTAGCTCTCTAACCTCATGCACTCCTCTTCTTGCCTCTCCTGTCTTCTGTGCACATGTGAGGGGTGTGCATACACGAGGCACACACACACATACACAGACAAGAACAGACATAAAGCCAAAGAATGAATTAAAAAACAGGGCAGGAGGCTGGGCGCTTTGGCTCATGCCTGTAATCCCAGCACTTTGGGTGGGCGAGGTGGGCGGATCATGAGGTCAGGAGATTGAGACCATGCTGGCTAACACGGTGAAACCCCGTCTCTACTAAAAATACAAAAAAATTAGCTGGGCGTGGTGGCGGGCGCCTGTAGTCCCAGCTACTGGGGAGGCTGAGGCAGGAGAATGGCATGAATCCGGGAGGGGGAGCTTGCAGTGAGCCAAGATCGCACCACTGCACTGCAGCCTGGGCGACAGAGTGAGACTCCATCTCAAAAAGAAAAAAAAAAAACAACAAACAATCAAAAAAAAAAAACAAGATAGGAGAAAGAAGGATAGGGAAGTAGGGAGGAAGAACAGGTGTGTGTGTGTACAAAACCAGGAGGAGAGAAAAAGACAACAAAGAGAAGACATAAAAGAAAACAAGAAAGGTAGAAAACGAATTCAGTGAAAGATTTGGTAAGATACAAAATTGAAAATGAGGGAAAGAAAAGTAAAGAATATAGAAAGATACTTGATGAGGAGGGTGAAGAGGAGATGGAGAAACAATAGAAAAATAAATATCTACTTTTTTTTGTAAACAAATAGCAGTAGATAGTGACAAATTGATGCCACACCAGGTTAGCATATAAGAAAGAGGAGAGGGACCAGGTGCAGTGGCTCACACCTGTAATCCCACTGTGGGAGGCCGAGGCCAGTGAATGGCTTGAGCCCAGGAGTCAGAGATCAGCCTGGGCAATGTGGCAAAACCCTATCTCTATGGAAAAAAAAAAACAAAAAAAAACAAAAAAAAAACAACTATCCAGACATGGTCACCAGTGCCTGTAGTCCCAGCTACTCAGGAGGCTGAGGTGGGAGGATCACTTGAGCCAGATGAGGTTGAGGATGTGGTGAACCATGATTGTGCCACTGCACTCCAGCCTGGGTGACAGACTGAGACCCTGTCTAAAAAAAAACGAAAGGAAGGAAGGAAGGAAGGAAGGAAGAAAAAGAAAAGAAAGAGGAGAGAAAATTTGGTAGGAGAGAGGAGGTTTAACCAAACATATTAAAGGGGCTAGGTGCAGTGGCTCACATCTGTAGTCCCCAAATCTTGGGAGGCCAATGTGGGAGGATTGCTTGAGGCCAGGAGTTCAAGATCAGCCTGGGTAACAAAGGAAGTCCCCATATCTACAAAAATAAAAATGAAAAATAAAAAAAATGTTAGCTGGGAATAGTGGCATTTGTGCCTGTAGTCCCAGTTACTTGGGAGGCTGAGGTGAGAGGATGATTTGAGCCGAAGAGTACCAGCGTGCATTGAGCTATGGTCACACCACTGCACTCCAGCCTGGACAAGAGAGTGAGACCCTATCTCAAAAAACAAACAATAAAAACCCCAAACATAAAAAAGGGAGACAGACATAAAGAACAAACATAAATGGAAAGAAAGAGGGAAAGATTTCCAGACTAAAGACAAGAAAGAGGCAGAGATTATAAAAAACATAATTCAGAGATTATGAGAGAGAGAGAAGAATGTATCTGGAAAGAGGAAATAGGAACTAGTAGAAAATGATTTTAGAAAATGAAAAAAGCCAGAGAAAGAAAGAGATGATGAGCAAAGAGACAGAGGATAAATCACAAAGGAAGAGATAAAGAAATGGAAAGTGAGGCAGGAGGAAGACGGTCCTCAGCTAGTTTATCCAAGGTGAGGATGCAACCTTGACTTGCTGTGGAAATGATGTTCCAGTGCCCTGGAGGGGGAGCTGTTGGCCAAGTAGCTGCTAGACAGCATAAACCCCAAATCATCTCTGACCTTCTTGGTCATCAAGAAGTCCTCTGTAGGATGGTACAGGAATGATGACCTTGTGACATTCTGCCAGGAGTGGGGATTGTGGGGAGCTTGCAACCACTAATCTCTCTCTGCCTTATTCCTGACCTCTTTGGGGTTCAGCCAATTTACAACAAATGGAGCTGTCAGTGATTGCATTTGGGGAAGTGCAGAGTAAAAAGGGCTCTTCTGAACATGTGACGAGTTTCATGCTGAAAATGGAACTACGAAAATGTTTAAACTTACTGCCATACAATAAGCCCAAGCATTATCAGCTGTGACTGGCGCACTAATGGTGAGCTAGAAATACAATGGGCAACACCTGGGATGGCATGAGAGCAAAATCCAATAGGATGTCAATTTACTAGCTTATGAAGACTACTGAGTTAAAGAAAGTGGTATATTCATCCTGTCACGTGAAGGAAGAAGCTTGCTTGGACTGCACTCGGTGGTAGAATCAATCATTGACATAATGCTGTAGCTACCCTTGATACATGCTCAATACCTCCTTGGAGGAGTTTTTTTTTTTTTAATCAATTTCAAACATTCTTCTGACTTTGATATAGCTCAAGAAATATGTAGAATAATTATTCTAAAAATTTAAATATTTTTTTCTTTTTCTCTGCAAGTACCAATTTTTTTTTTTCTTTAAGATTTGGGATACATGTGCAGAACGTGCTGGTTTGTTACATAGGTATACATGTGCCATGGTGGTTTGCTGAACCTATCAACCTGTCATCTAGGTTTTAAGTCCTGCATGCATTAGGTATTTGTCCTAATGCTGTCCCTCCCCTTGCCTCCCACCACCCAACAGGCCCTGGTATGTGATGTTCCCCTCCCTGTGTCCATGTGTTCTCATTGTTCAACTCCCAATTATGAGTGAGAACATGAGGTGCTTGGTTTTCTGTTCCTGTGTTAGTTTGCTGATTTTTAAAGAACCTGCTTAGAGCTCAGAACTTGGTGCTCTTGGAAACCTTTCACAAATGTATACCCAACTAAAAAGAGTAGCTTTCAAAGAAATTTTTATCTGTGCCAAGCCAATTTGAGTGAAACTCTCCTATTCCTGGTATCTATACTCTCCCCTCTGATGTTTCAAATAGATGTTCTCCAGGAATGTCTTAGAAACCTAAGTATCTGTAGCTTTTAAGCACTCACTGGTTTTTCTCTCATCAGCTCATTTCAGCTTCATAGATACCATGAAGCATGGCATCCAATCCTAAGTCTTCCTTCCTTCCTGTCAGTCTTTATTTCTAGGAAGAAAAACTAAGCCTTAATGAACCTAATTACTAGAAAGCTTCTGGTATAATAATGTAGGCTTCTTGGGGGTCATATTTTTCAACCCAGAGAAGAACTGCCTGGGTGCCTTTGGGGGCCATAAAACTAAACATGAGGACTTGTGAGAAGACTTCTCATTTTCTTCTACCTCTCATGTGGAACTTTCCAAAATACCCAAGAAAGAAAGAAAAATCAGTAAAATCATTCATCTTAAATCTCTCATTTGCATCATAATCATCACAGTCCTCCAGTTATTTCTAACACATAGAACCTGAGAACCTATTGGTATGGTAACTGTGGGGGTGTTGGGAAGGCAATAATCAATCCATTAATCCAACAACTATTTGTGGAACACAAAAAATGTGCCAAACACTACGCTGTCTGGGCATTTGGGATAGATGAATGAACAAGACACAACTATCTATGTGCCTTTGTACAAATATGGTCATAAAGATGACTAACCTAGAAAGCAAATATGTCTTCTATGATTCTTCTTGTATCATGTTTTCAAAGATGCTAATTTAGTCTTTTATCTTAGTATCAAGCTGACAGACTCCAGGTAACTTTTAACTGTTAATGTTCAATAAAAAATAAATAACTGTGAGTGTGGAATTTAGATAGAAATCTAATCAAGTGGGCCATTTGATGTCACTGGACAATCATCTCTCAGGCTCTGTGTGACCATCTTCACTGATGCAGAGCTCACTATTAACCAAAGGCAGCTCATTTTCCCTTTGTTCACTGCATCAGTTTGGGACTTTCAAAAAGCAGATTCCAACAGAGATTAGACAGGTGTTAAGGACTGAATTGTGTCTTCCCAAAATTCATATGTTGAAATATTGAAATCCTAAACTCCAAAGTGACTATATTTGGAGATAGGGCCTTTAAGGAAGTAATTAAGGTTAAATGAGTCATATGGGTGGGTCCAGAATTCAATGTGACTGGTGTCATTTTCTAAAAAGAGAGAGACACCAGGCATGCTCAGACACAGAGGAAAGGCCATGTGAGGACACAGTAAGAACATGACCATTTGTAATGAAGGAGAGAGACGTCAAGAGAAACCAAACCTGCTCATGCCTTGGTCTTAGACTTTCAGGCTCGAGAACTGCAAAAAATCCAATTGACCCCTAATCTGTAGTATTTCATTATGGCAGCCCTAGCAAACAAATACAACAGGCAACACATTTATTGGGAGAAACATCTGTGAAGGAAAAAGGAGGGTACAGGAATGGGTGGGAAGAATCTTCAGGTAGCCATGTAAATTGGACACCTGTGAAGGAGAGAAGGAGGTAGGATGATAGGAAGTCTCAGATCTGAGTGCAGTTCTAAGAAGGTTTCAGCTATGTTGATGAGGAGTTCTTGAAAAAAGTTGCCCATCAGAAGGGTCCTGCATCAAGCAGGAAGGGCCTGGCATAAGTACCCTCACTGTGCTCAGTCATTAGTTGGGAAGCAGCCCGGGTAGGTCCAGAGGAATAACAAGTGGTCTGTCAGTCAGCTCTATTTTGCAGAAGGTTCTCTTGGAGGTGGTCTGGGCAGAACCCCGTTCATGTCTGCTACAGTCAGCTCTGACTATTAGAAAGCAATGCTTTTCATGAAACCAAAAGCAGACTCTTCATATTCAACACTAAATACTCCTCTGTTACTGAGAGTCAATGTAAATGAGCTTACAGCTCCCTTGGTTGCAAGTAGTAGAAACTCAATTTGAATTAGCTTAAGCAAAAGGAGAATTTTAGAAAAGGTATTTAGTTAACTTATGGAATTCCAGGGTTGAAAGAATATTCCTGGGGCTTGGATTTGCTGTAGTGAAATAAAGAAGTTCCTTCACTTTGTTTCTCATTGCTGTTTCTCTTCAAGAAACTACACATTGCTCTCTCAATACATGCTGGTTTCCTCAACTCTTCAGTTTACATTGTGGGGCATGGCTGCCAACCACTTCTGCATTTATATGTTCATGTTAGATATAGTTCAGACATGGCAGAGTAATAATCATTTCTAGGTTTCAGTCCCAGTTCCAGAATTCCGAGAGAAGTATTATTGCTTTAATCCAGTGTATTTGTTTATGGAAAGTGAAGCACAAAGGTGGACTGTTGAGTAAAAAGAAATATTACAATATTGCTAAATACTCTATTGCTACTATTTGTACTATTACTATTGTAATTTACCAATTTATAGGCTCCAAGAATAAATTTAAAAATAAAATTAACATTAAAAATGTGGTACATGTATATCATGGAATACTACATAGCTGTAAAACATAATGAAATCATGTTCTTTGCAGCAACACGGATGCAGCTGGAGGCCATTATCCTAAGAGAATTAATGCAGAAACAGAAACCGAACACCAAATGTTCTCACTTATAAACGGGAGCTAAACATTGGGTACACATAGACACAAAGATGGGAACAATAAACACTGGATATTCTAAGTGAGGAGAGAGGAAGGGGCCAAGTGCTGAAAAACTACCTATTGAGTTGTATGCTTACTACTTGTGCAATGGGATCATTAGGAGTCCAAATCTCAGCATTATGAAATATATCCACGTAACAAATCTGTCTTGTCTTAAGCCAGACTTGAAAATGGTAACAGGCTGCTTTATTTGCCTCATTTCAATTTTGTGCTGAAGAAGAGAGACTGTACTTTCCATTTGATCCAAAATGGCTCAAATCTGTCCCTTTGTTTAACAGTGCCAGATTTAAAAAAAGAGTAATATTTTAAAACCTTAAAATGTGTTTTTATGCTGTACGTTTCAGCATCACAATTTTCATCGGCACCATTAGAACATATGTTCAGATCAGTATGGTGTATGAACAGAAATGCTAATCCACTAAGCACTCATGTTAATGGTCGTTTAACAAAAGAAATAGATTCTGAGTTGCTTGTAAATTATGTGAGGAGGAAGATGAGGAACCTAGGAAATAATTAATTAGCATAATTCATTCAGATGTATTTCCTCTGAAGGCATTAAAATGTCATTGTTGCTTCCTGAAAGAATTACTTTAAAGCACTGATATATTGTGGTTCTCTTATATGATTTTCAGAGAGCTGATTGTGTGGTTTAGAAAGTTAAAAAAATACTAGAATCTCTTATTCAATTTGGCCTTGATTTGTAGACTGTAGATTCATACAAATAAAAATTTAATTTTATGATCTATTCATTTAATGGTAGTTATATAATGCTTTAAATTTTTTTTAAATCCCTTTCATTAAAAACAAATATAAGGCTTCTTTGGAGTGGGCAGAATGGGAGATATTAAATAAATCGAATTTTAAATAAGAAAAAATAGTTTTAATTAATAAGGCTGTGTTTCTGAAAGTAGCTTTTATCACCTTTGCTATTACTTACATTTAGTTTGACTGACTAGAAACTAGAAGGTGTCAGGCTATTAGACCTGAGAAAGTAGTCCATGACCATGGAAAAGTGTCATTCAAAATTATTCTGGGGATGTATATTATTCTGTATCCAGGGACTAAATTATTTAGCTGTACTAATTGTATAATAGAATATGCAAAGTATGTTTTAGACTGAGGAAAGAAGCTTAAAATACTTCCTATGAGTTGTACAAGTTTACTAATTTGAAAAGATACTTTTTATTTTTGTTTAACAACTGCATTGGTTAATTTTAGGTGCCCAAATTAACTGGATTAAGGGATACCCAGATAGCTGGTAAAGGACTATTTCGAGGTCTATCTGTGAGAGTGTTTCTAAAAGAGACTGGCATTTGAATCAATGACCTGAATAAGCAAGATCCATCCTCACCCAGTGTGAGCAGGCACCATCCAATGGGCTGAGGTCTGGGATGAAACATAAAGGTAGAGGAAAGGCGAATTCCTTCTCACTTCTGGACCTGAGGAAACCTTCCTTTCCTGCTCTTGAACATCAGAACTCCAGGCTCTCCAGCCTTTGGACTCCGGGACAGGCACCAGCAGGTCCCAAGGTGCTCAGGCCTTCAGCCTTGTACTGACAGTTCCACCATTGCTTTCCCTGGTTCTGAGCCTCCAGAGTTGGACTGAGCCATGCTAGTGGCTTTCCAGGTTCTCCAGCTTGCAGATGGTCCATTGTGAGACTGACTTCCCAGCCTCTATAATTGCATGAGTCAATTCCGCTAATAAATCCCCTCTCATCTCTCTCTCTCTCTCTCTCCATATATATATAATATATATAAATAAAATATCCTTTATATATTTACATATAAATAAATATATTACATATGTGTGTGTGTATATATATATATATATATATATATCCCCTTTGGCTCTATCTCCCTAGAGAACCCTAATACAGCAACTTAGATTTTTAAAGTAGCATTTAGAATCCACCTTCTCTCCATGTATGCCTTTCGTTTAGTACATCAATGGAACCCATAATTAGAGACAAATGTGAGATGTTGCTACATTTCCTCTGTTTTCCCTCACTCCAACATTTTTCCTCATCTGCAAAACTCTTCAGTTAAAAGACTAAGAATAAATCCTCATTATCGACAAAAGGAGCTAGTCGTGTGGTAAAGCCCATTTTAAAAGCAGGCTACTTTTTTAGCCACTAGTTGCTTTGCTTTATATTCAAGCTCTCTGGGGGGTTTCCAAGTTCCTTCGTGATCTTTTTCCTACCTACTGTCCTCAGCCATCTACTTTATCAGGTCATTACTTTGTGGTTCTTCACAGGTACCATCTAATCCATTTGTCTTCATCATTTAGCTTTTGCTTATTATGGTTTTTATTCAACTAATACAGACTTCCCCAACTTCCATTCAGACTTTTTCCTAATCGATCCATCCATTCTCCTTTTAGCATATTTCTATATAATTTCATGGATACTGTTTATTCATAATATGTCTCCCTCCATAGATTATAATTTTTATGAAAGGATGGGCATTGTCTGGACCCCAGTGCCTGGCACTTAGTAAGCGATAATATATCTGTTGAATAAATACATAATTTCTATTGTCTATAAGTACTTGCTTGACTTCCTTACTAACTAGGCTGTGAACATTTAAGTATAGCTGCTTCTGGACAATATCACTGCCTCATGAAATACCAATGACTTCACGGATACTGAAAAAGTCATGGTTTATTAAAATCATGAGGTATCAGTGATGGCCAACGGGAGAACGAGGAATAAAGTAAAAAAGGATGAATCATGTGAGTTTCAGTAAGCACTTTTTTAGCATGCTGAGATTAGCTATAATATGCTTCACTATCATGTCCTCTAGAAGGTAGAATATTTCAACAATGAAATTTTTCAGAACTGAGTGTTTATAGCAGAGCATTAACAGAAGATAAAAGGAAATATAAAAGGCTTCTGTATTTGTGTTTCATCTATAAAGAAACCGGAATGAACTGCCCCTACTCAAGACCGTAACAGAATGATTAAGGGTAAAAGATATTGTACCCTAAAGAGATATTACCCCGTATGGAATGTATTAACATGCAAAGATACATCCTATTTTTCTTCTCATTGTTGGAATTTCATGTCCCAGGCAAAACAGATGACTCCTATTACTGTAGAACATCCCACACCCACAAATCATGCCAGAACTGCCCCAAAGGAAATCTTCAACTTTTACGTCTATCTGGACATGTCATTATTTTTCAAATACTCTTACAAAGGAAGTGCTTCATCATTACTTTGACATCCTTCGGAATAACTCAAATGAATTCTATTCATCGCAAAGGAAAAAACACAATTATTTACATTTAACAGACCTGTTTTCTTCCTCTAGACTGAGAAGCCTAATATCTTTAAAAAATAATTTTAGGTTTTCAGTTTATTTTAGATTCGGGGGCACATGTGCAGGCTTGTTACATGGGCATATTGCATGATGCTGAGGTTGGGGATACAAACGATCTTGTTACCGAGGTAGTGAGCATAGCACCCACTAGGTAGTTTTTCAGCCCACAGCCCCTCTCCTTTCCCTGCTGTAGTGGGCCCCAGTGTCGATTGTTCCTATCTCTGTGTCCATGTGTACCCAATGTTTAGCTCCCACTTATAAGGGAGAACATATGGTATTTGGTTTCCTGTTCCTGTATTAGTTAACTTAGGATAATGGTTTCCAGCTGCATCCATGTTGCTGCAAAGGACATGATTTCATTATTTTTAATGGATGCATAGTATTCCATGGTGTATTGTACCACATTTTCTTTATTCAGCTCACTATTGATGGGCATCTAGGTTGATTCTATGTCTTTTTTATTGTGAATAGTGAATTTATTGTGAATATTTTCTTCTTTCCTATTTCCTTGCACAAACCTTGATTGCATGCTTTTTAGTTTTTGCTCATTACCTTTTTTAATTGAGGTGAAATTTATATAATATATAATTGTAGTCATTTTGAAGTCATCTAGTAGCATTTAGTGTGTTTACAATGTGCTCACCAATTCTTTCACTTCTCTCTGGTTGATTCCTTATATTAGTGTTCTCCAGAGAAGCAGAGCCAATAGGATATTTAGAGAGATACATAAAAAGGAATTTATTTTGAAAACTGGTTCACAGGATCGTGGAGGCTGAGAATTCTCATGATATGCTGTCTGCAAAGTGGAAAACAAAGGAAGCCTGTGGTGTACTTCATTCATGTCTGAAGGCCTGAGAATCAGGGCAGCCCATGATGTAACTCCCACTCTGAGAACGCAGGGGCACTGGTGTAAGTCCTGAAGTTTGAAGCCCAGAGTGCCTGAAGTTCTGATGTCCAAGGGCAGGAGAGGAAGGATTTCTCAGCTCCAGGAGAGAGTCAGATCTTCCTCTGCTTTTTTGTTCTATTCAGGTCCACAATGGACTGGATGAGGCCAACCCACATTGGTGAGGGCACGTCGTGTTTATTCAGTCTGCTGATTCAAATGTTTATCTTTTCTGGAAACATTTTCCCTCAGACACTTGCAGGAATCATGTTTTACCAGCTATCTGGGCATCCCTTAGTCCAGTCAAATTGACACAGAAAGCTAATCACACTTCTTTTCCTGTGAATGTAACAAACTTTTATTGTCTTTTTATGCCTGAGCTCAACCCTGTGTCTTCAGAACTCAGCAGATAAACTGATGTCAAAATTCCCTGAGAGAAACTGAGGCCTCACAATCTCTCCGTGTCTCCCTGTCAACCTAGCTTTTCACTCTCTTTCACCTCTTCTCCTTTCTCTCTCTCTTTTTTTTTTTTTTTTTTTTTTTTTGAGACAGGGTCTTGCTCTGTCGCCAAGGCTCAAGTACAGTGGTGTGATCTTGGCTCACTCCAGCCTCCACTCTCCAGGCTCAAGCAATTCTTGTGCCTCAGCCTCCTGAGTAGCTAGGATTACAGGTGTGTGCCACCACACCCAGCTAATTTTTGTATTTTTAGCAGAGGTAGGCTTTCAACCTGTTGGCCAGGCTGGCCTCAAACTCCTGACCTCAGTTGATCTGTCCGTCTCTGCCTCCCAAAGTTCTGGGATTACAGGTGTGGGCTACCATTCTCAGCCCCTTCTTTATTGAAGAGGTTTTTCTCCTGTCCAGAACAACCTTTCCTTTCTTCTCCCACCTCATTTTCTTAATTTTCTTGGCACCTTCCTTTCATTCCTAATGAGTTTTTTCTTCTGCCTATTTTGCCTGGTCTACAAATTTATCCAAGATTTCTCCATTCTGAAAACAGTCTTTGGTCAATTCTTCTTATTTCTTTCCGGATACCTATTTTTCTCCTTCCCTTCATCACTGCTAAACTTCTCAAGAGTAATTCATATTCTCTGCCTCATTTAAAAAATATTTTATTTATTACTTAACCCTTCTCCCAATTCAGCTCTTCCATTAAAATTGCTCTTGTAAAAGTCACCATTCACTTCCCATTTGCTAAATTGAAGGCCTCAGTTATAATTCTCATTGACCTTTTAACCAAATTTGACACATGTTGACCAAAGCCTCCTATCTGATCTGAAATACCCTTAGTCTTTGGTTGTTGTGCCCTGCCTCTCTGAGGATTCCTTTCCAGCCTCTGGGATTTTGGGGGGTTGGGGTTCGGGGTGGAACAACTCTGGGAAAATCATCCTTTACATGTGAGTTTTTCCAGACTTCAACTTTGACTTTCTGTTTACTTTATATACTTCCATGGCTAGTTTCATAATCTTTCATTGCATCTCTTATCTTCTGTTTTAGTTGCTTTGCAAACTAAAAAAGCACCATTGAAAGCATTGGGAAGTGAACTTGTATCTTTTGGGTATGAATATTTGGAACCATAACCTGATATTTTTCACTCCCAGCACAAAATTACTTTGAGGTCTTGAGTTTTATCTTAAATCAGGTAGATTTTAAATTCTAATTGATATTATACCCACCATTGTTTAATTTTAAAAAGAACGTGTTACTGTGTAACTAAGATATCAGTTGAGGTAGTTTGTCTTCGGGATTTTCTTTTCTTAAATCTCATCCCGTATGCTGTGGGTCTCACCCTGTCGCTCCAGGAATTGGGGATTTGTTGTGTACATGGAAGGGGTATAGTTTAACTTTCCCTTATTCACCTCGTATTTTCAGTTCCTGCTTCTAACACAGTTCACTTTATATATTATTTTGCTGTCTTTTAGTACCATCCATTCTTGTCAGGATATTATCATTCTAGATGTGGAAGATGGATTCTTCCGTTTTCCCAAACATAGCTGACACGATGAATTTGTAGGCATAGCAAACTGACTAAAGGTTTGCTGTCAATTGAGTGGACCTAATAAAGTAAGTACAAATTTATATTAGCCATTTCTGTTTATAAAATTTCTCTGTTTTCACATCATGTGATCATTTTCCATTTGCCTCTGTATCTTTGCTTCCTGAAGATTTTCTGCATCTACAATGAACAATAAGAACCACTTCCTTAACCTCTTCCTAGAAACTTAATAATAATAATAATTATTATTATTATACTTTAAGTTTTAGGGTACATGTGCACAATGTGCAGGTTTGTTACATAAGTATCCATGTGCCATGTTGGCGTGCTGCACCCATTAACTCATTTAGCATTAGGTATATTTCCTAATGCTGTCTCTCGCCCCTCCCCCCACCCCACAACAGTCCCCGGCGTGTGATATTCCCCTTCCTGTGTCCATGTGTTCTCATTGTTCAGTTCCCACCTATGAGTGAGAACATGCAGTGTTTGGTTTTTGTCCTTGCGATAGTTTACTGAGAATGATGGTTTCCAGCTTCATCCATGTCCCTACAAAGGACATGAATTCATCATTTTTTATGGCTGCATAGTATTCCATGGTGTATATGTGCCACATTTTCTTAATCCAGTCTATCATTGTTGGACATTTGGGTTGGTTCCAGGTCTTTGCTATTGTGAATACTGCCACAATAAACATACATGTTCATGTGTCTTGATAGCAGCATGATTTATAGTCCTTTGGGTATATATCCAGTAATGGGATGGCTGGGTCAAATGGTATTTCTAGTTCTAGATCCCTGAGGAATCGCCACACTGACTTCCACAATGGTTGAACTAGTTTACAGTCCCACCAACAGTGTAAAAGTGTTCCTATTTCTCCACATCCTCTCCAGCACCTGCTGTTTCCTGACTTTTTAATGATCGCCATTCTAACTGGTGTGAGATGGTATCTCATTGTGGTTTTGATTTGCATTTCTCTGATGGCCAGTGATGATGAGCATTTTTGCATGTGTCTTTTGGCTGCATAAATGTCTTCTTTTGAGAAGTGTCTGTTCATGTCCTTTACCCACTTTTTGATGGGGTTGTTTGTTTTTTACTTGTAAATTTGTTTGAATTCATTGTAGATTCTGGATATTAGCCCTTTGTCAGATGAGTAGGTTGCAAAAATTTTCTCACATTTTGTAGGTTGCCTGTTCACTCTGATGGTAGTTTCTTCAGCTGTGCAGAAGCTCTTTAGTTTAATTAGATCTCATTTGTCAATTTTGGCTTTTGTTGCCATTGCTTTTGGTGTTTTAGACATGAAGTCCTTGCCCATGCCTATGTCCTGAATGGTATTGCCTAGGTTTTCTTCTAGGATTTTTATGGCTTTAGGTCTAACATGTAAGTCTTTAATCCATCTTGAATTAATTTTTGTATAAGGTACAAGGAAGGGATCCAGTTTCAGCTTTCTACACATGGCTAGCCAGTTTTCCCAGCACCATTTATTAAATAGGGAATCCTTATCCCACTGCTTGTTTTTGTCAGGTTTGTCAAAGATAAGATAGTTGGAGATATGTGGCATTATTTCTGAGGGCTCCGTTCTGATCCATTGATCTATGTCTCTATTGTGGTACCAGTACCATGCTGTTTTGGTTACTGTAGCCTTGTAGTATAGTTTGAAGTCAGGTAGCGTGATGCCTCCAGCTTTGTTCTTTTGGCTTAGGATTGACTTGGTGATGCGAGCTCATTTTGGTTCCATATGAACTTTAAAGTAGTTTTTTCCAATTCTGTGAAGAAAGTCGTTGGTAGCTTGATGGGGATGACATTGAATCTATAAATTACCTTGGGCAGTATGGCCATTTTCACAATATTGATTCTTCCAACCCATGAGCATGGAATGTTCTTCCATTTGTTTGTATCCTCTTTTATTTCATTGAGCAGTGGTCTGTAGTTCTCCTTGAAGAGGTCCTTCACGTCCCTTGTAAGTTGGATTCCTAGGTATTTTATTCTCTTTGAAGCAATTGCGAACGGGAGTTCACTCATGATTTGGCTCTCTGTTTGTCTGTGATTGGTGTACAAAAATACTTGTGATTTTTGTACACTGATTTTGTATCCTGAGACTTTGCTGAAGTTGCTTATCAGCTTAAGGAGATTTTCGGCTGAGACAATGGGGTTTTCTAGATATACAATCATGTCATCAGCAAACAGGGACAATTTGACTTCCTCTTTTCCTAATTGAATACCCTTTATTTCCTTCTCCTGCCTGATTGCCCTGGCCAGAACTTCCAACACTATGTTGAATAGGAGTGGTGAGAGAGGGCATCCCTGTCTTGTGCCAGT
Organism: Nomascus leucogenys; assembly: GCF_006542625.1. NCBI lineage: Eukaryota > Metazoa > Chordata > Mammalia > Primates > Hylobatidae > Nomascus > Nomascus leucogenys. The sequence goes on from NC_044401.1 coordinate 27,894,249, forward strand.
TTTCAAAGGGAATGCTTCCAGTTTGGGCTGTGGGTTTGTCATAGATAGCTCTTATTATTTTGAGATACATCCCATCAATACCTACTTTATTGAGAGTTTTTAGCATGAAGGGTTGTTGAATTTTGTCAAAGGCCTTTTCTGCATCCATTGAGATAATCATGTGGTTTTTGTCTTTGGTTCTGTTTATATGTCGGATTACATTGATTTATTTACATATGTTGAACCAGCCTTGCATCCCAGGGATGAAGCCCACTTGATCATGGTGGATAAGCTTTTTGATCTGCTGCTGGATTCGGTTTGCCTGTATTTTATTGAGGACTTTTGCATCAATGTTCATCATGGATATTAGTCTGAAATTCTCTTTTTTGGTTGTGTCTCTGCCAGGCTTTGGTATCAGGATGATCCTGGCCTCATACAATGTGTTAGGGAGGATTCCCTCTTTTTCCATCGATTGGAATAGTTTCAGAAGGAATGGTACCAATTCCTCTTTGTACCTCTGGTAGAATTTGGCTGTGAATCCATCAGGTCCTGGACTCTTTTTGGTTGGTAAGCTATTGATTATTGCCACAATTTCAGAGCCTGTTATTGGTCTATTCAGAGATTCAACTTCTTCTTGGTTTAGTCTTGGGAGGGTGTATTTGTTGAGGAATTTATCCATTTCTTCTAGATTTTCTAGTTTATTTGCCTAGAGGTGTTTATAGTATTCTCTGATGGTAGATTGTATTTCTGTGGGATTGGTGGTGATATTCCCTTTATCATTTTTTATTGTGTCTATGTGATTCTTCTCTCTTTTCTTCTTTATTAGTCTTGCTAGTGGTCTGTCAATTTTCTTGATGTTTTCAAAAAAACAGCTCCTGGATTCATTAATTTTTTGAAGGGTTTTTTGTGACTCTATTTCCTTCAGTTCTGCTCTGATTTTAGTTATTTCTTGCCTTCTGCTAGCTTTTGAATGTGTTTGCTCTTGCTTTTCTAGTTCTTTTAATTGTGATGTTAGGGTGTCAAGTTTGGATCTCTCCTGCTTTCTCTTGTGGGCATATAGTGCTATAAATTTCCCCCTACACACTGCTTTGAATGTGTCCCACAGATTCTGGTATGTTGGTTTCAAAGAACATCTTTTTTTCTGCCTTCATTTCGTTATGTACCCAGTAGTCATTCAGGAGCATGTTGTTCAGTTTCCATGTAGTTGAGCAGTTTTGAGTGAGTTTCTTAATCCTGAGTTTTAGTTTTATTGCACTGTGGTTTGAGAGACAATTTGTTATAATTTCTGTTCTTTTACACTTGCTGAGGAGAGCTTTACTTCCAACTATGTGGTCAATTTTGGAATAGGTGGGGTGTGGTGCTGAAAAAAATGTATATTCTGTTGATTTGGGGTGGAGAGTTCTGTAGATGTCTATTAGGTCCACTTGGTGCAGAGCTGAGTTCAATTCCTGGGTATCCTTGTTAACTTTCTGTCTCATTGATCTATCTAATGTTGACAGTGGGGTGTTAAAATCTCCCATTATTATTGTGTGGGAATCTAAGTCTCTTTGTAGGTCACTCAGGACTTGCTTTATGAATCTGGATGCTTCTGTATTGGGTGCATATATATTTAGGATAGTTAGCTCTTCTTGTTGAATTGATCCCTTTACCGTTATGTAATGGTGTTCTTTGTCTCTTTTGATCTTTGTTGTTTTAAAGTCTATTTTGTCAGAGATTAGGATTGCAACGCCTGCCTTTTTTTGTTGTCCATTTTCTTGGTAGATCTTCCTCCATCCCTTTATTTTGAGTCTATGTGTGTCTCTGCACGTGAGATGGGTTTCCTGAATACAGCACACTGATAGGTCTTGACTCCTTATCCAATTTGCCAGTTTGTGTCTTTTAATTGGAGCATTTAGCCCATTTACATTTAAATTTATTATTGTCATGTGTGAATTTGATCCTGTCATTATGATGTTAGTTGGTTATTTTGCTCGTTAGTTGATGCAGTTTCTTCCTAGCCTCAGTGGTCTTTACAATTTGGCATGTTTTTGCAGTGGCTGGTACCGGTTGTTCCTTTCCATGTTTAGAGCTTCCTTCAGGGGCTCTTTTACGGCAGGTTTGTAGGTGACAAAATCACTCAGCATTTGCTTGTCTGTAATGTATTTTATTTCTCCTTCACTTATGAAGCTTAGTTTGGCTGGATATGCAGCCATCCCGTTACTGGGTATATACCCAAAGGACTATAAATCATGCTGCTATAAAGACACATGCACACGTATGTTTATTGTGGCACTATTCTTGGAACCAACCCAAATGTCCAACAATGATAAACTGGATTAAGAAAATGTGGCACATATACACCAGGGAATACTATGCAGCCATAAAAAATGATGAGTTCATGTCCTTTGTAGGGACATGGATGAAACTGGAAAACATCATTCTCAGTAAACTATCACAAGGACCAAAAACCAAACACCGTATGTTCTCACTCATAGGTGGGAATTGAACAATGAGAACTCATGGACACAGGAAGGGGAACATCACACTCCGGGGACTGTTGTGGGGTTGGGGGAGGGGGGAGGGACAGCATTAGGAGATATACCTAATGCTAAATGACGAGTTAATGGGTGCAGGAAATCAACATGGCACATGGATACATATGTAACAAACCTGCACGTTGTGCACATGTACCCTAAAACCTAAAGTATAATAATAAAAAAAAAAGAAATTCTGGGTTCAAAATTTTTCTTTAAGAATGTTGAATATCAGCCCCCACTCTCTTCTGCCTTGTAGAGTTTCTGCCAAGAGATCAGCTGTTAGTCTGATGGGCTTCCCTTTGTGGGTAACCCGACCTTTCTCTTTGGCCGCCCTTAACATTTTTTCCTTCATTTCAACTTTGGTGAATCTGACAATTGTGTGTCTTGAAGTTGCTCTTCTCGAGGAGTATCTTTGTGGCGTTCTCTGTATTTCCTGAATCTGAATGTTGGCCTGCCTTGCTAGATTGGGGAAGTTCTCCTGGATAATATCTTGCAGAGTGTTTTCCAACTTGGTTCCATTCTCCCCGTCACTTTCAGGTACACCAATCAGATGTAGGTTTGTTCTTTTCACATAGTCCCACATTTCTTGGAGGCTTTTTTCATTTCTTTTTATTCTTTTTTCTCTAAACTTCCCTTCTTGCTTCATTTCATTCATTTCATCTTCCAACACTGATACCCTTTCTTCCAGTTGATCGCATCGGCTACCGAGGCTTCTGCAATCTTCACATAGTTCTCGAAACTTGGCTTTCAGCTCCATCAGCTCCTTTAAGCCCCTCTCTGCATTGGTTATCTTAGGTATACATTCATCTATTTTTTTTTCAAGTTTTTAACTTCTTTGCCATCGGTTTGAATTTCCTCCCGTAGCTCAGAGTAGTTTGATCGTCTGAAGCCTTCTTCTCTCAACTTGTCAAAGTCATTCTCCATCCAGCTTTGTTCCATTGCTGGTGCAGAACTGCGTTCCTTTGGAGGAGCAGAGGTCCTCTGCTTTTTAGAGTTTCCAGTTTTTCTGCTTTGTTTTCTCCCCATCTTTGTAGGTTTTTCGACTTCTGGTATTTGATGATGGTGATGTACAGATGGGTTTTTGGTGTGGGTGTCCTTTCTGTTTCTTAGTTTTCCTTCTAACAGACATAACCCTCAGCTGCAGGTCTGTTGGAGTTTGCTAGAGGTCCACTCCAGACCCTGTTTTGCTTGGTGTCAACAGCGCTGGCTGCAGAACAGCGCATTTTCGTGAGACCGCAAATTCAGCTGTCTGATTGCTCCTCTGGAAGTTTTGTCTCAGAGGAGTACCTGGCTGAGTGAGGTGTCAGTCTGTCCCTAATGGGGGGTGCCTCCCAGTTAGGCTGCTTGGGTGTCAGGGACCCACTTTAGGAGGCAGTCTGCCCATCCTCAGATCTCCAGCTGCTTGCTGGGAGAACCACTACTTTCTTCAAAGCTGTCAGACAGGGACATTTAAGTCTGCAGAGGTTCCTGCTGTCTTTTTATTTGTCTGTGCCCTGCCCCCAGAGGTGGAGCCTACAGAGGCAGGCAGGCCTCCTTGAGCTGTGGTGGGCTCCACCCCATTCAAGCTTCCTGGCTGCTTTGTTTACCTAAGCAAGCCTGGGCAATGGACGGTGTCCCTCCCCCAGCCTCACTGCTGCCTTGCAGTTTGATCTCAGACTGCTGTGCTAGCAATCAGTGAGACTCCGTAGGAGTAGGACCCTCTGAGCCAGGTGCAGGACACAATCTCCTGGTGTGCCGTTTTCCAAGCCCCTTGGAAAAGTGCAGTATTAGGGTGGGAATGACCCGATTTTCCAGGTGCGGTCTGTTACCCCTTTCTTTGACTAGGAAAGGGAACTCCCTGACCCCTTATGCTTCCCATGTGAGGCAATGCCTCGCCCTGCTTTGGCTCCCGCATGGTGAGCTGCACCGACTGTCCTGCTCCCACTGTTTGGCATTCCCTAGTGAGATGAACCCACTACCTCAAATGGAAATGCAGAAATCATCCGTCTTCTGCATCGCTCACAGTGGGAGCTGTAGACTGGAGCTGTTCCTATTCGGCCATCTTGGCTCCACCCCAAAACTTAATTCTTTTAACATAGGTTAGTAATAGGTTGACAGTCCTTCATCTGAAAATCCAAAATCTGAAATGCACCAAAACCTAAAACTTTTTGAGTGCTGACCTGATACCACAAGTGGAAAATGCCACACCTGAGCTCATGTGACAGGTCACAGGCAAAATGCTGTCAAAACTTAGTTTCATGCACAAAATTATTAAAAGTGTTATATAAATTTACCTTCAGGCCATGTGTATATAAGCCATAAAAAAATGCTTAGATTTGGGTTCCATTCCCAAGGTATCTCATTTTATATATATGCAAATATTACAAATTCTGAAAAATTTGAAATCTGAAACACTTCTGGTCCCAAGCATTTTGGATAAGGGATACTCAACCTGTAATTTGAATTTAGCTTTTAATCTTTTTTTATTGCAAATGCTTGAAATTACTTACCATGGAGTAAAATGGATGGTTGAAGAGGACACTTCTTGTATCTCCTGAGATGTAGCATCATCTCAGCGCACTACTGAGTATACTCACTTTGAAGTGTGCCCTACATTTTGAGAGTTCAAATTCTTTGGAGATGACTTCCAAAGATTTATCTCTGGTTCTGATTTCTGTAGTGTTTTTTTTTTTAATTAAATCTGTACCTCTAGAGTATCCACAGTGCCTATCTGGCATTACAAAATTAACAGAGCCGGAAATTGTACTTTTTATTAATTCTGGCAAGTCTGTTTTTTCTGTTGTGTTCTCTATTTTAAATAAAAGGATTATACTTCACTTGAGTACTTTCTCTAAAAACCTCATGCATGTGTAACTTCATGCTTCCTTCTTCCCTTGCTTCTCTCATATGTATACACACATATATATAAACACACATATAATTCAGCCATCAAATCTTGTCAATACTACTACTATATTATTTGGGAATTTATTTCTTTTTCTGAATTACCACTGTAGACCCCTTGTTTTAGGCTGATATTCACTCTTACCTGATTTATTGCATTTGTGTCTTAAATGTCTTTCTGCCTCAACTTTCTAATCACCTTGTCTTCATTCTCCTTTTTTGCCATTATATACTTTTTGAAAACAAAGATTGAGTCCTTCTTGTACCTTAAAACTGTCTTTGTGTGGCCAGGTGCGGTGGCTCATGCCTGTAATCCCAGCACTTTGGGAGGCCAACGTGGGCATATCACAGGGTCAGGAGATCGAGACCAACCTAGCTAACACGATGAAACCTGGTCTCTACTAAAAATACAAAAAATTAGCCAGGCATGGTGGCACGGGCCTATAGTCCCAGCTACTCAGGAGGCTGAGGCAGGGGAATCACTTACATCCAGGAGGCAGAGCTTGCAGTGAGCCAAGATTGCACCACTGCACTCCAGCCTGGGCATCAGAGCGAGACTCCATCTCAAAAAAAAAAAAAAAAACCAGAACAAAAACGAAAACAAAAAGTCTTTGTTTTCTCACTGCTTAAAGGGGAAGTTCAAGCTCATTTTATTTTTGTCTATGGGTTTTTTTTGTTTCTCTTTATACACAATTTCTTTTATGCCTTCTATAGTTCAGCTACTCTAGATCGCACTTATTTTTTGAACACATTTGTTTGTGAAACGATACTATATGCCAAATATTGTGATAAGTGCAGAGAATAAAAAATGTACCCCAAATTTTCTGCTCCCAAAGAGCTTCACTTTTAAGACTGCTTTGGTTTTGTCACTGCTATGGTTTGAAGATTTGTCCCCTCTAAACTCATGTTGAAACTTAATCCCCAATGTGGCAGGATTGAGAGGTGGAGCCTTTAAGAGGTGATTGGGTCATGACGTTTTGCCCTGGCGAATGGACGAATGCATTCATGGATTAATGGATGAATGATTAATGGGTTATCATGGGAGTGAGACTGGTGGCTTTATAAGGAGAGGAAGAGAGCCCTGAGCCAGCACATTAGCATGCTCAGCCCTCTTGCCATGTGATGCCCTGCACTGCCTTGAGAATTGGCATGGAGCCCCCACTAGCAAGAAGACTCTCATCAGATAGGAATGGCTCCTTGACCTTGGACTTTCCAGCTTTTAAGACTGTAAGAAATAAATTCCTTAAAAAAAATTAATTACACAGTTTCAAGTAATCTGTTATAAGCAACAGAAAATGAACTAAAACACAAAATTGGTACAGATACATGGGGTGTTGCTGATAATGAATAACTGAAAATGTGGAAGCAGCTTTGGAATTGGGTAATGGGCAGAGGCTGAAATAATTTGGAGGAGCCTAGATTCTGGGGAGAGCCTAGAAGGCCAGGGAATGTTTGGAACTCCTTAGAAACTGGTTAAGTAGTGGTGACCAGAATGCATATAGAATTATGAACAAAAAGGCCATTCTGATGAAGTTTCAGGTGAAATTGAGGAACAAGGTATTGGAAACTGGGGTAAAAGCCATCCTTGTTGTAAATTGGAAAAGAACTTGGCTGAACCAGGTTCATGCCTGAGGGCTTTGTGGAAGACCAAACTTGAGAGTCATTAACTGGCATATCTGGCAAAATAAATTTCTAAGCAAGGTATAGAAGGAGCTGCATGGTTACTTTTGGCTCCTTACACTGAAATTCAGGAGTAAAGGAAGGATTTAAAGATACAATTCATAATTAAAAGAAAAGCAGAGTGGGAAGATTTAAAAAATTGAGCCAAGCCACATAAAGAGTCAAAAAGTGTATTCAGGACAAGAGACAAAAAATGTAGCCCAGGGACCATTTGCTAAAGAGATTAGCATGGATAGAAGGGAGCCAGATGCTATTCCATAAGACAATGGAAGAAAGACCTCAGAGGCATTTCAGATATCTTTGAAACTGCTCCTTTCATAACAGGCTAAGAGGTCTAGGAAGGCAGAATGGTTTTTGGGTACAGGCCTGGAGTGCCCTCCATAGGCTCCTGCACAGAGATCCCTTAGGTATATGCTCTCTATATTTCAGCACAGCACTCCTTGACCACCCAGCTGTGGCTCAATTGGCCCCAGGTATGGCTTCACTAGGCACCGCTCCAAAGGTACAAACCTTAATCCTCAGGGGCATCCACATGATGTTAATTCTTCAGGTCCACAGAATGCAAGAGCTGTGGAGGCATGGCAACTTCCACCTAATTTCAAAGAATGTATCAAACAGCCTGTGTGCCCAGGCACAGACTTGTTGCAGGGGAGGAGCCACCATAGAGAACCCCATACTAGGGCAATGACTTGGGGAGCTGCAGGAGTGAAATTGCCACTGAGATCTTAGAACTGTGGAGCTACTAGGGTGCAACACCAGCCTGCAAGAGCTGAAGTGTGGGCTGAGCCATGGAAAGTCATGGAAGCAAGGCTGCCTGAGGACTTGGGGGCCCAACCCCTGTACCAGTATGCACAGAATGCTGGATATGGAGTCATGGGAGATTATTCTCTAGCTTTAAAATTTAATGTCTGAACCTTTGGTGCACTCAGTCTTGTACTTGTCAGCCTCCATAACTGTAAGAAATAAATTCCTTTTAAAAAATAGATTGCCCGGCTTCAGGTATTTTGTTATAAGTAACAGAAAACAAACTAATACAGTTGTGCTGTTTTCTCTACATAAAATATAATTCTCTCAGTTTCACCCTGATAAACTTCTATTTGTTATTTAAGTACCCATTGAATACTACTTCTGTGAAGTCTTTCTTTTTTACTCTAGGAAGAATGAATTATTCTATATTCTGGCCAAATATTTTTATGCTCTTGTACATTTTTGTTGGTATTAGCTCCTAAATACTTCACGAAAATATTTATTTCTGACCATCTTCAACACTACTACTCTCGGTAAAGCCATCAACACCTTCCATCTTTACTGCTACAGTCTTTATCTATCTGGTTGTTCTTTATCCTTATTTGCTTCTATCCATTCTCTTTACTGCAGCCAGAGTGATCTATCACCACTCTCCAGCAAAATCTCTTCCATGGCTTTCTTGGCTCTTAGATGAGGATTAGCATTCTTAATTTAGTATCCTACTCTCTGCCTGGCCTGGCCTACATTAGCAGCCTAATCTTATACTTTTTCCTTGCTTGTACTTTGCTCTCCATTCATTCGGATGTTATTCAGTTTCTCAAACAGCTGTTCATGGGACTTTAGCATATGTTAATTTCTCAGTAGAGAAATCCACCATTCCCTTTTTTATTTTATTTAGCTCACCCTGCCTCTGTCATCAAATCTTAGCTGAATCATCGTTTGTTCAAGGAGGTCTTTGCTGCCCTCCATGATAGACTGAGCACCTCTATTACACACTCACATAACATCATATTTCTTTCCTTCACAGACTTACCCATTTTAATGATTATTTGTATTATTCCTTTATAAATATCCATCTGCTCTGCAAAATCATGTATACCATTAAAACAGCCTTTTTTTTCACCTTGGATTCCAGTTCCTGGAAGACTGCACTCAATAAATACATCTTGAATGAATAGAATGTAATATATTATGTTACAGCAAGGTTGTAAGTGCTGTCCTTGAGATCAGGGCCCATGGATCTCTCAAACTGATACCCTCAGAATCTAACACAGTGTCTGAGTTGCAATAAAACATCAAATCCAGGGGGGTCTGTTCAAAGATGGCCAAATAGGAACAGCTCCAGTCTGCAGCTCCCAGTGTGATTGACGCAGAAGACAGGTGATTTCTGCATTTCCAACTGAGGTACCTGGTTCATCTCATTGGGACTGGTTGAAGAGTGGGTGCAGCCCACTGAGGGTGAGCTGAAGCAGGGTGGGGCATTGCCTCACCTGGGAAGTGCAAGGGGTTGGGGAATTTCCCTTTCCTAGCCAAGGGAAGCCATGACAGACTACCTGGACAAATGGGACACTTCTGCCCAAATACTGTGCTTTGCCAACTGTCTTAGCAAAAGGTACACCAGGAGATTATATCTCATGCTTGGCTTGGCTGGTCCCATGCCCACGGAGCCTTGCTTACTGCTAGCTCAGCAGTCTGAGATTAACCTGTGAGGCAGCAGCCTGGCAGGGGGAGGGGTGTCCACCATTGCTGAGGCTTGAGTAGGTGAACAAAGCTGCCAGGAAGCTCAAACTGGGCAGAGCCCACCGCACCTCACCAAGGCCTGCTGCCTCTGTAAACTCCACCTCTGGGGGCAGGGAATAGAATAGCTGAACAAAAGACAGCAGAAACTTCTGCAGGCTTAAACATCCCTGTCTGACAGCTCTCAAGAGAGCAGTTGTTCTCCCAGCATGGTGTTTGAGCTCTGAGAATAGACAGACTGCCTCCTCAAGTGGGTCCCTGACCCCCATGTAGCCTAACTGGGAGACATCTCCCAGTAGGGGCCAACTGATACCTCATACAGATGGGTGCTCCTCTTGGATGAAGCTTCCAGAGGAAAGATCAGGCAGCAATACTTACTGTTCTGCAATATTTGCTATTCTGCAGGCTCCACTGTTGATACCCAGGCAAACAGGGTCTGGAGTGGACCTCCAGCAAACTCCAACAGACCTGTAGCTGAGGGACCTGACTGTTAGAAGGAAAACTAACAAACAGAAAGGAATAGCATCAACATCAACAAAAAGGACATCCACACCAAAACACCCTCTGTAGGTCACCAATATCAAAGACCAAAGTTAGATAAAACCACAAAGATTGGGAGAAACCAGAGCAGAAAAGCTGAAAATTCTAAAAACCACAGCACCTCTTCTCCTCTAAAGGATCGCAGCTACTTGTCAGCAATGGAACAAAGCTGGATGGAGAATGACTTTGGCAAGTTGAAAGAAGGCTTCAGATGATCAGTAATAACAAACTTCTCTGAGCTAAAGGAGGATGTTCAAACCCATCACAAGGAAGCGAAAAACCTTGAAAAAAGATTAGATGAATAGCTAACTAAAATAAACAGTGTAGAGAAGACCTTAAATGACCTGATGGAGCTGAAAAACCATGGCACGAGAACTATGAGACACATGCACAAGCTTCAATAACTGATTCGATCAAGTGGAAGAAAGGGTATCAATGACTGAAGATCAAATTAATGAAATAAAGCAAGAAGACAAGTTTAGAGAAAAAAGAGTAAAAAGAAACAAACAAAGCCTCCAAGAAATATAGGACCATGTGAAAAGACCAAATCTACATTTGATTGGTTTACCTGAAAGTGACGGGGAGAATGGAAACAAGTTGGAAAACACTCCTCAGGATATTATCCAGGAGATCTTCCCCAACCTAGCAAGGCAGACTAACATTCAAATTCAGGAAATACAGAGCACGCCACAATGAAATGAAGGAAAAAATGTTAAGGCAGCCAGAGGGAAAGGTTGGGTTACCTACAAAGGGAAGCCCATCAGGCTAACAGCAGATCTCTCCACAGAAATCCTACAAGCCAGAAGAGAGTGGGGGTCAATATTCAACATTCTTAAAGAAAATAATTTTCAACCCAGAATTTCATATCCAGCCAAACTAAGCTTCATAAGTGAAGGAGAAACAAAATCTTTTACAGACAAGCAAATGCTAAGAGATTTTGTCATCACCAGACCTGCCTTACAAGAGCTCCTGAAAGAAGTGCTAAACATGGAAAGGAACCACCAGTACCAGCCATTTCAAAAACATGCCAAATTGTAAAGACCATCAATGCTAGAAATAAACTGCATCAACTAAGGGAGAAAACAACTGGCTAATATCATAATGACAGGATCAAATTCACACATAACAATATTAACCTTAAATGTAAATGGCCTAAATGCCCCAATAAAAGACACAGACTGGCAAATTGGATAAAGAGTCAAGACCCATCAGTGTGCTGTATTCAGGAGACCCATCTCATATGCAAAGACACACATAGGCTAAAAATAAAGGGATGGAGGAAGATCTACCAAGCAAATGGAAAGCCAAAAAAAAAAAAAAGCATGAGTTGCATACCTAGTCTCTGATAAAACAGACTTTAAACCAACAAAGATCAAAAGAGACAAAGAAGGCCATTAAGTAATGGTAGAGGGATCAATTCAACAACAAGAGCTAACTATCCTAAATATATATGCATCCAATATGGGAGCACCTAGATTCATAAAGAAAGTCCTTAGAGACCTACAAAGAGACTTAGACTCCCACACAATAATAATGGAAGACTTTAACACCCCACTGTCAACATTAGACAGATCAACGAGACAGAAGGTTAATACGGATATCCAGGACTTGTACTCAGCTCTGCACCAAGCAGATCTAACAGACATCTATGGAACTCTCCACTCCAAATCAACAGAATATATATTCTTCTCAGCACCACATTGCACTTATTCCAAAATTGACCACATAGTTGGAAGTAAAGCACTCCTCAGCAAATGTACAAGAACAGAAATCACAACACACTATCTCTCAGACCACAGTGCAATCAAATTAGAACTCAAGATTAAGAAATTCACCCAAAAACACACAGCTATACGGAAACTGGACAACCTGCTCCTGAATAACTACTGGGTAAATAACAAAATGAAGGCAGAAATAAAGATGTTCTTCGAAGCCAATGAGAACAAAGACACAACATACCAAAATCTCTGGGACATATTTAAAACAGTGTATAGAGGGAAATTTATAGCACTAAATGCCCACAAGAGAAAGCAGGAAAGATAAAAAATTGACACCCTAACGTCACAATTAAAAGAGCTAGAGAAGCAAGAGCAAACAAATTCAAAAGCGAGCAGAAGGCAAGAAATAACCAAGATCAGAGCAGAACTGAAGGATATGGGGACACAAAAAACCCTTCAAAAAAGCAATGAATTCAGGAGCTAGTTTTTTGAAAAGATGAACAAAATTTATAGACCGCTAGCAAGATTAAAAATGAAGAAAAGAGAGAAGAATCAAATAGACACAATAAAAAATGATAAAGGGGATATCATCACCAATCCCACAGAAATACAAACTGCTATCAGAGAATACTATAAACACCTCTATGCAAATAAACTAGAAAATCTAGAAGAAATTGATAAATTCCTGGACACATACACCCCCCAAAGAGTAAATCAGGAAGAAGCTGAATCTCTGAATAGACCAATAACAGGCTCTGAAATTGAAGCAATAATTATTAGCCTAGCAACCAAAAAAAGTCGAGAACCAGATGAATTCAGAGCCAAATTCTACCATAGGTACAAAGAGGAGCTGGTACCATTTCTTCTGAAACTACTCCAATCAATAGAAAAAGAGGGAATCCTTCCTAACTCATTTTATAAGGCCAGCATCATCCTGATACCAAAGCCTGGCAGAGAAACAGCAAAAAAAGAAAATTTTAGACCAGCATCCCTGATGAACATCAATGCAAAAATCCTCAATAAAATACTGGCAAACAAAATCCAGCAGCAAAAGGCTTATACACCATGATCAAGTCAGCTTCATCCCTGGGATTCAAGGCTGGTTCAACATATGCAAATCAATAAACGTAATCCATCACATAAACAGAACCAAAGACAAAAACCACATGATTGTCTCAATAGATGCAGAAAAGGCCTTCAGCAAAATTCAACAGCCCTTCATGCTAAAAACTCTCAATAAACTAGGTATTGATGGAATGTATCTCAAAATAATAGCAGCCATTTATGACAAACCCACAGCCAATATCATACTGAAAGGGCAAAAACTGGAAGCATTCCCTTTGAAAACTGGCACAAGACAAGGATGCCCTCTCTCACCACTCCTATTCAACATAGCGTTGGAAGTTCCTGCCAGGGAAATCAGGCGAGATAAAGAAATAAAGGGTATTCAACTAGGAAAAGAGGAAGTCAAATTGTCCCTGTTTGCAGATGACATGACTGTATATTTAGAAAACCCCATCATCTTAGCCCAAAATCTCCTTAAGCTGATAAGCAACTTCAGCAAACTCTCAGGATACAAAATCAATGTGCCAAAAATCACAAGCATTCCTATACACCAATCACAGACAAACAGAGAGCCAAATCATGAGTGAACTCCCACTCACAATTGCTTCAAAGGAAATAAAATACCTAGGAATCCAACTTACAAGGGATGTGAAAGACCTCTTCAAGGAGAACTACAAACCACCGCTCAACAAAATAAAAGAGGACATAAACAAATGGAAGAACATTCCATGTTCATGGATAGGAAGAATCAATATCGTGAAAATGGCCATACTGCCCAAGGTAATTTATAGATTTAATGCCATCTCCATCAAGCTACCAATGACTTTCTTCACAGAATTAGAAAAAACTACTTTAAAGTTCATATCAAACCAAAAAGGAGCCCACATTGCCAAGACAATCCTAAGCAAAAACAACAAAGCTGGAAGCATCACCCTACCTGGCTTCAAACCACACTACAAGGCTACAGTAACCAAAACAGCATGGCACTGGTAGCAAAACAGAGATGTAGACAAATGGAACAGACCAGAGGCCTCAGAAATAACACCACACATCTACAACCATCTGATCTTTGACAAACCTGACAAAAACAAGAAATGGGGAAAGGAGTCCCTATTTAATAAATGGTGGTGGGAAAACTGGCTAGCCATATGTAGAAGGCTGAAACTGGATCGCTTCCTTACACCTTACACAAAAATTAATTCAAGATGAATTAAAGACTTAAATGTTAGACCTAAAACCCTAGAAACCCTAGAAGAAAACCTAGGTGATACCATTCAGGACATAGGCCTGGGCAAGGCCTATGACTTCATGACTAAAACACCAAAAGCAATGACAACAAAAGCCAAAATTGACAAATGAGGTCTAATTAAACTAAAGAGCTTCTGCACAGCAAATGAAAGTACCATCAGGGTGAACAGGTAACCTACAGAATGGGAGAAAATTTTTGCAATCTACCCATTTGACAAAGGGCTAATATCCAGAATCTACAAAGAACTTAAACAAATTTACAAGGTAAAACAAACAAGCCCATCAAAAAGTGGGCAAAGGATATGAAAAGACACTTCTAAAAAAAAAAAACACATTTATGCAGCCAACAAACACATGATAAAATGCTCATCATCACTGGCCATCAGAGAAATGCAAATCAAATCCACAATGAGACACCACCTCACACTAGATAAAATGGCAATCATTAAAAAGTCAGGAAACAACAGATGCTGGAGAGGACGTGGAGAAATAGGAACACTTTTACACTGTTGGTGGGAATGTAAATTAGTTCAACCATTGTGGAAGACAGTGTGGCGATTCCTCAAGGATCTAAAACCAGAAATACCATTTGACTCAGCGATCCCATTACTGGATATATACCCAAAGATTATAAATCATGCTACTATAAAGACACATGCACGCATATGTTTATTGTGGCACTATTCACAATAGCAAATACTTGGAACCAACCCAAATGTCCATCAGTGATAGACTGGATTAAGAAAATGTGGCATACATACACCATAGAATACTATGAAGCCATAAAAAAGGATGAGTTCATGTCCTTTGTAGGGATATGGATAAAGCTGGAAACCATCATTCTCAGCAAACTATCACAAGGACAGAAAACCAAACACCGCATGTTCTCACTCATAGGTGGAAATTGAACAATGAGAACACTTGGATAGGTCGGGGAACATCACACACCGGCACCTGTCATGGGGTGGGGAGCTGGGGGAGGGATAGTATTAGGAGAAATACCTAATGCAAATGACAAATTAATGGGTGCAGCAAACCAACATGGCACATGTATACCTGTGTAACAAACCCGCACGTTGTGCACATGTACCCTGGAACTTAAAGTATAATAATAATAATAATAATAAAAACAAAAACATCAAATTCTGGCATACTGAACTGAAATAGATTTTAATTAGGGAACACAGTCATGAACGTGAAGTCAGTGACAGATGCGTGGTGTTTGGGAATTTGTGTATGTGGTCTAAATTCACCAATTAAAGTAGGAATAATAACTTTGTGATAGGGATCATAATTAAATTTTATGTTATTTTCACTAATCTATATGATGTCTTAATTCATCTTAACAGTTTAAAATGTGTACTTTTTTGTGATTTTCCATAAGGTAGTAATTTTTCTACTGTTTATTCTTAAGTAGTAATCTCTGATTCAAAGCTTCAATGAGACAGAGTCATTTTAATTTCTGATTTTTGTCAAGGACAATCAAGAACTCTTCTCCACTTTATATCTGTGGCTTAAGTTATAACCAGTTAGGATTATTTTTAAATAAAATAATCACAATGGAGTGACAGGTCATTTGGTATATTCTGCTGTGTGTTGCCTAATTGCATTTAATTAATTGTAGAGACAAGAACGCTCAAGCTTGTTTGAAATTTATCACATGGACCCAGGTGAAGGTTCATAACTTCCTGCAGAGAACATGTGTGCACATTCTGAGAAACTAGACAGGGCATGACATGGGACAATGTGTACATGTGATATGTCCTTCACTCTTCATGAATCCCTTTCATTAGCACCATGGGCTTGATGGGAAAGAACTTCTCAGAGAGAAAGAAGTAAAGCTGAAGCAGCTGACACAGTAGAACGAGCACTGGCTTAGAAACAGAATTGTTCATTGACACACTGAGAGAAAGAGCTAACACAGAAGACAGCTTAAGATGGTATAGCAGTGTGGAAATGACCTGGGCTCTGGTGACAAAGATCTAGGTTCCCCTTCCAGATGATTAGCTGTGAGTGAGCTATTATTCTTTAAGTTTCAGCTTTGGAATATTTAAAATAGGAATAATATCCACATCAAAGTATCAATGCGACATGTAAATGAGCTATGGTATGTAGAGATTTAAATACAGGGCTTGATATATAATAGGTATTCTGTAAAAAAGTTACCTTTTAAATAGTAATAATGTTATATTTAATCATAATAGTAAAAACGTTATCTTAAATTATTTTAACCAATAAAACTCCCAATGGCCAAGCTAAAATTGTACTCCTCAATAAGTGGTAAATGTTAATCATTTTTTAAAATGTCACATTCAGTTTAAACTCTTTCTATTCTCAAAGACAAATACACTCTTGGCTCAGGAAATGCCTCTGTGTCAGCTAGAGTTTTTCTCACTTTCTTCTCCAAGGTCCAATAATAAGGCTCTCTTTGCAGATATTCCCTGTAGCCTGAACTTGGGTGGCAATGTACAATACCGAGTGCCATACCTTGAGCCAAACCATGCACCTTTTATTTTATAGAAGAAGGAAACTTCCGAAAGTGGTGGGACTTGACAGTCATTTGTATGCTGTAAAATTCTACTAATTTTTATCAGTATCTTTACACTTTCTATCAATAAAATGAGTCAACCATATTTACTTTTATTCCACACAAATGGGACTAGAAATAATCTGGCTTATCACTATAAAGAGTTTTGTAATCTTTAGAGTTATGGAGTAATCTTTCTTTTCTATTGAAGTTTATTGAAATACGTTTCTTTTACACAAAAATTTATTTTCAAATTGTTAAAAAGTTTGTGAAAAGTTACTATATTAACTGAAAGGAAATCATGAATTGAAACCGAAGAGTTAGATTGAAAGCTATGGTTAAGTGCCATAAAGCAGAGATGTGTGTGCAGAGACAAAAATAAAACAGACATGAAGGAAGAAACAGAGCAGCCATGAGGCTCCAGTGGCCTGGAGAGACAGCGAGATGATTTGGTTCCAGTTCTTCAAGGGAGTTGGCTGCTCATATTGCTCTTTGTTTGTATGACATAGTCTTTGTCTTAGGTTGGCTTCCCCCAATCTAAGGAAACTTTAAACAAGGCATCTGAAAGATACTCTTGGCCGGGCTTGGTGGCTCACGCCTGTAATCCCAGCACTTTGGGAGGCCAAGGTGGACAGATCACGAGGTCAGGAGATCGAGACCATCCTGGCTAACACGGTGAAACCCCATCTCTACTAAAAATACAAAAAATTAGCCAGGCGTGGTGGCAGGCGCCTGTAGTCCCAGCTACTCGGGAGGCTGAGGCAGAAGAATGGCCTGAATCCAGAAGGCAGAGCTTGCAGTGAGCCGAGATCACGCCACTGCACTCCAGCCTGGGCGAGAGAGTGAATATCCGCCTCAAAAAAAACAAAAAAAAAGATACTCTTTGTGTTGGGTCAATTTCTTCAAAATAAGGAGATATTAGTTTAAGGATTCATATGCAAGTAATTTATTAAAGAAGTGTTCCGGGCTAAATTGGCAAGGGAATGAGGGAAGGAGGGGAGGGAAGGTAAGAAGCCAGGGTACCACTTCAAGCAGGGGTGATGCCAGTCTGATTCAGCAGGGAATTTTGGAATGTAAGTTACAAGGTACTGTTTGTCCCGACTTAAGACAAGGGAACTGGGCCTTCATATTCCCACACCAATGAGTCATTAGCTTGTGACCATCTTGGGAGGCATGGTGGTTGCAAATTCCAAGCATTTCCTCTTCTCTGCTTATGCTGGCAAAGATGCTTCACTAGCTCAAGGCCCTTCTTCAAAGAGGATGGCTGGAGTGGCATCCGGAACTGTGGCAGAATAAATTTTTTTTATGCCGCGAAGTTTTTGGTAATGTGTTACAGTCACCATAGGAATCACACAGCGACCATGCCTTTTTATTAAAGAATCAGCAGGCAAAAAACTGCTTTCTCAAATTGCTCACAACTTTCTAAATGCTTCATCTCAATTTCTATACCAAATTCCATCATGATCTTTAAATCTTTTTTTAATTTTTTTTTTTTTTTTGAGACAGAATCTCGCTCTTTTGCCCAGGCCAGAGTGCAGTGGCACTATCTCGGCTCCCTGGAAGCTCCGCCTCCTGGGTTCACACCATTTTCCTGCCTCAGCCTCCCTAGTAGCTGGGACTACAGGCGCCCGCCACCGCACCTGGCTAATTTTTTGTATTTTTTTAGTAGAGACGGGGTTTCACCTTGTCAGCCAGGATGGTCTCAATCTCCAGACCTCGTGATCCCCCCGGCTCGGCCTCCCAAAGTGTTGGGATTACAGGCGTGAGCCACCGTGCCCAGCCTTTTTTTTAAATATTAATAAATTTTTAGAACTTGTCATCCTTGCACAGGGGCCACGCTAATCTCTGTATCATTTTAACTTTAGTATATGTACTGCCAAGGCGAACACTAAATCATTCTTTGAGTAGCACTATACACTTATATCTACAGAATACATACCCTTTTGTTGCATAAACTGTCTCAGATGAGTTTCTTTACTTGCAGTCAAAAGAATATTGACTAAGATTTCTTCCATTCTTCCTTCTCCCTAGAAAACAGACTTGTATTTATGAAGCTGACCAGTGCTCCTTCCTCGATGTTGCCCGTAGCTAGATCTTCTGGTTGTCCATCATCTCTTCATGAGGGTTAAAAATTTAAGACACTTTCATTTGTAGCCCTATCATAAGCAGCTTCAAGACACTCTTGTTGAACCACATCTAATAATGGTGACTAAATTCAATTTTTCTGGGATTGGCAGGCAATTAAATAATGTGTAGTCTGGTCTTAATCGTGGACCTATCTCTTTTCAGTATTAAGTCTTTCAAGAGTGTCAAAATTTGGCGAGGCTTCTACCTGTTTTAATATGTCTATTTACTGAGTTTGTTTTGTTTTCCATAATAGAAACTCATAACCAAAAAAACAGTGCATATCTAATCTTTAGATTGGATAATCTTCATCTCTACTCAATACATTTTTTCTTTCATTAAAATATTTACTTATTAGTTCATTTCTTTTTCTCTCCTATACAAATATTTTTCTTTCCTACTAAAGGTCATGAGAGAAAAGTTATTTTATATGACCATTATAAACTCATGAACATGCAGGAAGTCACTGTATTAAATGGAAGAAAGTTACAAAATTAGTGACAGTACAAGACCAAAATTTAGACTGACAGTTATGTTTAGGCTGATTTCATATTTGTTGATAATTTTTTATGTTTCATCTAATAAGAAATTTGTGGTGAGTGTTCAATAAAAAAGAGAAAGAAGGGGCCGGGCGCGGTGGCTCACGCTTGTAATCCCAGCACTTTGGGAGGCCGAGGCGGGCGGATCACGAGGTCAGGAGATCGAGACCACGGTGAAACCCCATCTTTACTAAAAAAATACAAAAAATTAGCCGGGCATGGTGGCGGGCGCCTGTAGTCCCAGCTACTTGGAGAGGCTGAGCCAGGAGAATGGCGTGAACCCGGGAGGCGGAGCTTGCAGTGAGCCGAGATCGCACCACTGCACTCCAGCCTGGGCGACAGAGCGAGACTCCGTCTCCAAAAAAATAAAAATAAAAAAAAAAATAAAAAATAAAAAAAAAAAAGAGAAAGAAGGAAAGTAAATTAGGATTTTGTCTCTTAAAATTTGTTGGTGTATTTAAATCTTACATTCTGAGATAATATTTTGAAAGGCATTTGGCATTTCTTGAAACAATACATAAATATATGAGAGTTGAAATGATATTTCTCTCTCTAAAACTATCAGTTGAAGGCAGGAAATTCATCAGCTCATCTGATACTTTCTAAGGTGAAAGAAGTCATTAATAGAATTATGCTTCCTGTAGTTTTTGCTATATTTAAATGTTAGAAAGGTTTTATTTCTAGAAAACAGTTTAAGGGCTTTACAATATAAGAACTTTTGTATTTAAATCCAGAATCACTCTTTTATCAAATTGAGCTTTTGATTTTCATGTTCTGACTGGAAGAAAGATTTTAATTTATAAGATATGATTCCATTAAATAATTTCATCATGATTACGATTTGAATGATTACACCCACTCTCAGTATTAGAGATGATAGTAAAAATTAAGTAGAAGGGAGTTGGACCTCATTTGATTTTGTACTCTTGAAAACAGATGAAATTATCTAAATGACTAAAGTATGATCTTGTGCTGTGTGTTTAACATTTCCAATTTAAATCGCTTTGACTTCCCTGTATCTGCACTTATATTTGTCCATTTATGCACACAGCTTTTTTTAGTTGCATTAAAAAGGCACTACAATTATAAAATATCATTTTAACTGTAACTTGTGATTTTGGAAAAAGTTATATAAATAACAGAACTTTGGACTTTTGATAGATCTTCTATATGAAATATCCAGAATATTAAACAGGAAACAAGAAATATTATTTGCTCCCTGTGGTTTTATCAGCTAGATTGACTTGGTTCTGACTTCAAACACACACTGCCTGGGTCCTCTGGTAAGTAAAAGTGCTTGGGTTTACATCTATGGTATATTCCAGCTAACTCTTTTGCTAAGCTCTTTTTGGCAAGATGAAGGCTATCAGCATGAACTGAAACAAATAGCACAGTCTTTTTCTTTTTTTTCCTTGACTTTTCATACCATTTCAAATAAGCTGATGTGTGCTGGATTGACCACACGATGGCAGTACATGAATGTCTTATAAATGAAAGCAAAGTAAAATGACTCTTCAGACTGTGCAACGACCCAAAGTATCCTCTTAAAACACGAATGTGGCCGGGCCCGGTGGCTCATGCCTGTAATCCCAGCACTTTGGGAGGCCGAAGCGGGCAGATCACGAGGCCAGGAGTTCGAAATCATCCTGGCCAATATGGTGAAACCCCGTCTCTACTTTAAAATACAAAAATTAGCGCGGAGTATGGTTGCGGGTGCTTGTAATCCGAACTAGTTGGGAGCCTGCGGCGGAGGTTGCAGTGAGCCGAGATCCTGCCACTGCACTCCAGCCTGGGTGACAGAGCAAGATTCCGTCTCGAAAAATAAATAAATAAATAAATAAATAAACCCCACAAATGTGTCCCTATTCCACGGAACATCTTTCGTATTGCAAATATTGTCAATTTATGTCCTTAATATTGAGATTTTCCCTTTCACCACAGACTGATAGAATTGTTACTATTCAGTGAAAGCAGATGTATGTTAAAGACATTGCTTCGGTTTTATTTTAATTGAAAGAATGGCCAGGCATATATTATAATCAGTAGGCATAAAGTAGCATTAACCCTTCACTAACTTCTATAGCTCTTGCAAAAACAATAATTTCTATAGTGTTTTCCCACTCTACTATTAATGCTCAAGACATCCTTCAGAGGTTACTAATAAACTAAATAACTATTTTAATGATGAAAAATGTAACCTAGATATTAAAATTTCAAGACAAGTGTAAATTCATGGGAGTTTATCTTTTAGAAGGGGACAGTTTTCAGGTCAGTGGTTGTACTCCTATCAACCAAAGTGAAATAAAATCAATAGATAGAAGTACGCATATTTTAAAAGAGAAACGAGGCAACAGAAAGTAAACAAGATGTATTTGATTATTTATAAAAGAGTTAAATCTTGTAATTTATATTGTACTCATGAAATGTAGGGACAGAAAACATTTATTCTTATTATTTGTACATTTTTCATGACACCTTATTTCTTTTTATTGTTGTGTTTTCAAGCAGCTTGTTCAAGTTTTCAAAAATACTTCTTCAGTTAGTTCTGCCTGTGACAGGTATTCATACTGTCCAAGAATTCATTCTATGGGGAAAATATTTCTACCAGTTTTTTGAGGTTTCTCTTTGAATAATAGAAATTCCAAATGTCTGTATAATCTAAGTACACCACCTTGCTCTTCTACATTACTTTTGCTTATCTTAAACATACCCAAGCCGAGTTGCATATCCTGTCTTCATTGTTTGACCCTACTTGACATTATGTGTTTCCTGAGCCTTTTTGGGAAAATCAGTTATTGATACAAATTCTTGTAGTTAAAAAAAATCTTCTGGCATTTGAAAACTAAGCACAGAACTCCTAGTTGTCCTGTGGATGCTTCTGAGAATGGACTATCGATCTGTTTCCCTTTACTAACTCACTTGTATGCATAAACTATACCGTATGCAGAATCACAGAGGTTGTCTATTAAAATAAGGAAATCTTGTCTATTCTAATTTTATCTTTGGATTAGTCTGTTCTCTGTTGTTTATATTGCTCCCTTAAATCACTTGTGTGTGCAAAAAGTAAAAGCTACAGAGAAAGGACTCACAGAAGATTGTACTCTTCCTCTTACTTCCTTTCTCTGCTTCATTCATCCTTTTCCTTTTCTCTCTCCTCTCTGCTTCCTTTTTCTTAAATTGGAATTCTAGTTTCTCAAAGACAGAGGAGAATTATAGGAAATACGGGAGGAAATGCACTATTATCAAATTACAACGTCAAGGGATACAGTAATAAACATCAATCTGAAGTTATTCGGGAATAGATTGCACGGTTATTATAGGCACATGCAAACTGTATGTAAATAAACTTGTGACCCACCTACGTATTGGTCTTGGAAGTCCTACCTCACTTCTTAAATGCTGCATAGTCTGACTATCTTGAAATTTCTCTATCCTCGCATGAAAGATTATCCCCATTAAAAATAATATCAATATTTTCATTTCAATAGCTTTAAATATGGAGCCAAAATAAGCATATGTGAACTGTTGCTTCATCCTGTCATCCTCATCTATTTGGTTATGATAATTACACTACTATAACCAGCTTGAATTTTTTTTAGCTCTAATTCTAAAATGATCCATGTTACTATGATGAATATGTGTTTTTATGGAGCTGGCTCCGTTTCCTCATCCTTAGGATTGGGTGATTGTGTTTCCTCTCGGGATGAATTAGGGTAGTATATTTGAGATTATATTTCATTAGTTTTATTGCTGCTTGTTAAAGTTTTATTATCCTCTCTGTTTTATATTTCAGGCTGGCAACACTTGCCAGCAGTGTTAAGTGACTTGATACATATGAATCATAAGTTTGTGGCGGAAGAACATGCGGTCTGCGAATATAATGGTGACTTAGAAGTGATATTTTATAATGCTATTAAACATATGCATACACAAAACAGTGATCTAGAATTAAGGAACTTTATTTCAAATTTTCTCTCATCTCAGTTCAAGTTTGCAGCATTTCTCCTAAGTGGTATATATATATAAATGATTTTCATTTATTTCACGTGTTATCTACTATGTGGTTAGAATTCAATAATGTCTTTAAAGCAATCTAGCACTTGGGTAAAATCTGAAGCCACTTTGTGCTACTCAGGTGGATGTCTCTTTACTTAGCTGAATAAACAGTTAAGTAGGTATAACGAAGAGTTGCACATCACATAATTGAAGTAGTGCTAGACAGGTTGATGGCTGAACAGAAAGCATGTGTTCTACTATAGTTACAATCCCCATTCCTCTGAACTCACTATCCTGTGTAGTACTCCCTAATACATTTGTAGCAGTTATTAAAATGTGTGCAACTATTATCATAGGGAACATTATTCAAATAAACTACCGGAAATTGTAGTTTTTCTAAAGAAAAACTTCTAAAGTTTATTCTAAAGAATAAATTTGTAAGCAAATCTTTGTTTTTCAAAAAGGAAGTGTTTTAGTTTTCCAGTAAAGGGAATATTAGCTGCAACCTCTTCCAATAATGTAGTCTCTTGAAGAATGATTCATTTATGAATATTTATTAAAGTCCCGTTATGTACCAAAGGATATCTTGAATTTTTTAAAAACACATTGTCATTTTCATATTATTAAACTTCACATAATTGAAACTAGTAAATGATATGAAAATCTATGGTTAGCTTGATGTTCAATTACCAATAACCTAAAATTTATTGAACATTTTAGAAAAAAAGAAGTGTAATCTGTATTTTTCTAGGGTTGCCCTTTCTTGGTGGTATTCTAACACTTAACAAATTTTACAAATTTGGATTAATCATGAAATCAAACTTCTCCTTACCCATTAAAAGCAAAACAGTACAAAAACAAAGTTTGTGTGAGAAAAAGAGGTAATCTGGAAAGGTCAGCTTATGCGTTCTTGAAGCAGACAGAATTTCATGCTTGCCTTCTGAGTGGCAACCTGGCATTGCACTGTGTCCCAGCATTTCTTCTAAGGGGCCGGGGAAGTATCAAAGAATTTGGCACTTCCAACCTTAGAGAACTCTTGAGATCTGTGTGGTTTCACGTTAACTGTGGAGAGTATTATTCAGTTTCCCACTGATTAAAGAGACCAAGGGATCCTAAAAAAGAATGATCCTGAGACATCATAAGAATTCTAATTGTCTTTTAAAGATCTTGGAGTTTCAGAACAAAATAAAACATAATGACAGTAAATTGTTTTGAAACTGAGCATTTACATGCAATGGGAATAAAAAAATTTAATGTGTACCCCCTTGTCCCTTCTTTTCTGCTTGCCTCTAACTGCTAAGGAGAATTCTTTCCATTCCTATATTACATTCATGCTAATTTGGGCCAATGAATAAAAACAACCTGAAAAGGAAAAAGTAGGGTATTTACTTTGGGAAGAGAGAAAAATAATGGGATTGAAGGAAAATAAGAGAGGAAGGAAAGGCAAAAGCCCACATGGGGTGTGCGGGCTGAGTAAAGTGCCTGGTTGGGAGCTACGAGTAGCAGAGAGGGGGCCGGGCGCGGTGGCTCACGCCTGTAATCCCAGCACTTTGGGAGGCTGAGGTGGGCGGATCACGCGATCAGGAGATTGAGACTATCCTGGCTAACACAGTGAAACCCCGTCTCTACTAAAACTCCAAAAAAAAAAAAAAAAAAATTAGGCGGGCGTGGTGCCTGGCGCCTGTAGTCCCATGTACTCGGGAGGCTGAGGCAGGAGAAGGGCGTGAACCCGGCAGGTGGAGCTTGCAGTGAGCCTAGATGAGGCCGCTACGCTCCAGCCTGGACGACAGAGCAGGACTCCGTCTCAAAAAAAAAAAAGAGTATCAGAGAGGAAGCTGCTGCTACCCATGTGGGCATCAATGAGTTACAGAGAGTGCTATCATTTGAAATTCATGTTAAAATTTAATTGCCATTGTAACAGAATTAAGAGGTGGAAGCTTGTAGAAGAGATTAGGGTGTGAGGGCTCCACTCTCATGGGTAGCATTAGGATGTGATGGCTCCACTGTCATGGGTGGCATTGGTGTCATTATAAAAGAGCGAGTTTTGCGCCATCTTGCTCTCTCTCATGCTCTAGAGTCTTCTAACTTTTGCCTTGTGAGGATTCATTCTTTTTTCCCTCTGGAGGATGCAGCATGAAAGACGCCATCTTGGAAGAAGAGAATGACCTCACCAGACATGGAACCTGCCATTGACATAACTTAGATTTCTCAGATTTTCAGAACTGTGAGCCAATAAATTTCTATTTATAAATTATCCAGTTTGTGGCATTGTTTTATAGCAGCACAAAACGGACTAAGGCAGGTGGAGAGAATAGAACGTGAGATGATCTATAGTTTTTAAAGTATTTTTCCATTCTGTTGCCATTTTGAAAAGGACATGTTTAAATTATTTGAATGTCTTAATTACTTCTGGCTACTGTTTGTGTTTCTCTGACCACACAAGGCTGAGCTGAGCCTGAATCACATGGGCATGGTTTTTATCCACAATATTCTACATTTCTGAAAGATATCAGGTTGCCAAATGTAGGAAACGCTTATGATTTTGCTTATCTCTTGGTAGGGAGCTTGTATCAGGCCATTTTTTCAGGCAGTGCAAAGACAGAAGTGTGATCATGCTCCTCTTCATTTTGAAGTTTTAGGCCTCTCATCTTTGGAGTAAAGTTTATGTTCTTGAATTACAAGACTCTTGAAAGAGAAAACCTTGTGGTGAGTGAGGGAAAATGAGCCTATAAGAAAAATCTTGAAAGGAGGCTTGGTTCAGTGCCACTGAGTTCAACTCCATTCCGTGGAGATGCTGAAATTGAGGAGGCCTAGGGTATTCTACCGAAACTTTCATTGAGACTATCCATTGCTCTGTGTTTCGTATTGAAAGAAGAGAGGCTATAGTCAAAACGATTAGATATTTTAGCTATTGCGTTCTTCCCAGTAGCAGAAATGGTGGCAGTGATCTTCTGTCCTTATTCTCATGTTGACCATTCTTCATTTTCTTCTGGCTGTCAAAAGTAATAAAAATATTCAACACATTCAAACCTAAACTTAGGCTTTTCCCTCCTGAGATTTCCCCTCCAACTTTTCTTACCTTTGGTCTCCTGGTCTCTCAGTTTTAGAACTTAGAAATAATCTTTTGTTTTCATCTTCACTCTTGTCCAATCTTTGATGATCCATAATTTCTGCTCTTATAATGTTTCTCAGACTCTGATGATTGGCAACAATATTTTACTCAAGGTGTTCCAAATGGAGAAGCTGTTCCCTTCCTCTCTAATTCTTTTAAGAGCACAAGTTAGTCTCCTACCTTAAGGTAGTGTGCGCTCTTTACTCTAGTGCCCCAGCCTCTGTCCCATCCCATACATACTTGGCAATTATCTACTGCTTGTGGGAATGATTGTGAAGTTTATTAAAATGCATTATTTTCATGTGTATCTGTCCTATATGTGTACTGAGTCCATAAACTATAAAATTTACTATGTTTGCCTTCTTTTCTCAATGACAGTGTCTTGTCGTTGAGTATCCTTTTGAATGTATACATTTTAAAATGCTGGGTTTGTAAGAAGTTCTTGTCACTGGTGAATTTAATCATAAGAAGCACATTTTCAGTGTATAATGCAAGGTAAGAGATGTAAATGACAGTTCAACGAACAAGAGGAGGGGAATACAGCCACACTTCTCAAGTACCCCTTGAAACAGAGAAAAGTGGACATGTATCCTAAGTGGCCGGAGTATAGCTGGAAGCACCTGTATTAAATATGTTTGATGTTCCTGTTTAATCATGAAAATTCTGGGGAATTATTCTTATTTCCATGGTATCAGTATTTATTTTAATATAAAACTAATCATTTAAATTATATACTAGTTCAACAACTTCTCTTCCCCTTTTATGCCTCCAAAGTGTAACAAAATTGATACTCTAAAATTTGTCTGTGTAATGGTGTTTCTCATCTTTTCAAAGGTATCTTTCAGATTTGAGAAACTTGTTGATAACAAGGCCAACACTAGGCAGAAAATGAACAGCCCATTAAAGGCTATTAAACAAGTGAGAAACAGTTTCATACACAATTTCCAAATGGAGGGCTGTATGTATTTTCACTGACTGAAATTGTGAATATAGTAGCAGAGATTTAAAAATTGAAAGTGTTCATTAAGCTCATAATAAATTATGTTTCATTTATCTGTTTTAATTGTGTTTAAATAAATTTACATATTCTACAAAAACCATTTTGGTATATATCTCTAAAATATAAAACCTGAACTATTCTATTTAAACTTTAATTTCACTTCTAAAGAGATTTATGTGAACTTAAATGTTTGAATATAGTGCTTCTTAACCACTTTTTACATGAAAAAAACTTGTATTACAAGTTCAGGGTAGAATTATTAGAATATTAATATAAAAACTTGTTACGAATAATACACATAATATGGTAAAATGCTTTAATTTTATGCATTTAAATACTCAAATTTTGCATTTTAATTATGTATACTATTATTTATATTATATCTAATCACCTATATAATGCAATAATGTTATTATTATATGTAATTACTTATGCATACTTATAATTAAATGGCATATTTATAATATACATAATATTAATATTACATTATGTTTACAATATCATTTGTTTTTTCTATTTACAAATCTGGTTGCGTATTATTTTAGTTATGGCACAATTACAAACAAAATAAAACATTATTGAAAAGTTAAATAAAATGAATACAAGAAAATAGACCATTAAAGACATCGTCAATATTACCAACTTAGAAGTCACATGTTAAGGATCCATGTTATCTTAAAGTGTATTGAAATATTTTAAATGCGATTCTCATGTTTACTATAGACTAGCCCATAGCATTCTGGTAAAGTCTTTAAAAATTTTCTTATTTTGGTTAACATGTTGATTACCCCAATGTCTCCCTTCAAATTCTATGGAGTACACTTCAAAGTTTGACAAAAGTCAAACTTTGACTTTTCCATTTCTACATTTAAAGTTGTGTAAAAAATATATTTGATTATGAACTTTTCAGCTATAAAAGGTATGTTTAACTACATCTACTTGTAAGTAGTTCACTTTCCAGATTGCTATAATATTATTTGCATCTTTTCATTCAGATAGACAGACTGATTCTGAGAGGGTATGAGTCTCATAATTTCAATTTCAATTTTAGAAAAGTGGGCAAAGATGAACTTTGATGCATCCTGAAGTCCCCTGTCTTGTTCTTCATACCAACTGCTTTCAGGCCATAGCCTGTTAAAATTCCTTTAACTCACTGGAACTGCTAGTTTTCTCAGGAGTATTTTCTGCAAGTAATCAATGTTAAAATCATGCTTAGCAGCACTGGTGGCATTTCGGTCATGATTGATGGGATTAGGGGGTATGGTATTATGGCAGTTACCTCCATAATCTGACCATGTAGATAAATGCCTACTCTACTCACAATTTCAACCTTGCATTATTTCGTTTATTATCTTTTGAAAAAGGATTTGTAACAGCTATAATTTTTTTTCTAGATATGTAAAATTTTCTTAAATCTAAAATCTGAAATATTTTGGGAATAACAATTTCATAATTTTTTTAATATGTATGTTCTCTTTGTTCTCTTTCAGATTTACCTCTTTGAGACTGACAAACACATAGCATTATAAGTAAATGTTTTCTGAAGATTTATATTGCTTTTCTAAAATCAAAGTATTTAAATATATATGTATCTTAAATATATTTATTTAAAATATATATAATTTAAATATCTTTGAAATGGAAATAAACACTTAGGTTAAAGCAATTCATCCTCCGTCAGCCAATCAATAAGCACTGAGCTCCGTTCAAGGCTAGAACTGTGCAGATTCCACAATTACTTTAGGACATAGTCCCTGCTCTAGTTGATTAAATGTTACAAGAAAACTTCAGAATGGCTGCAGGGCATTTTTCTTTCAACCTTTCCAGAATAGCAAACAAAAAGCCCAATAAAAGAAACGACTCTGTTTTTAATCATTATTTTGTTTAAAAACATTATTGTTATGCCTAAGAACCTGCTATACTGCATACTTGTAGTATCACTGAAAAAATAAGCCTTATTTCAGTGAATGTCAATTGTAAAGCTGAGAAAAGTTAAAAAAGTGCTTGGCAGGATCTACTGATTTGTGTTTTCTCAAAGCCTCCTCTTATATTAGGCTGTTTCTAACTTCAGTTGGGTAAAAGTGTAAAGTTTCTAACTACATATTGTAAAACTGATACAGTAAATATTCTATTTATTTTCTGGTAAATTGTATATTCCATTTTCCTCCCAAACTCAGTGACCTTATGATTTATGCTTTTTTCCCATATGAGGCAGTGGTTCTTGACCTTGGGTGCACATTAGGATGACCTGGGGAACATTTAAAACACATGGACTCCCCAGCTGTCATGGAGGTTCTTACTTAATTGGATTAGGAGGAGCCCTGGCATCTGTACATAATAACATCTCACAAGACAATTTTAATATGCAATCAGGACTGAGAATCACCAGTAGGAGGGGAAGGGGTTTTATTTAAATTATCTGGAAAATCCCATCACTGGGAATATTAATACATCCTGTGTGCATAGTGACACAGCATATGTTTTGAAAAAGCTCTCCTACCGATTCTAAGCACTGCAAGCAACCCCAGTGTGAGGAAATAAGTTCTTCATGTGCTTGGTTGTGTTGTCCATTTGCATCTCTTTGGAAAAATCATGTTGGAAAGACGTTGGTTTATAAAGTTCCATAACCACCAGTCAATGTCAGCGAATTATCTCTGCACCTCTTGACATAATAACACTTTAGTTTGATTAGTTATTAAATGTACAGCTGAGATGAAGAACCTTTGTAATCAGAATACAAGACAGATATGTTTTGACGAGGACAATGGGAAAACCTAGAAGGCTTAAGACAGTACTGGTGTCCTATCACCTATGGAGATGAGTTGAGGTGGAAAAAGGAAGTGTCAGCTTCATTAATTGTACCTAGAGTGAATCCTTCGTCTGTTTTTTCATCAGTATCTCAAAATTTTATTTAGAAAACTGTTCCTGTTGGGTCACTAAATACACTAACAACTTTGTCACTGACTATGGCCAAACTCAATCACTTTGGAGCATTCAGTTTTTCTTATTGTTTCTACCAACATCAATTAATCTTAACTTTTTCAATAGTAATTTATAATAACAAAGAGATTTGGAGAAGAAATGTTATTTCTTTTTTATATTGGATTCAACACTGTGTACAGAGGAGGCTGTGTAATGGCTAATTTTATGTGTTAACTTGACCAGGTCATGATGCCTAGATATTTGGTTAAACATTATTCTGGATGTTGCTGTGAATATGTTTTTTGGAAGAGATTAACATTTAAATTGGTAGACTCTGAGTAAAGCAGATTGCCCTCCATAATTCATGTGGGTCTCATTCAATCAGTTGAAGACCTTCATAGAACAAAGATTGACCTCTTGTAAGCAAGAAGGTATTCTGCCAGCAGACTGCCTTTGATCTTGAACTGCAGTTCTTCCAAGGGTCTCCAGACTGTGGCCTACCCTGCAAATTTTGGACTTACCAAGCCACTATAATCATGTGAACCAATTCCTTAAAACAAATCTCTCTCCTCTCTCTCTCTCACTCTCTCTCTCTCTCTCTATATATATATAATATACTCTCCTCTCTCTCTCTCACTCTCTCTCTCTCTCTCTCTATATATATATATATAATATATATACACACATATAGAACTATCTATATATTATATAGATATACAGAATATATAGAGATATAGATCTATATTGCTATATCTATAGAGAGATATAGGTCTATATTGATTTATCTATAAATAGATCTGTTTATCTATCTATGTAGTCTACATATATTCTGTTGACTCTGTTTCTCTGGAGAGCCCTGACTAATACAGGCCATACCAAGCATATGGACAGTATGGTGGTTACTGTGGGCCCATCTGTCTCCAATTCTGGTCATCCAGACCAGTGATATGAATATTCCATGGGAACTTGTTAGAAATGGCAATCTTTGGGCTTTATCCTAGACCTACTAATTCAAAAACTGTGGCTGTGGCTTGCAATCTTTATTTTAACAGGTCCTCCCTCTAATTCCTAAGCACACTGAAGACTAAGGACAACAGTTACTATGATTTGAACGTCTGTGTCTCTCCAAAATTCATACATTGGAACTTAAACCTCAAAGAAGGTGGGGTCTTTGGTGGTGGTTAGATTCTGAGGAGGTCGACCTTCATACATGGGATTAATGCCCTTATAAAAGGGCTGAAGGAGACTATATAGGCCCTCCTTTTGCTCCTCTGCCTTCCACCATGTGAGGACACAGCAACAAGGCACCATCTTGGAAGCAGAGAGCTAGCCTTCACCAGACATCCAATTTGCTAGTGTCTTGATCTTGGACTTCCTAGACTCGAGAACTGTGAGAAACAAATTTCTGTCATTTATAAAGAACCCAGTCGTGGTATTTTCTTCTAGCAGTAGGAATGAACTGAGACAACAGTCATAGGTCATAGAGGACTTTGGAAGTTAGCATAAACTACCTGCAATCTTACTCTGACTCTATTTTCTAGAGGTAATCCATCTAGGTAAGAAGGGACATAGATCAGTGGTTCTTAAGCTTGGCTGCACATTCAAAATATGAGAAGCTTTGAAAAACCCATGACTGCATTGCAGCCTACACCAGTTATGAGTATTTCTAAAATGTGTCCAGGTGATACCAATGTGCAGCCAATTTTAAGAACCAGTAGCATAGATAAATCAGATATGTTTGCCGTTGGGAATAGAGGAAACAGTTACAGTGTTAAATGATCAAAATATCCTGAGTAACTATAAACTATGAAATATAATAATCATAACTAGCATATATTTTAAGAGTTATACATATTAACTTATTTAATCTTAATAATAACCTTATACTTACCCACCTTTAGCAACTGAGGCAAGAGAGATGCAGAAAGGTTAAGTTGGCAAAAGTGACGGTGACAAAACTGGGACTGACTTGATCTCAGGTACTCTGCTCCAGAGCTTGTGCTCTTTGCTATTACCCACCACTACCTTGCAAATATTAGTTGATGTGGGTGAATGCATGCTTTTCCTGCAATTGACTCACAACTTGAAGAAAACTGGCATTTGCGATCATTGCTAATTTCCTATCAGTGATCTATGAAGGCATGAAAGGAGATTGCTAACCAAAAGGCCAGGACATAACTCACCACTCCTCAACCATTTAAACAAAAACAGAATCCTAGAAAATATCTCAAGCTAGAAAAAAAATCTGAATGATGAGAAAAGTTTTTTGTGTTAAGCCCAGAGGAACAAAAAATGAGCAGGCTGTGGTTGGTGACAAGGAACTATCTTTTCGATTCATGTTAATAGCCTGGCATGGCCTAGCTTCTTCATTAATGGAGCCATGTGGTGTTATCAATGATGAATTTATGTGGGGAAAAACATACTCACAGTGGGGAAAAACATACTCACAGTTTTGAAAATGTTTTAAATCATTTGTTGCATGCTGTCGTTCATGACTAGTGTGTGTGATGCAAAGGAAAATACTGCATTTGCTTTAAGTGCCTATTAAATTTTGGAATCTTTAAAATATAATATCCACTAAATCCACTTAATGTTCACCATGTTAATTAAGTTTGGCACTTTTTCTGTTTTATTTATCATTTTACACGTAATTAAATTTGGAGTCTGGTCATAGCCATTGGGTACAGAATCATTTACAGATGTCTCTATGACAAGTTTTTAATTCAACTTGCCAGTACGAGGGTCTGATTTGGGGGAAGAAAACAAAACAAAACAAAACAAAACAAAACAAAACAAAACAAAACAAAACAAAACAAAAACAAAAACAAAGGAACAGTTGAAGAACAACTACAGCGATAGCATTGTAGACTTCAAACATCAATCTGACTGAAATTCTGAATTAACATGATCTTAGTTTTACTTGAGCTTTCTATACAGCAATGATTGATTCTACAATATGGATTTGCCTTACACTTAATTGTGAGCTATTTGTGTTGCTGGGTGGTAAAAATTTGCTGAGTAATTCCCATCCTGTAAAATAAAAACTCACAAACATAAAGCTTGGTATATATTCTATCTAATGATTTAGTCTCAAACTCAGAAAAAAACAAAACAAAACATTTTTTCAATTTTGAGATGGCACTTGGTGCTTATTTACATTCTGGGTTTTTGTAACTTACACTTTGAAACATTCTTTAAGTGCCTTAGAATCCTTGGTTGCATATTTTGTTTGGTCCTTATAAAAGAGAGCCTCTGAAGAAATTGATTAGTTTACTTTGAAAATGTATCATTTCTTCAGTGTACATTAGGCAGACATAGAAATCTATTCTTGGCAATCACATCACAAGAATTCCTATGAAAACATCTATACCAGAGAAACAGCTGGCCTATTTCCTGTTAATTGTAAAATTATTGGTTGCAGAATAAAGAATAGCACTGGTAATCTTTTCCTTAATCAAGCTCTTAACTTCATCTGCTGTTTATTTGCTGAGAAGCAGAAATCTAAGTTATTACTTTTGTTCCAAGCTCAGTGAAACAGTGTCTTTAAAGTATCAAATATAAAGAAAAAAATAAAATTTATCCCCAAATAATAGGAATCCAAGAAGGTACAATACGTACAAAGTAAATTCATTTTCTCAATTAATTTATCTGCAATCATTTGTTAAACCTAACATATTTTCTCTTAAATAGGAGCAAATAATAATGGATGCAGGCAATCTACTTATTTTCATTAGCTATTAATTTATCAATAAATTCACAGAACTTTAAACATTAATAAAATGATTCTTTTTAAATTTAATTGTTAAAATTGACAAATAATAATTGTACATACTCATGTGGTACCTAGTGGTGTTTCAATGCATATAATGTATAGTGATCAGATCAGGGTAATTAACATACCCATGTAAAACATTTATTTGTGTTGAGAATGTTCAATATCCTCTTTCCAGCTATTTGAAATTATGTATTATTGTTAACTACAGTCATCTGACAATGGCATAGAGCAGGCGTCCCCAGCCCCCAGGCCACAGACAGGTACTGGTCCATATCCTGTTAGGAACTGGGCTGCACAGCAGGAGGTGAGCGGCAGTTGAGCGAGCATTATCACTTGAGCTCAGCCTCCTGTCAGATTAGTGGTGGCATTAGATTCTCATAGGAGAGAGAACTCTATTGTGAACCCGAGAACCCTATTGTGAACCACGCATGCAAGGGATCCAGGTTGCATGCTCCTTATGAGACTCTAATGCCTGATGATCTGAGGTGGGCCAGTTTCATCCTGAAACCATCTCCCCCACCACCAACCTGTGGAAAAATTGTCCTGTCCCTGGTGCCAAAAAGTTTGGGGACTCCTGGCATAGAGCACTGGAACTTATTCCTCCTATCTAGCTGTAATTTTGTATCCTTTAACAAATCTCTCCCTATCCTTCCCTTCCCTCTACCCTTCCCAGCCTGTAGTATCTTCTGTTCTAGTTTTCACTTCTACAAAATCAACTTTTTTTTTTCAGTTTCCACATATTAGTGAGAACATGCAATGTTTACCTTTTGTTCCTGGCTTATTTCACTTTTGTATTTGTTATTCTCTTTGTGTGTATGTTGCAGAAAGAAAGAGACAGAAGGAGAGAGATGGTTTTAGTTCTTAATTTGGGGTAATTTCGACACACATATCTTTACATAAGATAGGTCATTGTTAAAATAGAATAGCACATGACTTACTATATTAGTCCATTCTCACACTGCTATGAAGAAATACTCAAGACTGAGTAATTTATAAACAAAAGAGGTTTAATTGACTCACAGTTCCACATGGCTGGGGAGGCAACAGGAAACTTACAATCATGGTGGAAGGCACCTCTTTACAGGGTGGCAAAAGAGAGAATTAGTGCTGAGCGAGGGGGGAAGTCCTTTTTAAAACTATCAGATCTTGTTAGAACTCACTCACTATCACCAGAACAGCATGTGGGAAAACGCCCCCATGATTCCATTATCTCCATCGGCTCCCGCCCTTGACATGTGGGGATTATTACAATTCAAGATGAGATTTGATTGGAGACACAGCCAAACCATATCACTTAACCATTCTGTGTGGGGATGGATTTTGGCTTTCGAACCTTTTCATTTCTTTATCTTGATTACTATTTAGTAGAAACTGACACAAAATTAATGCTCCTGAAATGGTAACATGAATTTTACTGGTTAAGATAGAATTCTAGTTCTTATTAAAAGAATGATGCGTATATATCATGAGGAATTGCTTCCATTTTCTAAAAATAAAAGTTTTGCTAAGAAATTCAGTCTCATGTGTATGTCACTTTTACTTACTCTGTCAGGAAGAAGGAAGAAGTCATTGCTGATATACTTTAGTGCAATAATGTCTGTATAAGCATACTGTAAACAGCAACACACTTTTTAAATTTGGGGCACTATTTTGATTTTTTAAAAACACCCAAAACCCACAAATACCTCTGACAAAGCAAGTGATCCATTTGAAGGTACTAGAATATTAATCTTTGAGCAATGGTATGAGGCAGTAGGCAACTTTGAAAGCAGATGATTAATTTCTTAAAGAAAAATCTCAGCAAATATATTATTTATATGGCTTCATCATATTTCTCTCATCTCTTCCTTGTCTTTTTTCTCTGATGTATTAGCAGTTTGTATGACACTGTCCAATTTAGTTAGTCCCTGAATGTGTCAACTTTTAATGATTAATAAAAGTTAAAAAATTCAAATATAGTTCAAATTAACCTGGCATTGTCTTTGTAACAATAGAATTTTTAATATACTAGAGCAGACAACACAGATGTGAAGGCCTTAAAAATGTAAATAAAAGGACAAATATTGAGTATAAAAGAGCAGTTTAATGTACTGGCTAAGAGCGTGAACTCTGGAGTCATAGTGTCTCTATTCAAATTCTAGTTCTTCCAGTCACTAATGTGTGACCTTTAGCAATTAATCAATGTGCACCTCAGTTTCCTTCTCTGAGAAATGGGACTCACAATGCACTTACCTTATAGAGTGTTTGTGAAGATTAAATAAGTTGACACGTGTAAAATGCGCAAGCTTTAACTCTATTTAAAAATAATAAATTAGAAAAGCACTTAAAATTGATGTCATGTGCAAAAGGCTGGATTTAGTTCATAACCTTGAGAACAGGATAGAAGAGAAACAAAGGGATTTCATGCTGTGTTGGGAGGGAGGCGTAGAGAGAGGAAAATAATTCTTGCTATTAACTGTGGAAAGCTTCAAGGAGGAAGGAGGAAGACTGGAGGGGTTGATATTGTAGGCTGCTGAGGAGAACTTTTGGAAAAGAGAGTGAAAAAAGGGGAACAGGCATTGAAACCTAGGGAGGGATCATTGTAAACTCAAATGGGGCATACACAAAATATGTTGTAGACTTAATCAGAAATGTTATGGAAAGCTATTTTAAGACTTAGAGAGTTAAAGTCAAGTGAGTCATGGGGTAAAGAAGAGAAAGGATTAACTGTGGCTTTGGTAGTGAGAAGAAGTTTTGTGCAAAGCAGTTACTGAGGTAGAATATGTATGTAGAAACAATAGATTTTGTCACTAGAATATATATGTAATGTATGAGTATGAATATATATCATGTATGTATAGGCATATATATTATATATACACATATGCATTTATAAAGAAAATAAGTTTAATTGACTCACAGTTCTGCATGGCTGGGGAGGCCTTAGGAAACTTACAATCATAGTGGAAGGCACCTCTTCACAAGGTGGCAGGAGAGACAATGAGCGCTGAGTGACGGCAGAAGCACCTATGTATGTATAGGGGTATATATTATATGTACACATATGCATATTATATGATACACATATGATAGATAAGGACAAGTATTCATCAAAAATTAACTATAGGAAACTCATACTCCATAGTGTGAGGCCTAAACATTTTTGTGGCCTCTGTCCACATGTTTGTTGTTTTGTTGAGTGAATACTTGAAGACAAGTTATAATCTCCTAATAAGTGTGGCATGATTTGATAAATTATAAAAAGTCTGCTTTTTCTGGGGAAATATATTTCAGTAATTGAATCATAATTTATTTTGTATAAAATCCCCATTGATTTTAGCATAGCAAGTCCATCTGTCAAAAATTAACAATGTCATAAATTTGAGGCTACTTTTTAAGACTGATACATAGATTCTATTGTACTTCTGGATTCCCCATTTGATTGATACTGTATGCCAGTTTCAGAAGTTTAGAGGCAAGTGCAAATGAATATAACTTTATTTCCATTTTATTGCTTAAGATGAGCCTTATCAAGTTGGACAAACAACTTTAATAGTGGGAAACAATAGTATTTCATTGTGAAGGGAGAAGTTGGCACTTTAGCAAAAGATTATTTCATAACCTCCATATATTAGCTGGTGCAAAAGCGATTGTGTTTTTTGCCAAGTGGCAAAAAACACAATCGCTTTTGCACCAACATATTACACCTTGGCACCTAGTTGCAGAAACATATTGAGAACTGCTTCTGCACTGTGTGTGGTGGAGTGGAGAAGAAATGAGCAAAAGGGAAAGACATGTAAGTTACACAAAATCTAGAGAACTTTAGCTAATAGAGGAAGGGCTGGCAGTAAAAAGTGATGTCCAAATAGAAATGTGGCCAAATTATACCTGTTTTGACAAGCATAAATACTCAAGATGAGTCTTGTTAAAGGTTGTAGGATGGTTCACTCACCAGGTGAAGATGACTGGCAGCCATCAGAGAACCCAGCTAAGGTTCTGCTGGGGCTAATGATGCTATTTTGCTAATTGCTTCTCTCTCTTTTTCCCATCTCACCTTAAATTATGGTAAGAACCTCAGGAACCTTGAGATCTGGATGAAATATTGGCAACATGTGGCTGGTAGTGATGGGAGATAGGTGAGAAGGCTCTGGTGTGATGGTGGTAGTAGGTGTAGTAGTAGGGCTCTTTAACTTAAAGCACAGGCAGGAACTGCAAGAAGAGACTAACATTTCTAGATTTTGTCACTGTTGACCAGATTGATAAATTTCTGTTTGGTTTGGCTTGCAGTAAACTGTCAGCTGATCTGGATTGATTAGCTCAGGTAGATATTAATCCTGATAGGAGTCAATCAGGAAAAAGGGAGTAGGATTAGAGGTGATGGGTGTTGTCAAGATATTTTTTGTGTATCAAGTGGCCCTACCATCCATATAAAATGGAAGGGTCAGCATAATAGAAACCACATTGTGTTCTACTTCCATCTTTAAAAGATTTGTCTTCCTAGTCAGAAGAAGAGAAATTTTCCAATCTATTCTTATACATTTTTTCCTTTTCAGAGGTCAGTATAATTATTCTCAAGTCAAAATAACCATATTTTTACTGGTAGAGTTTTCTTTGAGGTGCAAAGCAATCAGATATGGGAAGAGTGTATCTCAAAATGGCTACAAAATAGAGAAATAGCTAAACAATAGCTTTCTTCTTCATGGTAAAAAAAAATATTGCTTAGATGAAGAAGTTGTAAATGTTTCACATACGCTAGTTGAAAATTTCTATTTTATCTAGTAGATTTATACTTGAAGTCGTAAAAATGATCCTGAAACTTTTGGTTTTATTTTGGTTATCAAATGTAGTGTTTCTTTGTTGTTATTAAGAACACCTGTCGGCCGGGCATGGTGGCTCACACCTGTAATCCCAGCACTTTGGGAGGCCAAGGTGGGTGGATCACAAGGTCAGGAGATCGAGACCATCCTGGCTAACACAGTGAAACCCCGTCTCTACTAAAAAAATACAAAAAATTAGCCGTGCCTGGTGGCGGGCGCCTGTAGTCCCAGCTACGCGGGAGGCTGAGGCAGGAGAATGGCATGAACCCAGGAGGTGGAGCTTGCAGTGAGCCGAGATCGTGCCACTGCACTCCGGCCTGGGCAACAGAGCGGGACTCCGTCTCAAAAAAAAGAACACCTGTCTTCCCAGTTAGATGGTAACATCACTTCCTTTCTATGTGTCTAGCATAGGTCTCTTCACTTTGCTTAATTGATGTCAGTTGAATTGGAATCTTCTTAGTTCTCTACTTTTTAAATGGTGGTTCAGTACTAAAACCTTTTCTTCATTAAAAGTCCTCATGTCTCAGTTGAACAGTTTTTGTTTTTTTTTTTTTTTTTTGGTCTTAAAGTTGTAAAAGTATTAGATTCTTTTATAGACCTGTCTATGCCCTGCTTTTAATGATTTTTACCTACAGTGAATTCAGGGAGTTTCTGAAGGAATTTTCACTGAGCATTGCAGATTTATACTCTTTAACCATGGGGTGTAAACTGTTCTTTTACCTTGGCAGTGCTTGAGGCCAGTCCTTTGTTACAAATCCTCTTGACCTCTACCATAATTTTAAACTAAGGGTGAATTACAAAATGATTAACACTGTGATTTGTCTTAGGAGATAAGGAAAGAAGATTCAATGATCGTATTTTCTTCAACATGTTTCTTCAGCCTTAAATTAAATCAAAGATGATGTTTAGAAAAGATCCGCTATAGAGAATGTACATGCAAATACAGAATTTTGGTATGACTAGCAGAAAGACTATTTCTTTCTTTGAAATATCCTATTTAGGGTATCCTAATCTGGATCCCATATTTTATAGGACAATTAAACTATGCATTATTTTCTAGACAATATTTATTTCTGATTCAAAGGTGATACAAAGAAAAGACTCTACCAAATGCTCTGTCTCCTGGTACTTTTCTCTCATCTCTTTGTACTTCTCTTCATCCTCTCCCTTGGCTCTCAGTAGAGTAAGCTCCTTTGTGTTTTCAGAGTTTTCACCAAAACTCACCTTCACATTGAGCCACCCCAGTCAACATTAACATCTCAATCTTCCATTTCCACACTTCATGTCCTCCCTCCTTACTTTATCTTTTTCTCCTTAGAGCTGTTACAATCTAACACATCACATGTATGATTGAGTAATTAGTTTTCTATCTTCCACACCATAATTTAAGCTCCGTGAGAGCAAGGTATTGTGTGCTATCATATTCATACTGCCTAGTAGTGTGTTGGCACATGTAAGTATTCTGTAAATGTTGGCTAATTTGATGATTGAAAAAAGAATGATTGTCATGTCTGAACAAATGGCTAAATTTTTCCTTCTTTGAGTGTAGTCTATGCTGAATGTAAATTTCTCCTGTGTGAGGCTAAACTAAGAAGTTTTGGAAGGCATACAATTAGTTAGAACCTCTATGGTATTTGAAATCATCACTGTAAATTGAGGGTCAATGTATTAAAAATGTACATGTATTAACTTTTAAGAACCTCAGGTAAGAAAATTATATTCTTTGTCATTTGGCTTTCTTTTTTTTGGCTTTCTTTATTTTTGTTCTGAGGAATAGATAAATAAATCAGCAGAAAAAATATTTAGATAGGTGGTATGCAATGGCACTATTGGGAAATGTATTTGATGACTTACAATAAACCATATTCCAAGTAAATTATAATTGCTGCCCAGGAGAGAAAAAACCCAGAAATTAGTTTCACCTTTATTTGATGAGAATCGTGTGCACATAATGCACTTGACAAAAAATAATCACAAAGTAGAGGTAGAATGATTCACAGCAAAATATTTATAATTTCACAATTGGGTACAAGTCAAATGTGAGTCTGCCTAAAATGGACGGAAGGCATAACATTTTTCAAAAGAAGTTACTAGAAATAATACAAATTGTCTTTTTCTTTCTTTCTTTTTTTTTTTTTTTTGAGATGGAGTCTCACTCTGTCGCCCAGGCTGGGGTGCAGTGGCATGATCCAGGCTCACCATAATCTCTGCCCTCCAGGTTCAAGCGATTCTCCTGCCTCAGCCTCCCGAGTAGCTGGGATTACAGGCGCCCGCCACCACGCCTGACTAATTTTTTGTATTTTTTGTATAGACGAGGTTTCACTATGTTAGCCAGGTTGGTCTCAAAGTCCTGACCTCAGGTGATCCACCTGCCCCAGCCTCCCAAAGTGCTGGGATTACAGGTATGGGCCGCTGCGCCCAGCCCAAACTGACTTTTTCTTTTTGAGCTTGTTCCTTAAACTGTGCACCATGCTAAGGACTTTGCATGTGTTAACACAGTAAATCCTCCAAACTGTGAGATTGGTACTATTTTTTCTATTTTGCAAGTGAGAAAATTGAATCTCAGAGAGGTTATGCGTCTTTCCTAGTTAGGCAGCTGCTAAATGGTAGGACAGAGATTTATTCCACCTAAACCTAACTCTTAAGTACGCAACATATTACTGTGCATTGAGGCCTTAACTTGAATGCTAGACCTAATAGCCATTTTTGGCGATTTGAGCTCAACTCCATGAGGTATTCCAACATGTTTGGAATGTCCCTTAGGATCGAATTAGCCAACTGATACTGATAGTGAATGTATCTCATAGCAACTTTTTAACATCCAGTCTTCCATAGTCATCAGAAATAGATAACTTCAAGTCATAGTAAAGTTAGGGTCTTGAATTTGCATTAGTTCTTGAATTAATTTATCCAAATTCTGAAGTCAACATTTTAAGTAGATTCAGTATTTGAAAGAGTCACCCTTCTAAAGAATTGACAATGTGAAAAAGGAGAAAAGAAGTTAAGGGAGACTACTGATTCATAGATGGAGAATCTCCTTGGATCCTGGAGATCAGCCTATCTGTCCCCTTGACAGCGAGATGTTACCAGCTATAGACAGGAACAGAGGGAGCCATATAGCAGTAAAGCAAATGCCAAGCTGGAAAAAAAAAAATACTAAAAGATTTAGTGTCTGCTGTGAGTGTAGTAAATGTTTGGAAGTAGGGTAGAAATGATGGAGAGCTGTGAGTGTAGAGTCAGAAAAAAGGGTCTTGCAAAAACCCACCATTTGGCCTTTCAGCCTCTGCTTCCCTAGATTATCTTTGCCTTTCATCTTCCTTAGCCGCTCCCGAACGCAGGACTGCCTACATGGTCTTTTCATACAGATTTGGTCACAGTCACCAGTTCTGCTGACTCAAAAGCTATTAAACAACCAATGATTTCTTTTTTAAAAAAACTCTGGATAATATAGTATATATATATATTATAAACAAATAACTTTTTCTCTCTTTTCTCTCCTTTGTTTAATTTTCCCTGGTTGCTCTTAAAACTATGTCCACTTTTTCCTAGTTGTAAAATTATTCCTATATTGTTGTGTTAGTCATAATCCATTGTGGATTTTATATTTGTGATAGTAATTTAATCTGTTATAGCATAACCATGCTCAATTTGTTTACTTCAGTGACCTACTATACTGGAGTGGTTGAAAAAAAAAAAAAAAAACCGAGTTCCCTGATGAGGATATTAAGCCAAATTCCCTCTGTCCAGGTGGCTCCTGCTACCAAGCCAGGAAAATGCAGATCCTCCATACTTCCTGCTGATTTGTTTATAGTGGCCCTTGATTGCTATTAATTATCCCCAGCTGTAGCGACTACCTAGCCCTGTCTACCTTCCGTCTCTTACACCCTCATTAACCCCTTGGGGTTGGTTCCAGCTTCTCTGCTATCTATTTATTTCTTCCTTGCTTCTTTGCAAAGGAAACAAAACTTTAAGTTTGAGACCTTCCTAGGAAACTGGAAGAACAATAATAATGAGACGATTCTAGGGAGAGCTTCTTTGACTTGTATTTTTCTTAACGTCATACTCTTGCAACCATATACGTCTTCATTTTAAATCACTTTTTAAAGAATAAATTAATTCGGAAGCACCTAAAATATAAAAGACTCATGTATGCACATGTTTTTATCCATTTTAGATTGCTTTTTGGAGTTATTTTAGGGACAGTTTTGTCAATTATGTAAGGATTTGTATTACTTGAAGCCTACTCTCGACTACCACCTCCCAATCCTTCTTTGTACTTTCTATTTATGTTAGGTTTTCAAAACACAAACAAATAAAAATATCATAGTGTTAACCATTATGTTCAGAAACTGAATATTTTTGTAATCTGTATTTGAAATAGATGGAATGTTCTGAAAGGAAAAAAAAAGATGGAATGAAGAAGCAACTAAATTTCCTTCTTTTAACACCTGGGTAGAAAATGAAGCAGATATGATGCCATGAATTAAAGCAGAGTAAAGTAAATTAAAGTGTCTTTTACCTTTGGTGATTTTCTATCTTCTCTTTTCTTTTTTCTCTTCTTGACTTTAGATATCAAGCTACAAATTTCTTTGAAGATGTTTCAAGTGCCTCTTTGTATTTTAGGAGAGAATTTGATAATAAGCTAACAGCCATGGAACATGTTCTAACTGTCAAGTGCTGTGTCATGTACATTACCTGCATTAGCTCTTATTTCTTAAAAAAATAGATACTTAAATTATTCCCATTCACAGAGGGAGACACTGACAGATTGAGTATGAACATCATCTAGTGTATCTTTAAAAATAACTAAACATGGGAAGTTGGGGAATAGAAATGGGGGGTGGGAGTTAAAATAAATGAGAGAGGGACTTTATATGGATCAGTGATAATAACTCAATCCTCTATTTGACAAAGAAGAGGGAGAAGGAAGAGGAAGAAAAAGAAAGTGGGATAAAGGTTTGATACGCATCTTTTTGTTTGTATGTATTTTTAGAAAATGTTTATTGTTTTTGTGTGCAAAAAAAATTAATAAAAAAAATAACTAAACAAATGCACTATTCAGTCATTTATCTCCAAACAAAAGCTCCGAAGCTAAAGCAAGATAGGAAGAAGACTTTACAACCATTACCTTGGGGGAAACGTTATAAACTGGGACCAGGGAGCAAGCTGTCAAACAACAGCAGCAGAAAAGTCTTGAGGCCTATTGTTATGAGCAGCAATGGAGGGCTCATTGGATTAAAAAGATTTAATCTCACTGCTTTTCCTTTC
Organism: Nomascus leucogenys; assembly: GCF_006542625.1. Lineage (NCBI taxonomy): Eukaryota > Metazoa > Chordata > Mammalia > Primates > Hylobatidae > Nomascus > Nomascus leucogenys. The sequence goes on from NC_044401.1 coordinate 27,938,421, forward strand.
TAAGGGAGGAAGAACAGATTGGTTTTTGTTTTCTTCTTTGAATGGTAGGAAGTAATTCCCACATAATAGGAATAAATAATATACATTTTTAACCTAAAAAAAACCATGAAAAATCTCTGATAAACATGAAATGCCACAAATGAACACTCATTGGTAACAAGTCCTATAATCTGGCCTGCTAAATTATTTTAGAATGGGTGGACAATTTTTCTGGTATTTTGTGACTCAGTTGTTTTTAAATTGCATTAAAACTCAGGCAACATTGACAGATTTTATTTTGGATCATACATTATTTTGTGGTTACTTTTGCCATCTGGTCTTTTTTTTCTTTTTCCTTTTTCAAAAGCTTTTTATTCTCTGACTAATCTTAATAGCTTCTCAGTTTAAAAATAACTGTTATCAGATAGTATGCACTTATGGCTTGACCAATGAAACCATCTCTCCAGGAGGGATGTTTTGTTTGTGGGAGCACAGCATTGCTGAACTAATCCCCCTGGTACAAACACACTATCCAAGGCAACACATTGCAGTGTATTTTAATTGAATAGATACTTTCCAAAATGGAATGAGGGCTTTAGGGAACTGCCCACATTTAACCAAATAACCAGCTGTGCAAAATGCTAAAACACAATTGATCTACTACAGTATTTGAAAATCATGGAAGGTCATTTAGTTTAATACTCAGATGGCTATCCAGCAGGTCTAGAAGCTTTGCAGGCCCAGCAGTAACTGATATTAGTCATTACTGGAGATGATCAAAAAGGCCAACTGGGCCTCTTTGAATCCAGCTACCATTCCGTTCATGTATTCCTCCCCACAATTCCCCAGATCCTGTAAATTTCCTCCTTAAATTTTGGCTAAGGAGAAGGCTTTTGGTACATTTTTTTCCCTGGTTCATTTGACTTCTTACTCCTAGATAGGAATGACAAAACTAAACAGGCATACAATGGAGGAACGGGGTTTGTATTAAAGGGAAAATAAGAATTTTAGGCAAAAGTATTTTTGTCATCCACTATCTCTTCCTTTCATGTTTTATTAGTTCATTTTTCATGCTTTAGTCAAATTTAATGTATTTGATGAGGTTGTACCCCTGAAGTCTGTATTCACTTTTTTCTTCTAAATGGAAATAAAACTCTTTCACAAATCTTAAATTTCACTGTTATATTTCCTTTGTTTTTTTCTGTGTTGGCTCTTTTTTTTCTCAGTTGTATTCTAATGAGTTATTCCAGTGAATGAAATATTATCCTGGTTTATATATACCCTTTTTTTTTTGCCAGTACAGTAGATAAAATCATTAATTTATTAAGAAGAGTCATGCATTCCACTTCAAATTGTACCAGTGTATTTTCAAACTATTTAGAATAGTTTGGTATAAGATATTGCTGAGTTGATAGCCCTTTGTTTTTTTAGATAGGGGCCCTTATAGCAAACAGAAAAGTATTTCCTTTTGGCATTTTGAGTTGTGAAGGAGCTTTGAAATAATTACACCAAAATCAATGACAACAAAAGCCAAATTGACAAATGGGATCTAATTAAACTAAAGAGCTTCTGCACAGCAAAAGAAACTGCCACCAGAGTGAACAGGCAACCTACAAAATGGGAGAAAATTTTCACAACCTACTCATCTGACAAATGGCTAATATCCAGAATCTACAGTGAACTCAAACAAATTTACAAGAAAAAAACAAACAACCCCATCAAAAAGTGGGCAAAGGATATGAACAGATACTTCTCAAAAGAAGACATTTATGCAGGCAAAAAACACATGAAAAAATGCACATCATCACTGGCCATCAGAGAAATGCAAATCAAAACCACAATGAGATACCATCTCACACCAGTTAGAATGGCCATCATTAAAAAGTCAGGAAACAACAGGTGCTGGAGAGGATATGGAGAAATAGGAACACTTTTACACTGTTGGTGGGACTGTAAACTAGTTCAACCATTGCAGAAGTCAGTGTGGCAATTCCTCAGGGATCTAGAACTAGAAATACCATTTGACCCAGCCATCCCATTACTGAGTATATACCCAAAGGACTATAAATCATGCTGCTATAAAGACACATGCACACATATGTTTATTGTGGCACTATTCACAATAGCAAAGACTTGGAACCAACCCAAATGTCCAATAACGATAGAGTGCATTAAGAAAATGTGGCACATATACACCATGGAATACTATGCAGCCATAAAAAATGATGAGTTCGTGTCCTTTGTAGGGACATGGATGAAACTGGAAACCATCATTCTCAGTAAACTATCACAAGGACAAAAAAACAAACACCGCATGTTCTCACTCATAGGTGAGAATTGAACAATGAGAACGCATGGACACAGGAAGGGGAACATCACACTCAGGGGACTGTTGTGGGGTGGGGGGAGGGGAGAGGGATAGCATTAGGAGATATACCTAATGCTAAATGATGAGTTAATGGGTGCAGTACACCAACATGGCACATGGATACATATGTAACAAACCTGCACATTGTGCACATGTACCCTAAAACTTAAAATATAGTAATAATAAAATAAAAAAAATTATTTGAAACATGCTTAAGAAATGTAATTTGGGTTCAAATAAAAATATTTATTTTTTGAGAGGCTATTTTTTTACATTTTACGGAAAAATTTTACATTTTTCTAATGAGATACAAGCCCAAAAGGAATCAATTAAATGTATTCTTTTGCTTAGATTAATAGCAGTTACAGCAGAAAATGCTGAAAAATTGCACTTCTGCAGAGCTCTAGAGTTTTATGTAAAGCAGTGTTATTACATAAAAGGGTCTAAGAACCTAATGATACAAGGAAAATGAAACTATCAGGTAGACAGAAGCTTTTCCTTTTCGTTTTTACAATTATGTATATTTAAGGTATACACAATAAAAAGAATCTTACTGATGATGCTGAAGTGTTGCATTTGGATGATGAAATGCCAGTGCATTTTTTTTTTTTTTTTTGAGATGGAGTCTCACTCTATTGCCCAGGCTGGAGTGCAATGGTGCAATCTTGGCACACTGTAACCTCCGCCTCCTGGGTTCAAGCAAGTCTCTTGCCTCAGCCTCCCGAGTAGCTGAGATTACAGGCGTGCACCCCCACACCAGGCTAATTTTTGCATTTTTAGTAGAAACAGGGCTTCACCACATTGGCCAGGCTGGTCTCGAACTCTTGACCTCAGGTGATCTACCCGTTTCGGCCTCCCAAAGTGCTGGGATTACAGGCGTGAGCCACTGTGCCCGGCCCAGTGCATCTTTAACTGTGAATTTCAGGATGAAACTTTTTAAATTTAGTTTTAACTTGTTTCATGGCCTTTGTGTTACAAAAGGCACCCTCTTTCTTAGATGATGTGTGTGAGATATAAGGACTACTAGGTTCCTCCTTTATACAGTGCTTTGAAGTTAGGCTTCTCATATCTCTCACCACCAAGGAGTTCAGGAAACTTTCAGGATATATTTATACAAAACCTTTCATTATGTAGATTTAAAATCTAGTGTCTGCTGCTTCATGAAAGAATCGTGTAATTTACATTTGCAGAGTGACTAGACTGCTTTGTACCTAGGGTCAAGTTGCAGGCTTGCACAAGTTGTCTCCTTTTGTGCAGGGAAGAACACTATTTACATTGAAATTATTGCTCTCTCACAATATTTAGCACAGATGACTAGCACTAATAGAACACCAGTAAATGTTTGATGAGTCTAATTGAATTAAATTGCTTTCTGATAAAAAGTGGTGGGTTGTTGAAGAATAATTATGATCATCCAAAATTTGTTCTGCCAGTTTGGGAAGAGGTGGGCTGAATTTTCTACAGACTTGCTTTTAAATTTGCAATCTAATAGTAGGCCACATTCTAGGTTGGTGCCTTTGAATAGTTTAATTCATAATGTTCACCTCAAGTAAAGCTGACTACTGTTTAAATACAATATTCTCTTTTAGAAGTTAGATTTTGACACTTGCCTTCTGCTACTCTTCTGATAAATTTGGATCTTTTCTGACACCTAAGTTTAGCTAGTTACTTGAATAGACCAACACCACAAAATCAATCCAACCACTTCAGTCCAAAAGTTAACAAATATATCACAAGGGGTTAGAATAATCAAAAGTAGAAAAAGACTGGCAGTGATTGAATATAGGGAAGGAAGTAGAACAAAAAGGGGAGGGCTGCGTGTTAACTAAAAAGTCTGGTTTGGAGTCACCAGGCAAGAAAATTGTGGGACTGATATGGTTTGGATTTGTGTCCCCACCCAAATCTCATGTCAAATTGGAGGAGGGGCCTGGTGGGAGGTGAACGGGTCATGGGGGAGGGTTTCCCCCATACTGTTCTCACGATAGTGAGCCAGTTCTTATGAGAGCCAATGGTTTAAAAGCATGTGGCACTTCCCCCTTCTTTCTCTCTTTCTCCTGCCACCATGTGAAGAAGGTCCTTGCTTCCCTTTCACCTTCCACCATGATTTTAAGTTTCCTGAGGCCTCCCAGTCATGCTTCCTGTTAAGCCTGTGGAACTCTGAGTCAATTAAACCTCTTTTCTTCATAAATTTCACAGTCTCAGGTAGTTCTTTATATTAGTGTTTGAATGGACTAATACAGCGACAAAGAGATGTCATTAAACATTTCAAGGCCAGGTATACAGAAGGTGAAGTATTAATGGATGGAGTAGCATAGCAGAACCATGTCTTCAAATCACTGCAAGAAAATGAGGCCTAATATCAGAAAGGCAAGACCAAAACACAAGAAAATGCTTAGGTTCACTAATAACTGGAATGTATGAAGTTATATGCCCTTAACAGAAATAGAATGATAACATGACTTTTTACTAAAACCAATTATAGGTAAAAAAATCATTAATCTTTTCATTATAGATAGGATTATATTATATAAGGGTAGCATATATTATAGAAAAGTATGACATTTGTGCAAACTGCATTAGGGCTTACATTATTGAGAAAGTAAAATTATGAGAGAAATAATGATTAGCCAGGCTAAGATAAAAACCCCTCTATATCTAATTCTACCCATTTTAGGCCTTGGAATGATCTGTGCTATAGTTCATATAGCTGTCTAAAAGTCTATTTTCAAAGTTTGGCTATAAATTGGTGTGTTTATTTATTTTTGCCTGGATAGCATTTGCACTTTTCTTATTTCTCATTATCTGCTTTTGCTGGTAGAACATTAGTAATAATTGGAATTGGTTTGTGGTTTGAATTGGGGATAATTTTGTTTTCTACTTGATATTTGCCAACCTTTTATTTTAAAAGCTCTACTTTACACCTATGCACAGCCCGAGGGAAATGGAATTTTAGTACAATCAGCTAGGTCATTTATTTATTTGCAATTAGTTTTCTTCTATCAATTATACAACATTCATAGACAACTGTTTGCTAAATTAATTTCTTTTGTTCCTTCAAATTGTATTCCCTTTAAACATGTTCCCAATGGTAAGGGAATTTGGAAGTAAGAAATATGATCTATGATGTCAATGATAAGGCTTTATTTTAAAATATTATTATTTCAAACACACACAAATAAATACATTATCCCCAGCACTGGTATTGTTATTGGTCAAGCTTTTTAATAAGGCAGGAAAGAAACACACAAGAATTACCCATGGAAAGGGAGCTTATTAAGTTTATACAGAAATAGAGGGGTGAAAGTTCCAAGATCGGGATATACTATCCCTTTTGGAGACTTGAAACCATTAACTACTATCTAGGATCTAATAGAACATCTTTTCATTTAACATTTATATTTTTTAGTAATAAGAGAATTTGATTGGTTTAGTTTATCATCTTTCAATATGGAGCAACTTTATTGGGTAGAATTTCAGGCCAAAGTTCTTCGAGATGACTGGCCTCTCTTTTCTCCTTCTCCAATATGATTGTTTTTGACTAGTGCACTGATAATTACTGCATTCAGTTGTGGGGAAAGGACTGAAGTTGGTTTCACTCAGTATACATCTGAAAGCATTATACACAGGAAAGGGCCAGTTCTGGCCACTTTCTTTCAGAGGATACTGTGAGCTTGGCAGTCATCTGAGATTACACGAATTTCCCTTTAGTATCCAATAAAAATGCCATTTTCCATTAAGTAAAGATCATCTTTCTTAATCTTTCTTAAATCAATTAACTTAATTAAATTAGTTTTCTTATTTAAATTAGTTAGAAAATGTGGTGGGAATGGAAGAATTTAGGGAAAATTGTTTTATGTTACAGAATTAAAATCGAAATATTTTCTTATCGAGACACGAGTTTCCAATTTCCTACCTTTTTTTTTCTTGAAATCGTACACATTAAATTTGTTTGTATTGTCTATATAAAGGAGTAGATGGGTATTGTTTTATGAAAGCTAAAATTTCAGGGCTCATTATATCTGTGATCTGTAGACTTAGCTGTGAAATGTCTGAAGTATGGAAACCAGGACTTCTCAGAGACTTGTGAATTTCAGATGATAGCTCATGGGTTGTGAGTCTAGAGAAAACTTCTCTGAGTTTAGAGTTCAGTTTTAAAAACACTTCCTTTTTTTAAACAAGATACTCACAGGGAACAGAACAAATGTAAACTGCTGGCTTTCCTCCCAGAAATTTTTGCTGTTTTAATGGCATATGTTATGAGGCAGTTAGCAGGAAACACTGACACACTACATTTTTGGGTAAGGTAGGCAGTAAAACAGTAAGTGGAAAGGCAGAAGCTTCTTAGCTATTTCAGCAGTTGCATAAAACCAAATTCTACAGAGAGCTGTCTGATTCAGTTGTCACATCCTGAAAGCATTGCAGTATGCTCTGGGAGGAAGTTTCTAGCAGGTTTAAAAGAGGGTTTTGACACACAAGCCACAAAAGGTGTGGGGCTTAACATTTCCACTTACCTAGTCACACTAAATTAAAAACAGAGGACTGGGGAGAGGTGGCTGGGCAACTCTAAATTATGCAGGAACAGGAAGTTAATTACTGAACCTCTCTGGCCATCTGCATACAGTTTAAATTTTGAGAAAAACAGTAAACTGTATTATTCTGATGACTACAGCAGAAATGCACTCATATTTATAGGATGTGGGAATAAGGCTAACATTTCAGGTATGCTTGTTACATGCATCATACTGGGAGATAGTACTTTTCTGTATCACTTATAATCCTCAATATCTTTTGTGTGGAGTCTTAATATCTCCATTTACATAGATGAGAAAATGGGTCTAGAGAGATTGACTGATTTACTTAAGGTCCCACAGGTAGGAGTAAGCCCATCCATCTGGAATTGGGATCCCAAACTGACTGATTTAAAACCTAAGGTGCTTTCAGAGACCTGGAAAAATTTATTTACTATTGTTCTAGGAGCAATGAGGAGTTTCCTCCTGGAGTTATTGTGGCGAACTGCTCACTAATTAAGAGGATATTAAACAACGAGTGCATAAAAATTTAGTGCATCTTTCATTTGTTCAACAAAAGCTGCCTTGAGCCAGTGCCATGGGTATTTTGTGGGAGGCAGAATTAAACACAAACAAATAAGTCACAGTATCCACCTCCAAGAAGTTTACTGCTTGGGAGGAGGATATGAATGGAAATTACATCATATAAAAGCAGCTAGAACATGGGAATCTCTGATAAAAGTACAACAAATTCTACCTCATATTATTTATTTAAATACATTTTTAGCATTTTTTTATTGAGGTAGATTTTATACACAGTGAAATGTACAGACCTAAAATGTATACAATTTAATAAATTTTGATAAATGCAGGAACATGTGTAACAAATACCTAAAACAAGACATAGGACATTTTCATCATTCTGCAAAGTCCTCTTAGGCCCCCTTTCCTGTGGTTTTCCTGCCTTTATGAACCATTATTCTAAATTCCATTATGATAACATTTCAAGTTGAAATCCAAACTAACAAAATCACATCTTTTTTTCTTTTTTGGTTTAGCTTTTTTCTCTCAAAATGGTGTTTTGGAGGTTTATCCATGTTTATTGCATTCATAATACTTTTTTTTAAATTGCAGACTATTATTCTATTGTATAAAATACCAATTTGCTTATCTATTCTTCTATTGATGAGATATTCATTTTTTTCTCCAGTTTTTTTTCTGCTTGTTGTTATTTGATATCTGGATCCTTAATTTAGGCAGGAGTCTCCAAGTATTTTTGATTATACCAGCCAATAACATACAAATATCATTATTATGAACCAGTATCTCAAGGCACAATATACATTTAGGGTGAGGTTTTTTGTTACTAGCAGTGGATAGCTGCTCATATTTTTAATGGTCTTCATGATACATTTTTTTGTTGTTGATTTCTTATCAAATCCTATTAGACTTTCATTGATTTTATCAAGTGTGGCCAGTGTAGCCAGTGTGTAAATAATCAGTGTGGCCAGGGAGGCTTTCATGCTACAATTAATAATAATGTAAACCCTGGTATTCTTTTTGCTTACTGGTACTTACACTATTTTTGTTATTTTCATTCCTTACTTTAACTGGAAGAGCTGTTGTAAGCCACTTGCCTATTTTATGGAGATTTAGTTGAAACTGGATAATACAATTTGTAAATTCACTTGTTAGTTAAAACTGTAAAACCGTAAAGCCATTTTTTGGTGCAAATGTTGACTGTGACATCAACAAGATGAAAGCAAATGCACAAATGAAGTGACCTCTGTCCCATTTCTTCTAATTGGAGATGTTCCACTCTTTCCTCAGGGCATCCTGAATACTGTAGGTTATATGAATATATGAAATATATATTGCCCTAATTGGTAAACTAGTGTCAACCTGTATATTACAATCTTATAAAACTTAATTACTTATTTCTTTTTTTAAATATAAAAATGACAGATAATTAGGGATGCTGACATTTTCTACACTTAGTACAGTGCCCAGGCTTACTTACATCCTGGGATGCCTGTACTCCATTTTGGAGAACCCTGATTGAAAGCATGGAGTCGTAGAAAAGTTATGGACCAGCTAGTAGTGAGAATACTCATTGTTTTCTAATTATAGAACATACACTGGCTCTCTGTTGAGTTACTCAATATTTTTGGAGCTTGTTTGTAAGATAAGGCATTTGGACTAAATACCTCTGAGGTCCCCCTGGATCTAACACTGCATGAAGATGAATTCCTCATCTTTGTCCTTTTCACGTTTTTCAGGAGACCCATTCTTTCTTAATGTAATCTCTCTCTTATTACAACAATGCCCCCTAGTAGCCTTTAAGACAATATTGTGGGCTGAATTAGTCTCTCATATATCTTTTTTCCCCTTTATAGTCTAGCAAAATGTCTTGTTGCAAAAAACTCCCAACAGATGTTCTGTCAAAAACAATATGCAGGAGTCTAAGATGGCCAAGTCCAGGGCCACCCAATTGGTGTGATCCTGAGGCAAATGTTTAAAAGTCAAGGATGAAAGAAAGAAAAATTTATACAGATATTCTCACTCTCCTAGACAGTGTTGGCAATAACTCTAGACCACTTAGAAACAGGTGTAGTCACAGCAGGGAGAAGTTTCATCTCATTGTTTTCTTGACCAGGACTTAGTTCTCTTTCTGATGCTGACTAGTAACTAGTTATTTACCTGACTACTAATCTTAAAAAGTTCAGCATAGATTGGAAGATTACTACAATCACTTTTATTTTAGAGTATTTTGAATCTGACCATCTTAGCATTGGATTTCTGAATTATTAACTTTGAGGCAATGGGGTATCCGCTGCATTCATTCAAGGAAGTTTTAAAACACATGGCTAGAAGAAAGTGAAGTAAAATCTGAGAAAGAAGATGGGTTGGATTTTAAGCAGATGGGTTGGATTTTAAGCAGATGGAATATCAGCCTGATGTGTTTGGTCTTCATCTCTTAGCTCATGGGAACTTTGTTATTTTTTGACTAGGTTTGGACCTAGTTCCAAAATCAGGTTTTAAGAAAAAAAAAATTTTTAATTATGTTTAAGATGAAATGTAGGAGTTAAAAATCGAAGCAAGCTACCTAGAGGAGAGCAGATACTTAGTGATGAGAGCAAGTGCAATGGAAAAATTAAAATAGGTCTAGAGAGGAAAAAATATACAAATTGGTGACTGAATTTAAGAAGGAAAGTGTCAAAGATGATAATGAAATAGTTTCAAAATTAGTCTGTGATGAATGGCATTTAAACATGGTAATTATATATATATGTATTTATGTCATATATATGTATGATAAATATGTATGCGTGTATTTTTATTACTGAAATTCAACCAAAGCTAAATTTCCTGAAGGGGAATTATTGTTCAGCAAAAGAACCATGAAGCGTATACTAATGAAAAACATGAAGGCTTGCCCTCAATGTACTCTTTCCACCCCCTCTGGCAGTGGTGTAACGAGGAGCTACTAGTATTTTTGTTGTCACCAGCTACTCATGCAAACTACATTAATTTTGTTGAAAAATGGTCATTAGGAAAGTTAATTATCTTTAAAGTGTTAACTGATTATTGTGTAAGAACTATGTGTTCACTAATTATTATTCCTTTCCATTAATTATATATAATTACTTAATTCCTAAAAGCAGATGATTCTTGTTTTACCATGCTGTTCACTTCTGTTAATTTGGCTTACCAGATAATCCTTTGTACTAATCCAGAACCATACACTTCAGTGTTCAGAGTAATTTGATAAACATTAACTTGCTAATCCTAATAACTTCTTGGTATCAAAATGAAAAACTTTCTTGCTAGCTTGTGTCTTATAGTCACCATCAAGTTGACAATTGAATAGTATCTGAATAAACAAAGGTAATGAAACCATATATAATGCTTGATAATTCTTGGGAATTAGCTCATTTCCTCAATGGGGGAAGAAAAATAAATCATTCCTGATATATGGAATTATTCTGCTTATCCTGTAAATACAGAAACTTTAAAAATCACAATTTTAATATGAAGGAGAAATAAGTAAATGAAGACAAACATTATTATAAATCAAATTTACATTTTATATCTACATGCAAAGCTTGAATTTATTTGTAGATTAATCTAATTTTGAGACACAGTCTGATACAATTTATTGTTCCTTATAAATATAAACAAATGTTGTATGAAACAATTTAATATTGTGCTATTTAACAATGTAGCATTTTTTTTTTGTATTTTCAGGATATTTGTCTTTGGTAGTTCTTCCAAAATATTAAAATGATGGGTTTGTGTGTCATCAAATCTATTCGTTATTCAAAACAGCAGTTGCATTCATTTTCTTATACTCTAATCCCCACTGATTATACTTTCCACTCTGACTATAACTTCAACTCTATTTGCAAGTATCTTTTTTCTCTGGAGATACTACCATCAACTTTTTATATACTAGAGGCTTGAAAGAAAATGTTTGAGAAAGCAGAATGGTGACCAATTCACCATGATATAGAATAAAGGGATTTAGCTTTATATTTTTAGTCATTGTATAATAGTATATTAGAACACATTTCAAAGATTTATTTCATACCCTTCTGATAAATACAGTAGATTAAGACACAACTATTCAAACAGGAATTTTATACACTGAGTGGTTGAATTCCAGCTTAGATCAAATGAATTGTATCAATGTATCTTGATACAATGCTATATATCAAGAAGCATTTCAACTGCAGAATATATGAATTAAAAGCTCATTTTTCTTGGTTGGGTGCAGTGGCTCAGGCCTGTAATCCCAGGATTTTGGGAGGCCAAGGTAAGCAGATCACTTGAGCCCTGGAGTTTTGAGACCAGCCTGAGCAACACAGAAAAACCCAATCTCTAAAAAAAAAAAAAAAAAAAAAAAAAAAAAAAAAAAATTATCCAGAAGGCTGAAGAATTGTTTGAGCCAGGGAAGTCAAAGCGGCAGTGAGCCTTGATAGCGTGATTGCACTCCATCCTGGGAAAAAGAGTGAGACCTTGTCTCAAAAACAAAAAACAAAAGACACCTACAAAAAAACACCCTATTGTTCTCATTTGTCAAGGTCAATAAATCTGAATGCTGTTGGTTATAGGGAAGTCACCTTGCTTAAGGTAGAAGAATAACATACATCATAAAAAAATAAGTTACCCAGGTCCAGTAAAAATCAGCCAGGTAAGTGAACCCGGGAGGCAGAGCTCGCAATGAGCCGAGATCGCGCCAGTGCACTCCAGCCTGGGTGACAGAGCAAGACTCCATCTCAAAAAAAAAAAAAAAAAAAGTCAGCCAGATAAAAGAAGAGTGAAATAGTTTGTTCCTTGCACACAAGCATACGGTTTACTTGTTTTTTTTTTTTAATGTGATGTTTTTTATTCATGTTCAGCATGGGTTTGTTAATCATTCATTTATTCACATTTTCATAATATAAGGTAAACGTATTTTTTTTTATTATTATTATACTTTAAGTTTTAGGGTACATGTGCACAATGTGCAGGTTTGTTACATATGTATACATGTGCCATGTTGGTGTGCTGCACCCATTAACTAGTCATTTAGCATTAGGTATATCTCCTAATGCTGTCCCTGCCCCCTTCCCCCACCCCACAACAGTCCCCAGAGCATGATGTTCCCCTTCCTGTGTCCATGTGTTCTCATTGTTCAATTCCCACATATGAGTGAGAACATGCGGTGTTTGGTTTTTTGTCCTTGTGATAGTTTACTGAGAATGATGGTTTCCAGTTTCATCCATGTCCCTACAAAGGACATGAACTCATCATTTTTTATGGCTGCATAGTATTCCATGGTGTATATGTGCCACATTTTCTTAATCAAGTCTATTGTTGCTGGACATTTGGGTTGGTTCCAAGTCTTTGCTATTGTGAATAGTGCCGAAATAGAAATACGTGTGCATGTGTCTTTATAGCAGCATGATTTATAGTCCTTTGGGTACATACCCAGTAATGGGATGGCTGGGTCAAATGGTATTTCTAGTTCTAGATCCCTGAGGAATCGCCACACTGACTTCCACAATGGTTGAACTAGTTTACAGTCCCACCAACAGTGTAAAAGTGTTCCTATTTCTCCATATCCTCTCCAGCACCTGTTGTTTCCTGATTTTTTAATGATCGCCATTCTAACGGATATGAGATGGTATCTCATTGTAGTTTTGATTTGCATTTCTCTGATGGCCAGTAATAATGAGCATTTTTGCATGTCTTTTTTGGCTGCATAAATGTCTTCTTTTGAGAAGTGTCTGTTTATGTCCTTTGCCCACTTTTTGATGGGATTGTTTTTTTCTTGTAAATTTGTTTGAGTTCATTGTAGATTCTGGATATTAGCCCTTTGTCAGATGAGTAGGTTGCAAAAATTTTTTCCCATTCTGTAGTTTGCCTGTTCACTCTGATGGTACTTTCTTTTGCTGTGCAGAAGCTCCTTAGTTTAATTGGACCCCATTTGTCAATTTTGGCTTTTGTTGCCATTGCTTTTGGTGTTTTAGGCGTGAAGTCCTTGCCCATGCCTATGTCCTGAATGGTATTGCCTAGGTTTTCTTCTAGGGTTTTTATGGTTTTAGGTCTAACATGTAAGTCTTTAATCCATCTTGAATCAATTTTTCTATAAGGTGTAAGGAAGGGATCCAGTTTCAGCTTTCTACATATGCCTAGCCAGTTTTCCCAGCACCATTTATTAAACAGGGAATCCTTATCTCATTGCTTGTTTTTGTCAGCTTTGTCAAAGATCAGATAGTTGTAGACACGCGGCACTATTTCTGAGGGCTCTGTTCTGTTCTGTTCTGTTGATCTATATCTCTGCTTTGGTACCAGTACCATGCTGTTTTGGTTACTGTAGCCTTGTAGTATACTTTGAAGTCAGGTAGCATGATGCCTCCAGCTTTGTTCTTTTGGCTTAGGATTGACTTAGTGATGCGGGCTCTTTTTTGGTTCCATATGAACTTTAAAGTAGTTTTTTTCCAATTCTGTGAAGAAAGTCGTTGGTAGCTTGATGGGAATGGCACTGAATCTAAAAATTACCTTGGGCAGTATGGCCATTTTCACGATATTGATTCTTCCTATCCATGAGCACGGAATGTTCTTCCATTTGTTTGTACCCTCTTTTATTTCATTGAGCAGTGGTTTGTAGTTCTCCTTGAAGAGGTCCTTCACATCCCTTATAAGTTGGATTCCTTGGTATTTTATTCTCTTTGAAGCAATTGTGAATGGGAGTTCACTCATGATTTGGCTCTCTGTTTGTCTGTGATTGGTGTACAAGAATTCTCGTGATTTTTGTACATTGATTTTGTATCCTGAGACTTTGCTGAAGTTGTCTATCAGCTTAAGGAGATTTTGGGATGAGACAATGGGGTTTTCTAGATATACAATCATGTCATCTGCAAACAGGGATAATTTGACTTCCCCTTTTCCTAATTGAATACCCTTTGTTTCCTTCTCCTGCCTGATTGCCCTGGCCAGAACTTCCAACACTATGTTGAATAGGAGTGGTGAGAGAGGGCATCCCTGTCTTGTATAGATAGCTCTTATTATTTTGAGATACGTCCCATCAATACCTAATTTATTGAGAGTTTTTAGCATGAAGGGTTGTTGAATTTTGTCAAAGGCCTTTTCTGCATCTATTGAGATAATCATGTGGTTTTTGTCTTTGGTTCTGTTTATATGCTGGATTACATTTATTGATTTGCGTATGTTGAACCAGCCTTGCATCCCAGGGATGAAGCCCACTTGATCATGATGGATAAGCTTTTTGATGTGCTGCTGGATTCGTTTTGCCAGTATTTTATTGAGGATTTTTGCATCAATGTTCATCAAGGATATTGGTCTGAAATTCTCTTTTTTGGTTGTGTCTCTGCCAGGCTTTGGTATCAGGATGATGATGGCCTCATAAAATGTGTTAGGGAGGATTCCCTCTTTTTCTATCGATTGGAATAGTTTCAGAAGGAATGGTAGCAGTTCCTACTTGTACCTCTGGTGGAATTCGGCTGTGAATCCATCAGGTCCTGGACTCTTTTTGGTTGGTAAGCTATTGATTATTGCCACAATTTCAGAGCCTGTTATTGGTCTATTCAGAGATTCGACTTCTTCCTGGTTTAGTCTTGGGAGGGTGTATTTGTCGAGGAATTTATACATTTCTTCTAGATTTTCTAGTTTATTTGCATAGAGGTGTTTGTAGTATTCTCTGACGGTAGATTGTATTTCTGTGGGATCGGTGGTGATATCCCCTTTTTCATTTTTTTATTGCATCTATTTGATTCTTCTCTCTTTTCTTCTTTATTAGTCTTGCTAGCGGTCTATCAATTTTGTTGATCTTTTCAAAAAACCAGCTCCTGGATTCACTAATTTTTTGAAGGGTTTTTTGTGTCTTTATTTCCTTCAGTTCTGCTCTGATTTTAGTTATTTCTTGCCTTCTGCTAGCTTTTGAATGTGTTTGCTCTTGCTTTTCTAGTTCTTTTAACTGGGTGTCAGTTTTGGATCTTTCCTGCTTTCTCTTGTGGGCATTTAATGCTATAAATTTCCCTCTACACACTGCTTTGAATGTGTCCCAGAGATTCTGGTATGTTGTGGCTTTGTTCTCATTGGTTTCAAAGAACATCTTTATTTCTGCCTTCATTTTTTTATGTACCCAATAATCATTCAGGAGCAGGTTGTTCAGTTTCCATGTAGTTGAGCGGTTTTGAGTGAGTTTCTTAATCCTGAGTTTTAGTTTGATTGCACTGTGGTCTGAGAGACAGTTTGTTATAATTTCTGTTCTTTTACATTTGCTGAGGAGAGCTTTACTTCCAACTATGTGGTCAATTTTGGAATAGGTGTGGTGTGGTGCTGAAAAAAATGTATATTCTGTTGATTTAGGGTGGAGAGTTCTGTAGATTTCTATTAGGTCCACTTGCTGCAGAGCTGAGTTCAATTCCTGGGTATCATTGTTAACTTTCTCTCTCATTGATCTGTCTAATGTTGACAGTGGGGTGTTAAAATCTCCCGTTATTATTGTGTGGGAGTCTAAGTCTCTTTGTAGGTCACTCAGGACTTGCTTTATGAATCTGGGTGCTTCTGTATTGGGTGCATATATATTTAGGATAGTTAGCTCTTCTTGTTGAATTGATCCCTTTACCATTATGTAATGGCATTCTTTGTCTCTTTTGATCTTTGTTGGTTTAAAGTCTATTTTATCAGAGACTAGGATTGCAACCCCTGCCTTTTTTCATTTTCCATTTGCTTGGTAGATCTTCCTCCATCCCTTTATTTTGAGTCTTTGTGTGTCTCTGCACGTGAGATGGGTTTCCTGAATACAGCACACTGATAGGTCTTGACTCCTTATCCAATATGCCAGTCTGTCTTTTAACTGGAGCATTTAGCCAGTTTACATTTAAGGTTAATATTGTTATGTGTGAATTTGATCCTGTCATTATGATGTTAGCTGGTTATTTTGCTCGTTAGTTGATGCAGTTTCTTCCTAGCCTCAGTGGTCTTTACAATTTGGTATGTTTTTGCAGTGGCTGGTATTGGTTGTTCCTTTCCATGTTTAGTGCTTCCTTCAGGAGCTCTTTTAGGGCAGGCCTGGTGGTGACAAAATCTCTCAGCATTTGCTTGTCTGTAAAGTATTTTATTTCTCCTTCACTTATGAAGCTTAGTTTGGCTGGATATGAAATTCTGGGTTAAAAATTCTTTTCTTTAAGAATGTTGAATATTGGCTGCCACTCTCTTCTGGCTTGTAGAGTTTCTGCCAAGAGATCAGCTGTTAGTCTGATGGGCTTCCCTTTGTGGGTAACCTGACCTTTCTCTCTGGCCGCCCTTAACATTTTTTCCTTCATTTCAACTTTGGTGAATCTGACAATTATGTGCCTTGGGGTTACTCTTCTCGAGGAATATCTTTATGGCATTCTCTGTATTTCCTGAATGTGAATGTTGGCCTGCCTTACTAGATTGGGGAAGTTCTCCTGGATATCTTACAGAGTGTTTTCCAACTTGCTTCCATTCTCCCCGTCACTTTCATGTACACCAATCAGACGTAGGTTTGGTCTTTTCACGTAGTCCCATATTTCTTGGAGGCTTTGTTCGTTTCTTTTTATTCTTTCTTCTCTAAACTTTCCTTCTCGCTTCATTTCATTCATTTCGTCTTCCATCACTGATACCCTTTCTTCCAGTTGATCGCATCAGCTACTGAGGCTTCTGTATTCTTCATGTAGTTCTTGAAACTTGGCTTTCAGCTCCTTCAGCTCCCTTAAGCATTTCTCTGCATTGGTCATTTTAGTTATACATTCATCTAATTTTTTTTCAAAGTTTTTAACTTCTTTGCCATTGGTTTGAATTTCCTCCTATAGCTCGGAGTAATTTGATAGTCTGAAGCCTTCTTCTCGCAACTCATCAAAGTCATTCTCCATTCCACTTTGTTCCATTGCTGGTGAGGAACTGCGTTCCTTTGGAGGAGGAGAGGCACTCTGCTTTTTAGAGTTCCCAGTTTTTCTGCTCTGTTTTCTCCCCATCTTTGCAGTTTTTTCTACTTTTGGTCTTTGATGATGGTGATGTTCAGATGGGTTTTTGGTGTGGGTGTCTTTTCTGTTTGTTAGTTTTCCTTCTAACAGAGAGGACCGTCAGCTGCAGGTCTGTTGGAGTTTGCTAGAGGTCCACTCCAGACCCTGTTTGCCTGGGTGTCAGCAGCAGTGGCTGCAGAACAGTGGATTTTTGTGAACTGCAAATTCAGCTGTCTGATCATTCCTCTGGAAGTTTTGTCTCAGAGGAGTACCCGGCCGAGTGAGGTGTCAGTCTGTCCCTACTGGGGAGTGCCTCCCAGTTAAGCTGCTCGGGGGTCAGGGACCCACTTTAGGGGGCAGTCTGCCCATTCTCAGATCTCCAGCTGCATGCTGGGAGAACCACTACTCTCTTCAAAGCTGTCAGACAGGGACATTTAAGTCTGCAGAGGTTCCTGCTGAGTTTTTGTTTGTCTGTGCCCTGCCCCCAGAGGTGGAGCCTACAGAGGCAGGCAGGCCTCCTTGAGCTGTGGTGGGCTCCACCCCATTCGAGCTTCCTGGCTGCTTTGTTTACCAAAGAAAGCCTGGGCAATGGCGGACGCCCCACCCCCAACCTCACTGCTGCCTTGCAGTTTGATCTCAGACTGCTGTGCTAGCAATCAGTGAGACTCCGTGGGCATAGGACCCTCCGAGCCAGGTGGAGGACACAATCTCCTGGTGTGCCATTTTCCAAGCCCATTTGAAAAGCGTAGTATTTGGGTGGGAATGACCTGATTTTCCAGGTGCCCTCTGTCACCCCTTTCTTTGACTAGGAAAGGGAACTCCCTGACCCCTTGCACTTCAGGAGTGAGACAACACCTCGCCCTGCTTCGGCTGGGCTTGCACATGGTGCACTAAACCGACTGTCCTGCACCCACTGTTTGGCACTCCCTAGTGAGATGAACCCGGTACCTCAGATGGAAATGCAGAAATCACCCTCTTCTGCGTCGCTCACACTGGGAGCTGTAGACCCGAGCTGTTCCTATTTGTCCATCTTGGCTCCACCAGCATACTGTTTACTGATAATGAATAGGAGAAACAAAATTGTTAGAAGTAGTAGAAAGTGCAGTAGATAAAATGATGCTTGTTTGAAAGTGTTGTTCTAATTTTAATGCAATCTACTATTCTAATTTATTATTATCACTATTGTAAATCATTAGACATGGGTTTTAATCCCAGTTCAGCAAACTAATTAGCAGTGAGCTCTTGGGCAAGTGTTTCATCTTCTCTTGTCCTAAACTAGATAATCTAAGGTCTCTTCAGATTAAAAAATTGTTAATTTATTAAAGTCCAAATAAATATGTTGCATCTTGGATGAGTTAAAAACCACATAATTAATCATGCAAATTAAGAACACTAGACCCGCATTCAGTAAAAAATAATCAACATGTGTTAAAATATTTTCAGTTCTATAAATTTCTGTAAATTTAGGTGATATCTTTATTCATGTTCATCTTTTTCTTTAATGTATAGGTGTGTGAGTGATTTACCACCTGCATTTTTAAAAGCTAGATTCTCTAATTTTAGTGATTATTAACAAGTGAGATTAGGTTTCTAAAATGGTGAAGATTTCATCTCTCAAATTTATTTTAATTCCTTTTCTCTTTCTTTTTTTTTTTTTTTTTTTTTTTGAGAGAGGGTCTCTGTCACCCAGGCTGGAGTGCAGTGGCACAATCAGCTCACTGCAGGCTTAAACTTCTGGCCTCAGTCTCTCGAGTAGCTGGGACTACAGAGGAGTGCCACTATGCCCAGCTTATTTTAAAATGTTTTTGTAGAGATGGAGACTTGCTATGTTGCCCAGACTGGTCTCCAACTTCTGGCCTTAAGTGATCCTCCCTCCACGGATGCCCAAACTTCTGGAATTATATGTGTGAACCACCATACCTGGCCTTGTACTGTATTTTCTTACATTATTTTTCTCTTTGCAACTATATAGCAGAGCATTTGGTATACAGAAATTCTCCATTGTAGTTCTCAACTTTTCAGACAAATAACTAATTAATGGAATTTTCCAGGTACAAACACAGTATCTCAAAAATGAAGTCACATGCATTCAGTTAAGAGAGAATGAAGAGAGTATTCTTCCTCAACCTCTCTGTTATTTTCTAGCTAACACCTACTTAAAATGTATGGTGAAATGCTTAAAACCTAATGTATGTTTATTGCGGCACTATTCACAATAGCAAAGAGTTGGAACCAACCCAAATGTCCAACAACAATAGACTGGATTAAGAAAATGTGGCACATATACACCATGGAATACTATGCAGCCATAAAAAATGATGAGTACATGTCCTTTGTAGGGACATGGATGAAACTGGAAAACATCATTCTCAGTAAACCATCGCAAGGACAAAAAACCAAACACTGCATGTTCTCACTCACAGGTGGGAATTGAACAATGAGAACTCATGGACACAGGAAGGGGAACATCACACTCCGGGGACTGTTGTGGGGTTGGGGGAGGGGGGAGGGACAGCATTAGGAGATATCCCTAATGCTAAATGACGAGTTAATGGGTGCAGGAAATCAACATGGCACATGGATACATATGTAACAAACCTGCACATTGTGCACATGTACCCTAAAACCTAAAGTATAATTAAAAAAAAACAAAAAAAAGAAAAAAAAACACTAATATTGTTTATTACTTCAATTTGTTATCCTTTGTAATTGTATAATCTCCCCTTTGAAGCCCAGCAACTGATTCTTAGATACTTTTCTTTAAAGGCAATTGGGTTACTCTCTAGATAATATCAGCACTCTGCATTTCTTCAAATAAAAGTACCAAATGAATGAGAAGAGAGAAAGCTGTTTCACATACAACATTAATGTGCTTTTCAAGAAAGGGAGGTAAGATAAAGACTTGTATTTAGATAAAGAGAATTAATTGAAACTTTATCAAATAGCAGCTTTTCTCTTTGTGACTTTACTCCTTTTTTTTTTTTTTTCTTCTTTACCTATGCTTACCCATGTCACTGTACTCTTTAAAGCCTTATGGGGAATGATTTCCGTATTCTGGGAAGTAGAATGGAGGCTTTGGTACTGATAAGGAAGCTAAGCCACTGCAAACTTCTGGAGAGAAACAAAGTTTAAGAGAAAACTTCCTATTTTCTTTTGCTTTTTATCTTGAGCAAAATTTAAAGTTTCAAGGGCACATGATCATGGTAGAATTGCCACAGGATGGTGGAATCAACCCTCAAAACGTATAGTGGTACCATAGATGTAGGTAATAAAGAATGACTCATATCTATAATCAGAAAAGAGAGTTCATTTGGGGATATGCTAAGACATCTTTATGTGGATCAATCAAAACTAATCCATTTTGACCAAATCAAGGCAGGATCATCTATGGCTCAAAAATAATTTTAGTAAGATAATCTTTTTTTTGCCTTCAAAATGACCTTACTCAGAACTCTGATGATACAACAGATAAAAGTGAGGTTTTGTTTGTATACATTTACTTTATAATGAACTTCATATTTGTTACATTTGCTTGTTGTAAAGTCAACATTTAGAAAAATATTTAATCCATAATACATGTAAACATAAGTATAACCACCCTAATTAAAGGCAGAGACTATTGGGATGAAAGAACAAAACCATCTATATGTTGTCTATAAAAAACTCACTATGAATATAAAAACATAGCTCCGTTAAAAGTTACAGAACAGAAAAGGTTGAACAATGCAGACATTAAACATAAGGAAGTTGGTGTGACTCTATTAATATCAAGAAAAATTGACTTCAGAACAAAGAATGTTACCAGGGATAAAGAAGAATATCACATAATAATAAAGGGGTCACTTTATCCAGAAGACACAAGAATTTTAAATATAAATACACCTAATAATACAGCTTCAAAATATGTAATCCCAAACTGGCTGAAGTGGAAAGATAAATAGACGAATCTACAATTATAGTTGAAGATCTCCACCCTCAGTTTCTCACTGTGGTGTCACGTGGCCTTTCCTCTCTGCACACATGCTTCTGGAATCTCTTCCTCTCCTATAAAGGGTACCAGTCCTATGGATTTAGCAACCCATATTTTTTACCCCATTTATCCTTAGTCACCTCCTTAAAGACTCTATCTCCAAAACCAGTCACATTGGGCTTTAAGACTTCACCATACAATTTAGTCCCTGACATTCTACTCCGGTCAGCTATATTTATGTCCTTCTCTAATGCAATATAGTCATCTCGTGAAAGTTAATTTTATGTGCTAATTTGACTAGGCTAAGTAATGCCGAAATAGCTGGTAAAACACTATTTCTGGCTGTGTCTGTGAGAGTGTTTTGGAAGAGATTAGCGTTTGAATCAGTGGACTGAGTAAAGAAGATTTATCCTCACCAATTGGGGGGGGTGATCATCCAATGTTTGAGGGTCCAAGTAGAAACAAAAGCAGATAAAAGGTGAATTCTCTCTTTTCTTGAGCTGGGACATCCATCTTTTTTTTTTTTTTTTTTGCTCTTGAATATTAGAGCTCCCGGTTCTCCATCCCTCAGACTGTGGGACCAATACCAGCAAACCTCCAGTTTCTCAGGCCTTCAGGCTTGGAGTGGGAGTTACAACACTGACTTCCCCGTTTCTCAGGACTTTGGACTTAGGCTGAATTATGCCACTGGCTTTCCTGGTTCTCCAGTTTGCAGATGGCATCTTATGGGACTTCTCAGGCTACATAATTGCATGAGCCAGTTTTCATAATAAATCTCTTCTTATACATATCTATATATATTTTATTGGTTCTGTTTCTTTGGAGAACCTTGACTAATATACAACCCATCCCAATATCCCCAAAAGTCTTAACTCATTCCAGCACACATTTCAAGTCCAAAGTCTCATCTAGATATTATCTAAATCAGGTAATGGTAAAATTCAAGATATGAGTCATACTGGGGCAAAATTCCTCTCCAGCAGTGAAACTGTGAAACCAGACAAGTTCTGTGCTTTCAATACATAGTGGTAGGAAAGACATTTCCATCCCAAAAGGCGGAAGTAAGAAAGAAGAAAGAAGTGATGGTCCCAATTAAGCCCAAAACCAGCAAGCCAAGGCTCAAAAACCATCTTCTTTTGCTCAGTACTCTATATTCTGGTCCCACTGGGCATCAGGTCATCCCCACAGCCTTAGGAGGCAGCCTTACCCCTGTGGCTCTACAGAGTGGCCTTGCAATGAGACACTGGGCAGTGGCATCCTTGCCCTAATCTCTGAAACTCAGGAGGAGACAGCCTAGCCTGTGGTGGGAGGTGCAGCCCTGATTTTTGAATCACTTTCAGGATCATTCTTCCTTTTATTTCAAGTGTATTTGAAGCTGGATAGCTTTATTGTCACATCCCGTAGCATTTCAGGAGTCTGACAGCCTTCTTTTATTCCTTGCCATTTTCTCTGTCCCCTTTAGTCTCAGCTGACAGATTACCTATGGATTTAATCAGCCCACTCAGTTGAAGCCAGAAATAAAGATACGCACATATCTTTTTATGAAGTAATTGACAGCTAAACCCCTGGTGTTTCCTCCAGAACATGCTTTCTAATTTTTTTGCAATATGGATAGGTTGAGAAATTTTCAAATATTCAAGTTCTGGTTCTTTTTGTTTAACAGTTCCTTTCATTTATCTTTTTCCTCTCTCATTTTACTATAAACAGTAAAGATATGCCAGGCTGCACTTTTAATACTTCACTTAGAAATTTATTCCACAAAGTATCCAAGGTTATCACTCACGGTTCTATCTTAGAGAAAATATGAGAAAACAGTTTGGCCAATTTCCTTGCCACTTTATAATGTGAAAGTTGCCGATAGCAGAATGATTTCCAATCTGACTTTTGTCAGGCCCAGACAAAGTAGGGCTGGGAAGGCACAAAGGAGAGGAGGCTCATGCTTACTTGTCTGAAATAAGAATTTTTTCCAAAGACTTTCTAAAAATCCCACAGGAAGCCCTTTTACATCCTTCACACCACTTCTGCTTTGACAAGGTTTATCTGCTGGCTTGTCACTCTATGCATTCTGAATTCTAGTCCTTATTCTCATTCCTGAATAAACATAACATATTTGGCGATAATTTTCTTTAGTTTTTTTTTTTTCAGGTTGAAAATAATGATTGCATTTTCTTAAGCTTCTAATAACATGTTCCTCATTATCGTCTGAGATCTATCCTGAAGCATTTTTAATGTTCACTTTTCTAACAACATTCTGTTCGTGATGATATATGTATTCTGTAAGACAATAGAAGGTTGTAAAGGGCTGCCTTCTCACTGTGTCCTTGTCTGGCCCTTATTCCCTCTTTCTCTGTCTCTCTGTCTCTCTCTCTCTCTCTCCCTGTGTGTGTGTGTGTGTGTGAGAGAGAGAGAGAGAGAGAGAGCATGCTCTGCTAACTTTTTCTCTTCTTGTAAGAACACCAGTCCTATTGGATTAGGTCATCACTCTGATGACCTCATTTTATCTTAGTTACCTCCTTAAAGGCCCTATATACAAATACAGTCACACTGTGGCTTAGGGGTGCAACATGTGAGTGTGAGGGAACACAATTTTGTCCAAACAATAACAAACTACCAATGCTTAGTGGCTTAAAAACAATAACATTTTTGATTTAGCTCATACATTTTCAATTTGGGTAGGACTCAGTTCAGCTTGTCTCTGCTCCACTCAGTGTCAACAGGGGCAGCTAGAAGGGTGTCATTTACTCATAGGTCTAGCAGCTGATGCTGACAGTCATCTATAATTTTAGTGGAGGGTGTCAGCTGAACATCTACAAGTTCCATGAGGCGGCTAGGTTTCAAAGGTGAGTGTTTTGAGAGGTAGTGAAAGAGCCAAGCAGAAGCCATATTCCACCTATGACCTAGCTTCTAGAGTCACACAATATCACCTATTTTACATTTTATTTATAAAGTTCTACCCAGTTTCAAGTGGAAGAAAAATAGACTTTTGCTCTTTATGAGAGAACGGCAAGGATCTAAAAATATTGCTGTAGAAGGAGAAATATTACTGTGGCCATTTTTTGAAAATACAATTGACCACATTATATATGGTTACTATGCTTTGAGAATTATAAATTGGTATCTTCTCTTTGGTTTACCACTAATCACATCTTCTCTTGCAGTTTTGTGCCATAGTAAGTAATCAATCATAAATATTTTTCTTTTACCTCAGAATCATCAAAACACAAGGGCAGAAGCCAACAGGACTTTATGCATGGCTCAGCAATTTGCAGATTTATTAGATACTATTTATATTTAATCAAATATACCTACTTATAAAGGGCAAGAGTTTTAGCACAAGATAACAAATGACTTATTTTTAGCCTAGAAGGTTGTAAAAAACTGGAGGAAAACAGACAAGTATAGTAAACTGCTTTGGAAAATATTTTGAAAGCAAACTAAATTCCCTAAATTATTCTATAGGTAAGCATTATAGGTTGTGGCTCATTTTCTCAAGTCAATGTGTTTAAAACAAATGCTTGAAATTAATATGTCAAGTATTTAAGAATAAATTAATAATATGTATAATAAAACAATAAATTTAATAAAGTAATACTTTATTTTTATTTATTTTGGACATTCATTATTTTAATTACTGGTCTCTGTAAAATTCCTCATTTTTACATAGCTTACTAGTTGCACATCCTGTTACAATGGTACTTTATTCCAAAACTTTGTTACAGGTCTTTACAAAGAAAATGAAAAAAACCCATTGTTCAATCTCCCTATCTAATGTCTTTTTTTTTTTCCTTCTTTCCTAGCCTCTTTCCATTTTAGGGTAAGATTTCCCAGTGACACTAACCAACACATAACCTTACTGTTTCTCTGAATCTCACTTTCTTCCTCATTTTTCTCTGATAGAGGTGACATAACATAGGAAAACATTTCGAAATGGCTGCCTGTATTTGAGGCCTTCCCAGGTTGGATGCTGGTTAGCCTGTGGTCATTACAGGAAAATACAAATTGTCATTTTGTGCCCCTACAGGAACTGACTGTGGGTTTGTCTTCACTTTGACTGGCGCCAGGCAAATATGAGATGCAAAGTTGTGTCGAACCACATAATAATTCTGATGGGCATTAAATTTTAAGTTTGTTCAGAAAGAGGATGAATTTATGAATTACAGAATAGTGAATCCTTTGAAAAAGAAGAGGAAACATAAAATGAGATGCAATATAGATTTATATGCAATGTTGAAGTTTGGTCGGCATTATTTTTCAGATATTCTTATTTTTGTATGTGACATGCAATTATTTAGTTTAGACAGGTAAGTTCTTGGTGGAGAAAGGAGAAGGAAAAATTGAAACAAAAATAAAATGACAGCATTTAAAAAAAAGCAACACAGCAGGCAGTTTTAGAACAGGTGAAATGAATAAACTCCATTATTAAAATAGAACAATATGATAATGTTAGTGTATGAGATACTTATTTAGAATCTACTAAAACCTATTATTACTCAGTAGATGCTGTTTTGTATATTGCTTCCCTTGAGAAAATATCATGCAGACTAAAATGCTGGAGTATTTTAAGGAGCAGACTGTTATTTGTCACCTGGATTTAAGAGAAAAATTTATTCATCACTGAAGTTTCTCTCAGACTAAAAAGATAAATAAATACATACATAAAGAGGTAACAACCAAGCTTATAAAGACAGGTTCTTATTTTAATTTGGAACAGTTCTACTCTTAGAAAATTTGTCAACCAAAGCACACAAATTGAATCCTGTTTATTTTATTGTAATTAAGTCAAGAGTGGACATTTTCTACACTATCCCTTAAGAAATAAACAATAAGGTAAGTTACTTTTTAATTTTTTTTTACACTATTTATTTTTCCAATATGAAACTAATTAGTGAGCTCATTCTTTTAACAGCTGTCCCTGTTGTTCAGGATTTTTCTAAGAAGATCAGGGCCACTGGATGGAAAATAGAACTTAAAAAATCTAATAATAATAATAAAAAACCCACAAAGCATGTCTGAGGAATTAAGTAAAAACAATAAATAAGTCATTTTACAAGAGTTCAGTGATCTTGAACTTCCTATTCCACTTATCCACATTGAGGTTATGGTGGTTAGTGTCAGTGGGAAATCTTACCCTGAAATGGAAAAATATTAGCAATGAGTCAACCTCAAAGGGTTCACATTCAGTTTGAATAAGTATCCTGAGTTCAAACATCTATTGGGATCTTACTTAAACCTCTACCATCTACTAGTGCAGACCAAAAACTTCGAGGGAACTGGCTTTTTTCCAGTATTGCTTCAGCATCTTCTGTTTCTATCAGAATGTTAATTTCTAAATTCCCTATATCCCTTATGTTTAATATATTTTCCATTCATGCTCAGTGGGTGTTCCTTCTTCACAGACTTAGTCATGTTGAAAGTAAATTTACATATGCAGAAGATATGCAGTGGTAGGAAAAAGGTGAAAAAAATCTAACACCAAAGAAGTAATACTCAGAGTTTTAGAGCCTCTGATTCTAAGTGAATATGAGAAACAAATGGGAAAAGAAAAGGTTAAGACTTTACAAAATTCTGCAAAAATGCATGACAATAAGTAAAACTGTGTTAAGTTAGCTGGTTACATACATTAAATGTCATTTGATGAGGTCTTTGTAAAAATAATTCAAGCTATTAGATCTTTGGGTTGCAGTGCCAAGCATAATTTATCCATTATCTGTTCCACATTAAATCAGAAAATTTCATATAATGTATCTTAGTAATTTAAAAAATGTGATATTGGGGTTGGGAATTCTGAACATAGATATTCTTATTACTAGACTTTCCTCATACTACACAAACTAAATCTTAAAGGAGTTTCTGTTTTATCCTAGAGTAATTCCCTAGCTATGACATCTTAAAATTTTATGCCAGTGTGTTTCGAGTTGAACAAATTAGGAAGATATGGGGAGTAAAACTGGCCTTCTTGTAATTCTATAATAAATTATTATTATATATTTTGTTAACTTTGTTTGCAACTTCTAATAAAATATTTCATTGAGGCAATAATCATTAACAAGTGCTAAATACTATTAGGTGAAAGATTGCTACAGATATTCATGAGATGTAAAAACATCATCACAAATATTACTTGATAGTCACCAAGGGAAAAAGATATACTTTTATAGAGAAGGGATAAGGCTGTCCTCCATTAACTGAGAATCCAATGTTAGCATCACTAATAGTGCAGATGTGATGTATGTCTTATTGTGATGCAGTGTGAGGTACGTAGCACCACCCAAAAAGTATTATGTTGCATCACACTCCAGCACAATGTTTGTTCTAATTGGCTTCAAGACTTCTTTTGAATATTGAGAGAATTTCAAGATGAAATGAGTATTAAATGGTACAAAAAATTAAGTTTGTTAAGTGCAATAACGTTGTTTTCTTATACAGAAAAATATTATCTTTAAGGATTACAAATAGTGATGTGGTGATGTATTTAGGGCTCAAATGTCATGATGTCTATATTTACTTTAATTAGAACACAAAAATAGATAAAATAACATAGTAATTGCTAGTTGTTAATTGTGATGATGAATGTATTGCTCAGGGTTCTCCAGACAAACAGAATCAAACAAATGTATGTGTGTATTTATACATATATATGTGTATATACACCTATATATAAGTATATACGTATATATGCACCTATATATACGTATATATGCACCTATATATATGTATATACGTGTATATGCACCTATATATACGTATATACACATACACACACACATTTGTGTGTGTATATATATACATATATGTATATATACACACATACGTATGTGTGTATATATACACCTATCTGTGTGTGTGTATATATGTACATATATACACATATTTATGTGTGTGTGTGTAGATAGATAGATAGATAGATTGATAGAGAGAGAGATTTATATTAAGGGAATTTTGTTTTAGAGAATTGCCTAAAATGATTATGGGGGCTTTACCAGCCAGTCCAAAATACGCGGGGTGGACCAGGGAATGGCCAATGTTCAGGTGAAGTCTGAAGGCCATTTGCTGGGGAAAGCTCAGTCTTTTGTTCATTTCAAGTTTTCAAATGATTGGATGAGGCCCACTCACGTCATGGAGGACAATCTGCTTTACTCAAAGTTCATGGATTTAAGCATTAATCTCGTCCAAAAACCTGCTTACAGAAACATCCAGAATAATGTTTGACCACATATCTAGACACTGTGGTCCAGCCAAGTTCACACATAAAATTAACCATTACAATGGGTATATGAAACTTTATTATTTTCCTTCCTTTCTGCTAGATTTAAAATCTTCAAAATTAATATTTTTTAAAATATTTAAAAATTTATCTTGTGGGTATTTATTTCTTATAAAATGTTGT
Organism: Nomascus leucogenys; assembly: GCF_006542625.1. Taxonomy (NCBI): domain Eukaryota; kingdom Metazoa; phylum Chordata; class Mammalia; order Primates; family Hylobatidae; genus Nomascus; species Nomascus leucogenys. The sequence goes on from NC_044401.1 coordinate 27,967,129, forward strand.
TCCATTAGTTGTTGTTTCATTAGTTGTATGAAAAATTAAAATATGAATTCTGAGAATACAGAAAAGTTTATTATCAGTGCTTACTTTATCAACCTTAGTCAATGACATTTACACACTGCTCTTTACAGCATTATACAGAGAACAGAAACGAAAAAGAAAAAAAATTGAAGTCTTTGATGTTTAAAGTAGGAAAAACAGATGTGAAAGATTCGGTGGTTTAGGTTTCTGGTATATTTTATGCTGCATCTGTGGAGAAAAATGAAAAAAATTATTCTAATCCCATAGAGGCTTTCAAAGGAATTCTTTTTTTAAATTGCAAGTCCAAATCAATTATGTCATTCAATTATATCTATATGGACACGTTTAAACAGGATTTGACATATCTCATGGTCTCATGGCTTGTAGTGTTGAGATAAATTTTATTTTAATCATTGGATACTCTTTAGTAATGACAAAAGATTACTCGACCCATTTAGAATACTTGGGGAATAGCTGAGAGATGGTATGATTGCACTTGAGATTTCTGACAGAGCTCAAATTAGAGAGAGAAAAAACAAGTAAAAATATGCTGGTATTGTTTGTGATAACAACCAAGGCACATAGTAAATAATTTTAAAAAATAATGCCTGATTCAATGATTTAAATCAAAACAATACGAATGTTAGAAAACTATGAATTGGAGTTAACTGTGCTCACAGGAGAAGTGTCACTGGTGGGAAAAAGTGTCTTGCAGGGGCCACTGGGACAAGAATAGGAAGCAGACAGGGAACAGAGTAGCTTTTGTCTTCCCCCAGTCCTCCAAACTCCCTCTAGCAGCACCTATTCTCAATGTCCAACAGGGAGACAGCTGGGCAAAGCAGAAATATGGTTTATAGATGTCTAGCCCCTGCATCACACAAAGCAGTACTGAAGGTTGGGCTTGAAGCTTACTATGCCGCACACATGCTACTGATAACAGATCACTGAATATAATTAAGAATTTTTATCTCAAGTAAAATCATGTCTTATACAAACACTATATATATATATATCATAAAGCTTTGGCCATGATTGCCTCTACTTTTTCTCCTTAGGTTACCTTTGGCCACTTTATTCTCATTACCCCGTCCCTCAAAGTGGAGGAGAGAAGAAATGGAAAAGAATAGATATGATAATATATAGAAATTACAGTTCGAAGAGAAGATTAGAGACCAAGCCAGCCACTATCTTATATTCTGGGAAATGCAGATGTCTGGTGAACACAAATGCCTTTGTGATCTTTAACACAGTATTTTATTGCTTATTAAGCCTTCCTTCCAAAGTATCAAGCACAGCTGAAAATATGATTATATAAATTAGGGATTAGAGTATGATCTAAACTTCTGCAAGAGCATTTCTTTTTTTCTTTCTTGCTTTTTGAGGCAGGATCTCACTCTGTCACCCAGGCTGGAGTGCAGTGGCACAGTCATGGCTCACTGCAGCATCAACGTATCTAGGCTCAAGTGGCCCCCCCACCTCAGCCCCACAACTAGCTGGGACTACAGGTGCGTGTCACCATGCCTGGCTAGTTTTTGTAATTTTTTTTGTCGAGGTGGGGGTTTTCCATGTTGCCCAGGCTGGTCTTGAATTCCTGGGCTGAAGCAATCCACCCGCCTCAGCCTCTCAAAGTACTGGGATTACAGGCATGAGTCACTGTGCCTGGCCACATTTCTTATTTTATGCTAAAAATAGAATTACATTGGGTTTCTTATTTTAATAAAAAAAATTAGTCCCCTCCATCTATAAGGTGTTGCATGTTTAATGTGTGACTTGATTAACAACAGCACACAGTCACCTACCCCACAGATACATAGTTTAAGAAACATGACAGCAAATCATTTATACATGTGTCACTTAAATGTATAAATGATGTTGGCTTTGATAATATAGTCATGAATTGCTTAACAACAATAAAAATGGGATATGTTCTCAAAATGTGTTGTTAGGTAATTTTGTCGGTGTGTAAACATTATAGAATGTACTTACACAAACCTACTTGACATAGCCTACTACACATATAGGCTATGTGGTATAGCCCACTGCTCCCAGGCTACAAACCTATATAGCACGTTACTATACTGAATACTCTAGGTAATTATAATACAATGGTGAGAATTTTTGTAACCAAACCTAAAAAGTACAGGAAAAATACAGTATAAAAGACAAAAATGATATACCTGTATAGGGCACTTACTATGAATGGAGCTTGCAGGACTGGAGGTTATTCTGGGTGAGTCAGTGAAAGAATGAAGGTTTAGGCATTACTCTATACTACTGTAGACTTTATAAACACTGTAGACTTAGGATATATTAAATTAATTTTTAAAAAGTTTCTTTAATGATAAATTAGTTTTAGCTTAGTGTAACATTTTTTCTTTATAAACTTCTTATTTTTTAATGTTTTCACTCTTTTTAAATAATGTTTACCTTAAAACAGAACACATTATACAGTTGTACAACAAAAGTGTTCTTTTTTTAAATGGAAATATGTTTTATGTTCATAGCTTGGAAAAATTAATACTGTTTAAAATGTCCATATTACCCAAAGCAATATACAAATTCAATACAATTCCTATTAAAATTTCAATGAACTTTTTACAGAAATATGAAAAACTTTCCTAAATTTGCATGGAACCACAAAACACCCCAAATACCCAAAGCAATATTGAGCAAAGTAAATAAATAAAACAAAACATACAAACAAAAAAATAAAGCTGAAGACATCATACTACCTGGCTTCAAAATATACTTCAAAGCTATAATAATCAAAACAGCATGGTACTGGCATAAAAGACATGTAGACCAATGGAGCAGAATACAGCACCCAGAAGTAAATCCACACAGTTACCGTCCACTGATTTGCAACAAAAGTATCAAGAATATACAATGGAAAAAGGACAGTCTCTTCAACAAATGGTGTTGGGACAATTTGATATCCAGATGCAGAAAAATGAAACTAGACCCTTATCTCACACTGTATACAAAAGTCAACTCAAAATGGATTAAAGACTTAAACATAGACCTGAAATTGTAAAACTAACAAAAGAAAATACAGTGGGAAAGATCAATAACACTGATTTGAGCAATGATGTTTTTTATATGACCCTGAAAGCACAGGCAATAAAAGCAAAAATAGGCTAATGGATAGCATCAAACTAAAAAGCTCCTGCACAGCAAAGAAAACAAGATTGAAGGGACAGTCCACAGAATGGGAGAAAATATTTGCAAACCATACATCTGATAAGGAGTTAACATACCAAATATATAAGGAACTCAAACAATTCAATAGTAAGAAAACAAATAACATGATTTAAAAGATTGGCAAAGGATGTGAATAAACATTTCTCAAAAGAAGGCATGCGAATGACCAACAGGTATACTAAAAAATGCTCAACATGATGAATCATCAGAAAAATGCAAATTAAAACCCCAGTGAGATATCACCTCACACCTGGAAGAATGGCTATTATTTATTATTTAAAGAGGAAAGATAACAAGTGATGGAGAGGATGTGGAGAAAAGGGAATCTTGCACACAGTTGGTAGGAATTTAAATTAGTACAATCATAGTAAACAATATGTTGGTTACTCAAAAAACTGAGACTAAAACAACTATCCAGCAATCCTACTACTGGGTGTATATCCAGAGGAAATGAAATGAAATCAGTATGTCAAAGACCTATCTGCGCTCCCATGTTCATTGCAGCATTATTCATGATAGTTCAGATATAGAATTAATTTAAGTGTTCATAGTGGATGAATAAAGAAAATGTGAAATATATATATATATATATATATATATATATATATATACACAATGGAATACTTGTCAGCCATTAGAAGAATAAAATCCTGTCATTTGTGACAATATGGATGAATCTGGAGGGCATTATGTTTAGTGAAATAAGCCAGGCACAGAAAGACAAATACTGCGTAATCTCATTCATGTGGAATGTAAAAAAGCTGATCTCATAGAAGCAGAGAGTATAACAGTGATTACCAGAGCTGGTTAGGGCAGTAGTAAGGAGGAGAGGTTGAGGAGAGGTTGGTCAATGGATACAAAGTTACAATTAGATAGGAAGAATAAGTTCTGGTGTTTTATTGAACAGTAGAGTGTAGTTAAGAATAATATATATTTCAAAATAACTATTATAGAATAGAGGATTTGAGTGTTCTAACTTCAAAGAAATTATAAATGTTTGAGGTAATGGATATGCTAATTACCATGATTTGATCATTACTCAGTGTATATATGTATTGAAACATCAGACTGTAGCCCATAAATAGGTGTGTGTCAATTAAACTAATAAAAATAATAAAATGTATAGTTACTTCCAGGGGGTAGACAATGTGGTATACATTCATGGTATACTACACAGCCTTAAAAAAAGAAAATCCTGTCATTTATGACAGGAAAAACAAATAAGATAATCCATTTGTTGAAAAGACTTGTTCTTTTTATTGTATTATCTTGACATCTTTGTAAAAAGTCAGTTGACCATAAATGTGTGGGCTTAATTCTGGACTCTATTTCATTCCTTTGATCTATATGTTTATCCTTTCACTAAAAGTAGATTGTCTTGATATTGTAGCTTTATAAGTTTGAAAATCAGCTGTGAAATCCTCCAACCTTGTTCTACTTGTAAACATTGTTTTGGCTATTATAGGTCATTTAAAGTTGCATATAAATTTTAGAATCAACTTTTCAATTTCTACAAAGAATTCCGCTGGGATTTTTATTGGGAATGTGTTTAACATTTAGATCAATTTAGGGAAGATTTGGTATCTTAACAATATTGAGTCATCAGATCGTATGAACATATATATCTCCATTTACTTGGGTCTTTTTTTTATTATTATACTTTAAGTTTTAGCATACATGTGCACAACATGCAGGTTAGTTACATATGTATACATGTGCCATGTTGGTGTGCTGCACCCATTAACTCGTCATTTAACATTAGGTATATCTCCTAATGCTGTCTCTCCCTCCTCCCCCCGCCCCACAACAGTCCCCGGAGTGTGATGTTCCCCTTCCTGTGTCCATGTGTTCTCATTGTTCAATTCCCATCTATAAGTGAGAACATGCGGTATTTGGTTTTTTGTCCTTGCAATGGTTTGCCGAGAATGATGGTTTCCAGCTTCATCCATGTCCCTACAAAGGACATGAACTCATCATTTTTTATGGCTGCATAGTATTCCATGGTGTATATGTGCCACATTTATCCAGTCTATCATTGTTGGACATTTGGGTTGGTTCCAAGTCTTTGCTACTGTGAATAGTGCCACAATATACATACATGTGCATGTGTCTTTATAGCAGTGTGATTTATAATCCTTTGGTAAACAACAGGTGCTGGAGAGGATGTGGATAAACAGTGTAAAACACTGTTGGTGGGACTGTAAACTAGTTCAACCATTGTGGAAGTCAGTGTGGTGATTCCTTAGGGATCTAGAACTAGAAATACCATTTGACCCAAAAATATTCTTTCTTAATATCCTTGTTCTATAATTTTTTCTACTTTAAAAATTATTTATTTTTTACTTTTTAAATGTTTTTGTTAAAAAAGACTCGCACACATTAGCTTAGGCCTACACAGGGTCAGAATCATCAATATCACTGTCTTCCACTTTTATATATTGTGCCATTGGAAGTTCTTTAGGGAAAATAACATTCATGAAGATATGTTTTATGATAATAATGTCATTTTTTGAAATACATTCTGAAGGACCTGCCTTAGGCTGTTTTACTGTTAATTTTTTCCCTATTACAAAAGGAGTACATTCTAAAATAACAACAAAACTATAGTATAGCAAATACATAAGCCAGTAACATAGTCATTTATTATCAACTATTAGTTACTATACATAATAGTACATGTTACACTTTCATAGGACTGGCAACACAATAGGTTTATTTACACCAGCGTCATTGCAAACATGTATGTAATAAGTTTTGCTAAGACATGAAGGCAGCTACAGTGTCACTAGGCAATAGAAATTTTTCAGCTTATTATCATCTTATGAGACCTCTGCTATATATGTGGTCTGTCATTGACTGAAATGCTGTTATATAGTGTATGACTACATAAATAAAAAAAATCTATAGAATCATAGAGACTCTCGTATCTATCAGTATAATCATATTTTAAATTATTTGTACTGAAGGAAAATCGCAAGATAGTAGATCTAAAGATTGCTATTATGTCTAGCCTTTCAATCTGTGAAGGCTTTGGCAAGTTAACCTGACTTTTTCAGCATTTTGTCATCTTTCAAATGGTGGTAATGCTCAGTCTGCATAAGGAACTAATGTTTCAGTTCCAATTCTGTACCAGGCACTATATTTTAATAAATATTTACAACATCTCCATGGGATACATATCATTATCTTCATGTAACAGAAAAGAAAACTAAACTTCAAAAGGAATAGGAAAAGGAAAGATCAAAGTCACAAAGCTAAGTGATAATCAAGACTTGAACCAGCGATTTCCTCTCCAATCTAGGATAAAACAATGTGTGTGATTATACTTGTAATCTATGAAGTGGTTATATAAATGTATTAATTCAAGATAATTTCTCTTTCAGCTTTCATCATTTTAAAACAAGAAAGATATTTTTAAAAATATCCCATCAAGCTTGTGGGCAGCAAATCTTAACACAAAAATTAATCCTCTAAGAGGAGAAACTCATTCTTCCTTTGCACCTCCAACTTAGTTTCCTATGATTCATTTTATTTTTTGATATGGGTTGAATTATCCCAGCAATCACTCAGACTTTCACTTATTGAATGTTTTGTGTTAAAGGAAAAAAACTATTCATTGAGATAACTTCAAAGTGTGTTTCATTCCCTTGAGAAATGAGAAAGCCTTATTCTTCTAATATAACCATGGTCACATCATGTGTTTGAAACTATTTTTTTTTTCCCCACGAGTAATTTGCTCCTCCAATTCCATTTGGTAAAATGTACTTTTTTTCTGCAACTGAATTCACAATTCCTATACTCAATATTTCATTTAATTTCTCCTTTATCTGAATTCCATCAGTATTTAGAGTTCATGGCAAATAAATAATCGTGTGTGTGTGTGTGTGTGTGTGTGTGTGTGTGTGTTTATTTCCTCTAGGGAAAAGATCGCTAATCATAAGAACACTCAATATTTGATGGTAACACTTAAGTGTTGTTTCATACTGTTACCTGGTATTTTTAAGAGTATTATTATTGCTTTTCCAATTAGATTTAAATGCCTTGAAATAAGCCAGATTTTCATTATTATCTCAAAATCTTTTAGCAACAATTGTCGTATTGCAGTTGCTTAGGCAATTCAATTAACATCATTAATTCAGCAAGATTTTATTATAATGGTTCTTTAAATTCACCACTATATTGATATAGACTCAGCTTCAATCTCTATTAATAACCTTATTTTAAAAGCTGCACATAATATTTAATAGGTTGAAGAAAGGGATGTATGGAAATAATGAAATAATGTTTTCCATTTTTTTAATTGAGTCTCTATAATCATTTCAATGAAAATATTTAAATGCTGTAAATTAGTTATTTATGAGAAGGAATAAGTGAAAAACAAATTACTTCAAGGAAAATGATTCTCCCTTAAAACCAGAGTGTATACTAGTAAGAAGTCATGATTACCTGGATGGGTATGACTAGCTTAATATAATTTTTTTCTCTTATTGTTCCACAGTTGTCCCACTGTGGAAATTCACCTGTATCACCACTCCTATTGGTACCAACCAAAGAGCAGGGTAAAGTTTCTCTTAAAATGGAAAGGTAGACTGTGTAAGTATAAGATTTCCCTGAGACTTTCTGCCAATCTGGCAAAATTCAGGTCAATAAATCTGAACCACCTCTGAGACTGGGCCCATAGAACAGCCATTGTTGGGGCCAGGTCCAAACCAGCTTTATCCTTCTATAAGTGTGCTGACCTGAATAAATTCAATCAGAAGGCTTTATTCAGTCCTAGGTGAAAAAAAATCTCTTAAAAAGTAAAAAGAATCTCTCTTAATACATCTACTCTGACACTTATCAGGGATATCAGGAGAAAAGGAATTGTTAGAATAGATAGTGATAGTGATACCACATTTTTAGAATCAGCTTATTCAGGTAAAAGGTAAGGCATTTTGCAGGGCAAACTGAAAAAGAAATTGCAGTCATTGCCTTGTTAAACCTTGGAAGAAATGAAGAATTTCAGTCTTTGGTGCTGTCAAACTGTCACCATTCATCATCCTTGAATTGGCTCTTGGCTTTAAAATAAATAAAACAAATCAGATATCCTCTTCAGAGCCCCATAATAAAGAAAGGCAACTGCCTACTGTAGCTCATCTTGATTTGGGAGTTGATAGAAAAAAAAAAAAAAAAGCAGATTTCAAGTCCTTAATACTCCCAAGACTGAAAACCACACTGAAGCCAAACAATCTCAAGAAGTTACTGAACTAGGTATTGATTGCAAACTCGGGGGCTGTTTGTTATTTGATTTTTCAATTTCCAAGGAATGAGGGGAAATTCACGTCTCTCCAGAAGAAAGCATGCTTTGGTTCCTAGAAGCAAGAGTTTACATGACTTGAGTTCATTTGAAGAGAATAATTTATATTGGCATGAATAAATAATAGCAGGGAGTTCTAACTGTCCAAACACGACATATAATACCCTGAGAAAAAAATGTGGACCATGTTGTAATGTCCTGTATTTCACATTATGAGAAACGGTAAGAACTAAATCATTTCAAAATCACCTATCTACTCAGGTTTTTAAAGCTGCATTTGTCAAACAGCATCCTGGCATCAGTTTGAGATACAGGGGCAGCTTGTGTTGTAATTAACTGTCTACTCTCTAAGCTTGTCTGAAAAGCTTGAAAATGAATGACTTACAAAGGATAACAGAATGATGTTGTGTCCTTTTATCAAGTTTCTCTTCATGAGAAAATAATAGATAAATAGCCAGTGAGTTTTTAGAAAACCATAGACCAACTTATTTGGTGTGAGAGGGAAAATTTCTGCATCTGTAATTTGTAGACAGAAACTTCCCCAGCTGCTACCAATTAAACCCTGCTCACTGCTTCTGGTAGGTATATCTCTGAACTGAGTACATTTTCAGGCTTTGTTTCCTTTTGTTCAAATTAAATCTCAAATGAACCAACTCCTCTGAATTAACGTAATAGCAGTTGAGTATTGGGTGCTGTCTCCCTTGAGTTTCTTCATCTACAGATAAGACTTTTGCATGTCAGGGTTTATTAAGAATACTTATGTACTAAATGCAGAAATGAAGATTTAAATTCTAATGAATATACTTTAATTCTAAGGTTGAAAGATATCTGAACTGGAGAGTGATTAAAACTAGCTTTTATTTCAGTAAATGACCAAACAAAAGAGGGCATAGCCCAAAAGAAAGTGTATGGGCCAGAAGTGAGGAAGTATTAGTCCTGGTTTCTTGTGCCATATGTTGGAGGTGTTATGTCTAGTAGTGGAGAGTCAACGAATAATTTAAAATGAAGCATTTAGAAACAGAAAAGTGTAAATAAACATACTCTGACTTTCTGGGACATTAGAGAAATTCATTTCAATATTTAGAGAATTTTGCTAATTAACACCATATCCTTTATTATAAAATATTATTCCTCCTGAGTCTTACATTTAGACAAGATTTATCTTACAGGCACAAAATTTGGTGTTTGAAATAAATTACAGTGTCTATGGAAACTTCTCAGGTTATGCTACTTTTATGTCTTGTAACTTCTATGTCAGGTAAGAAATTTGAGGCTTTGTTCAAATATTTCCTCTTTCCAAACTGCAGTAAGTTCCTTAAATGACTATTACACTGGAATAATGTCCTAAAAATAATGCTTTATTTCATTCTAACTAATAAGGATGGTTAGATATGGAAGTCTATATTGTGTTCTAAACAAAAGCTCTGTCGTAGCAATTTATTTATTGGATGGTAGGAAGGCTTCAGCACAATTAGTTTTTGGCATTATTTTGACTGAATCAAATTTCTATAAGGTTTTTTTTTATAATTTCTGTCTTCAGTTCAATCTGTATTAAAATTTTCAAGTGAAAATAATATTTCTCACCCAAACTGGTAGTGTTTGGCCTTGTAATATACATTGAATTTACAAATCACATTTAATTCTTGAGCCTTCTAAGTACATCATAGAAAATTTATTTTGCAAGAAAACTTGGAATGGTTGTTCCAATACAATGAATCTAATGTAAATGTTTCTGGTGAAAATACATATGTAAGTTTTTAGAGATATTATTGTTTCCCTGGAGCACATTTATTATAGTCTTTTGAGTTCTAGAAATTTTCAGTGCCTTACATTGTAAAGGAAGATTAGACATAACTGGTTTTATTTTTTACTACTGTATAAAATAGTTTACTGAGCTCTGTATAAATACACAGTGTCTTTTTGACAGCATATTTTGCTTTTACTGATCATGTATTTTGCACACAAAGCCTTTAAGAATAATAGGTTCTTCAGACTGAGCATGGGAAGCAAGCTCTCCATCTGCCTTGCAAGTAGCTGTGATAAAATGTCAGCAGACATCACCAATATTTGATGACTTCTCATCTGTGCTTCGCAAGGTCATTTCACTCCAACAAACATTTATTGGAATCTTACTCTATAGAAAGGTATACTTTATCTAGGTTATTCTTAGTTTCTAGTCTTATGCTCTATCAAATTCTAAAGTAGCCCAGTGGTGGAGACGCCTTGTGTGGCAGAGGAGGAAGCAATCATGACATCTAAATCTGAATTCTCACACCAAAGCAGGGAAATCCAATGTAGGACCCTCCATTTTCAAAGGGTCCTACGAAGCAAATCTGGATAACTGTGAAAATGTGGGATTATATTATACTAGTTGTCCAAAAAGGACAATATTTCATTTCCAATTTTTGGCTGTATATGCTGTTTTGGATACTTTGGACTGATGTATAAAATATGAAATCCCTCATGGTTACAGTGCTTGTGAAAAACCTAGAGGCTCCCATTTATTATTTTTCTTAAAGGTTTTGCTACTTGCTGTTTCCACTGATAAAGCATAAAGGCCTAATGAGCAGTTTCTCTTGTATCTTCAGGATCTTTAAAACAAGAATGAGTTTCAGAAGTGCAAAGAGAGTGAACAAAAAGAGATGAGCGAAAGAGAAACCCGAGAAAGACTATTTATCCATCTTACGACAAGTTCTTATGAAGTGACCCATTCATGTGAACAAGGGCCTAACGATTGCCAATTCTCACTGAGTGTCAGTTTTAAGTGGACGGAACATAGGATAAATGAATAGCCTACCATATCCATAATTTGGGCTGGAGCAATCCTTTATGTTGAATTAAACCAACTAATCCTATATTAAACTAAGACCTTCTCTGTGCAAGCAACTCTGGTAGATATTATAATTAGATATCCATTTATTAAGGAAAATTCCTTAAAAACTCAGAACAGTTGAAAATAGAGCTCAAATTATAACTATACATTTATCTTTAATCCTTCTTACTTGGACAGCAGATAAAGCTTACAAGAAACAAAACTAAACACCAGTTGCCCTGTGGTTTCCAGAGATTAAGTACATAGACTATTCTTAAAGGTTTATATTTATTTGATTATATTTACTATTTATTTTTTATCTTATATTTATTTACTTTATATATTATATATATTTATATTTATATTGTTCCATTGTAAGCCAGTTGTTTAACACATGGTGATTTTTAAAAATAATTGGCATTTTACATATTGCATTTTAGAGTGTTTATAATGAGAATGAATGTCCCTGAATTATGAGTGAGTCTAGCCTCTGATCAACAAGCCATAGCCTGGAAAACATGTGAATGGCTAATAGAATTCTACATATGATGTTTTAATTTGCCAAATGGGTGAAAACACTCTGGGATTTCAGGAAACAGAAAATTCCAAAATAAATCATTAATTCAATGTTTTTTCTTTGAATATGGCTTTCTCTAGAAAATATGGCTTCCTCTAGAAAAACATTAATCCAAACTTTTGAAAGTTCCAAATACAGGGCAAATAAATACATTGAATATAGCAAAAGTACATTATTGTTGGATTATTTATTTTAAAATTAAACTGACAAATTATAATTGTATATATTTATGGGGTACAAAGTGGTGTTACGCTTATGAATACAATGTGAAATAATTGCATCAAACTAATTAGCATATTCATAATCTCAAATACTTATTTCTGTGGTAAAAACATTTGAAATTTACTCTCTCAGCAATTTTGAAATGTACCTTATTTACTATATTTGCCACATGATGAAACCTATCTCAAATAAAAAATCTATTCCCCCTGTCTATTTGAGGCTTTGTACCCTTTGACCATTATTTCCTCATTGACTCAACCCACCAGCCCTCGGTAGCCACGATTTTACTCTCTGCTTTTTTTACTTTGATTGTTTTAGATTCCATGTGTAAGTCCGATCATGAATACTTGTCTTTCTGTGCCTGACTTATTTTACTTAGCATAAAGTTCCCATGTTTATTTTCATTGTAAAGGATTAGTGATCAACCAACAATATGAGTGGTCTTTCTCCCAAAGACCTAATGTCCTGAGGGCAGAGGTGAAAATGAGAAATGACAAAAAGTAGGATTTCTACCTAGAGGATCCAAGATAGCTTAAAAAAGAAGGTATTATGTTTATATTTCAAGGTGTTTTTAGTTGATACATAATAATTGTACATATTTATGCGAGATGTAATATTTTCATATATCCATACAATGTGTAATGATCGAATCAAGCTATTAGGATACCCATCACCTCAAACATTTTTCATTTCTTTGTGTTGAGAACATTTCAAATCTTCTCTTCTAGGAATTATTTTAACAGAAATTTGACTTAAAGAGTTTCAGACAGGTAATAATTTTGAAAAGAACCTGCAATCACCTATAACAATCAGGTGTGTAAGGAATATATTCTCAGAACAGAGGGCAGCTGCTGCAGGCTGGTGAAGGGGTGAGCGCACAGCACAAACACATCAGCTCTGTGGCTGGAAGCCAAAAGAGCTGGATGAGTTGGAGATAGATGGAGCTGGCAGGTGCAGAAGCTGCAAGTGAGGTTGGGAGATTCGTTACAATAAACAAAGAAGTAAATTGAGCAAATTGTGTGTGTGCGTGTGTGTGTGTGACAAAGAGGATAAAGTGAGTAGATTTCTCACTGTCAGAGAAGAGATTTACAAACATGGGTAGAGAGAAAGAATCCTATGAAATTTAAATAAGAGGTATCAGTATGAATTATTTGTGTGCAAATACTCAGCTAGACATAGAACTATATATAGAGATAGGTATATGTAGGTGTATGAATATAGACAGTTATGTCTCTGTATGTGTATGACTATAGAGAAATATGTATATGTAGGTGTATGAATATATGTACATGTATTTCCCATTCTGTTTTCTTAGAAGTCTTTGAAGCAATGACATCCCAATAGCAATGAATACATCGAGGACCCAGATCTTGGTGACTGGATACCATCCTCCATTAATAGGAGTCAGAAATTCTTAGAAAAATAGCTAATTCCAGGGCTGGAGTGAGGCAAAACCAAGAGGAGCCTGAAACATCTTGTGCCTGATAAGAAAATGCAAATGGACATAGGCATCAGCTTTCAGGGGCCAAACCTGTGACAATTTGCATCAAAATAATGAGAGAAATGAATTACTGACCAATTGAAAAAAATAGGAATTTATAAATCTACACTAGCATAAAGAAATAATAAATAAATGAATGAACAAATAAGAAGGGAAAACTCTCCCTTACAATAGAATGACAACCAATTCATAAAGACAGAAGGATAAAAATGAAAAATTACGCATTTGACAGTCATTGTAGACCGGCAGCTGGTTCAGGTGAAAGTCATCAAGGGAGGCTAAGGCTGGTTGGAGGCTCAATAAGTACAAGAGTAATGCAAAATTATAATTTCCGCACATAGAAAATTAATTAACTACAAAGGGTTTTGCTCTTAAGTCCTGATTGGATGAGGTCCATCCACATTACCAAGGGCAAGCTCCTTTTTTAAAGTCAACTGATTGTAATAATAGTCACATCTAAATAATACCTTCACAGCAGCTGGACTAGTGTTTGACAAAAAAAGAAAAACCAAACAAAAACAAAGAAACAGGCACCATAGTCCAGCCAAATTTACACATAAAATTATATTACACTCAGTATCATCTAGAAACTTTTAAAATTCTTAGCAAATCATTTTCAAAAAGAACATATGAAAACATGAAGATAGCCATTTAGAAAGTTCATATCCAAAGTGTTGCACATCTTTCTAAAACATACATATATATATATATATATATATATGCAAAACTCCAAAACATATCCAAAATTATGCCCAGGAGTCTATTACATATTTATAGAATTTATTCAAATATATATGTAATGATTGGGTTTAACTACCCTTTCCCTAACTTTTTAACCCTAGAAGACTTAAAAGAAGTCTTTTTTTAAGAGTAAGTTAGTTGGGAAGAAGAAGGAGAGAAATTTGCCCAAAAAAGGTCCAGAAAGGAGAAAGAAAAAGATAAAACACAGGTAAAATAAAGGAGATTTTTTTTATTTAAATATATACAAATAGTGACTCCAGCCAAATTAAAAACAAAGATTAAGATAGCATAACTAGTTAGAGTTAATTTGATATACAACATCCTGGACAATTTGGGTTTGTCCAGAGTCATACTGCTTAAAAAGAAATACCAACTTTGTAAGCAGTAACAGAAATAGACTCTATGAAGAAACTTCAGCGCATGGTACAATTCTAAAAGATCATATGTGTAGAAAAATTGGAGACCTAAACATATCATAAATCTAGGGAAGTTCCCAAAACAGACATAAATTCTCTGCATTAAAAGCACAAACACTAGTCTCTTCATGTTGCAAGCCTCTCTCTCCTTCCTCTTGTTCTCCCGCTAACCCTGTTTATCTCTGCCATACATGCATTCATTTTAAGTTAATGAGGTTGGAAAGAAATCATACAGTGAGCATTTGAGGGTAAAAAGGCAGGAAGCATCAGATTAATTCACCATAAAGATCAGCCACATCTGTCCACAGCCTTGGCATCTTTCGTTCTTACACATAGAAAAATATCATTGTAATTTCTACAAACTAATTGGGTTGGCTTAATCCTAGAAAGCAGCTCTTGTTTCTTTAAATAGGTTAAAGTGGTTGAAATTTTAAGCTTTTATAGAATAATTTGAATATTTTACTTGTGAAAGTGGCTTCTCTAGAAGGCTCATATAATTATATCTTACTAGTAAAAATGTAAAAATGTAAAGTCTCTTGAGCTAACACTTCAGAATTTAACTTTGAAAGCCAGGACTTAAAGTCAGAAAATATTCCTTATAAATTAGTAACAGTTCTGAGAGAAGTTATAAACAAGAGACAAATTAGATATTGGGCATAAATGGAAGCATAGCTCAAGACCTCCGTGGTTTGTCTTCCTGGCGGTGGTTGTAAGATTGAGAGCACACTTTATTTAGTCCTGCAGAGTTTAAAATAGCATGCACCTAACTGTTCAATAGAAGTTTTCTTATAACACTGGTAGGTTGTAAATAATTAAGATAGTACCATCCTAGATAATAATGTTGTTCAAAATAGGCTCATCAACTGACTTCCTTCAACTCATTTAGTTTGACCATGTAAAATAGGCTGGATGTGTAAGTAACTTTTTTTTTTTTTAATTATACTTTAAGTTCTACGGTACATGTGCACAACGTGCAGGTTTGTTACATATGTGTACATGTGCCATGTTGGTGTGCTGCACCCATTAACTCGTCATTTACATTAGGTATATCTCCTAATGCTATCCCTCCCCTCTCCCACCACCCCACAACAGGCCCTGGTGGGTGATGTTCCCTTTCCTGTGTCCACGTGTTCTCATTGTTCAATTCCCACATATGAGTGAGAACATGCGGTGTTTGGTTTTTTGTCCTTGCCATAGTTTGCTGAGAATGATGGTTTCCAGTTTCATCCATGTCCCTACAAAGGACATGAACTCATCATTTTTTATGGCCGCATAGTATTCCATGGTGTATATGTGCCACATTTTCTTAATCCAGTCTATCATTGTTGGACATTTGGGTTGGTTCCAAGTCTTTGCTATTGTGAATAGTGCCACAATAAACATACATGTGCATGTGTCTTTATAGCAGCATGATTTAAAATCCTCTGGGTATATACCCAGTAATGGGATGGCTGGGTCAACTGGTATTTCTAGTTCTAGATCCTGGAGGAATCACCACACTGTCTTCCACAATGGTTGAACTAGTTTACAGTCCACCAACAGTGTAAAAGTGTTCCTATTTCTCCACATCCTCTCCAGCACCTGTTGTTTTCTGACTTTTTAATGATCATCACTCTAACTGAAGTGAGATGGTATCTCATTGTGGTTTTGATTTGCATTTCTCTGATGGCCAGTGATGATGAGCATTTTTTCATGTGTCTGTTGGTTGCATAAATGACTTATTTTGAGAAGTGTCTGTTCATATCCTTTGCTCACTTGTTGATGGGGTTGTTTGTTTTTTCTTGTATATTTGTTTGAGTTCTTTGTAGATTCTGGATATTAGCCTTATGTCTGATGAGTAGATTGCAAAAATTTTCTCGCATTCTCTAGGTTGCCTGTTCACTTCCATGGTAGTTTCTTTTGCTGTGAAGAATCTCTTTAGTTTAATTAGATCCCATTTGTCAATTTTGGCTTTTGTTGCCATTGCTTTTGGTGTTTTAGACATGAAGTCCTTGCTCATGCCTATGTCCTGAATGGTATTGCCTAGGTTTTATTCTAGGGTTTTTATGATTTTAGGTCTAGCACTTAAGTCTTTAATCCATCTTGAATTAATTTTTGTATAAGGTGTAAGGAAGGGATTCAGTTTCAGCTTTCTACATATGGCTAGCCAGTTTTCCCAGCACCATTTATTAAATAGGGAATCCTTTCCCAATTTCTTGTTTTTGTCAGGTTTGTCAAAGATCAGATAGTTGTAGATGTGTGGTATTATTTCTGAGGGCTCTGTTCTGTTCCATTGGACTGTATTTCTGTTTTGGTACCAGAACGATGCTTTTTGGTTACTGCAACCATGTAGTATAGTTTGAAGTCAGGTAGCGTGATGCCTCCAGCTTTGTGCTTTTGACGTAGGATTGACTTGGCGATGCGGCCTCTTTCTTGGTTCCACGTGAACTTTAAAGTAGTTTCTTCCAATTCTATGAAGAAAGCCATTGGTAGCTTGATGGGGATGGCATTGAATCTATAAATTACCTTGGGCAGTATGGCCATTTTCATGATATTGATTCTTCCTACCCATGAGCATGGAATGTTCTTCCATTTGTTTGTATCCTCTTTTATTTCATTGAGCAGTGGTTTGTAGTTCTCCTTGAAGAGGTCCTTCACATCCCTTGTAAGTTGGATTCCTTGGTATTTTATTCTCTTTGAAGCAATTGTGAATGGGACTTCACTCATGATTTGGCTGTTTGTCTGTTATTGGTGTATAGGAATGCTTGTGATTTTTGCACATTGATTTTGTATCCTGAGACTTGGCTGAAGTTGCTTACCAGCTTAAGATTTTGGGCTGAGATGATGGGGTTTTCTAGATATACAATCATGTCATCTGCAAACAGGGACAACTTGTCTTCCTCTTTTCCTAATTGAATACCGTTTATTTCTTTCTCTTGCCTGATTGACCTGGCCATAATTTCCAGCACTATATTGGAGTGGTGAGAGTGGGCATCCCTGTGTTGTGCCAGTTTTCAAACGGAATGCTTCCAGTTTTTGCCCATTCAGTATGATATTGACTACAAGCCTCCAGTAACCAAAACAGCATGGTATTGGTACCAAAACAGAGATATAGACCAATGGAACAGAACAGAAGCCTCAGAAATAACACCACACATCTACAACCATCTGATCTTTGACAAACCTGACAAAAACAACAAATGGTGAAAGGATTCCCTATTTAATAAATGGTGCTGGGAAAACTGGCTAGCCATATGTAGAAAGCTGAAACTGGATCCCTTCCTTACACCTTACATGAAAATTAATTCAAGATGGATTGAAGACTTAAATGTTAGACCTAAAACCCTAAAAACCCTAGAAGAAAACCTAGGTGATACCATTCAGGACATAGGCCTGGGCAAGGACTTCATGACTAAAACACCAAAAGCAATGACAACAAAAGCCAAAATTGACAAATGAGATCTAATTAAACTAAAGAACTTCTGCACAGCAAATGAAACTACCATCAGGGTGAACAGGTAACCTACAGAATGGGAGAAAATTTTTGCAATCTACTCATCTGACAAAGGGCTAATATCCAGAATCTACAAAGAACTTAAACAAATTTACAAGAAAAAAACAAACAAGCCCATCAAAAAGTGGGCAAAGGATATGAAAAGACACTTCTCAAAAAAAAGACATTTATGCAGCCAACAGACACATGGTAAAATGCTCATCATCACTGGCCATCAGAGAAATGCAAATCAAAATCACAATGAGATACCATCTCACACCAGTTAGAATGTTGATCATTGAAAAGTCAGGAAACAACAGATGCTGGAGAGGATGTGGAGAAATAGGAACACTTTTACACTGTTGGTGGGACTGTAAACTAGTTCAACCATTGTGGAAGACAGTGTGGCGATTTCTCAAGGTTCTAGAACTAGAAATACCATGTGACCCAGCGATCCCATGACTGCGTATATACCCAAAGGATTATAAATCATGCTGCTATAAAGACACATGCACACGTATGTTTATTGTGGCACTATTCACAATAGCAAAGACTTGGAACCAACCCAAATGTCCATCAATGACAGACTGGATTAAGAAAATGTGGCACATACACACCATGGAATACTTATGCAGCCATAAAAAAGGATGAGTTCATTTCCTTTGCACGGACATGGATGAAGCTGGAAACCATCATTCTCAGCAAAGTATCACAAGGACAGAAAACCAAACACCACATGTTCTCACTCATAGATGAGAAATGAACAATGAGAACACTTGGACACAGGGCGGGGAACATCACACACCGGGCCTATCGTAGGGTGTGGAGCTGGGGGAGGGATCGCATTAGGAGAAATACCTAATGTAAATGATGAGTTAATGGGTGCAGCAAACCAACATGGCACATGTATACCTATGTATCAAACCTGCACATTGTGCACATGTACCCTAGAACTTAAAGTATAATAATAATAAAAAATTGGTTAAACCATACTAACCACTATTATCTTTGTCTCCAAGAATCACTGATGCATTACACATGAAATTAAAGCATAGATTTATTAAGTAGTTTTAAAAATGTATTGTGCTGAGTATTGGTGAAGAAGAAATAAAGGATGGAAGTAAACTTATTGGTTCTTTTCATGACCCAAAGCTTGAAGTTCTATGGAAATCACCAGAAAAACTCCTCAGGCAAACCCAAATTTCCCCTTTTCAGTGGAAAAGCAGGTGTAACAGTCTTATGTCAACCCAATTCACCTATGCAAGTTTGCTGGCTCTTCCTGAATCCTGTCTTCTTTTTCGTTTAGTGCATCTCATTAACTTTCTCATTCCATTAGGTGGTACTGGATTCATTACTGCCTTGCTGTGTCATCTTGGTTGTCACCTATTTCGAAGTGCTTTCTCTTAAATGTATAGAATATTAACTCTGTGTTTGTTCTACGTATGATGTGAGTGGCAGAGAGTAGATAAAACATACCAAGTTCTTGGAGACTAGGTTTTAGTATCATTATTGAGGTAGCATTATTTGATAGGTCATCCAGCTTAAACACAGAGTAGACTACTGCAGATTTTTCCATGTGTTAGCAACCTACTTGGAATGATTGAGATGACATTTATGTTTGACTGACTTGTAGAGTCTGGCCTTAGGGACTGTTTCGAAAAGAGTTCGTTTAATTGAAATTTCTGTGTTATGATTTCCCATGTCGAAGCAACTAAGTTCATACTCACTGGTAGTTGTTGAGTTTAGAAAAAACAAAATGTTTGAGTCCTTACAGTATACATGTGGCTGTGAACATCAGTCTGCCAAAAAAGCTCTGAGCAGCATGAAACACAGACCCTTACTTGTGCAGGAAAAACTGCCAGACAGAAAGAGAGTTATTTGAAATATCAGGGTTTTATGCATTGGTTCTTTTTGCCTTAAGGGAAAGAAGCGGATGTAAAGACATCTGGAAAGCTTTCATAAAGTGAGATTTTACTTATCTACCTCTGGGTAGATAGTTTTAATTTCCAAACTCTTTAACTGTAAGGGGAATACATTTGCTCATCACTCTATGGAGTATTGTAGGAAAGAGAGAGGGCAAGACCTATTACAAATAGCAGCCCAGTGTGACTGTGTCTTCCACATGTTGAAATTAAAGATTTTTTTTTTAACTGGAGAATGTAAGGGTACCTAAGAGACTTCTTTATGTAGTAGTGGATATTAAACTTAAGCCCTTTGTCCATTCTGTAGTGTGAATTGGAGAACATTTTCTGTTTTTCCATCTGCATCTGTTTGCTGTGATAGATCATTGACATTACTTCAATAAAAAGAAATAATATCTTTTTAAAATACAACAAGGAAAATAAAGGATTGCAGTGGGACTAGCAATTAGGACATGTGGTATAAGGGTTCCTCTTCCTTTTAACTCTTCACTTTTTTTTTTTTTTGTATCTGAGTATTTTACTTTTGTGCTAATTTGAGAATTTGTGCTTGATTTTGTGTGTGTGTGTGTGACTCTTCTTTGATTGATAATATCAAGCTTTACAACTTTTGCAACTGAATTACAGATTCATTTGTAGAAATGTGTGTGCTGAGAACTATTGGACTAGACTAGAGGTTTTCAAAACACTGGTATAAGAAGTAAAGATCAGAAAGTGTGAGAAAAAAATTTCTTTGATGAACAGACATTGTAAGAAAGAAGCTTCAGTTGTTGAGTGAACACCTTGCATGCTGGCTCCTATTGTTTATGGGAAGAATTCCTGACAAAACTGGAAAAAATCAGAAAATATATGCATGGAATTTTAACAAGATAGATTTTGAAGTGCTTTTGAAGATAAGAGTTATTTAGGAATAATATAGACTGCAAAAAAAAAATCTGAAGGTGAACTTTAACTTAGTACAAGTGGCTTGGAAATGATAGTGTGTATTCTGGAAATATATATCTGAAACAAGTTTCCTACTTTCCAAGCCCTTACAAACTTCAGTCATTCTACCTAGAATTATGACTAGTCATTCCCTAATTATATGCAAAAAATAAAATAGAATACAGAACTGCTAAGCCTTATAGCTTGAGTTTCTAAAATGATCTGGGCTGTTTTAATAGAATGTTAGAATATTTATTGCCATGAATAAGCATCTGTTGGTTTGACCTCTCTACTGTTGATCAAATTCCTTATTTTCTTCAGGAAAACCTTCTCTCTCTCTTCTTGGCTGTTGGTTTTCTTTAGTTATTGAGCATTTTAGTTGTAGAGGAGGAGGAGAATCTTCAAAGATATTTCTCTGCCAGGATATCAACAGCTTAAAAGAAGCTACATTGTTTAGAAATTTCTTGATGGATTGGTCTCAAGAAATCCTGAGTTTACAGAATTGTTTCAAGTTAAAACTGCTATTGTGAAAATGGTTTGCATACGTTAATTAATTTCTTTTGATTTTAATTTTCAGTAGTGTGAACTTTATACAATTAAGTTATGACTCCTTTACTATTTATATGAACTGCAGTGCTTTGTAGTATCTATTCCTCATGGAGGAACAATTTACAGATGGCCTATGTATTGTGATTTGCTGTAATGGTATCTTTTTCTTTAATATGGGACTAGCAATAACTGTTTCAAGAAGTAGATAGAAATATGCAACAAGAAAGTTTTTAGGCACCACACCCTGCTTTGGCTGATTTTCTGCTCCTGCCTCCTTACAGGAAATTTAGACTTATTTTGTGTGGATGGCAGAAAAGCAAAAGACAGAAATAGTTCTCTCTGAGAAGCAAAAAGGAAAACAGTGTCTGACGTATAGGAGCTCTTCAATTTCTCCTTTGGAGGCCAAGAGAGAAAAGGAAGAAAGAACATAGGAGGAAAGAGAAAATACACATGAGATCTCTTACTTCACCAATGTAGGTGACTTTTGTTTCCATACTCCTTAATTGTAATAAGAATTATCTTAGTTAATTATGTTCTGTATTGTTGGAGGAGAAAAGGTCACTCAAGTCTAGTTTTATATGTATAAGACAATTTACATATTCTTTTCTCATCTGTCCCTAAACTTAAGCATAATTTTGAATTTTATATGTAGTTTTTGTTTTATGTTAAAAAGAAGTAAATAATACATATGAAATAAATTGCTCTTCATTTTAATTGGCATTGTCAATTTTGTTCTGAATTAGCCAACACATTAATGATATATCTTTTAATATCTTATTACTTGGAAACTTACAAATTACTTGCGGAAAGTATTTCAGAATTATAGGTGAAATGATTTTGTGGCATACTGAAATAAATTTTGACAATTGAAAAAAATCTTTGTTATAAGTCAGTTGCAACCCTATATGAAGATTGAAAAATACTGCCTTATAGATACGCAGATGTGGTGACAGTAGCAGAGGTGACATAGAATAGCATATACCTATCTAGTCATTTAAAGGAGATAGTTTCATTGATTCTAGGTAGATTTGTTCTTCTGTTAAATTGTTTTTTCTTTCCATATAAATGTTGTAGATTATGTTCGTTTAGTTTCTAGAAAGGACAATAATGGCTGCATATCTCACTTAGATTGTTTATGTTTTGGAAGCCACATTTTGAAGAGGGGTGATCCATCTCACTTTTAAAAACAGTCTTGTTTGTTCTCCCTGCAGCAATCAGTTTATATCACTAGGGGTCAGTCTGCATGAACAGATGTCCATATATGTCATGGTTTTAGGACAGTGTTATCTCATTTCATGTAGTGTTTTTTCATTTGGGGATATGGACACTTAAATAGTAATATACAGCTTCTTGCAGCTTGAATTTTCTAGCTATACTCTTGACAGGACATTTCTCCAAGGATTTCCGTATGTAGTTCAAACTGTTCTTTTCCCTTAGCTGCCTGATTTCTTTCTGTCTGATGTCAGTTGAGAGCCTTCATCTAATTTAATATGCAGGAACAAAAGAATGGCTAATAGCAACGACAGGATCATAGTCAGGGTATTTTCAAAGCCTTTGTGAATGGACTGAAGGTGACAATTGCTCCCGGAATGACTGGATTTGGGGTATGTCTGACACATTGGAGTTATAGAGGAGGGTGACATTGCAACTATGATGCCTTATCTAACTGCTGGTTTCTATTATTTTCTTTCATGTTCCCTCTGCCTCCTGGAAGACATGGAAGTCTATCTTCACCATGCACCATAAGTTTTTCTTGGGCAGGTATGGCATCTTAACAGTCCTTATTTTTCCAGTATTTAGCACAATGTTTGGCATATAGTCGATAGTGATCATCTTTTCTTAGTTGAACTGAACTTGGTAAATGCTAATATGCCAGAATGACCTACTATGTAGTTACTTTTATTGGCAGATAAATGTTACACATTAATGGATATGCCCATGTAACAATAGCCAAAAATAGAATGACCCACTCTACTTTTTCTTTATAAGGATGGAAAAGAATGTACATAGTTTATAAGTAATTGGCATTTGGAGCTCATATGTAGCCAATAATTGTTCTAAGAAGAATGCCTTCTAATGATTATTATTATTTTTTGGCTTATAAGCAACAGAAATTTATTTCTTAGAGTTCTAGAGGCTGGAAATTCCAAGATCAGTTTGCCAGCATCTTTGGGTTCTGGTGAGGGCCTTCTTTCTTCATAGAAGTGTCTCACTGCAGTCTCACATGAATGCCTTCTAATTTTTAGGCAAAACTCAGAGAAATATTCTCATGTCTTAAACTAGAAAAGGCATTCTTGTTAGTTTACAAGCAGTAAGTAGTTTTCTGAATAAAAGTCTTTTCTGTTTGTTCTGATTAATGTTAAGTTTAACACTACATTCGTCATGTTAGAAAATTAGTTTAAAATCATAGAATCCATCTTTAGGAACTGGAAATAACTTATTATTTATGTAGCTCACATCATTGTGTTGGTAGAAAACGTTTTCACTTTTCAACAGAATGAGCATGAGAGTTTTTTTGAAGGCTCATGGCTTTAGTAATTATACTTAATGATATCTTACATGCATAAATTATTATATATATAAAAGATACTGTAGTAAATTATACACTATATTAGGCTGTGATCAAAGATGAGGTTCAATTTGTGACCACTGGGAGTCACTGTGTAGCTGTCACAGCTAAGAAGGCCCCCACACCATCCACACAAGCTTGCTGGGCTACTGGGTAGATAACACGCTCATCTCTTTCTCCCAACCTCTGGCATTTATCCATTTGCCAACTGGTAGTTATTAAGTACCCACAGAGAGCTGGGTGCTGTGTTAAATGAGGAAACACAGTGAGAACAAGCTGCCTATGTAGCTAGCCACGCCCCCCATCAAAGCTCTTTAAAACTCCTTTACGACTTGGTTTCAGTATTCTGGTACATTTATTTATGAAAAATCATCTTTCCTGCTAGAGATCTTTAAGAGATACATATGTGTTTTTATTTTATCTTGTAGTTGTTTAACATATTGGCCGATATATAATAAATCCTTAAGACACATTTGTTGAGTGACTAGATGCTATGCCAGTTATTTCCTCTAGTTCTTAGATTTGGTTGCTATTTCTTCTTAATTGCATTACCACTTAGTTATTGCAACTTACCCTGCATCTTTATCCTCTAATGATGTTGTAATATGAAATAGAAATAGGTGAACAATTTTCTTTCATGTCAATTATTTTTCCTCCTTTATTCTGCCGTAACAATTTAGGAGTCTTGTTTATATCACATCAAAAATGAATGACATCAGTTTTCAGTGACAACAAAAACAGCCTCACTTCTGTAAGTGGGGACTAGAATTGAACAATGTATACAAAAATGCGCATGGTATTTGAAAACAGCATTAGTTATTGGAAAGAGAAATAAGTTCATAAGAGAGAAATTTACATTTTCATTTCATATCTTTCACCGATGAATAATTTCAATATAAAGGATTGTGTTACTGCTCACTGCTTCCCTTTCTCCATTTGTAAAATCCATTTAATGCCTATTAAATGCCAGATAGAGACCAGGCTATGTACTAGGTATTGCGGAGAGTACAAAGATAATTTAACAGAGCATAATGCCTTATGGGGCTGACTGTACAATGTAAAAGAAATATATAAAACAAACTGAACTTCTAAGGCAGTATTTAAGTGCCAAATAAGTGGAAGAGACTATAGAAATTTAGATATGTGATTCCATTTAGCTTAGATCTGTCATGATTGCCTTTGGAAGAAGTCGATTTTGCTTTTGGCTTTAAAGTATCAAGACACTCCATTTGCTGGAATAGACAGCAGGGGGCATTTTGGGGATAGTTGTTCAGGGATGTTTTGGCAATAATGAGTACACCTTATGTCTGAGGAGAAGAACATGTATAGGAGAAAGTACAGAAAAGTTTTAAAGAAGTGAAGAGTTTACTTAATAAAAATCTTGAATATATTTTTAATCTTGAGTTTAGGGACCATAATGGATTATTCTTAAAATTGGGTTTTGAAGGTCACACCTCATTTGATATCCTACTCCTCTTGCTGGAACAATTGGTTCTTAGTAGGTACCGCATCTGGAGTTACTGTGTCCAGTAGCTTTTTCCTGAGGTACTAATGGTACAAATCCAGATATTGCCAGAGGTCTCGATTTTCTTGCAAAAGGGTTGCATTTCATCCAAAGAGCCACTGCCTTTGAGTGGGCACCTCTGGAACATTTGAGATCTGAAAATAACCTACTGTTTGGGCACCCAATTTGTTACAAAGAGAGCGAAGAGCTCCAAGTCTTATCCTGGATTTTCAGCTTCCCCTTTGGCTTCTATTAAAAAGTGTTCTCCAGGAAAACTTTCTGCCAGACTAAGCACCACAGATGCTGAGCTTGTATGATAAAACACTGGGGTGATTGAGGATAAACTAATGGCAGGAAAAGTTGCTTGTTAATTAATTAATTTAGATTTACATCTCTATTGTAACTATTAACTAGCAATGTGCACTTTAGGTAAAAATACAATTCTACTCCTTTTCTATTTACGTTCTTCTTACCTTCCCTCCTTCAAAGGACTGCCAATTCAGGGGAACAACACTTAATTCCCGTAACTGAGAATCAACATTTGTTCCCATAACTGCAGAAAGACTTCTGTTCCTGTTAATGCCAATGGATTTTTAGTCCCATTAAGGGAAATAGCTCTTTATTTTCGTTAATGTTGTAGAATGAGAAGGCTGGAAGCTCACAGGTAATAAAGACCAGATAAACCGATTCAAAGAAGAAAACCATAAAGAAAACAATTGATTCATGGTAATGATTTTTTGCTTGTCCAAAAAGTCTCTATAATTATTTTTTTCTCCCATGGAAGTGATACTGAAGAAACTTATAGAAAATGTACGTGTGTGTGTGTGCACGTGTGTGTGTATGTCTGATTTTAGGCTGTTTATTTTATGAATTATTTTACATACTCTGATCTCTTGTTTAAAAAGCACGTTGTTAAAGCTACAAAAGGAGACCAGTCACAACTTTTAACTAACAACTGGAAGGTAAATAGAGTATACAAAAACACCTTGCTTTTCATTCAAAGGACTGATAAGAAACTGCTAATCCTATGTGTATCTCAGGCTTGTAGTATAATTGGGGAAAAAATTCTCAACAGGTATATATTATTTAATTCAATAGATATTTGTACAGATGTTTCTATTTATTTTGGAAAAATAATATCAATAAATAAATTGTAATAAATTGGTCCCTAAGTAATTTCATGCAAATGTATTTAAAAAATTATTATGTGATTGTACCGAAATAGTTTCTTATGATAAAGATAACAGGAATTTTTTGGTTAATTAACTTTTTAAATATTACAAATAACCTTTACATATATAAAATATAAATGATATTTAGTAAGCCTGGATTTTTCATGTATCAGGTTCTCTTAAAATTGGTCAAATAGGCAAATTTATTTTATTTGGTATGGGGAATCTCTTTTATTTGTTTTGAAGCACCTATAGCTTTTCTTTAAAATGTTGCCAAAAATCATATTATTGGTGAGCTTGGCCTATTGAACTACAAGAACAGAGCAGATATACAAGCCATTAAAACAAATTAAAATTAAACAATTTGGTCAGTCATGAGCTGAATATATTTTTCAAAACGCAGTTATTTGCAAGAATTTTCACTTTAAATATAAGTTGTGGATGGTGTGAGGCCAAAACTCTGTAAAATATAGCTATAATACACAATTCAAAAAATCAAATGGGCCAGGTGTGGTGGCTCATGCCTGTAATCCCAGCACTTTGGGAGGCAGAGGTGGGCGGATCACTAGGTCAGGAGTTTGAGACCAGCCTGGTCAACATGGTGAAACCCTGTCTGTACTAAAAATACAAAAATTAGCTGGGCATGGTGGTGGTCGCCTGTTAATCCCAGCTACTGGGGAGACTGAGGCAGGAGAATCGTTTGAACCCAGGAGGTTGAGGTTGCAGTGAGCTGAGATCCCGCCATTGCACTCCAGCCTGGGCAACATGGTGAGACTCCGTCTCAAAAAATAAATAAATAAAATAAAATAAATCAAATGAACGAATGTGACAAATCTGTGAAGTTATTGAACCAAAGTATAAAAACAATGATGGGGAAAATACCTAAGGTATTTTACTTTCTATTTGCCAAAATCCCTCACTGGTTGGGTGTGCTGGCTCACGCATGTAATCCCAGCACTTTGGGAGGCCAAGGAGGGCAGATCACCTGAAGTCAGGAGTTTGAGACCAGACTGGCCAACATGGTGAAACTCCATCTCTGCTGAAAATACAAAAATTAGCCAGGCGTGGTGGTGCATGCCTGGAATCCCAGCTACTAAGGAGGCTGAGACAGGAGAATCCCTTAAACCAAGGAGGTGGAGGTTGCAGTGAGCCGAGATCACACCAGTGCATTCTAGCCTGGGTGACAGAGTGAGACTCTGTCTCAAAAAAAAAAAAAAAAAAAAAAAAAAAAAATCCCTTACTGAGTATGCATTATAATTTGTCTTTGTATTTCAAATCTACCTCTGCCTGCACACCCCTCTCTCATCAGGGTCTAGCACTGGCTGGCAGTAAATCTTATTGTGTGAAAGGAATAATTCAATGAGCAAAACAGTGGTATAAGTGTAAACTGAGCTCATGTATTGCCATTTGGTCTTGGAGCAGCAGAAAAATCATTTTATAAATAAATAGTCATTTGTCTCCAAATATTCCTTAGATAAATAAAGAGTGGTAATTTTCAGGTTATATCCCTTGAGAGCATAAATAAATTTCTCTTTTAAAAATACATTTTTTCTACCAAGTAGTGAAAAAAAATAGGAAAAAAAAACAAAACAAAACTAAGAAATAAAGTTAAAAAGAGCTTTAGAAATTATTGTACTGGTCAATTATAATAATAACAAATAATAAGAAATAGAGTTAAAAGAAGCTTATAAATTATTGTACTTGTCATTAGTAATAATAATTAATAATAATAATGACCAGTACATTTTCTTCAACATACAGATGGGGAAACTGAGCTACAGAGAGGTAAACGCATTTGTCAACTTTCTTCTTTTATTCTGCAAAACATTGTCCACATACATAAAAGTAGCGTGTAGCATAGAACTTTGCTGTTCAGTGTGGTAATCATGAGCCACGTGTGACTACAAAGCACTTCAAATTTGGCTACTGATACACATTGAAATGGTAATATTTTGGGTATGTTGAGCTAAATAAAAATAATTTGAAAATGGATTTTACTTATTTATTTTTACCTTTTAAAACTGCTTACTAAAAGATTTGAAATTACACATGGGGCTCACCTTATATATTTTTGGACAGTGCTGGCAGTCCATAAACCCTATGGAATAGTAGGTACCAATACCCACTTCAACAGTCATCATGGGTCACCTTGTTTCATGTATACTGTATGTACTTTAGCACTGCCCATGGTCATGCAGATAATTAGTCCCAGGTTTGGCATGAACACCTGGTTCTTGGCTATTGTTCTTTTTACTACTATTAATTGAAGCATTTTGTGTGTGCCTGTGTGCATGCCAGTTTTACGTCTCCTAATTATTTAACCCTACATTTCTTAGTTTTACTGATTTTAACAGCTTAATAATGTATTTATTTATGTTTAATGGATTTATTCATTTTCTTTGTTATTTTCATTTTATTGATAAAAATTTTTAGATCAAATTCTCCAATTTACTTTTACTAAGTACAGTGGATTCATTTATAGATAGTTGCTCATTTTCACACGTGTCTGTGTGAAGAGACCACCAAACAGGCTTTGGGTGAGCCACAAGGCTGTTTATTTCACCTGGGTGCAGGCGGGCTGAGTCCAAAAAGAGAGTCAGCAAAGGGAGATAGGGGTGAGGCTGTTTTATAAGATTTGGGTAGGTGAAGGAAAATTACAGTCAAAGGGGGGTTGTTCTCTGGCGGGCAGGATTAGGGGGCACAAGGTGCTCAGCAGGGGAGCTTTTGAGCCAGGATGAGCCAGGAGAAGGAATTTCACAAGATAATGTCATCAGTTAAGGCAGAAACAGGCCATTTTCACTTATTTTGTGGTGGAATGTCATCAGTTAAGGCAGGAACCAGCCATCTGGATGTGTATGTGCAGGTCACAGGGGATATGATGGCTTAGCTTGGGCTCAGAGGCCTGACATTCCTGTCTTCTTATAATTAATAGAAAATAAAACAAAATAGTGGTAAAGTGTTGGGACGGCGAAAATTTTTTGGGTGTGGTATGCAGAGATAATGGGCGATGTTTCTCAGGGCTGCTTCGAGCAGTATTAGGGGCAGCATGGGAACCTAGAGTGGGAAAGATTAAGCTGAACGAAGATTTTGTGGTAAGGGGTGATATTGTGGGGTTGTTAGAAGAAACATTTGTCATGTAGAATTATTGGTGATGGCCTGGATACGGTTTTGTATCAATTGAAAAATTAATGGAGGCCGGGCACGGTGGCTCACGCTTGTAATCCCAGCACTTTGGGAGGCCGAGGCGGGCGGATCATGAGGTCAGGAGATCGAGACCATAGTGAAACCCCGTCTCTACTAAAAAATACAAAAAATTAGCCAGGCGTGGTGGCGGGCGCCTGTAGTCCCAGCTACTCGGAGAGGCTGAGGCAGGAGAATGGTGTGAACCTGGGAGGCAGAGCTTGCAGTGAGCAGAGATTGCGCCACTGCACTCCAGCCTGGGCGACAGAGCGAGACTCTGTCTCAAAAAAAAAAAAAAAAAAAAAAAAAAAAAGATTTAAAAAAAAAAAGAAAAATTAATGGAATAAGAGAAGGAGAAAAACAGGCATTAAAGGACTAAGAATTGGGAGGACTTAGGACATCTAACTAAAGAGCATTTAAAGAGGTTCAGCATAGCCTTGCCAGCAAAGATTATTTATTTATTTTAAGAGTTAAGAGTGGCGGTTTGGGGATAGCAGTGAGATAGCTGTTGTGATGGCTTGGAGAAACAGTGTAAACCGGCAGTGTAAACAAGAGCAGGGCATGTATGAGTAGTTGAGAATGGTGAACAGGAGTATGACTAGACAGAAAATAGTAGGGATGACAAGTTTTGGGGCACAGTCCAAGTTGGTCTGGTGTCTGGGATGAGACTGGGGCCTAAAAAAAGGGGGCATCTATACAGGACCTCAAATGAGCTCCTGTACACCTTGTGGCATTCTGAGGACAGGCCTGAATTCTGAGAGGGGAAAGTGGTAAAAGTATTCTCTAGTCCTTTTTAAGTTGGTGGCTGAGCTTGGTGAGGTGTGTTTTTAAAAGACTATTAGTCCATTCTACCTTTCCTGAAGACTGAGGACTGTAAGGGATATACAAGTTTCACTGAATACTAAGAGCCTGAAAAAATATTTGGCTGATTTGACTAATAAAGGCCAGTCTGCTATCAGACTGTATAGAGGTGGGAAGGCCAAACAAAGGAATTATGTCTGACAGAAGGGAACAAATGACCGTGGTGGCCTTCTCAGACTTTGTGGGAAAGGCCTCTATTTATCCAGTAAAAGTGTCTACTTAGACTAAGAGGTATTTTAGTTTCCTGACTCGGGGCATGTTGAGTAAAGTCAATTTGCCAGTCCTGGGCTGGTGCAAATCCTTGAGCTTGATGTGTGGGGAAGGGAGGGGGCCTGAATAATCCTTGAGAAGTAGTAGAATAGCAGATGGAACAATGATAAGTTATTTCTTTGAGGATAGATTTCTATGATGGAAAGGAAATAGGTTCCAAGAGGTGGGCTAGTGGCTTGTACTATAGCATAGCCTGCCTTTGCTAGTGAATGGTGATTAGGCCTGGTGGAACTGCCATCAATAAACTAAATGTGATCAGGGTGAGGAACAGGAAATAAGGAAATTTGGGGGAATGGGGTGAACGTCAGGTGGATCACAAAGATATACAGTCATGAGGGTCAGGTGTGGTATCCAGAATCATATGGGGGGCCGGATTGAAGTCCGTGCTGGGAACAATGGTAATTATGGGAGACTCAACAAAGAGTGAGTATAGCTGAAGGACCCAGGAAGCAGAAAGTATATGCATCAAGTATGAGGAAGAAAATAGATTTTGGAAGTTATGAGAACTGTAGAGTGTGAGTTGAGCATAGTTTGTGATTTTTAAGGCCTCTAAAAGTATTAAAACAGCGGCAGCCACTGCATGCAGACATGAGGGCTAGGCTAAAACACCAAGGTCAAGTTGTTTGGACAGAAAGGCTACAGGGTGCGGTCTCAGCTCTTCTGACTGCTCTAACCATGCCTAGGAAGGAAAGGAGTTGTTGTTTTGTAGAAGGGATTGAGGTTTGGGATATTAGTTGAACATGATCAGCAGGGAGAGCACGTGTGTTTTTATGAGAATTATGCCGAGATAGGTAACAGATGAGGATGAGATTTGGGCTTGACTGAAGTAATGGGGGCTATCTGTGAAACCTTGTGGCAGTACAGCCTAGGTAATTTGTTGAGCCTGATGGGTGTCAGGGTCAGTCCAAGTGAAAGCGAAGAGAGGCTGGGGTGAAGGGTGCAAAGGAATAGTAAACAAAGCATGTTTGAGATGCAGGACAGAATAATATACTGTGGAGGGAGGTATTGAGGATAGAAAAGTATATGGGTTTGGCACTATGGGGTGGATAGGCAAAACAATTTAGTTGATAAGTCGCAGATCCTGAACTAACCTGTGAGACTTGCCCAGTTTTTGGACAGGTAAAATGGAATTGTAAGGAGAGTTTACAGGCTTTAAAAGGCCATGCTGTAACAGGAAAGTGATAACAGGCTTTAATCTTTTTAAAGCTTTCTGCGGGATGGGACATTGGCATTGAGTGGGATAAGGGTATTAGATTTTAATGAGATGGTAAGGGGTGCATGATTGGTCACCAAGGAGGGAGTAGAGGTATCCCATACTTGTGGGTTAAGGTGGGGGGATACAAGAGGAGGATGGAAAGGAGGCTTTGGATTGGGAAGAAGGGTGGCAATGAGATGCGGCTGTAGTCCAGGAATAGTCAGGGAAGCAGATAATTTAGTTAAAGTGTCTCGGCCTAATAAGGGAACTGGGCAGGTGAGGATAACTAAAAAGGAGTGCTTAAAAAAGTATTGCCTAAGTTGGCACCAGAGTTGGGGAGTTTTAAGAGGTATAGAAGCCTGGCCGTCAGTACCTACAACAGTTATGGAGGCAAGGGAAATAGGCCTTTGAAAAGAAGGTAATGTGGAGTGGGTAGTCTCCATATTGATTAAGAAGGCGACGGACTTACCGTCCACTGTGAGAGTTACCCAGAGCATCTGTGATGGTCTTGTAGGCTTCCAAGGCGATTGGGCAATGTCAGTCTTCAGCTGCTTAAGCCGGGAAGATCTGGGAAGGAGTCAGTCAGAGAGCCTTGGGCCAGAGTTCCAGGGGCTCTGGGAGTGGCTGCCAGGTGAGTTGAACAGTCCGATTTCCAGTGGGGTCTGAATCACAGCACCAAATTTCATGCCTGTCCATGTGAAGAGACCACCAAACAGGCTTTGTGTGAGCAACAAAGCTGTTTATTTCACCTGGGTGCAGGCGGGCTGAGTCCGAAAAGAGAGTCAGCAAAGGGAGATGGGGTGGGGCTCTTTTATAAGATTTGGGTAGGTGAAGGAAAATTACAGTCAAAGGGGGGTTGTTCTCTGGCGGGCAGGAGTGGGGGGTCACAAGGTGCTCAGCAGGGGAGCTTTTGAGCCAGGATGAGCCAGGAGAAGGAATTTCACAAGATAATGTCATCAGTTAAGGCAGGAACAGGCCATTTTCACTTCTTTTGTGGTGGAATGTCATCAGTTAACGCAGGAACCGGCCATCTGGATGTGTATGTGCAGGTCACAGGGGATATGATGGCTTAGCTTGGGCTCAGAGGCCTGACACTCATACTTGCAAAATCCTGATCATCTGAAGATACCAAAGAAGTTAGTGCCTTCTTGGCTGTATTTTTATTTGTAGTTTTCATGAAAAGTTCCATTATCCTCTTAAAGTAGATGTTAATAAAGCCTGTGTGCAATAATAAATAAACATATCTATTGAATATTTACCACGTAAGACACATACGTATGTGCACACACACACATACACACACACATACACAAACACACTACATCATTTCGGGAGTTAGTACTGTTGGAGTGGGAAGAGAGAGGAGGAAGCACAATTTTATAGACAGGCTGGACCTGAAGTGTCAGGAAGATATCAAAGTAGAAATGTCTAGAGATTAGCAGGAGCTGAGCTACTGCAGAAAACATTTCCTGTCTGCACTTTCTCTTCGGTGATGACTTCTTGAATAGAAAAGGAGAACATTTTGTTGAAACTATTAATTATGATATTTCAGAGAATACTTACCGTTACATTTCTGCTCATATTTTTATGTAACTTTGTTATAGTTATTTCAAAGCAAACATACTGGTGTATTTTGAGGGGATATAAATCATTAATAGAATCTATTTAGTTCATTTTTAACTTAATTACAAATTCAGTTTAGCACATTTGCATATTAGGAACTGTAAAGGGCTTTATCACAGAAAATCCAGTTCTGAGTTTTTCCTTCTACCTAGGTTGAAATTTAGAAAAGTTATGTGATGTTTTGCTGGTACTCCTAATAAATGTACCTACCCTTAAGAGTGATTTGGGTGGAAGAAATGATGCCTGTATGTTGGCTGTCTTCTGGGTGCCCTACAGATCCACATCTATCATTCTCTGGTCCTCGGAAGCTGATCTGTAGAAACTATGTCGCCTGGCTCCCTTGCCCTCTTTCTGCCCTCTGATTTGGTAAGAATAGTGGGAAATATCAGCAGGAGATGGGAAGTAGGGAGTGAATTCAGGATGTCTATTCCCTTGTTCTTTTCTTGTATGATTGCTGAGGGTGGCTGCTGTTTACCCAGCCCCTCTGTCTTTGGATTTTGGGCATCAGTCAATCCTCTGCATACCTATGGCTGCTAACTAATGCCTTCCCCCTTAAATGGCCAGGGGTACTACCTTATACCTAGTGGGTTTTCCACTCTTGCCCATACATTTGTAAAATCCTTTTATTAAACTCCCCACAAGCTATCCCAATTTGAATGTGCCATTTGTTTCCTGGGGAATCCTGAAAGTGTATGAGGATTTCCAAACTTGACTCTGTATGTTAGAAATCCAATTTGACCCTGGAGACACCTCAGTGTACTTTCTTCAAAAGCTGAGTTTCTACTTGGAAAAGAATTTGGCAGGTGGCTGGAGATTCTGGGACATTGAGCAAAAGATAATTAGAACAAGGATTTTCTCACATTTCTTTCCACTTAAAGAATAAAATGTTATGTTTCACTGAATAAAATATACAAGTGATATTCCAGAATATACTTGAAGACTAAAGAGTTTTTCAAGGTATACTTGCAATTAAACAAAGGAATGAGATGGCAGCTGCAGCCCTGAAGTCCATGCATTTGGACTTGACTTTAAATCGACACCAAAGACACATTTGGCCTCACATTGCTGGCAACAAACTAAGTCCTATGGCACTTAAGAGCTTCAGGTTTTTAATAAGCATTTTCTTCAAAGCAGTGGCTTGATTTGCTCTGTGATTTTTGTCAAGTGCATATCATATCAAAGGATAAGTGTTTGCCAAAGCCTTTCTTCAGCCACAAAAAGGGAAGTTTTGTTTGAAGAAAGTCAAGCTGGCTGCAGTGACCAGATCCCACTGGGAAGATGAAAGGAATGATTGGATTTCCTGTTACTCTTTTGTTGTTGTTTGTATCCCTCACATATTTTAATCAACATGAAAGAACATGTTGCACTGTGAGAGCAGTGCAATTTGAGAAGGCCATTTAGAGGCCGCCAAATACATTTGCAACTAATAAAGTTGTATTTGTCTATGGTGTCAAAGACCAGATTTATAAGAGATGGTTAATAAGGGCCAGAATGCCAGACATGGAGAGATAATCAGGAGATTATTTTGAAGATGGATTTCTCCACTGCAAATTCTTGATATGCATTATGTACATTTCAAGAAACAAGATAGACTGTAAAGGCTAATTTTAGTCCAATGACAATGTAGCATTGAGACACAGTTATGGTATGAACTGCATACATTTTCTATATACAAGTACACATGGCCTAATAAATCAAGAATAGTACTTTCAAATTGAGAATTAAGATTTCTTTATTAATGATCTGTGTTTAATATATGAAAGTATTCATCTTAATTTATTGTTGTACATTGTTTTCTTGTTAAATTTCTGTTTTATATATATATAAAATAGGCCCTCAATATGTGTTTGTTCAAGGAATGAATGACTAGATAATTCAAGAATATGCATTTTTAAGTTTTTAAATCATTAAAAATTCTGTTACATAATGATCCTTGTGCCCTGAAGAAAGGAAAAAAAAAGAAAATATACCATCATCATTGTGTTTATTATAACCTACAATTTCCATTAAGGAAATTAACATCATAGGATACTCTTATTCAAATGAAGTAAGTCTCAATTTTCTCAGGGTAAGTGCTTGAGACAAGAAAGAAGTATAGCATCACACCTGTTCTCTCAAAAGGCTGAGCTCTGCATTTCTTCGTGAGGGTAAAAAGTGGAGAACACCACCCCTACTCTGCATTATTTTTGTTTGTGTTTCATAGTTTATAGTATTGTAGGTCTTTTTTTGTCTTACACTTTTTTTTCTTCCTATTTTTAAAAGTAATGCAAGAAGGTTAAGTTCACCATATTCCTCAGTGTATATGATATACTAGGCACTGGTCTGAACAAAGTCCTGCTTGTATCTTACTTATTGATGGATTTCCTTTATTCCCATTGTTCACCATCTTTCTCCACAAAAGACACCATACTGTATATCCTTCTGCTCTTATGTTCTTACAAAATGTATATTGCTGTTTCACGTATGTCTATTTTTAATTTATGAAAATAGTAATGGAATAGATATTGTTCTTACCATTTTCATTCATACGTATGTTCTTACAATTTTTCCTTGTGGCTATGAGCAATATACTCCACTGCTTCTAGCTAACAGTGCACTGTAATGGGTCTTCACCATACAATAACTACACAGTTCCTTGATGTTATCACTGTATTACAAATTCGTCTTCTGATGTCTAGGCCATCCACCTTTCTACCTGTGGTTCCTGAGGGTTCTCGTGATCCCACAAGCCTGCCAATGCTTGGTGTTATCTAGCTTTTAATTTTGGTCATTATGGACATAAAATGATGTCTCATTGCTTCAGTACGCATCTTTCTGATTAAGTCTGAGCATCTCTTTATGTGCTAACTGGCTGTGTAGACCATCTCCTCTGTAATTTGACAGAACATATACTTTGCCCAGTGTTCAACTGGGATTTATGTTTTCACCTTTTTGATTTTCTCAAGATAGTCTATGTATTAGACCTTTGATAGTTTTAGTGAAAACTTTCAATCTTCCATTTTCTCTGATCTTTATTTATGAGGTCCTTTCTTGAACAAAATCCTTAAGTCTAGTATGAGCAGTTTTGTCTTGTGTATGTGTATGTTGTTTTGGGGTTTAAAGAAGCTATTTCCCATGTATCTGTCCTCAAGTTATTCTTCTGTATTTTCTATTATTGACTTCATAACTTTATATTACACATTTGAATCCTTAACATATTTAGTCTACATTTACATGTGATGTGGATGGAAGTCCTGTTTTATTTTTTTCTATATAATGCCAATTTTCCCAACTCTTTTATTAAAAAATTTGCCATTTGCCCTTTGATGGTTGTGCTGGCACCTTTATCATGTGTTTCTGCTCATGAGTTTTTATCTGAGCTCTCTATTTTATTATATTAGACCATTGTCTATTCTTGTGCCAATAATATACTTTCAATGCAGTATTTTGTTTAACTAGTGCTTTATAGTATAGTATGAACTAATATCTGGTATGTCAAATTTTTCTTTTTTAAAATATACACTTTGCTATTTGTAGACCTTTGTTTTCCATATAAATTTTAGTGTAAGTGTATTCAAAAATTACTGCTGTATTAGGATTGTACCAAATTTATAGACTAATTTAATTTAGACAACTTTTAAGTTGTGTCACCCAAGGGCATGGTATATCACTTCAGTTATTCGGCTCATCTATGCCTGACCTTAGAGTTTTGAAATTCCTCAGAGCTTTGAGCATTATATTTGAAATAATTTCTAGAAATTTATAGTGTGAAAGTAATGTCACATTTCTATCATATTTTTAAATTTTTGTTGCTTGTAAAAAGAGATTCTATTGAATTTTGCAATTTGATTTATATCAAGAAACCTTGGTCAATTTCTTCTTAGTTCTAATAGTTTAGCCTATTGATTTCATTTATTGTCCTGTGTAATGATCAGAATGTGGCTGTTTATCAGAATATTTTTCTGGCTTATTACAGATGTACCGTCTTTTTTTTCCTTTGGTTCAGCCTTCTAGATTGTAAACATTGTCAAGGTATTTGATAATGCTGAGTTTATAAAATTTTTACAACAACCACTTTTATTTATCTTCTTATTTTAGTACTTTCTTCAAGATTGTTTTCTCAGTGGCTTTACGGTGGCAAATTATCTGAGGCTTTATATGCCTGAGAGGATTTGGCATTCCTTAATATTTAAATCAGAAGATGGCTGGATGTATAATTTTTACGATAACATTATTTCCTTAAAATACAGTCAAACCTTGCTACAGAGAATTCTAAGATCAGCTGATTTTTATCATTTTGTAGATGATAGCTGCCTTTCCTTTGGTAAACTTTGGAATTCTTATCTTTGCTATTCTTAAATACCACAATAATGTGTCTAAAAGTGAAGTTTTTTATTATCTGATTTATTTATCACTCTGAAGCCTTTCAATCTGGCATCTTTCACCTTTTTCTAATTTTAGAAAATTTTTCTTCAATGTTTCTTCTTTTCTTTCGTACCTTCTATATTTTAGAGATTCCCATCATCTAGATACTGTCACTAGAACTCTCCATATGTCTTTAATTTACACATAATATAAGGTTGCCTAAATATTATCTCCTGCTTAGTAATTTGCTCTTAAATTATGTATATCATGCTGTTTATTCAATCTTTTTTCTTTCTTTAAACTATTGTCATTTTTGTACCTAATGTTGGATTCATTCTTCAAATTCTTATACCTATTTAATATTGCTAGCATTTTTCTTCATATATTTAATAATATTATTATACATAATTTCATTTTTTTATTCTTCTGTTTATTAGCCTGTGGGATTATCAGCTACTCTGCTGATAATGTATATTAGAAAACACTGAGGGTCAAACTTTAGTTTGTGTCTCTCTTGGTAAATTTTGGGAATAGAAGGGGATGAAGCTCAGGGTGGAGAGTTTCAGGTACTAGAACTACTGTTGTTAACCCTTACTTATCATCTACAGATGAGGACCATTGTTGATAAGAGCACTTGCTTATTATCAGACCACTCTTTTGGTCAGTGACCCACTTTTAAATTCTTGGAAAGAAAGAGAGAAGGCAGTTTCCTTAGTTTGTAATCAACCAGCCTTGGGGGAAAGATGGCATTAAGAAATGAATACTGAAGGGCAGAAGATCAGCCTGGGTATGTTGGAATCCACTTCTCACACTGACAGGATTTTTGCAATAACCTGAAATTATTTTATAGATATTGGTGACCTAAGTTGTTATGAGCATATGGCTTCTGTGGCCAAGTGGCAAGCGATGATTTTCTCAAGTTAACACAGGAGAAAGAAAAGGGAAAAATATAAATGTTTTCCTAAGTATAATGAATAGATTAAAACAATCTATAGTCTCTCTAGTGTTTTGTTTTTTTTTTCAGGTTTCTGTTGTGATTGGTTGTTTGTGCTTGTACCTCTGATGCATTCATTTTTTGTTGTAATTTCAGTAGTTTTTCAGGAGAAATCCAGCAGAAATCTTTGCACAGCTTTTCTTCTCACTGTTTGTCCTTCCCTCCCTCCCTCCCTCTCTCCCTCCCTTCCTTCCTTCTTCCCTTCCTTCCTTCCTTTCTTCCTTCCCCCCTTCCATATCCCTCTCTCTTTCCCTTCCCTCACCACATCTCTTCTCTTCCCTTTCTCTCCTTTCCTTCTATCCTCTATCTTTTCTTTTTCTTCTCTTTTCCTCCTTTCCCTTTCCTTCTGGTCCCTAAACCCTGCACAAGGTTAGAGGAAATAAGAACCGGATTTAGCAGCAGCACAAAATTGTTCTTTTACTCCTTCTCTTCTTTCTCAAGCCCAGCCCTACAGTTTTCCAGTACGTGCAAAATCTTGGATCAAAATTTGAAACGTCTCCAATAAACTACTCAGTTCTCCTCTACTGAAGGTGTTTGCCCAAGGAGAGTAGCGATCATTGACATTGGCGATGTTCCGGAAATTTACTTATTCATTGGCTCTTTCTTAACAATCTTTGTGAGTTTTTCCTATTTTGTAGTTATTCAGCACCACTTCCTGGGTTTAATTGGTTCCATATACACATGGCTCATGATCCTACAGTTTTCAGACCTCTAGAGTTTTCAGTTGCAATTGCTTAAGGTATAATTATTCCAAGGGATACCGAATAATTTATCAAATATTATTGGGAGAAGCTCAGTTCTGTCTATTTTCTTCATAAAATCCAGAATTCTTAAGAAATTGCTGACCTTTATTATATTTTTAATGACAGCTTCCAGTTTTTTTTTTTTTTTCTGTGTGACAGAGTCTCGCTCTGTTGCCCAGGATGGAGTGCAATGGTGTGATCTCAGCTCACTGCAACCTCCAGTTCCCAGGTTCACGTGATTCTCCTGCCTCAGCCTCCCAAGTAGCTGGGATTACAGGCACCCACTATCATGCCCAGCTAATTTTTTTATTTTTGTAGAGACAGAGTTTCACCATGTTGGCCAGGCTAGTCTTGAACTCATTACCTCAGGTGATCCACCTGCCTCAGCTTCCCAAAGTGCTGGGATTACAGGCGTGAGCTACCGTGCCTGGCCCAGCTTCCATCTTTTTAGACAAGGATGGTTAACAATGGAGAAGGAAGGAAGTAGAGATAAACTTTTCCTTCTTCTTTTTGATTTTTCATATTTTAAATTTCCCTCAGTGAACTAGTTTAATAATAAAATATATGGGAAAAGTTGTTTAAAATGAGTAAGGATTAAAAAGTACTAAAATATTAAGACAATGCCTAAGACTTTAGGACCCATTAGTATACTGTCATCATTCTATTTTTCTCCAAGTTCCATGAGATGATCATTTTGACATCTGGAAGCAAAATCTCTTTACAAGTCATTTCTTATATATAACCTGTATGTATTTCTTTATAACATTTTACAGTTTAAAACATTGATGTTACATATAAGATGAAAATATATTTTGTAATATCTGATTCTTGAACAAAGATTTTATCATATTTATATAATGGCAGAGGTTTTGACCTTCTACCCTTGGATCAACACATGGAATTAATTGTTTGTTTATCATCAGCTAATAAAGCATGTTGCCCAGATATCAATTTTTTTCTTGCAGCAATAATTGCAATCAATTAAAAAGGAGATATCTTCTGTAAATCTTACACAGAGAAGGAGAGATATGGTTTTCCCCTGGACCTTTGGCATGAAAACTGCCATGCAAAGTACTAGAGATTTAATGTATCAAGATTTGTTCTTTTTGGCTAATACAAATTTTTATCTATTGAGCTCCCAAACTCAACACTCCGTAAAACTGAAATGGTTCTGTGATGAGGAAGAGAAGTGGTAACTATTTAAGGCAAATGCCTACTTTGGTATAGACACACAAAACACTTTCATTTGCACATACATTGCTAATGTTTTACTCTGAAACCTTGTATTTCTTCACACATTTGGTTAACCATATGCCTTTGATGACAATCCAATTTTAAAGCATGGCTTCTTATGGGGAATGAGCAGTATAATTAAGCTAAAATTTTAGACTAGGTCTGTAATGCATTTTGATTTCTCATGAGGTTCTAATCCAGTTTACAAAATGTTTCCAGATGTACAATCTAGTTCCAGATCAATTTTTATGGATGTACAGAAATCGTAATCCTAAATTATGAAAATATAATATTTATAGTCTTTGTTATAGAATCTCCATTTGGAACATCATCTTGAAATTATTAAGATCATGGAAAGTTGTACAGAGCAATTTAAGATTTTTAATTTTGTATTTGTGCTCAAAATGAGTGATTGTAAACTTTGAATATCCTTATAGATTAATCTTAGAGATTTAAGATATTCACATTTAGTCTATTTAATTTTTGATTTAATTTTCTCTTTATTTAATCTTCTATTATATCTTGAGAGATGAGTCATGCTGTTAGGGTCAGAATTAACAAAATACAATATATTTGTAATTTTAGGCAAGATATCTTTGTTTCAAATTATCTGATTCTGAATGTTTCCCAGAAAAATGTGTTCATTTATTTAACAGTGTATCAGATATTATGCTGGAGATTAGGAATATAAAGATGAATAAAAGAATATTCTGAAAGACCTTGCAGTGTGACAGAATAGTAAGAAGCATAAATACATCTTTAGGGATGAACAGGATGTGACAAAGTGATCATTGAGGGGAACAACTCTCTAGGCAAAAGGCTCAGCACTAGCAATGATAAGAGTGTGGTAACAGCATAAGGAATTTCAAGTAGTTCTCTTTTCAGTGAGTAAAGTTTAATGCCAGTAGTGCAATAGATAAACCTGGAAAAGTAGTCAGCAAAAAGTGCAGCCAGGGCTTTTCTTACTTGCCTGTAAGAAGTTTGAAGTTTTCCTATAACAGGAAGCAAGTCAAATGCCTTTAAGAGACTGTAGTGATTTGGGCCAAACAGAATTGTTTAGATTATAAAAATACTACAGCTTTGACTAAAGCTGAGAATATCCATAAATCATACCATGGGAATGTCCCCAAGAAAAGTGAGTGCTTATAATCATCAAAATTCATACAAAAGAATGTTTATTAAAGCTTTATTCACAATAGTTTCAAATGGAAACAATTTAAATGTCTATCAACAGAAAAGTGGATAAATATATTATGGCATATTCATACAATAGAACACATCAATGGAAAATAACAAACTCGACTAAATCCATGGATACTACTACATAGATGCAACTACAAGGATGAATCTCAAAGATGCAATGTTGAGCAAAATGAGCCAGACAAAATTGAGCATGTAATTAATACCATTTTCATAAAGCACATGAAGAATCAAAATGTATATTTTTGAGAGAAGTTAGGTTAGCTTTGGGGAGAATGTTGACTGTGAGGGGCCATGAGAGCCTACTGAGATGCTGACAATTTTCAGTATTGCATCAATAATTACATGGAGAGAGATATATATATATATATTCATGTAATTCATATATATGTGTTTATGTAATTAATATATGTATATTCATGTAATTCATATATATATATCCATGTAATTATTGATGCAATACTGAAAATTGTAAGCATCTCAGTAGGCTCTCATGGCCCCTCACAGTCAACATTCTCCCCAAATATATATATTTGCACATATATATATTTATGTAATCCATATATGTATATCCATGTAGCCATATATATGCACAAAATGAATAAATATTTATGTAATCCATATATGTATATTTATGTAATCTATATATATATATATCCATGTAATTATTGATGTAATACTGTTAAGCATCTCAGTAGGCTGTCATGGCTCCTCATAGTCAATATTCTCCCCAAATATATATATTTGCACGTATATTTATTTATGTAATCCATATATATATCTATGTAGCCATATATATATGTACAAAATTTGTAAAATTATTGAGCTATACATTTACATATGTATTTTACACCTTAATACAAATTAAAAAATTCAAGTCAGTGGAAATTACTGGAGGAACTGGGAAAGTAGTCTCTTCCTCTTGTATTTTGTGTTTTTGTGCATATGTGCCATAATAAAATCACTGAGCTTTAGTTCAAAAGAACTGGATTTAAAACATAGCTAAGTTTACTAGCTGTGAGAGTTTATGCAAATAATTTAGCCTCTTGAAGCTTCATTTTTGTCACCTGTAAAATAGAGATAATAATAATCATTTTATGGGATTGTTGTGAGAACTAAATAAGAAGTGGCTTTAAGCTGGTTACAGTGGGTCATGCCTGTAATCCCAGCATTACGAGAGGCTGAGGTGGGCAAATTGCTTGAGCTCAGGAGGTCCAGAGAAGACTGGGCAACCTGGGGAAACCCCATCTCTACAAACAAACAAACAAACAAACAAAAATTAGCCAGGCATGGTGGTGCATGCCTGTAATCCTAGCTACTTGGGAGACTGAGCTGGGAGGATCATTAGAGCCTGAAAGGGTGAGTCTGCCATGAGCCAAGTTCATGCCACTGCACTCCAGTCTGGGTGACAGAGCAAAAATTAAGCAAGGGAGGCTTTAGTTCACGTCCTCTAAAAAGTAGACTAAGCCTAGGGTGTAGGCCTAGGATGCCAAGGGAGAAACTTCTCCAGAAT
Organism: Nomascus leucogenys; assembly: GCF_006542625.1. Classification (NCBI taxonomy): domain Eukaryota; kingdom Metazoa; phylum Chordata; class Mammalia; order Primates; family Hylobatidae; genus Nomascus; species Nomascus leucogenys. The sequence continues at coordinate 28,011,178 of NC_044401.1, forward strand.
GTTTGCCAAGGATAATTTATACTAGTTTTCTCAATAAATTTGTTTTCTTGTTTCCTGTTATCCTCCTAAGATGAATAATTTTTCCCCCTTTCCCCTCTCCCTTTCTATTAAACTCTCCCTTTCTTCCATTTGTTTTTTTCAGTAGCATTAATTATAGGGGCTCAGAAGATGATAGAATTATTCAGTTATTTCATCCACTTTATATTTTAACTACTAAGAATAACAATACTAATACCACCAATATACTGACTGAAAACAGTTAAATATTTTTGTTGCATTCATGGTCTTCATTTTCTATTTCTAACAGTCATACTATGTCTACATTGTCAGAGCATGTAGCTGTTATGTATTATACCTCATCTCTTTTAACCGCTAGCTACTCTTAAGTCTACATGTGAGTGTATAATGTTCACCACCAGTCAGTGTCTCTAATTATTTTCTTTGACTGAAGTTGTTCATTAGTAGATTCCTCAGAAGGAGCTCAAAGAAACATTGTTCCTTAAATTTCTGCATTTTGAGAATTTCACTCACGTCCATGTAAAGAGACCACCAAACAGGCTTTGTGTGAGCAACATGGCTGTTTATTTCACCTGGATGTAGGTGAGCTAAGTCCGAAAAGAGAGTCAGCCCGCCTGCACCCAGGTGAAATAAAAAGCCTTGTTGCTCACACAAAGCCTGCTTGGTTGTCTCTTTACACAGGCATGAGTGAAATTCGGTGCTGTGACTCGGATGGGGGACCTCCCTTGGGAGATCAATCCCCTGTCCTCCTGCATTTTGCTCCATAAGAAAGATCCACCTATGACCTCAGGTCCTCAAACCCACCAGCCCAAGGAACATCTCACCAACTTTAAATCAGGTTAGTGGCCTCTTCTTACTCTCTTCTCCAACCTCTCTCGCTATCCCTCAACCACTTTCTCCTTTCAATCTTGGCGCCACACTTCAATCTCTCCTTTCTCTTAATTTCAATTCCTTTCATTTTCTAGTAGAGACAAAGGAGACACGTTTTATCCCTGGACCCAAAACTCCGTCGCCAGTCACAGACTCAGGAAGGCAGCATTCCTTTGGTGTTTAATCATTGCAGGGACACCTCTCTGATTATTCACCCACGTTTCAGAGGTGTCTGACCATGCAGGGACGCCTGTCGTGGTCCTTCACCCTTAGGGGCAAGTCCCGCTTTTCTGGGGGAGGGGCAAGAATGCCAACCCCTTCTCTCCCTGTCTCTACCCCTTCTCTGCTTTTCTGGTGGGCAAGAACCCCCCGATCGCTTATTTCTGCACCCCGACCTCTTTTCTCTGTGCCCCGATCCCTTATTTCCACACCCTGACCTCTTATCTCTGCACCCCATCCCTTATTTCCATGCCCCAACCTCTTATCTCTGTGCCCCAACCCCTTATTTCCATGCCCCAACCTCTTATCTCTGTGCCCCAACCCCTTATTTCCATGCCCAGACCCCTTCTCTGCTTTTCTGGGGGCAAGAACCCCCCACCCCTTCTCTCCTTGTCTCTACTCTGTCTTTTCTCTGGGCTTGCCTCCTTCACTATGGGCAAGCTTCCACCCTCCATTCCCCCTTCTTCTCCCTTAGCCTGTGTTCTTAAAAACTTAAAACCTCTTCAACTCACACATGACCTAAAACCTAAATGCCTTATTTTCTTCTGCAATGCTGCTTGACCACAATACAAACTCGACAGTGGTTCCAAATAGCCAGAAAATGGCACTTTCAATTTTTCCATCCTACAAGATCTAGTAATTCTTGTCATAAAATGGGCAAGTGATCTGAGGTGCCTGACCTCCAGGCATTCTTTTACACATGGGTCCCTCCCTACTCTCTGTTCCGAATGTGACTCATATCAAATCTTCCTTCTTTCCCTCCTGCCTGTCCCCTCAGTCCCAACCCCAAGGGTCACTGAGTCTTTCTAATCTTCCTTTTCTATAGACCCATCTGACCTCTCCCTTCCTTGCCAGGCTGAGCTAGGTCCCAATTCTTCCTCAACCTCCATTCCTCCACCTGGTACCGCTTACAGTTTTGTTCCATGACTAGCCCTCCCTCACCTGCAAGCAATTTCCTCTTAAAAAGGTGGCTGAAGCTAAAGGCATAGTCAAAGTTAATGCTCCTTTTTCTTTATCCAAATCAGATAGCGTTCACTCGCGTCCATGTGAAGAGACCACCAAACAGGCTTTGTGTGAGCAACAAGGCTGTTTATTTCACCTGGGTGCAGGCGGGCTGAGTCCGAAAAGAGAGTCAGCAAAGGGAGATGGGGTGGGGCTGTTTTATAAGATTTGGGTAGGTAAAGGAAAATTACAGTCAAAGGGGGGTTGTTCTCTGGCGGGCAGGAGTGGGGGTCACAATGTGCTCAGTTGGGGAGCTTTTGAGCCAGGATGAGCCAAGAGAAGGAATTTCACAACATAATATCATCAGTTAAGGCAGGAACAGGCCATTTTCACATCTTTTGTGGTGGAATGTCATCAGTTAAGGCAGGAACCAGCCATCTGGATGTGTATGTGCAGGTCATAGGGGATATGATGGCTTAGCTTGGGCTCACAGGCCTGACAGAGAATGGATACATTTATGTTTGAGAGTCAGTTTTGTTGAATATACAATCCTCAGTTCAAATTTTCTTTTGTTGAGTAGCATAAATATGGTACTCCCTTTCTTCTGGCATAAAGCATTGCACCAAAAAGTCTGAAAAGAACCAGAATTTCTTTCCTTTGTTCATTTTACCTTAATATCCAAAGACTTTTTTCTTTTTCTTTAAAGTCTAGTAATTTTCCTAGAATATGTCTTGATGTCTCAGGTAAAAGGTATGTTCAGTATGCACATATGAAGTATGTAATTTCAAATTTATTTTTAAAGTTCCTGAAAATTTTTCTTAGAACTCAGTCTTTAGTATTTGTCTTATATCCTTGGTTTGTTTTCTTTAGGATTTCCTATTATTTGTTCCTTGACTCTCCTCTATCTTCAATAATCATCACTTTCCATTAATCCTATTTATCTCTCTTCATTTCTTTTGACCTTCTACTTAAAATAAGGCATTACTTATTATGTTCATTTCTCTTGTATTCTTTTTAAGTTTAGTCTTCATTTCTAAATAATAGTTTTATTTTGAATTCTTTCCAAAGTTCTGCCTCATTGCTTATTTTTTATAATTTAGATTTTTGTCGTTTTTTATATAGTATATAAATGTATGCTTTGTGAATAGCAAATTACAGTTTACATTTTTCAGTTTTGATTGCAGTTTATATTACATTTTGTATTATCATTTCCTAGTGTCCATTTTAGGAAGGTGGAACAATTGTATCAGCTTTATTATTAGAAGCTTGAAGTATTTTCCTATTCATTGCCATCAATTTTTTATGCAAACAATAAGGATTATTTCTGCAACTGGTATAAATCTGATTTATAGAAGAATAAAGTAAGTATAATAGAATCAAGAAAAAATTCTGATTAGTTAAAACACTTATACTTCTAAATTCAACTTTTTTTATAGTATTTTTCTATTATTTTGTTCTATTATTGTTTACTTTAAGTATATCTAAAATATAAATACTATCTTTTTCATTTGAAAGATGTCAGGTGTTAGAAAAAATGAACAAAGTGATTTGTGGCCCTCAGTGATCCATTTAGACTTTGCCTGAGCTAGCAAATAAAAGATTAAAAATAAAAGGCACACTCTGTATTATTCCTTTCCCTCCTGTGTCCCTCAACCTTCCAGAGTGTAGCACACATTTTCTTTGGTCTTATCTATGCAAATTGACTACCTGGCCTCTCATGCAAATTAGTCATGTTTTCTAAAAGGAAAAGAATTGTAGGAATGTAATGTTCTTTAGTGCCAATGCCAACTGACTTTTCTAGAACATTTAAAAATGACTAATTCAATTCTCATGGTTTATTCTTAAAAGTTGCCTTGATAAAATCCCAACTTACAAGATTCTACTGTCAAACAGCAATAGAAATCCATAGGATGTCAGGCCTGAACTCTAGATAAATATCTTTCTTTAACAAAGGGTTTTATGAAAACTAAAGAGACAGGGTATTTGAAAGCGTTTTGTTAAAGAAAAGAATTATATAAATATGAGGTATTACCATCATTCTTTACTGTTATGGATTTTAACTTCTATTTAAAATCTGTTTCTTATTCTACTTGGCATTTGCTTGGATACATATGTGGTTACTTCCACTTAATAGAATCCCTTCCCCTAAAATGACACTCATAATGGGTTCTTATTAAAATGGTATAAATGTCAGTGTAAGATTCAGAAGGGGGAAATTAGTCCTAATAACTGCAGTAGAGTTCAGCACTCAATCAATTTACATATCTTGAGTTAATTTCTCTTAAATATACTGTCGTTACAAGTTCTATATAAGCCTGTATGAGGTATATTAGAATTCTATTAATGTAGTAGGGCTTCTTACTTCTTAAATACATCATGGATCAGTCTTTGGCTTCTGTGAACCTAAACTTTTTTTTGTTTTCTGTGGCAGCACGTGGTTGAGAATAATAATCTAGTCAGGTTACAGAGTGCAATATGCTTCTCTTGGCCATCAGATAATGGATGTGTGTGTGTGTGTGTGTGTGTCCATTATGGGTCAAAACACAAAATTAAGGATAAATATCCATTTATAAATATCCATCATATTGCCTCTGCCAGGAATGCGTTTATCAAGGGAATTTAATTAATAAAATGCAGGGCATCACTGTCTTGTCAAGCTTGCCTCTGGTAGGAAGGCATATGCTTGAATTCAAGCTGGGAAAAAATGATGAAAACTATTTTCTGACCTGAACCCAGCTCTGTTGGACTTCGTAGAGTGAGACATGTTATAGAAAGCTGTGAGAAATCTTTTCTCATTAAATAGGATACTGATTACTGATCAGTAGCTATCTCCAGGAGTAGGCAGAAGAATATGGTGCGTGGAAGGTTTTCAATGGAAATTTTGGAGGTTATATCTGACTGGTCAGTTTTACAAAGGTTAGGCAAAAGGGTTTGTCTGCTTGAGAAAAGGGAAATAAAAAGCTCCCTCTTTTCTGCATCCTTTTATGTCACAAGAAACTGATTCTTTTCTATATTTTGGGGAAAGTGTATCTCTTTTTGTAAGTGGAGAGAAAGCTTATAGATACTTCTCAGGTTTTGTGTACACAGTTGAGTGTTTGGTATAAAAATTACAAAATAATGATGATGATGATGATTATGGCTACCATTTGTCAGTGCTTTCCATGTTTTAGGCAATGTTCTGAGTGCCTTATGTGGATTAACTCATTTAAATCTCAGTAATCCTGTAGTAAGGCTACTGCGACATGGGAACCTTTATTAACTTGCAAAAGGCTACACAGAAATGGAGAAAGCAGGATTTAGCCTTAGGCCAGTCTAGCTACGAGGATCATACTCTTAACTACTACCTTGATGCTTCTAGTCAACACACAGTGACTGATGATGACATCCAGAATTATGCCCAGACTCACGGGAAAAATAAGTTCTTTACTATGCTCTCAGCACTGGCAGTTTGGACCCCAGCTACAAAAAAAAAAAAAAAAAAAATGTATAAAAAGTCACTCTTTTTTAAAAATGCCTTTATAACACAAGCATTTGATGCATACTTATTCTGCATAAGGATGTTTGCTAGGTAATGTGACGATACAAAGAAATATCAGATCCCCAACGAAATGAATTCTTCTGATATAAAAGATGAGAAGAAAACATGTTTTTTTTTATTTATTTTATTTTTTATTTTTATTTATTTATTTATTTATTTTGAGACAGAGTCTCACTCTGTCGCCCAGGCTGGAGTGCAGTGGTGCGATCTCGACTCACTGCAAGCTCCCCCTCCTGGGTTCACGCCATTCTCCTGCCTCAGCCTCTCCGAGTAGGTGGGACTACAGGCGCCCACCACCATGCCCGGCTAATTTTTTGTATTTTTAGTAGAGACGGGGTTTCACTGTGGTCTCGATCTCCTGACCTCGTGATCTGCCCGCCTCGGCCTCCCAAAGTGCTGGGATTACAAGCGTGAGCCACCGCGCCCGGCCGAAAACATGTTTTCTTGCAAGGAGTGGGCAGATAATTTCCTTTATTCCATATCTGAATGTCAAGATCAAGATCATAAATTCTCTTAGTTTTAAAGATTAACAGGAAACTTTAATCAAACACGGGTTTCATGGGCAATAGTTCTTTGGAACACATTCAAATTCTCTCCATGTTCTCGTTTAGTATATTCTTTTTTCCTTTATTATATGTACATCTGAACTTCCATGCCATTCAGAAGTGTAGGCATGGGTAATTAAACATAAAGTTAAATATTTCTGCTTAGATCAATGACTTCTGATGGAAAGCATATTATTTTTATAATCCTATTCTAGTTACCATTTAGTGAACCATAAATATTAAATAATATCCCCATTTGGTGGATGACTGTTTATAGCATTTTTGTATTTCTTTAATTCCCCTCTTTCCTTTCTCCCTTCCTTTTCTCCTTCCTTCCTTCCTTCCTTCCTTCCTTCCTTCCTTCCTTCCTTCCTTCTTCCCTCCCTTCCTTCCTCCCTTCCTCCTTCCTTCCTCCTTCCTTCCTTCCTTCCTCTCTTCCTTCCTTCCTTCTTTCCCTTTTTCCTTTTCCCCCTTCCTTCTCCCCTTCTCCTTGTTTTCTTCCTTTTTTCCCTTTCTTGCTTCCTTCTCTCTCTCTCTTTCCCCCTTCTTTCCCCTCCTTCTCTTCCTCTTTTTCTTTTAGAAAGTTCAACAATCCAACAGACTTATTTGTCATCAGGTTAAGAATTATGGACTCATTGAACTGTTGGCGTCATAAACAGGCACTCATTAATCAAATGAAGTATTGCCTTACAAAGTCTAATGCAAACATGTACAATAACATTTGGTGTGACATGGAATTTATACTTTAAAATTCATGAATCATATTTTAAAAAGCTAATGTTTAATTAGAATGTGATAGCAAAATGGTACTTCAGAAATTTAAAACTAGTACAGTGTTTAAAAATTTGGATTTTAAATATCATTTTGGAATATATATAAATTTAGCAGATATATAAGAAGTGAAATAATTTTCTAATGTTGAAGTTTCATTAAAATAATTAACACAAATATTTTCATAAGAATGCATATGAGGACAGATCATTTCTATGATCTGAAATATTTTTTAAATTATATTCGTAAAATATTTCGGACTATTATAGAGTAATAAGAATCAGTTATAAGACTTGTTTGATATAAAAACAGCAACCAACTGAATTATCTCACTTGGATGTTTGCCAATAGAAGACACTGAAAATTTGAATCTTTATCCTCATGTTGTTGTGACTGTAAACTTTAAATGAACCCACATATATTAACTATATTGATATTTTTAAATGGGATGCCCCTACTAGTATTACATCCATATGTGCTGGCTGTAATTGGGAAAAATTAGATTTAATATTTACAAGAAGTCAGTCCAAAAAACATCTGTTCCCAAGGCCCATGTCCCCTTTGGGCCTTTATACTCAAATGTCGCAGAATACATATTCCTGCTATCCATTCCCAAAAGATGAAGTACATTTTAAATTGGCAGCAATTCTGGAAAAGATCCAGATTACAAAAGTTTTGTAATTTTATGGATATGGATTATCTAAAGTATAACAGCCTTTAATTACCCATATTCTTACTGGCACATTATACCTTCAAAATAGGCACACATAGAACAATTTAAATGATCACATATTTATATGTAATATAGAAATATACAGCACTCATGAAGTTCAGTAGAACTGCCGTAGGACTCCATCCTGCTTGTAGTATTTCTTTTTCTAGTATTTCTGAGATGGTATGAATGATTCATTATAGACACATATTTTGTACAGCTCATTTGACAAAGCAATAGACTAAGATTTATAATCCCACTCTAATGATAATTTCTACAAAGCATTTTCCTAAATAAATAATACTCTGTATTTAGTATATTAATATTTGATTGAAAAATAGAAATTTCCCACATAACAACTATGAACTGGAAGCATGCCTGTCTTAATTAATTGCAAATTAAGAAAAACAGTGCATGAATTTTTTCTCAGTTGAAGGTTTGATAGTGAGAACTGTGTTATTTTATATTGCCTCTGTTAATGGAGAGGGGAAGTTTGTCCATTGGGGTAGAAAGTGCATAAACGAACAATAAAAATTTGGAAATCATATGTAGGTTTTTCCCCCTTATTCAGGATATCTCCCTACTCCACATGCTAGTAATACACCTTTGCTTTCAATATGCTGATCATTATCCATAATTGTATAAGGGTCTGAGATTTGACTCTACTTTTAAGCTAATGAGTTAACCTGCTATTGTATGAATTCTGGCAGAAAACATGAGGGTATTGTGTCAGGACCAAGGACGTTTTACTCATAGCGCAGTAAGCAGTATGATATATGCACCAGTGCCCCTTCCCCCCCAGTTCTTACAGTGCTGAGATGCAATAGGGCTCAGGTTTAGGTTTATTACATGCACAGAATGTAGCTGAGGAGCCCCAAGCTTAGAGACTCCTGATATTTTATAATGAGCTAAAGCAGACCTGTGCAATCTTTGCCCTGTAGGGAGATAGTATACTAGAGTGTTTGTTAATACTATCTCAGAGGGAGACACAATATATCTACCAAGGCTGTTTGCTCTACAGACATCCTTGAAAATAGTCTGGAACAAAATTAGTTAGTGTGCTTACTCACAAAATGTGTAGCTGTGAGAGATATCTATGGAGAATTATCTCCAAATAGTTACATCTCTTGTTTCCATGTTGTCTTTGCTATGGAAGATATTTCCAAGAGTACAACACTCTACTTAATCTGACTGAAAGAAACTGAGACCAGATCTGTTTAGTTTGTCTCATACAGCATTCAGTTGAGGTTATCCCCAACAAGACTCCAAGCAGAAGGACCAACATGCACTATTTACCTCAACCATTCATTTGTAAGCCATTATGGTATCCCTTAGGAAGCCAAATGGTTTCTTTTTAAGTTTCTGTATTGACCTTTTCACTTGGCTTGAGGCATTAAGCAAAGTGCAGAAAGATGTACTAAAGATTGCCCAGCTTCCACCTTGTCCTGCAAGAACAAATTCTAGGACACTCCTCTCATTTATATCAACCCTAAGCAGTGAGTTCAGGCTGATTTGTATGCCCTCCTGGGTTGAGGTGGTGGTCCCTTAAACACTTGATGGTCTCTTATGACCACCACTAAAGTAAAGACATCCATGCTTTTGGGAGGGAAGCATGTTAATGCTTGCCTTCCACATGAAATCAAATCCTGATCACGCTCCTGGAAAGACAGTGTTGTTTACAACTGATGGTGCTCCTCGTGTAGAATCTACATGAGTCTTGGGGCACAGGTTTAAAGTATTTTCAATGTAGTCTCTTGGCTAGACTGTAGGCTTTAGGGTTCCAAGTTCAGTTTGAATAATTAAGTGTGTGCCTTATTTTAGAGGTACCACCAGTTTTCCCACACTGCATGCTGTGTGGCATTTCTCTGCCCCACTGAATGGCTGGGAAAACATCCGCTGGTATTTTGGGAGTTATAGCCAACCAATTCTATTTCCGATAGATATTTTGAGAAAATTAAGAGAAGTGGAAGCCAAATCATGGTCGAGTCATTTGGAGAGGGATAACTGACCTATAAAGTTAAGTTTTGAAGATCTACACCGGGATATTTTCTTCATGTGAAAGGCTCTACAGAAGAAAAAAATGATTGTTCATTTTCCCTCTTCCGCATTCTCCCTGAAATCTGTTCCATCCTCAGATGCCAAGTTTGTTGCTTTCCCTTCATCATCACAAAATCAGTGTGCATATTCCGGTAGCCATAACCACATCTTTTTTCCAATCATCCCCTACTCAAACTCTTCCCTTTTATCCAAAAGGATCAGGTACAAAAGAGGCAAGGGCATTTTTATAAAATTCTCAGGCACCCATATGTACCCCACTTTGTCCTGTATGGGCTACTGTAGGAACTCAGTAAGCAGTGTAGTACCAACAGTCATTATCTTGATGCCCTAAGACCAAGTCAAGCCAACAAGAGATCCAGGTAGCTCGACCTGAATTATGTTTGAATCTTCTTTTGGATGGGCAGCCAAGTCTCTCTCTTGATATCAGAGAGACAAGTAACCAAGCCAACCTGGGGTTTCCTTTGGAAAAACAAAGTAGCATCATGGCCAGAATTGGTCAGGAGAGAATCTCAAATTTTCAAAGTAGATCTAGCTACCCCTTATTGTTGTTTTCATCATTATCACCCAGGAAGTAACTGAGAGGAGATTGTTCCTGTCTGGGATGCCCTCATTTAGTGACCAAACTACCTGACTGTGGTGTATGGATCAGAAAGGGTGAATAAGTTAAAAACAGATAATGTTTTGAGTTGATTTTAGAGAAAGTTATTCCAAAACTAAGTGATACCAGATGTTTAGGCATGGCAGGGAGGGTAGAAGGTCTATTGAATATATTGACTCCTAACCAACCCTTGAATGTTTTTTGCAATCAAAGGCACACAACTGAGTATAGATGATCTGGAAAGAGAGGTCTGGCCTTTGCCCTTGGTCCCTTAGAGGTAATCCTCAAGTCCATGGAATGTCCTGCCTAATAAAAGTGTCTTTGTTTACCTGGGGGCTTTGAGCCACAGTACGATTTAGAGTGGGGACTTTGGGTCATGTGGTATTTGTCAACCTCCTGAGGGGCTGAAGACTGAGGCCAGCCATGTGGGTGGTCAACCAGCTTTATAAGATTAAGCCCCAATAAAAACTCTGAACACCAAGGCTTGGATGAGCTTCCCTGGTGAAAAATATACCATGCACACTGGAACATTTATTCTGAAAGAGCTACACTGTCCATACATCCATAGGGAAAGGACAACTGGAAGCTCCATATTGGGAACTTTCTTGGACTCTATGTTATGTACTTCTTCTCTTGGCTGATTGGAGTGTGTATCATTTTCCTGTAATAAACCATGCTGTGAATATAACATTTTTCGCATGTTAGAATGTGAAATCCCAGTTAGATATGAATCATTCTAGTGAATTATTGCACCTAAGGGTTGGTAGCAGAAATGAGGGAAGTCCACAGGCTTAACGTCATAATCACTAGTTTCAAAAGTCAGAAAACTGTAGCCAGAGTACACTGGAAGAACAAGTCTGTAACATAAAAATCTGTTAATAGTGGTGAGGCAACATTGATAGCTCTGAGATAAAGTTGAATCTGCAGAAGTGGGTGAGAGGAATATCCTGTGCAATACATCTTACCATAAGACAGTCAATTTTTTAGCAAGAGTCACAAATGCATTGGTAGCTTCTGCATCATAAATACAGAATCTTTTACTTCGCGTGAAATCTATGATAGTGGATGCATTTCTATCATGGTGAACGATCATGGATGCAGGCAGAAATTGTGGCAATCTGGATAATGCATCTTGATCAGCAATCTGATTTCAGTCAGACTTGGACCTTTATCACAGGAATCTATCTGAGCAACTCAGGCAATTTGATAAGTAGCTGCTGTTTGTTAATACAAACTTGTTTGCAGTCCTCAAGAATGATGTCATTAATCTGCCAGCTTGTAGTTTTCCCAATGGCAGAACAAATAGGCCACAAAAAGCCGTAGAGTCACTAGAAATATAAATATAAATTAAGTGTCAAGATTTCTCAAGAAAAGAATGGGCCAGGCCTATAAGAATGGCCTTGAATTCTCCCCACCAAGCAGAGTAACCATATCCAGCTTTGATTATGTAGAGCTGGTACTGAGGTTGAGCAGCTTTTGCAGACCAGTGGATATCACTTGACTCAGTTTAGGTGAGTGAACCAAATTCATCAGTGAATCAGGACTAGGCTTTTACAGAATATTGTGTGATTAAAGGGCGTGATGAGTCAGTGGCTTTGCTGCAGGAAGTAGAGGGAGTTGCCACTTGTTAATGTAATGCTGAGATATTACTGGAGCCCAGCCTACTGCTTTCTTGACTTTGCCATTTCCACTTGATAGATGAGGCTTGTTGGCCACTTCTGACCTCTCTACTTATTGAGGACAAGTTGACCCACCTCAAAATGGAAACAACAGGCCAGAGAATCATAAAGCTTCTGTGAGTTAGGGCACCGATTTTGGGCAAGTTCTCAGTGGCAAGCTGGTAGCCGCATTTTGAAAAAAAAATTCCTAGTAGCTGTACCAAAGGGACAATGAGCCCAGAATCATGAGGTGCTCCTGTGTGTGAAGGCTGCTTTCCTCTGCTTCAGTCTATAATACACAAAATATTCAGCACAGAGATTCATAATCAAAGAGGACATTAATGTTGTGGGGCTGCAAAAGTGGAGAGGGTTCTGTAGCTGGATGGACAGGTTCCAGTACAACTCGTTGTTTGAGCCCCACCCAGAGGATGCTGACTTGTAGATTAGCTGACATAAAGAATTAAGTAGAATGCTCAAGTGAGGAAATACTATCTCCTTTTTGGTCATGGGAAATCTATAAAGATAGTTTGGTTTCTAAAGGCATTGAGCATTGTGAGTCTACCTAAATAATCTCAAGAAAGTATTGGGTTTGAAGGATCCTACATACTTTTGTCAGGATTTAGCAGTCACTCCTGCTGAAGTGGTGTGAAAACATTACAGTAAGGGTTATTGGGATGGGGTTTCTAACTTTCCAACCATCAGAACATCCTCTATATAGTAAAAGCTTTGGACATTACTTTATAGGCATGCATGCTAATTTCTGACCCAATCACTGGTAGAAAATTTCAAGGGAGTTTGTTCCACTACTTGTGACTCTTTCTTGATTGGAAGAAGCCTCTATGGTGCTTGTGAGATGGAGAAGTAGAAACATAGAATACATCAATCCTACCATACATTCAGATGTAGAGTGTCAACAATAGTCCATTGAATTGACCCAAAAGGCTCCATCTTCGAAGTCAGATTATTCTTCCCTCACTGTAAACCCTGTCCAAACGACAGCAGCAGTTGAATTTTGCCATCTCCTTTCCCTGCAGGACCCTGTAGGGCAGTGACTCGGGTGCTTATGTCCAACAGAGCCATAAAGTTTGAGTCTCTCCTGTCCTTGAAGTTTTCCAGTGTATTTATACAAGCACATATGATTTTGGGTACTTCTTGAGGACAGGAAAACCTCATCCTACTCCTAATTATCTTTCTCTACAAAGCAACTGAATTTAAGGTAAAGATGGGGAGAGAGATGGAGCATACGAAAAGATAAAATGAAGTCACATCACTAGGCATGGCACATTTACCTTTGGTTGTAAATGGGCTGAAACTGATTTCAGTTGAGCCCATGCCTTAACTAAAAAATACTTCAATGTTTTGGCCTACTCAATAACTAGATCAGGTGGCAAGATCACCATTATTGACAGCATCTATTTCAGTTCTGGGAAATCCTTGACTCAGCCACAGCCACACTGCCTTTCATCTAGGGCTGTGATGCTTGCTGCACCAATGCCATGATAACATTCTTACTTCCCCCTGCCTAGAGGACAATGACAACCACATCATTATTGGGGTAGCTCGATTCAATCTTAGTTCCCGACTGTCACTCAGCCTCTAGACATTCATGAATGGTTAGAACAGTAGGGGGCACTTAGCAGGAAATATGACCCTCATATTCACAATGGTGCACCTTTCCCCTCTCCCACCCCCCAACAAAATCTCACAGAGGTGATTTATGTCACATGTAAAGAACACCAAGCTTAGAGAACCTGTATCTTTTATGATGGGCTGCAAGCAAATCTGACCAACTTTTGCTGTAGAAGAAGGCATTTTTTTTTTTTAATGCTGGATGATGAATCCACCTTTTTCTCTGAAGAGACACGCTGTCTCCCAAGGCTGTCTCTATGTAAACATACTTGAAAAAGTAGTTTGGAAGAAAAGGGCAGTACACACCTCTGTTTTCAAAATGTGCAGACATGCTAAAGACTCATGGAGAATCATCATCTAACAACCACTTCTTACAATTAATAACCTTTTCTTTTAATATTCTTAACACAAAATTACTCCATTTAACTTTATTCAATAAAAATATGGATTGTAGTAGAGCTGTTATGGAGAAGAATGTGAAAACAGTGGGCTTGCTAGACTTAAGCATATGAGTACAGAGTAATGGGTCTCTGGCAACTGAGTTTACAAGTGGTTGGGCCACGCTAGTCTACTAGAAAGGCATTGTGATATATAATGCAACTGAGCACCTACAATGTATTGAACACTGCTTTTGTTTGGGGGCATACAAAAGCTAGAAAGCAGGCACATAAAGTAATTATAAGGCCCTTTAACAAGAATACAGATATGGAAGTATTTCAGATAAGGTACTAACTCTGAAGACAGTAGTAGGAATCAGGTAAGTAACATCTGTCTTTACTTTGGTTTTGAAAGTAGAGTGTAAGTTTTCCAAGGATAATACAGTTGAGAGGGGTAGAAAATTACATGAATAAGAAGTGTGAGTAAAGGCAAACATCCACAGGGTACTTCTGGAAATATTTGGTAGCTTCACTGAAATGAAGTACAGATAAGAGAATGTCACAGGAGGTACAACTGGGTAGGTGAGTGCGGCCAGCCCACAAGTGTCATAACTTATGCTAAGAAGTTTGGGCTTTATCTCTAAGTTAAAGGGAAAACTTGAAAGATTCATGTATAAAAGTATGGCATAATCAATCTGCATATGATAAAACTTCTTGACTATTGTAAAATAATATGTCAGAGAAGAAAATATTGAAGTTAGAGAGACAGTTAAAAGGAAAATAAAATTATACTTGTGAAATATACTAGAGGGCAGGGTCAAGGTAATATAAAGGAGTGGAATATATTAGAGTCTTTAGAGATAGTCTTTTGAAACTGAATGGGAACGTGTCTGTATAAGAGGAGCAGGAAAAAAATCAACAATGACACTCATGTTTTAAAATTTGTTCGCTGGAAAATGGCCAACCAATTTCACATTGATGATGACGTCACTTTTATGATGGTAGAGAATTTTTTTACAAAGTATCTAAAAATAAACTTATTAAATATTGCAAGGTAAAGAATGCCCTTGAATTGATGTTGTGAACTTCCACTCTCTCATCCTGCTTTATGCATTGGAAATATTGTAGAAATTGTATAGATTATACAAAACTATTGTCTATACCCAATATTATACATGTTTAAAATAATATCCTGCAAAATGAAATTATCTTCAGACATTTTTTCCTGCATATAACTATTGTAACTTTATTTGAATCAACTGAAAGAAGGATAAAGCTATTTGCTATAAATTGTAAGATTTTAAAAATATAGATGAAGTACTCTGTTAATCACCAAAAAACCATAGCTTTGTTTAATAAATCTGAAACCACATATTTATCAAATAATCATGAAAACTGCAGCTTTGTTAAATAATTTTGAGACCAAATATCTTCATTCCTATATGCAGAGACTATTAATATTGCCATTATAGTCTCAATGCAGTAGATAAAGGAAAACTTTATATACAGTAATCAGTGACTTCATGCAGAGATAAAAAATACAAAGAATCCTTGCAAATAATTAAATGTCTTAATTCTGGAGAATCTTTGATTAATATATTGGAAAGCAAGGCACCTCCAGAGTCTTAGAAGGTGGCACTGTGATAATACCACAGCTGATCTTACATTGTTCTTGCTGAAGATTAATTATCTCCTTTCCTCCTATAATATCCATTTAGTGCCTTATAAATTGGATCCAGCTATTAGCACTATTCATTTATTTCCTGTGAAGATGGTCTAAGCTTTATCTACTTGAGTGTTAGATTCAGTATTACTTTTCATTTCCTTCTTCGCTAAATACACGCTTTTCTAAATAGCTTTATTGTAAAACCTTTCCCTCACTTCACACGCCTCCCCCACCACACTGAAGAGACACAAACGCAGTATACGCACTCATACATTAATACAAAAGATCTTTTCCTTCTTTTCTTCGTTGCTTCATAATTTATTTGTTATATTTTTCAAGGTTGGAAAAAGTGTCACAAAATATGAGAAAGATGATCATAACTTTCACAATTTGTGTTAGCTCATGTGATTTCTCACTAACACATGCTAATAGGGAGAGACAAACTGAGCTTCAGTAGCTACCAATCTTCCAAATTTAGGCAGGTCTAGGGCACCCAGTTAGGCCAGGCAAAGTGTTTTATAAGGTACAGTATTCTTGTTCTACTTCATGTTGAAAAGTCATAGAATTAGGCTGGTATGATAGGGCAGTAAGCAATGTAGTCAAACGAGTGCCTCTTATATTTCTAAGTAATTTTCCCTACTTGGTATCCACTCCACAAGGAGACTGGGAAAGTCGGGATGGCAAGAATGAATCACAGTCCTAGCCCCATGGCCAAATAATTGCACCAGTCATTGGTATGATTCTGGACCCAGATGGACTGCCCAAAATACAGGCAAGAACGTGATCAGGACAAAGGAAAATGTTGGATTATTTAGTGGTATCTTTATGGCCTCTATTAAAATGAACATTTGTCCAATCTTTACATGGCAGAGCTGTATTCTGAGCTTAAAATATAACAGAAGAGACAATAATGTAAGAGATCACAAAAGAAAAGCAATAAAGAGAATTAATTATAAATAGCTAGAATCTGTTTTAGGCTTCAATTTGAGTTCACCTAGCTTCTAAGGAATAATGAACTGTGCAGTGGTGTGTTGAAGCAGTTGCTCCTGGGAGTTAGCCTAAGTGGATTTGAGTATCACCTCTAATATTACTAGCTTTGTAACTTGGGTAAATCACTTACATTCTCTGTACTTTATTATTTTATCCACAAAATGGGTTAAGGAATAACTACTTTATAAGGAATCACATGAGCTAAAAAATATAGTGCTTAGAACAGCATCCTCTCAACCCATGGTGCACATTTAATAAGTGTTAGCTCTTGTTATTTAATGTTAATAGTGTCACTGTAAAATAAAATTTTATAATCACTAATTCTACATGTAGAGTCTTAGGTCAACATTACTGAGAGTACCATCATAACCAATGAAGTGGAAAATACTCTTCAACTCGTTAGTTAAAAAAAAAATCTAACCCCTAGAGCCTGTGAATAACTTGCTAATGGCTTCTTCTAGTGTTGCAAGCCACAAAACTTTCCGTTTAAAAATAAAAAATAAGAAAATAAATGTGTAAATTCTCAAACATTTGTTCATATCCTGCTTGTCCTAAAGATCTTGAGCTCCAGTTCCCCTTCCATATGAAACTGGTAGGCATATTGTCCTAAAGCTTATTGCTGACCATACAGTTTGCATGTTCCTTATTGAAGCAGTTTGTCGAGTTCATTTTCTCTCTCCCTGTATTCTTGTTACTCATTTGTAGAGAAATACATACTTTCAGAATTATTTCCCGCTCTGGTTATAGGTTTCTGTTCTCTCTTTGAGTACTTTCTCTTATTTGGCAGCAAGAAATATTGAGGTCCTACAGGGCAGGGGTATTGTCTATTTTTATAGTGTTATTCTCTTGTGAGGCTGTTATTCAATTTAAAGAATAAATTGCATTCTGTGTGAAATGCCTCAAGGCAAGGATGACCAGATGACCCAGGTTTGTAGACTTCTATTTTTTAAAAATACACTTTTGGTTACTGTCCTTTTGGAATGGAAATATGTTCCATGTTTCTAGTCTGCAGTGGTTCATCTTAACATTTTCAGTTCCAGATCATAGAAATAGGGAGATACAGAAAATCCACAATATTTTCTCATGTTGCTAAGGCCTTTAAAAAAAATTTAGAGGCAAAGCTGAAAGCTGATCTGGTTATGCTGACATTTTTATTATGGCATTTACTTTTTAGAACAATTTACGCTCTTAAGGGAAAGAATGAGGGTTTTTAAAAACTATTTTTGTAAGAACTATGAAGTTAGATAATTTGAAACATGATATGTGAGTTTAGGAATATTTTTATATTGAATACAAATATCTTCATTGCCCAGCCAAGAAGAAAATATGGCAGTGAAGGAGACTTTCAATCTTTCAAAGTTTTAAGACAATTCTAGCATCTTTATATAAATGATTCACACATGATTTGAAAATGCTAGACACAGTTCTCCTTCCTGGGAAGTCACTGCAAAATCTTCTGCAATTATTTTTGCATCTAACCCCTTACTGAAATGTTACTGATAACCCACTGAGGCTCATGGAGTCAAGTAAAAACTGGCCAAAAGGCTGAGAATACAACCATGTTTATGTTTTTGGCGACTTGGTGAGTCATTACATCTACTTTCCTTTTTATAGAATCCAAAAACTTTATTTATATTGTATAAAATATATTTGGAGTAAAGTAGTTTCAGGAAGGTCATGAACTTAGCACAATTTCCAGTTAATAAATTGCATATCGGACTCTTTCTTTTTTAAATTTGTATTAAACTGCTTATGTCTCCATTTGAGAATTGTACATAGAAGGAACATTTCAGGATACTATTTACATTTAAATAAGGTTTGAAGTAATTGGAAGGGAAGTAGAGTTTTTCAAGTAAGAATGCATACTACTGTGAAAAGGAGAATTTTGCTAGTTTCTAAAATTTAGAAAATGGTTATCTTAAACTATTTACTCTCAAAAGGACAATTTCTTTTCCGTTTTCTTTTTCTTTTTCTTTTTTTTTTTTTTTTTTTTTTTTTGAGATGGAGTTTCACTCTTGTTGCCCAGGCTGGAGTGCAAGGGCGCGATCTTGGCTCACTGCAACATCTGCCTCCCGGATTCAAGTAATTCTCCTGCCTCAGCCTCCCGAGTAGCTGGGATTATAGGCATGCGCCACCAAGCCTGGCTAATTTTGTATTTTTAGTAGACACGGGGTTTCTCCATGTTGGTCAGGCTGGTCTCGAACTCCCGACCTCAGGTGATCCACCTGCCTCGGCCTCCCAAAGTGTTGGGATTACAGGCGTGAGCCACCGTGCCTGGCCCAAAGGGACAATTTCACATGCTCATATAATCATGGGGGTAACGAATCCTGCCATTTCAGTTAGTTAGCCAAATTACTTTGAATAAATGAAGCAACGTTTTGCTTGAAAATGGAAACAGTCTGATATCAGAGTTTGAAAGACTGTCTTCTTACTATAACACACATCATTTTCAAGCTTTAACAAATCATTTTAACGACAATGTAATTAACTTTCAATGTGAGAGAATTTGCAGATAGTTGAATTTGCTGAAATTCTAATTTTATTTTAAAGAATAGACAGTGATTGCTGAGTATAACAATATTTCCTTAATTGATGCAAAGTAGGGAATTAAACTGATTGTCTAGACTTTATTTTTAAAAACTGTATAAACATTGACTTTTAAATGATTAGTTTTATGAACTTTTTGTTATCAATAAGTTTTGTTTCATATAGAAAACCTAATAACTAATTCATTCCCAGTGAAGTGGGAATTGAATAAATGGACACTAATAGCTATAAATGTATAAAATTTTCACCAGGGAAGATTCATTCAGCCTTCATCAGATAGAAATATATCTCAATTAGCTATCACACTGAAGTGGGGAGAGAAGTCACAAGACAAAGAGAGTAAAATGCCTGGGAAAGAAAATTATAAACTTTGTCACAAAATTATTAACTTCCTGGTCTTCGGTTTCAGCAATGAGGGAGTATCACATTACTTTGTTGTTAGGAGAGGCCAGTAATATAAAACACTGACCCAGATTCTCATTCTGTAAAACTCTGTGGGAGAATTTTACTCCACTGGTAAAAGTCAGTCTGTAGAAACATAACCACAATTATTAGATACTTTTCTCTGAGCTAAATTAATTCTCTGGTTGTTTAAATGGAAAAAAAAAGTTCTTTGAAACTATTCAAGAGAAAAATAGACTAAAGAGAAATCTCCGTATAGTGATAACTTCTACTTCCTTCACATCATTGTTGATACAATCTCTCCCTTCCTCAGAATAGTTTCTACTATGCTCATTTTGATTCTGAAAATGAAATTCCCATGCACTGGCAAAGGCCAATAATTAGCTCAGGAAGTTTGTAAATTTACACTCAGTAAGGCATTTCTCTCCTATATTACAGCTTTACGTACAGAGAAGCTAAACCACAGCCATCTATGTTCTATTTGAGAAACAAATATATCAGCCTATTGGATTTCAATTTGTTGAAATTAGAAACTCCAAACTTAATTTTCAAAGCCCTATGGTTTTACTTACTCAATAACTTTGGAAATTTCTTCTTTCACACTTTTATTTAAATGTTATAAATTCTGTCTGAGTAGTGATTTTGTCAATTTGAGAAAGTGAAAAGAATATAGTGGTGGTAATTGGAAGATTTGGCTCTAATCCTAGTTTTGCCACTAGCTGAATTTTCAATATTTTCCAATGCATTTAAGTTCCTTGGGCTTGATTATCTTCCTTAGTTGAATAAGAAGTTTGGATAAAATGATTTTTTTTTTTGGCTTCCACCTCCTGGGCTTGCACCTGCTATGATTCTCTCCAATCCTAAGGCTACTTGTTTTGAGAGACTTTAAGTTTTTAAGAAGAGCTCTTTATTATTATTTATTATATTTATTGTAATTTATTATTATTTATTATATAGTTTATTTTCCATTCAGTTCCTGATTGTTGTGCACTTTGTGATATACAAAGTTCATATTTCTTATATTTAAGTTACAGAAGCAGAAATCTGACTATGTTAATATACTTAACAAATATGTATTGATGCCTATCAGGCTCCAGACAGTCTATTAATAGGCTTAGGATACATCATTAAGTAAAATAAGCAAAGTTCACGGCTTATATTTTACTGAAGACAGAGACAGATAAGAAAGAAACAAACCACCATACTAATAAACAAAAAAATATATATATGAAACAAAACCCCCATAATTCTATGTTAGAAATTCAGGTATGTTATGAGAAAAAGAAAGAACAAGTAGAGGAATCATTGCAATGTGTCTTATTGAATAGTGTAGACAAGAGTTCATTAAGAAAGAAAAGTTAGAAAAAAAACTTGAAGAAAATGATAGAGTAAAAAGTCAATATCTAGGGAAGAACATTTCCAGCAGTTGTAACAGCTAAGTTAAGATTCTAATACAGGGATGGGTGTGTTGTAAGTTAGTATAACTGGGGCTAGGTGAGCAAAAAAAAAAGTAGTAAAAAGTGTGAGTGAGTGATTTTTTTAAAAGGCTATAATAATTTAAGCTTTCTTTCTCCATACCCTTTATAGCACTGACTACCAAAATACCGACTCTGGGTTGTGCTATGTGACTTGCTTTGGACAATGGTATAGCAGCAAAATAGATTCAAAGAATGGCTAGTAAAAGTCCCTTTCTTTTGGAACCCTGACTCTGCCATGAAACAAGCCCTTTCCAAGCTATGGGACAAGAGCTGAGTCATTCAGCTGAGGCCTTCCTAGACCAGACAGCCCCGGTTGACCTACCAGCTGACAGCAGATGCTGCACAGCTGACCCCTGGATTCATCAGAACTAATAAAGTGTGGTTTAAAAATAGTTTAGAGGTGTTTTGTTTTGCAGCAGTAACTAAGAAGAAGTTATCTCAGTGACGTAGTGGAAATTGGGGGTAAATCCTCTGGGACCCTATTAGACATTGTAAACATTTTGGCTTTTACTCTAGGTAAAATGAGAAGCCATTGACAAGGTTTCAAGTAGCATATGGGACAATCTTTTACTTCAAAATGCTTACTCTAGTTGCTGTATGTATACTTCTTCCTTCCAATTCTTTCTTCCCTGGCCCTGCCTTATTCAGAACTTCAGAGTGCAGAACAGGGATTGGTACCTAACGTGGAAAGTTCACCCACTTCAAAAGGAGAAATATTTCCGTTAATGTAACTCGGACTTAGCCGGACCTTCTTGTGGATAGAAAATTTTGTTCTGGCTTTTCATTTTTCTTCCAAGGAGTTATTTATATTCTCTTTTGCTCAAGGATGACTTCTTTATGTCAAATATACCTTCTTATCTAATTTTCATGTTTAAGAGAGCTATCACCTTTCCATGGGAGTTATAGTCTCATGCATATTATGAGAAATGAGCCAGGCAGGTAGAACCTAGGACATCTTTCTAATATTGTGGAATCCAGAATCCCTAGGAATAATGCAATTTGATGAAATGGCTTCTAATAGTCTCAAATTTTGTGTACTTCTAATAATCTAAGAAACAATCTTCCCATGGCACTTAATTTTTCACACGAAGTTTAATATGTTGCACAAAGTGATATTTCTTGGTCATTTTTAGCAACACATATCCACAGCATTTGTTCTAGAGCTCCTGATCTTCCTTCCTGCCCCTACAATACAAAGACCTCATAACTTCAAAGATATTTTGTTTGAAAAGAGTTATTTAAGGAACATTTTTAGCATAGGGTTAGCCTTCTCTAAGTGTAAATAAAATTGTACCCCTATATTAATTCCCTAAGTTATAGAAATAATAATTATATAATTATGTACGATTAAGAAATAATTATATCTAAATTATATATTAATAATTTATTTAATCTCTTAATAGTCTCCCTCTCTGTTATTCTCCTCTCTTGTTCTTGTGACCTAGCTATCGGGTTATCATTTACCTAAGAAATAAAAAATTCTGAAGAGCCTTAATTCTTAGAAAATTAGTGTAACAAACTGAGACAGCACTGAAGTGAATATCAGAGAACCTGAACTCCAGTCCTGGTTCAGTCATATAGTAGGGGACCTTGAGCAAGTTATCAATTAATTTCTTTCTCCTTTATATGCATTTAAAACTATTATTGACTTTTTTGTAAATATTAGTTAATAAAATGCAAATTTGCCTTTGCAAAAGAAAACTTTTGCATTTTATTAACTAATATTTACAACCACCATTCAAAAAAATATTAGCATTATTTGCAGCTAAGCTATATTTCTAGATAAGAAAACCCTGATTATAAGATAATTATGTATTTCCTCAAAGAGAAGATAAAACGTTTATCTGACCAATATTAAAAAATAAACTACTAAGACTGTTGATGAAATAGTCAAGTGTCTAGTGTAGGTTGTCTGTGCATTAACAGACCCTATTAAAGAGGTTAATCAAATCAAATTTAAATTTTCTCACACTGAATAAGACCAGAAATTGACAGTTGAGAGCAGGTACACTTTGACCTCAGAGGCTCACATTCCTTCTATTTTTCTGCTCTGCCATACTTTCTGTGAGGCATTCATTCTCAATGTTATCATTTTCTATTTCAAAAGATAGTTCTTCCTTCTTCCTACCACCCTCCACACACATAGCCTCTGCATTTCTGGCAAGAAGAAGAGCAAAATAAAATGACAAAATTCTGTGCCAATAGATTCTGCACAGTTTTAAAGGCCTTTCCTGGAATTTGTACTCAGAAATTCCTGATGAAATCTCATTGGCCATCAATAGAAGAGAGTTAGGAGATACAATTGTTTTAGTTGAGCTTATGCCTGTTCTTTACAAAATATAGGTTCTCTTGGTAAGAAGAAAAGTGAAAAGAAAAATAAGCATTGAATAGTACAATGATTAACCTTATGTGTTAACTTGATTAGGCTATGGTGCCCAGTTTTTTTTATCAAACACAGGTGTAGATGTTGCTGTGAAGGTATTTTTTTAGAAGTGATTGACATTTAAATCTGTAAAATTTGACTAATCTAAATTACCCTCCATTACATGGGTTGACCTCATCCAATCAGTTGAAGGTCTTATGAGAAATACTGAGTTTCCCTAAAGAGGAAGAAATTCTGCCCCTGAACTTCCTTGGGACACAACTCTTCCCTAGGTCTCCATACTGCTGGTCTGCTCTGCAGATTTATTGATTGTCTCCAGAGAACCCACACTAATACAAATTTTGGTACTGAGATTGGTTTTAGAAAAACTAAATCTTAAGGATGAGTTTTTGGAACTGGTTCTGGGGTTTCTAGAATCAGTTCTCTCACTCAATTAGATTTAAAGGCACTATTTCTAGCAGGAAAAACACTGATAGCCATGGTGTGATGTGTCCATAGAAATATGCAAAATATCATCATTGGATATTCCCATTAACAAGTAAAATGAAACTGGCTGGTTGTTCGTAATTGCGTTGGAAAAAGTGGATACACAAAAGTATGAGCTCAAAGGGTTGAATTTCCAGCTAAAGCACTGCATAAATTACCTGAAAGTTTACATTGTCTGCCTCAAAAGAAAATCTTATCTTCTGTAGTCCTAAAGGAGAAACTGCTGAAAACCAGGCCCAGATTCTCATTCTGTTAGTGGCTGAAATATAACACAAATTTAATTCCCAACCTCATAAGGTATCTACTGGTAAATTGAGGGCATTGATTGGGAAGGAATAAGATCCTGAAAAGTGAAAATGTGGTCATATTGTATTATAAAATACTGATGAGGATGAGGACATTAAGCTTCTAAATTCTGCTGGGTCTTCTTTACCAGTAGAGGTAGCTATTCCCCTCCCCCACCCCCCAGAGGAGATTAACACTAATTTGCCTGAATGAACTGTAATGATCTTCTCTGAGATAGTTCCCTCATAAGATACTGCTGATTTATCTCCCGACACAGTTCCAGAACCCTGCTTTGCTTCTAGTCTATAACTAGACTCAAGTTCCAGAAGGCCCTGAAAGGTGAAGTATTTCTATGATCTGAATGTTTGTATTCCCCCAAAATTAAATAAGTTAAAATTAATCACCAATGTGGTGGTGGTAGAAGGTGGAGCCTTTGGGAGTTGGTTAGGTCATGAGGTTGGAGGCATCGTGAATGAGATTAGTGCTCTTATTAATAGGCTCTAGATCTGCCTTTCTCCCTCTACCATGTGAGGATACATTGAGAAGGTGCTGTTCTATGAATCTGCAAGTAGGCCCTCACCAGACACTGAATCTGCTGGTGCCCTTATCCTGGACTTTACAGCCTCCAGAACTGTGAGAAATAATTTTCGATTGTTTACAAGGTACTTAATCTATTTTCTCATGGCAACCAAAAGGGACTAAGGCAGATATAAATTGTGATCATGAGGAGGTGTGTTGCACTCCAAACAAAATTATATGATTTAAAAATTTATCCAGACAGAAATATGGAAAATATGTATGGGAATGAATATTAAGAGTGTGGGATATTGGTAGAAAATACATAAAGTTGAAACAAGCCAAATTTATTGATTTAAGCCAACTAAACAGAGATTGTTGATTTAATGTTGCATCTTGGGGGGTTAGAAAAGCCTCTAACAGTTTGTTTAGTTGGTTAGCTGAAACATGAATAAAAGGTGACCTACACTAATTCGTTAACATGCCAGAACTGCCTTCGTATACAGTAGAAAAAAGAATCCAAAGGGTTGGGAAAATAGGAATAGAAGAGTGAATTTATCATGCAAAACCTCCTCACCCACCATAGGAAGAGTCCAGAGGACATACTTATTGCCATAAACATGAGAAATAAACTTGTAAGGGGAACTTCAGCCTCACTGAAGAGCTCCATGATCACTCTTCTTTGCAGGTCAGAAATTATAGTGTTAACTGCTGCCATTAAATTGGGAAACTAAAATTCAATGAAAATTATTGGATCTCACTGTGTCAGAGGCCAAGTGGTGATACTTAATCATTAAAATAAAGGTAGATGTGGTTATTATAATGGACACTAGAGTCAAAGCAGTAACTAAAATAGTCTGATTCACAGATATCTATGATATTGGCTAGTTGATCACTTTCCTAGAAGTGAAATAAATTGGAAGTCTACTAAATTCGTACTTGGTCTGTATAAGGACTATAGTCAAGTGAACAAAAGTTTAGCCTGAATCATAAGAACAGACAGTAATGGCCCCTCAATCAATTCTCAGACTTGAGTCAGTTTATAAAGCCCAAATTCTTCAAGTGAAGTGAGGTGGGATAACTTTGACGAAGCACCCAGCTACACTGCCAATAATACTTCCAGCCTTCCCCAACAGGGATGTAAGCCTTTTATCATATGGGGTGACTGTGTATCAGGGAAGACAACAATCAGGATCTTCAGAAATTACTGGACACTGGCTCTGAATTGATACAATTTCCAGGAGACACTAAATGCCATGGTGATCCGTCAGTAGGAGTTTATGAAGGTGATGTTTTGGCTCATGTCCATTTCACAGTGGGGTTCAGTGAGTCTCCAAAACTATCCTGTGGCTATTTCCCTAGTTCCACAATGCATAATTGACATAGATATAAGCAACAACTGGCAAAATCCACACATCGCTTCCTTGACCTATAAGGTGATGTCTTTTGCGGTGGGAAAGGCCGACTGAAAGCCACTAGAACTTCCTCTTCCTAAGAAGATAGTAACTGAAAAGCAAAATCACAGAGATTAGTGCCACCATCAGAAACTTGAAAAATTCAGGAGTGGTGACTCTCACTGTATCCCCAACCAACTTGCCTACTAAACAGAAAATAGATAGATCTTGGAGAATGACAGTGGATTGTTCTAAGCTTAACATGGCAGTGACTCCAGTTGCAGCTACTGTACCAGATATGGTTTCATTGCTTGAGAAAATTAACACATCCTCTCGTATCTGATATGCAGCTACTGATTTGACAAATAATTTTTTTCTCCCTCTCGGTTAATAAAAACCACCAGAGGCAGTTTGCTTTCAGTTGGCAAGGCCAATAATACACCTTTACTGTCCTACCTCAGAGTATACCCATTTCCCAGCCCTAGGTTGTTAATTTAGTTTTCAGAGACCTTGATTGCTTTTATCTCCACAAGACATCATACTGGTCCATTACAGTGATGACATTATACTGATTAGAACTAGTAAGTCAGAAGTAGTAACTATTCTAAACTTATTGGTAAGACATTTGCATGTCAGAGGATGAAAAATAAATCCAACAAAAATTCAGGGGAATTCTGCCTCAGTGAAATTTCTAGGGATCCAGTAGTATGAGACACGTAAAGATATTCTTTCTAAGATGAGGAATAAGTTGTGGCAACAGGCCTCTCCTACAACCAGGAAAGAGGCACAATGCCTAGTGAGCTTCTTTGGATTTTGGAGGCAATGTTTTCCTCACCTGAGTGTGCTTCTCTAGATGACTTACCAGGTTATCAGAAAGCTGTCAGTGTTGAGTGGGGCCCAGAACAGAAGTGTCTGTAAGAGGTCATAGTGCTATGCTATCTGCTGTGCTGCTTAGACCATATTATCCAGCATGTTCTTGGTGCATAAAGTATCAGTGGCAGATAAAAATTTTGTCTGAAGCATTCATCAGGCCCCTGTAAGTGAATTACAGTGCAAACACTACAGATTTGGGAGCAAAATCCTGCTATCCTCTGTGGATAACTACTCTCCTTTTGAGAAGCAGCTTTTGGTTTGCTACTGTAAGTACTGTAAGCTACTGTAAGTAATCAGTAGAGACTGATTACTTAAACATAGGCCATCAAGTTACCATGCAATTTATGCTGCCCTCATGAAATGGGCCCAGCAAGCCATAAAGTTGAGTGTGCACAGTAGCACTCCATCATCAAATGCAAGAAATGTATGAGATTGGGCTCAAGCAAGTCCCAAAGGCATAAGCTGCCTAAAGAAATGGACCGAATGCTCATGGTCCCCACTCCTGCTACACTGCCCTATCTTTCCCAGCCTCTACCTATGGCCTGATGGGGAGTTCCCTGTGATCAGTTGACACAGGAAGAGAACACTGGGGCCTGGGTTACAGGTGGTTCTGGATGATATTCAGCACCACCTGAAAGGAGACAGATGCAGCACTAAAGACCCTTTCTGGAACATCCATGAAGGATGATAATAAAAAAAATTTCCAGTGAGCAGAAATTTAAGCAGTGTGCCTGGTTATTCATTTTGCTTGGAAAGAGAAACGGCAAGATACATGATTGTACATGGATTCAATGATTCAGATGGATGGTTAGAAACTTGAAACTAACATAATCAGAAAATTGATGACAAGGAGGTCTGGGGAAAGGATGTCAATATACCTCTCTGAATAGGAGAAAAACATAAAAATATGTGTGTCCTATGTGAATGCTCGCTGAAGTATGACTTCAGCAAAGGAGAATTTTAATAATCAAGTGCAATTAAGTATGGTTTAAGGATATGTGTGTGGTTGCCAAGTTGACAAGGGTTAGACTCTGATGGTTAATTTTATGTGTTAACTTAGCCTATGGTGCCCAGTCGTTTGGTCAAATGCCAATCTGGATGTTGATATAAAGGTATCTTTAAAATGTGGCTAACATTTAAATCAGTAGACTTTGAGTAATCCAGATATCCCTGCAAAATAAGTGACTGGCTTCATCCATCAGTTGGAGACCTTAAGAATAAAGACCGAAGTCCCTCAAAGAGGAAGAAATTCTGCCTCTGGACTGCCTTAGGACTCAAGACTGCAACATCAACTCTTCCCTGGGTCTCCATGCCACTGGCCTGCCCTGCAGATTTTAGACTTGACAGTGAGTCCAAATCTCAGGTGAGCCAATTCCTTAAGGTTAATTTACCGGTACATACACACCCTATTGGTTTCATTTCTCTGGAGAGGTCTAAATAATACAATTTCTGCCACAATAAAGAATTAAAAATTTTACTTTATATTCTTCAGCAGTATTTGGATTTTATGTTTTGCCATTATAATTAGATATTTTACATTTTATATTTTTCAACAATAATGCACTTAAAATTAAAGATAATATCACTTTTATAGAAAAAGAAATTAAGTCTCTTGAGTGGCTAACTGAATTATTTTTCAAAATGATATAAACATTAAATGTCAAGTTCAGGACTGACACTAATGTTCTGGAGCTACAAATATCACAGTGGCTTTCCAAGGGGCAGTATTCACTTACACTATTAGGTGTGACTTGGGCAAGATTACTGATTTTCTATAAAGTGGGCATAATAATTGTATCTAAAGTAAAGGATAATTTGACAATTGATTGAGATGTGTATACTGCGGATTTTGGACAGTATCTGAATGTACCACATATTTAATAAATGATATTAATGCCCCCTATTCAAATGTAACTATTACTTTTTTCTATTATATCCATGATTTTTATTAAAAAAATCTTTATTTTACCAAAAGTTACACCGATTTTATGATAGAATTCATTTTTTCCTTTTTAAAAAGAGCTTTTTAAGTGATTAGTATTAATTGAGAAATCTTTTAAAGTAAAATCTAGAAGGGCTATTACAAAATCTAATTATGTAATATTTGCTGATATGGCAAGATTTTGTCTGGACACCTTGGATTTAGGATGGGCCATGGGGAGAGAGAATCAGTGAAGGTTGTGTGCCAAGCATAAATTCATGCTTCCAAATGATCTAAGAATGCCTTTAGTGTTTTTTTTAATGCTCCATTATTAATATTTAGAAAGCATTTCAGAAGTGTTTTCATCAGTAACTTCCCCCAAAAATGCCTTTGGAAAATGATTGACATTTGGCAGACATCCTTTATTGTGTCAAAACTTTGTTATGATCCTTTTAGTTTCAGGAATAGAAAAAAATTCAAAGTATGTACTTGTGTACTATTCCCAAAGGTAATAATGAGAGGATTAAATACAATCAGTTTTCTG
This sequence comes from Nomascus leucogenys, assembly GCF_006542625.1. NCBI lineage: Eukaryota > Metazoa > Chordata > Mammalia > Primates > Hylobatidae > Nomascus > Nomascus leucogenys. Next base: position 28,040,598 of record NC_044401.1, read on the forward strand.
GAGTCAGTCACAACCATAAATATGCTATTGAACATATGTTGGAACAGCCTCTAAGGTTTCAGAGAATGAAGAATGAGCTAAAGATTGTTTTTATTCCAAAATCTCTTCTATTCAAGAGCAAAAAGCATTTGGAGGATGTTAAAAATTGTACATTGAGATTCAGTAGCCACCAGTATCATTGAAGTTTTGGCTGCTAAAATCCAACTTGAATGCTGTCACATATGTGTAATGATATATTTTATCAAAATCAGAGTTTCGGAATACAGTAGAGTAATGCTAGAAACAACTTTATGATTTCTAATAGCCCTTTCCTTTAAAAGTTTTGCTGGTTGGTAGCTTGATCATCACTTTTCAGAACAAAATAGAACCCCTTTCATATATCTAACTTCTAAAAGTACCTAACCATATTTACTGGAAGTATTGAACCTGTCAGCAGCATTTATATTGTTGTTCTTTCTCCCTTCCTTATATATATTTTAAAATTTTATTTCCAGAACTCTGCACTTGATGACTTTTTCCTAACTTACTGATTCTTCATTCTCAGTTGCCTTTGCTGGTTCCTTCTTTTTTGCCTGACCCATTAAAACATTGGCATGACCCAAAGTTCAGATTTTAGATTTTGTGTGTGTGTGCGTGTGTGTGTGAGTACGTGTGTGTGCGTGTGTGTGTCTGTGTCTGTTACAGACCCATGGTCATCTCCTCCAGTCTCATAACTTTAAATACTATTTAAATGCTGATGACTTCCCAATTTTTAACACCCTTGGCCAGACTGTGCTCTCAAACCACAGACTCATATATTCAATTGTCTACTTAACATCTCCATTTCACTGTCTAATAGACATCCACAATGCAGCATGTTTAAAACTTTGTAAAATTTCAAATATTCTGTCCTTATACTGCTCCTTTACTTCCTTCCTGCTCCCTGAAAATCTGCTTTACTTCCATTCTTGTAGTCGTTTAAGCAGAAACCTTTGGAGCAGTAATTATCTTTTTTCTTTTTCTTACATTTTATATCCATTCTGTTCAGGAAATGATGATGACTCTATCTTTAAAACATATCCACTGCTGTTATTTCCCTTTTCAGAATCACCACAATCTCTTGCCTGGATACTTAGCTATCCTTTTAAAATATGTGATAAAATGGCCGACATGGTCTCCCATGGTCTGTCTTTTGCCCCTCCCCCACCTGGCTCTTCCTACCATTTTGCACAAGCTCAGTCGGCTTTAGCACATTGGCTTCCTTGATGTGTGAACATTACCAGATATGTTCCTGTTTTAAGGTTTTTGCTCTATCTATTCTGAAATGTTCGTCTTCCAGATATCTATTTAGCTAAACTCATCTCCTTGTTTAAATCTCACCATTTCAATGAGGCTTGCCCTCACCATAATTAATATTAAGTCCTGCCTGCCCCTTCTATCCCTCCCTGCTGCCTCCCACTCCTAACACCGGCCTTCTGATCTTCTTTACCATGCTTGATTATTGTCATTTTTTTCCATAGAATCATTCACTTTTAATGCCTTTCCCCACCTAGAATATAAGTTTCTTGGTTATCTGTGATTCTGTTCACTAATGTATCTAGCACCTAGAATAGTGCTTGGCACTTAGTAGACATTCGAACCAATTTTCATTTGAAAGAATAAACAAATGAACATGAGAAGACCAGAAAGTCTGCATATTCTGGCCAAAATCTTACCTGCAAGCAAAAAACCCAAGTAGGAGGAGTTGGTTTGAAGGGTACAGTACAGACTGTGATTTTCTTAAAGGAAAGAAAAAAAATGAACACAGTAGTTTGAAAGAAAAGGTTGTTTTTTCTGTGCAAATCAACCAAGTCTTTTATTATTGCTTATACATTTAACATTTTTTATGCAACAGTGTTTAAATTTTTCAGATTATTTATCATGGAGAACAAAATTATGTGCTTTTGTATTAAAGGGAAAAAGAAACAGTAACTGGCATAGGGAAACAATAGGACCACATAGAACTAATGCCTAAATTGCTGTGATCTGAGGAGTGACCAAAACCCCAATGGCTAAGAGGACTTCAAAGATAACAACTTCAAAGCACCTGAGTTTTCAAACTGGATATAATGTCTGGTGTGGTCTGGCAGATTTTGAAAGGATAACATTCTGCCTGAGTTATGATAAGACTTCATAAAGATTTATGTGTTTCTTGAAGTTTATGATTTGTATATTTCCTTCATCTTTCCTTTCATTTGTTGTTATAAATTGCAGCTGTTATTGTAAGTATTTTTAAAGGATTGTGTGTTATATATTTTCCTGCTAGAGACTGTTTGGATGCCTTCAATCCATGAAATGTGTTCAGATCTTGAAAAATTAATAACAGGAAGAGATTCTTTAGAAAATAGAAAACATTAAATTATAGCATGTATTGTTAGTATTATCGAGCATGAAGAAATTATAGTTCAATGTTAAAAATAGCTATAAGACTGAATTTTATTCTTGGCATAATATGTTTATCTGACTGAAGTGGACCTGAGAATTAAAAAGAAATGAGGAAACTGAACAAACATCCAGAAGTAAATCTCTTGAAATCAGAGAGGGGAAAATCCCAAACAAGTGAACATTGACAAAAATAAAATTAAATAATAAAATTGCTAAATTTCTTTGAGAATTTGATATAACCTATATGTCATGAGTAATGTCATCAAATACATCTTTCAGGTTAACCTAAGGCAAATTGCTTAACTAAATTTCTTTAAACATTAAATATTTTTGGCTCATGTTAAAATATCTACTTTTGATGTAAATAAATGATTTAATTCATTCTTGTTTCTTGTAATGAAAGCCAGTACATTTTGTTTTTGAATCAGTACAAAGCATTATGAAGCAATCTTAAGCATTTAGCACAATTGTTAATTTTCAAAAAGTTGGAGTGAGAACATGAATGTAGAGAGCTGGAGAAGGAACTACAATTATGTCTGCTACTTTTCTGACCTGGATTATCTTATATCTACAGTATCACTATGGGGTAATGGGGATAAGTAAAGTTGTTATACGATTATTCCCATAAAAAAATTAGAATCCTTGAAAAAAAGACATTCCAAAAAGTGAAATTCTTAGCATTTGTATGCAATTGTCCTTTCTTACTTACAAAAAATAAACTTAATATAAAATTTTCTGTCTGAAGTATTCATTCCTTTGCAATTTTAATTATGTATCACTTAAATCAACTATAAAACATGAATGTGCATGAAGTCCACTTTAAATTGACACTCAAAAATGTCTAGCCTTTAATAAAATATCTAAATATGCAAATGCAGAAACATATCTTTAATTGCTGTACAAACAATATGAAATTATGTATCATGTATAGCATATATAAGGAAAAAGTTAAATTTTTATTTTATTAAACTTTGTATTATTTTTGTTTTCCTAATGCATAATAATATCACAGTTACAAAATACTTTCAGTGTGAAAGAACTAAGACCACGGTGTGCTGTCTAAAGTGATTTATGATCTTCCAATGCTTAGAGTAATGTCAAGTTTCAGTTTTGGATCCCACTATTATAACGTGTCAAACAATTTTAAAAATACTCTAACAGTTGACTACACCTGTTTCCACTTTGCAAATCCTTTCAAGTTCATGGCACTTTGATAGAAAGGGAACTATTTAACTTGTGCTTTTATTTTTCAATCTAAAAATTGAATTTTTTTCCTTATTATAGTTTTCTGTATGATATACTACATTAGTAGGAAAATACATTGTTAAAATTAACAACTTTCTTTTATTTGATCACTTGCAAAGAGATTTTGAGAGTTCTACTTGGGTTATTTTTAAAGAAGTAATTAGGCCAAAATGTGGCAAAATTCTACTAAATTATATTACAATATTCTAATAAATTGAATCTTTTAACACTTAATCAAAATATTTTGGCTATACATCTATCAATTTGATATATATGTACATATACACATATTCTCCATTTAAATATTTAGCAGCATTAATGGTTACACCAAAAATAAGACATATTTGTCATGTAGTTATTACTTCTCATTTTCGCCAGCCTACTTATTTTTGGTATCTTCAAGAAGAATGAGGAACTCCTCATCTTGAGACTTTCATATGGCCTAATTGTCATTGGAGGTCCCATTTCTTTGTTTAGTTACTCGAAGTGGCCTGCAATTATGGAAACAAACGAAAGCCATCTTATTATTATTTCCCCCATTCTTAGTACATGCATTTGATTAATTCTAGATTATATTCATGATGATTCAGGGAAATACATTTAAACTGTGAAAACAACCATGGTAACATAAATTTTCCTAGGAAGAAATTGTGAAGCTTATTGCAGTTAAAAATGTTTCATAGGTGCTGCAGGTAAATTTGATAATCTTTACTTACAAGAATATCAGTTTAGTCTTTATCAATTTGATTTTATGGATCCTGACTCTCTCAGCTTTCAGACACACTCTGGTTTGGTGAGGCACTTTGAGAAATTATCTTTTCCAATCCATTATGGAATTTCAGTAAAGGGTTTAACAGTGTCTTAATCCAAACAACTTACTAAGATAAATTTGAAAAAAAAAATTATGTTTTGCATCCAAGAAATTCCCCTTGACAGAAATGTTATCGTAAAGGTAATAATTGGATGAGAAATTTCAAAGTGTATTGTAAATATGCTCAAGGAAGGTTTCTAAGGGTATAATCTAGTGTGTTATTTAAGTGCCTTCATAAAGCTGTAAAGTGCTTTTTAAAAAGTGAATGCACATTATAGTTTCAACAGCCCATTTAAAAAATGCTTCCATAGCCCATTAAAAAACATACTTGAGAATAAGAATCATTATTCTTATTAGGAAGGGCATTGTCTTAAGGGAAACTTCAGTATTCCCATGATGGATCACTTAGATACTCACCAAGAATGACTTCTGTCCTAGATCTTATTAAGCCGTGTCTATACTGAGAGGTTAGGCTCTCAGTGAAATCTGCAGGCTCAAGCTGCATTGTTTATGCTGTGTAGAGCCACATAGTGAACAAAATAGGGGGATGAAAATTATATTTTCTTACTTATAGAAAATAAGCCTTTAAAACTCTGGAGTAATTTGAAAATGAGTGAAACCCTCATACTCTATAAAGTGGGTCTAGTGAGAAATCAATAATGGTTCCCAGGAAAAAGTAAAGATATACAATGTTCCCAATGATGACAATCTTTCTTGTACTTACCAGTTAGCCCCAAAGAAAATAATATGTATATTATGGTGTTGTTTCTGAGGTTCAAAGATCATCTTTGGGAGACATCTAAGATACTTCCAGGTATATGATAGGCTTCTGAACAATGGTACCCTTAAAAAGACAGATAGGCTATCTCAGGAATCCCAAGATTTTTGGTCGAGTTTGTAATCATGTTATTACAGCTAGATTTTTTGCATCATGCTCAATTTTCTCAGCAGCATCAGCATCATACTCAATCACTTTTTCTGTTTAAGTTCATGGCTCCATTATAATAACTTCATAAGACATGTAGACAATTGAGAATAATGTTTATTTCAAACATTCAGCACTAGTTCTTCTTTTTGTTTTTCCTCCCAATTATCTTGGATTGCAATGGCTTCTTAACTTTCCCAAATGACATATTCCACAAAACATTCCTAATTAACCCTTTGGTGATATAGAAAATATAATATTTAGCAAGAGAATCTATTGAAGATTGAAAGTTCAAAAGGGAAAAGTAATCTCAGTCCTAGTAGGAAAACTTAAAATCACCTACTAGAGGATGTAAACTGCCACGATAGAGAAATGAGCTCCGGGATAAAGAGATGATGTCAATTTTTTCTCTCCTAGGATTAGCTGACTACTTTTATATCTTTTTTTGCTCAGGAATACTTAGGAAAATAATTTTATAAGAAAAGTAACTTTAATCATATTTTAAAAAATCTTTCAAAAACTGTTTCATTTAAATTAACCCAGAGCACTGTATTTATTTCATACCTGTTTATTTTTACCATGGCTTTCATACTGATTTTCGTCATGCTTATGGAATTATCAATTAAATCATTTAAAAATGCCATAATTTGTCAGTTCTTTTTTTAGTTATAAGGAACATAAATAGGGCAAGTAAGTATAAGAAAAATTAAGAAAATAAAATCTGTTTTAAGAAATCATTTAGTAAAATAGAATTGAGCATACAGTATGCGTATGCCACAGACTATATTCACATATATATTCAAATTAATTCTTTTCTTGATTGCACTCTTGTAAGCCACATTTGATGATCTATATGGGATAAGTACATAATACAGTTGTATGCTTTAAAAATATGTTACAGTTCAGTTTTGTCACTGATTCCAAATGATCTTTCTGCGAAAACTCCAAATAAATTTTGTAAAAAACTTTTCTTATGATGACATTTCTTGAAAGTATAATTTGTCTACCTTGTCCTGCTATCCATTCTTCAAAATATCAAGACATCATATCTGATTTCATTTGATATTCTTTATGTCATTTGTAATTATAGCACAATATTATCACTGTGACTACTCACTATTTGTTTCCTCACACGTCTTTTGCTTGTCTCATTTCTTCTGATTTAAGCAAACACGTTCACAATTTTTCTGATCTTGTCGCTTGGAGTCCTTTTTCATATTTTGTCATTCCCTTCATTCCCTTCCTTTTCTTAACTTCGAGTCTATAATGGCTTTTGTGTTACTTATTTGACTCTATTGAACGATCTTAAATTATGCTTGAAGTCATTAATTTTGTAAGATGCCAGTAGGCCTAAGAGCGTGGCTTTTCTTTGTCACTAACATGTTAAAAAAAAAAAAAGAAAGATGGTTTTAGTTTGCTAGGGCTACCATAACAAAGACTGTGTGGCTTAAACAACAGACATTTATTTTCTCACAGTTCCAGAGGCTAGAAGTGCAAGATCAAATTGTCAGCAGGGTTGTTTCTTCTGAAGCCTCTCTGCTTGACTTGCAGATGGCTGTTTTCCTTCTGTGTCTTCACATGGTTTTCCCTCTGTACATCTGTGTCCTAATCCACTCTTTTCATAAGAATATCAGTCATGTTAGATTAGGGTTCATGCATATGGCCTCATTTTACCTTAATTACATATTTAAAGATCTCACTTCCAAATGAAGTCACATTCTGAAGCACTGAGGTTAGGACTTCAGTATAAGAATTGGAGGAAGAACACAATTCAACCCATAACAATGACATAGCAGAAAACTTCTTTTTGTGATTGTTCACTTTTTTGAATAACTTCTAATTGAAACCCAATGTCCTCATGAGCTTGCCATCTGGCTGCCCAAGGGAGTTCTCTCTACTCCCTCATTTATGTATGCCATTTCAGAATATGTACTGTGTTTAGAACTTTACCAAAGTACACACACTTTCATCAAAAATTACTCATCCTGTTATATGCGTCTCATATTCCTAATCTATGGAAGAAAGCCAAAAAAAAGTCTAATCTTCCAAATGAAATCATGAGGGCTAAAATGATAAACTGTTACACATTCTGTTTAATGTATTTTCATTTATACAAGAATCATCTGAAAATGCAATATATTTAATAAGAGAAATGAGAAAAATGGCAGATATTTCTGGTGCAAGATAAAGCTTCTGAGGACATACATGAGATTAGATGAGTTTTGAATACCTTGAAGTTATGTCACATGTGTGTTCTCTTATTATGTATGTCTGTGTCATTGTATCTACAGTCATTTAAGATGATCTTCATTATTTATAAGAAAATATTTGCTTGTTATTTCACAAGTATTTTGTAAAAAACATGAACTTTTAGTTTAAACTTCAGTGAGCCTATATTCTTGATGGATGTAGAATGACAATGATCAGTTTCATTAACCATACGATATTTATCACTGAGCTAAATTAAACAAAATCAGCATTGAATAAGCACCTATCATGTGCAAAACAATATGCTTGTGCCATGTGAATCTAAATGATCACGTTATTTCAATACAAGGAGACTTCATGGTATGCCTTAGAGTCATGAGTTTTCTACCAAAATCCTTGGACTGTATTTTCCAAGTGAAAGAAGACATGAAATGGAAAGCACATGGCTTTCCAGGCATGAGAGTCAATATGGAAGAGGCATTTTTAGTTTCAAGTGTTGAAATTTTTGGAATATTTTAATGCTTGATGAGAATTACCTGAAATCTGGCACATATGGTAAGCATCATATCTACCCAAGTACTTTTCCTTTCCATCTTCACCCTGTGTAATTTTCAAAATGTGTGGGGTTAAGGTGAGAATTACATAAGCATCTGGACCTTGCTGTCTCTATAGATGGAACAAAAGGTGTGAAATAGAGAACACTTCTGTATTCTAGTGTGTTTACAAATCACTTTGGGTTTTCCCCATGACTCAGGCACAAAGTGATTGAAGGGTGATGATGTTTACAAATTAGTATTTCCTTTTCTGTGAAGCTTCAGGCTTGAGGCTTCAGTATCTTCAGCAAGAAAGTCCAACAGCTGCTGCCTTGCTGATGAGTTACAGGACTCAGAGACAGGCAGACATATAAAGAGATGTAAAGACAAGGGCAGATGGCCAGAGTAGATGAATGAATGCTGACTTATCCTTCATGGTGCAGTCCCCAGGCCCCGTTGGTAGCAAGTTCTTATAATGCCTCTTTTGCAACAAATACGTCATATCAGATTGTTTTCCATGAGAAGCATCCCTAAACAGGGTGCTCTCACTTTAGCCAAAAGCTGATACGTGTTTTTAAAAGTGAATAGCTTCTGTTGGAAGTTCGCATTGCTGTTTCAAAGCTGGAAAGTGGAGTATGTATTAAAATAACTTTTTTGATTTTCTTCACAAAGAAATTACTAAGATTCCACCTAGGCAAATTGTTCAAATCTGACAGACAAAACAGTTGTGTCACAGTAAAACAACAAAGCAACTGAAAATCTAAAAAAAGAATTTGGAAAAATTTCATTCCAGGTATCACATACATTTATAAATCTATCAGCAGTTGATTTTTTTTTTTAATCAGATTCTCACCCCATCGCCCAGGATGGAGTGCAGTGGTGCAAACTCGGCTCACTGCAACCTCCTCCTCCTGGGTTCAAGCGACTCTCCTGCCTCAGCCTCCCGAGTACCTGGGATTACAGGCACGTGCCACCATGCCCAGCTATTTTTTTTCTGTTTTTATTAGAGATGAGGTTTCACCATGTTCACTGGGATGGTCTGTATCTTCTGACCTAGTGCTCCGCCTGCCTGGGCCTCCCAAAGTTCTGTGATAACACGCATGAGCTACCACCGTGCCTGGCCCCAGTAGTTGATTTTTTTAAGATTATACCTAACTTCAACTTTTCTTAATTGTAAAAAGTGAATGAAAGTTATTTTACAGTATCCTGTTTCTTATAATTATCACATAATCCTATATTTAAGGCAGCTGGCTATTTTGATGAGTTTCTAGTTTTCTATTTAAATATTTAATATCAATGGCTTTGACAGTTTAATAAATATGATTGCTTAAAATAAAATGATGCTGGTATTTTTACATTGTGGGCACACAGAAATTTCCTGTAAAAATTTGCCTACACCCATGTCTATACTATACAAGGTACTATAATAATTGAAAACAATAATCTAGGTATTTTATCCATCCTAGTAGCATATGGATGCAACATTAATAGTTTGTATGTTACATAGCCAGATTTATATAATTCCATTTAGCCAGGCACATTGATTGTAAATTCAGTCTTTTAATTTGCCTTGGATATGAAACATTGTTATATATTATTTTTAAAACTCAAAAATAATTACGTTGTTGAGAAGCATTGTATTACCTATTCTTAAAGAAAGTAGACAAGAACCTGGCTATCTTAAAAAAAATTCCTTCCCTTTGGCAATGTAAAGCTATAACACAGTTGTCTCAGCTGCTACTTGGCATTCACTCCAGACCCTTGAGCTGCCAGACATATTTTTAATCCCACTCTCTCCTTTTTTCCCAAGTAGTTTACAGTTACAGTATGGCACCCATAAGCTGCATCTCTCAAGGGATCGCTCAAGGAAATGTTCAACTGACAGCAGCAGGAACAGTCAAGCCTGAATCAGTTCAGGTCTTTCTATGAAGACTGTACTCACAAGTCAATATGCATCCAGTCATCTAACTCAGCGGAATTCTCAAAGACCAATTTATATTTCATATTTGCTCCTCTAAGGCATTCCTCCAGGGCAGAAATGTTCCAAAATCCACAATCCAGAAAATTTAAAGCGTCACCAAGTTTGCAGCAATATGCATAGCGATAAATTGTGGTTTTTTTTTTTCCCAACAGTAATGATGAAATGTTCATTTCAGTACTTTAAATGTTTTGCAAAGATTTCAAATTGCCAGTGTTAGCTATATGTAGATAGTGGCTTCCACATATGTAAATGGTGATGGCATGCTCTTTTTTGTTCATTTAATCAAACTTTGTGTGTGTGTGTCTGTGTGTCTGTATCAGTAAACACAAATGTCTGAGGCACGAAAACAAATGTAAAAACCTGCTATGTTGTGTTGAATGATAAAATGACAAGCAACTTGTCTTTGAGATCTATATTAACAGACATTTTATAAGAAGGCAAAGTTAATGTGCCCCTGGAGCTACTATTTAAATGACTTTAACTTTATGGTCTTTTAATGTGGGACCCCTCAGCCTGGAAATGAGGTGGATTTTCCATCCTCTGACTCCAGTCTTCTCAGCAGGGTAGCTTTCCTGCTATCCTCCCAGCAGCTGTTAGTAGCAAGAGAAACTGTATTGCAATAAAATTGATTGCTCCAACCTACACTGTTCTACAGCTCTCAGCCAGCTCTACTTTTTGTTGGGTCTCTTAACACCTGCTCCCTAAAGCACCAGATCTTATCTCCAATTGGTCTAAATGCAAATTCCAAAAAGAGGATGGCTGCTTAGAAAAACCATAAGGCGGTTCTGTGAGAATTGTGAGGAACTGAGTGCCTGTTATTGCTGAGGTCTTCGTGGAGATAACAGGAAAGGTCTGCCAAGGGAGGGGTTTTATTGTGATTAAGATCTTAGCTCTAAATCAAGACATGGCAACCTGTATCCCTAAATCATTTCCGTGTAGACACTGGGGAGAAGGGCAGTGTGCATTAAGTGAATTTCCAGCAATATTGAGCCTTAAAAATTCCCCGGGTCTTCCTGGAAACTCACATGTGGATAAGTAACACCTATTTGATATTTCCTTTCGGATTCCTGAGGATCAGTTGTCAGTCCTATTGAAATGTTCCTTCTCAGTATAAGACAGGAGCTGGTATTGTCATGACTTGGTAACACAAGGAAACAGTTCAGCCTTAGGTGTCAAGGGTGATTCCGGTGATGGCAATATTGTTAATCTTAATTTGAAATTGCCACAGTACTTCATTTTAGCAATTTTTAAATGTCACTATGACTTTAAACTTGAGTTTCTGGTTGTACCTTATTCCAATTTAGTACTGAGATAATATTCAAATCAACTTTCAGGGAAGTTTTCCTAATGACACGCTCTGAATTATTAATTCTATCATGACACATTCCAGTGTTGCTGTATGATGCTTGAAGACATGTTAAGGAAGGGGATTTGCACAAACATTTTATTTTTGTTAAATTGTGTTTGACCCACAATTTGGAGGATTATAAAATTTGGAAAACTAATTAAGTATAGCCATCATTTGTGACTTCAAAAGTATTTTACCAATAAGTTGGATATTTGAAACAACTTTTACCTTCCCATGCCCTTTTAGTAAAAAATAGTTTTCAGTTTTTCTTTTAAAAACTCTCCAAGTTTGAAGTTGAAACAACTTATCCCAGAACAAAATATCGTGCAATACGCAGTAGTTGACCAAGCCAAATAACATTAGTGAAATAAGCAGTGGAAGAACTATGTATCTATTTTAGAAAGAAACATGAAGTTTATTTTTTCTTGTAAGAATTATCTGTCCTGGTACATTAGAAAACTTTTGCCACTCTGGAATAAACAAAAAAACCTATGAGGAGTGAGGTGGAAAAAATATAGAAAGCGGATTTGACTGGGGTTGTTAATGTTACTCTTAGGATATTCTGTTTGGGAGTTCCTTGCACAGAACAGTGGGATTTCTGAGAAGACAATTTGACCATTGACAGAATTATGTCACTCCCAAGATTCTGCACTTTAGGAAGCCATTTTTTGCCTCTCAGTTTTTGCCTTAATAGTTACTCAGCAGGTTTGCTTGCTCCAGGTAATTTGACATTAACTAACTTTTACTGAAATATTTATATTAAAAAGTGAGTATGCTGGTATATTCATAGAATGTTAAGATACAGATCATTCTTTATGTATTTAAATATGATATCAAGACAGTTTCTGTAAAAAGACCACAGGTACATAGAAATTCCGTGTCAAGGTCAGAACAAGAATATTCAGAAGTATGGAAATAAAAAAATACCTTATTTGTAAGTTAAAAGTTAGTTATCTGATTTCTGGAAATAGATATCCCTATTGTAGAATCTCATCGAAAAACGAAAAAATGAAATAAGAGAACTTGACTGATTTAAGTCTATCTAAGCAAAAGTGAACTAGATTTATTATTCTAATCTGACAATCTGGATGAGAAAGAAATCATAGGGGACTGGATTGATGTAAAGATATTGGTGAGCTGAAATGGGCAGTGGGTGGGGGGCATTGGGTTTGTCAAAAGAAAGGAGTTCTGTTTCCGATAATGTTTCCAGAATTTATCACATGTCAGTTCATGTTTACTTCTGGACATCAAAGGATGTGATCTTTTGTCAAGGTCTGTAAGGGAAGGTATTTGTAATAGTTATTTATTGATGCAGAACAAATTATCCACATACTTGGGAGTTTAAAACATAAAACATTATTCTCTCATATTTCTATGAGTCAAAAATTTGAAGGCAGCTTAGCTGGATGGTTCTGGCTGAGGGTCAAGCCATGGTGTTGGCTGGAGTTACCGTCATCTTAAAAACTTCACTGGAGCTTTAGTTACAGGATCCACTTACTGGATGTTTCAGTTACATGACTCTAGCAGAGGGCATCGATTCCTTGATGACTTTTGAAAAGAAGCATCCATTCCTGTTCACATGGACCTCTACATGGAGATGCTTGAGTGTTCTGATGACATGGTATCTATTACCAGCTTTCACCAGAGCAAGTGATCCCAGAGAGAGTGAAGAGACAGATACAAGGCCCTGCATGACCTCATATTGAAGGTCACACACCATCACTTCTACATAGTCTATTTGATAGAAGCAAGCCACTACATCCACCCAACGTTCAAGGGGAGGGGGATGAAGCTCCATCTCTTAAAGGAAGGCATGTCAAAGAATTAGTAGATATATTTTAAAAGTACTACTCTCATTTAATGTCATTTAACTTTGTAAAAATTTTTGTATGATATTCTCTTGTATCTTCATGTATTTTTTAACATTTTTATCTTTAGTCATTGTTCCTAAAGTTCAGACACAATGCCACCTTCAAATGAGCTGAAAAAGCACAATTTCATAATGAAAGCTATCTTATCTAGGGAAATGAAATTCCTGATTAAAATATTAAAATGTCAAAGAAAGTTAACATTTAAAAACATGTCAAGTAATGTATCTGATTACTGGATGTATACACTGTATAAACCAAGGAATATTGATTGTGAATCCTTAGAGAAATGACAGCCTTCTGTAAAAAACTGTGGAAGATGTATCTTCTATAGATGATAGAAACAAACGTGCATTTTAATCTCTACATATTGTTTGTTGCCTGATAAACTGCATTAGATTAAATTAATTAGTTAATTTAAATAATTACCTCTCAGACTTCATCCTCCCCTCCTATTGTTCTGAGGGAGGGAAAGGATGATCATCAATACCAAGTGTCAGTTGCAGCAACACAACACAGAGAGCTGGCTTCATGCTTAGGAGACAATGCTGTGCCCCTTTCCCATAGTTGATGGTGCTCTACACGTTCAGATAAACTTCTAGTAGAAAGCATAAAAGTGATCCCTGAAAGAATAGTCTTGATAAATGATATGGTTTGGCTGTGTCCCCACCCAAATCTCATCTTGAATTGTAGTTCCCATAATTCCTACATGTTATGAGAGGGACTGAGTGGAGATAATTGAATCATGGGGCTGGTTTCCTCTATCTTGTTCTCATGATAGTAAATTCTCACAAGATCCGATGATTTTATAAGGCACTTGCCCCTTTGCTCAGCTCTCCTTCCTCTTCTCCCTGCCACCATGTGAAGAAGGATGTGTTGGCTTCCCCTTCTGCCATGACTATAAGTTTCCTGAGGCCTGCCTAGCCATGCTGAACTGTGAGTTAATTAAGCCTCTTTCCTATATAAATTACCCAGTCTCAGGTATGTCCTTATAGCAGCACAAGAATAGACTAATACAATAAATTATATTTTAAACTTGAAATTGATGTTTGAGTATAACTGCCTCAAAAAGGCATATGTCCTGTTTTGCTTAGGGTGCAATCCTGCATAAAGTCACTCAATGTGCTAGTGTCCCAAAGCATTAAACTGAATAATTTCAGAAGTCTTTTCTCATTCATTTAAAGGATAGCAATTAATACTTTTCTTACATTTCTGGATTAATTCTGATTATTTCTTAAAGATAGTAGATTTTGATGTTGTTTGTTACATTTAGTAATGAATGAAGTATGTCCTCCAACATTTTAGGACTATTAGCTGCTATTTAAATAACACATTTAGAGGCATAATTAGTAAGCATTTTTTTGCAATATTTTAATTTGGCATGTTAAGTTTTCTAAAATAATAAATTTCCATAGGTATATGTAGTTGAATAATCTCAGCAATCTTATACAGGTCAGAATTTTAAGTTTTCATTACTTTTTATACATACACAAGAATGAAAATTATATTTTACTAAAAAATTAATGGAAAAGATTTGATTGCAACAGTTTTTAAGATCACAGAGTATATTTGTTGATTGAGTTTTTTGGAGTGGGGAGAAAATTAGAAAAGGAGAACAAAGAGAATATTGACAAAAATATGGAAATTTTTTTATTTTTTATTTTTAGAGATAAGATATCACTCTGGGCTGGGTGCACTGGCTCACACCGGTAATCCTAGCACTCTGGGAGGCTGAGGCAGGTGGATCACCTGAGGTTGGGGGTTCGAGACCAGCCTGACTGACATGGAGAAACCCTGTCTCTACTAAAAATACAAAATTAGCTGGGCGTGGTAGCTCATACCTGTAATCCCAGCTACTCGGGAGGCTGAGGTAGGAGAATTGCTTGAACCCGGGAGGAGGAGGTTGTGGGGAGCCGAGATGGAGCCATTGTACTCCATACAGGGCAACAACAGTGAAACTCCATCTAAAAAAAAAAAAAAATTACTCTGTCACTATACTATAATAATACTAATAAAAATAAAACTTGTACAATTATAGTTCAGGACTTCAAGGTCTCCCTGTCAGCTACTGGTAGGAATATTAGACAGAAAATTTAGTAAAGATAAAGCAAATCTGAACACCTTTCAGAAAATAAGATGTAATTGACATAGATAAAAATGTCCACCTGAAAACTGCAGAATATATACGTATTTATTTCAAGCACCCATGGAACATTTGCCAAAATAACCTGGGTCATACAACAAACCTCAACGAATTTAAAAGAATTGAAGTAATGTAGAGTTTGTGTTCTGTGACCAAAAATCTATAACAGAAAGAAACCTCTAAAATCTCTAAACACGTAAAAATTAAGCTACACATTTCTAAATACTTCCTGGATAAAAGAAAAATTTAAATATATATACATAAAAATTAATAAAAACAAAAACACAATTTATCAGAATACATAATATGCAGCCAAGGCAGTGCTAAGAGGAAAACTTATAGCCCTAAATTCCTACATCAGAAAACAGAAAACCTCTCAAATCAATTACCTAAATTTCTACCTCTAGAAACGAGAAAAAGAAGAGCAAAATTAGCACAAAGAAAGCAGAGGAAAGGAAATCTTAAAGATGAGAGCAAAAACCAAAGAAATTTGAAATTGTTAACAGTGGGGAAAACCAATGAAACAGAAAGCAGAATCTTTAAAACAATAACATTAAAATCTCTAGCAAGACTCACAGAAATACGAAGCAAGAAGGCATAAATAATAAATATTGGGAATAAAGTATAGGATATAATTACAAATCTTGCAGCTATTAAAAGATTAACAAGGAAATGCTATGGATAACTTTACACTAATTTAGACAACTTAGAAGAAATTGAATGAGATAACCAGCAATAAAAACAACAAATTATTGATATATGCAACAGCTTGGATGAATCTTCAGAGAATTATGCTGAGTGAGAAAAGCCAATCCTAAAAGATTATATACTTAATAATTCCATTTATATAACATTCTTGACATGACAAAGTTTACAAATGGAGGACCCGTTAATGGTTGCCAGAAATGAGGGATAGTGGGTTGTAAGTGTGTGTGGTTCTAACAGAGCAACAGGAGGGATCCTGTAGTGATGAAACTGTTCAGTTTCTTGATTACCTGGTAATGAAACTGTTCAGTTTCTTGATTATCTAGCAATGAAACTGTTCAGTTTCTTGATTATGGTGGCAGATATATGAATCTACACATGTAACATAATGCACAGATTAAACACCACACACACAAATAAGTAAAATGTATTTGGAGAAATCTAAGATTAGCAGATTGTATCAACATCAATAACATGGTTGTGCTATTATAGTATAGTTTCAAAATGTTCCCATTAGGGAAAACTGGGGAAAGTGTACAGAGCACACTCTCAGTATTATTATTTACAATAGCATATCAAGTTACAATTTTCTCAAAATTTCAATAAAATGTAGAGTTGCTGAGATTTTTAAATAGCCATTATCTTAGAAGTGCCACTTTACCTGTTTTTCATCCTGATGAAAATCACTCAAGATACTGCCTGGCATATTTTAAACCCTGTATAAGTGTTTTCTAATACTATTTAATAGAATGCACAATAAATCTTCATTCTTTCACTTTTCTATTTCAGGACACAACAAGTCATTCAAACTTACTATTTCCCAATAATTAAAGCACCCATGTACTTTTTTTAGATAGAATTTTTTAAACATGAGGAATCAGTCACACTTAATAATTTTTTACCTCTCAAATATTTTTTCATTGGGAAATCATAAAAAGTGAAGTTTGTTAACCAAAGTGTCAGCTCAGTAGGAGTACAAATAACTTACGCAGGTGATGGTGGAGCTGAGAGAAAAAGAGATGCAGATTTCTTCCTGTATTGTATATGTAAAATGTAGTCTGTTACCAAATGTCTCTTTCCTCTCCTTTTTCCTAGACCCTGGAATCCGTGCTGACTGAGCCCATCTGGGAAGGCACAAAAACCAGATGGCCATTGTGAACTGCTGGGGAGGCCCCACGGCAGTGAGAGCTAGTCCCAGAAAAGAAATCTCTTTGGGACACAATGAATACAGGCCTAATTTATATTTTAGGGTTTTAGAAGGAGATTAGGGTCAACAGTGGCATGATTTTAAACAGCCGTTGAGAAGGCTCTTTTTTTTTTTAATCTTTACACCAGCGAAGCTGAATTATAAGTTTGAAGAGCTCCTGAAGTGTGAAAATATGCCCTCAAAGAAAGGGAGGCTGAATAATTGTATGGCTGTGCAGATTACAAACAGTATGTAAAAGGATTGTGGTTAAAGAGCTTCATCAAAGCAATGCACTCTGCAATTGGGTATTGTCACAGGGATTATAACTTTAGGAGGGATATAACCAGCAGGGGATAAAGGAATGGCCTCCCTCCTGTTTTTTATGCTAAAGCATTTGAACAATCAATAACAAGGGATTAGAGACCAAAAAATATATTGTGGCCTTGTTCTATTAAGACTGGTGTCAAGGTTGAAGAGATGTGGTTCATGAACTTGGGAAGCCTTAGTGCCTTTGTCATAGGACATCTACAGGCCTCGTGTGTCTCCAGTCCTAGCAAAATGCCATGATGACAAAAATTAGTTCTTGTCTAAGAGAATCAGTAAATCAGATACAGATATCCATCTGGCATTTCAGACTTGGATCTTAATCCCTTCCTCATCTTTTCTTTATTAGATGGCATATATTGGATTTGCTTATTTCACTGAAGATCCCTTTTCCCACGGGAGATGCCTCATAAACACTGATAAAGGATTCTGAAACAATCAACTGAAGCTCAGTCAACACCAATCTAAATGAAAATTGCAATTAATGTTTATCATATTTTTCCATGCCTAGTGACCTTAATTATCATTCAACCATATTTTGCCATTACAGTTGCCTCAGATAGTCAGTTTGTGACTTAATCTATCATGAAAATTAATTACTTATCCATTTATTAATTTAACAACAACACATTGAGGACCCATATATGCCAGGTGCAACGGTATGCAAAGATAAACAGTCTTCGTACCTTCAGGCAACTCATTTTCTAATAGATTGGATAGAAATATTAAAATTTCTACAAAGTGTTAAATACAATAATAAAGATACATATGGGATATAATAATACCACAAATGAAGGTTATTAAATTAGTTTGGGGGCCTTAGTCAATTTCTTGGTGCTTTTGCTGAGCCACACAAGTTAAGTAGCAAATAGGGTAGAAAGGCATTCCAGGTAGAGGTGGCAGCTGATAAGTGAAGACAAGAAAATGAAAAACAGCATGGTGTGTGCAAGAAACTGCCTGCATTTTGTTGTTCGTAAGTAAAGTCTACATGAGGAGAGATAAAGTTTGAGATGCAGGCAGGGTCTAGATTATGAAGGGCCTGGTTTATCTGATGAAGACTTTGAGGCTCATTACACTGAAGGGGAATCTTCAAAATACTTTGGGATTATAGTTGCAAAATTAGATTTCCATTTATGTTAGACTTCTCTGGCAGCTTTTGGTCAATGGATTTGAAAATTACGATATTTGAAGAAGGAAATCCAGTTAGAGGGCTGTTTTAGCATTTTAGTTGAAAGATGAGGCTACCTAAAATAAGACACTATTAGTGAGTACGGCAGACACACCCTAAGGGGACCCACAATGAGTCACACCCATGTAATTTTTTCTCCCCTTGAGCATGGACAGACAATCTAAACAGAATAAATAAATACAACATGGTAAAGGTGATGAACTATCATTCCTTTGATTATGTATTTACATAAGGCTCGTATTAGTAGACTGGGGTGAGAAACTCCCACTTACTGGCTTTGAACTAATAATCTGACATATTGTAAGAGGTCCTGAGAGAAGCCCTTGAGGCAAAAAAAAAAAAAAAAAAAACTGCAAATGTCCTGTAGCAGATGGGAAAGTCTTCTGGCTGACAGACAGCAAGAAAACAGGAACCTTAGGCACAAAACTGCAAGAAACTAAATTTTGCCAACAACCATGTAAACTTGGAAGTGGACCCTGAGCTCAGGAAAGGAACACAGCTTGGCCAACCCTTGATTGCAGCCTTGTGAGACCCTGAGAAGAGAACCCAGTGAAGCTGTGCCCGGGCTCCCGACCCACTGAAATTGTGAGATAACAAATGTGTGACATTTAAAAAATTGTTACTAAATGTGTGTTAATTTGTGAACACACAATATAAAAAATATAAACAGATAAGAAGGAATAGATTCAGGAATGTTTTTGGAAAAAATTTTCCAGACCTTGGTGATTGACTAGATGTGGAGAATGAGTGAGAGGGAGGAGTCAGAGGCAGTATAGCAGTTGGTGCCTATCTGTATCTCTTTAGCACGCACCTCCTCAGGGTCCAAGGCTACTTGTTGGAATCCCTGCAACCTTGTGTGACAGCTCTGTTTGTTTGTTTTTTCCTGGCTGGTGGAGAACACTTTGCTGGTACAAAGGGCAAATCAGAAGTTCCAGAGATAATGTGTCTGGACACTGGACCCCTCAAAAACGATGGAGGGAGATCAGGTAGATAAATACCTAGTTTCCTTGTCCATTAGTTGGAATAGCTCTGAGTCTTGTTCTATACCGTCTCTCAGACTTCCTCAGGGGGCTAAAACTCTTGTGGGATAAAGCCGTTGTTGCCCACAGTGGTAATTTGCTTAATAAGTCACATTCTAGTCCCTGCTTTCTTTTCCTTATTTCACTCTCCCATTTCTCTATTGGTATTTCCTGGGATCACCTCCCAAATAAACTTTCTTTTTTACTGCTTCAGGGGGCAACTCAGACTAAAACAGTTAACTTTCAGGCTTTAAGTTTGAACCATATAATATTTTAACGTTATCTTGTAGAATAGGCATCATCAAATACTGGCAGTCCAATATGGTTATATAAGTAATTCAAATAGACAGTAGAAATTAAATAGGTTTAGGGGTTGAGACTGAGTCCAGTTTTAGATAAATTGACCTGACGACCTTTGGGATTTTCAGGTGAAGAATTTCAAAGGACTCTACTTATCAGAGTCACAACAGGAAGTAGATGATGCACACAAGAAGATGTCACTGAAAATGATTTAATAAATGAGCTATTTCCAGAGATGTTGGCAGGGTTCAAGGAATCAGCAATACACGACAAAGGAGCCAGAGATGAGTAACAGTACAAGGCTGTTTTTATCCCTGGGCCTTAATGGGCAAGGGAATGAACAGTGCTTCATGAACTGGATGAGAACTGGTGTCACTCAAGAGGGGAAGCCAGAGAGAAGACATGGCCATCGTGAGATGCAGCCCCTGCCAGAATCTCAGACAATCAGGCAAGAGAGGAGATGAATACTCCAATCTCATCGTCTTTCTACCCTCTGATTTTCTGCTGGTGTCTTCCATTGACTGAACCCAGTTATATGGCAGAGAATCTCAGTAATGAAATTTATGCTCCTTCTCCTAGCCTGGGCAAAAATAGGACTATAAAGAAGTAGAAAGTGGTACTGGGTGGATTGGGCAAATGGAAAGCAACACAAATTGTGAAAGCTTATTTGAGATAACTCATTTAGTGATATGAATTTGGGAACCATTCAAGTGGGTGGGTAAAGTTCCCTACTGAATGAGTTGCACTTAGAATGTAGAGGCCTTGAAAGATTTTCAGTCCTGTTGTATTAGTTACCTCTTGCTTTAAAACAAATTACTTCTGACATTAGCAGCTTAAAGCACTTATTATCTCACACACTTTCTGAGGGTCAGAAATCCAGGGGTTGTTTAGCTCAGCAGTTCTGGCTGTGAGTACCACAAGAGTTTGCAAAACCGGCTATTCCCTGGGTCTGCAGTCACTTATGGCTCCAATGATAGAGGATCCACTTCCAAGAAGGCTCAATTACATGGTTATTTATTGGAATCCTCACCATGTGGACCTCTCCATGGGCTGCTTCAGTATTCTTACAACATAAAAGCTGAGTCCCACAAAGCAAGTGATCTGAGCAGGGGAGACAGCCAGCAAGTGTCCTCCTCAAGATGGAAAATGCTGTCTTTGTATAACTGAATCTCAGTAGGGACATGCTACCACTTTTGCCCTATTTCATTCATCAGAAGTATGTCCCTAATCCAGCCCATACTCAAGTAGGTGAAAATTAAATTTTACCTCTTGAAGGAGAGAGTTTGAAAGAATTCATGGACATAATTTTAAAACCACTATACTGCTATTACAACAAAAAATGAAAAAAATGTTTTCCTGTAAGTTTACTGGAGAGTTGCAAACATATTAAATTATAAAGGAACTAAGTTCCAGAGAAACGATGCCATCTCTTCTTTCTTTACTTTTCTTTTCTTTTTGAGATGGAGTCTTGCTCTTTTCACTCAAGCTGGAGTGCAGTGGCACAATCTCGGCTCAGTGTAACTTCCGCCTCCTGGGTTCAAGCAATTCTCCTGCCTCAGCCTCCCGAGTAGCTGGGATTGAAGGTGCCTGCCACCACACCCGGCTAATTTTTTTTTTTTTTTTATACTAGAGATGGGGTTTCACCATGTTGGCCAGGTTGGTCTCAAACTCCTGACCTCAGATGATCTGCCTCCCTCAGCCTCCCAACGTGCTGGGATTACAAGCGTGAGCCACTGCGCCCGGCTGAAATGATGTCATCTCAAACGGTGGGCTTGAGTATGCTTTCATGCCTGGAATCAGTTGTTGAACTTGGAGTGGGGACAATGCCATCATTTTATCTTAAAAGCTTTCTCATTTTTCTTTTAATTGCTGATTAATCATAGAAAGCCTGTCAACTATGTCTCTTCAATGAATCAAGTCAGTTCAGCAGCAGCCACCCAATTCTCAGCCCTTACTTTTACAATTTCCTTGTTTCCTTTCTAGTATTTTAAATACTGTGTCAGCCAGTGGGGCCCCTTCTATCAGCAAGCCATTCGAGCTCACCACCTGTGAAAGTTTTAAGCATTGTACTACCACAGGATGCAAGGAGATGTCCACATTCCACAAACTACAAGTGTTACAATTCTTGTAACATTTATAATTCAAAGTAGCATCACCTGAGATGGGCATGGTAACCAGGGGTTCAGACTCTTCCAAGACAAGGCTTTAGGTCATCTCACCAAAAAATTGACCCAGACCAGGTTTGGTGCTAGCTGTAGAAAGGGGAATCTAGAATGAATGATAGAGAAAGGGGATGACTGAGTATCAGTTATGGCTTCAAGATCAACTGCAGCAACAGATCTTGAAGAAGCTATCTCAAATGGGGGCAAATTATTAAGAAAAACAAGTGAACATAAATGGCACAAAGGATGGGCTGTAGGGGACACTTTTCCAAGAAGTATCCCCATCCCCCAGCTGCTAGGATTGTCAACTGCTGATGACTCACAGAAGTACCTTTTATGGGAATTTCACTGGGCTGCCAAGAACAGCCTGACCCGATGTTGTATCTCCCACCAGAGGTGATTCTCAGCTAGTAACTGGCTGAAGCAGAGATTCAAAGCCTCAGCCATCTAGCCTCAATTTGAGACAACTCTGAAGGTTTATTCTATCTCCATATAAGATCAGCTGATGTCCTGGATGCAGCCATATCACAAGTCAGCCTCTCTGTGTGTCCGTTTTGCTTTCATCAAGTTCCTTATAGTTGTATCCCCCAGAAGTGCTCCACAATAAATCTTCTGCATGCAACTCTGTCTCAGTATCTGTTTCCAGAGGTCTCAATCTAAGACACAGTATTTAAAGAAAAAAGAAAGAAAAAATTATTATTAATCAGAAAATATTTCTACATTTTCAAACACATTCGTAATTCAGATTCTTATCATCCATTAGGTTGTCATTGGAGAAATCTGAATGATTCAAGTGTCATTGCGCTATCTGCACACATTTCTTAATCATTTCTTCATTTTAAATGGGAGATATATACCTTTTTGTATAATTATTATTGGAAATAGACTTGGATTTACAAATAATAATCCCATCTTGAGTTTTGTTTTATAACCAACTGTTCTTTCCAAATGCTGCCCAGATGACAGATGACCTCAGGCCCACCACAGATACTTTGCTGTGAATTCACAGGTCAGCACAAGGAGTCAACAACCCTTCAAGGACTTACAGGCCAGTCCACTTTGTAGCAGTCACTCTCCAGAAACTGGACTTATCTAAAGTCCAGATTTTTCTTCCACCTCTGAGTCATTCATTCATATAGAGATTGTTAGTGACTCTTCTCTGATGCCTTAATTCCTTTTTTGGGATTTAATTTCCAGGCTCCTTTTGTAATTGTTTAATGTCTAATTCTATAATAAATTCTTTATTTTGAAATACTCATAGTAGTTTTGCATATTTGATAGAGCTCTGACCAATTTAAATGTCTTTAAATTGCACCACAACATGTCGTTTTCTTTTTCCTTTTCATTTAAAAAAAAAGCTGTGTAATTTGGCATTTTATAAATCCTTTTAAACAGAGGCTTTACATCTTTCTCAAATTCAGGATTTTAAAACAGATTTTACTTGAGCTATTTATTCCTTGTAAATTTATTCATTTATTTACTTTTCATTTTTTTTTTCTTTTTTTTTTTTTTTTGAGACGGAGTCTTGCTCTGTCCCCCAGGTTGGAGTGCAGTGGCGCTATCTCAGCTCACTGCAAGCTCCACCTCCCGGGTTCACGCCATTCTCCTGCCTCAGCCTCTCCAAGTAGCTGGGACTACAGGCGCCCGCCACCACGCCCAGCTAATTTTTTGTATTTTTAGTAGAGATGGGGTTTCACCGTGGTCTCGATCTCCCTGACCTCATGATCCGCCCGCCTCGGCCTCCCAAAGTGCTGGGATTACAAGCGTGAGCCACCGCGCCCGGCCTTACTTTTCATTTTTTTCTGTTCTATTTGGACTCCATGAGAGAGGATGTTTGCATTTATTGTCTTATCCTTCAGGTCTCTTTATTTTCCAGTAATGTTTTTTCATTTCCTTATCTCATATTGATATCTTATGGAAAAATCCCAATAAAGTTTCAGTGTATTGGCTTATTCTTCAGCTATATCCATTCTTGTAGTCAATTTACCTTTTGAATTATTTATTTCTTATTTGTTATATTTTATTATGCCGTGCCTCTAGTTGTTTGTTTTTTCAAGACATTTTGTCCTTGATTCATACTTTGAAGGTTCTCCTTTTTTTCTCTCATGATATTTAATATGCTTATTTTCTGTTTCAAGAATTTTTGTTTCTGATTCATGTTTTCAAGGTGCAACCTTGTTTCTCTGACAGTATTTAATATACTTATTTAAGTTTGTACCATTTGGCCTGTTATTCCATTTGGTGTGTTATATAATGGTCAGTTGTCGTTTTTGTCTTTGGATGACAAAAGCTAAAACAGTGTATCCTTTGTGTGGTAAATCTGTAGAAAATGTAATTGGAAACTTTCAATATATTCTTATTAAATGGGTGGGGATAAATAAAAGAAGAATACCTGTTATCACTACTACTCTCAATGTAGTATGGGAGCTTGAAGCCTACGGCCAGTGCAATAAGATACAAAGCATGTGAAAAAATGCTATATACATACCTATAGTAGAAAGACAAAACTGTCACTAGAGAGGATATAACCAATTACTTATAAAACTCAAAAAACCTACTAATATACTCTTTTTACTAATACAAAAATGCAGCAAGGGTGTACATATTATCAACCTATATAAGCCAAACATTCCTCTAGATAAGCTAAAACTAACTAGCAAATATAACAAAAAAGAAAAAATTTATAATAGCAATAAAATATATAAAAAGTAGTAATTTACCTACTAAAAGAACAAGAACTTTATTAAAAACACACTCTTTTAAAAGATGTATAGGATTATTTGAAATCAGCAAAGAAATATACCATGTTTATGAAGAGGTTAACTTAACTGCTTTGTAAAGGGGTCATGAACATATACTACTGAAGCCATATGGTGCAGACACAATATTCAGTTTATTAGAGGAAAACTTACAACAGGGTAGTAGCAGAACATATGCAGTCTCCAATTATTATTCCGTGGCTTAGGTAGGTTATGTAGATAGTATGTGTGTGCACTGGCTAATGATCCAACAGATTGGAGCTTACTTTTGCTGGTAAGTCAGACATAAAATTGAGAGCACTGCAAGAGCAAGAACAAGCTCTGCACCCAAGCCTCATTACATATGTGCATATATTACACTATGTACCTTCAGAAGAGTAGGGAACACCTAGTTTCTCTAAATATCAGGAAACATATCAGGAGATCTTCCAGCCAAGAAGCAACCTTAAGAACTATGCATATGGATGACCAAAATCCGCATACAGGGGTCATGGGAATAGCCTTGCCTGCCAAGAATACTGACATCAGCAAAAGGCTGAGCCAGTTTTCTGATAATCTACTTATAGAGGGAAGGAAAGATGTCTCCAGGGCCATCTGCAGTTGCCTCTCATCATTAACATTATGAAAATCTATACTCTTCCAATATTAATCTAAAGAAATTAATGTAAAATTTCAAATGAAATTCCAGAAGGTTCTTTTTAAGGATTCAACAACTTATAGAATTTATATAATATTACCTATTTTTAAATTAAAGATAGGAGCCTAGATCCTAAATGATATGAAAATGTACTACAGAAATACATAATAACAAAAATAATTTGGCACTGAGGCAGCCATAGCACACAGACCATTGGAACAGACTAAAGCAGGGTTGCTCAAACTCAGGACTATCCATATCTTGAGCCATATAATTTGTTGCTGTGGGGGTTGGGGGCTGTTATATGCATTGTAAGAATGTTGGGTCTCTACCTACCAGATCTTTGACGGTATCTCCGCCCCCCATCTCCCAATTTTGACAAGCCAAAAGTTCTCCAGTTATTTCCAAATTTCCTCTTGGGGGACAAAATTGACCCTGGTGGAGAACCACTGGGCTAGAATGCTAAAAAATAAAGTCATGCATTATCAGACAATGATTTTATGAAATGAACACTACAAACCAATGGGGAAAATGATTTACTGATGACATTAAGAAAATTGGTTCACATATGGAGAAAAATAAGGCTAGATACTATGATGGGCTGAATAATCACCAAATCACATCCCACTCCATAGACCTTGTAATTTTTATCTTACATTGCAGAAGGGGACTTTGCATAAGTGATTAAGTTAATATCTTGAGATGGGAAGATTATCCTGGATGGGTATGATATAATCACACGGTTCTCGTAAGAGAAAAAAATGATGAGAACATGGAAGCAGAGAGATTGGAAGATGCGACGCTTTTCGCTTTGAAGATGGAGAAAGGAGACATGAACCATGGAATGTAAGGACTGCCTCCCTAGAAGCTAGAAAAGGCAAGGAAATGGAGGCTCCTCTAGAGCCTCCACAGGGAGTATGGCCCTGATAACACCTTGCTTTTGGCCTAGTAGCAGATTTCTCTCTTTCAAATCTATCAGAGAATAAATTTGGATTGTCTTAAGTCACTAGGTTTGTGGTAATTTGTTATAGCAACATTAGGAAACTGATAGAGGTACCTACTTCTATATATATAGTGGAAAATGCTAAAGGATTAAGACATCCACATAAAATAAAAAATAAAATAAAGCTTGTAGCAGATATTTTTGGAAAATAAATCTTTGAACTTAGGCTGGGAAATGAGTTTTAACTAAGACTTCTAAAACATAAAATCCTAAGCAAAACAAAATACACTTAACTACATCTAAATATTATTGAATAGACATTTTATGGAGGAACTATTTACAAAGTCTGAACAGAGTTGAAGGGGTTAAAATATGCTATTCTGGCACATTGGCTATTTAAAATAGCCAATGTAAAAACACTGGAAAAACAGGAGGTGCAAGAAGATCACTTTGACCATTGTGCTGTTTCTAAAAAGCAGAATATGAACTTGCCATATGAAGGACACTCTCCCCTGTACTAGAAGGCAAGGCAACATCCTTATCTTCAAGGACAAGAAGTCAAGACCAAGAAAATAGTGTACAGACCTTGTTAGAATAACTGTTATTTTTTAAGCCTCCCCACATAATTTAGCCACATTTTCAAAGTTTACTATTCTTTGTCCAATTCACAATATATATATATACACACATATAATATGTATATATATACACACACATACATATATGTATATATGTATCTATTATTATATACATATACACTATATATGTGTATATATATAATATGTGTGTATATAATATATAATATAATATACATATATATTATATTATATATTATATATGTATATATATTATATACATACATAATATATATGTAGGTATGTACATATATATGTACATACATACATATATAATATAATATATATGTATATTATATTATATATAATATACACACATATTATATATATACACATATATGTGTATATATATAATATACTACATATATAGTATACACATTTATAATATATATGTATATATGTATATAATAATAGAGTATTATATACATATATATGTATATAAAAGTCTAAATGGTTATTTGGGTCTTCATTTATTTATGAGGACTCCTATCCTATGTATAACTTATACTATGCTTTTCTCCTCTTAATCTGTGTTATGCCTATTTAATTCTTGGAGCTGGACAGGACCCTAAAAAGGTGGAGGTGGAGATTTCCCACCCCTACAGAGTCAAGTGACAAAAGTTAATAAAGTACTAGGGGCTAACTACAGTGACTAGCCTTCATCACCCATAGGCCTGAATGGTTCTCAGAAGCAACTTAAAACTGCAGCTGTGGCCTTGCAAAAGGATGCAGCTACTGCCAAGTCATGATTTGGAAGGGAAGAATTTGGGAGAATACCTGTTTCCTTCCAGTTTTCTTCATCTCTCTCTTCTCCTGTTTTCCTATCTCATGATGGTGTTTCCTGTTGTGTATTTCCAGGTATTCCAGAGGATACCTGGAAACCAGAGAGCTGGAGAGGCTGGTTGGGGCAGTCCGTGAAGGCCAGCTTCATGAGTCACAAAGCAGGTGTGGAAAATTGACAGTTGATCTGCAGGGTCATAAATAGAACATTCAGCACAACCAATATTATTATTTTATTCAAAAAATATACCTTAGAAAAATAACACAAGTGGAAATTTTAAAAACTATTTCAAAGTCAAAAATTAGTAAGTGATGACACCCCTAGAAACGGCAAAATAAGAAAATCTGAAAGCCTCTTGTCCATAAAAATAACACTGGTTAAAAAAAATGATCACTCAACTTCTTCAGAACTTTGGAAATAAAGTAAAGGCTTGGAATAATGTGAGGAATATTTATTGAAGAGTGACTGAATTGCAGAAGGAGCAATAAACGTGGCGTTTCACTTGCTGTGTACTCCCACCCGCTTCTCCCCAGCTCTGCAGTGGCCTTGAAAACCAACAGTTTCACAATGTTAGTCATCATGAAAACCAGTTGCCAAGCAGCCACTGCAGACAGCAGAAGAAATGTAAATCTTCCCTAAAAAGCCCATCCCCAGAGAATTGTCATTTTGGGATCTATCTGGCTGTTCTCTGCAAATCCCCACTTGCATGGCTTGTTTTTATTTAACCTGATCAGAACTGACTCACTGTGAATGGCTTTCTCCCTGAGGCATTTGTGAAAACAATCATTGGCAATTTTATGTTTTTCTATTGGTAGACAACATTTGCACATATTTATAAGGCTTTTTTTTTTTTTAACGTTGAAGCTGCCTGAGGTGGTGATAACAGTTGGAACCAACAAGAAGCTGACCAAACAGCTGAAAAGGAAACAAGGGGCTGAGCCTAAAATAAAAGTTGGAAAGGAATTAAAAAAAAAAAAAAAGAAAGAAAGAAAACACTGGGAATTAAAAACGCCATAGAGGGGCTTTGAAAGCTTTCTAAAATAATCTGAGAAATTTAGAAGGCTGCACACATGAGCAGAGCTGTATGTATGCCCAAGAAAGAACTAAGAAATCTCTGATTTCTCTTCTTTGACTAATCTTGAAGTTCTGTGCAAGCAGGAAGTAAAGGCTAAAGGAGAATTTTAAACTGCCATGCAGTTCACTTAAGGTATACCACAACACACAAACTAGCTCCTTGGTGAAATCTGGGAGGTTTATTGCTTTGAGGCACTTAAACTTCAGTGGCTGCATATGACAAAAAGGTCATATAACAAAAATAACAATTTTACCAAAGTAGTTCCGTAAAGTCTCTAAAGAAACAAACAGCAATCAGCAGCAGCAACAAACAGCAACTCTACCACCCTGCAGGGTGAGTACGTTATATTATTTAAAGGTCTAGATTTCAACAAAGCATCACGAGAAATGCAAGAAATAAGAAATTATGGCCCATGTACAGGGCAGGGAGAAAACACAGTAGAAACTGTCCCTGGGAAAGCCTTGGAGTTAAACATTGGAGTTACCAGAAAAATGTTCGTAGCAGCTATTTTGAATATGTTCATAAAACTAAAGGGAACTATAGCTAAAGAACTGAAGGAATGTATGAGAATAATATTTCACCCAATAAAGAACCACCATGGCAAGTGTATACCTATGTAACAAACCTGCACATGCACCCCAAAACTGAAAGTATAATTTTTAAAAAGTGGGATTATTATATTTTTATTGTAAAATAATTGGCAAATTAAAATTTTATATGTTAAAAAAAGAGTTTCAATAAAGAGACAGAAATTATTTTTTAAAAACACATACAAAAATTCTGGAGTTGAAATCTACCATAACTGAAATGAAAATTTCACAAGAGGGCTTGACAGTAGATTTGAGCTAGTAGAAGAAAGAATTGGCAAACTTCAAGACAGGCTAATTGAAATTATCTAGTCTGAAGAATAGAAAGAAACAAGAATGAAGAAAAATGAGTAGAGCCCTAGAGACCTGAGGAGCAGCTTAAGCTGGTTATACTCCTCCACCGATGCCACTGCTCCTCTCCAGGTGTAGACTTTGGCACGGTTCTTTTTTTTCAGGTTTGAGCAACCATGTTCTGCATTTATCTTTTTGAACCTAGAGGTCCAAGGAGCTCTGCTGCTTCTAACTCTGGGTAACAAAATAACCTCTGTGGTTTCCCTAAGCCCTATCCACATCTTTTAAAATTTGTTTGTTTGTAAATATTCTCCTTCAAATTGTCTTAGTTGAGTAATAATTACACACGTTTATTACAGCAGACAAATGAAGACCACCAAATTGTGCTATTTAATTGCGATAAAAAATGAATGAGATATATTTAGAACAACATTCCTCCTATACCTAACAAACATAGGGTTGAGTGAAATAAAAAGACATACAATAAAACTGTTAGTACCACAAACTTATATTTTATGTACATGTAAAACTCATAGTATTATACTACTTTTTCTTTCCTTTTTATTTTCATAAGTAGAGATTGGGTGTCACAATGTTTTCCAGCTGGTCATGAACTCCTGGCCTCCAGCAATCCTCCTGTTTCACCTCCTAAAGTGCTGGGATTATAAGTGTAAGCCACTGTGCCCAGCCTACTTTTTCAAAGACATGTAGATATTCCATGACATACTATCATGGGTACTCATTGAAAAAAGAGGGCAGTGCAAATAATATCAAGAATGAAGGGAAGAATACAATTATACATGTGAGGAACCTTCATGGACAAATAGACACTGTCATGAGCTAAGGAGTTTGACTAATTGAACTCACTCATGTATGTCCAGAAAAAGGCAAATACACAAACATAAAATTCATGGTTTGAGTTAAGTAATCTCTAGAATCTTTTAGGTTTTGAAGTTATTTTCAAATATGATTATGGATTTTAGATTACTCAAGATGAAACTGGGCAATCCTGTTTTCTAAAATGGCAGATTGGTGATTAGTCTGCCTACGATTATACTCATTCAACACCAAAGTAAGGAATTCTGCCCAATGGAAGTTGTCATTTTGACCATTTAGGAGAGGATGAGCAATGAGGTTGCCGGTTGGATAGGGGCTTCCTATGGACTGAGTGTTAGAGTAGAACTGTGGGAAGTGGTAACTAGGAGACTTTTATGGACAGAATGAAGATACAGATGGATCCATAGATAAAGTCAACCTCAAGAAGGGGCATTACACATTTTTGCTCATGAATTGGCTATATATATATTTTAAAGCTGCACTATATTTTTTCTAATGCTACATATCAATGTATTGTTATATTAAATCACACTGAGTTGCACCTCAATTACAATAATCATATTAAAATGGTAGATTTTTTTGTTTTTGAGTAGTCCAAATTTTAAAAAATGAGGGAAGCCATTGATCATTGTTGGAGAACATAAACAAGGGGTTAGGTTTGATTATCAGAATAAGAGAGGTTTTGAGAAGATAGGAAAGAAAAATGCCAGGTGTCACCCTATCTAAAAAGAAGTGATAATTTTTATTTTGATTAACATTTCGTGTGGCTGGCAATCAAACCCAAATAATTTAGATGTGGGAGAATGTGGGCTCTGTAAGATTTACTTGACTTGATAAGTGTGGGAAGGGGATTCGGCAGAAAGATTCTAAAGATAGAGAACAGATAATTTTTTAAAAGAAAATTATTTTGCTTATGACATTGATTTAACTTATAAAAGTAGAAATTGTTTTTAATGCCAGCTGTCTCTTCATTTGGGACTATTTTAAATTCTTATGTGAATGATGATGATTTATCTTTAATTATCACATCACTAACTTTTAAGAGCAGTTCTATGGTCTTAATTAACTGTTTTGAGTAGGCAATCATATTCTAAGAAAACAATAAATCAGAGGTCAGGTGCAGGGGCTCACACCTGTAATCCCAGCATTCTGGGAGGCCAAGGTGGGTGGATCACCTGAGATCAGGGGTTCGAGACCAGCCTGGCCAATATGGTGAAACCCCATCTCTACTAAAAATACAAAAAATTAGCCGAATGTAGTGGCTTGCACCTGTAATCCCAGCTACTAAGGAGGCTGAGGTAGGAGAATCACTTGAAACTGGGAGGCAGAGGTCGCAGTGATCCAAGATCGTGCCAGTGCACCCCAGCCTGGGCAACAGAGCAAGATTCTGTCTCAAAAAAAAAAAAAAATGAAAAGAAAACAACAAACTACAAGTAGCATTAGAATATCTTCCTTTTGAATGTCTTCAAAGATGGGACCTATGCACATAGTTGCCATAGTATGTGACTGAGATTAAATGAAATAAGTATGTTTACTTTGTGGAACAAAAGAGGCCAACTAGATTCCTGTAGTGCCAGTCTCTTGGTGCCAGAGAGCATCTTTACCAGGTCCAGTTAATCTCTTGCACCATTGATGAGACCTTCTCAGAGGTAACTGTGTAGATATTGAATTGGAATTTTAGCTAGTGTCATTATAGAAAAGGGAATATATCATTTACAGATAAGGTAAAAAGGAAAGAGAAATGTATTCTCTTACACAACATGGGTTTGAACTGTGTGGGTTCACTTTTATGCAGATTTTCTTCTACCTCTGCCATTCCTGAGACAGCAAGACCATCCCCTTCTCTTCCTTCTACTCCTTAGCCTGCTCAGTGGGAAGACAATGAGGATGAAGACCTTTATGATGATCCATTCCCACTTAATGAATAATGAGTATATTTCTCTTCCTTATGATTTTCTTAACCTTTTTTTGGCTTACGTTATTGTAAGAATACAGTATATATTACATATAACAAACAAAATATATGTTTACCAACCACTTGTGTTATCATAAGGCTTCTGGTCAACAGTACGCTATTAGCAGTTAAGATTTGGGGGAGTCAAAATTACATGTGGAGTTTTGACTGCACCAGAGGCTGGTTCCCCTAGCCCGTGCACTCTTCAAGGGTCAACTGTATTGTGAAAACAGTTTGAAGTCCAACTTGCCAGTTACACAACTGGTAGTGGGTAATACTATATAACACTTTCAAGATTCTGGAAGTCACAGTCTTTGGTAGCACATCTGTTTCACACGTATGCTCCAGCACCCAAATCATAATTGTAAAAATTTCTATTGTTTTGTTGTGTTTTCCCAGACAGTTATTATTTGTGTTCAACTGTGCACGAAGCATGCCTCCTGATTGACTTAAGTTTCAGGGTGAAACAGAAAAGCAGGAGGGAGCAATGCCATGATTCTGCAAAGTTTCAGAATATTGCAGCTTCCCCCCTTATCTCTGAGCAGGGAAATGCTTTCTGAAGTGAGCTGAACATTCACCAGACCTCTGTGTTACTTTGAAGTGCCTGCTTTTCCCAGCAGTTCTGACCGATCTTTAGGAGGAAGTGGAATTCTCTGAGCTGGGTGCCTCATGGAGCATTGAGAGTGGCTGGTGTACAGCTGGTTTTAAGAAGGCAGAAACTTTCTCTTCTGAAAATTTAAATGCTTTGCAGGTTTGTAATGAAAGCAACACAGACCGTTGGCTAATTGCCTGACTTCTCTGCTTCCTGAAAATTCAGCTCATGTGAGAGACAAGAGGCACACTAACTTACATGGTGTGGACTTCCATCCGGAATATCACGCTGGATGATGCCCTCATCATTGTCTTGAATATTTACTGCCCGTCAACTAGAAGAATAGGAACATTTAGTTATCACTGAGTTGTGGATGTTACCAATAAAAAAGCCACAAAATTGTCTGACTATTCTACATAAGGCCAAGGGAATATTTTCTCTAAATCCTTTCACAGTTTTAATTTTGAATAAAACAGAGTATGTATATATTTTATAATTCAGCATTTTGTAAATTATATTTCTAAATGATGATAGGTACACCAAAATAGAATTTGGAGTCCAAAGTTCTAGTTATGTGTGAATGGTAGGGAAATTCTCTTCTAAAGTATGGATGGTCACTGCATTACAGAGCTCTTTATAATTAGCCCTTAATTATAAGAGAATAGACAGCAGTATTTCTCTAACCAGAATAGATAGTTTACTTGGTTATGATGATTAGAGGACACTTTTGTCTATTGTTAGCTACAGGACTTTTGGCAAAAGTCAGATCATGCCATTCTTCTGCTCAGAACTCTCCAATAACTTCCCATATTACTCAGAGTTTAAGTCATTGAATTACTGTTAGACACAATGCCCTACATGATAAATTCCACTGTTCTTCCACCCACCTCGCCCCTCTTATTGCTTGTATTACATGCCACTTGGCTCACTGCATTCCAGACATACTGATCTCTGTTGTTCCTCTAGAGGAACAGAACATTTACGCTTGCAGTTTCCTATGCCTGGAAAACTTTTATCTTCCTAAAAATTTCATGGCTTACTTTCTCATTTCCTTTAGTCCTTTCTCACATACGCCACCTGTGATACTTCTCCCACCATCCTGTCTAAAGTTGCATGCCCCTCTATGCAGTACTTTTAATAAACAGAATATATATTTTATACATTGTTTATTGTCTATCTTCTTATTAGAATGTAATCTTCATGAAGGAAGAGATTTTAGTCTCTTTTGTTCAGTACTGTCACTCAGGCAACTAGAAAAATATCAAGTATGTAGTAATCACTCAATGAATATTTGTTCAAAAGTAAATGATAGCTGACATTTATTTCATGCTTCTTCTATGCTACGTACTCTTTTAACTACTTTATATGTGTGTGATTTGCTAGTCACAATGGTTCTGCCTTTCTTCATTTCACTGAAAATAAAACTGAAAATGGCTTTGAATAACTTCAAGACTATATTACTGGGAAGCAGTAGAGCAGAATTTAAATTCTGACTGCCCTAATCTTACACATCAAACTCTGAGCAATTTCACTCTATTAACTGTAACAGTAATGTACCTACCCGGAACCTATATTTTACTATGATTTGAAGAGAGGGGATTTAATTTTTTTTCCCTTCAGTTAATTTTCAAAAGATTCCTTTAATCATGACTCAAGCAAAATTTATTTTGGGTGTGAATAATTGCAAATGTCATTTAGTATTTGCCTTAACAGCAGAATATATAAACATTTTGAAACTCATAACATTGCAGATATCATAAAACCAATGAAATTAATGCCTTCAGAGTGACAGGAAAAAATACTTCGGAATAACAACATTATGTATATCTCTTAGTTTTATTTCTAGCAGTAGTTATAGAATATTTATTTATAAATAAATTATTTTCTATTTTTAAAGACAGAAATAGTTACTTTATAAGAGTTGGTTATACTTATCAGGATCATTCATGTTGTACTTTTAGAATGCAGTTGAGAAAATTAAGGCCCATGGATGGTGACCCTTAAGCTGTAATAACTTAGTAAAAATAGGAAAAGGGCCCTTGACAATTACACATGTTATTTATTGACTGACAAAGTATCCATTGTGTCCTTTAAGCTGAAGTGTGTTGTTTATGTTGGTTTTCTTGCAAACAAGAAATGAAAAAATACATTTAAATTATAAATTAAATTTTTTTGTTTCAGAGAAAGTAAAATATGCATGTTGTTTAAAATATGCTTAGCCATAATTTAGATTATTCTTTTACAGATTTTAGTAATTTTCATTTTTCCTTACATAAGCAAATCAAATATTCACCTTTGCACACTGGGCAAAATAAAAGCATAAATATTTCTGATTTGTTTTACTAAACATAGATTGAGTAAACTAAGTTCTAAAAACTTTTTCTTTTTCCCAAATAGCTTTCAGAAAACACACTATGGGAGCATGAATAAATGCCTTACATTTTTATAGTCAAATTAAAATTGCTATATTGGTTAAACTTCCTCCCTTGTACCCCGCTCCTTGACACCAAATGTTATGACATATAATAATGTACACTTGTCTCTACCCTGTTTTGTGCTCAGAATTGGATTAATTTAGAGGATACTGAATGGACACAGTTTTCTAATAAGAGGATGCTCCTCCATTGCATTGCCACCTATGACACAACAGGCATTATTTCAACCTGCTCCGCGTGTCTAGTGGAAACACAACCTGGTTTTTGGAGAAGGAGACGGAAATTGGAGAAAAAGAGGGAACAGAAGGGAAGAACAAGAAGAGAAAGTCACTTTAGGAAATTTACCATGTGAAAGGGGGTCACTTCACATCTTTGGCAGATGACATGGAAATATGCTGGCCCTGTTAGAGCAGCCACTAGCTACATGGAAGCAGTTTTGCTCCAGTAATCAGAGTAGTGTGGAATTGGGGTACACTTCTCAAAACAGAATAAATGAGACTCCTTTTAACATATGATTAGAAGG
Source organism: Nomascus leucogenys (assembly GCF_006542625.1). Classification (NCBI taxonomy): domain Eukaryota; kingdom Metazoa; phylum Chordata; class Mammalia; order Primates; family Hylobatidae; genus Nomascus; species Nomascus leucogenys. Next base: position 28,076,997 of record NC_044401.1, read on the forward strand.
TACTTTCCTTAGCAAGATGGAAAGAATTGTCATCTCAACGTTCAAGGCAATATATACTGGTGGCATAACTCATTTCATCTGTAATTTTTGAGCATGTGTCTAATGGGAAGTAATGCATTGAGTTTGTTAGTTGGCATATGAACACTCCTAATCATGCTCTGCTGATTTAGTCTTCATGTCTCCCATTCGTTTCTGAAATAGGGAGCCAAAGGACTAGATTGTAGTCTTACTACCTGACTTTCACTTCACAAACACCTGCTCCCCCTTCCCTACCTGCCTCTGTGAAGGCTGATCTTACACTAATTTCTCTGCAGATCATGTAACTTGCCCTTCATATACACAGAGGCTTGCTGTTCGCTTCTTAATTTGTGATCAGGCTTCCTTGTTACTTTATTTTTCTTCCCGGATCCTATCTTGACTTAGTTCCTGTCTTGTGTAAACTCGATGGGAAAGCGTTGGTGAGATGTTAATTTGGGAAACATGGCTTGCAATCTGTGGAGCAACAAGAACAGCTGGTGCTGCTGCTGTTTAGTTTTTCTTGGCAGATGGACATAGTTTTCTACAGAAATGTTACATTTGCCAGCTCTCTCTCTCTCCTATACCACTCCAGCACCAAGGCTTAATACTTTATTGCATTCCCCTAAATACATGGCCCAGAGCCTCCTGTGTAGCCTTTATTCTAGGCTTCATACTCAGTAGCCCTCTGACTGGCCATTTGACCACAGCGAGAAGTAGATTTGGTTATTCTTAGGCAGCTTAAAGTATACATTAAGTAAATACTGTTCCATATCCTCAATACTTTTATGTCAATACTTACATGTGTTTGCCTACTTATTTATTAAAAATAAGCTTTAGTGAGTTGTAACCTCTATATCATAAAATTGACCAATTTTAAGTGTACAAATTAATGAGATTTGAATCACTGTGTAATTATGATATTAAACTATTTTCATCACTTCCAAAACGTCTTGCACCCCTTTGCAATAAATCCCCACTCCTTACTTCCAGCTTCCAGTAACCACTGTGCTTTCTGTCATTATAATTTGCTATTTTTTAAGAATATCATTTACTTTGTGGCTTCTTTCATTTAGCTTGATGATTTTGAATCTGTCCATGTTCTTGTGTATATCATTAATACGTTCCTTTTTATTGCTGAATTTAACCATTCTCCAGTTGATGGACATGTAGGTTGTTCCAGTTTTTATCAATAATGAATAAAGCTGCCATAAACAGCCTTCGGGGACAAGTCTTTGTAGGGAAATATGGTTTCATTTTCTGGCAAATGACTAAGAGTGACATTAGTGGGTTTTATGATAAATGTTGGTTTAATTTGATAAGAAAGTGTTACCGTGTTTTTCAAGTTGATATACCATTTCGCATTTTCTTGCAATGCATGTGAGTTCCAGTTGCTCTACATCTTCATCGGCACTTGTCAGTCTTTTCAAATTTTTACCATTCTAATGGGCATGTAGTGGTATCTTGTATTATGCATTTTTTTATTGACTAATGATATTGAACATATTTTTGTGCACTTGTTTACTATATATTTGAAATTTTTTTATTTAAATATTTTATTTGTGTTCTGTTGAGTAATTTGTGTTATCATTAAAAGTTCTTTATATTTTCTGTATACCAGACTGTTGTTAGATATATGTTATGTATATATTTTTCCTAGTATGTGGCTTGCCTTTTATTTTCTTAACGGTGTCTTTGAAAGACATAAAAAGATTCATTTTGATATTTCATCAATATTTTAGTTTATGATTAGTGTTTTTTGTGTCCTACCTAACATATCTTTGCTAACCCAAGGTTACAAAAATTTTGTTCGCTATCTTCTAGAAATTTTATAGTTTTAGGTTTTCATTTACGTTTACAATCCATCTACTTTTAGCTAATATTTTATATGGTTTGTGGTAAAATTTGGGGTTTATTATTTGTACTTGGATGTTAAAATATTCCAGCACCATTTGGTGAACCCAGTCTCTGCTACCTCCAGATGCTCAGAAGTGGAAATCTTCTCCAAAGTATGGCTTTGCTTGAGAAAGCTATAGAAGAAACTGACAATCATTTCCAAAAGAATTTTTAAAAACTGCTTCAGTGGAGGGATCCCAGATATAGTTTGTGTGATATAGCTCTAATTTAATACGAGTATACTTACAAAAAAAAAGAATTTTGATATATTGAACACTCATGACTTCCCATTTAGAATAATCACAAATGAACATCAAAGTCCTTAGTTATTGTAGATCTCTGAATTGTTAGTTTTAGAAAACATGGTCAACATACTTATTGGGTTTTTCATATAGATTTCTCTTTAAATTTTTCAGATAAGCATATTGTGAATTTAGACATAGCTTCAAAAAATGCTAACTGCCTTTTTTTATTTCTAGGGGTTCTCCGAATACGTTTTCATAAGTACTTATCAGACCAGGAACTCCCACTCATTCGAATAACAATGTAATCATTGCCTCTTCAGGCATAGGAATACTTTCAGTCTTTGTCCAGATGGAAGCAATTTTATTACGAGAATTACTTTGGTTGCTCAATTCAGTTGATATGGAAAATAATGATAAGAGTATCTATATTTTCTGTAACCATGAAATGAGTCCATCATCTACTTTCATGTTATGCATTTGTAGCTTGTCATTATTATAAACGTCTTTTCACTTTCTTTCAGTTGTAGATTATTTATATATTAAATCGATACATTAAGCATTCTGCTTTCTGTTGCACTTTCAAAATCTGACTTGTCATCATCTTAAAGTGGGCAAATTCTGTGCACACACCACAATAATAAGATGACCTATTCTTGAGCCCTGTAGATTGACCAGACAAGGGGTGTAATAGCTGAATACACAAATTTAGTTCTGTTCCTTAAATAACTACAGGGTATCATGCACCTGGGGAGTTCATGTAGGTCTTTCTTGTGTTGTTGAGATACAATACACACTAAATCTATTTTTAATTCTGCCTTATGCAGCCTCACAGTGAGACTTCACACATGCAAATGAGAGTTTGTGAGGGAAAGAAAGCCTCGTTAAAAAATCTGTTCGTTTAATTTAAGCAGCATTGTGATGTGAGAGCCAATTTTGCATTTTAATGCCAAATTGACCAAATCATTACTCTAACTTTATGTCAAATTCTTCTTTGCATTAGGAGGTAAGATTTAAATGATTTTAAACTTATACTGTACTTCAAACAGTGCCTGGCACATAATAAGTGCTCAGTGAATGTTATTGTCATCTTCGGTGAAGGGAGGAAGAAAACCACACATTTATGTTTTAAGGTTGCCTAATAAAGAGAAGCTATATGATACCTGGAATAGTTTGGGGAGTGTGTAACACAAATTATTAGAGTACTGGTACTAGTTAGTTACTACCTAGAAAGGAAAAGATAGCCAAGAACACAAAACCAAAAATATTTTAGTGAATATATAATGTCTGATATTTGTATAATTTATACTTAAAAAATGATTCCACCTGATTCTGTAAATTGAAAAATTACTCATTAGGTTATGCTAACAGATTAGTAAGAATGTGGATCTCTTATTAAATTGTCTTTTTTCTTTTATGCTTAGTAACAGACTAGTTGGTATAGTGTCTAGAACTATTTATTTTCTTTTTCCTCTTTTTACAGTATGAAACCTCTATCCATTAGCAAAGTCATTTCCTGTGGCTTGAGTGGGACTGCCTCCACCTACTCTCCTTCAATTGGGTGCATATAAGAAATGGTCAATGGCTGATGAGGATATCCTATTTCCTCTGACAACAGTTGCCTGTTCATTTGGCATATTAATTCCACTTACTCGAAAATACATGCAATTTGATCTTTTCTTGTATTTCATGAGGTATGCAGTAATCACTTGCTATTTCTAGAAAAGTGGAGTTTGCTGGCTTATGTCCTTCTGTGATGACTAAATGATAAGTGGACAGTGTCTCAAACCATAGGAAGAAAAGTTATTCTACTCAAAAAGTGACAAAATGATTGATGACTGTGTTTTTAAAGCACGGACAGGGTAAGGATTTCAGACACACCATTGAACCATTCTTCCTTGATGTTACCTGCAAGTTATAGTGCTGTGTTCTATATACTCACTGCTCTATTCTATTCTTTACTGTTGGGAACTTAAACAATATCCCTCACAGTATCATTTTCCTGTTCGGGGTAGTTCCCAAATTGAAGGCTAGTCTTAAACTAGCACCTTTTTTTTTCCTCTTAAAGTCCCCACTCCATTTCTGATAAAACAATAGAACTGATTCTAAATTTTATCTGGTGGAGATTCTTATATGCCAAGTTAAAGCATGTGTACGTGTGTGTGTGTGTGTGTGTGTGTGTGTGCAGGTACCCAGATGGTGGTGAATGCCTGTGAAAAATGAAGTAGTAGAAGATCTAAGCTATGCCTAAGGGCAATAAGACTGGATGCAGCATAAAAATAAAATGGAAGGACTAAACATTGGAGACTGGTGACAAGAGAATTGTTTAAGAAAGGACAAAAGTGGGCCCGGGTGCAGTGGCTCATGCCTGTAATCCCAGCACTTTGGGAGGTCAAGGCTGGCGGATCACTAGGTCAAGAGATTGGGACCATCGTGACCAAAGTGGTGAAACCCCATCTCTACTAAAAATACAAACATTGGCTGGGCATGGTGGTGTGCGCCTGTAGTCCCAGCTACTTGGGAGGCTGAGGAAGGAGAATTCCTTGAACCTGGGAGGTGGAGGTTGCAGTGAGCCAAGATCACACCCCTGCACTCCAGCCTGGCGACAGAGTGAGACTTTCTAAAAAACAAACAAACAAAAAAGGACAAAAGTGAATAACATTTTAAAATTTAGAGATCAAGTGTCTAAAATGCTTAGTGGGACTGAGTCCAGATTTCCTAGATAGTGTAATGCAGTACCTTTTATATTTCCTATGTTGATTAATAAGTTATGATTATTATAAGCAGAAAAAATTGAATAGTGACTTTGGTTTCAGACTTCACAGAGTAGATTTTATGTACTTTAACTAGCCCTACTCATATTTTTGACAATTAAAATATATAACTATATCTTGAAAGTGGAAAACTTGATTTTGAATTAAAGAACCGATAAATTTGGTTACTGACAGAACATAGTAGGGTAATAGTGGTGCAGAAGGCATTTCTACCTGAAATTTCTAATAGGAATTGTTTGAAAGTTTGTAGAATGGTTGCAGAGAGCAATAGATTGAGAAAATAGGCTTCTTAAATAAATAGATTTTAAATACATAGATTTTAAATGCATACATTTCATTTTCTTAAGTAAATTTCTTAAATAGTCTTTCTATGTATTTAGAATATTTCTAGTGTGATGCGTTAGTCCGTTTTCACACTGTTGTAAAGAATACTACCTGAGACTGGGTAATTTATAAGGAAAATAGGTTTAAGTGACTCACAGTTCTATATGGCTGAGGAGGCCTCAGGAAACTTACACTCATGGTAGAATGGTAAGCCAGCACATCTTACATGGTGGCTGGTGAGAGAAGAGTGAGAAGCAAAGGGGGAAGAGCCCCATATAAAAACCTTCAGATCTCCTGAGAACTCACTCACTATCATGAGAACAGGAAACTGCCCCCACAATCCAATCACCTCACACCAGGTCCTACCCTCCACACGTGGGGATTATGGGGATTAAAATTAGGATGAGATTTGGGTGGGGACACATTAGTGATATTGGCTCTCTAGATCTTAGTTTCTTCTTTAAAATGAATGTGATGAACGAGAACACTCTAAGCCTTATGAAGTGTTAATATTTTGTGCTTCTGTGTGACTGCTAAATATTATAGCTCTGCCGGCTATTTTCCTGGACCCTATGTTTTTGTTCCATTGCTTAAATTTTTGTATTTTTATGTGAATTTGGAGGATGACAAACTGACACAAGACACCGTGCTTATCCATATACCCACATATGTGCCCCTTTTTTAGGGAGACCTTGGGATTCTACAGACCTTTAATAATTCAGAAAGAAACCTTTTTCTTTTGTCATTTTTCTTGAACTTTTGTAGTTGGATATGCCAACTTTCTTTTTCTTTTATTATACTCCAAGTTTTAGGGTACATGTGCACAATGTGCAGGTTTGTTACATATGTATCCATGTGCCATGTTGATTTCCTGCACCCATTAACTCGTCATTTAACATTAGGTATATCTCCTAATGCTATCCCTCCCCCCTCCCACCACCCCACAACAGGCCTGGTGGGTGATGTTCCCCTTCCTGTGTCCATGTGTTCTCATTGTTCAATTCCCACCTATGAGTGAGAACATGTGGTGTTTGGTTTTTTGTCCTTGCGATAGTTTGCTGAGAATGATGGTTTCCAGTTTCATCCATGTCCCTACAAAGGACATGAACTCATCCTTTTTATGGCTGCATAGTATTCCATGGTGTATATGGACCACATTTTCTTAATCCAGTCTATCATTGTTGGACATTTGGGTTGGTTCCAAGTCTTTGCTATTGTGAATAGTGCCACAATAAACATACATGTGCATGTTTCTTTATAGCAGCATGATTTATAGTCCTTTGAGTATATACCCAGTAGTGGGATGGCTGGGTCAAAGGTATTTCTAATTCTAGATCTCTGAGGAATCACCACACTGTCTTCCACAATGGTTGAACTAAATTACAGTCCCACCAACAGTGTAAAAGTGTTCCTATTTCTCTACACCCTCTCCAGCACCTGTCATTTCCTGACTTTTTAATGATCGCCATTGTAACTGGTGTGAGATGGTATCTCATTGTGGTTTTGATTTGCATTTCTCTGATGGCCAATGATGATGAGCATTTTTTCATGTGTCTTTTGGCTGCATAAATGTCTTCTTTTGAGAAGTGTCTGTTTATATCCTTCACTCACTTGTTGATGGGTTATTTTTTTTTTCTTGTAAATTTGTTTGAGTTCATTGTAGATTCTGGATATTAGCCCTTTGTCAGATGAGTAGGTTGCAAAAATTTTCTCCCATTCTGTAGGTTGCCTGTTCACTCTGATGGTAGTTTCTTTAACTGTGCAGAAGCTCTTTAGTTTAATTAGATCCCATTTGTCAATTTTGGCTTTTGTTGCCATTGCTTTTGGTGTTTTAGACATGAAGTCCTTGCCCATGCCTATGTCCTGAATGGTATTGCCTAGGTTTTCTTCTAGGGTTTTTATGGTTTTAGGTCTAACATTTAAGTCTTTAATCCATCTTGACTTAATTTTTGTATAAGGTGTAAGGAAGGGATCCAGTTTCAGCTTTCTACCTATGGCTAGCCAGTTTTCCCAGCACCATTTATTAAATAGGGAATCCTTTCCCCATTTCTTGTTTTAGTCAGGTTTGTCAAAGATCAGATGGTTGTAGACATGCGGCATTATTTCTGAGGGCTCTGTTTGGTTCCATTGATCTATACCTCTGTTTTGGTACCAATACCATGCTGTTTTGTTTACTGTAGCCTTGTATTATAGTTTGAAGTCAGGTAGCAAGATGCCTCCAGCTTTGTTCTTTTGGCTTAGGATTGACTTGGCAGTACAGGCTCTTTTTTGGTTCCATATGAACTTTAAAGTAGTTTTTTCCAATTCTGTGAAGAAAGTCATTGGTAGCTTAATGGGGATGGCATTGAATCTATAAATTAACTTGGGCAGTATGGCCATTTTCACAATATTGATTCTTCCTACCCATGAGCATGGAATGTTCTTCCATTTGTTTGTATCCTCTTTTATTTCATTGAGCAGTGGTTTGTAGTTCTCCTTGAAGAGGTCCTTCACATCCCTTGCAAGTTGAATTCCTAGGTATTTTATTCTCTTTGAAGCAATTGTGAATGGGAGTTCACTCATGATTTGGCTCTCTGTTTGTCTGTTATTGGTGTATAAGAATGCTTGTGATTTTTGCATATTGATTTTGTATCTTGAGACTTTGCTGAAGTTGCCTATCAGCTTATGGAGCTTTTGGGCTGAGACAATGGGGTTTTCTAGATATACAATCATGTCATCTGCAAACAGGGACAATTTGACTTCCTCTTTTCCTAATTGAATACCCTTTATTTCTTTCTCCTGCCTGATTGCCCTGGCCACAACTTCCAACACTATGTTGAATAGGAGGGGTGAGAGAGGGCATCCCTTTGTTCTGCCAGTTTTCAAAGGGAATGCTTCCAGTTTTTGCCCATTCAGTATGATAGCGGCTGTGGGTTTGTCATCAATAGCTCTTATTATTTTGAGATGCTTCCCATCAATACCTAATTTATTGAGAGTTTTTAGCATGAAGCGTTGTTGAATTTTGTCAAAGGCCTTTTCTGCATCTATTGAGATAGTCATGTGGTTTTTGTCATTGGTTCTGTTTATATGCTGGATTATGTTTATTGATTTGTGTGTGTTGAACCAGTCTTGCATCCCAGGGATGAAGCACACTTGATCATGGTGGATAAGCTTTTTGATGTGTTGCTGGATTTGGTTTGCCAGTATTTTATTGAGGATCTTTGCATCGATGTTCATCAGGGATATTGGTCTAAAATTCTCTTTTTTTATTGTGTCTCTGCCAGGCTTTGGTATCAGGATGATGCTGGCCTCATAATGTGAGTTAGGGAAGATTTCCTCTTTTTCTATTGATTGGAATAGTTTCAGAAGGAATGGTACCAGTTCCTCCTTGTACCTCTGGTAGAATTCAGCTGTGAATCCATCTGGTCCTGGACTTTTTTTGTTGGTAAGCTATTAATTATTGCCTCAATTTCAGAGCCTGTTATTGGTCTATTCAGAGATTCAACTTCTTCCTGGTTTAGTCTTGGGTGGGTGTATATGTCTAGGAATTTATCCATTTCTTCCAGATTTTCTAGTTTACTTGTGTAGAGGTGTTTGTAGTATTCTCTGCTGGTAGTTTGTATCTCTGTGGGATCAGTGGTGATATCTGCTTTATCATTTTTTATTGTGTCTATTTGATTCTTCTCTCTTTTCTTCTTTATTAGTCTTGCTAGCGGTCTATCAATTTTGTTGATCTTTTCCAAAAATCAACTCCTGGATTCATTAATTTTTTGAAGGGTTTTTTGTGTCCCTATTTCCTTCGGTTTTGCCCTAATTTAGTTATTTCTTGCCTTCTGCTAGCTTTTGAATGCGTTTGCTCTTGCTTCTCTAGTTCTTTTAATTGTGATGTTAAGGTGTCAATTGTAGATCTTTCTTGCTTTCTCTTGTGGGCATTTAGTGCTATAAATTTCCCTCTACATACTGCTTTGAATGTGTCCCAGAGATTCTGGTATGTTGTCTCTTTGTTCTCATTGGTTTCCAAGAACATCTTTATTTCTGCCTTCATTTCGTTATGTACCCAGTAGTCATTCAGGAGCAGGTTGTTCAGTTTCCATGTAGTTGAGCGGTTTTGAGTGAGTTTCTTAATCCCGAGTTCTAGTTTGATTGCACTGTGGTCTGAGAGACAGTTTGTTATGATTTGTGTTCTTTTACATTTGCTGAGGAGTGCTTTACTTCCAACTATGTGGTCAATTTTGGAATAGGTGTGGTGTGGTGTTGAAAAGAATGTATATTCTGTTGATTTGGGGTGGAGAGTTCTGTAGATGTCTACTAGGTCCACTTGGTGCAGAGCTGAGTTCAATTCCTGAATATCCTTGTTAACTTTCTGTCTCGTTGATCTGTCTAATGTTGACAGTAGGGTGTTAAAATCTCCCATTATTATTGTGTGGGAGCCTAAGTCTCTTTCTATGTCTCTAAGGATTGGCTTTATGAATCTGGGTGCTCCTGTATTGGGTGCATATATAGTTAGCATAGTTAGCTCTTCTTGTTGAATTGATCCCTTTACCATTATGTAATGATCTTCTTTTGAGTTTTGTTGGTTAAAGTCTGTTTTATCAGAGACTAGGATTGCAACCCCTGCCTTTTTTTGTTTTCAATTTACTTGGTAGAGCTTCCTCCATCCCTTTATTTTGAACCTATGTGTGTCTCTGCACATGAGATGGGTCTCCTGAATACAGCACACTGATGGGTCTTGACTGTTTATCCAATTTGCTAGTCTGTGTCTTTTAATTGGAACATTTAGCCGATTTACATTTAAGGTTGATATTGCTATGTGTGATTTTGATCCTGTCATTATGATGTTAGCTGGTTATTTTGCTCATTAATTGATGCAGTTTCTTCCTAGCATTGATGGTCTTTACAATTTGGCATGTTTTTGCGGTGGCTGGTACCGGTTGTTCCTTTCCATGTTTAGTGCTTCCCTCAGGAGCTCTTTTAGGGCAGGCTTGGTGTTGACAAAAATCTCTCAGCATTTGCTTGTCTGTAAAGTATTTTATTTCTCCTTCACTTATGAAGCTTAGTTTGGCTGGATATGAGATTCTGGATTGAAAATTCTTTTCTTTAAGAATGTTGAATATTGGCCCTCACTCTCTTCTGGCTTATAGAGTTTCTGCCGAGGGATCAGCTGTTACTCTGATGGGCTTCCTGTTGTGGGTAACCCAACCTTTCTCTCTGGCTGCTCTTAACATTTTTTCCTTCATTTCAACTTTGGTGAATCTGAAATTATGTGTCTTGGAGTTGCTCTTCTGGAGGAGTATCTTTGTGGCATTCTCTGTATTTCCTGAATGTGAATGTTGGCCTGCCTTGCTAGATTGGGGAAGTTCTCCTGGATAATATCCTGCAGAGTGTTTTCCAACTTGGTTCCAATCTCCCTGTCACTTTCAGGTACACCAATCAGACATAGATTTGGTCTTTTCACATAGTCCTATATTTCTTGGAGGCTCTGTCCATTTCTTTTTATACTTTTTTCTCTAAACTTCTCTTCTCGCTTTATTTCATTCATTTGATCTTCCATCACTGATACCCTTTCTTCCAGTTGATCAAATCGGCTACTGAGGCTTGTGCATTCATCACTTAGTTCTCGTGCTGTGGTTTTCAGCTCCATCAGGTCCTTTAAGACTTCTCTGCTTTGGTTATTCTAGTTTACCATTCATCTGATCTTTTTTCAAGGTTTTTAACTTCTTTGCCATGGGTTCGAACTTCCTCCTTTAGCTCAGAGTAGTTTGATTGTCTGAAGCCTTCTTCTTTCAACTCGTTAAAGTCATTCTCCATCCAGCTTTGTTCCCTTGCTGGTGAGAGCTGTGTTCCTTTGGAGGAGGATAGGTGCTCTGATTTTTAGAGTTTCCAGTTTTTCTGCTCTTTTTTTCCCCATCTTTGTGGTTTTATCTACCTTTGGTCTTTGATGATGGTGATGAACAGACGGGTTTTTGGTGTGGATGTCCTTTTTGTTTGTCAGTTTTCCTTCTAACAGTCAGGACCCTCAGCTGCAGTTCTGTTCGAGTTTGCTGGAGGTCCGCTCCAGACCCTGTTTGCCTGGGTATCAGCAGCTGAAGTTGTAGAACAGCAGATATTAGTGAACAGCAAATGTTGCTGTCTGATGTTCCTCTGGAAATTTTGTTTCAGAGGAGTATCCGGCGTGTGAGGTGTCAGCCTGCCCCTACTGGGGAGTGCCTCCCTGTTAGGCTACTTGGGGGTCAGGGACCCACTTGAGGAGGCAGTCTGTCCGTTCTCAGATCTCCAGGTGCATGCTGGGAGAACCACTACTTTCTTCAAAGCTGTCAGACAGGGACATTTAAGTCTGCAGAGGTTTCTGCTGCCTTTTGTTTGGCTATGCCCTGCCCCCAGAGGTGGAGTCTACAGAGGCAGGCAGGCCTCCTTGAGCTGCGGTGGGCTCCACCCAGTTGGAGCTTCCTGGCTGCTTTGTTTACCTACTCCAGCCTCAGCAACGGTGGGCACCCCTCCCCCAGCCTCGCTGCCTCCTTGTGGTTTGATCTCACACTGCTGTGCTAGCAATGAGCGAGACTCTGTGGGTGTAGGACCCTCCGAGCCAGGCATGGGATATAATCTCCTGGTGTGCCATTTGCCAAGACCATTGGAAGAGCGCAGTATTAGGGTGGGAGTGACCTGATTTTTCAGGTGCCATCTGTCACCCCTTTCTTTGACTGGAAAAGGGAATTTCCTGACCCCTTGTGTTTCTCAGGTGAGGTGATGCCTCGCCCTGCTTCGGCTCATGCTCGGTGCACTGCACCCACTGTCCTGCATCCACTGTCTGACACTCCCCAGTGAGATACACCTGGTACCACAGTTGGAAATGCAGAAATCACCCATCTTCTGTGTTGCTCATGCTGGGAACTGTAGACTGGAGCTGTTCCTATTCAGCCATCTTGGCTCCACTCTCCCCCAGATATGCCAACTTTCATATCAGATGACAAGTGGAGGACCTGACAGTTTGTGGAACATCAGGCCATTAAAAATTTCCTTGAAATCTTTATAAGCTTTGCATTATTAGACATCCTATTCTGGCTGATCTTCAATCATTTTATCGTTGTGTCATTTGTTGCTCTACCAATTAGGGAGATGTGTTTATATTATTAGTATATATTTTTTAATTTTGAAAAATTTACAAAAACCATGGAAAATTACAAAGGCTAGTATGATATTGGCTTCCCAGAATTAATCATTGTTAACTTCTGTCATAGTTGTCTCATATTTCTTTTTTATTTTTCAAGGGAATTGAGCCTTAAATAAAGATGAAGTCTCTTAAATTTATATTTGAATGCTATTCTTTCTCTCTTTTTCCAGTGACAACCATTCTAATACATTTACACATGGAGAAACTGTAAGATTAAAATATAGTCCCACAAGCCTCACAGGTAATCCATTGCAGGGCCAATTGCAGAGCATGTGCCTCTAGATCCTGGTAGTGCAAGTTTCAGAGCATAAATCTTTGGATTCTTGATAGGACCACTGATCTAATTATTGGTTGAATTAAAAATGAAGTCATAGTAATGGATATCATAGTTCTATAGTCTTTATATTTAACAAAACTAAATAACACTTTTGTTTTTAGTTTAAATGTGGAAAGTGTAAAAAGTCTTATCCTAATAACCCAACCAATCTATGTAACCTACAAAATCTAGTTTTATAAACCCATCAGAGATCTCAAACTAAGAAGTACTATACACTTTCAGTGATAAGTGTTTAATAAGAGGAAACTACACAGCTGCTTTTACCTCTAGTGAAATGGCACAAGAAAGAAGAATCTGCTATAGAAGAAAACAGGATTATTAGAAATGGAAATAATAATATATAAATTAATAATTTATTTTATAGGGTTAATGGCAATTGGACAGAACAAAGGATAAATGTACCTAAACACACGTCAATAGGAAATATTCGCACTTCAACTAAAAGAAAAATAAGAGTGAAACAAAAGAGATTTGTGATACAATTCCTAACTTATTTATAAGTAGAATCCCAGAGAGAGAGGGTAGGGAAAATAATGAAGAAAATATATTTGAAGAGATAAAAACCAAGAGCTTTCCAAACTTGATGAAATATATCAACCCACACTACCAGGAATCATAATGACTTCAAAACAGAATAAGTACAAAGGAAACCATATCTAATTATATCATAGCAAAATGGCCAAGAATTAAAATTAAAGAGAGTATATAAAAGCAACCAGAAAAGTGAGACATTAAATAGAAGAGAATAAATACACAAATTATGGCTTACTTCTTTCCAGAACACTGGAAGCCAGACTAGAGAACATTATTAATTTGCTGAGAAGAAAACAAGCAAACTACTCAAAAAGCAAACAAAAACAAAACATTTAGCAGCCACTTTCAACCTAGAATTTAATAATCAGCAACCTACACTGTAAAAAAAGAAGGTGAAATGAAAATATAATATTATTTACTTTTCTTGGGCTTCTTTTTTATTTATTTTAAAATTAAAAACATATGAGTACATGATAGGTGTTTATGTTTACAGAGTGCATGAGATATTTTGATACAGGCATACAATATGTAATAATCACATCATGGTAAATGGGGTATCCATCACCTCAAGCATTCATCATTTCTTTGTGCTACGAATATTTCAATTATTATTATAAAATGTGCAACAAATTATTGCTGATTGCTGTAATCCTAGCACTTTGGGAGGCTGAGGTGGGTGGATCACCTGAAGTCAGGAGTTTGAGACCAGCCTGGTCAACATGGCAAAACCCCATCTCTACTACAAATACAAAAAATTTAGCCAGGTATGGTGGTGAGCACCTATGTTCCCAGCTACTTGGGAAGCTGAGGCAGGAGAATCACTTGAACACAGGAGGTGGAGATAGCAGTGAGCCGAGATCATGCCACTTCACTCCAGCCTGGGTGAAAGAACAAAACTCTGGCTCAAAAATAAAAATAATTGCTAAATGTAGTCACTCTATCATACTATCAAATATTAGATCTTACTCATAGTACCTAACTATATTTTTTGTATCCATTAACCTTCCCCATTTCTCGACTTCCCCCTGCACTATCCTTCTCAGCCTCTGGTTACCATCATTTTACTATCTCTCTCTGAGTTCAATTGTTTTAATTTTTAGCTCCCACAACTTAGTGAGAACACGCAAAGCTTAGCTTTCTGTTACTGGCTTTTTTCTACTTATTACAATGTCCTTCAGTTACACTCATGTTGTTGCAAATGACAGGATCTCATTCTTTTTATGGCTAATACTCCATTGTGCATAATTACCACATTTTCTTTATCCATTTGTCAGTTGATGGATACTTAGGTTGATTCCAAATCCTGGCTATTGTGAATAGTGCTACAAAAAACACAGATGTACAGATACCTCTTCCATATACTGTTTTCTTTTCTTTGAAGTATAGATCCAGTAGTTGTATTGCTGAATTACATGGGATTTATATTTTTAGTATTTTGAGGAACTTCTATACTGTTCTTCATAGTGTCTTTACTAATTCACATTCCCACCAACAGTGTACGAGGGTTCCCCTTTCTCCAGGTTCTCACCAGCATTTGTTATTGCCTATCTTTTTGTTAAAAGCCACTTTAACTGGGGTGAGATAACATCTTGTTGTAGTTTTGACTTGTACTTCTTGGATGATCAATGATATTGAGCACCTTTTCTTTTTTATTTTATTTTATTATTATTATACTTTAAGTTTTAGGGTACATGTGCACAATGTGCAGGCTTATTACATATTTGTACATGTGCCATGTTGGTGTGCTGCACCCATTAACTTGTCATTTAGCATTAGGTATATCTCCAAATGCTATCCCTCCCCCCTCCCACTGCCCCACAACAGGCCCCAGAGTGTGATGTTCCCCTTCCTGTGTCCATGTGTTCTCATTGTTCAATTCCCACCTATGAGTGAGAATATGCGGTGTTTGTTTTTTTGTTCTTGCAATAGTTTGCTGAGAATGATGGTTTCCAGTTTCATCCATGTCCCTACAAAGGACATGAACTCATCATTTTTTATGGCTGCATAGTATTCCATGGTGTATATGGGCCACATTTTCTTAATCCAGTCTACCATTGTTGGACATTTGGGTTGGTTCCAAGTCTTTGCTATTGTGAATAGTGCCACAATAAACATACATGTGCATGTGTCTTTATAGCAGCATGATTTATAATCATTTGGGTATATACTCAGTAATGGGATGGATGGGTCAAATGGTTTTTCTAGTTCTAGATCCCTGAGGAATCGCCACACTGACTTCCACAATGGTTGAACTAGTTTACAGTCCCACCAACAGTGTAAAAGTGTTCCTATTTCTCCACATCCTCTCCAGCATCTGTTGTTTCCTGACTTTTTAATGATGGCCATTGTAACTGGTGTGAGATGGTATTTCATTGTGGTTTTGATTTGCATTTCTCTGATGGCCAGTGATGATGAGCATTTTTTCATATGTTTTTTGCCTGCACAAATGTCTTCTTTTGAGAAGTGTCTATTCATATCCTTTGCCCACCTTTTGATGAGGTTGTTTGTTTTTTTCTTGTAAATTTGTTCGAGTTCATTGTAGATTCTGGATATTAGCCGTTTGTCAGATGAGTAGTTTGTGAAAATTTTCTCCCATTTTGTAGGTTGCCTGTTCACTCTGATGGTAGTTTCTTTTGCTGTGCAGAAGCTCTTTAGTTTAATTAGATCCCACGTGTCAATTTTGGCTTTTGTTGCCATTGCTTTTGGTGTTTTAGAGATGAAGTCCTTGCCCATGCCTATGTCCTGAATGGTATTGCCTAGGTTTTCTTCTAGGGTTTTTATGGTTTTAGGTCTAACACTTAAGTCTGTAATCCATCTGGAATTAATTTTTGTATAAGGTGTAAGGAAGGGATCCAGTTTCAGCTTTCTACATATGGCTAGCCAGT
The DNA here is from genome assembly GCF_006542625.1 of Nomascus leucogenys. Classification (NCBI taxonomy): domain Eukaryota; kingdom Metazoa; phylum Chordata; class Mammalia; order Primates; family Hylobatidae; genus Nomascus; species Nomascus leucogenys. Next base: position 28,093,151 of record NC_044401.1, read on the forward strand.
TTTCCCAGCATCATTTATTAAATAGGGAATCCTTTCCCCATTGCTTGTTTTTGCCAGGTTCATCAAAGATCAGATGGTTGTAGATATGCGGCATTATTTCTGAGGGCTCTGTTCTGTTCCATTGATCTATATCTCTGTTTTGGTACCAGTACCATGCTGTTTTGGTTACTGTAGCCTTGTAGTTTGAAGTCAGGTAGTGTGATGCCTCTGACTTTGTTCTTTTGGCTTAGGATTGACTTGGCAATGAGGGCTCTTTTTTGGTTCCATATGAACTTTAAGGTAGTTTTTTCCAATTCCATGAAGAAAGTCATTGGTAGCTTCATGGCGATGGTATTGAAGCTATAAATTATCTTGGGCAGTATGGCCATTTTCACAATATTGATTCTTCCTACCCATGAGCATGGAATGTTCTTCCATTTGTTTGTATCGTGTTTAATTTCATTGAGCAGTGGTTTGTAGTTCTCCTTGAAGAGGTCCTTCACATCCTTTGTAAGTTGGATTCCTAGGTATTTTATTCTCTTTGAAGCAATTACAAAATGAATGCAGAAATAAAGATGTTCTTTGAAACCAATGAGAACAAAGACACAGCATACCAGAATCTCTGGGACACATTCAAAGCAGTGTGTAGAGGGAAATTTATAGCAGTAAATGCCCACAAGAGAGAGCAGGAAATATCTAAAATTGACACCCTAACATCACAATTAAAAGAACTAGAATAGCAAGAGCAAACACATTCAAAAGCTAGCAGAAGGCAAGAAATAACTAAAATCAGAGCAGAACTGAAGGAAATAAGACACAAAAAACCCTTCAAAAAATTAATGAATCCAGGAGTTGATTTTTTGAAAAGATCAACAAAATTGATAGACTGCTAGCAAGACTAATAAAGAAGAAAAGAGAGAAGAATCAAATAGATGCAATAAAAAATGATAAAGAGAATATCACCACCGATCCCACAGAAATACAAACTACCATCAGAGAATACTACAAATACCTCTATGCAAATAAACTAGAAAATCTGGTAGAAATGGACAAATTCCTCAACACATACACCCTCCCAAGACTAAACTGGGAAGAAGATGAATCTCTGATGTTGAGCACCTTTTCATACACCTGCTTCCTATTTGTATGTCTTCTTTTGAGAAATGTCTATTCAGATCTTTTGTCCATTTTTAAATCAGATTATTAGATTTTTTTTCTATAAAGTTGTTCGAACTTCTTATATATTTTTGTCATTAATCTTTTGTCATGTGGATGGTTTGCAAATATTTTCTCCCAGTCTGTGGATTGTCTCTTTACTTTGTTGGTTTTTCCTTTGCTGTGCAGAAGCTTTTTAACTTCATGTGACCATATTTTTCCACTTTTGCTTTTTCTTCTTTATGCCTGTGATTGTGGGGTATTCCTCAAGAAACCATTGCCAAGACAAAAGTCCTGGAGAGTTTCCTCAATGTTTTCTTTCAGTATTTTCATAGTTTGAGGTTTTAAAGTCTTTAATACATTTTGATTTGATTTTTGTATATGGCAAGAGATAGGTGATTTCATTCTTCTGTACATGAGTATCAAGTTTCCCAGAACCATTTATTGAAGAGACTGTCCTTTTTCCAGTGTATGTTCTTGGCATCTTTGGTGAAAATGAGTTCACTGTAGATGTGTGAAGTTATTTTGGTGTTCTCTATTCTGTTCCATTGGTCTATGTTGGTGTCTGTTTTTATGCCAGTAAAATGCTGTTTTGATTACTATGCTTCTGTAGTATAATTTAAAGTCAGGTGATGTAATTCCTCCAGTTTGTTCTTTTTGCTTAGAATAGCTTTAGCTAACCTTGGTCTTTTGTGGTGCCATACACATTTGTCTATCTGTGTTTTTTTTCTTTGTTTAATACTTCAAGTTGAAGAAACCATACACATTTGAGAGCTTTTTTCTATTTATTTGAAGAATGTCATTAGTATTTTGATAGGGATTGCATTGAATCTGTGGATTGCTCTGGGTAATATGGACATTTTGACAATAGTAATTCTTTCAATTTATAAACATGTGTATTAGTCTTCTCTCACACTGTTTTAAACAAATACCTGAAACTTATTAATTTATAAGGAAAAGAGGTTTAAATAATGTATGATTCCACAGGCTGTACAGGCTTCTGCTTCTGGGGAGGCCTCAGGAAACTTACAATCATGGTGGAAGGTAAAGGGGAAGCAAACACATCTTACATGCAGGGAACAGAAGGAAGAGAGAGAAAGGAGGTGCTATACACGTTTAAACAAGCAGGTCTTGGGAGAACGTTATCACAAGACAGCACTAGGCTGATGGTGTTAAACCATTAGAAACCACCTCAATGACCCAGTCACCTCCCACAAGGCCCCACCTCCAACATTATGTATTATAATTTGGCTTGTGATTTGGGCAGGGACAGAGTCAAACCATATCATTCTCCCCTGGACCCTCCCAAATTTCACGTCCTTCTCACGTTGCAAACTACAACCATCTCTTCTCAACAGTCCTCAGAGTTTTAGCTCATTTCAGCATTAGCTCAAAAGTCCAGTCGAAAGCATCATCTGAGACAAGGCAAGTCCCTTCGCCTATGAGCCTGTAAAATAAAAAACTAGTTAATTCCAACACACAATAGGGATATATAGTCCCATTCCACAAATTTATCCTAGTTACCCACAAATGGGTAAATAGTGCCATTGAAAAAGGGAGAAATCTGCCAAAACAAAAGGGCTACAGGCCCAGTGAAAGTGCAAAATCCAGCAGGGCAGTCATTAAATCTCAAAGTTTCAAAATAATCTCCTTTGACTACATGTCTCATATTCAGGCCACACTTATGCAAAGGCTAGGCTCCTAACACTTCAGCCAGCTCTGCCTCTGTAGCTCTGCAGGATATGGCTCCCATGGCTGCTTTCATGGGGTGGTGCTTAGTACATGTAGCTTTTCCAAGTGCATGATGTAAGCTGCCTGTGGATCTACTATTCTGGGGTCTGGAGGATGGTGACCCTCTTCTCACAGCTCCACTACGCAGTGCTCCAGTGGGAGGTTTTCTTTTCTACCACATTTCCAGGTGGCAAGTTTTCCCAACTTTGATGCTCTGTTTCCCTTTTAAATATAAGTTCCAGTTTTAGATACTCTCTTTGCTTATGCAAATGATTATAGGCTTTTAGAAGCAGCCAGGCCATGCCTTCAATGCTTTGCTGCTTAGAAATTTCTTCTGCCATATACCCTACATCATCTCTCTCAAGTTAAAAGTTCCACAGATCTCTAGAGCAGGGGCACAATGCCACCAGTCTCTTTGCTAAAGCATAGCAAGAGTGACTTTTATTAGTTCCCAACAAGTTTCCATTTCTATTTGAGACCTCCTCAGCTTGAACTTCACCATCTATATTACTATCAACATTATGGTCACAACCATTCAACAAGTCTCTGGGAAGTTTCAAATTTTCCTTCATCTTCCTGTTTTCTTCTGAGTCCTCAAAACTGTTCCAACCTCTGTCCATTACCTAGTTCCAAAGTCACTTCCACATTATCAGGTTTCTTTATGGCAATGCCCCAATTTTCTGTATTAGTCTGTTCATCCACAACCAAAAAGAAATACCTGAAGCTGGTACTTATTTTATAAGTAAAAGAGGTTTAAGTAGCTCATTGTTCTGCAGGCTGTACAGAGTTCTATTTCTGGAAAGGTGTATTAGTCCATTTTCATGCTGCTGATAAGGACATACCTGAGACCAGGAAGAAAAATAGGTTTAATGTACTCATAGGTCCTCCTAGCTGGGGAGACCTCACAACCATGGTGGAAGGTGAAAGACATATCCGCATAGTGGTGGCAAGAGAGAATGAGAAAGAAGCAAAAGCAGAAACCCCTTATAAAACCATCAGATATTGTGAGACTTATTTACTACCACTAGAAAAGTATGAGAGAAATAGCCCCCATATTCAATTATTTCCCACTGGGTCCCTCCCACAACATATGGGAATTATGGGAGCACAATTAAGGATGAAATTTGTCTGGGGATAGAGAGCAAAACCATATAATTCCACCCTGCCCCCTTCCAAATCTCATGTCCTCACATTTCAAAACCATTCATGCCTTCCCAATAATCCCCCAAACTCTTAACTCATTTCAGCATTAACTCGAAAGCCCACAGTCCAAAGTCTTATCTGAGACAAGGCAAGTCCTTTCTGCTTATGAGCATGTAAAATCAAAAGCAAGTTAGTTACTTCCTAGATACAATGGAGGTACAGGCATTGGGTAAATACAGCCATTCCAAACGGGAGAAATTGGCTAAAACAAAGGAGCTACAGGTCCCATGCAAGTCCAAAATCCAGTGGGGTAGTCAAATCTTAAAACTTCAAAATGATCTCCTTTGACTCCATGTCTCACATCCAGGACATACTGATGCAGGAGTTGGGTTCCCATGGTCTTACAAAGTTCTGCCCTTGTGGCTTTGCAGGGCACAGCCTGCCTCCAAGCTGCTTTCATGGGCTGGTGTTGTGTGTCTGTGGCTTTTCCAGTTGCATGGTGCAAGCTGTCAGTTGATCTACTATTCTTGGGTCTGGAGGACTGTGGCTCTCTTCCCACAGCTCCACTAGGTAATGTCCCAGTAGGGACCCTGTCTGGGGCCTTCAACCCCACATTTCCCTTATGCAGTGCCCTAGCAGAGGTTCTCCATGAGGGATCGGCCCTTGCAGCCAACTTTTGCCTGGACATCCAGGGATTTCCATACATTCTCTGGAAAATCGTGCTAGGTAGAACAGTTCAGACCATGGAACCGTCTCTACTAAAAAATACAAAAAATTAGCTGGGCGTGGTGGCGGGCACCTGTAGTCCCAGCTACTTGGAGAGGCTGAGGCAGGAGAATGGCGTGAAAGTGGGAGGCGGAGCTTGCAGTAAGCCGAGATCACACCACTGCACTCCAGCCTGGGCAACAGAGCAAGACTCTGTCTCAAAAAAAAAAAAAAAAAAAGAAGTTCCCAAACCTCAATTCTTGACTTCTGTGCACCTGCAGGCTTAACACCACATGGAAGCCACCAAGGCTTGGGGCTTGCACTCTCTGAAGCCATGGCCTGAGCTGTACCTTGGCCCCCTTTAGCCATGGCTAGAGTGGCTGGGATGCAGACCACCAAGTGCCCCCAGCAGGGGGCCCTGGGCCCCACCAATGGAACCATTTTTGTCCTCCTAGGCCTCTGGGCCCGTGATAGGAGGGGCTGCTTTGAAGACCTCTGACATGCCCTGGAGACATTTTCCCCATTTCTTGGGGGTTAACATTCAACTCCTTGCTACGCATGCAAATTTCTGCAGCTGGTTTAAGTTTCTTCTCAGAAAATGGGTTTTTCTTTTCTATCACATTGTCATGCTGCAAATTTTCCAAACTTTTACACTCTGCTTCCCTTATAAAACTGAATGCTTTTAACAGCAACCAAGTAACATCTTGAATGCTTTGCTGCTTAGAAATTTCTTTCAACAGATACCTTAAATCATCTCTCTCAAGTTCAAATTCCACAAATCTCTATGGCAGGGACAAAATGCCACTAGTCTCTTTGCTGAAACATAACAAGAATCAGAATCTCCTTTGCTCCACTTCCCAACAAGTTCCCCAAGTCTGTCTGAGACCACCTCACCCTATACTTTATTGTCCATATCACTATCAGCATTTTGGGCAAAGCTATTCAAAAAGTCTCTAGGAGGTTTCAAACTTTTCCACATTTGCCTGTCTTCTTCTGAGCCCTCCAAACTGTTCCAACCTCTGCCTATTACCCAGTTTCAAAGTTGCTTCCACATTATTGGGTACTTTTCAGCAGCACCCCATTCTACTGGTACAAATTTACTGTATTAGCCTGTTTTCAAATTGATGATAAAGACATACCCAAGGCTGGGGAGAAAAATAGGTTTAATAGACTCACAGTTCCATGTGCCTAGGGAAGCCTCATGATCATGGTAGAAGGTGAAAGGCACTTCTTAGGTGGTGGTGGCAAGAAAAAATGAGAAAGAAGCAAACGCAGAAGCCCCTGATAAAACCATCAGATCTTGTAAGACTTAGTCACAAACATGAGAACAGCGTGGGGAATCCCCCACCTATAATTCAATTATCTCCCAGCGGATCCCTCCCACAACACATGGGAATTATCAAAGTACAATTTAAGATGAGATTTGGGTGGGGACACAGAGCCAAACAATATCAGGAGGCTTCAGGAAACTTACAATTATGGCAAAAGGCGAAGGGGAAGCAAGCATGTCTTTCATGGCATTAGCAGGAAAAAGAGAAGGGGAAAATGATACACATGTTTAAACAAGCGTATCTTGGGAGAACTCTATCAGAAGACAGCACTAGGGGGATGGTGCTAAACCATAAGAACAGCCTCAATTATTGAATCACTTCCCACAAGGCCCTACTTCCAACATTAGATATTACAATTTAGCATGAGATTTGGGTGGGGGACACAGAGCCAAATTATACCAACATAAAATATCTTTCCATTGTTTTATGTATTCTGCAATTTATTTTGTCAATGTTTTACAGTTTTTATTATAGAGGTATTTCATTGTTTTGGTTGTTTATTCCAACGTGTTTTATTTCATTCATAGTTATTATAAATAAAATTACTGTCTTAATTTCTTTTTCAGAAATTAAGACACTTTTGGCATATAGAAATGCTGCTAATTTTTATGTTGATTTTGTACCCTGCAACTTTACTGAATTTATCCGTTCTAAAAGTTTTTTGGTGGAGTCTTCAGGTTTTTCCAAATGTAAGATTATATTATTGACAAACAGAGATAATTTGACTTATTCCTTTCCACCTTGGAGGCCTTTTATTTCTTTATCTTGTCTAATTGCTATAGCTAGGAGTTCCAGGGCTATGTTGAACAACAGTGGTGAAGGTGGGTATCCTTATTCTACAACTTTAAGAAGAGGCTTTCAGTATTTTTCCTGTTTAGTATGATACTAACTGTGGGTCTGTTGTACATGGTTTTATTATATTGAGATATATTCATTCTATACCCAGTTTTTTGAGTCTTTTTTATCATTAATAGATGTTGAATTTTATAAAGTGATTTCTCAGCATCCATTGGAATGATTATATGGTTTTTGTCCTTCAATCTTTTCATATGATCTATCACATTGTTTGATTTATATATGTTGAACCACCCTTGTATCCCTGGGATAAATCCCACTTTGTCATGGTGAACGATCTTTTTAATGTGTTGTTAAATTCAATTTGCTAATATTTCATGGAGGATTTTTCCATTAAGGTTCATCAGAGATATTGCCTATAGTTTTCTTTTATTTTTCCTTTCTCCTTCCTTCCTTGTTTTCTATCTCTCTCTCTCTTTCTTTTCTTTTCCTTTCCTTTTTCTTTTTCTTTTCCTTCTCTTCTCTTTTTTCTCTCTCTCTCTCTCTTTCTGTCTCTCTCTCTCTTCTTATGGGTCCTTATCTGGTTTTGGTGTCAGGGAAATACTGGTCTTGTAGAATGAGTTTGGAAGTATTCCCTCCTCTATATATTTTTTTCTTTTTGAATACTTTGAGTAGAATTGGTATTAGTTATTTGAATGTTTGGTAAATTTCAGCAATTACACCATCAGGCTTTCCTTGCTGGGAGACTTTTTATTATGGCTTGAATGTCATTATTTGTTATTGGTCTATTCATGTGTTGGATTTGTTTATGGTTGTCTTGGTGGGTTGAATATGTTTAGGAATTTTTCCATTACTTATAGGTTTTCCAATGTATTGAAATATGATTGTTTATAACCATCTTTAATGATCCTTGAATTTCTGTGCTATCAGTTGTAATGTATTCCTTTTCATCTCTGACTTTATTTATTTGGATATTCCTTCTTTTTTTCTTAGTCTGGTGAAGGTTTTCTCAATTTTGTTTATCTTTACAAAAAAATCCATTTTTTTGTTTTGTTGATCTTTTCTATTTTTTGTTCCATCTACTAATTCTGAGTTTGGTTTTCTCTTGCTTTTCTTATTAAGATAAATTGTGAGGTTTTTTATTTGAAGTTTTTCTATTATTTCTTAGTAATGTTTTTGCTGTATCCCATAGGTTATGGTATGTTTTGTTTCCATTATTTTTTGTTTCAATAAATTTTAAAATTTTGTTTTTATTTCTTCATTGATCCACTGGTAATTCAGGAGCAAACTGTTTAGTTTCCATGCGTCTAGATAGTTTCCAAAGTTTCCCTTGTTATTGATTTTTAGTTTTATTCCACTGTGGTCAGAGAAGTTACTTGATATGTGTTCAATATTTTTTGAATTTTTAAAGACTTGTTTCCTGGCATAATATACCATCGATCCCTGTGAATGTCTCATGTGTTGAAAAGAAGAGTGTGTATTCTTTAGCTACTGGATGAAATGTTCTGTAAATATCTATTAGGACCAGTTGGTCAGTAGAAGAGCTTAGGTCTGATGTTGCTTTGTGGATTTTATCTAGCCGATCTGTCCATTGCTTAAAGTGGGGTATTGAAGTTTCCAGCTATTGTTGTATTGGGGTCTATCTCTCTCTTTTGCTTTAAAAATATTTGCTTTATATATCTGAATGATCCATTGTTGGGTATATGTTTATTTATAATTGTTACATCCTGTTGCTAAAATGATCCCTTTAGCATTATATAACGACCTTCTTTGTCTCTTTCTATACATTTTTTTGTCCTGATATCTATTTATATAAGTATAGCTACTCCTGCTCTTTTTTGGTTTCTACTTACACGAAATATCTTTTTCCATTCCTTTATTCTCAGTATTTGTCTTCATAAGTGAAATGTGTTTCTTATTGACAACAGATCATTTTTTTAAAAAATCCATTTGGTCTCTGTTTGTCTTTCAATTGGAGTATTTGATCTATTTACATTTAATATTATTATTGAAAAGTAAGGACTTACTCCTGCCATTTTGCTGTTGTTTCCTGATCTCATCTTTTTTCTTTCTCCCTTTCTATCTTCCTTTTTGTTCAAGTGGTTTTCTCTGGTGGAATGTTTTAATTTCTTGCTTTATATTTTTTTGGTGTATCAGTTGTAAGTTTTCTGATTTAAGATTACCATGAAACTTGCATATAACATCTTATAACCCATTATTTTAAGCTGACAACAACTTAATTCTGATTGCACAAACAAACAAACAAACAAAGAGAAAACTAATAAAATTCTACACTTTAACTTCACCCCTCATACTCTTTAACTTTTTGTTTGTATTCATATCTTTCGTGTCTTATTATTCTTTCCATTTCTTAAAGTTGTAAGTATTATATTTGACAGGTTTATTTTTTTCTTTCCACTGAAAATATGTGTAGTTTATACACCACAATTACAATGATATAATATTCTGTATTTGTCTGTGTACTTACTGTTACTAGTAAGCTTTGTCCTCAGATGATTTCTTATTGCTTATTAACATCCTTTTCTTTCAGATTGAAGAACTCATTTGAGCATTTCTTGTAGGATAGGTCTGGTGTTGATGAAATTCCTTAGCTTTTGTTTGGGAAAGTTTTTATTTCTTCTTCATGTTTGAAGGATATTTTCCCTGGATATACTATTCTAGGATGAAAGGTTTTGTTTGTTTGTTTTGTTTTCTTTTTCCTCAGGACTTGAAATATTTCATGCCACTATCTTGGCCAGTAAGATTTCCACTGAGGCATCTGCTGCCAGATCCTTTCTGTGTTATTATTTTTTTCTTTCTCTTCTTCATTTAGGGTCCTTTATTTATCCTTAAACTTTAGGAATTTGATTATTATGTGTCTTAAGAAGACAGTTTTATTTGGGTTAAAACTGTTTGGTGTTCTATAACCTTCTTGTACTTTAAAACTGATAATTTTTTTTAGGTTTGGAAAGTTCTCACTTATGATCTCTTTGAGTAAATTTTCTACCCTGATTTCTCTACCTCTGTTTCTTCCTTAACACCAATAACACTTAGATTTGCCCTTTTGAGGCTATTGTCTAGATCTTGTAGGTGTGCTTCATTCTTTCTTATTTTTCTCTTGTCTCCTCTGACTGTGTATTTTCAAATAGCCTGTCTTTGAGCTCACTAATTATTTCTTCTACTTCATCAATTCTGCTGTTTAAGACTTCAGTAAGTTTTTCAGTTTGTCAAGTGAATTTTTTATCTCCAGAATTTTTTTGCTTGATTATTTTTAATCATTTAAATCTCTTTGTTAAATTTGCAAAATGGCAGGAGTAAGTCCTTACTTTTCAATAATAATATTAAATGCAAATAGACTAAACACTCCAATTAAAAGAAAAACAGACAACAAAAGGATTTTTAAAAAATGATCTGTTGTCTATAAGAAACACACTTCACTTATGAAGACAAAGACTGAAAATAAAGGGATGGAAAAAGATATTTCATGTAAGTAGAAACCAAAAAAAGAGCAGGAGTAGCTATACTTATATAAATTTACCTAATAGGACTCTAAATTTATTCTCTGTGTTATCTTGAATTTCGTTGAGCTATTTTAAAACAGTTATTTTCAATTCTCTGTTTGAAAGGTCACATATTTCTGTCACTCTGTAATTGGTCACTGGTGCCTTATTGGTGAGGTCATGTTTTTCTGTATGGTCTTGACACTAGTGGTTGTTTGTTAATGTATTGTCATTGTAGAGTTAGGTATTTATTCTAATCTTGAGTGCAGTCTGGGCTTGTTGGTATCTGTGTTTCTTGAGGATGATTTCCAAGTATTCAAAGGGAATTGAGTGTTGTAAACTAAGTCTTTGGTCTATAAGTGTATTAGGGGGCACCCCAAGCTCGGTAATGCTGTGACTCTTATAGACCTGTAGAGGTACCATCTTGGTGGTCTTGGGTAAGATCCAGGAGAATTCTCTGGATTACTGGGAAGAGTCTTTTGTTCTCTTTCTTTAGTTTCCATCAAACAAATGGAGTCTTTCTGTGTTGAGCTGCCTGGAGTTGGAGAATAAGTGATGCAAACATTCCTGTGGTCACTACTGTTAGGACTGTGCTGAGTTACACTTAATGCCAGCTGTATTAATCGGGGCTCTCTAGAAGAGATATTGGATAATGTATATATATATATATATATATATATATATATATAATATATATCTCCCATTAGTTCTGTTTTTTTATATATATATATATATATATATATACACAATATAAAAGTTATATGTATATGTGGGAGTTTACTAAGTATTAGCTTACACGATCACAAGGTCCCACAATAGACTGTCTGCAAGCTTGAGGAGCAAGGAGAGTCAGTCTGAATCTCAAAACTGAAGAAATTGGAGTCTGATGTCCAAGGGCAGAAAGCATCCAGCATGGAAGAAAGATGCGGGCTGGGAGGCTAGGCCAGTCTTGCCTTTTCATGTTTGTCTGCCTGCTTTATAGTTGCTGGAAGCTGATTAGATTGTGTCCACGAGATTAAGGGTGGAACTGCCTTCCCCAGACCACTGACTCAAATGTTAATCTCCTTTGGCAACACCCTCACAGACACACCCAGGATCAATACTTTGTATCCTTCAATCCAATCAAGTTGACAGTATTAACCATCACATGTCCATCCTTTCTCAACCTGAACCCATACACATCTCCTGAGATCATATATAATCTTCAAATAAAGACAATAATAAGGTCATAATTATGCCTAAAATAATACAACTATCCTTCATACAACCAGAAACAGACCAATCCTCAACCCAAATGCTATTACATAAAGTTTACAATACTTAAATCCTAATATGAAGTCAATAAATCTTGTGTCATGTGATTAAGGAAAAGGAAATAAAATAAAGATATTTCCTTAGTCCAGTGTATACATGCACAAACATGTTTGTAGTGAAAGGAGGAAACACTTATGACAATTACAGTCCCCATTTCTGCAGCTGGTCATGTGGATTTACTGTATTAGTCCATTTTCATACTGCTGATAAAGACATACCCAAGACTGGGAAGAAAATTAGGTTTAATTGGACTTACAGTTCCACATGGCTGGGAAGGCCTCAAAATCATGGTGGGAAGTGAAAGGCACTTCTTACATGGCAGCAGCAAGAGAAAATGAAGAAGCAAAAGCAGAAACCCCAGATAAACCCATCAGATCTCATGAGACTTACTCACAAACACAAGAATAACTTGTGAAAGACAGGCATCCATGATTCAATTAACTCCCCCTAGATCCCTCCCACAACATGTAGGAATACTGAGAAATACAATTGAAATTGAGATTTCAGTGAGGACAAGGTCAAACCATATCATTCCACCTCTGGCCCCTCCAAATCTCATGTCCTCACATTTCAAAACGAATCATGCCTTTCCAACAGTCCCTCAAACTCTTACCTCATTTCAGCATTAAACCAAAAGTGCACAGTCCAAAGTCTCATCTGAGACAAGGCAAGTCCCTTCTGCCTATAAGCCTGTAAAACCGAAAGCAAGCTAGTTACTTCCTAGATACAATGGGGGTACAGGTATTGGGTAAATACAGTCATTCCAAATGGGATAAATTGGCTAAAACAAAGGGGTTACAGGGCCCATGCAGGTCCAAAATCCAGCGGGGCAGTCCAATTTTAAAGCTCCAAAGTGATCTCCTTTGACTCTAGGTCTCACCTCCAGGTCACACTGATGCAAGAGGTGGATTCTCATGGTCTTGGGCAGCTCTGCCTCTGTGGCTTTGCAAGGTACAGCCTCCCTCTCAGCTGCTTTCATGGGCTGACATTGAGTGTCTGTGGCTTTTCCAGGCACACGGTGCAAGCTGTCGGTGGATCTACCTTTCTGGGGTCTGGAGTACGGTGGCCCTCTTCTTACAGCTCTGCTAGGCAGTGCCCCAGTGAGGACTCTGTGTGGGGGCTCCTACACCACATTTCCCTTCTGCACTGCCCTAGTAGAGCTTCTCCATGAGGGCCTCGCCCCTACAGGAAACTTTGCCTGGGTCTCCAGATGTTTCCATACATTTTCTGAAACGTATGCGGAGGATCCCAAACCTTGATTCTTGACTTCTATGTACTTGCAGGCTCAACACCGCGTGGAAGCTTCCAAGGCATGGGGCTTCCACCCTCTGAAACCACAGCCCAAGATCTATGTTGGCCCCTTTCAGCCATGGTTGGGGTGGCTGAGACACAGGGCACCAAGTCCGTAGGCTGCGCACTGCATGGGGACCCTTGGCCTGGCCCATGAAACCACTTTTTCTTCCTAGGCCTCCGGGTCTGTGATGGGAGGGGCTGCTGTGAAGGTTTCTGACATGGCCTGGAGACATTTTCCCCACGGTCTTGGGGATTAACATTTGGCTCCTTGCTACTTATGCAAATTTCTGCAGCCGGCTTGAGTGTCTTCCCAGAAAATGGGTTTTTCTTTTCTATCACATTATCAGACTGCATAGTTTATGAAATTTTATGCTCTGCTTCCCTTATAAAACTGAATACCTTTAACAGTATTCAAGTCACTTCTTGAATGCTTTGCTGCTTAGAAATTTATTTCAGCAGAAACCCTAAATCATCTTTCTCAAGTTTAAAGTTCCACAAATCTCTAGGGCAGGGACAAAATGCCACCAGTCTCTTTGCTAAAACCTAACAAGAGTGATCTTTACTCCAGTTCCCACCAAGTTCCCCATGTCCATCTGAAACCACTTCAGCCTGGACCTTATGGTCCTTATCACTATCATCATTTTAGGCAAAGCCATTCAACAAGTTTCTAAAGTTCCAAATTTTCCCACATATTCCTATCTTCTTCTGAGCCCTCCAAACTGTTCCAACCTCTGCCTGTTGCCCAGTTCCAAAGCTGCTTCCACATTTTCAGGTATCTTTTTAGCAATGTGCCACTCTACTGGAATCAATTTACTGTGTTGGTCTGTTTTCACATGGCTGATAAAGGCATACCTGATACTGGGAAGAAAAAGAGGTTTAATTGAACTTACATTTCCACATGGCTGGCAAGGCCTCAGAATCACCGCAGGAGGTGAAAGGAACTTCTTACATGGTGGCGGCAAGAGAAAATAAGAAGAAGCAAAAGCAGAAACCCCTGAAAAACTCATCAGATCTTGTGAGACTTATTCACTATCACAAGAATAGCATGGGGAAGATTGGTCCCCATGATTCAATTACCTCCCCCTGGGTCCCTCCCATGATGTGGGAATTTGGGGAGATACAATTCAAGTTGAGATTTGGGTGGGGACACAGCCAAACCATATCACCAGCACAATACTGGGTCTCTCCCACCCCATGTTTATGGCAACTATTTCCTGACTACTATGAGTTTTATTCAAGGATCAAGGGCTCTTTTGTCAGTAGGTGATGAATCTTGCCAAGACTGGGTCTTTCCCTTTAGTGCATCAGGTTCCCTTTTGGCTCAATGTGAGCATCCAGGAGCTAGGGTCTGGACTCAGCAGCCTTAAGAGTCTGTTTGATGTTTTATTTTACTGGGGCTGAACTGGCACCTACGTTGCAAGACAAAGTCTTCTTTACTTTTCCCTCTACTTTCCTCAAGCAGAAAGAGTCTCTCCCCATGCCACCATAGCTGGCAATGTACTGGGTGACACCTGAAGCCAGCACAATACTGGCTCTTGCCCAGGGCCTAGGAAGACTGCTGTCTGGATAGCACTGATGTTTATTCAAGGCCCCAGGTCTCTTTCATCCACAGACGGAGAATTCTGCCAGGACTGGGTCTTTCCTTTCAGGTCAGTAGTTTCCCTTCTGGCCTAGGGTGGTTCTAGAAAGGTCATCTGAGAGCTATATCCTGGAATAGGGACCTGAGGACTCTGCTTAATGCTTTATTTCACTGTGGCTGAGCTGGTATCCAAATTAGAAGACAAAATCCTTTTTACTCTTCCCTCTCCTCCTTGAGCTATGAGCTGTGCTGCTGGAGTTGTGGGAGGGGTAATGTAATCACTTCCTTGCCTGTCCCATTGTGTCCTACTGGGTCACATGCACCCAAAGTCCACTGGCCATGAGCCCACCACAGCACCAGGACTTGCCTAGGAGTTGCAGTGCTTGTGGTCTATACTGCCTTTTAAGTTAATTTATCCCCCAGAGAACTATAGCCTGCAGTGGTAGGGTTTGCCAGAATTCAGATTCTTACCACTGGAATGGACAATTCCCCTCTGCGTAGGGCTGTTTTGATTCTTCTTTGATGGGCACCAGGCAATTTTGCCCCTGTGCCAGGACAGCACTGAGTTCCAATGCAAAGTCCCACAATCACTTTGCTCTTCCTCCCCTCCCACAAGTGCACAGATTCTCTCTCCACATCACACTGTGCTGCTGGGGGATGTGGAAGGGATCATGTAGGTGATTCAAGGCTGTCTTTCTTATCCTCTTCCGAGCCTCTTACCTTGATATGATGGTAAAACCAGGTACTTGTGATTGCCTACCTGATTTTTGGTTCTTATGGACGTTCTTTCTTGTGTGGACAGTTGTTCAATTTGGCGTTCCTGTGGTGGTGACAATTGTTGGAGAGTTCTATTTAGCCATCTTGCTCCATCTTTTCCTTGAAAGTATTATTTATGTTTTAAAGTGCAAATAACAATATATTGTGAGACTTAAAGCATATCTAATAGTAACATACAAGGCAAGAGGATGTATAAATAGAATTATGCAGTGGTAAGGTTTATACGGTGTTGATGGGTTAGTAAAATATTTAAAAGCAATGATGATAAAGAAATGTATTGTGAACTTTAGAACATACACACTATACAAATATAGTTAATTACTAATATGGAAGATAAAACCTAAGATTAAAAAAGTGCTTCACTCAAAAGCAGATAATAAAATGGGAAAAAAGAAAGATTAGAACAAATAGAAAATAAATAGTATGTTGGTATTTAAAAAACCCAATGTCAATTACTACATTAAATGTAAATGAAATAAACACTATATTTAAAAGGTAAATATGGTAAGATTTAGTAAAAAATAAAGACCTACTACATTCTGCTTATAAGACAGAATATTAATTATAAAGATGCAGGCAGGTTAAAAATAAAAGAATTGAAAAATGTATGCCATATAAACAGCTGGATTATAAAAACTGAAGGAACTATAATAATATCAGATAATGTAAATTTTAAGGATATTTTAGATTACTAGAAAAAAGACATTTTATAATAATAAAAGTATTAACATATTGACAATATTTAATAATTCCAAGCGTGAATGCACTGAACAACAGAGCTTCAAAATACATGGAGTCAAAATTGACCAAAAAAAGGGACAAATAGGCAAATCAACAATCACAGTTGTGTATTTTAATGCTCCTTTCCCTGTAATCAATAAAACAAGTAGACAGAAAAAAACTAATAGAAATATAAAATATGTGAAGAGCACTATCAAACAACTTGATTTAATTGACATTTATAGAACACTACGTATTATTGAGAGACAAATCTATGTGGTTCTTTTGTATTTCTATATGTCTGTCTAGCAGAGAAACTGATTGTCTTTGTCCAAGAATAGCTTTCAAAGATGTGTATGTAACAAACAGACTTGATATAATGCAAAAGGCAGAACTGCTTATTGCCATTACAAAAGAATCCAATTCTCTATGCTTAAGGTTTCTCTCCTATAACACAACCCATGGCATGTGCCTTTTTCAAATTATCTGGGAACTCAGGCAATAGTACACAGGCTGATACTCTGGCTACTGCTTTTGCTGTGAGTAATAAATTAAACTTTGTCTCTGATAGAAGAGTCTCTTGCCTTCAGTCAGCATCCACAAATCTGTAGCGTGCTTGTTAGCTTGAAAGTTGGATAAAATCTCAGCTCCTTCACAATTCTTGACACATTTAAAAATTATACATATACACTATTTTTAAATGCACATGAAATCTTCACCAAAATAGACAATGTTGGGTCTTTTAAAAAGTGACAGTAAAATAAAATAATTTAACTCATACTCTCTGACAACAATTATGCTAAATTAGAAGTCAATAACAATAAGACAGCATGAAAGTTTACGAATATTGGGGAATTGATCAACTTACTAATTCATAACTTGTGTGTCAAAAATAAATAAGAAGGAAAACTAGGAAATATTTCTAACTACATGAAAGTGAAAATACAACATATCAAACTTTGTTGGATGCAACAGAAGGCGTATTTAGAGAAAACTGAGAATTAACAATGTTTATATAAGAAAAAAAGAAAGATGTTAAGCCAGTGATATAAGATCCCATGCTAAAAAGATGGGGGCAAACAAAAACAAAATAAATAGTCCCAAAGTAAATGGAAGATCAAAAATCAAGCATTAAAGAAGGCATCAATGACACAGAAACTGGGCAAACAATCAGAAACACCAACGACGTCAACAAATTCTTATTATGCTCATATGTAGTACACTTGGCGCCCTTGACCTATTATCATTCTGGGTCACTTCTCCCTTGAAGAGAAGAGTAACAGTACATATTGCATTTCGGGTGGTAGGAAAGTCTTTGTGTATGAGAGGGAACACACGAAGATTCAAGTGAGACAATTATTCCATGGTCAGCAACTGAAACCCAATATTAGACTGTGGTAGCATAATTTTTTCAGGTATGCATTTGTGATGGACATGCCATTAGTGATAGTATCAGTCTTATTCTTTAAATCTGGTTCTCCAAATATGACTACTTTGATATGCTGAGGCAGTGAGCCTGACTAAAGTCTACCACTACGTCTTTGTCCTTCTACTTGCCACTAACTACATTACATGGCCTAAAATATTTACTATATTTGATTCACATTTCCCCAATCTATAAAATAAGAATAATAGTATTTCTCCAATTAAATCGCTTTGAGTACGGTATAATAATTTTCACAAGCCTTGGTGGTGGTGGTGATGATAGTGATGATGATAGTGATGATAATGATTATTACTTACTGTTGGTATACCACAGAATCAGATACATGAGTGAATTGAAGTCATAGGTAAATTAACTAAAATCAAAGTTTGTAGAAACAAAAGCAAGTGGAATAGTGTATGTTTTTCTCTTCAAATTATTACTGACGTTTAAATATTCCTAGTCCCTTGGTGGTGGATATTTGGGTTATTGTAAATACTTTAATCCCAAGGCTAAAGCTTCTCTAATTTTCCTAATATTTTATTTTTTATCTACTCTGAGGACTTTTTAGTATTTTTCATGCCTATGTTCTTGTTTATTCCTTGCTGTATCTCCTCTCTGTCTCTCTCTGTGTGTGTATATGTATGGTATAAACAAATAGTCCATACATATACACACATATATATTTTCCTTTATTGTAAATAGCAACTTAGTTAAGTGTCTCAAAACAACTGATAGATAGAAACATAAGATGTCTATATCTTTTTTTATTTATTGCATGATCAGAGTATTAAAGAAACCATATTATAATTAAATTACCATCCAAGGCTTACTTGGACACTCCTTAGAGATGGAGGGGCACATTCATAAAAAGGGATCAATGTAGTTTTTAAATGCTTAAGCATTCTACATCTTTGCTAACTTTACAGTATTTTTATAATTTTACACTTGTCTATTTGCTAAGAAAAATTTATTTTGATGACAAGAGGTTATTACTACTATTCAGCTGTTATTGGAAAGTATTTGCTCAAAAATTAAGACTTTTATATTTCTCACATAATAATAAGCTCAAAGATAGGCTATCTATGGGTGATATTTTATAATTCCAACATGTTTCATGTTCCTTCTAATTTTCTGTTCAAGGCAAAGGACACAGAGCAAAAGACACATACTATTTGAAACCATTCCTTTCATGAATGTTGCACTGAAAAACCTCTTCTTTCTCTTTGGCCAGCACTGTGCCTCATGACCACTTCTATCACTCATACACATAAAGGACATAGAGAAATGTCATTTTTTTGCGATTCATGCCCACCATATTCTACAAAGAAGGAGTTCTTTCAGCAAAGAAGAAAAGTTAAGTATCTTGTTAGGCAATTGACAACTTGTTACTAGCCGTCTATGCCACAGCCAGTTTTAGTAATTTTTGACTGTTCAGTACAGAAAAGCACAACTTCTTTACTTAATTCAGCAATCATAATTGACTATGTTAGAAAAATGTAACAGCTTGAAGTGAATTGATTAAAAAGAAATAGAACTAATAACCTTACATAAAAGCAGCAGGAATTTTAAAGGCAACTAGAATAGGCTGCTTTGCTTGAAGTGATAGAGATGTGAAAAATTATCATCCAGATAGAAAGGAAAATATCATTAAAGTTTACAGGATTTTCAGTAAAGTAGTACCCAGCATTCTAATATGAGTAAAAATAAAGCTCACCAACAAATTTTGAATGAGGATAGGAGAGGCTAGAGTCTGTCTCAGGAGGTGTGAGTTTCCTGTTACTGGAAGTGATGAAGGGTTGGTTAATGACCAGTAGGAATAGAATTTAAGGTGCAGACAGACAGATTGCTAAACCAGATGATCGTTACGATTCCATTCTCATCTTCAGATTATTTGACTGCAGAGAAAGAGGACATGAGGGGCTAATCAACTAAGTATGTGGCTTAAAATACAGTATTCTTTGCTTTCAACATTTTCAGCAAATTAATAAAAATATACTTATTCATTTTAATCACTCAGCAAATAATCTAAAATATATAACTAAACTGAAAGTCATAAGTCATGATGATAATTTTGGCTACAGATATTTGTTCTGACTATACATTGTATTTCAGGACAGAATTAATTGTGACTACTTAATTTGTTATACAAAATCTATCTGAAAATGCTTAAATTATAAAAGGATTTATGCATATAGTTTAAAAGTTTCAGAGAAATAATACGTCTGTGCATAGTTTGATCCAGTCTCTGGCCTACTCTGCATTTCAGTTTTATTTTCAAAGTGGTGTCCCTCAGGGTGGAAAACTGATGGCACATCCACACAGCACATCATTAGGAGGGGATGGGCATCCAGTTCTGAATTATCTTCATAAATGCCAACTTTTGTGATCATTTGGTTAATCTTTAACTAATCTCAGCAGCCGGGAAAAAGCCGTGTATTAATTGGATTGGTCCTAGTTTGCTATAGCCATTTGCTGTATAGATTGCTGTGACACTAGGTATAATAAGGAGTTTGGGATCACCCTGAAGTATGTGGACCACTCAAAGTCTACCCAATACCCCCCAAGTCATGCTGCTGCTTCATGATCGAGAATGTTTGGAATGATTGTTGGGGAGATAACCACAATGTTGATTATTGAAGTAAAAAACACTTCAGATGGTTCTAAGTATGAATGAAAAGACATGATGTTAACTTCCTACCTTCAAAGGGTTATGAAAGATACCAAAAGAAATTAAAATTGTCAGTTCTACAAATGACGTTGCCAATCACCTTATGATTATTGTATCCACAAAACTTTTATATCCAATGACAGAGGTAACTGATACGTTGTTTGAGTGTTGGTGAATAGAGGTTACAGATTCTACTGAGCCTTCAGAATAAGTTTAAAATTACCAAAGCTCAGTCCAACATTCACACACTTTGGAAAAACGGATTCGAATGTCCAATGTTGTTTGTGGTCACAGTGGTTGTCAAATAAGCAACTGAAAGAAGAAAAACAACATTTTTTTTTACCAGGAATAATCCTCACATAAAACTCTATTAATCCTTAGAGATAGATATCTTCTTAGGGATTTCTGTCACTGCCTTCCATGAGTGTAATCTAAAATGAAGGATTCTAACTGACACATGCTTTCAATACTCTTGGTCTTTTCCACATATCTTGAAGAAATAGCTACCATCATTTCTCACTCTACCTTTCTTGAGTTTCACAGAAATTGCTGCCAAATGACAAAAGAGAAACACAGGAACTCAATCATCTTTGTATTGAATGTTTTCTATATAAATTGGTTTTGGAGCACGAGTTATTATACCCAATGCCAGTAATATCACAGGAAACTCTCATTATTAAATGGCAGAGAGCCATAAATTGTGTCCTGTGATGAAAAAGTTATTAGAGGGAGTTTCAATGTTTCTTTTTAATATACATGTGTGTTTACCTAATGGTTTGAAATTTGGAAATGTATACTTATCATTTCAGAGTATTATTTGTTATTTTTCCAATAGTTTTAAAATTTATTTAAATGATGCAATATATATGTATATTAGACCTATTTTATATAAAATATATGATGCAATAGGAAAGACTAAGAAAGCTCTAGATTAAATTTTAGCTTCAACATTTAATGTAAAGTAAACTTGAATAATCACATCATTATGGAACCTTAGTCTTCTCATGAATAAAATGGTGCAGTTCTGTATTTTGGTAGTGTTGTTGTGAGCATAAGTGAAATAAATTATAAGTCATAGTGCCTAGTCATAGTAAACATATATTAATTCTACCCTTGACATAACTAACAGGGTTATAAAAACACATGAAAGAAAATATATAAATGAGAGTACTATGGCAATAATTATATTATTAATAAGATTATTTACAACTATTATCTCAATCAGTGATATTTGCCCCAGAACTTGTCTGGAACTACGGGGAAATCCATTGTTGCAGATTGTACTATGCCAACATGTAATTGTTGCAATAGACAAAATGTCAGCAGTGTATGTCTAGCCAGAAAAGGTCCAGAGATAAATCCTCTGTCTCCACTCACCATTTAAATTTTTCTGCTGGATTTGAAAGAGATCAAATCAAGTATGGGATGAAAGCAGCGAAGAGCTGGAGATGCTATGCTTGTCAAGGAATTGTCATAGTGAGGGATGAAGGACTCCATAGTAGAGTCTGTGGAGACAAGAGGCCTGGCTGGTATCTAAAGAGAGGATGTGGGAGCTCAGCAGAGAGAAGGGACAGCAGGACAAGACTGTCAGGTGTTCTCTCCCTTTTCTCAGATGAGAGAAGGAGAGAAGGATGGAGAAATTAATCAACAAGCTTAGATTGCCCCTCAAGAAAAGGAAAATAAGGAAGGAGAGAACTCTGAAATTGATTAGTTGTTCAGAAAGAAACTTTTATGTAAACAGGAAATAAATAAGTTTATTATCTAAATTGTTTCCTCCTGCTGAAAGAAATGGGCCTTTGAGAATTATGTTCAATTCAGTAAGAAGAAAATAAAGTTCTATTTTTAAATATCTAAGTTGTTTGGACTTTTATTATGACAAATTTTAAAGCTGCTATGCAAAGTGTCCAAGTTTATAAAACAGGCTTTTGTGAATTTTTCTATTTCCAATTTATATTAAATAAAATATAATATATTAAATAAAATTATATAATTAATTGTCATTCATAGCTTTTGATCACTATGAGATAGCCAATAATTTTAGTCACC
This sequence comes from Nomascus leucogenys, assembly GCF_006542625.1. NCBI lineage: Eukaryota > Metazoa > Chordata > Mammalia > Primates > Hylobatidae > Nomascus > Nomascus leucogenys. The sequence goes on from NC_044401.1 coordinate 28,115,313, forward strand.
CTATATTGTTTTAACCTTTGAAATTAAAAAATAATAAAAATAACTTACCTAATTTATTACATTTCCTAACCACTCTACCCATAGAAAATTGTTGATGTTTGACCACGTTTGAGCTAGAAAAATGGCAACTTCATACAGTAGAACTTAATACCTAGGCCTCTGGGGCACTCCGGGTTGGAAACCTCCAGAATAGATGATAAAAAATGTTGATAGGGTGTGTAGGAAGATGTGTTTAGCAAGAAACATGTTTAAGATGAATGTAAAATAGAAAAAAATTTTTGAAAATCATTAGATCTGCAAGACATAAACTCATGATGATTACAATTTAATTTAATTTTCAAGTGTGGCCTGCTTTACAGATAACAAAAAGCTATTTTTCTGATATAGCTGTTTTAATTAAAGACTACTTAAATTTTTAACAAACTTTTTTGAAAATTTTAGTTCATGTAATACTTACAGTTGACCAAAACCTTCTGGTTACTTTTATACTAACTTTTATCTATTATAAATGAAAGCAATGTCCAAGCCAGCCCTAAACTTAGCATGTGCATGTGTTCTAAAGAGAAGCTATTAAAGACTCATCTATTGGAAATGAAATGTTCATTAGTGCAAATAAAGTGGAATTTTATAAAGTGCACAAATGGAAGTGACAGTTCAGGTAGAAAGAAGGAGAATATTTTGGGCATCTGGGCCAGCCCTGTCCTTTCCTTTTATATTATATCATACTTTATAGTTCTGCTTTTTGGTTGTTTATTTTACTTCCAAATACAAATGTCACATTTTGTATTTTAAAAAGCTTGCATTTTCTGAGGTACATAGGGAAGTAAACCATTGTGGCCATTCCTTTCTTAGCCTATGTTCACTCGCCAAGTCTAAGTATAGTAAATGGTAAGAAAGATTATCATTACTAATATTTAACCTTCACTGATGAACAGCAGTTTGGTAGAGCTGTTTTCTTTAATGGGGATTATTGAATTTTATACAATTTCATCAGCTGGAAGAAAAATAATTTTTTAAACTGTTTTTCCTTAACACCCTTCTGCAAAGGTCTGTCTTGACTTACATGGAACTCTAGGTTAATATCCTCTTAGGAACAGTCACAGCATCAAGCTATAGGGTGACCCTCCTATGTGTGGGAAAGTCTCAGAAATCCTGAGTACCAGTTACTTCTTAAATCTGGTAGAGAAAATTGGATTTCACATATTCTGCCCATCTGTAATGTACTAAGGACAGAAAAGTGTATGATCAATCTTGAAAACATTCCAGAGGAGTCATGTGGTGATGTTGTATTCACGATCTGTTGACATCTCACATGAATTTGGGATTCCATAGTGATTCTCAGTGCCAAATTTATTAATATCTGGCAACTGGGATAATTTAATATTTAAATCTATATCATTCTAGTCTGTGTCTCTATACCAGATACTTTACATTCCTCTTCCTTACAAAACAGTCCTATGTACAGCATCATGATCCGGTTAAAAATCCAAAGCAACAACTGTTTCACGTTTACTCCCAAACAGAGTATCACAGCATTTAGTTACTTAGCTACATTAAACAATGACGTCATCATGTTTCTTTAATCTGCAGGTGCATGCTGTTGAGATTCGAAAGTCCAGCTCATTTGAATTATTAAGAAAAAATCCAGTTGTTTAAAACCTTGTACTATTTTGGCCTTGTTGAGTTTTTGTGGGGATTTTGTTTGTCATGGGAAACAAAATTATTAAAGTATTCTCATGGCAAAAACATCTTTCTTAAATTATGGCAGATACTATTCGCTATGGGTTTTGTCACAGAAAACCTGGAACTGGATACCTGGAACTGGATTAGTAAAAAAGATGGTGATATATCTGCTGAGAGACAGTATGTGAGTGAGCCAAGAAATGATGTCATATAGGGTGCAGGCACATAGAAGAATCTTAAGAAAATTAATGTCTAACATTCTTTTTAGACTTCTTTCTATTTTTGATATACTGAGTTCTCCCTCATTTAATCTTAAACATCGAATATCTGTTACACGCAATGCCCTTGCATTATCTGTTCTTTGGAGAATAAAGGATAAGGCCTTGTATTAGTCCATTTTCACACTGCTGATAAAGACATACCCGAGACTGGGTAATTTATAAAGAAAGACAAGTTTAATGGATGCACAATTCCACGTGGCTGGGGAGGCCTCACAATCACGTTGGAAGGTGAAAGGTATATCTTACGTGGTGGAAAGCAAGAGAGAATGAGAACCAAGTGAAAGGGGTTTCCCCTTATAAAACCATCATATCTCATTAGGCTTATTCACTACCATGAGAATAGTATGAGGGAAGCTGCCCCCATGATCAATTATCTCCCACTGGTCCCTCCCACAACACATGAGAATTGTGGGAGCTATAATTCAAGATGAGATTTGGGTGAGGACACAGCCAAACCATAATAAGCCTTGTGTGGAGAATAGTGATCAAAATAGTTACACGTACATTCTTTTACATGTAAAATAATGAAAGTTTTAAATGGTAACATCAGAAGCGGTAAACTGGAGAGAAGTAAAACCAGCCAAAGTAATTATCTTCTAACTTGCAATAAAGGCCAGGGTCTGAGATGGGAAGTGAGGTAGAAATGTTTGGAGGGATGAAAGAACTGCAATGGATTGTAGGAAGAATGAATTATTACAAAAAGAGCTAATAGCTGCTTAGGGTTTGCAGGGTTTCAGGAGTTAACCCCAGGAAAGCTGGTTAATCCTAGATGGAAAGAGGGAAACTCCACAGACTTAATTATAGCATTCTTCTCAGAAAGGTGTAATTCTTATTCAGGAAATAGTCAGGGAGCCATTTATTGACATCAGAAGTGTGTCTTCAACTTTAAAATAAAGCTTGGAAGCAAAATATGATAGAATTTACATCATAGGTGACCAGAGGTGACCAAGAGGAAATTGCTTCACTTTGGACTAAGCAGAAATGTATGGAGGAGAAATGAGGATTAAAGGTTGCAGAGAAGCAGGCAAAGGTAGTGTGGGGGAAAGACAATTTCTTGAGTATGCTCCATGTGTTGGACACTGTATGAGATGTTTCATCCATGTTGTATATCTTCACAACCACAGCTCTGTTAATAGATATTTTATCTCCATTTAATAAGTTAAGAATTAAGTAATTTGGACAATGTTATGTACTTAGTAAGTAATCTTCACAACCACAGCTCTATTAATAGATATTTTATCTCCATTTAATAAGTTAAGAATTAAATAATTTGGACAATGTTATGTACTTAGTAAGTGAAGGTTGTTGAATTTAATATAATATTGGCTTATTTTAATAGAAGGCAAGTAAATTATGAAACAGACAAAACAAAGCAAACAGAGAGAAAGAAAAACTGGATAGAATACCTGCAACTGGATTAGTAAAAAAGATGGTAGACATATCTGCTTAGAGACAATATGCAAGTAAGCCAAGAAATGATGTCAGACAGGGGATAAGGGCATGCACGGTAGAAGAATCCTAAGAAAAATAATGTCTAATAATCTTTTAGACTTCTTTCCTATTTTGGACATACTGAGTCCTTCCTCATTTAATCTTAAACATTGAGTATCTATTACATGCAATGGTCTTGCATTATCGGTTCTTTGGAGAATAAAGGATAAGGCTTTGTGTGGGGAGTAGTGATCAAAAGAAGTACAGCAGCTGTCAGCAGTTGTATTTCAAAGGACTGTAATCCCCTGGGGGAATCATGAAAAAATCTTAGAATTCAGAATGTCCCTCAGTATATGGAACATAGATCTGACTTATTTAATTTAGAAATTTATAGAAATGAATGCAGAAGATTGCAGGATTTAGGGAAAGACAAATTAAATGTATTTCCCTTTTACATTTCTACTTTAAATTGATTTTCTAGTCGAAAACTCTGTACAGAGCAAATGCTGAGAGCCTAATGCATCTTCCTTCTGGAAGAGTAGAAATAGAGGTCTATAAATAGCATAACTAGGAGGATAAAATTGTATATTTATGAGAGAGGTCTTGAAACCTGTTAGCCATCTATACTGTCATATATAATTAAAGTAATAATTAAAGTAGGTTTTCTGTGTTCATTAGGAAAATTCATCTAACATGTGCACATAACTCATGATAACAGTGAACAGCTTTGCTCTCTTAAACAGTATCCTATAGGCTAGCTATAACTTGGAAATGTATTATATTTGCTTCTTGCAGTGTTTTATAATATTTAAAAGGTTGATTTCCAATATTTATACACTGTGAGATTACAAAGAACAATATGGAAGTTTGGCCTTTCTTGAAAAATAGGAAACACCAGTTCACTGATGTCTAATTCACGAATTTATGTTTTTTCTTTAGCCCCTGCAGACATCTGAATTATACTTAGGAAGAAAAAATCTCTGTTTAGCCCCAAATCATAATTAATTAATTAATTAATTAATTTTCTTGAGATGTCGTTTTACTCTTGTTGCCCAGGCTGGAGTGCAATGGTGTGATCTTGGCTCACTGCAACCTCCGCCTCCCGTGTTCAAGCGCATCTCCTGCCTCAGCCTCCTGAGTAGCTGGAATTACAGGTGCCCACCACCACGCCCAGATAATTTTTGTGTTTTTAGTAGAGACGGTGTTTCACTATGTTGGCCAGGCTGGTCTCGAACTCCTGACCTCAGGTGGTCCACCCACCTTGGCCTCTCAAAGTGTTAGGATTACAGGCATAAGCCACCACGCCTGGCCCCAAATCTTCTTTTTAAAATAATTTCAACTTTTATTTTAAATTCAGGGAGTACACATGCAGGTTTATTACATGGGTATATTGCGTGATGCTGAGGTTTGTGGTATAAATGATCCTGTCATCCAGGTAGTGAGCATAGGTACACAATAAGCAGTTTTTCAGTCCATGCCCTATCCCCTCCCTCCCTTGTCTAGTAGTCCTCAGTGTCTATTGTTCCCATATTTATGTCCATGTGCACCCAAATGCTTAGCTCCCACTTATAAGGGAGAACATGCGGTGTTTGGTTTTCTGTTCCTGTGTTAATTGGCTTAGGATAGTGGCCCCAAGATGCATCCATGTTGCTCAAGGGACATGATCTTATTCTTTTTTATTAGTCCCAAATCTTGATAGACCACAGTGGTTATGGGAGTATTGTTCTCTCTACCCTCTCTTCTCTGGCTCATTAGGCCTCAGGAAATGGCTGGAGAAGTCAAGAGTGATACAAAGATTTAGCAAAAATATCTTGTGTAGCAAATCAGGAAAGATGTTAAGGTTTGAAGGAGCAGATACAAAGCAGAGGAAAGGAGGATGGGATTCTAGAGATCACATATAAAAAATAACTAGTAAAAGTTCCCTACAGGTGAATAAAACATTTGATGGGTTTAAATCAAAGATGCCTAATATTAGATTCTAAGGTATTTTCTGACTGCACTAGTAATATAATGCTCTACATTTTGTCCTAAATCTTGTATAAGATTCCTCTTCACACAGCCTCAGAATGGTAAGCATTTTGGAAATGAAGGCAATGGAACATTTTTCCTTGGTCAGCAAATAAATATACATGCATAAGGAAAACCGAGATGAACAACAGCAGATGAAAGAATTTGAGCGGAATTGTTTCCCTTCATCCCTGCTGCATATTGGGAGATTGCACTCCCTGCATCTCTTGAAATGGAAAATTAGACTTATTTTCTTTTATATTCAATGTGAATCCCAAAAACTGAGGGAACAAAGGCTCTCCAAGAGTCTGACAAAGGAATTGCAGTAGTTAAAACATTCTGTTACAAACTTAAAACATGAGGGGCTTCTTTAACTTGAGACTTTGCTTAAGGAGTTGCTGTTCCCTAAGTCTGACAGAAAGTAATTTGTCAGAAATAATTTCTGTCAGCTGAGATGAGATGTTAAATGTAAGCAGTAAGAACTCTATCTGAACACTTTAAGAAAAATACATAATACAATGAGTTTACATTTGATAAGAAAGTTAGATTCTAAAGTAAAGACATGAGACAAAAATCACATACATTCATAATTAGCCTTGAAGAATGACTTTACTGCCCTTAAATCACCAGGGTGGGGCCCTGGTAGATTTACTTTCTCTTTGCCTGGTAAATAAGTGCTTTGGCAAATAAGTGTTAAGATAAACAAAGCAATAGCTTCCCACACCCTCTCCCCTCTCCTGTCCCCCAAAGTGCAAGTAAATAGGATGAGAAGTTAACTGTGTATAAATATGTGTAAATGTTACTCTGCTAGGTACCAAATTGGTTGCACTGGGGAATTCTAAAGTAGTATGATTTTTAGTTCTATTTGAAAGTGCTCAGAAATTTTTATTTAGTTTTTCTTTTCATCAAACTGTTTCCAAAACTTAAAATGACAGTTCCACAGACACTTAGGCCCTTAAAAATGTGGTTCACTCTACAATCTCATTGTTGTGAATAATTATGAACTTTTGTTGAGATATGTATGTGTAGGGAAGAAATTGTTATGTGTAGGGAAGAAATTGTTACATCTAAATATGGGACAGCTAATGTTTGTGTTCCTTAATGCAAAGTTTACTCTTTGCATGTGGAATGTATTAATGTGTATCTAACAGCCTGATGAAATCTATATGGCCTCAACTTTCCTTTCAAGCTCGTTTTTAAAGGAGGCTGAATCTATCCAAAAAAGGATTAACCAATCCAGATGCTGCTTACACATTACCACACATCTCTTCACAGTTTGTGAGATACTAGTAATTCTGTTGCCTTTAAAACCATACAAGGCAGCTGTTTCCCCACACTTTTTAACAGTGTTGAGCAAAAGATGGAGGAAGGGCATTAGCTGGAAAGGTTTTATGACTTAAAAAAGTTAAGATTAACTTGATTCTGAGACCTGTAAGTTCCCTCGACATTCTCTTCTCACATATACCTATGTTGCTCCTCTCATAATTCATATGTGCTTCTTATATATGGCCTTGTTAACATTAATAAAAATCACACAAATATGTGCGATTTAACTAAAACATGATTGTTTTCTTCAGGATCCTCAAACAAACTTTATTTATAAAGAATTTATAGTGTTTTGAATGGAGCTGAAACCAAAACATCTGTTTTTTGTTTAGTGACAACTTTTAAGGTGCAGTTGGGAACAGGATTCATCCATCTTCAAGTTCACTCAGCTTTTCCAAATTGGAGCTTATATACCAACGTGCCTGTGTTTCTATAAAATTGTTGTAATGTCAGCATGACTTTATGAAAATGTTTATTTTTTTCTCCTTCCCATATTGTATTTCACTACTGCGGGTCCAACAAAGATCAAACAAAATTGTGAAGCATATGTCTAGAGTGCATTTCTGTTGAAAGGAAAGGCTGGGATAAAATCAACCTGAAATAAACTTAAGTTTCATAAAATATTTTATTCTCAAAGGTACATCAAATTTAGCTCAGGCTCATATTATAGCCGAATCCTGTACAGAATCTGAATAAACAGATGATTTGCATTTGTCACACTAATATATGCCAATATTATTATGAAAATCTATGAAACCCGAATTATTGAGAATTAACTATGTGATCGCAAGAAGCATCTCAATGAACTGATCAGGTTGTCTGTTCATTTGGAAGATTCAGGTAATGTGCACATAGCCATGATAACTCAGTGAACAGTGTTGCCACTTGCTTGCTGCACACTTTCAATCCTTTATCCCTGCAAAAATATCTTCTAAATGATTATATTTGCATTTTTTTAGAAAGCACCAAATATAGATACATGATGCATATTATTTTGGCTATCTCAGAGTAAGCAATTTAGAAAAAGTACAGCTTGCACACCATGGTGCAGATGGAGGTACTTGAGTTAAAAAGAAGCTACACTGAAATATGCTTATACCTATGTGATTACTACATCATAAATAGAAGTAAGAATTACAATCCATTCACTTTAAATGTAATCCTAAGTGAACAATTTACTAGCCTTCATGGAAAGTACAAAATGACAATAATATTTATTCCCAGACCCTTAGCTATTTATACTGTATAATTAAAGTAAACGATTTGAACCTTATATTCTTGAGTACTCCTGAACTCTAATCACAATCATGGGCATTTCAAAACATCATCTTTATCAAAGCTCAGGACCGCATATTTTATGCAAGCATTCTGCCATTAATTTTACTAACACTTTTCTTTAGTCGCAAGAAGAAGATAGTAAAAAAAAAAAAAAATCAATAGCTCACTCATATGGTTTGACCGTGTCCCCACCCAAATCTCACCTTCAAATTTAGTTCCCATAATCTCCACGTGTATGGGAGGGACCTAGTGGGAGGTAATTGAATCATGGGGGTGGTTTTCCCCATGCTATTCTCTTGATAGTAAGTTCTCACTAGATCTGATAGTTTTATAAGGGGCTTCCTCTTTTGCTCAGCTGTTATTCTTCTCTCTCCTGCTGCCTTGTGAATAAGGACATGTTTGCTTCTCCTTCCCCCATGAGAGTATAATAAGTTTCCTGAGGCCTTCCCAGCCCTGTAGAACTGTGACACAATTAAGCCTCCTTCCTTTATAAATTACCCAGTCCTGGGTATGTCCTTATAGCAGCATGAGAATGGACTAATATTCTCATCATTGATCATCAAGTAAAACCATGTAGAATATCATTCTGTATTCTACATGTTTCTTCTAGGCAATTAGTTATTTAAGCCAGCACATGCCCTAGCTGGGAGAGAGTTTCTTAGTCAGGAAATTTGCTTCCATTCTTTTCTGAATACCTTGGCTACTGATAGGAGTCATAGAGTGGTATTGGAAGAATGGTATACAGCTAACATCAACTTTGGGGCACAGAGTTACCCTTGGAGTTATTGATTTGAAGTTTATTTATTGCTGTCTTCATTTGGAGAGCTAGAAAATTTTCTTCTAATCTAAACTCTTTTGTTTTGTAGAAGGCTTCTCTTCCCTGCTTTTCCCTTTCCTTTCATTGCTTTCCTTTTCCATTTTCTCTCTGTCTATCACACACACACATCCCTCACTCACACACACAAGGCTTCCTCTTACACTATAAAAATATCCTTCTAGATTATTTCACCATTATTACAGAGTCTATCTTCCAAATCTGAATGGATGAGTTTATGATGGTGAGGTGGACGTTTATGGTAAAGCCATTAAAATGAAAATGTTGCGAACAGACATTTCTTTGAGCAACAGGAAATGAGCCAGATTGTGATTGGATTTGAAGTTTATATTATTTCCAGGGATAAGGAGACTCTGATGAGTACAAACTGATTTGACTGCAGGTTTCCTTGTCAATTCTTCACATCCGTGAGTTATGAAGCTTTATTCTGACAGCGGAAAATTAATTCACTCTGCTGTCTTGATTGCTTTCCCACAGTGCTCCTGCCATGATTCTGTGCACCAAGATGAGTGAGAGTGGTTTTGCTTCCTGGTGGGTTGGCGCAGTCCCCATGAGGATGAGGAATCTGAGATGGGGAAGGCTAGTCAGAAGAGAAACATTTCTCATTACTTCAGTAGTCAATGGCAAAATTTAAAGTGAGAGATTTATCCACATAGAGATGTGGTGGGTTTTGCTTGCTTTACCCAGCATAAGAGAAAGGCTAAGCAGTTTCTGAACATTTTCTTGCTAATTAAAGTTTAAGTTAAAGTCATTTCCTTCTTATAGAGGCCAGTGGAAGCATTTATGATAGGAAGTCTTGGGCCCACAGCAAAGTGTGAGATGTACAGAAATATTTTCCAGTGTTTGGTGTATTTGGTGGTCATGAAACAAACACTGGGATGCAATCCTGATTTCAAAATGAAATGCGTGGGAAGGTGAGATTTCTTTTTTAACTCTAAATAATGTACTGTTATTCACATACTCAGGAAGAATACAAAGGACTTAGGCTCACCAGGAGCTAGGAATACCTATGAAGAAAAAGCACAGATTGTTTGGGAGTAATGATTCTCACAGCTTATAATTTCTGAAAGTTTTGATTGTTTTGATAAATTTGACAATAGTTTATAAGTGTCATACACAAAATAACTAAGTAATTAAAGAATTTTATTGTCTTTTGAAAGCTTTGTAATATAATTAAAGTGTCCTTTCCACTCACCTGCTGTATAACATGAAGAGTCTTGATCTGGGGCTGATTGCTGATTCAAAATAAAACCATTAAGATCTGAAGGTGGTGATGCATGCCTGTAGCCCCACCTACTCTGGGAGTTCAGTGTGTGTGTGTGTGCGTGTGTGTGTGTGTATGTGTGTGCGTGTGTGTGCATTTCCCATCTAATTCCCTTTAATGGGGGAGGTAAGGGAAAGTCCCTTTCCTGGAATCTGGTCACTTAACCCGAAACAATTAATTTCAGTCACACAATTTCATAGAAGTCTCAGATTATCTTAAAATTTTACAGTTTTGCATTCCTTTGTGTTATATGTCTCAACTGATTTTTGATTAAAAATGATTACTTATTACCAGAAGATCAACTAAATTTTCTTACTTGATCATTGACTTTTTTCAATTACCCAATCACTTGCTATGGATATGTACGTGTATGGACGTGTTGTACATGCATGTGCTGTATACACATGCACACACATATACATACACATAGCATGAGATACATATTTTTGTCTTTAATCACTAGTCTTTCACAAAAAATACACATCTGTTTCATGTAAGAAAGAATTGTGTTTGTTTTAGTCAGATTTTATTTTAAAAAACAATGGCAAAGTATCAGCAGGTCTTAAGAAGAGTTATGCTGTCAGACATGCTAAATGGAAAATGAGTTGAACATAGATAAGGGGAGAAACAGGGATACCAGCTAGGAGGCAATTGCAGAGGTTCAAGTAAGAGAAAGAGTAAACGGGACTAAAATGCTATAGAGTTCAGACAGAGAGAAATGAGCAAGTTATACTCTCAATATGAAGCCAGTTTGACTTGCTGATGAGATGGATGTGAGATTTAGGGAAAGAGAGGAATCATAGATGACTCCTCGGATTTTGGTGTGAGTACTTGCATAGGTTGGGGTGTTATTATCATACCCTAGAGCTCAAGGTCTTTCTTTGGCTCTTAGATAACTAGAAATTAACACCAGGCCAAATAGAAGTTTTTCTCCGGTGAGGTTTTAATATCCTTGTGTCTCAGATAGCATGAAGGGACAACATACAGGAAAGGGATCCTGATGCTAGCTGCCTGAGCGGCTTGGCTCTTGGCTCCTGTCACTTCGAGGAAACTGAGACAGAAAAACATAAAACGCAGGTACGACTGGGTGGGGCTTTTCCTGTGCCTGCGCGTTGAGGCCTCACATACTAACAGGTATCCCATGTACACAAAATGGCAGGTAAGCCCTACTCTGGGAAGAGCTTTTAGTATTAGATCGAGATTATAATGAGGAAAAAGTCCTTGAAAATTGCAGGAGTCCATCTTGTCACCAGCCAGCTGTATCTGGTCAGATTCTTATCAGGAATGTTAGAGTCCTGGTTCAGCAACCTTGGAAGACATAACTAAAGGAGTTAAATGGCTAAGTTCTTCCTTTTATGGCTAGGAATTTGGTCTGGTCTGCTAAATTAGGAAGGTCCCCACCCTCTATTATGTGAAGTGGGTTAGTTTCTTCAGGGAGACAAGAAGGTAAGGGAGGGAATATGTCCAGACATGTTAGGCCCATTGGGATTTTGGTTACCATGTCTCTTGTCTGCCAGGACCAAGTCTCTTTCTTATACTGTCTTAGGGCCATTTACTGAGATGGGAAAAGCAAGGAAGAAATGACTTAAGATGGAGGAAAAAAAGAACCTTGTTTTTGCTGCTAAATTTGAGGTGTCTATTTTACATTTTAAGTTAAAATCATTAAGTAACAGCTAGATATATAAGTGTGGACCTTGGTGTGGAGATAGGGACTTAAGATATGATTTTACCAGTCATCTATATTTACATTATATTTAAAACTACAGTAGTGGGTGAGCTATGTATAGAGAAGAGAAAAAGTGTAAGACACAACCTAGGGAGTATGTGTAAGTACAGAAAACTATAAGACCAAGTTTTCTTGGCCATTCTAACATTTAAGTTGGAAAAAAAGAGTTAACACACAAGACTGAGAAGGAACACTTACTACGTCAGAAAACAAACCGGGAAAGTATGATTTCCCAGAAGCCTAGAGAGAAGTTTTGAAGAAGTAACAATCAACTGTGAAAATTTAAGAGTGAATCATTTGAGAAATATGAGCACATAAACACATTTAACTGATTTTGCAAGATGGAGGTCATTGTTAACCAGGAGAAGAATGTTGGGGTTCAGGAGAGTGTGGGAGGGGAGGAAGTACACTAAGTACTTGCAACTAGTTTAGAAACTTAACAGACAAATGAGCCAGTAAAGGAAGAGAAATATGTGGTCCAAAGAAGGATTTCTAACATGGGAAATAATGCAGGCTGCTTGCTTCCTGATGAGAGTGATTCTGCAGAAAGAAAATAATGATGCAGGCAGGAGCTGGTGACTGCATGAAAGTCATTAGATGAGTAATTGGTGTTGGGAACATGAATTCTTGTCTTATTATTTTCATTTTCTCAATTAATTAAAAGGTGAGATTATCCGCTAATGAGAGAAAGCAGGGGTGTTGGGGTTTTGAGGAGAGAAATATAAAGTAGTCTGAATAGGAAAAGGAAAATTAAATTAATAGAGAAATGTCTTCGTGGTAGGGATGCTAGGTATGCTGATAGAACCTTGGCATTCTGGATATAATGATCAGGGTTTCAAGGATTTTAGGATATATTAGATCATTTTGAAAAACTATGAATTTGAGACGCATACTAAAGATATAATTTTTAAAATTAATGATTAAAAAAAAACTGTCCTTCTTTTAAATTACTGCTACAAAGAAAGCCTAGTGTTGAGGTTGAAAATCAAGCAAATCTCCAGTAGTCTAAATGATTGATAGTTCTTGTTCAGATAACAGAAGTTTTAGGTACATTAAAAAACAAAATGCATATTTTTGCAAAGACTTGGAACAGTGATATGAACAAGCATACTCCACTCTCTGTGGAAACAAGATAAAGTATGACTGGAATGTTTTATTCTATGCTCCAATTACTCACATGAGGATATTCACAGGAAGCATGTGGCTTGACTGAAATGTGATTTGAGAGAAAACCAAGAGCCTGGACAAATATTTCTAGTTAGCAGAATCACAAAGGTCTTGGAATGTATCCCTCACTAGCAACCAGAGTCTACTTCACCCTCCAGCCCATGGTTTTCATGCCCCTTTTGCTTCTAGTTACATTACAAGATATTCTGCAATCACCTTGCAGATACTGATGAAAATCAATGCATTACTCTCTCATCATCATTCTTTATAAGTAGAAAAAATTGTTTTCTTTCTACAGCATTTAATGTATTTAAGTATCATAACCAATATTTGTTTTATTCTTTCCATTTAAAAATTACTTTCAAATTTATGCCATGTGGTCCTTAAATCAACTCCATTAAATACATATTATTTCAATAAAGTTCAAAAGATTTTGTGATTTATTGGTGCTCATACAGCTGAGGAAGAGCTAAAACTGAATCAGCAACCAAGTTTTCAGATACTAAAACTGCCCACTGGTTCTCATAGCATGAAGCCTTTCAAAATATTGAAGTGTATTAAATCTTGCATTTTCTATTATGCTTTTGCCAGACCCGAGGTTTCTCAGCTACATTTTGTGCTTAACTGCAATATTTTTCCTGTTTTAAATCTTATTTTGTGTGTGATAAAATAAATATTTGTGACTGAGGACATATCCAGAAATAATAAATGATAAAGAAATATAATTTAGCTCTGGAAGAGACCTTTACAAGTCATCTGGTGATTCCTCATCCCTTTACATATGAGACAACTGTGTTCTAGAAAAATCGAGACTTGCTTGCTTAAGGTCGTTCAATTTGTCAATGGGATTATAGCTGGGATTAACTCTCATGACAACTATCTCTGTGTTTTCTATTTTGTTACACTGTCTATAGAAATTTAACTGCAAAAGCCACCAAATTTGAGAGCTGCAAAGGACCCTAGAGATTGAGTTTTAACCCTCTTGTTTTATGAAGGAGGAAATACAGATCCAGAAAATTAAATTGTTTCTGCAAAGTTATATAGTTAGTGTTAATAGGAAGTTAACATGGGACTGTGCCTGCCTCAGGTTTCAACTGAGGTACCACAAAAAAGTATCAGATAGCAGAGGATGTGCCAGACACCCCCATCCCCATGTGCTGACATTCAAAGAAAATGACACAAAAACATGGCTCTTGCACCTCTGCCCGGCTAAGTGCATAAAAACATATCAGAGACAGTGGAAAGGAAAAGAGATTGGTAAGGAAATTTCTTTGGAGAAAGCTCTTGATTTGATTTGTGCCTCCAAACTTTAGGGGAAAGATTTGGGCATGCTAACCTCTAAACATAAGCTTAATGAAGAGGACTTCAAGAGAACCACTTGATAGGCCATACCCATACCTTGGTGGTAGTGTCAAAAAAGTGCTGCATTGAGATTGCATAAACATCCAGAGTTGGCACAGAAAATGTCACTATTTGCTGTGAGTCAGATGTGGGCCATGTAAAGTCAAAGAGTCAACATAGGACTTTGGATCCTGTGTCGTAAGGCCACCTCAAGGGGCATCAGCAGAAGGAAGAAGATGCAATGTGGAATGCCCAGCGGCTGAAGATGCAGCATTCAGCCATCACTTAGAATAGAGGTTCATTCTCCTTTTTTTCATGAGATGGGGGATTATCAGAGAACCTCTGCAGAGCTCAAAAGGGACAAGAAAAACAGTTGAATTTTACCATCCCTCAAGGCCAGCAAAGACAGTCAATTTGGGAGGCACCAGTCAAAGTAAAAACCATTTAATCATTACAGGTCAAGACAATTACAACAAGAGGGAGACAAAACTGAAGTTGTATTTTGTTCTCAGTCCATGGGTCAAAATCTTCAGCATACTTGTTACAGGAATTTTTCACAGAAGTTCTTCTAGGACTTCCTCCACTGCACTCTGCTGTCTCAAAATAAAAGATGTGAGAATTGAAAGAAGAATCAATGTATTTGAGTTTTATCTGTTTGCTGTTAGCCACAAAAATAAAATATTCTTGTCATCTTGGAGGGCTTTTACAAAAATCTTATTGCATAGTAGTTTTCATCTAATGTTTGTTGATCAAGTGAATGGATGAAATAAAACACTACCATTACTGAGAGGCACATGATAGGGAATCATTAGCTTCAGACAGCAGGAACAGCTGCAGACACTAATGCCAATCAGAAGGGAAACTAACATCTAGGCCACCAATGGAAGAAAGACAAACACCATGCTGTCTGCCAGGACTGGCCACTAGGCTCATCGTGATTGTTTGGAGCACCAGCAGTGAAATGTAAACATGGATTGGTTGAGTTATTTTACTTAGGTCAAGCTATGTACACAATGTGTGCTCAAACTTTCTATTGGGAAAAGAAAACATGGAGGTTGCTGGCCTGTTTTTAAGGCCATGAAACCTGCAATAAATCTTGTTATTTTCATCTCAGAAGGATCAAGAGGGGAAGCAGGAGCCCTGCCTTTTTCCCACACTGGCTGTAACATATGCTCAAAATCATCATCCCTGCCTTGTATCTCCATAACTGGACTTCAGCCACCAGTGGGGATCCTACCAGAGTTAGTGTACAATTACAGCACTTCCGGGAATCTGAAGGCATAGGGTTATAAAATGTGTAACTTTTAGCAAAGGTCCAAGGGATTCCAGACAGCTCTGTCTCACACACTGGACAAAGAACCTGGTTATGGATGCAGGCTTTTATTCTTAGGCTAATATCAATGTCCTGGCAACAGGCAACATTAATGCCACATCCCCAGAGCTATATCATGGTCTCTCAATGGTAAAACTGGGCAAAAACATACAGAAAAGATAGGACAAAGACTTATAAAGAGGGCAACTGACCATATTGTGGAAATTGCACTCAGGACATTAGAAAGGGAAACTTCTTATTTGTAGAGATTAAGCACCAGATGCTTGATGTTATAGCACAAGATCTTCAGTCTCAAAAACAAAGGGGAACTTAAAAACTAGGTTTTTAAGTTGGTGTTTTTAGACTTTGGTAGAAAGTCTACAATCACATGGATTGCTTGTGGAAGTAATGTTTGGTTTCTGTCCTTGGTTAAATTAGTCCTCCTGTAACATATTTCGGGTATCCTCTTAGCTAATCTAACCTCAGGTAGACAATGCTCCTATTTCTCATATTACAGGTCATTTCAGGGTTTTCTGTTTATTTGCCCTTTTTTTTTTAATTTTTTTTTGATGCAGGCTCTTTCTCTGTCACCAGGCTGGAGTGCAGTAGCGCCATCATGGCTCACTGCAACCAAAACCTCCTGGGCTCAAGCATTCCGCCTGCCTCAGCCTCCCAAAGTGCTGGGATTATAGGCATGAGTCATTATGCCCCACTCAGTTCAGGCTTCATTATATAAAATCACATAACACCATAAAGCACATATAATGAAAAAAATGGAAATCTACAGTGCTGTTTTAAAGATTTCTTTAATCCTCTGTCATGGTAGCTTGCAAAAATGGCCACAATTCTTCACTAGTTCCTGTGTTCATGGTCTTGGCAATGCAGTTTCACAGCCTGTGGTTCCCCATTTCCTAAATCTGGTTTGGCCATGTGTCTTTCTTTGGCCAATAGAATGCAGAGTAAGTCAGTCATGTTGTGCCCAGGGCTTGGGATTTTCCTAGGTCTCCTCACTATCTTGGAACTTTATGATCAAAGAGGATGAGAGACATACGGTGTGGTAATTTCTATCACCCTGGCCAATAATACACGCACTGCACACATCTGAGAAGGCCTTCCTAGATTAGAGCGTGCCTGACCCATTAGCAACTGTAAGAACATAAATGAGGCCAATGGAAATCAGATGACTATTTGCCAGACCCAAAGAACTTTGAATCAAAAAACAAAAAAGATTATTTCTTTAAATCACTAAGTGTTGGACATCTTACTATGTAGTATAATTAACTGGTACAGCAGGTTGTATTATTTATGGAATTTTTTTTTCTTTTCTTATTCTTACCAGTTCACATGCCATAGCTGGAAAACTCTAAAACTGTCTAAAGACTTACAGTTGGAAGAGACCACAGCCAATGGTAGAAATTATCTCTATAAGCCATTGCTCTGATTCACCGTAACTTTGGGAAACTTCTGCCTTGTAAATATTACTATTTTTAGCTGGGCATGGTAGTACATGCACTCTTGTAATCCCAGCACTTTAGGAGGCCAAGTTGGGACAATAGCTTGAGGCCAGGATTTTGAGACCAGCCTGAGCAACATAGTGAGACCCCATCTCTACAAAAATAAAAGTTAAACAAAACAAAACAAAGAAAACATTAGCTGGATGCTGTGGCTCGCACTTGTAGTCCTACCTACTTGGGAGGCTGAGGTGGGAGGATCACTTGAGCCTAGAAGTTTGAAGCAGCAATGAGCAACAGTCACACCACTGCACTCCTGCGAGATCCTGTCTCACCACACCCCACCCCGCCTCAAAAGTTGTTGTTTTCATGAACACACAGAGAAAGAAAAAAGCAAAGAGTGGAAAAGCATTCCCTGTTCCACTATTTTCCAACTGTAATATCACCATCCATCTGGTTTTGGGTCATGAGACTTGAGGGTAGAACCTGTATCTTATTCAACTTTGTATACTACATAGCCCTTACAGTACTGTATTAACACACAATAGTGGCTCAAATACAATTATCTGAAATTAAATCAAATTGATTTGAACCACTAACCATCATAAGTGGAGACCTAACACTTTCTTCTAGCAGTTGCATTCAGGCTTCACATGTACTACACAGGCTTCACATGCACTACACTAAATTTTTAAAATAATTTAAAAATTATTTTACTTTATTGTTATTGTTATTATTTTATCATGTACTTGATGAGGGGAGAACAGCCTTCTGTACAGTCTTGAAGTACTTAGGACTGCCTAAAAGATTGGGTTAGGACTATGTAAAATTCATCAGCTGTCATGGAATATTCAACCTAAGTTTGGGAAGATCTCTAAGATCCAAAAGAATTATATCTGCAAGTCATCTAGACAGACCTAAATGAAACTTTGGGGGTCCTGGATGGGCCTGGACTGAAGAAGAAACCTCCCATCCAGTATTTATTTTCTTAAGCTCTAAATTCGTGAATTAAATTTCTTTGGATACAGGCTGTGGCTTGAAAACTTTCTCCTCAGGCCTTATTAAGTGAATTGAATACCCTAGAGAGCAGCTAACTTTTCCAGGCTAGCACATTCTACCATACTCTAGTAGAATCATCAATATATTTTTCCAGGAAATTGTCCATCAGCTTCTCCTTGATGAGACCACTGCTTACCTCATTATTTATCCTGCCCCCTGAATACACACACATCAACTGTCCTAAGCACATCCTCTGTTCCCTGCTTTCATGCATTGCATATCTTATTTTTCCTGCCTGGACTACACTTCTCTTACATGTTTTTCTGGTGATCACATTTCAACATTTAAAGCTCAACTCAAGCACATCCTCTTTTATAAACCCTTTCCCATTGCACCGCCCCCCCCCTTAGGTAGACATCTCAGCATCATCTCTACTTTGTGTGTGTGTGTGTATGTGTACGTGCATATAATGCACACAGTATTTTGTTGTTGTCTTTATGAGGAAGTATTACCACTAGTTGTTTATTACCAGACTGTTACCTCATCACCTAATTTTTTTATATCCAGCTTACTGACAAGTAATGAATGTCTACTGAAAAAAACTGTGTAAACTAATGCCATTGTATTGTCTAACATTCTACTTTTCTTCTCCAAGTTCTGTGGGTTTATATGAATGTTATTTCATTATGATTTGTTACTTAACATATCCACAGTGGAAGGACAACTCTCATGAGAGGTAGTATCCTGTAATATCTAAGAGAAATCTATTTTCCTTTTTAGCCAGAGATTTGTGCTTTAAGCTGATAATGAAACAGATGATCATTTACATTGCTAATTCATGCTTTATGTGCTTGGAATCTTTATGAATGGAATGGAAGTCTAGATATAAGTAATTATGAGCAATATGCAAGCAATGTATATAGTTATGCATATATATAAAACTAATGAGTAGGTACAAATAATACTTTTTATATGTGGGAAAATGAATTTATTTAAGAGGCACACTGAATCAGGAAGAAACATACCATATGGCTTGTATTAGCAAGTGACTATATCATTTTGACCAGATTTAAATTCTCTTCGTTTTATTTTGTTTTAATGTAAAAAACGAGGACAATAACACATAACTGTTTATTCCTCTAGAAAAATAAAGTAAGCATTTTTATCACTTTAGAAAAATAGCAAGGAACACATATAGGAGATATATATGTAGCTATCATAGTGTAAATAATATATTTCAGTTTGAAAATGTGTAATGAATTGAACTGACATGATGTCATTAATATTTCAGAATATTTCACAGCCTCTCATAAATATAATTCATATAATATAAAATGTTATTCATTCTCATTTGTTGGCAAACTTGAGGAATGTGCCATATCTTAAATAAAGAATAAATGATATTCCTCAAATATTTTAGCAGTTAGAGCTTGCTCATGAGAAGAAAGAAAATTCTTGTGTCTGAATTATTTATTATTTCATCATTGGTCTGATTTCTTGAACAACATTTCAACTACGTACTACATTGTTATTTATACTATATCAACATAAAGGTTTAGCCAATGGGCAGCACTGGGAGTAAAATTGAGGGTAGGAAGACAGAGAAACTGAGTTATTCTTTCCCTTTTTTCCAGCATCAGGAGGCTGTCATGCAATATCTACATTATCCTTTGGTTCCCTCTGGACCAAATTAGCTGCCACCTTCAAAGTTCCAGCTTCCAGTGGAAAATCAATGGTATATGTAATCGCCTTGAGAGCTTTTCTTAATTCACTGGCATTACACAGGAAACAAAACAATTTCTCCTCTTTCAAACGAAGCATGCTCCGCTGCCCTTCAAGCTGGCAAAAACTCTATCTGCAGTCGATGGGGCATATTCTCAGGAAAAATTACTAGACTATTTCTGGCTTTTGCCACATACATAATAATAAATTCCATATAAATCAGTATGATTTCATTTAAACAAAATTTAATTATAATGTCTGCTATGTCATTTGAATTGAAAGAAGAGCAACCTTTAGTTAATTACTAAAATTCCACAAGATCTTGGATATTGGCTTTTAAATATATCCAAAAGATACTCAGAGCCGCTAAGACATTTTGAATGTGATGTCTGTCTTCTATCTCCAGTGCTGCTCCTTTCAACAATGGAAAATTTCACAATCCCTGTAGTTTCTCTTTAAAGTTTGGTGGAGATTGAGTGCTCCTTTCAGGCACACTTCTTTCAAAGAATGGCCTTTTACATACAATGAAAACTTCAGCCTGGCACGGTAGCTCACCCCTGTAATCCCAATACTTCAGGAGGCAGAGGTGGGAGGGTCGCTCAAGCCAAGGAGTTTGAGACCTGCCTAGGCAACACAGTAAAACTCCACCGAAAATTACTAAAATTTTTAAAATTCTTTTTTTTTTTTTTTTTTTTTTTTTTTTTTTGAGACGGAGTCTCGCTCTGTCACCCAGGCTGGAGTGCAGTGGCGCAATCTTGGCTCACTGCAAGCTCCGCCTCCCGTGTTCACGCCATTCTCCTGCTCAGCCTCTCCGAGTAGCTGGGACTACAGGCGCCCCCACGCCCGGCTAATTTTTTGTATTTTAGTAGAGACGGGTTCACGTGGTCTCGATCTCCTGACTCGTATCCCCGCCTCGCCTCCAAAGTGCTGGATTACAGCTTGAAGCGGAAAATTCTTTTTCTTTACTTTTGTTTGATTGGGTTAATTAGAAAGGCTTGTCTTAGAGCTCTGAAATTGTTTCTTCTACTTATTCTAGTCTATTGTTAAAACTTTCCATTATGGCTGGCGCAGTGGCTCGAGCCTGTAATCCCAGCACTTTGGGAGGCTGAGGCAGGAGGATCACGAGGTCAGGAGATTGAGACCATCCCGGCTAACACGGTGAAACCCCGTCTCTACTACAAATACAAAAAATTAGCCAGGCGTGGTGGTGGGTGCCTGTAGTCCCAGCTACTCGGGAGGTTGAGGCAGGAGAATTGCGTGAACCCAGGAAGCGGAGCTTGCAGTGAGCCGAGATCGCACCACTGCACCCCAGCCTGGGCCACAGAGCAGACTCTGTCTCAAAAAAAAAAAAAAAAAAAAAAAAAAATCCATTGCGTTTTGTGATTCCCTAAGTGTGTTTTTCAGTTTCAGAAGTTCTGATTGGCTTTTTTTTTTTTTTTTTTTTGAGACAGAGTCTTGCTGTCACCCAGGCTGGAGTGCAGTGGCGTGATCTCGGCTCACTGCAGGCTCCGCCCCCCCGGGGGTTCACGCCATTCTCCTGTCTCAGCCTCCTGAGTAGCTGGGACTACAGGCGCCCGCCACCTCGCCCGGCTAATTTTTTGTATTTTTAGGAGAGACGGGGTTTCACTGTGTTAGCCGGGATGGCCTCGATCTCCTGACCTCGTGATCCGCCCGCCTCGGCCTCCTGAAGTGCTGGGATTACAGGTGTGAGCCACTGCGCCCGTCCGGCTTTTCTTTAAAATATCTATTTCTTTAGAAAAAGTTTCATATATATCCTGAACTGTTTTAATAATTTCTTTAGGTTGATTTTTATCTTTCTCTGGTATTGCCTCGAGTAGCTTAATAACGCACCTTTTGAATTTTTT
The DNA here is from genome assembly GCF_006542625.1 of Nomascus leucogenys. Lineage (NCBI taxonomy): Eukaryota > Metazoa > Chordata > Mammalia > Primates > Hylobatidae > Nomascus > Nomascus leucogenys. The sequence continues at coordinate 28,137,001 of NC_044401.1, forward strand.
TATCTGGTATTTTAAAGATTTCATTATGGTTTGAGTTCATTGGTGAAGAGCTAATGTGATCTTTTGGGGATATTATGGAACCCTGTTTTGCCATTTTACCAGAATTATTTTTTCTACTTTCTTCTTATTTGGGTAGTCTATTTCTTCTAATCATTTTTGAATTTATTTTTGATTTGACTAAGTTTTCTTTTTTTAAGTTTTTTTTTCCCCCTTAGGGATGTGACTTTAATGTTTACAATTTACTGTAGCCTAATTTGGCTCTTGGTGCTTTCAGGGGTGAAGACTCTGCATAAATTCCTTGGTTAAACAGAGTCTTTGTATGATGGCTTTCTCAGATGCTGGTTTTAGCAGCAGTGTGCTCAGTGTGGGAGCAAGTTCACTGTCTTCTATGGGGTTGGACTGGTAAAGGTCTCTTGAAGCTGAACTCATTTCCCTGTAGTGTTTGTTTGTTTGTTTATTTCCCAATATTTTATTTGATGGGTTGAACAGTTTAGGCTTCAGGCCAGTAGGAGAGGTGTCCTTGGGTAGAAACAAGTTGTGGCTAAAGCAGGTGGGTAAATGCAATACTTAACGGTGGACAGAGGTCTCAGCTTTGACAGAGGTGGCTGGGGGAGGTCTCAGTGAAATGCAGAGGTCTTATCAAGAGGAAGGGTGGAAGCCACCTCAGCTCTCCTGACAGCCCCGCAGGAACGATCCACTTCCCAGACATACTCCTGACCCAGTGTTCTGGTTATTCAGATCAGACAGGCACCTCTTTCCATCTGCAGGGATGTTGATGTTTCAAGTAGAGAGGAACTGGGACTCTCCCTTTTGTGCAAGCCTGAACTGAAAGGTGCTCCTCTTGTGGAGATGCAGTCACCCTGAAATGTTCCAGAAACACTGTCTATAGGTGCGCCCGCACTGAACTCCTGTGTTAGAAGCCCCAGTTGTGTCTGCAGTGGTGGACAAGCGGGGAAAAGAAAGGCTCTTCTCCAGGACCTGTCACAAGCGCCAGGGCTGCCTGACCGTTGAGACAGAGCTGCAGTCTTTTCTCACTGAGCCCAGCACTGCAACTGGGCTTCTGCGGAAACAAACTTCCCACCGGTGGAAAGATCTGGGGCTCAAGGCCTGTCATTTGAATTATTTTGTTCAATGGGGTGTTCCCTTGATGTGGTCACTCCCTTTTCCCCTAAGACTAGGAGTCCCTGAGGGCCAGACTACTGTGAATGCTGTTTGTTCTCCGGTTCTAACTGCCCAGTGTGGCTGCCACACTTCAGGCTGGTTCTGGGCATTGTCTATAAGGGATCCAATGATGTCACCTGTCATCAAGGCTCCTGGCAGCAGGGGCCAGCACCAGCTCTGATGGGGGTGGCAGAGGAGTGACATTCATTAGTTTAAGATTTCTTGGTTATAAATAGCCTTGGTGTGTTGGCTTTCTCAAATGCCAGTTGTATAAGTAATCAACAGGTCATGTGGACAGACTCAGGATTTCCTGGTTAGCCAGTGGGGTGCAGTTAATTGTAATAGCTTAGGTCATGTACAAATTTTCTCCGTCCTGGGCACAGAGTTATTCTACCTGCAGATGCTGTAATGGAATGTCAGTTGGCCTCCAGCCAGGAGGTGGCACGTGCAAAAGAGCACCAGCTATGGTAGAGTGGTGGGATTTCTGCTTGCCTTATGTTACCATGAGGAGCTACTCAGGTTTCTCAAGTGATGGGTGGGGCCACGGAGCTCCCAAAAGTTTCTGTCCTTTGTGTTAAGCTACTGGAGGAGGGGATAGGGTAAAGTCATTTGGGGGCTAGGTCAGCAAATCTGTGCTCTGGCTCTCCATGTGTGGGGCAAGCAGTGGCCCCTGTTGGGGTTGGGGGAGAGTTCTCTGGCCACTGGATAATGTTCCAGGGATGAATGTAGTGACCTCTGCTGCACAGAAGAGTTCACACAGGGAGTAGGGATTAGCAGGTGGCAGTTAGATCCACTCAGCTGCCATGCATTTGGCAAGGCAGACCTCTCATCTGTGCTGTTCCACTAGCAGCAGCTAATTTCCAGGTAGACTATGGTCAGAACCCAAAACTGCCCCAGGCCATAAGTCTTCCCAGCAGGGACAGCAACTGCAGTTTTCAGGCACCATTCTTCGCAGCTATCCTACAAAGCCAGGGTGCCTAGCTTTGTGCCTGTGACTGTAGCCCACTTCCCATACGCCCCTGGTTTCGGCCAAGGGAGTTTGTCCCCACTGAAGATTACATTGCAAATTTCACTTGGGAGCTACTTTCAACATGTGACCGCTGCCTAAGTTAGTTGGTAGATTTCCACGAGGTCCCCTGTGAGGTATGATTTCCCTCAATCTGTGCTGGAGACTAGAAATGAGTGCAAGGATCTTCATGCTGCTGCTCCTACTTTTATATTCCCCACCAAGCACTTACACTCCCTAAATCAGTTCCAGGGTTGGGTAGGTTAAGGCCTTGCCCCGCAGCCTACATTGCCAGGTTCTTCTGTGGGAGCATTTCCTGGAGGTAGTCTTTCCCTCTCTCACACTTTGGGGACTTACAGCTTTTTTTGTCAGGCTCATGGTGTAGACTGCAGCCTGCTGGGTTTTGTTTTTTTTTTTTTTTAAGAATCTGTGGATTATTTCAGTTTTCCAGTTAAGTTTTTGCATGGCTTCTTGGATAAAAGATCACAGTGTGAATCTCTACACACTATTTGTCTTTCTAAGTGGGAGAGGCATGCTAACACCACCTCCAATCCACCATCTTGGGAAAAAAAAGAAACATCTGTTTTCTTTCTCCTCCCATTTATTCATTCTAAATCTCTCCAAAGGGTTTACTTAAAATTTTAGAGATAGAGACGCATATGACTTCTATATACTGCTTTTGAAAGAAGAGTAAAATCTTGTTTAATAATAGGGAGATCGCTATAAAACTTTATACTTTAAAGCTTTTTACACATTCTCCATCTAGAAAAAAATACAGGTAGCACCTAGGTCTCTGCAATAAAATGAAGGGAACACAGCAATATTTAGAATGTATTTTGTTTATTTGAAATCACGAAGCATTTCTCTGCAGTCTTACTTGGTCTTCCAGCATGTTGAATGTTGCTCATGAGGAGAGTGATCTCACTTGTATGCTTAAGAAACCAAGTCATGTTGCTTTTACTGATATCAAGACAAAGATATGGCAAACAGCATGGGGATTTGATGTAGTTTTGCATCAACTATTGCATAGATCATACAGCTCTTCCATACTCTTTCTCTCAGGGAAGAAAGTAAAACCTAGCTAGGGAAGGAAAACAAAACAAAAAACAACTAGAGGAAACATTGTTGTGTAACAATGGTTTTCCCTGACGACTTTTAAAATACATTTATTTCAAAGGATTTAAAACCACAGCAATGTGATTTTCTTTTTAGAAATACCAAAGGTAGTAATCTAAAACTGGTTTCAAAATGTGGTTCACTGATCTCTCCTTTTCCCCAAGATTATCGTATCTTTCTTAGATATATTATTCTGGTTTGATGAATGAGAGCACCAGAATATGCCAATGCTAAAGAGCAGTTCTCATCGCAACTAATAGGTCATACTGAGGCAGGATAGAATTATTCCCTCCTGGGCCTGCCTATCCTAAAACTAACCTAGTGATTGAAGTTGATTGAAGTAGTAAGTGAAATATATAAAAACAGCAAGCATCCTACATATTATGCTTTTATTTTATTTACGAATTTAGGAAATGTGCAGGTATTCCTTCCTCCAATGAATTCTTCCCCCAGTACTACACTGAATTTTATAGGGAGATACACTTTTTTTTTGGTGGGAGGGAGAGTTTGCAATATGAGTTCCTTAAATTTTGTTAGTGTTAATTTCTGGCTGTTTATAGCAAAAAAAAAAAAAAAATGCTTTAAAAGTATGTACAAGTTACAATCAAATTGGTGAAGGTTGGCAGCAACAGTTGAATATTAAAAAGAATTTATTAGTAACAATGAGGAATCTGAGATATCACCATGGAGATGGCTTTATCTTCATTGAGATCAAAGATTTTAGTCTATTGGCTTATTCATAAGAAAGACTTTGCAGGTAAACAGGAGGCAGCATCAATTTGGATTAACCTTTTGTGTCCATTTCACAGTCTTGGGTTTATGAGCGTGGAATATTTTAGCATATGATCTGGTATATAACTACTTTATATGATAGGTATGTATTAAATAGTAAAGGAGATGTGATAGTACAATTATATGGTATTGCACCAAAGTCTGTACCAGAAATCATTTTAAGAATGGGAAAAATAAGACGCATCTATAAAAAATAAACAAGTGTTCTTAATCTAATGCTACTTACCCAGACTAAAATAGAAATACATATTTCACATTGAAAACATTAGGAATACAGTTTTTAAATAAAATTTCTTGTAGATCTTTTAAACTAGGAGGAGTCTTTAGACTTTTGATATTGTCATCAAAATCATAGTAATGCAACCAAAATTTAATGTTGAAATCTAAAAGAACAAAAACAATTATATTTTTCATTTAATAATCAAAGTCTTACAATTACATTTAGAAGCAAAAGATTATGTTAAACTTCTCATGATATTATCAGTTTTCCAAATATCATTAAGGAGCTTTAGTAAAGAAATTATTAAAATTAGCATGAAAATTTAGTTTAAAAATCACGTTTTATTATTTGTGAATCATTATTTTGATACACAACATAAAATAATTATGTATTGACATATTTTATTATAAAAATAATGCTTCTTTTTTCATATCATCCGGACATTACATCTACCATCCATCACTGTCAACTTACTGTATTATCACAACTAATTGCTACGTTGCCACTTTCTTGTTAATTCATTTTGAAATCTATACTCATTCCAGAGACTAAATGTCCACTGATGTTGCTGACTGGAAGAAATGTTTCAGATTCTGCCTTATAATAGTATTGTATTGTGTTATGCAAATAAAACAGACTTGCCTCATTTTAATCACCAAAAGCTGCTCTTTCCAATTTTGTAACCATTAGCCATGTGTGTCGGTTTACATTTACATTGAATTAAAATAAAATCAAGATTGTATTTCCTCTGTCCTACCAGCTATATTTCAGGGGCTCAATAGCCACATGTAGTTATTGACTACCATACGGGATAATAAAAAATGTTTCCATTATTGCAGAAAGCTCTATTGCAAAGTCCTATTGCAGAGCACTATAAAGTTCTATTGGCAAGCTCTTTTGGACACGCCTAGTAGAACTTTGCGCTATTTTTATAAGTAGAAAAGTATAACATTTTGATAAACAGAAATTTTTTTTCTGCGTAGAAACCCTTTAACAGACCTAGAAGTCCCAAACATGAAAGATACAGCAATAAACTAGAATGACATAATGTTGGGAGAACAAATACAATTTTCTTTCTTTATCTTTCTGACTTTCCAGTATTTTCCCTCCCTCCTATATCCACAACTGTTTGATAACCCAGCCTTATGTTATTTGGCCATTTACTGTTTTCAGCATTTTTTTTTTTTTTTTTTTTGAGATGGGGTTTTTCTATGTTGCCCAGGCTTGAGTGCAGTGACTATTCACAGGTGTGGTCACATTATACTCATTATACTACTCAGACTCCTGGACTCAAGTGATACTCTTGCCTCTGTTTCCAGAGTAGTTGGGACCACAGGAACACACCACTGTGCCTGGTTCAGAATTATTCTTCGAAATTCATCATTTAAGCTGCATCTCCTTTGTGGACAACACTGACTACCACCCAACAAAAAAACAAAGTTTATACCCTATCTCATCCTGGACTTCTGATGATATATACAGAGTCTATGCTTATTTTTTATTTTTTAATTAACTCAAATTATTATGTAACACTGTGTTTCAGAAAATGTATTGGACATTGAGAAAACTGCTGAGCAAAATAGAAAATCTTGTTTTTTATAATTTAGATTATATTGTATATATATGAATGTGTGTATGTTGGAGGAATGTGGAGCTCACATTTAAGTGGGGTAAATACTGACTTGCAGATTTCTTTCTGTACTACAGCCATAAATTATACAATCAAGAGTTCTTAATAATGCAAATTTATATTATTTATGTAATTTACATAAAAGACAACATAGTAAATCTTATAAAAATGGAAAAAAGAAGCATAAAAGTTCATAATAAGCATGTATTTCTTTAATCAAAATGTACATTTATTTTCCATTATATATACATACAAAAAATAAATTTAAATTCAAGGGAAAATAAGACAGAAGAGAAAGCATATATACATATGCACTTATGTATTTTTGTGTATGTATGTATATATATATATTTTTGTTTGTTTGTTTGTTTTTGTTTTTGTTTTGTTTTTTTTCTGAGACAGGGTCTTGCTCTGTTGCCCAGGCTGGAGTGCAGTGGTGCAATCTCGGCTCACTGCAAGCTCCGCCTCCTGGGTTCACACCATTGTCCTGCCTCAGCCTCTCCAAGTAGCTGGGACTACAGGCGCCTGCCACCACGCCCGGCTAATTATTTTATTATTTTTTTTTTTTTGTATTTTTAGTAGAGACGGGGTTTCACCGTGGTCTCAATCTCCTGACCTCGTGATCCGCCCGCCTTGGACTCCCAAAGTGCTGGGATTACAGGCTTGAGCCACCGCGCCCAGCCGTGTATGTATATTTTTTAACATATCTTTTTCTCTCAAGGATACAAAGCTGGTCAGTGTAGTTTGTTTAATTAACCTTAAAGGTTTTAAAATTAAAATATTATAAATGCACTGCCAAAGGATTCTAATAAATATAATTATTTTATTCTTTTATTCAACACCTTTATTGAGCATTTATTCACCATGTATTATTACAGATAAATATCAAGGACTAGTTTTGTCATTTGGGGTTCAACAATAACCTCCACACAGGTCTAAAATTATTTAAATTAAGTAATATAAAGAATTAGAAGAAAGATTAGGAAAAAACATATTTCTGCTTTGGTTTGTTTCTTCACAATTTTATCTATGTAATAATAAAATATCTTAAGTTACACTTTTTCTAATGAAATAGGGCCAGATTTCAGCTTTCTGTTACCATGCACACTTACCTGTTAAAGCTCTTCAGCCTAAGTTTTAAAAATCTTACTTGAAAATGACACAGCCATTTAATGAGTGTCTATTATTTAATTTAACATAACTTTAAGATTTCAAATTACATGAAAATTTTATTATAAATGTTTATTCCATTTAAATTGACTGAATTTGTTTAATTTTAACAATTACCCTTAGATTACTTATAAAAACTGATATATTAGACCTAACTAGTTATCATTTCAAGTTATTTCTCTGTTAACCATTTTTATAGACTATAAATACCAGGTGTTCACTTAAGAACCTTGAACTTAAACATATGGGTATTTTACCAATAACTCAGAAGACAGAGTTGTTTTTATTAAACCAATACTAAATTAGTCCTACTTATCAAACAGTTACCTGAACAAAGATTGTTCTGTTTTTAAGCTGGGTTCACAGTTTTACAACTTTAAAAAGTTTAGCAGAGACAAATATAAAACTGTTCCATCATTAACTCCAGACAAAAATATATGCTGACAATTTGTAAACATTTCTATTTTTATTTTACCAATACTTTAAAAACAAACTATTTATTAAAGGTTTACTTAAGTCATGTGAAGTACAAGAGAATTGGGAGAATTACTATATAATTTACATTAGCACTAATTAAGCCAATCTGAGTAGAACTTTTTAAGGGATTTCTGGCCAACTATGCCAAAATTTACTATATAGGCAAATCATACAACATAACATATGCACTTATGTGTCAACACATCCAACATATATACACACACAAAGATCTTATTGCTTTAGTTTAGGATTTTAGTAATGAGATAGTAATAAAAACTCAGTTTATAAAAGACTATTTAATCTAAATTATATTTCTGGCTAAAAGAGATGTTTATATGGCTCAACTTTATTTTCTGTGATATATCATCTAATGAAAGCTCTGGACTAAAATTTTGGGTAAAGCAGTTTGGTTTAAAAAAATCTCTTTCATCAGGTCATGGTGGTTCATGCCTATAATCCAGCACTTTGGGAGGCCAAGTTAGGTAGATCACCTGAGCCCAGAAGTTAGATGCCAGCCTGGGAAATACGGTGAGATCCTGCTTCTGCAAAAAATAAAAAGTTAGCTGGGCAAGGTGATGTGCATCTATAGTACCAGCTACTCAACAAGCTGAGGTGAGAGGATCACTTGAGTCTGGGAGACTGAAGCTGTAGTGAGTCATGATGGTGCCACTGCATTTCACCCTGGGCGACAGAGCAAGACCCTGTCTCAAAAAACAGAGAACAACAACAACAAAAAACCTCTTTCACTTTTTCTGTCCTTTTTCTTCCAGTTTCAGATGAATTTAGAGTTAAAATTTCAATGTTTACATTTTAGGTAGGAGTGGCTGAATTATATTAAAAAAAACCAAAATATTGAAGTAGGCTTAATAATACCTCTATCTATATAAATCTATCTTTTGTCAGTTTGGTTTGCTTGACTAGTCAACATGGGCAAGGAAGCACTGTAGCAGGTTTTTAGGGTTTTCCCCCCTAAAAATCCTGCAGACAAAGCAATTTTTACATTGGAGAGGGATACCTTATATTATTGCTCTGAGTCCAAGATTTTGACCTGTTTGGTCTGAGAGCCTAACTCTTATAAACATTTATTCAATTCTTTTTAGACTATTAATCCTTTAATTAACTCACTCTGATTAATTGTTAGTCTAGCAAACTTAAATTTACATCGAAAGGGATGACTCCTAGGCCTAGGTTATTGGCTACCATGGAGCTCTTGTCATTTATAAAGCCATTAATTTGAAAGCCTTTTAAGCCTTTTCTTTAAAAAAAACAAAACAAAACAAAACAAAAACCTTGGTTGGAATGCCATAAGCAGTGAGTTTTATCTCAACACCTCCAGAAAAGTCAGCCGATTAAAAGTAGGCAGAAAAAAATAGAGAGATAGAAAACTTATAAGACTCTACATGTTAACTGTATAGTTGTAGTTTCCTAATTTGATACTAAGAAAAAACAAGCTTGGGAAACTCAAATGATCCCTATGATGGCCATTGATCCAAAAATGTGCATGAAGGAAAAGCTTTGTAGCAAGCTGGAGTCTCAGAAAACCTGGTATGCCTTAACATTTGAGAATCTCATTTCATTTTTTATTGATCTCCTAAAAGCAAAGAAAATCCTCCAAATCCAGTCAGTCAGGAGTTTGGGCTGGTGTTTTAAATGGTGATGACTGCCTTAATGTCTTTTAGCTGCACCTACCATTTAAAATGCTTATTTTTGCTCTCAGAAGAGTTTCAGAAACAAACAAGGGAAAAAAGCCAAATCCTGTATAGGCATGTGCTGCCAAATCAAAATCAGAATGCCACAATTTTTACCCAGGCATGCAAAGCAAAGAAAATATTAAATTAGGCATGCAGAAAGAACCAAAAGTAAATTCACCAAAAAAGACATTAATCAGAGACAGAATGTAAATTCTGTAGTAACCAGAGTATTAAAGTTATAAGGACACTTGTTTTTATACAAGAAAGGACTTGCCAGAAAAGTCAAAAAGTATTTTATCATCCAGGAGGAAGGCAACTGATAGTGGCAGGAGACAGACAAAATCCCCGTGCAGAGAAGGACAGGTCCCCAGTAAAACCCCACCTTCAAGCCAAAAACAGCCCAAAGCTTGAAAACTAGGCTGCTGGTTCAGGATGAAGCCTGTGATCCAGAGTGAGAAGTTCTATTCCTGTTTGCTTGCTCTTTCCTGATTGGTTCTTTCTGAATAATGCTTTTTAACCAATTGAATGTTGCCTTTTTCAATGCTACCTATGGCTTGGAACACCCTCATTGTGTTCCTATAAAAACCCCAGACTCAGCCACACTTTGAAATACTACCCAACTTTGGGCAGGGGGCTGCCCAACTCAGGTCCCCCTCTTCACTGACAGCTGTTTCATCACTCAATAAAACTCTTTGCCTTGCTTACCAGCCAGCTGTCAGCATAACCTCATTCTTCTTGGATGTGGGACAAGAACTCGGGACCCTCCAAATGGTGAGTGTGAACAGAGCTGTAACCCTGTAGCACTCCCTTCCTGCTCACCAAGAATGGGAGAGGGAGCTGCTGGGTGCCACACACCCCCATGTGTCAGGCTGTGGATGGTGGGACTGAAAGAACTGTTAACACACTGTAACACCCCCTTTGGGGCTCTGGGGTCACTGATGTCTCCAAGTTTTTTGGACACTACTGTGTTCCCCTCATCTAGATGCCAGCATCCAAGGCAGAAACAGGTTGTGGCTTACCCCATCAAGCCACGGGCTGAGTGTGGATCCTATGGTGAGTGAAGGATCTGGGCTGGAGCACAGACCAAGTGCAGCCTGTCAGGCTGAGTGAGCGGGGTACTTTCTGTGGCAAGCCTGGAACTGAATGAGGCCCTGGGCAGGGGTGTCACCGGTAGTGTAGGTCTCTAGCTGGTGAAGCAGCACCAAAAAAACCCTGCCACACAAGGTTCTTTATTAAGTTTGCCTTACAACTAAAACAAATCTCAAAATTACAAAAAAGCCTCTACCAAAAAATAAGGAGGCTCAGTCTGAAAGAAGACTACCCAGGGCCGAAGAGGTGAAATGTGGAAGCAGAGAGCGCAAAGAGCTCAAGCGAATATTGCACATCAGTTCTAAAAGTTGCTGATTCCTTCTCAAAGTGATTTGTTTCACATCATTCTCTGGGCACCATTTATGTCAACCTAAATAACAATAGAGAGAAGCTCTTTAGAAGAAAATTGTGTTTATTCAGGAATGGGTTATTGCAATGGGAATACGCATGCCATAGTAAACTGTGTGTTTTCAGAGAAGTAAAGGAAGACAAGGTTTTAAAGAAAAAAATGAGGCTTATGTAAATGTTTTGAGTATAATTATCTTCGGCTAAAAGGAATCAATAGCAAGGATGGCACCAGCCTGGGGTTAGACACTCATTTGTTGGGCACATGCTCTCACAGAAGTAATTTTTGTGTAAGGTTGTAATGGCCTTTGTGCATGATTTTGGTTTTTGCAGTCTTTTGTGATAATTCTTGTAATCAAGCATTTGTTCATGAGAGCCCTCTCTTTATAGTCTTCCAAGCTCTATTAGTCAGGGTTATTTATTATTATTATTATTTTTTAATACAAATGACTCTATTTTAATTCTGACAGTTTCCACAGACTTTATGTTTATTTGAATTCTTACAGCAATTGAGGGTGATTGTTTTAGTTGCCACCTCCTCAGTCATTGCTAGATTTTTAGATTTTTTTTGTTATATTTTATTTAGATTGTGAAACCACCCTTTCTTCTCACTCCCATATTTAATGTCATCTTTTAGGCTCCAATCAATTGCTGAATTATGGTAGGAGTATTTTCCTCATATACAATTTCTTCTTTCCACTTAGCATTTTATTTAATATTAAAATTATCATATAATTTTTCTCCTTTAGTTTTTAGTGTGAGCACTTACATTGACTCATTTTGAAAATTAAACTATTCTTGCTTTCTTGTGCCAAACCTCACTTGATTTGGGTGAATTTTCTTTCTTACGAATTTTTGAATTTGCTTTCCTGGTATTTTTCTAAGCATTTTTTTCTCTATTTCTTGATGGCTATTGTCTCTCTTTTTTTCTTTATTGTCTTTGTCAGATTGTTTGCCTCATAAAACAAGTTAGGAAGTATTACTTCCTTTTAGATTTTCCAAAAAAAGTTCAGAATTTGTATTATTTCTTCATTACATGTCTGGTAGAATAGACTAGTGAAATTATTTGTTGCTGAATTTTTCTTTCAGGGAAGATTTTACATTGTTTATGGCAAGTTGCTATCTCAAAGGATTTGCTGAATTCTTTGGCATAAAAACATAAATTTATTGGCATAAAAATTTTCATAATATTCCCTTATCCTTTTATTGTCTTTAAGATTTGTGATAATGACAACTATTAACTTGATAATAGCAATTTGTGTTTTTTTTCTTTCTTTTGGTTAATCTGCCTAGATGTTTATAAATTTAATCTTTTCAAACAACTACCTTTTGATTTGTTGGTTTTTCTCTCTAGTTTATCTATTTTCAGTTTTATTGTTTTTCCCTGTTATCTTTATTTATTACCATTGTGTTACTTTAATCTCTTTTAAACTAGCCTCTTAAGATGGAAGCCTGAGACATTGATTTTAAACCTTTTTTCTTTTCTAATATAGAATTTTAAGGTAGAATTTTTTTCTCTATGTCCTACTTTAGTGGCCTTTCATCATTTTTGATATGTTGCATTTGTATTATCACTCAATGCAAAATCTAATTTCTGTTGTGATTTCTTCTTTGACTTTTGGCTTTAGAAATGTGTTGCATATTTCCAAATATTTGAAGATTCTATTATTGTTATCAAAGTCTGATTTAATTGTATTGTTTCTTTGTATTTCAATACATTATATATATATATTAGATATTGCAAATTATACACTAGAGAACCGGTTTTTTTTAAAATTTCACCCTTGGTATAGGATCCCTCTAGGAAATTATTGGCTAAATATTTGTAGAGGCAGCCAGTCAGGAGCATAACCTAGTATTCATTACAGGCTCCCCTAAAAAAGACATATTTTTGCCTCGGATTTACTCAGCTCATCTATGCCCTCAGTTTTATTTTATTCTGGTACCCCTCACCTAACTTTATTAATCTAAGACTCTTCTCCCATAATCCCAGAGTGGATCTATTGAAGTTCTTTCCTTTGACATACAATTTCAGATAAAATTCAAGGAGTAAGTCTCTCTTTTTTATATGGCTATACATGTGTGTGTGTGTGTGTGTGTGTGTGTGTGTGTGTCTGTGTATCCAGTCTTACAACTTATTTAACATTCCCTAAGTCATAGTCCATTGTTTCTTTTCCATGCATGAATTGGGCACAGATGACTCCTAAAATTAGCAATAGTTTTTTTTCTTAATATTTCCTGTATATTCTAGGCAGAATTTGTATTTCTCTAAAGCCAGATATAATTTCCCATCAACCAAACCCTCAACCATACTCTTCTCACAAATTCTGCTGAAACCTGGTTTACAAAATGCAGCTAGCTTTATGTGTACTACTAGGTAGTAGCCATACCTGAAAGTACTGCTTTAACTTTCTTACGGAATCCTAGATGCCCACAAGAACTTACTGAACAAAGAACTAGAGGATTTTCTGTAGTTAATGAAACTTTTCTAGAAATTCTGAAAAAGAATTCTCTGGTTAGGATTGGAGCCATAAAAAGGAGAAGCATCATATTTATTTGTCCTTATCACAGAGATGTGTTCAACTAAACCATTTTTAGATTTTTGAATAATGTAGTTTTATGTATTTTTTGCTTGATATGATTATTTTTAGCATTCATCTGACCACTTTAAAATTAATGTAGTTTTTACCATACTGTAAGTGTTTTTAATCACTCTTATACACTTGAAATCTTTTCTTTAACAAGATAGCTATATAAATAAATACATATTTACTTAACCTCTCTCAGCTTCAGTCACATTCCCTATGTAATAGGGAGAATAATTTCTATTTCATATGACTTCTATGAAGTTTAAATGAGAAAACATATGTAAAAACATCTAGTAAAGTGTTCAGGCCATAGTAGTTATTTAATACATATCGGCTTTCTTCCCTGCTCCATTTAATTGTTTCTTTTGGTCATATATATGGGTTCTAGTTATAGTTCTACTCTCCATATTAGTAGACTAAATGATGCTAAGGAAAGTTTTAATACCTAAAGTCTATGATTTTAAAGTAGTTTCATTTATTTAATTATTTTTGTCCTAAGCCCTTAAAAATACAATGTCATTTTTCTTTCTAAGAAGTTCTTTCACTTTACTCAGAAATACCTAATGGAAAATGCTTCGGGAAGTTGATTTTTATATAAATTTACAAGTTTAATGTTTTATTCTTTTGCTGCCGTTTTCCAACCTGTCACACACATCTGTTTTGCTTTTGCCTCAGTGAGTTCTCTGCAGGAGCCTACTTTTTGACATGATTATCCCAGCAATATCATTTTCAGCTTCTACATTGGCAGCTACCTCCTGAAATGCTTTAAGATATTTTACAGATTTTTCTCTTAGTGACGCTTGAGAGCTAGCTTTTTTGGGGGGGCAGGGTAAGAATCTTGAATTATCTGCTTGAGTGTCTTTATAATCTCTATGTTCGGTCTCATCCTTAAATGAATATTATATATTCCGTGGTTCCTGTCTGAAAGAAGTTAACGAACTTCCATCTCCCTTCAGGACAGAACTCTGAGGATTCCAAACTCTTGGAAGTTTAGCTGCTGATACCACTCAGCTCTAATGCATCAGCAAATATGTTATGACCTTGGGGTGTCTTTTAGACAGTGATAAAATGTCAGTTTCCCTTTGGGTTTGAGAATTTCCACAAGAGAATGCAATCTCTCCATTGAGACATTTTCCTCCAGAAACCAAGAATTTCTGACTCACAGCTGTTTTACCACCTGCAAGTGTCACCTTTCCTATAAATTATTATCCTAGGTGACACATGACATCTCCGACTTCAGAACAACTTCACCACATTTTCTCCTCCATCAATATAATGCCATTCAGAGTGGCAGTCATTCACTTTGATAATCCTACTGAATTACAAGTTTCTTTTAGCCTGTGACTTTTTCTTTGAACCCAACCTTTCCCGTGTCAGAATCAACAACAATATCTTCTGTGTTCTTCAAGTATATTACACACACTTCCGTTTCTTTAAAATGAAAGTGATCTAATGCTTATCTTTAGCTTCTGCCATAGTTAAAATTCTTATCATGACATAACTGGATATAACTACTTCCTAACTTTTTTCTTTTGCCTCCTAGCTCTCCCCTTCACCAATTCATCCTCTCCACTGACACCAACCCACCTTTTTAATATGTATAGCTAATTATGTTATTTCCTTTAAAAAATCCTTAAGTAGATCCTTTTTACTTTGTTACTGTATCCACATTGATAAAGGATTTGCTTCTTGATGTGCCATAAAGTATGTTTGCAATCTGGCTCTTACATACCCTTTGGACTTATCTTCTGTCACTTCCAAAAATGTATCTATAGTTCAGTCATCGTTTAAAATCATAATGCTCTTCTGTGTTCTCTGGCTTTATTTATTGTGCTACCTCTCTCTGGAGTGCCACATTTTTGCAATCTCCCAATTCTACCTTTATGGTCAGTTCAAATGCTAATCCTCGTAACACCTCATCCACATCCATCTTCCCTCTAATAAATTCCCTTTACTGTTGATGTAGGATTTTTCTTCTTGGTCACTTTGTAAGCGGGGGACCCCTGGCCGCAACACCACACCAGGGCCTCAGTTGATCATCCTCAGTTGGTCATGCTGGCATGCCCCAGCTCACCTGTGTTATAGTTTGAACCTGCATTTGGCAGTTCCTAAGCTCTTATATTGCACCCAAGAAGAATGAGGATACAGGGGACATTGAAGGATGAGGAGCAGAGAAGAATTTTATTGAGTGATGAAAACAGCTTGCAGCAGAGAGAGGATGTGGAGCTGGTTTCCCTACCCGAAGGCAAGAAAGTCACCCACGTGGTTGGGTTCTGGGGCCTTTTATGAACTTAGAATGAGGAGTGCATGCTGATTGGTGTGTGAGTATGCAAAAAAAGTTTAAAACGAAGACACCACTCAAAGGTGGGCATGACAATGTAGAAAACCAATTAGGAGAGGGTAGGTATGTGTAAAATAGGTGAAGGATGAGGACCAATCAGAGCAAAACACTCCAAACAGGAAGACAAGCTTTTAAGCCTGTCTGAGGATTTAACTTGTAGCTTGGCTTTCAGGCTTTAAACTGCCTTCAGTTTGGAGGTGGGTTTCACTGGGGACCCGTCCCTATCTGCCCAGACATTTGGTTGCCTCCTGCCCCTCTCACTGTTTCTGAAGCTCTTTTTACACTGTCTATTAACAAGTTGCACAACAACTTGCATTTATATTTCTCTCTAAATTAGAGAAAGTGACTTGAAATAACTTTTAAAAGCTAGCATGTGTTTTTGTCACTAATGCATAGCACAAATTCGACTACACAGCAAATATTTGCTGAATCAATGACTGGAAAAGAGACCACGCAATAAAAAAATGTGATATATTAGTTTGCAAAGCTACAGTATATTTTAGAAACAGATTAACAACAGAGCAAAATGGGCACCTGGGAAGAAAATAAGGATGAAAAATAAAAGAAACCTATAAAAGCAAAACCTGGAGAGAAGTACTGTGTGGGAACTTAGGAAGAATAAAACAAGGAGCAAAATAAGGAAAAGTTTCAGCTTTGTATGGATGTGTCTAATGAGGCCTGTGGCCTAAGATTTTAAGGCTTGTTCTATCTCACTGTATCTATTTCCTTAGGGAAAATTTAATTCATTTAGCCAGATAGCTGCTTTGCTGAGACTCTTCTGGCATTCTTAATTAATGTAAAATATATCAAGGACTCAATGAAGGTGTAGGTTTACTCTACTAGTATCATGTTTGAGTTGGCTAAGGGTCAGAACATTCAAACAGTCTGCTACTTATATGAGTCTGCTCTATGAAAAAGGGCAAATCATGCAAAGAGTGGGGGAAAAATAGTGTTAACAGATGTTACTGATGGCTTAAAAGAGGGTGGAGAAAAGAAGGCAGAAAGGAGCAAAATAGCTCACATTGTGGTAGAAAAACTATCAAACATGGAGTCAGAAGTGCTGGGTTATATCCAGACTTTGCCAGTATTTATTTAGGGTACCTTGGGCAAATAATTTAATCTCTTCCGTTATCATCAGTAAAACTAAGACGTTGATACTAACTTATATGGTGGTTATAATTATTAAACTATGTTATGCGTGTAAAAGTAATCTGCAAATTTTAGCATGCTATATCAATAAAAATACCTTTTTCACAACTCTGCCCACTACAAGTCTTTCTTTTTGAAATGTTAAAAAGAACACACTTTAAGTGTATAATGATAAAAAATAAAAATACCACTATCACTGTGGCTTTAGAAGTTTAAAAGACAGCAAGCAATTTTATTCACAATGTAAAATAAAATGAGTAAAGGCTTAGGCTTTCCCTCTAGTTTAGGAATTACTTTAATTTCTCCTTGGTCTCATGCTTTCCCACAGGCAATTTAGGATGTCACATACACTTAGAGTAGACACGTTATACAGTGAAATTGTGCAAAACATTTATGACAATCCTCATCTGAGACATAAACACTTCTTGTTTCCTCCTCGTGTTTTCAATAAAACCATATTATTTCAAGCAAAATTACTTGGCATATGACTAACCACATGCTCTGTGAGACAACATATAATGGAGGCACTTCCTTGGAAAAGAAAAGCATGAAAAAGAGAGAGAAAAAATGCATCCTGTGAGCCTCTTTATTTAACTGACTATCTTTGGGGTAGAGCTAAGTAAGTTACTGTTGAGCTCAGCTTTACCAATTCTTATGATCTGTCTGAAGCTCTCTTTGCAATCAGGTCTTCCCGCTTTCTTCTATTCCCATTTAAGATGTCCAAGATGCCTACTTTCTTTCCAATAATAATGTCCTTTCTTATTCATTCTCTCAAATGCGCATTTTTCTTGTCTCCTCCATTAAGAGAGAGAATCCACAAAGCAAGAAGTCAAGAAGTTGTTTGGCAAGTCATACTCAGGCCAGGAGAAACGGTTTTAAATTTTTCTTCTCAAATTAATGGTGTAATATCATAACCTCAAATTTTTTTTTTTTTTTTTTTTTTTTTTTTTTTTTTTTTTTTTTTTTTTTTTTTTGAGATGAAGTCTCGCGCCGTCACCCAGGCTGGAGTGCAGTGGCATGATCTCGGCTCACTGCAACCTTCACCTCCCGGGTTCAAGCAATTCTTCTGCCTCAGCCTCCCGAGTAGCTGGGACTACAAGTGCACACTACCACAGCCGGCTAAATTTTTTTTTGTATTTTTAGTAGAGACGGGGTTTCATCGTGTTAGCCAGGATGGTTTCGATCTCCTGACCTCGTGCTCCGCCCACCTCTGCCTCCCAAAGTGCTGGGATTACAGGCATGAGCCACCGCGCCTGGCCACCTTGACTATTTTTATCTCCTCTTGGTCCCCAATGTATAAGGAGGCTTGAAAAGATTCCTCACCTTGTGGATATGTTTATACCTGTTCACAGAGGAATGCATTTCCTAATGTATCAACAAGAAAAATATATTCCTTTCTATCCATTTTAATATATATTACTCAAAAGTTTAACTTCTGAAATGTTTATTATCATTAAATTTATGTGCAACATGGGCATTCTTTAATGGTCAATAGCTGCAGGTGTCTGGTTTGGTAAATCACACGTATTTACAAACAAGATTTTAAATTCCTTTTAGAGAGGGTCCATGTTTTACTCTTCTGGTTATCTCAAAGTTCCAAGAATGTATAATAAAATTTTCATAAATATACACCCAGTTGAATTAAATTTAACATATCTTCTAACTTGAGACAAAAATGTGACTCATAGAAATGTTATCTACCTTTGGGGAGAGTGTGCAATGGTCTGAAGAAACAGCAAGGACATTAGCCTATTATCATCCTGCTGAAAGTATAATGATAGGTGGCTCTCAATCATAGGCCAATAGAGTAACATAAGTGTGGCAAACAGGTCAATATGCATTTCTACTCACCTTCATCTTTTTCTCTCTAACTTGGGATTTTGATAGAAGCAAAAGCAGAAACATCACAATAGTTACATGTGTTTATCTTATGGAATTTTGTTACTTATTGCTGTGCAACAAAAAATGTGTCAAGACAGCCAAGTCTCTGCCATCTCTACTATATTCTCTATATAACTGAAAGTAATACTTAGCTTTACAATAACTCCTTAAGTTTTTTGCTTTTGTTTTTGCTTTCTACTTTATTATTTTATTTTCATTGTCTAACTTATCACAAACTATTTTCCACAAAGTGACAATCTTTTGGGAAGAGTATAATGCTGATTCTTGCTTTGGTGACATTTGGGTCTATGCCATTGCTATACATTTCAGCCAGTAACACATTATGCAGTTAACATCATGTCAATACACAACCCATACAAGTGAGATGGAGTTATGTAATACTGCTTGAAAGTTTTAAGCAGATGGCAAGATACTGCGACAAACACTTTTTAGTTGAAAACAAACACAAAAAATCCTTTTTGGGTAAATGATGTGTGTTGCACAGTTAGATTTCAGCATGATTTTACCAGGGTCTAGCTAGAGAAAGGATGTGCAACTACATGAATTATACTTACTGAGCATTCCAATCCTTTGTGCCTCGTTGCAAATCTCCACTCCCTTCACACCACAGCTGCTGCTTGTTTCCACCACTGAGTTTTAAATAATTCAGTGAAATTCTTGAGAAGTGGAGAATGTTTTGCATAATCTTGAAGCTTGATTACTATTTGCACCAAATGTTGCTGATCAGCCAGATTGCCTCAATGGGACTAGTGAAGATTTCCTTTGAATTGAGATTCAAAACATATTCATTTTACTAAGTGTTTGAAAAGAGGAGAATCATGAAAATATCATTTCACATTTACTGTAGTAAAATTATGAAGGTAGATCACAATACAATGTGCTTTTTCCTAAACCTTTAAAAAGAAATAACATTTATTTTTTGCAGCTATATTAAAATTTACCGTTTCTTTTTTTAATAGTATTGCTTCTTCATTCTTGGGACTTTTTCTCTGTCTTTCTCTATTCCACCCCAAGAATGATTATTAATATTAAAGAGTCCATTATGATACCAAAAGTGGCAAACCTCACATTTGAATTCTGTTTGTATAAATTTTTATTTGTAGTTTAATAGAACCCAATTCTTTAAAGGACATGAAAGGCAATTAGACCACAAGACTCATAAGAGATATAGAGGAGCACTTGGATTAGAACAGATTATATCCAATACAAAAATGATTATATTTTGGAGTATACTGAGTAAGAAGGTACCTCGGGTCCAGAAATAAAAGGAAAGGAAAGGAAAGTGAACTGAAGTCATATGCAAGTGAGTTGAGAAGAAATATCTCTAAGCATCTTCCTTCATTGACTTAGGATGAACTAACTTAATGTCTCATACACAGAGTCCCAGAAGACTGAGCCTGGATTTGAGGATGGTGCAAAAGAAGTTCCAAGACTCAATTAGTTCTACTCACAAGCTTTATCAAGGAGGGAGAGTACATGTCCAGTTCTGAGGAACTCTGAACAAATGGCTACCCTCATAGTGAAACCAACCCAATTGTCCTAGAGAACCAATGTTTACAATCTTTTAAAACAAACATAGAAATTGACCCTCTTGGTCTTAAAGCTTTAAACTGATATTTGTCTTCTCTGAGTACCTTCCTCAGGAAACTGGCCCACAGGCCTCCCAGATAGTATCAAGGGACTGAAACTCACCAGGTCACAACATCCAGACAACGAGAAGCCAGACCCTTTATCCCTCATGATTTACTATTCTTTCCTATTTCCTGTTTATCTGCATGTAGTTACATTCCTTCCTGCTATATAAATCCCAATTTTAGTTGGTCAGGAAGATGGATTTGAGACTGATCTCCTATCTCATGAGCTGCAGCAACTGTTAATTGTTGCTGCAGCAACAGTTAATCATGCCTTCTTCCCTGGCAATACTCGTTGTCTCAGTGATTGTCTTTCTGTATGGTGAGCAGCACACCTAGACCAAATACCTGATGTTTTGGTAACAGATTTTGGTTCCTTGACTGGGAACATGTTGCTTGTAGCTTGGCTGCCATGGGAAGGAGATTCAGAGCCCTCTTAAGCAGCTACCTGACCCTTTTTTGGCTGGGGGTGGGTTTTGATTTCTTTCTTGTCCTGCCACTCCCATCCCCAACCACGTTCCTGACTGCCTAGCAAGAACAGCCTTTGGAATTTGTCATCAGCATCTGGTCCGGTGAATGTCACTTGTGGGTACCAGACAGTAGGATCTGCTTCTCTCCATTTGGGAAATTCTCCATTTGGGAAATTCTCCATTTGCGGGTTGAACAAGCCCAACCAATTGAGAGAGGAAAGCACCCCAACTGTTTCAGTTTGGACCCTCTTGGTGCTTGTTGGTTACTGCAGCAGTTGGATTGTGTTTTGGTGATTGTTTATATGTCAATATAGTCAAGAGAACTCAGAATTTGATAAACTGATAAGATTTTATAATACTGTTTGGCTTTGTATTCTTTGCAATCTGGAGAAGCATGGCCTCTCCATGGGTCTCATTTTGCTGCCAAATCAGAAAGTGGATAGAATTTTGTTTCTCCTGTCTTTTATGCTGCTGTTCAAAACAGGGTTGGGCCTGATTAACACGAGATGCTCTTCTGTGGTATTGTTTGGCCCGAGTGTTCTTTGGAGTCTTGGGAGGTTTGGCCTTTAAAAATCAAACTGCCATGGAAGCTGCTTTACCCAAAATTTTGGTTCACAGCTTTCTTTGGATTACCTATGGAGGCAAAGTTTAGCCACGTGAGCATGTTCATCGTCTGGTGAGTTTGTATTGCTATCTCATGGCTAGAGTTCCAAGGTAAAACTATTGGATCTTTGTGGGTGTATACATATTTAGATGTATTTTTGTTTACGTACATTTATTATGTGTTGTGACTACCAAATTAACATAAATAAAAAAACACTAATAAATTCAGTAAATAAGTCCAGGCAATTTTCAAGACGTTAAAATTGTTGGTAAGATAAAAATAGGAATGTTTTCAGAATCTTCAGTATACATACATGGTTTTAGGTTTGTCTCTGCTAGATATTTTGAAGTGTGAGGGTTTGGCATAGAAGGTTATAAAACTATAAACCCAGCCAAAACAAAATTACCTTTGTGTGACTTTTTTTTGATAAGTAAGGCTAATTTAATGTTGTTGGCTTAATGAAAACAGCAGAATCTTCTGTGTTACTGGTGAAAATACCCAGGTAGTTACATTTCACGTTCTTACTTAGAAGAACATCCTATATTCACAGGTTATAAAATGGTTAACAAGGAAATGATGACCAGCTTTGTCTAATATGTCAGTTCTCTTATGCAATCTAGATAAGCTGCTAAATATGAATGATATGTAGATGGAATAAATGCAATTTAAAATTTTTAAAGTATTTTTGATGCTCCTTGGATATCTGGGTCATTTTCAAAATTGTGGAATGCTCTTATATATAAAATGCTAATATTTGATAGGTCAGGATTTCTTGATTCCTAGGTTTTTATGGAAAATTTAAGGTCACTAAGAACAAGAATTGTAGTTAATGTATAACTTGCTATGTAAAATGTGCCAAAAAGATGTGTTCTTATTGAGAAAAAGACTAATTTTGTCTACCTCAAAAGTTATCCAAATATTAACTCAAATTATCCACTTTCTCATTTGGCAGCAAAATGAGACCCATGGAGAGGCCATGCTTCTCCAGATTGCAAAGAATACAAAGCCAAACAGTATTATAAAATCTTATCAGTTTATCAAATTCTGAGTTCCCTTGACTATATTGACATATAAACAATCACCAAAACACAATCCAACTGCTGCAGTAACCAACAAGCACCAAGAGGGTCCAAACTGAAACAGTTGGGGTGCTTTCCTCTCTCAATTGGTTGGGCTTGTTCAACCCGCAAATGGAGAATTTCCCAACTGGAGAATTTCCCAAATGGAGAGAAGCAGATCCTACTGTCTGGTACCCACAAGTGACATTCACCGGACCAGATGCTGATGACAAATTCCAAAGGCTGTTCTTGCTAGGCAGTCAGGAACGTGGTTGGGGATGGGAGTGGCAGGACAAGAAAGAGATCAAAACCCACCTCCAGCCAAAACAGGGTCAGGTAGCTGCTTAAGAGGGCTTCTGAATCTCCTGTCCCATGGCAGCCAAGCTACAAGCAACATGTTCCCAGTCAAGGAACCAAAATCTGTTACCAAAACACCAGGTATTTGGTCTAGGTGTGCTGCTCACCATACAGAAAGACAATCACTGAGACAACGAGTATTGCCAGGGAAGAAGGCATGATTAACTGTTGCTGCAGCAACAATTAACAGTTGCTGCAGCTTATGAGATAGGAGATCAGTCTCAAATCCATCTTCCTGACCAACTAAAATTGGGATTTATATAGTAGGAAGGAATGTAACTACATGCAGGTAAACAGGAAATAGGAAAGAATAAGTAAACCATGAAAGTTTAAAGGAAAGGATCTTTTCCTTTAGGTAATGAGGAAAAAAACATGATATGGCTACAAGGTTCTAATGTTCAGGAATGATTGGCCTTGTTCTTAAGAAAATTAAATTGACTGGAATTTCTTTCAAACTACTTTAGTTGTGTCTATCATTATTAAAATTAAGTGACATTCAGTTGGATTAAATCATAATTTAAAAAGTTAGACTTACTAATGATTTTTATCCTGAGTCTTTTGTCACAGATGGGCCTTCATGTGTGCACTTTTGTAAACAAAATATGTACAAGTGTTGCACTGGTTTGAAGGTTCTAGTGGTAAAAATAAACTAAGAAGTTTTCAATACTATATCTGGAAACCAATCTTGGAATTGTGGGATAATACTCTTTTAAGTAGCTGTAAAGAAAATATTGTGTGCTTTTTCTTACTCTGTTCCCATTTTGTTGTGTAGTATTTAGGCAAAAGTAGGTTATTTATCCTCATACTGAATTTCCCAAACTGATATTTGCATTTACCATTTTTTATGAAAAGAAAATTTAATTGTCTTACTTTAATAGGATGGGAGTGGTGGCTCATGCCTGTAATGCCAGCACTTTGGCTGGCTGAGGCGGGTGTTTTGCTTGAGCTCAGAAGTTCAAGACCAGCCTGGGCAACATGGCAAAACTCTATCTCTACAAAAAATACAAAAATTAGCTGAGTGTGGTGATGCACACCTATAGTCGCAACTTCTCCAGAGTATGGGGTTGGAGGATGGCTTGAGTCCATGAGGCAGAGATTGCAGTGAGCCTAGATTGTGCCACTGTATTCCAGCCTGGGTTACAGAGCCAGACCCTATCTAAAGTAATAATAATAATAATAATAATAATAGAGTTTGGTATATAACCCATCATAGTTTTGATGTTTTTGGTCACAGTTCTGTCACTAGAATGCTAGCAATTGGACATATGTAAGAAATAACCTAACCACCTTAATACAGTGTTTTGAAGTGTGCAGGCAGTAAGTACTAGACACCAAATGACAGTGTTTTAATTTGAAATGTGTTACAGAGAATGATAGGACTTTCTGCAGTGTAAATGTTATGCAGTTAAGTTATAGGACTTCACTCCTGGGTCTGAAAAAGGCACAGACTCCAGCAAAATCTTGAATATTGGCATTCCAAGCCTCGTTTTCAGACTCAGGAGAAGGTGACAATCAAAATGAACTGCTTTCATGAGACACAGGGCCAGAAATTAAAGTCATTTAATTCCTCTAGGCTCATAGAAGAGGTGGGTGTGTGAGATTGTAAGGGCCGATTCTGAGGGACAAAATTAGTTATGTAAGTTATTTTGTAGTGGTTGTTTGCAATCTTACATAGACCTTAAAAACAGCTCACCATTCTCTACCAGTGCCAAAGACATAACTCTGTTTTGGGGCCTGGAGAGCTAGGCCTCCCGGGCCAGGGGATGGCCTCTTAAATGGCAAACGAAATTCCTTTGAATCACAAGCAATTCTGTAACCTTAGTTTGTGGCTTTCAGTTTTGGGCTCTATGTTACTTAAAAGGTTATAAGGGTTCATGAATGTCTGTCCACCTCCATTCATGTCTGATGTCTGGTCTAGAATGTTTAATTGGCTATAAGTCTTTTGATTTAAGTCCCTTGGCTGTAGGGTCCCACCAAACGACAGGATGGACCTGCGGCAGGTAGCCATACCAACCCAGAAATGGTATGGGGCAAAATAAAATCCTAAGCCCTCCACCAATTGAACATGCCCACTTGTGGCCAAGGGACCCCAGTTGCCAAGAGACAAATCTTACCTGGGAAAAGGTCTTGTCCCAATCCCTGCTGAGGATACAGGTAGCCCTCAGAAGTGGGTTGGCTTTAGCCTATTTAAAATGTTGTACAGAAGATCATTTCTCCAAATTCCTAAACTCCCTGACACTTGAGGACCTTTTTCTTCTCTTGAAACAGAAGCGAGATCATACATAAAAAATTGGGAAATATATTAACTACTCTCTCTGAGTTTGTTTCCAACAGGCTCCAATTTCCTACCAATGTGCCTCTTCACTCTTTGAAACTGGGGGACCAAGTCTTGCTGAAGACCTGGATATCCCACCAGGCTGAAGACCAACTGCATCCACAAGAGGTCAGCTCTGTTTAAGGTGCTGCTGACCACCCACTCATCTGTCAAGTTAGCTGATGTTGGGCTGTGGATTAACCATACTTGGGTAAAACCAGTCTCTCCGGGGTTCCCTCCAGGGGAAATAGTCATGGTTTTGTGAACCCTCAGTTGGTTTTAAGTTAATATTCATAGCCCAGCCAAAGACCCTAGATAAGAAATCATAAAGGGAACATGTAGTGTTCAGGATTATTCTCTTAGATTCCCCAGGGGATTCAGTCTATACCCTTTGGTATTTTTAATTTCAAGTTATCTATGTTATTAATCATCCTAGTCAATGTGTCTTAAAATGTTGTTCTAAAATCAGTAATAAAAGTACCCAGGTTACAGTGCTCAACAAACCAGATGTCGACCAGTCACCTGGGAGTACTTTCAATTACAAGGGTGACATTTTTATTCATCAATATTATTCCATGATGCCCCTTCTGAGCATGAAGCAGTCAAAAGGAGACATGACCAGATTTACCACGATTGAGGGATTGATAAATTGAAAGGAGGTGCTGAAACCAACCCAATTGTCTTATAGAACTGATTTTACAGTCTTAAAGCTTGCAACTTGCATTTGTCTTATCTCAGTTCCTTCCTCAGACCACTGATCCTCAGGCCTTCCCAGGTAGTATCAAGGGACTAAAACTCACCAGATCCACTATATTCAGACAAGGAGAAGCCAGACCCGTCATCCCTCATGATTTACTTACTCCTCCCTAATTCCTGTTTACCCACGTGTAGTTACATTCCTTCCCCACTATATAATATTGAGCTGTGGATTAACCATATTCGGGTTAAACCAGTCTCTCTGGCATTCCCTTCAGGGGAAACAGTAATGTTCTTGTGAACTCTCAAATGGCCTTAAGCTAATATTCAAAGCCCAGCCAAAGACCCTAGATAAGAAATCATAATTTTAATCAGTCAGAGAGATGGATTTGGGACTGGTCTTTCATCTCCTAAGTTGCAGCACCTGATTAATACCTTCTTCCCTGGCAATACTCATTGTCTCAGTGATTGGCATTCTGTGCAGTGAACAGCAGGACCTAGACCAAACCCCTGGTGTTCAGTAACAGCACCAGCTGGAATGGTCAAGTCATCACACATGACAAATACAGACACACACACACACACACACACACAAAGTAGGTCACATAAGTTGATAATTCTGCTATTCCAGGAAGTTCTGTCAAAGAGTCCTACATTTCCAGGGGTTTTTAAGACCTGAAATTATTGACACAACATATTTATGCAATCTTTGTTTTGTTGCTTCTGAAAGAGTCTTTATGCCATCTCTCATTATCTACACCTACTCTTCAATCCTCGCCAATAGAAATTTTCTATCTATGCTACATAGGTGCTTTTCTAGCAACAATAAGGCTACATCTAACTACACCAGCTTTTTGGCAGTATATGATTTATTAATTTTATCCCACATAAATCTGTTATTCTGTATGAATAACCCACGAAGGGAGGAAGGATCTTTGTTTTATTCCCAAATAAAATTTGGATTTATTAGTAATTAATCCCAAGCAATCTCTGAATAGATTAGGCTCTCAAAAATTTTTGTTGAATGACATAATACAAGAATGGATGTATTATTTCATTAATAGCATACAAGTTGATATAAGCAATATCATAAAATGAGTTTTCAACAATGAGATAATTTTGGCTTTTGCATAAAAATAAAAAAGATAATTTTTTTTTGAGATGAAGTCTCATTCTTGTCACCCAAGCTGGAGTGCAATGGCATGATCTCAGCTCACTGAAGCCTTTGCCTCCTGGGTTCAAACTATTCTCCTGCCTCAGTCACCTGAGTAGCTGAGATTACAGGTGCCTGTTACCACACCCAGCTAATTTTTGTATTTGTAGTAGAGACATGGTTTCACCGTGTTGGCCAGGCTGGTCTCAAACTCTAGACTTCAGGCAATCTGCCCGCCTTGGCCTCCCAAAGTGCTGGGATTACAGATGTGAGCTACCGCACCCAGCTGAAGATAATTTCTATTAAAGGCAGAAGTCCTTCTGTTAGTGTATGGTCATTTACATATTCAACATCTAAGTACTCAAAAGTCACAAATCATGTGCTTCAATAAGAAATTAATGAATCAGGAGGAACCAGAAGATGGTTCAAATTTTCCCTTAAGGAGAGAATCTATGTTTTGTCCTCTTATCATTTAAATTGTTAAATAGGGTGGATAGTATCTGTCAATATTTGAAACTTTAACTTGTAGAGTTTATGGATTAAGAATGATCTTGTTCCTCCCTGTCTTTATATTGGGCAATCATATATTAATTGACAGACCCCATAGAAAATACCTTACCTGAGTAATTTTAATATGGACAGGAGGCAGGGAAGTACTAGGCAGAATAGGGTGGGGTCCCTGGCGAAGTCTCATCCTCAAGCCTGGACCCGTGGCCCTAAGTGAGAACATGCATTCTGTTTTCCCATCCAAATGTTGCCTTTTCCAAAACCACCCTGGAACACTCCAACCCCCATCCTGTACTCATAAAAACCCCAGGCTCTACTGACAGAATGGCAGAGTAGCAGAGAAGGAGAGAAGAGAAGAAGCAGCTGGGCATTGGAGACAAGCAGCTTGAATTCAGAGGGATGGCTTGATGGCGGGACCTTGGAGAAGAGTTTGGCTGGGGATGGTCCAACTCCAGAGTAAGACCAACTTCCCACTCCACCCCCTTTCTACCTCCCCATCCCACTGAGAACCACTTTCATTGGCAATCAAATCCTCTGTATTTACCATCTTCAATTCATTCGTGCAAACTGATTCCTCCTGAACACTGGACAAGGACCCAGATGCAGGTGCAAGAGGCTGTCACACTGACCCTCCACTGAGCTGTCTAACACTTGAGCCATCCAAAAATGGCCAAACTGAAAAAGCACAGTGTAACACACACCCTCTAGGGCTTGAGGGGTTGGGAACAACCCCTAGATGCTGCTGCAGGCCCACAGGGAGTTCTACTGCTGTTGGGTGCTCAGAAGTACTCATACTGGCCTCTGCCCTGGCTCACCTGTGTGCTCCCCATCCCGTGTGGGGTTGAGAGCTGAGGGCTGAGTAAATGAGCCAACATTTTCACGAGTCTCTTGAAGGGGTCAAGGGAAATATTCTGTTTCAATTTTATTCCCCACTTGAGACTGAATTACACTAATACATTATTTGAGGCTACTTTTCATCCCACTTGGGATAAATGACTGACTACAAAGGCTTTGTATACTGAAGTTGGATTCAGAGACTGCTGCTTCTGTGTTTTAGGAACACTTTTAACCTACTTGTTTGCTTCTGGAAAGAACTCAGTGTGGTGAA
Source organism: Nomascus leucogenys (assembly GCF_006542625.1). Lineage (NCBI taxonomy): Eukaryota > Metazoa > Chordata > Mammalia > Primates > Hylobatidae > Nomascus > Nomascus leucogenys. The sequence continues at coordinate 28,165,576 of NC_044401.1, forward strand.
TGGGTGAGTAGTCCCCATCATGAGCCCCATGAAAGTATTTATGCAATTCAATGGACCTGTATTTAATAAGCATATTCATAAACTAGTAAACAGTAATGAATAGAAAGCAAATAGGGCAGCCATGGACTCCTGTAGCTCCTTTAGCTTTCCAGGGAGCACATAGGAAATTTTAAAAAATGAACTAATTTTTCATCTACCCTATGCTGTGGGAACACGTGCTGGGCTCTGGGATACCAAGGACTTATGCCAAATCCTCATCTTTTCTTCTTTACCTGATATTAAGGGTATACTTGTCTTAGAAACAAGGAAAATAAATGACAATTTATCGCTTGGAGAAGGACTTTATTTAGAATTTATAATGGTAGCTCTTTTCAAAATAAGTGACATGAAAATTCTGTCTGTACTTGTTTCAAATCACATCTGAAAGTAAACTCTGGGCATTAGAAGACTGTGATAATGAACATACATTCAAAAGAGGTGGAAAAAAACAACTAGAGATGGAAATAGTATGTACTTCTAAATGTATCATGCAAATATACTACATATGTTATGCATATACAAGTCAGCATACTAATAATTTTCTAATCAATTTATATTTAGATGAAAAGAATTTGGACCAGACCGTGAAGCAATATGAAAAGGAAAAAAAAGCCATACGTGCTAATTCTAGGTCTGCCATCAACTAACTCTGATGTAAAGCAAATATCAAATTACCTGAGATTCATACTTTTATTTATAAGATATGAGAAGTAACACCTGACTCAAATTGGGATATCAAATGAGATGAGATATGTGGATGCTTTTGAAATGCATGTGCGATCAAGAGTGACATAGATTATAAAAAAGATAAAAAAGAATAGAAGGAGAAGGAAAAGAAGAAAAAGAAATTCTAGGAAAGCGACTGTTCTCAATGTCATGATCTCTAATTTCTTCATAATATATCATTTTTCCCTGGTCATCAAGACCATGAAATTAGCCAATCATAGTTTTCAGGGAATTTTATGAATTGTATTTTTAGAGAAGTCCCAAAGTTTTGAGATTCAGTGGCTTCTATGGTGTAAGTTTAAATGTCTTGACTTTAAGAAAAAAGCCAAGGTGGTTCAGACTGTACTCTGTAGAAAATAAAATTTTTAGTAAATAGGAAAAAAATCATTCCTTAAATAATTAAGAATGTCTGCAATAAATTACACAACGAATCCCAAGTCATTAAAATGAGTTTTGATAATCCAATTGCATTTTATCATCAAGGAATGTCAATATTGTGCAATAAGAATATTTAATCAGTAGAAGGAACAAAATTACCCTAAATAATCTCATTAGTGCCTATGAAGTAGTCAATAAAGAAGAAGCTCTTCTGTAACGTTTATCCAGCTTTCTGATCCTGATTGTCCAATTAAGAAACTTGAATCATTAATGCAAGTGATCAATACGCTTTTCAAATGTAAAGAAGATAATCAACTGTAGCCAATTCTTGCATTTTTAAAAATGACAATGTCAAAATATGCCAATATTTCCAGAGGTGACTAGAAAAGTTTGCTATATAAGATTTCTTTATAAACAACATCCCTAATGTATTTCATTGCTATTTGTCTCCTCAGTCCATACAGAGATACACAGAACTGGTTGAAGTGCATATGTTGAAAAACAAAAATGCCAAAATGAATAAGCTTTACTGAGACTTCACTGAATAGATTGTTTTGGATGTTCAGATGCTATTTTCTTATATAGGTGAAAGTACACACCTATATCAGCAAAGCATTTAAAAAGTAAATTATGTAGGCCAATGCTTGCTATAAAGGGCAGAATGATACCCAGACTTTGATAACACATAACATGGTGTCTAAGGTGAGGCCACCTCCTAGTTTAGCGTGGTTCCGTGGCTAGTTACAGAGAGCATAGGAAGTTGAAGACCCAATTGCCACCTCCCTGTTTCCACCATTGCATTTTTTGTTTGTTTGTTTTTTCAGAGTCATACTTTCTCCAGGCCTCTCCATGACAATGATCCTCATGCAGGCTCATTTCTGAAAGACGCAAGACTCCTGTAATGGGTGACATTTGAGATTCCTTGTCTTGTAAGATTTAAAGATTCTTTCGATGATGAGACACAACACAGGGACATTCAGAGTACTGGCCTCTCCAGAAGTACTGGCCTGGCCTCCCAGCCAAATGAAATATTTTCTGGGAACTATCTATGATATTTCTTAGGTACCATTAAATGATTACTATGTATGTTTTATTTCAGTAATCATTAAATTTTTAGCCAAAAAATTAAACATTCTTTTGCTTGTGCAATGTACTGAAAGTGTCTGGCAATTTAATTTAATTTACTAAAATAATAAACCTTGTTTACATATATTATTAATTACTGACATCTCAGTTGTTCGTTTGCATTTGTAAAGTGTGCCACGTTTTTACCACGCTTTAGTTATTTTGCATTAATCTATGCAGCAACCTCATTAGGTAGTTTCATTATTTTCCTTCAATCACATGAGAAAATTAAAAGTAGAACTCTAGGAATGCTGGTAAAATATTTTATTTGCAAAGTCTAGAAATTTAAGTTCTATTTTTGTTTTATTTTTTAAATAAGCTACTGTTTTTTATTCTTATTGTTTCACTTTTACCAAAGTACTCAGATGTGGACATGGATACAGGTATTCCACTTCTATTTTTTTTCTGGAAAAAGCTGGAGGAAAGTTTGTATGTATGTGTGTGACATTAGCAATATTCCTTAATGTTTGGTTATAGTTTCTAATTCTAATTTATCTGAGCATTGGAGGTCACCTAAACAGTTTGAAATATATGAGAAGGAATTAAAACCAAAACAACACTAGAACCTACTAAATAAATCTTTGATAAAGTAACCTATTTACAGGATAAATATTTATCAATTAAAATTGCTTTTTTGATGATTTATATGAAAGAAGTTAGTATAGATATTATTAAGACCTCTAATAACTTCCCAGGAGGCAGACACATTCTCTCAAGCAAGACAAAGACAAAAACAGGCTGTCTTTTTCACAGCTCTTCAAGGTCATATGTCTGAGGGGACCATTTTGTCTGGTTCAGGTCTAGATTCTATCACTTCTCACTAGGTGAGAAGTAATAGGAGTGGGATGGATAACTCAGTGCATTCTTCCAAGGTCAAAATTTTCCTAGATCCTCATCCCAAAAATCTACACCAATTTTAAGATTATTAGAATTTTACTAGCCAACTAGGGAGAGGTTATGTAACTTTTCTTATTTCATTTTCTGGTTCTTCCAATTCAAACTTTGTGTAACTTTAAATATACAGCCATGCACATGTAACAAAGTTTTGGTCAATGACAGACAGCGTGTGTGACAGTGGTCCCATAAGATTATAACACCATATTTTTACTGTGCCTTTTCTATTTTTAGACTAAAATATTTACCATTGTGTTACAATTGTCTATAGTATTCAGTATAGAAACATGCTGTATGGGTTTGTAGCCTAGGAGCAATAGGCTATATCATATAGCCTAGGTGTGTAATAGGCTTTACCACCTAGATTTTTGTAAGTACACTCCATGACATTCACATAACAACAAAATTGGATAAAGATTTATTTCTCAGAATGTATCTCCATTGTTTAGCAACATATGACTACACTAATCCCATTTTGTTCTTAAATTCATAACTACACATCTACAAAATTCTTAAGTTCAAGTATATGTATGTGCCTAGGTACAGCATACTTAAGAACTTGACACACATGTAAACATACACATGTAGTGCTCCAAAACATAGCTTTAAATAGGTTTACATACTCATATTTTTGTTTGTTTGTTTGTTTGTTTGTTTTTTTGAGATGGAGTCTTGCTCTGTCACCCAGGCTGGAGTGCAGTGGCGCGGTCTCGGCTCACTGCAAGCTCTGCTTCCCGGGTTCACGCCATTCTCCTGCCTCAGCCTCTCCGAGTAGCTGGGACTACAGGCGCCCGCCACCACACCTGGCTAATTTTTTGTATTTTTAGTAGAGACGGGGTTTCACCGTGGTCTCGATCTCCTGACCTCGTGATCCGCCCGCCTCAGCCTCCCAAAGTGCTGGGATTACAAGCGTGAGCCACCGCGCCCAGCCTACTCATATTTTTTTGAGACAGGGTCTCACGCTGTTGCCCAGGCTGGAGTGCAGTGGCATAATCATGCCTCACTGCAGCCTCGACCTCCGGGGCTCAGGTGATCGTCCCATCTCAGCCTCCCAGGTAGCTGGGACTACAGATGCATGTCACCATTCCTGGCTAATTTTTAAAATCTTTTGTAGAGACCTGGTTTTGTCATGTTGTCCAGGCTGGTCTTGAACTCATAGGCTCAAGTGATCTGCCTGCCTTGGCCTCCCAAAGTGCTGGGATTACAGGAATGAGCCACTATGGCTGGCCCATAATATTTGTTTTGTTTGTTGATATGGATATACATTAGCAATTTTTTAAATATACAAAATGGCTACAGGGAAAAACGATATGTTTGAAATGGGTGTGGTTTAGTTTAAACAATAGGATTTTATGACAGTTTTAAGGACACATAATATATTTTACTGTTACAGCTAATCTCCTTTAATATCCAGGTAGTATGAATTATATTATTTGTACAAAACACATATTAATTTTCTTTGTGAGAAATACATAAAATTGGAGAAATACCATGCTAAATTAAGGTCACGAACATGTGTTTCTCTTTTAAAGGGCATTTGATAGCATTTAGGCTTTTTATAATTAAATATTTCTTACAAAAATTTACCATAGAAAAAATGGCATTGAAATTAAATTCAGAGAGAGAAAACTCATAACTTGATTTAATAACTTAGTTAAGACTGTAGTTTGAGCCAAGTGAAAAGGAACCGCATAAAAATTTCTATAATATATGAAATAGAGAGAAGTACACATTAAATATTAGTGCAATGAAACATCATTAGAGTGTGATTATAGTCAGGGCAAATTTAAAGATGATAGGGTTTCTCGTGGGCATTTACACAGATTTTTAATCTTGTATGTGTATAACTACATAGAATAGGCAGAGTCAAAGAAAGGGAAACTGAAATAGATATTACCAAATAGAAACAGAAAAGATTGGGTGTGTAATAATTCAATAACTTCCCCACGCTCAAATAAGCAAGTAAACTAAACTAAAAGTAACCAGCAAAAACCTGGTCATACTGATTATTCCATTGTCATTTTCCAAACACATAAGTCCCAAACTTTTCTTATTATAAAACGATAGAAATTATTTCCATTGTGTTACTAAAATATGGTTAAATTTCCCTAAACATAATAAAACTTTAGAAAAGCTATAACATGTCCCTGTATTATTAGAGACTGTTTTTTTCGTTTATATAAGTAAAGCTTAATAGGAATGTTTCAAGGTGAACTTTGAATGTAATTTCAAATTATTTCTCAAAAGTTTAAATATAATTATCTTAACAATTACCTGATCTTTGCCCTTGAATGAATACTTATATATTCTCCAATTGATTTAAATTTGTTTTCCCCCAAATGAAGTCATTTATACCAAGAGGTTGAAAAAATGCTCACAAATCAAGTTAGATCCTTATTTAATATGCTAATGTAAAATGTTGAGCTACGTAAGGACTAGCAGACAATAAATGCTCCCATACAAACATTAGTTCAAGACACTGCGAATGAGTTCACCTCTATTATCTTTCAGACTGCAGCTCCATTAGCAGTGTTGTAATACTAAAGATAATTAGTGCAGCCTTGTCAACTTGATTTTTGCTAACATTATGGCTTTTATTTTGTACTATATTTTTTAAGGGTCCCTCTGAGAGTCTGTGGATCACTTTATTGGCCAGGGAGAAGCTATTTATTCTGGCCTAGCAAAAGCACAGTTTAATTAAGAAGCATTCTGCCATTTATTGTGTACTCTAGACTACAATTTTGATGTTGGTCTCTAAATGCTATGATTTGTCAGATTCAATTTCTCTGTTCTAATTTCCTATCAGAGAAAATGTGATACCAGGCATGGATCCAGTTTCCCTTTTCTATTAGTATTTATATTGACAGAGTTAATGATTTTATTATCATCTTTGGTTTGTTGCTAAACAGCAGACATCATATCCCTCCTTGTGGATGGTTACATATATATATATATATATAATATATGTATATATATATATATATATATATATAATAAACTCATTGTCCCAGAAGGAATTGAAACTCATTCTATTAAGTTTATCTTAAGGTGGCCAAGTTAAGTGTTAGGTAAGAAATTGGAAAAACATTAGGAAAATGATAGTATTCCCAAATAAGAAGTAAGATTAATATTTTTTCTATATGAATAATATGTCCAAGTGGATAGGCTGGCAAAGACTCTGTAAGACTCTCCCAGTAGGTTGAAATGTAATGCCTGTGATTCCTGATACTGCTCCGGAAATGGAATGTTTGAGAAAGTGTAAATCCTATGTATTTGTATTATTTAAGAAATATTCTAGTGGCTCCATAGCTCAGGGGTTAGAGCACTGGTCTTGTAGAAATATCCTAATGGGACTATGACTCTCTTTAAGATTGGAAACAAAATTAAAAATATCAAGTGGCAGTATACTTTTGCATTTATTTCTTACCTTTTGGAACTGAAATTCCTCAATAACTAAGATATTCCTCTAATTTAGCTGTTTTTTTAATATTAATTTATTTCCAAAATATTCACATTGGGGTGAGTTTTAAATCTCTATTCATGAATAACTTACCCATTAGTTAAGTGCAAATAAATTTTTTGTGCAGTTTTATAAAAAAAAAACCATGATGTGGCACTTCTGTTTAATGTGTTTGTTCATTTTTTTTCCAGGTTCTTACTACATACCTCTTTATGGTTCTTTCCTTAAGATTTCATAGAGGCATCAGTGTTCTCAGTGCATACAGTAGTCATATATTACATCAAGATAAAGGCAGAATATTTTGTTGTAAAATTTTATTTTACTTTTTACCTAATTAATTGAAAAATATATTTAAATATATTTTTCCACCATTTGTAGGAATGCAACATTTAAAAAGAGACTAGGTTTTGTGTGTGTGTTCATATCAGTATAATAATCATTTTCTTGCCACAAGTAAAGTGAAATGGGAATATACTAATGGAATGCAATTAAATATATTTAGTATCCAAATACTCTCTATATGCAAATTACATGTCAACATTTTAAAAATTATATTCACCCTCTGAGGCACATATGACTAACATGATTTCAGAGTGCTGAACCAAATTAATCACTCCAGACATTTTTAAATGAATTTCTAAAGATATTGAAAAGCAGAGTCGTATTTTTCACATTCATGGCTTATAATTTAAAATAAAAATAACAGAATATATTTGGCAGAAATAAATATAACAAGGAAGATATTAGCTGAGCAGATAGTAATTTTGTGGGGGAGAGAGACAGATTGAGAAAGGGAAAGGGAAGGAGAAGGAGAAAAAGAGAAAGAAAATGAGAAAGAAAGAAACAGAAAGCAGAGAAAGAGAAAGAAAGGGAGCATGAGTAAATGCATATTATAAAGGTGGCCCTCTTAAGTAAAAAAGAAAACCAATAATTCAGATATTACACTTTGGATGAACTGTGCCTAATCAAAATCAAATGTTCCAAATTGTCTGTTGCATACAGAGATGGTGTAGGTTAAAGGACTCATGGCTTGGAGTCAGAAGATGCAGACTAGTTCATTCTCTTGTTTCAATATATTAATTATTCTGAAATGAATAGCACAATATGCTCAGAAAACTTGGGTTTCAACACAGCCCACCTCTATGCCCTTAACCTATTTGAAAGCCACTTTTCTTATCTGCAAAGCAGTAATAATAATATATGCACAGTATTGATGGAGAATCAAACATGAAATTACAGTGTAAATTATAATGTGCTACACAAATGTGTTAGTGGTAATACTGTGATTAAATTAATGTGTATTGATTCTCATTCTCATATTTAGGTTATTATATCTTTAAAATTCATTTACCATTCATTGATATCCACAGTATTATATTCTATTTAGCAAAGATGAGGAGGTTAGTGGGTGGGTAAAATGATATACCTATTTGGTGTTTGATTCTACCTGACAGTAGTGTATCTTGGAAGGATGTCAGCCAGCTTAGAATTTTTCATTTGGATAATCATTCAGTTTGGATGGACATTCTTTTAGTCATGTGTAAGTAAAAGACAATAGGGTTATTGCATCAGCATGAAAAAGATACAGAATGAAAAGAATACACATTAAAAAAACCTTTAAATTATTTCATAGGAGTTGAGTGGAGCTAAAAGAGATTCTTACTCTACCACTTGGGCACAAGAGATCATCTTTGAGAAAGAACCATTTAGGTAATCAATTACATATTCAGAAAGTGGTATTTAAGTCACTTAGGAAAGAAATCATTCCTACCTGCTGGGGTCCAGAGGAAACGTTGTGGACTGAGAGTTAGAAGGCCTCTGCTATGATTTGAATTTTTTCCCCCAAAGTTCATGTATTAAAAGCTTGGCTGCCATTGTGGCAGTGTTGAGAAGTGGAGCCTTTGGGAAGCAATTGGGTCATGAGGGTTCTGCCCTCATGAATGGATTAATGCCATTGTCACTGGAGTGGGTTAGTTTTTGCAGGAGTGACTTGTGTAAAAGCAAGCTTTCTCTCCCATGTGCACTTTCTTGCCCTCTTGCTTTCCACCTTCCCGCCACGCCAGATTCCACTGCCATGCTCTTGGACTTCCCAGACCCCAGAACCAGGAACCAAATAAACTTTTTTTCCTTATAAATGACCCTACCTGTGATATTCTGTAATAGTAACAGAAAAGAAACTAAGACAGCCCCTCTCCAGACTTGTAAGCTTCCATCCACAGGAGTCAAGGGGAGCCTCTTATACATAATATTTGCCCTTCTCTAGTTACTATTTTTCCTATTACAAGAAAAGACAAGAGGCTCCTGGCCTAAACTACTCTTAAATGTTTCTACAAGAATCTTGGCCTTGCCTCTTCTCTCTAACTTGAGACAAACAGAAGTAATGCCAACATGCCTTTATCCTGATTATGCCAGTGACCATGAGAATCCCCAGACTCCCAGGGCATTCTCACCTTCTATATTTAATTTCACTGAAGACTGTGTGCAATCCCAATTCTCTCTCTATCTCTTAGCCATCTCCAACTACTGAAAGCTTTCCACTGAGTCCTTTGGAACACATAGCACATTACTCATGGAAAAGAGAAATCTTCCTATACATTAAACCTTTTTCTGAGTGCTCCCTTTACCTCTGGCTGTAACATAAATTCAAGTCTTCCTTGAGGATACTGCTTTCCCATAGTCCTCTCTCCATACCAGGAGCCTAAATCTGGTTTGAGAATCCTCCTCCTCTGAATTACTTTTTCTAGAGTGTTCTTGCTCCTGCTTCCCTAAGACTCCTTAACTTTGAATTTCGTGTATCAGGTAACGGTGTCCATTACCTTCTTTGCTGCAATAATATGCCTATCACTGGGTTATAATCTCCCCATTCAATCCAATTGCATCCTGTATCTTGAAAGCTTTTGCTTCTGATTTTCTGTCACTCTGAAATCATATATTTGTGATTTTGGTGTCCACATGGCTGACACTTCCAAAACATTGGCTTCTCAGTTCCCTGAACTTCATGTTTATCTCACCTAAACTTTCATGCCTTGGATTGTATCCTAGACCTGTCAGAATTAATATTTATGATATCATCAGAAATCTCAATCTCAAGCATCCTTCTGGCAACCACTTTGTCCTTTTAACTCACTGTAATTAGTAAATCCAACGATTCTGCTCCTCAACCCCTTCATCTGATTCTACCACATCTTCATTTTGTTTTATTCTCTTCTCATCCTAATTTCTCTCCTTCCCAGTTTATACTTCTTAGCCAATCATTATATTCATTTCCTTGTATCCACCCTCAAATTTCTTGCCCCTTAATTCTGACAATTATTATATCTTATCCATCCACTCTCCCATTCCTTATTTATTACTCTCTTCTCAAAATCTAACACTATCCATCTCTTTTCATTTCACACTTTCAGCTGATGACTATCTTTCCAATTATATGAGAAAACTCAAAGTCAAAACTCAAAAACTCAAAACTCAAAGAGATGTTTCATAATCTCCAGCCACCATTTCTACCTATCTACTTGCAATAGTGCCCATATTTGCTGTCTAACCAGAGACCCTCACAGTGAAGAACTCTGGAAATCTTTAGAGTGTCCCTTGAGTGTTCAGTCGAGTACTGATGAGCATATGTACATGAGAACACTAACACTGCTTAGGGCCAGAGAACATAATTCTAAAAGAATTAAGGTAAAATAGCACCCAGGAAATAAAAGATTGAGAATAATTCCTGTTATCATGAGAAAAAGTGGGAACTCATAATTTAAGGAGCATGTTGTTTGCATACATAATGGAACAAAATAAGACCTGGACAAAATACTTTCCTGGTCCTATCTAACAAAAGTTGAAAGTATCACTCAAGGAGATAAAACTCTCCAAGTAATATGAGAAAGTCTCTGGGTGAAAATCAAGAATATTCGAATATAAGAAAACAAAAATACTCAGCACCCAACAAGGTAAATTTTACAATATCTGACATCCAATAAAAAGCCACAAGGCAGGCAAAGAATCAGAAAAATATAAATCATAATGAAGAGAATGATCAATCAAACTATCCAGAAATAAAATAGAATTAGTAGATAAGGATATTTAGACATTTATTACGGCAATATTTCACATATTCAAGAAGCCAGAAAAAAGACTGAACATATTAGTAAGAGACATGGAAGGTGTTTTTTAGAAGACTCAAATAGAACTTCTAAAGGTGAAAATGACAGGGTCTGAGATGAAAAATACACTGTTTGGGATTAACAGCAGATAAAAAATGGCAGGAAAAAAATTACTAAACCTGAAGAAATAACAACAGAAACTTTACAAAATGAGGCACAGAAAAAGGGTGATAAAAAGAAACTATAGCATCAGTGAACTCTGAGACAACTTCAAATGGACCAGTATACATGTAATTGAAGTCCTAGAAAGAGAGAAGAGAGAGAGAAAAATTATTTGAAGAAAAATTTCCAAATTTGTTATGCATGATAAATCATAGATCTAAGAAGCTCAGTGAACCAAAGCTCAAGTGTGCCAAACATGAAGAAAAGTTCACCAAGGCACATCATAATAAAATTGTTTGAAGTCAATGACAAGCAGAACATCTTAAAAGCAGCCAGAGAAGGCCAGGCGCAGTGGCTCACGCTTGTAATCCCAGCACTTTGGGAGGCCGAGGCAGGCGAATCACGAGGTCAGGAGATCGAGGCCATGGTGAAACCCCGTCTCTACTAAAAATACAAAAAATTAGCCGGGCGTGGTGGCGGGAGCCTGTAGTCCCAGCTACTCAGAGAGGCTGAGGCAGGAGAATGGCGTGAACCTGGGAGGCAGAGCTTGCAGTGAGCCGAGATTGAGCCACTGCACTCCAGCCTGGGTGACAGAGCGAGACTCCGTCTCAAAAAAAAAAAAAAAAAAAAAAAGGCAGCCAGAGAAAAAGGATACATTACATTCAGAGAAACAAAGGTAAGGATGTCCAACAGCAGATTTCTCATCACTAAAAAGCCAAGTTTGTACTATAAGTAAAATGATAGTAAATTGCACAAAGGTAGACTGTGATAAGTTAAAGATTTCTAATATATACCCACTAAAATAATACAACAAAAAGTTAACACAAATAAGCCAATAAAGGAGATAAAGTAGTAATATAAAAATTGTCAGTTGATCCAAAGGAAAGCAGAAAAAGAGGAAGTAGAAAACAAAGAACAAATGAGACAAATGGAACAAAACTAGCAATTATCAGCCAATAACCAACTTGACCTAAGTGATATTTATAGAGAATTCCATACAACAATAGCAGAATAACTAATGTTTCAAGTGTACATAGAACAATGCTAAGAGAGACAATATTCTAGGTCATAAAACATAATTCCCACATGTCATGGTAGAGATCCAGTGGGAGGTAATGGAATCATGTGTCTTTCTCATACTGTTCTTGTGATAGTGAGTAAATCTCAAGAGATCTAATGGTTTTATAAAGTGGAGTTCCTCTGCACATGCTCTCTTGCCTGTTGCCATGTAAGATGTGCCTTTGCTTCACCTTCTGCCATAGTTGTGAGGCTTCTGCAGCCATGTGGAACCATGAGTCAATTAAACCTCTTTTTCTTTATAAATTACCCAGTGACAAAGCATTACTCATGTGTTTGTGGTAATGCTGGTATAAATAAACCTACTGTACTGCCAATCATACAAAACTATAGCAATACAGTTATATACAGTTCATAATCCATGATAATGGTAACAAAGAACTATGTTACTAGTTTATGTATTTACTATATATTTTATCATTATAGTGTACTCCTACATAAAAAAAAAAGTTAATTTTAAAACAGCCTCAGGTCAGTCCTTCTGGAGATATTCCAGAAGAAGGCATTGATATGATATAAGATTACAACTCTATGCATGTTATTGCCCCTGAACGCCTTCCAGTGGGACAAAATATGGAGGTGGAAGACAGTGATAGAGTGATCCTGACCCTGTGTGGGCCTAGGATAATGTGTGTGTTCGTGTCTTACTTTTTAGCCAAAATATTTAAAAGTAAAGAAAAATTTTAAAAAATGAAATATCTGGTGGACTAAGGTTATAAAGAAAAAAAGTTGTACAGCTGTACTATGTGTTTGTGTTTTGAGTTAAGTGTTATTAAAGGAATCAAAAAGTTAATAAATTTAAAAAGTTTATAAAGTAATAAAGTTAAATCAGGCTAAGGTTACTTTATTATTTAAGAAAGAAAAAAGGATTAAATTGAGTGTAGCATAAGTATACAGGGTTTGTAAAGTGTATAGTAGTGTACAGTAATATCTTAGGACATCACATTTTCTCTCCACTCACCCATTGATTCACCTACAGCAATTTCCACTCCTGCAAGATCCATTCATGGTAAGTGCCCCATACAGGGGTACCTTTTAAAATCTTTTATATTTCTGTCTCGTGGATCTAATGTTGACAGTGGGGTCTTAAAGTCTCCCGTTATTATTGTGTGGAAGTCTAAGTCTGTTTGTAGGTCTCTAAGGACTTGCTTTATGAATCTGGGTGCTCCTGTATTGGGTGTATATATATTTAGGGTAGCTAGCTCTTCTTGTTGAGTTGATCCTTTTACCATTATGTAACAGCCTTCTTTGTCTCTTTTTATCTTTGTTGGTTTAAAGTCTGTTTTATCAGAGACTAGGATTGCAACCCCTGCCTATTTTCATTTTCCATTTGCTTGGTAGATCTTCCTCCATCCCTTTATTTAGAGTCTATGTTTGTCTCTGCATGTGAGATGGGTTTCCTGAATAAAGAACACTGATGGGTCTTGATTCTTTATCCAGTTTGCCAGTCTGTGTCTTTTAATTGGAGCATTTAGCCCATTTACATTTAAGGTTAATATTGTTATGTGTGAATTTGATCCTGTCATTATGATGTTAGCTGATTATTTTGCTCATTAGTTGATGCAGTTTCTTCCTAGCCTCGATGGTCTTTACAATTTGGCATGTTTTTGCAGGGGCTGGTACCGATTGTTCCTTTCCATGTTTAGTGCTTCCTTCAGGAGCTCTTTTAGGGCAGGCCTGGTGGTGACAAAATCTCTCAGCATTTGTTTGTCTGTAAAGGATTTTATTTCACCTTCACTTATGAAGCTTAGTTTGGCTGGATATGAAATTCTGGGTTGAAAATTCTTCTCTTTAAGAATGCTGAATATTGGCCCACACTCTCTTCTGGCTTGTAGAGTTTCTGCCGAGAGATCCACTGTTAGTCTGATGGGCTTCCCTTTGTGGGTAACCCGACCTTTCTCTTGGGCTGCCCTTAACATTTTTTCCTTCATTTCAACTTTGGTGAATCTGACAATTATGTGTCTTGGAGTTGCTATTCTGGAGGTGTATCTTTGTGGCATTCTCTGTATTTCCTGAATTTGAATGTTGGCCTGCTTTGCTAGATTGGGGAAGTTCTCCTGGATAATATCTTGCAGAGTGTTTTCCAACTTGGTTCCACTCTCCCCATCACTTTCAGGTACACCAATCAGATGTAGATTTGGTCTTTTCACATAGTCCCATATTTCTTGGAGGCTTTGTTCATTTCTTTTTATTCTTTTTTCTCTAAACTTCTCTTCTCACTTCATTTCATTCATTTGATCTTCAATCACTGATACCATTTCTTCAAGATGATCAAGTCATCTACTGAAGCTTGTGCATTCATCATGTAGTTCTTGTGCCATGGTTTTCAGCTCCATCAGGTCATTTAAGGCCTTCTCTATATTGGTTATTCTAGTTAGCCATTTGTCTAATCTTTCTTCAAGGTTTTTAACTTCTTTGCCATGGGTTCTAACTTCCTCCTTTAGCTTGGAGAAGTTTGATCTTCTGAAGCCTTCTTCTCTTGACTCATCAAAGTTATTCTCCATCTAGCCTTGTTCCATTGCTGGTGAGGAGCTGCGATCCTTTGGAGGAGGAGAGGCACTCTGCTTTTTAGAATTTCCAGTTTTTCTGCTCTGTTTTTTCCTCATCTTTGTGGTTTTATCTACCTTTGGTCTTTTATGATGGTGACGTACTGAGGGGGATTTGATGTGGATGTCCTTTCTGTTTGTTAGTTTTCCTTCTAACAGTCAGGACCGTCAACTGCAGCTCTGTTCGAGTTTGCTGGAGGTCCACTCCAGACCCTGTTTGCCTGGGTATCATCAGTGGAGGCTGCAGAACAGCAAATATTGCTGAACAGCAAATGTTGCTGCCTGATCATTCCTCTGTAAGTTTTGTCTCAGAGGGGTACCCAGCCATGTGAGGTGTCATTCTGCCCCTACTGGGGGGTGCCTCCCAGTTAGGCTACTCTGGGATACCCACAAGACAGAAAGTTAACAAGGATATACAGGAATTGAACTCAGCTCTGTGCCAAGTGGACCTAATAGACATCTACAGAACTCTCCACCCCAAATCAACAGAATATACACTATTCGCAGCAACACATCGCACTTATTCCAAAATTGACCACATAATTGGAAGTAAAGCTCTCCTCAGCAAATGTAAAAGAACAGAAATTATAACAAACCATCCCTCAGAACACAGTGCAATCAAACTAGAACTCAGGATTAAGAAACTCACTCAAAACCGCTTAACTACATGGAAACTGAACAACCTGCTCCTGAATGACTACTGGGTACATAACGAAATGAAGGCAAAACTAAAGATGTTCTTTGAAACCAATGAGAACAAAGACACAACATACCAGAATCTCTGGGACACATTTAAAGCAGTGTGTAGAGGGAAATTTATAGCACTAAATGCCCACAAGAGAAAGCAGGAAAGATCTAAAATTAACTCCCTAAAATCACAATTAAAAGAATTAGAGAAGCAAGAGCAAACACATTCAAAAGCTAGCAGAAGGCAAGAAATAACTAAGATCAGAGCAGAACTGAAGGAAACAGAGACACAAAAAAACCCTTCAAAAAATTAATGAATCCAGGAGCTGGTTTTTTGAAAAGATCAACAAAATTGATAGACTGATAGCAAGACTAATAAAGAAGAAAAGAGAGAAGAATCAAATAGATACAATAAAAAAAGATAAAGGGGATATCACCACTGATCCCACAGAAATACAAACTACCATCAGAGAATACTATAAACACCTCTACACAAATAAACTGGAAAATCTAGGAGAAATGGATAAATTCCTCCACACATACACACTACCAAGACTAAACCAGGAAGAAGTTGAATCTCTGAATAGACCAATAACAGGCTCTGAAATTGAGGCAATAATTAATAGCCTACCAACCAAAAAAAGTCCAGGACCAGACAGATTCACAGCCGAATTCTGCCAGAGGTACAAGGAGGAGCTGGAACCATTCCTTCTGAAACTATCCTTATCAATGGTAAAAGAGGGAACCCGCCCTAACTCATTTTATGAGGCCAGCATCAGCCTGATACCAAAGCCTGGCAGAGACACAACAAAAAAAGAGAATTTTAGACCAAAATCCTTGATGAACATCAATGCAAAAATCCTCAATAAAATACTGGCAAACCAAATCCAGCAGCACATCAAAAAGCTTATCCACTATGGTCCAGTGGGCTTCATCCCTGGGTAGCAAGGCTGGTTCAACATATGCAAATCAAAAAACATAATCCAGCATATAAACAGAACCAAACATAAAAAACACACGATTATCTCAATAGATGCAGAAAAGGCCTTTCACATAATTCAAGAGCCCTTCATGCTAAAAACCCTCAATAAATTAGGTATTGATGGGACTTATCTCAACATAATAAGAGCTATTTATGACAAACCCACAGCCAACATCATACTGAATGGGCAAAACCTGGAAGCATTCCCTTTGAAAACTGGCACAAGACAAGGATGCCCTCTCTCACCACTCCTATTCAACATAGTGCTGGAAGTTCTGGCCAGGGCAATCAGGCAGGAGAAGGAAATAAAGGGTATTCAATTAGGAAAAGAGGAAGTCAAATTGTCCCTGTTTGCAGATGACATGATTGTATATCTAGAAAACCCCATTGTCTCAGCCCAAAATCTCCTTAAGCTGATAAGCAACTTCAGCAAAGTCTAAAGATACAAAATCAATGTGCAAAAATCACAAGCATTCTTATACACCAATAACAGACAAGCAGAGAGCCAAATCATGAGTGAACTCCTATTCACAATTGCTTCAAAGAGAATAAAATACCTAGGAATCCAACTTACAAGGGATGTGAAGGACCTCTTCAAGGAGAACGACAAACCACTGCTCAATGAAATAAAAGAGGATACAAACAAATGGAAGAGCATTCCATGCTCATGGGTTGGAATAATCAATATCGTGAAAATGGCCATACTGCCCAAGGTAATTTTTAGATTCAGTGCCATCCCCATCGAGCTACCAATGACTTTCTTCACAGAATTGGAAAAAACTACTTTAAAGTTCATATGGAACCAAAAAAGAGCCTGCATTGCCAAGTCAATGCTAAGCCAAAAGAACAAAGCTGGAGGCATCACACTACCTGACTTCAAACTATACTACAAGGCTACAGTAACCAAAACAGCATGGTACTTGTACCAAAACAGAGATACGGACCAATGGAACAGAGCAGAGCCCTCAGAAATAATACCACACATCTACAACCATCTGATCTTTGATAAACCTGACAAAAACAAGAAATGTGGAAAGGATTCCCTATTTAAGAAATGGTGCTGGGAAAACTGGCTAGCCATATGTAGAAAGCTGAAACTGGATCCCTTCCTTACACCTTGTACAAAAATTAACTCAAGATGGATTAGTTACTTAAGTGTTAGACCTAAAACCATAAAAACTCTAGAAGAAAACCTAGGCAATATCGTTCAGGACATAGGCTAGGCAAGGACTTCATGTCTAAAACACCAAAAGCAATGGCAACAAAAGCCAAAATTGACAAATGGAATCTAATTAAACTAAAGAGCTTCTGCACAGCAAAAGAAACTACCATCAAAGTGAATAGGCAACCTACAGAATGGGAGAAAATTTTTGCAATCTACTCATCTGACAAAAGGCTAATATCCAGAACCTACAAAGAACTCAAACAAATTTACAAGAAAAAAACCTATCAATAAGTGGGCAAAGGATATGAACAGACAGTTCTCAAAAGAAGACATTTATGCAGCCAAAAGACACATGAAAAAATGCTCATCATCACTGGTCATCAGAGAAATGCAAATCAAAACCACAATGAGATACCATCTCACACCAGTTAGAATGGCGATCATTAAAAAGTCAGGAAACAACAGGTGCTGGAGAAGATGTGGAGAAATAGGAACACTTTTACAATGTTGATGGGACTGTAATTTAGTTCAACCATTGTGGAAGTCATTGTGGTGATTCCTCAGGGATCTAGAACTAGAAATACCATTTGACCCAGCCATCCCATTACTGGGTATATACCCAGAGGATCATTAATCATGCTGCTATAGACACATGCACATGTATGTTTATTGTGGCACTATTCACAATAGCAAAGACTTGGAACCAACCCAAATGTCCAACAATGATAGACTGGATTAAGAAAATGTGGCACATATACACCATGGAATACTATGCAGCCATAAAAAATGGTGAGTTCATGTCCTTTGTAGGGACATGGATGAAGCTGGAAACCATCATTCTCAGCAAACTACTGCAAGGACAAAAAACCAAACACCACATGTTCTCACTCATAGGTGGGAATTGAACAATGAGAACTCATGGACACAGGAAGGGGAACATCACACACTGGGGCCTGTTGTGGGGTTGGGGTAGGGGGGGAGGGATAGCATTAGGAGATATACCTAATGTAAATGATGAGTTAATGGGTGCAGCACACCAACATGGCACATGTATACATATGTAACAAACCTGCATGTTGTGCACATGTACCCTAGAACTTAAAGTATAATAAAAATATATGGCCAGGCGCGGTGGCTCACGCCTGTAATCCCAGCACTTTAGGGGGCCAAGGTGGGCAGATCATGAGGTCAGGAGATCGAGACCATGGTGAAATACCATCTCTACTAAAAAAGTACAAAAACTTAGCCGGGTGTGGTGGTGGGCGCCTGTAGTCCTAGCTACTCGGCAGGCTGAGGCAGGAGAATGGCATGAACCTGCGAGGCGGAGCTTTCAGTGAGCTGAGATCGTGCCACTGCACTCCAGCCTGGGTGACAGAGTGAGACTCCATCTCAAAAAAAAAAAGAAAAAACAATATATATATATAAAATAAAAAAATAAAATCTTTTATATTATATTTTTACTATAACTCTTCTATACAGTAACATGCTGTATTGGTTTGTAGACTAGAAGCAATAGGCTATACCATATAACCTAGGTATATTGTAGGTCGTATCATGTAGATTTGGGTAAGTAACACTCTATGATGTAAGGAATCAATTTCATTTCTTTTGCATTCCACATCTACTTTTTATTCATATATTTTTTTTTACTTTCTATTGAGCTTTGTACCTTTTATTGACTGTATCTCACAGTCAATAGATTCAATTTTTGGTTTGGTTTTTGTCTACTGATACAATAATATACACTTAAGATGTCTCCTATGTCTTTTCGTGGCTTATAGCTTTTCATTTATTTTTAGCTCTCAATATTTATTTATACATTCCAGGATAACACCATCAATTTCAGAATAGTTTGACTTCTATAGGATGTCCAAATTAATTTTTTCAATATTTTTTATGCTACCTTGAGGTTTTCCTTGTGGTTTGTACAATTCAGGACATTTTCGAAGGCTTTTACTTTTAGTGACCTGGGTTTTTAAATGGTCCCACACACCAAAGGGAAGAATAGGGTATCCAGAGAGCCAGGCTTAGCCAGCCTTTGGACTTCTAATGTCAGTTTCAAAGAGGTTGTCACTTTTTCCTAATGAGGATTTAAATTTAAACCTCTTTTGCTTGTCATCTGAAAAATGATGCAGTCTTGCATGCATTATAATTTTTTTGCATACTTTTTGTGATATTTTATAACATTTACTATAGTTTTCTTTATATTCAAGGCTATGTTGAAGACATCAGTCATATCAGATTATTTCTAGCAAGTGACTTACAGCTTCATGGGATTTTGCATCTTCTTAGTGCGAGACTTAAAATCTTTTCATTTAAAAAATGTTTTCTATTGTGATACCAGTATGACAGTTCCATGTATTGGAAAGGACATCGATCTTAGAGTCACATTCATCTAGGTTCAATTCCAGGTTGGGTTCATACTGGCTAAGTGACCTTGGATGAATTACTTAAATTTTATGATTCTTATTTTCCTTATCTGGGAAATAGGTTGCTAATACTTAATTCTGTATAATTGTAAGCAATATAAACAAATGCTTAAAATTTTGAAGGATTCAACAAACAGTAGCTTCATTTTACTAAAGAATTTATACATTTAAAATGATTAACCTTAGATTGCTGGAGTTTAGTGGGTAATGACTGGATGTATTGGTAAAGTCTTTGCTGTTTTTAGTGTGCTTATTTTTAAATATAGTTATGCAAATCATCAAGAAACATAATGTAATTCTAAAAAAGGTGAAACTAAATTAATTGAATCATTAAGTATAAACACAATTAAAAATAAAAGCAACTATAAATCAAATACATCAATTGACACATTTAGTAGCTCACAGCAATCATTAAATTGTTGAATTCTGGTATTAGAAAGAAATAAGGAAGAAAATTAACACGCATACAATAAAAATGGAAATATAATTCTAAAGACACAAAAAGAATCCTGCTAAAATATTAAAATAATGTTAAGGCAACACTAACAACTTCTAAATAAGCACAGGAAAAGTAATTTAAATATTCTTGAGATGAAAGTTAAAAAGTAGAGGGTAGCAGCCTAATAAATTATTAAAAGCATGAATCTGAGTTTATTTGTTTCTTGAACAGCACATCCTGGATTAAATTATATTTAATCAATTGTATTGATTTCTTTTCTTTTTTGTTGTTTTTTCTGAGACAGTGTCTTATACTGTCACTCAGGCTGGCATGCAGTGGTGCCTCAGCCTCCTGAGTAGCTGGGGCTACAGGCATGCTCCACCACACCTGGCTAACTATTTTGTTTTATTTTTAGTAGAGAAGAGATCTCATTATGTCTCCCAGATGAGTCTCGAACTCTTGGTCTCAGGTGATCCTCTTACCTTGGCCTCCTACAGTGCTGTGATTACAAGTATTAGCCACGGTGCCAGGCCTATGTCTCAGTTTCTTTATACATAAAATGGAAATAATAATATCTATTGCTCAGATATATTATAAAAAATAAAATATATCTAACTATATTAGCATAGTATCTGACATTATAGTCATGCAAATCGTTTAATGGTAGTATTATTGTTATTTCTAGTATCTGAGACTAAACTAATGTAGCCTATGTTACATTAACATAACAATGGTAATTACTGTTCTTGCTGCCATATGCTTCTAAAACAGCTGAAAATATTAGAATTGAAGGGTGTGATAATTTCAGAAAATTGGACTTCTCAACAAGTTTCGTGCAAGGCAAAACCCTCATCTGAAACATGTAGGCAGAATGACTTTAGGCTAATTTGATTGTCTAGCATTTATTCCCAAGACTAAATGAAGGCAGACAAATCATCACAAAGGTAACATATCTAACAGCCATAGACCATGCCCCAATCATATGCAGTAACCAGTAAGCAATCATTCCCTTCATTAGATGGTAAGTAGAAGACAATGGGCATTTTGGGTGGTAATGAGAGACAATCTTGAAAAAATATAGGAGCCCAGCTGGGCACTGTGGCTCACATCTATAATCTCAGCACTTTGGGAGGCCAAGGCAAGAGGATCACTTGAGATCAGGAGTCTGAGACCAGCCTGGCCAATATGGCAAAATCCTGTGTCTACTAAAAAATACAAAAAATAGCTGGGAGTGGTGGCTCATGTCTTTTTAATCCCAGCTCTTTCGGAGGCTGAGGCATGAGAATCACTTGAGCCTGGAAGGTGGAGGCTGCAGTAAGGTGAGATAGCCCCACTGCACTCCAGCCTTGGTGACAGAGTGAGACCCTGTTAAAAAAAAAGAAAATATATATATATATGTATTTATCTATGTTTATATTTATATATATAGGAGCCAGTTGATAGAAGGCCCTGGTCTTGATAAATGTTTGTAGAAAGATTTCATTTCCTAACCAGATGTATGTTGCATCTGGAAGTAGTTATGTCTCTCCAAGAGAGGTTCATGTTCAACATGCCATCGTGTAACATTAGGAAAGAAATTTTTTTCAGTATGAATTTAGTGATACAAATTGATTACAATATTTTTTCAGTCAGTACAGAATAGCTCATCATTTTAGATATCCTTATGATACCCTAATAAATTGTCCTTTCTTTCGTTTTACATTTATTTGAATCACCACGGGCAGAAAATTTAAAACCCTAATAGCAATATCGACAAACCTTTTAGTGTTTATCCATCTGAGAAATTTCAAACAGTACTGTCATTTCAGGCCACACTAGTCCTATATCAGAATGTTTAATTCTTAGAAAAATGGATCTGCAAATGGAAAACTACGGCTATAACAACAAATTTAGGGCTTTGGGCTCAATCAGTGATATTTAAATAACAAGAATATTCAAGAATTAAATCTTTCTGACATCACCTCTGCAACAGCAGAAATAAAAAGTTTTTCACCTTAAATCTATAGAACTCATTATTGTGAGAATACACAATTATATTTGAAAAGTTTTCAGATGCTTATCAATTTTTCGAAATTTAGAACACTTCAATATTTGTATAACCATAATTTTAATTTCCAGGCAGATGCTTAGTGAGTGATTATTTTTAAAGGATGATGACCTCAACAGCCAAGGAATAGGTTCATGGGATAGAAGGGTTGGCAAACAGCACATCTGTTAGTTATATATTCTGGAGACGTTACACTTGTCCTTAGTTTTCATCTGTCAGACTCAAATTGATTGCAAGTAGGATTCTAGCAGAAGGCAGGTGCTTTTTTTGTATTCTTATGTAATATTTTATGTCTTTAGGGAATAAAATAATATAATATGGCATCTCACTGAAATGCATGTGGTATATGTTCCTGAGAGCCTTTTGTACCTGTTGCCTGTTGCATATGATACCTTAGAGATTTTCAGGGAACACACTTGAATACTCCCTTTTATTTTTATTTTTTATAAAAGCTTTGGTAGCCCATTTGCTTTTGACCAACTTTTAAGCTAGTCTAAATTATTTTCTTACCTATGTAACAGATTTTGAAGACTACATTTTAAGCAGATCTTTAGTTTAAATGAATCACTGCTCTGTTCACATTACATGGAACTGCCATTATTTCATAAACTCTTTGAGGGCAGAGGTCTAGGCCTAGCATTTAGTACTGTTTATGGCAAATAGACATTTACTTAATGATCAAATAGCTTTATTGACCAAATCAATGGAGTTTGCAAATTCAATGCTAATTGTTATTACATAGTTTATATTGAGAACACATTAAAATATACAATATATAACCTAGATAAATGCCTGGAAGTAAAATTGTAAAACATTTTCAATAGAAACTTTAGCTGTTTTCTATTGAAACTTATAGAGGAATTTTTAAAAATCTCTATAAATTCATTAGCAATTCCTTTTCATGTTTGTGATTTGAATTGTGGCTTCGGTAAAGGCTACAAAGAGTTCTGTTACCATATTTCTTCTATATTTTATAAGAAAATAGAAAATAACTTGTTATTCCTTTTATTGCAAGTGTGCTACAATCAACCTATCATGTACAATTGTCCTTAACTGGTAGTTCCTTAATTGCTGAAATTCTTCATTTTCTAATGAGTAGCACTCTTTCTAGAATATTATCTTTTACCCATCCACAATTATAAATGATCATACATTTTATAGAATTATACTTTGTTTACATTCTGGCCTAGGAAAACTGAAATCTGTTTTTCACTGCCATTAGCAAACATGGAGATATTCTTAAAAGAAATTAGACAAGTGCATTCTTGTCTATACTACTTTTAATTACTTTATATTAATTTTCCTTTATTCTTTTAAAATTAATCTTACTGCATTGATCATATATTCCACGTAGTCTGTATTTATAGTAAAATATCAAAAGTAATCTCAAATTCATTATAGTTAGCTCATCAATTAAGTTTGTTAACATTTTCTAGGTTTACATTTTTAAAATCTTGGCTAACAACCCAGAATGCTGAACTTTTTATGTGCTGTTTACCCGACAACAAATAAGTATGTGGGAGAGTGCTTAAATCTGATTTTCTTGTGTCTCTGTGAGCTTTAAAATTTCCATGGTTCTCTGATTTATGTCATTTCCCTGCAATATGCTAAATAGAAAATTTTAATGTAACCAAATAAAATATTTAGTTATGGGGAAAGCCTTTTAGCCATTGAAGGACTATAATGCTGTGTGCTAATAAAAAAGCAAGAGACAAACACCAGCCTTTTATTGTCTGAAAATCTACTCATTAATCACTGTAGCAAAAAAAGATGGAAACTCCAAATTATCATAATGAAATACTGAACCATCACTCCCCTTGCTGTACCTAACAAATGCTACCAAAATACTGTCTATTATCATACAAAAGAGTAAAGGAGTAATGGTTTTATATTTTTCTCTGCTTTCCTCTTTTTGCCTTCTCTCATTTTAGTCCCCTCAAGGTATCCATGTGCCAGAGCAGAGAACTTTAGTACAAAATAAGCAATAGACAAAATAAAACCTAGTAAAATGTGATTTTCATATTCAAATCTGGGTTATAAGACTGGATAAGAGATTTTCAAGCTAGCATACTTCTATGGGACTGAATATTTCTGTTTTCCCAAGGGTTCATGTGTTAATACTCTCATCCCCAATATAATGGTATGGGCCTTTAGGAGGTGATTAGGTCTTGGATGGAACCCTCATAAATGGGATTAGTGCCCTTATAAAAAGAAACGGAGAGAGCTTGTTTTGTCTCTCTCTGCTGTCTGCCATGTGAGAAGACAACCATCCGCAAACCAAGAAACAAGTCCTCACCAGACACCTCCAGATCTTCTGGCACCTTGGTCTTGGAATTCCTAGCCTCCAGAACTGTAAGAAATGAATGTTTGCTGTATAAGAAGCAGTATATTTTTTATAGCAGCAAAAATTGACTAAGACAGGTACCATCTAAAGAAATCTCCCTCCCAATTTTTATCTCTATTGGAGATTAAATAGACCAGTGTCCATGATTAAGGCATCAGACTGAAAGAGAATTTGAATGCAAGAGCAATAGACTGACATTTGTTTTTATTTGGTTCTGTTCCTAATAAACAGAGTTACTGACCTTCATTTTTGGTTTCTTCAAGAATGATGTTATCAAGTGCCAGATGGAACAAGGAAAGACATTGCCCACAACAGAGTTTTTTAAAAGGCAGAAAAGCAAAGTGATCACGTGCGTGTCCCAGTTTTGCTCCATCCAAGATGCCAGAATACTGTTAGATAAGTGTGGGTGATGTGAAGGTTGAGGGCTTGGGTTCCTACTCAATTTTAAGGACTCAAAGGATATGATCTCAAAGCCACCCCTGTATCAGCTTCAGGTGTGAGATTACCACCTTAATGGTACATTGTTGACAACAGCGGGAGACTTTGAGGCTTAGCAGTGCCCTGCCTCTTTTCATTCCTCAGGTCTTAGACAAACAGTTGTAGATATTTTGGCAAATAATATTCCAAGTAAGTCTGCAATGGTGATATGAAATTGCTGTGTGCCTGCAACAGACAATGTGAGCTGGGAGACATAAGTCACAGCCAGATTCCAGGGCCCTATAGCACCAGCAACAGCTGGTGTCTAGGAAAGCCACCTGGCTTTCATTGTCAAAGAACATAACCAGGTCAGAATTACATCAGCTACAGATTCAATCACAAGGAGCAACTGAGTTGGACCAGGGATTGCAGGAGGAGATGGGAAGACAGAGGTCCCTGATTCTCCTGTTGCAAAGAGGATGAATAAACTTCCTCTACTTCCTACTTCCATTTTCCATTTAGAGGATACAAGCAGGGCAGAGTGAGGCTATGTAAGAAAGACACTAAGCAGCGGAATGTTTATTTTCTATATCACACTGAACAATGTCTTTTAGAAGTTTTTCAGTTACAAGATTGAGCCATATTTACAACAGAGGATTAAAAGTTTTATTTTGTTTTTTCCTTTTCTGGTAAATCATGGCAAAAACTTCTGAAGATGACCAAATTAGCTACATATACTTAAAATATTGTTTTGTTTGCATCTCTGAATTGTTGTTTGAAGTTTATACCAGTGCTTTGCATTAAAGGATTAAACTGCATGTTTTTATTGAAAAACAAAATCTTGTAGTTTAGTCATTTTTGTCACAAATATTATCTGCATATAAAGTGTCAGATGCTCCTTTTCAGAAAAAAATTTTTCTTGATGGAGCTAGGCTCTAGAGTTTTAACCAGTTCTCATTCTTAGCAAGCATTAAATATAGGTTTTAAATCTACAAGGTCATAGAAGCCATACTGCTTGTCTATTTACATGCACAACTTCTCTCACTGCTGATTTTTTAGATGCACTTGCTCACTTACACTCATTGAGATCTCAGAGCTTGAGAGTAGATCCTTCTCTAGATGGGTATTGCAACTAGGTTTCCAACTATATTGCAACTAGCTTCACAACTATATTGCTTTACTTTTTTAAAATATAATTTAAGTTTTAGGGTACATGTGCCCAACGGGTGCAGGTTTGTTACATATGTATACATGTGTCATGTTGGTGTGCTGCACCAATTAACTCGTCGTTTAACATTAGGTATATCTCCTAATGCTATCCCTCCCCCCTTCCCCCACCCCACAACAGGCCCCAGAGTGTGATGTTCCCCTTTCTGTGTCCATGTGTTCTCATTGTTCAATTCCCACATATGAGTGAGAACATGCGGTGTTTGGTTTTTTGTCCTTGCGATAGTTTGCTGAGAATGATGGTTTCCATCTTCATCCATGTCCCTACAGAGGACATGAACTTATCATTTTTTATGGCTGCATAGTATTCCATTGTGTATATGTGCCACATTTTAATCCAATCTATCATTGTTGGATATTTGGGTTGGTTCCAAGTCTGCTATTGTGAATAGTGCCTCGATAAACATATGTGTGCATGTGTCTTTATAGCAGCATGTTTTATAATCCTTTGGGTATATACCCAGTAATGGGATGGCTGGGTCGAATGGTATTTCTAGTTCTAGATCCCTGAAGAATCACCACATGGACTTCCACAATGGTTGAACTAGTTTACAGTCCCACCAGCAGTGTAAAAGTGTTCCTATTTCTCCACATCCTCTCCAGCACCTGTTGTTTCCTGACTTTTTAATGATCGCCATTTTAACTGGTGTGAGATGGTATCTCATTGTGGTTTTGATTTGCATTTCTCTGATGGCCAGTGATGATGAGCATTTTTTCATGTGTCTTTTTGCTGAATAAATGTCTTCTTTTGAGAAGTGTCTGTTCACATCTTTTGCCCACTTGTTGATGGGTTTGTTTTTTTCTTGTAAATTTGTTTGAGTTCATTGTAGATTCTGGATATTGGCACTTTGTCAGATGAGTAGATTGCAAAAATTTGTTTACCTACTCAAGCCTAGGCAATGGTGGGCACCCCTCCCCCAGCCCCACTGCCTCCTTGCAGTTTGATCTCAGACTGCTGTGCTAGCAATGAGAGAGGCTCTGTGGGTGTAGGACCCTCCAAGCTAGGCACAGGATATAATCTCCTGGTGTGCCGTTTGCTAAGACCATTGGAAAAGTGCAGTATTAGGTTGAGAGTGACCCGATTTTCCAGGTGCCATCTGTCACCCCTTTCTTTGACTAGGAAAGGAAATTCCCTGACCCCTTGAGCTTCCTGGGTGAGGCAATGTCTCACCCTGCTTCAGCTCACGCTCGGTGCACTGCACCCACTGTCCTGCACACACTATCTGACACTCCCCAGTGAGATTAAACCGGTACCTCAGTTGGAAATGCAGAAATCACTCTTCTTCTGCATCGCTCACGCTGGGAGCTATAGACCGGAGCTGTTACTATTTGGCCATCTTGACTCCACCTCGCCAGTGTTGTTATATTGCTTTTCTAAACACTACTCAGGGACCTATCTTCTCGTGTATAACACACACACACACACGCACAGTCTATTCCTAAATTTGTGTAAATTATTATAAAACATAGTTATGTTTTAGAGATAAACCCTTTAAACATTAGAGGAAAAATATCATGTAATTTGAAAAAATAATATAAAGATTAATTTAGAAAAAATGGACTTACACTAAAACATTATGAAAGCAATTTTATTAATTGAAAAGTGTGCTTTTCTATAGAATAGACTTTTTTGCAATTTTTATAAAGGAAAAATATAAGGTTTAGCTCTTAAATCCATTTGAAACGCAGTTTTGATGGCTTTCTTGTTTTCTGCTGTGACACATAGCATGCTCACCATGGGCATTTCGTAACTCAGATTTGGCATCACACAACTTTTTAAGGATTATGATTCTTATTAGGAAAAATGTTGCCTAGATGGACTTTTCAGTGGTCTGAGCTACAAGATATGCATATTTTTAGAGAAAATATGTTATGAGTTCTTAGTAATACTTCTAGTTCAAATTAAGGGCCAGAAAGATGTTATTAAACTCATCCATCTTACAATTATATTCTCCCTTTTCTAGTTCTCAATGACACTGACAAAATTATTTATTCAGTTTGTCCCACAGCACATGCGCACACACACACACACAGACACACACAGAGTAGACTTAAAATAAAACTAACATCACCACCAGAAAAAACAAACTACAGAGAACAGTTTAATATTTTTTGAAGTTCTTTTTCTTGTTAGGGCATAGCTACAGTCAAATCCCTGTGTTTTAAAGTCATTGTGCAAGTATGCCACTAACTTGATAGGCAATTTGGTTCATTTGTTTCACTTTGCTTTCAGTATTTATGAATAGCTTTTTAAAAATATAATTTTTATGTGTTTAAGGTTCCAAGTCAAATTGACATACATAGTATATGCAGAGAATTCCAGCTTCCCTTTGTTTTCTTTCCTGTTTCTCCATATGTACCACACACCTCCCCCGACAACTGTAGGTAACTCTTTATTTTAATGGATTTTGTCCCAGCTATTTCTGAAAAATATATATTTTGGGATAATTTCAATTTACAAAATATTTAGGAACTGCCCACCACTTACCCAGAGAGCTCCATTCATGGTGTGTCAGTTACCTATGACTATCGTAATGCTCTCAATCTCGGATCATGCAGTGCATACTGTTATGCCTTGCTCATTTCCCAGGTCCTCAGCTTTACTTGAAGCTAATGATCTTGGCATTTTTCAATCTACCATCCAGTCCTTTTGTAGAATATCACTCAATTTATATTTGTCTGATGTTTCCCCATGCATAGCCTTACGTTACCAATTTTCGGCAACAATAGCATAAAATTTGATGCTGTATTCTCAAGTGGCAAAGAATGTGGACTTAATTAAAAGAGATGGTCAAGTTTCTCCAACATAAAATACCTTAGTTTATTTGTTATTTGTCTTCATTGTTACTAATAATTTGTGGAAAGATAGCTTGTGATTATGTAAATATTCATTATATTATTATTGCTGTGGTGGTTGCCATATAGAGGTTATATAATTCCATCATTCTCTCTGAATATATCTTTGACATTCTCTGTAAAGATGGGCTGTCCCTACCCATTTCATTCTTATTTGCTATTTGTTTCATCTGTATGAACCCATGAAATTATACTGTATTCATTGAGTTATAATACATGTCTGTTCATTTACCAATTTTAAGCATGCCTTTAGATGAAGTTTGGTAAGTTTGTTATGTATTTCGATGATCTACTTCTTCCAGACTTGGCTGGGAGCCCCTTCGTGCTGGCTTCTATATTGTTTTGATATGTACCACTGCCCTTTGAGCCCTTCCTTAATTTCTGGTACAACAAGATGTTCTAGAGTCATCTAACACTTTTTCCATCTCAACTTAGATCAGTCATTTCTTCCAGAAGCCCTTGTTCTTTTTAATAGATGGTGAAATTTGGATTCCAAGACATTGGTATTTAGAAATCAGTTTGTCCTCATTGATACCAGTGTGTTCAGCATTGATGTATCAGTAGAGAGAGCTAGAAAATCTGTGCGTGTATATATATATAATATATATACATATATAATACATATAATATATATAATAATATATATGTATTATATATATGCATGTGTGTGGATACATACACACATGTTATGTATGAAATATATATATATGTACATTTGCATCTGTATTTATTTCTATAAGTATTTTTATACACTTATAACCAGAGGTCACAACAATGTCTACAATTTCTAGCCATTTCACTAGGTTCATTCTAGCCTTTCCTTTTCCATATTCTCTGTCATTGAGAGATCTGGTTTTCATTATTCTTAATATATTTACACATTTGCTCTGCTACTTGTAGGTAGTTGATCTCCCACTTCACCTGCGTACCATTAGTGTCTCTTCAATCTAACCATACCAATTGACACTCTGCTATCTTGGCCATAATTATTACATCCACTATATTAATTCCCTTTGAATGGTCCTGGCACACATTTATTGTCCCATTTATCCTGTCTGGTGTCTGTTGGTAGAATTATTTTGGAATGAAGGAAAAAATGATACTGAAGAGAAAAAAATATTGTAAAGGCCAAGAAGAAAGGCAGAGAAAGAAAGTAATATCCACATCTCTGCCTGGCCGCCCCGTCTGGGATGTGGGGAGCGCCTCTGCCCGACCGCCCCGTCTGGGAGGTCTACCACGGAGGCCAGAAGCAATGTGGGGGCTGAACGTGGTGGCTCACACCTGTGGTCCCGGCACTCTGGGGGGCCGAGGCGGGTTGATCACTTCAGGCTAGCAGTTCGAGACCAGTCTGGCCAACATGGCGAAACATGAAAAATACAACAGACAAACCAACCAACCAACTCAGTGACAACAAAACAGGTCTACCCTGGAGTCATACTCTAATTTTTTCTATTTTCCTCCCTTTCTGATCCTTTATCCCACTTTCTTTTTCTTCCTCTTCCTTCTCCTTCTTCTTTGTCAAAAAGAGGATTGAGTTATTATCACTGATCCATATAAAGTCCCTCTCTCATTTATTTTAATTCCCACCCCCCATTTCTATTCCCCGACTTCCCATGTGCAACCTTCCTAATATGTTTGATATGCATCTTTTTGTTTGTATGTATTTTTAGAAAATGTTTATTGTTTTGTGTGCAAAAAAAAATTAATAAAAAAATATAAAATATAGGCAATTAAGTAGAGGTTACCACCTTTTTAAAGGCAAAGAAGAGCAATTATTTAGACTCTTATTGATGCCAGAGGTCATTTTAATAGAAAGGTCAATGGCATAAACCTTAAAAAAAAGAGTGTGATGCCTCAGAAAAAGGGAATCTAGCTTTGTAGAGTATTCATAAACTTGTTTCTTGACTCTGTAAGGATCTCATGGGACATGTATTATGGTTCTTTAGAAAAACATAAACAATAGGATAAGATTTATTATAAGGAATTGGTGTACATGATTATGGAGGCTTAGAAGTTCCACAATCTACCATCTACAAACTGGAGACTCAGGAAAGCCAATGGCATTCTAAGGCCTGGTTGCTGGAGAGCTGAAGTGTAGATTTTAGTCCTGGCCTGAAGGCCTGAGAACTAGAGTTGCAGAGTATGCAAGATCAACCTCCAAGCTCAGACAGGCAGAGGGTGAATTCAACCTTCCTCTGCCTTTTTTTGTTTTATTCAGGTCCTCAAGGGACTAGATGATGTCTGCCACACTGCGAAGGGCCATCTACTTTACTCGGTCCACCAGTTCAAGTGTTAATTTCTTCTAGAAACACTCTCATAGTCATACCCATAAATAATGCTTAAGCAGATATCTGGGCATCCTGCACGCAGTCAAGTTGACCCATCCCATACAATTAATCCTCACAGGGTACCTGTTCAAAATTGCATCACAGGTGATCATAAAAATAACATTCATTATTTTAAACAGTAAATATAGTATAAATTGGTGGGTCATAGTTATGAGGATGGAAAATTTATATTCTGCATATACTAGCTGCTGAATAAATACGAACTCAATTGATACAATCATAACATTTGCATCTTAGGCTAACATTTTGTGTGTTTAATCTCGTATGGTATTTACATAAATACTTCATTTTAAGTAAGTAAAAAAGTAATCAATAGAAATCTCTCGATTATCTTTATTACTTCATGTTTTGAAGAAAAGCAAATATGTCATCACTTTAGAAAGCAAGCAAGTATCAAAGAGTTTATGATAATATCTTCTGTTTTTCACTTTAGTTATAAAGGGTTCAAACTTTCTCTAGCAAAATAAAATAGAAGTCAAAATGTATACACCAATGATAAATGAATATTTCTGGTTGAAATTAGGTATTATTGACTAAAGATCTCATCTTTAATAAGAACATTGAAATTATAAGTAACCGACTTGATTTTGCAAATTTAAAGAATTTTTTCCCTTGAAGGTATTATTGATTACATAACAATTTGTGCCAGGTACTGTTACACACTATTAAAATATATTTAATTCTTTATTTTTGACAATAGCCTTATGAGGTAAGTACTATCATTTTGTCCATTTAAAGGTAAAGAAACTGAAACCCAGAAAAGCAGAGTAACTTGCTCAGGGTCATACTGCTAAGTGGGTGAACCAGGAAATGACCTGGCAGTGTTGGTTGCAATACTCTCCTCAACACACGCTACTATAATGCTTTATAAGCTATAAATTAATAAATTATTGTTTGCCAAATATTACTGTAGTTTCTTGTGTCCTTCAAAACAATATCATATTTTATCTGAAAAATACTTTCATGCAGTGACTTCAAAAATAAATTTTTAAAGATAAAATGTAACATTTCAGCTTACTAAATGAATTCTTCTAGCTGAAGATCAGATATTATTTTAAGGTTTTATTTATTTTTAAACTTTTCATTTTAATTTTTGTAGGTACATAGTAGGTGTATATATTTATGGGTTACATGTGATGTTTCAATACAGTCATGCGATTCATAATTTTGCTTCATAATCCTCATAGAGGTTCTAAGTGGCAAGAAATTTGGATTCACTTTTGAGGTAGTACCTAATCTTTGTAGGTAACCCTTCTATTTTTTGGTAAGTTATAAAGTAAATTGGCTGTAACTCAAAAGGGAGAGAATGACTATGGATAAGTAAAAAGAAAGTAGATGAAGTGACTACTGTGGCCTGGCTCAGATTCATCCCCTCTGTTACTATAGTAAGCATTAATATTCTCCATATTAAAGATTTGGATGGTTAAACACTGTGATAAAATTGTATTCTTTATAAAATGCATTAATCTTAATGATCAAATCTGCCTATAGTGACAAACCTTTTGGATAGCTGCCTATCTTTATTTTGCCTAATAACAAACAAGTGCGGTTACTATCATCTATCCTAGATGTTATGGTATGTAAGAATACATCTTTGGAAGCAGAAAATAAAAAGTATGTGGCATAATGTGTCATATATTTGTATTCTGAATGAAGATATGCTTTGAGACAGTCAAGGTATTAGAATAAATAACACCAAAGCATCTTTTAGATATTCAAACTGGGTTTGGTTCATTGCCTGCTCAAGGGCAAGGAAGAAAGGATGAAAGACATTTATAAATATATGCCCTAAAGGTAGAATGTCAGTTAATCGGGCCCTCCTATTTAACTTTGTAATTTTTAATGTTTAAAAATCCATTTTTACTGGAATTTTTCAATATTGAAAATATGGCCACGTTTTAAAACAATATAAACATTTCTGTGAAAAAGGAACAAAAGAAAACCTGCAGCAGGAATCAAAAAGTACCTGGACCTGGGGCATAAATGGCCATTGATTATCAAGATTCTATTCCTATGTGTTAACAGGGATAAAAGCTCCTCTGATATGGTGGGAGACACCTCACCATAAAGACACACTCAGCTCCTGAAACCAGGACCTGAGGAGCTTCCATACTCAGGCTGGGAGGATAAAATAAACTGAACCACTACAGAGTGTCGTGGCCCCCACTGATCTACTTCTAGGGCCAGCATGAGGAAACAGAAACACGGTGGCATATAACAGTATCTGGGCAAGGCCACATCAAGGTTCTTGAGGGAACCTGCCTTATTTTATAGATGAATACCCTCAAGGTACCAATATTAGACCTAGATCTGAGCTAGGGACCATGTTAGGCTAGATGAAGAATTGTCAAACCACGAAACTGGAAAGCTCATACATAGGGAGATAGAAAAAATCCCATCTGTGTCTGCATTCATAGAAACATTTAAAATAGAAGCACACTACTGGAGATAACTGTTCAAACTAAAGTTCCAGAGGGAGTGGAGGAATGTTAGTTTTGTGGAGGATAGGCAATAAATAAATAAATAAATAAATAAATAAAGACAAAGTTTAGGCAGTAAAACCATAGAATAGTTGCTTTACTGGACTTAGTTGAAGAAATAGTTAATAGGAAGGTTGTATTGAGACATCGACACAAAAATCTGTACAGAAAATGTAGAAAATAAGAGAATGCTAAAAGAATGAAGCTAGGACTAGAATATCAATATCTAATGAAGCAGAATTTAAAATGGAAAACATTTATGCTGAAAAAGGTACTATATAATGAAAAAAGTAAAAAGTAGAAAAATACTCCTAAGAAGATGACTGATCAGAGGCACCCAGCACTCACCGCCTCAACAAAGAATGCTAAAACAACAAATAGATAACCAAATGTGAAACAGAACATCCCTTCAACAGTTCAACAGAGTCATTGAGGTGGGGTGGCTGCTAGCCGCTCTGAGCTCATCCCAGGCCCCTAGGTCTCAGGGTCACTCCCATTCTGACTGCAATCACCAAAACACAAGGAGGACCCAACGCCCAGTGCTCAGCCCAGGACACATTCGAGTTCACGTCCAGCCAAACAACAGCCCACGACCCCATTCCCCAGACTTTGTCTGACCCTTCCAGCCCTGAGGTCCAAGTGCCTTGCATCCCAGTCCCCCAAGCCTCGCCCAGTCCCTCTTTCCCTCCACTCACCCCTCCTGCTGTCCATCTGCAGCCCCCGTCCCTGCAGAGTCAAGGCACAGGGAAGCACTCTGAGGCAAGGCCATAGGATTGTTTGGGGCTTCAGGCCCCTGGAGTGCATAGAGGGGCTCCCAGAGCCAGAGAAGGGGTTTCCTGCAGGGACAGCAGCTGCTGACCCTATCCCTGTGGCCTCGTCCAGCATCTGGCTTCAGTGGTCCTATTTCGTTTCCTTTGGGTTTCTTAGTAAAGTTCCTTTTCACACACATACACACAAGCACCCCCCACCGCCAAAAGAAAAGAAGAGAAGAGAAGAGAAGAGAAAGAAAAAAAGAGAAGAGAAGAGAAGAGAAGAGAAGAGAAGAGAAGAGAAAAAAAAGAAAAGAAAGAAAAGAAAAGAGAAAAGAACACTGGAACTGAGCAAGAAAGTGACATAGACGCTCTGAGGCATGGAAACTTGAGATGGCAGCATGGAGAGAGAAGTAAGGCAGCCAGCAGGGATCAACTCAGAGAAAAGAGGGGTCCTCATTGTGGGGCAGGGGTAAGCAAAAGATCCCCAGCTGTTCACATTGCCAGACCCAGTAGTGCAGTCGTGTCTCTGCCGCTCAAGCCCATGTAGTGCCCTATGCCCCAGGAAATAGACAGTCCAGCACATCAGGGAGGCTTCTCCCAGGACACAGAGAGATAAAATGATACCCAGATTACTGCTATTGACCCCATCCTTTGCAGAGGTGGAACCACTGTATGCCAGTGTGTACCAGCCAGGGACTCAAGGATCAGTTCTCAGTGGGGCCTGCTGCCATCGTGATTGGTGTGCATGTGCCACCCTGGGGCCTGAAAGACAGTACACCTGGGACCCACTATTCACTTCAGTGATGGGGCTTTTGTGCAACTGCATGTACTCCCTAAGGGCCGAAAGACTGGCCTGCTCAGAATCCTCATGCAAGGAAGACGATCCCACAGCCTCCATAAACAATTGCAGTCGAAGCCACTGGGGAACTTGCAGGCACCACTGATGTTGACAACAGCCACAAAAAAAAAAAAAAAAAGCCCTCATATTGAGAATGCACGACTGTGCCTACCTTGAACCAAAGCCAAAGCACCCTACTCAACTGACACTCTAGATATATCTACAGGAAAATGTCTTTCCCTATACAAGCTACTTTATAAAATTAAAAGAAGTGACTTTTAATTTGCAGATATAATTCAGGGACACAGAAACATGATAAAGCAAGGAAATGTGACACATCCAAAGGAACACAAAAATTCTCCAGTAACAGAACCCCCAAAGAAGGAAATAAATAAAATGACTGAAATTGAATTAAAAGTTAAAATTAAAATTAAGGAAACTCAGTGAGATACAAGAGAACACATATAAACAATACAAAGAAATCAGGAAAAGAGTTCAGCCTCTGAATTAGAAATTCAGTATAGTCCTCATTAGACTGAACTAGACATTTATTTTCTTTTAAGTTCTGAGATACATGTGCAGCATGTACAGGTTTGTTACACGGGTAAATGTGTGCCATGGTGGTTTGCTGCACCTATCAACCCATCACTTAGGTATTAAGCCTCATCTGCATTAGCTATTGATTCTGATGCTCTCCCTCCTCCTGCAATCCCCCCACTCTGGCAGGGCCCAGTATGTGTTGTTCCCCTCCCTGTGTATATGTGTTCTCACTGTTCAGCTTCCACTTATCAGTGAGAACATGTGGTGTTTGGTTTTCTGTTCCTGCGTTAGTTTGATGAGGATAAGGGCTTTGAGCTCCATCCATGTCCCTGCAAAGTACATGATCTCATTCCTTTTTATGGCAGCATAGTATTCAATGGTGTGTATGTACCACATTTTCTTTATTCAGTCTATCATTGATGGGCATTTGAGTTGATTCCATGTCTTTGCTATTACGAATACTGCTGCAATGAACATACACGTGCATGAATCTTTATAATATAATGATGCATATTCCTTTGGGTATATACCCAGTAATGAGATTGATGGGTCAAATGGTATTTCTGGTTCTAGGTCTTTGAGGAATTGCTACACTGTCTTTCACAATAGTTGTACTAATTTACATTCCCACCAACAGTGTAAAAGCATTTCTACTTCTCCACACAGCCTTGCCAGCATCTGTTGTTTCTTGACTTTTTAATAATCACCATTCTGACTGGCATGAGAGGGTATCTCAATGTGGTTTTGATTTGCATTTCTCTAATAATTAGTGATGTTGAGCTTTTTTTCATGTTTGTTGGCTGCATAAATGTCTTCTTTTGAGAAGTGTCTGTTCCTGTCCTTTGCCCACTTTTTAATTGGTTCTTTGTTGTAAATTTATTGAATTTCCTTGTAGATTCTGGCTATTAGATCTTTGTCAGATGGATAGATTGCAAAATTTTTCTCCCATTCTGTAGCTTGTCAGTTCACTCTGATGATAGTTTCTTTTGCTGCACAGAAGCTCTTTAGTTTAATTAGATCCCATTTGTCAATTTTGGCTTTTGTTGCAGTAGCTTTTGGCATTTTTGTCATGAAACCTTTGCCCATTCCTATGTCATGAATGGTATTGCCTACATTTTCTTCAAGGGTTTTGATAGCTTGGGGTTTTACATTTAAGTCTTTATTCCATCCTTATACATTTGGATTAGGTGTAAGGAAGGGATCTAGTTTCAATTTTCTGCATATGGTTAGCCAGTTCTCCCAGTGCCACTTATTAAATAGGGAATCCTTTCCTCATTGCTTGTTTTTGTCAGGTTTATAGAAGATCTAACGGTTGTAGATGTGCAGTCTTATTTCTGAGATCTGTATTCTGTTCCATTGGTCTATGTGTTTGTTTTTGTACTAGTACCATGCTGTTTTGGTTACTATAGTCTTGTAGTACAGTTTGAAGTTGGGTAGCGTGATGCCTCCAATTTTGTTCCTTTTGCTTAGGATTGTCTTGGCTATGTGGGGTCTTTTTGGTTCTATATGAATTTTAAAGTAGTTTTTTTCTAATTCTGTGAAGAATGTTGTTTTAATTTGGTAGGAATAGCATTGAATCTGTGAATGGCTTTGTGCAGTATAGCCATCTGAATGATATATGTTGGCATATAAAAATACTTCTGATTTTTGTACATTGATTTTATATACTGAAACTTTGCTGAAGTTGTCAGATCTAGGAGCTTTTAGGTACAGACTTTGGGGTTTTCTAGGTATGGAATCATATTACCTGCATACAGAGATAGTTTGACTTCCTTTCTTCCTGTCTGGATGTCTTTTATTTCTTTCTCTTACCTAATTGCTCTGGCTAGGGCTTCCAGTATTATGTTGAATAAGAGAGATGAGTGAACATCCTTGTCTTGTTCTGGTTCTCAAGGGGAATGCCAGCTTTTGCCTATTCAGCAGATTGTCAGCTGTGGTTTTGTTACAGATGGCTTTTTATTATTTTGAGGTATGTTTCTTCAATGCCTAGTTTGTTGAGGATTTTTAGATGAAAGCATGTTGAATTTAACTGAAAGCTTTTTCTGCATTTATTGAGATGACGATGTAGTTTTTGTTTTTAGTTCCATTTATGTAGTGAATAACATTTATTGATTTATGTACGTTGAACCAACCTTGCATCCCAGGTATAAAACCTGCTTGATGATAGTGGATTAGTCTTTTGATGGGCTGCAAGATTCGGTTTGCTAGTATTTTGTTGAGGATTTTTGCCTCTATGTTCATCAAGAATATTGGCCTGAAGTTTTCTTTTTTGTTATATCTTTGCCAGGGTTTAACAACTAGCTGGTGCTGGACTCATAGAAAGAGTTATGGATGAATCCCACCTCCTCAGATTTTGGAATAGTTTCAGTAGGAATGATACCAGCTCTTCTTTATATGTCTTGTAGCATTTGGCTGTGAATCCATCTGGACCTGGCATTTTTCTGATTGGTAGGCTTTTTATTACTGATTCAGTTTTGAAACTCATTATTAGTCTGTTTAGGGTTTGAATTTCTTTCTGTTCAGTCGTAGGAGGTTGTTTGTTTCCAGGAATGTATTCATTCTTCAGAAATTAAGGAGAAATAAAGTCTTTTCCAGACAAGCGAAAACTGGGGAAATTTATTAACACTAGGTTGGCCTTACAAGAAATACTTTAGGCAGTCCTACATCTGGAAGTGAAGGATAATATTTATCCTGAAAATGCACAAGAATATAAAAGTCACTGGTGGAGCAGATACACAAATGAGAAAGGAAAATGAATAAAATGTGATTACTACAGAAGACCACCAAACGACAAAAATAAATGATAATAGAGGAAGAAAGGAAAATGGATATATAAAACAATCAGAACACCATGAAAAAGATAAGAGGATTAAAAATTCTTATTCACCAATAGGAACCTTGCATATAAATGAATTTAATTTCCTAATTAAAGTTATAGATTGGTTGTATGTATTTAAAAAAAACACAATATTATATGCTGCTTACTACAAACTCACTAAACCTGTCAAACCTCACATTGGCTGAAAGCAAAGAGATGAAAAAAATGTATTTCATGCCAATAAAACCAAAAGTGTACATCAGTAGTTATATCACACAAAATAGGCATTAAGTTAGTAAAAAAGAGACAAAAAAGGTCATTCTATAAATATAAAGGTATCAATTCAGCAAGAAGATATCACAATTATAATTATGTGTGCACTCAACACCAGGAGAGAATGAAACCCTTTTATTTGTGGCATCATGAATCAGCCTGGAAGACATTAAGTTAAGCAAAATAAGTCAGACCCAGCTTGATCAATAATGCATGTTCTTGCTCATAGGTGAAAGCTAAAAACAGTTTAGCTCATATAAGTAGAGAGTAGAATTGTGGCTATTAGAGACAGGGAAGTGTAGAGGGGAAGGGTGAATAGGGAGAAGTTTGTTAATGGATACAAAGTTATAGCTAGATAGGAGGAAGAACTTCTAGTGCTCTACAGGACTATAGGCTGCATATAGTTAACAATGATTCACTATATATTTTGAAAAATCTAACAGAGGATTTTGAATGTTCCCAGCACAAAAAATGATAAATGTTTGAGATGGTGGATATGGTATTACCCTGATTTGATCATTGCACATTGTATATGTGTATTGAAATCTCACTATGTCATAAATATGTAAAATTAATGTGCCAAATAAAAATAAAATAAAAAATATATATCCCAAATATATCTGTGACTAAAAATCATATATTCATTAAATATAAAAAAATCAGAAATTTAATAATCAAAAATTTTAAAATAGTAATCCTTGATGACATTAAAGCGCAAAAGATAAGTTTGACCTAATAAATGTATAAAGAATATGTATAATATATATTCCATACTAATCTATAGAGAAATATTAACATTAAAACAATCAATGTAACACAGATTGTATTTTTCAGTCAGTTAGCAATTAGATTAGAAATGAATGACAAAGTAATAATTAAAAATACACACCAAGCACATTTGAATTTAAAAAGAAAAATTGTATGTGATTCATCTATTTAAACAAATAACACGAGGCATATCTGTCTTAGAGACATAGATCTGTAATGTTTAAGGACTTTCCAAACCCAAGGTAAGAATAATTTTAAAAACCCACCGCCCTTCTTAAATCCTGAATTCTAGATAAAAAGAGAATGTTTTAAATAGTATAGTTCAAAAAAGAATCAGTTTATTATGATAATTCTCTTCTGTGACTTTGGAAACTATATGATGGTACAATATCTGCAGACTACTGTTAGAAAATATTTATCTTAAAAATATTATATACTTAGTCAAGATAAGCTGACATTCTATGTGTTTTAAATATGCAAGCATTTTTTTAACATGTTTCATGTGCTACATATTAACTCTTTGAGATAGCTCATTTTATTTTTCCCAATTTACAAATGAAGAAACTGAGGTGCACTTCAAAGTGTCACAGGAAGCCGTAGAATCTAGTTTCAGATTCAACATTAAATATATTGGCTTTTGTTTAAAAAAAAATCACTCATGAAACAGTGCAAAAGAAAGATAAGAACAAATTAACAGAAAAACCACCTTATCTATGGAAAATAGTTGAAGGATTACTCTAAACAAATGTAAATTTAGTAGCCAATAGTAAACCTTGACTATTTTACTGGAATAGTCAATGTTAAGTTTATTTATTTATTTAATTTCCAACTTTAATTTTAAGTTCAGGGGTACGTGTGCAGGATGTGCAGTTTTGTTACATAGGTAAACGTATGCCATGGTGGTTTGCTGCATAGATCATCCCATGACCCAGGTATTAAGCCCAGCATCCATTAGCTATTCTTCCTGATCCTCTCCCTACTCCCATCCCCCCACCCTCCACAGGACCCGGTTTGTATTGTTCCCCACCATGTGTCCATGTGTTCTCATCGTCAATGTTAAATGTACAGGGATGATAATAATGTGACTAGACTTTTTGCTTTTGAGGATAAAGATTTTTGAAACACCAGAGCACACTCTAAATATAAATCTCAAAAATCTAGAATTGAGAATCAACTCAGCTAAACCTTTAAGAATGAACACTTGAGAGGGAAGGGTGACAAAATGGAGAAAGAAAATAAAGATTTTTTACTAGTGGGTTTGGAAAGAAGTAGGTAAATGAAGAATCTTAATTGAAAAAGTATTTTTATTTTATTTTCATATAATTATTAGAAAAATTTCATTCTAGATATGAGAAATGTAAATGTAATCATTTGCAGAAATAAAAAGCTAGCAGAAATTTCCAAACTAACATGGGAAAAAGCAATAAAAATAAATGTAATCAAGAAACAAAATGTAAAAAAAAAAATTGATATTAAAATAGGAGGCAAGTTAGGATAAAATTAATTTAAAAATGAAAAAGTAA
This sequence comes from Nomascus leucogenys, assembly GCF_006542625.1. NCBI lineage: Eukaryota > Metazoa > Chordata > Mammalia > Primates > Hylobatidae > Nomascus > Nomascus leucogenys. Next base: position 28,207,013 of record NC_044401.1, read on the forward strand.
TAATATAAATAACTTACTTAGTATGAATGCTGAAAATAGAGACCATTAATCTTGATTTTTAAGTAGTAAAATAATTGTTATAAGAAGCACGTTTAAGTAAGTGTAAAAAGAGGAGTTTTAAAATAAAATAAATTATGCTAGGAGAACGCAAACAAAAAGAATTCTGAAGGGGAAAGATTAACGATAAAAAATTTGACAAAAAAGTATTGAGGAAGATAATATGGATCGTTATTTAGTATTAAATTATACACTCACAAAAGACATAATAGAGTTGTAGACCATTGTAGATTAAAAAAATCTAGTGATAAAATATTTAAAGTCAAATCCAAGGAAAATTTGATTAAATGCCATTTTAAATATACATTTTTTATGTACTTTTATCATTAGATGAGGTAATACAGAAGACAGATAAAAAGCAATCAAGAAAACAAGACCTTAAAAATATAATCATTGATTATATGTGTTTTTTTTCTTTTATTATTATTATACTTTAAGTTTTAGGGTACATGTGCACAATGTGCAGGTTTGTTGCATATGTATCCATGTGCCATCTTGGTGTGCTACACCCATTAACTCGTCATTTGGCATTAGGTATATCTCCTAATGCTGTCCCTCCCCGCTCCCACCACCCCACAACAGTCCCCGGAGTGTGATGTTCCCCTTTCTGTGTCTATGTGTTCTCATTGTTCAATTCCCACCTATGAGTGAGAACATGCGGTGTTTGGTTTTTTGTCCTTGCGATAGTTTACTGAGAATGATGGTTTCCAGTTTCATCCATGTCCCTACAAAGGACATGAACTCATCACTTTTTATGGCTGCATAGTATTCCATGGTGTATATGTGCCACATTTTCTTAATCCAGTCTTTCGTTGTTGGACATAAATTAGGTATCGATGGGACATATCTCAAAATCATAAGAGCTATCTATGACAAATCCACAGCCAATATCATACTGAATGGGCAAAAACTGAAGCATTCCCTTTGAAAACTGGCAGAAGACAGGGATGCCCTCTCTCACCACTCCTATTCAACATAGGGCTGGAAGTTCTGGCCAGGGCAATCAGGCAGGAGAAGGAAATAAAGGGTATTCAATTAGGAAAAGAGGAAGTCAAATTGTCCCTGTTTGCAGATGATACGATTGTATATCTAGAAAACCCCATTGTCTCAGCCCAAAATCTCCTTAAGCTGATAAGCAACTTCAGCAAAGTCTCAGGATTGTATGTGTTTTACATATGATTGTGTATGTATGCATATGTTTATATAAATCATTGTTGTTGAATATGGGACTTTCCTGTAGTTATAAGCTAATAAGTTAGCTTATTACTATTTAATGGACACTAGCAGAAGACATGAGACTCCTGGATCGGAGCTAAAAGATTTATTCCTGATATCACAGTAAACAATGCGAGCACATTTGCATCATTTTCTTTTACCCTCTAAATCTTATGCAGTTGAAGTAAAAGGGTCAGTTGCAGGCTTGCATTTGCAGTGGATTGCATTACAGATATCAATCACAAGTGGTAGGTCCCCAGGTTACCCACAACGCTGTCTGACTTGGTTGTAAATCTGGGTTCCCAATCCCCTTTCCTGGAGTTCAGTCATTTTTAGAATGATTCACAGATTTCAGGGAAATACTTCACTATTTTTATCCATATATCCATATATTATAAAATGACACAACTCAAGAACAGCCAGATGAAAGAGAAGCATAGGTCAAGGTGTAGGAGAAGGTACAGGAACCTCCATGTACTCTCTGGGTGCACCGCTCTTCAAGCACTTCCACGTGCAGGGTGACTCAGAAGCCCTGAATTTTGTCCTTTTGAGTTTTTATAGAGTCTTCATTACATAGGCATGATGGATTAAGTCATAGGCCATGGGTTATTGACTCAAACTTTAGCACCTCTCCCTCCCTGGAAGTTGGGGTTAAGCCAGAAGTTCCAACTCTCAAATCTTTCCCTGACACGCAGCTCCCATTCTGAGAATATTTAGGAGCCCCTAGTCATCAGTCATCTCATCAGCATACAGAATGACACCACTTCTGAGATTCCAAGGGTTTTAGGAGCTGTGTGTTAGGAATCCAGGAATAAAGACCAAAATAGATGTCTTCTTATTTCTGCTAATTCCTCATCAAAGAATGGTCAATCTATCTGCAGCTACTTGAGCCCAAATAGCTATTTCTGCTCTTCTGGAGTTGTTTCATTTGTTCCCAAATTGGCTTCAGGTGTTCTTAGATTGGGACAGTTGATGATTCCCTCCCTCTATGTGTGTGTTTATTCCTTCTAATAGGCTAGTCTTTGAGAAAATGGCTAAGCATCTGTCTATAGCACACTAAGCTCTTAAGACAAGGCTGCCCTGAAAACATGCCCCCCTATGCTCTAAGGTAGCTTTCAGCTCCATCTTGGGCACAGACACTTCGAACACATTAGATAGACTCTGAGGAAAGAACGCCTGTGAAAGGGAGGAGGAAGGCAGGAGACAAGTACTCAGAACTGAGTCAATCTGTAAGACAAGGTGTCCTCTAAATGCCAGAAGTCAAGGTAAAGCAGAAGTACAATCTCCAACTTATTTTCAACTTCACAATGGTGTAAAAGCAACAGGAAATCCTACTTGAAGTACTCATACAACCATTCTGTTTTTCACTTTTAGTACAGTATTCAATACATTATATGAGATACTCAACATTTTATTATAAAATAGGCTCTGTATTAGAAGGTTTTGACCCACAGTAGGTTAATGTAAATGTTCTGAGCATATTTAAGGTAGGCTAGGCTAAGCTTTGATGTTCAGTATGTTAGGCATATTAAATGCATTTTTGACTCACGATATTTTTAACTTATAATGGGTTTATTGGAACACAACCCCATCATAAGTTAAGGAGCATCTGTATATACTTTTGACTGGGTAATCACGAAAAGCAAGAAACTATGAAAAAGTGAAGTAGTTTGTAGAAGTTTCTTTCCCTGGAAGATATCTGGGACTTCTAGGTGTCCTGACTTGGGTTGATATCATAGAATGAAGCACAAGAATACATTCAGAGTGAAGGGGTCAAGGGACCAGAAGGCCAGAGGATGTCCTTCACCATTGTTATAAATGCAGGCTGTTATCTAAACAGAGCATGTTTTAGGTTGAGTTATTTATCTATCACCTGAGTTGTGCCAATGATGTATTGCTAAGAGAGAAAATCAAGCTAACAAGTAATTTCTATAGTATTAATACATTTTCCTAAAAGGATATATACATATATACATTTATACTTGTATACTTTTAGAGTAGGGAAAAGACAATATTAATGATCTATTGGGGAGACAGATTGCAATGAAAAAGGTTTGGGGAGAGTATATATTAACTTTCGTCAAATACCTTTGCGTTATTTTACTAGTTCTTATGTGGAAGTATTATTTTTGGTAATTTTGGAAAAGTAATTTAATTAAAAAAATAAAAGAATGGTATATCTTTATGCCTTTTGAAGGGTGGTAGAATATGCACCTCCAAATATGCTAATCTGGCATGAGGATTATTTTGAGCTAAAGACACTTGGAAAATAGCAGATATGAAAGGGACACTTTATCTTCCCTGTACCAGGAGAGAAGAAACATTCTTATCACCAGATGGGGAGTCACAGCTGAGAAGAATCCATACAAATAGATCTTGTTAACATAACTCTTATCTTCCTTTATCCTCTTCATACATTTTAGTTAGTCTTCCATAGTTGACACTCTTTGTTCAATCTACTACATAAGAATTTAAATTTTGCCACTTCTTTGGGCTTTCTTTTTTTATGGGGCTCTGATATACATTTAAAATTTTGTATGCTTTTTTCCTGTTATTCTCTCTTGTGTCAATTTAATTCTCAGGCCTAGCCAGAGACTCTAAGAGGATAAAGTTTTGCCTCTCCTACATTTTTCACACGTAGAAGGAACAGCATGATGATCAATGGTTGAAACTATGCTGAAAGAACTCCCTTTCCTGTTTCAGTTGTATGCAGTAGAAACAACCTATAATAAAATGAATAAAAAGCAAACCAAACCTTTGCATCAGTTTAGACTTTATCTTGTTCATGCAGTTAAACTATCCGAATTTTGTTTCCTTTACCTGTCATGGGAGAAGGGTACTTTAGTGAACCTACTGTGAGGAACAAAGGAAATGCTACGCTGTTCTGAAATTAGATTTTAAGCTGGATAATCTTACTACAATACTTTCAAGATGGTAAAAATGATTTCATATTTTATTTCCAATTAGACTATACAAAAGGGAAAGTACGGGTGAGGTGGAAGGAGTTGCTTTTGAAGAGACTAGAAATAAATTACCGTTATAATTTTAAAGGGTTGCCTTCTCAACAACCTTCTCAACAACCATGTTGTGTAGTGCACATATTTATCTAGCCACATAGACATGTAAATAAAAAGTTAAATCAAAATACTATTTTTTCTGTAGGTAAATTCCTTCAGAGTAAATAAAATACTGATGTCTAAAAATAAAATATGTTAAAATATGAAAAAAGTTTTTTAGGATATATAGTTTTATATAATATTTATTTCCATGGAACATGTGCATCTCTGGAGAAAGTTTCTGCCCTTTAAGACTATAGGAAATTGAAAGAAACAAAAGAAAAGAGAGGTCTGAAAAAGCATAGCATGCTGGTCAGTCCCACCATTTCAGGCACTGCTTAACAATCTATTGAGAAAGCAACTTGAACCAAACAAGCAGCCACATTTTACTCGCTTTCCAAGAGCGACAGGTGCAAAGAAGCTTGAGAAAAAAAAAGCATTCATTATGGGCAAGGTTAAAATTAGGTACTTAAAAATCATCATCTAATTTAGGTCATTTATCATTCTCCTCAAAGCCCCTTTTGTACAATTGAATACTGAAGTGCTTAGTTTACTATTAGATCATCACAGCTGCTACAGTATCACTCAAAGCAGATGTTTCACAGACAGAAAGAGCCCAGCTAATTTTAACAGAAACATGGTAACTGCAAGTCACTTTTTGGCAGTTCCAACAGTGAATGTGAATATACCATGCAGGTGCAACTGTATGTGGTGAATTGTAGGAGAAATGATTTGAGAACGGGAAAGTGATATTGGTGAGAGACCCCCAAAGGGTTTTATTCCTGATGCATTAGAAATCCAGAGCTGTAGACTGTGATTCACTGTGATGCAATTCAAACTATTTGTTTCCTTTTATAGAGAAAGAACAAAACAAAATGCTTGGGCTAATTATAGCGTATTCTCTCAATTATTTTCCAAACTAATTTGCTCTTGGAAATAGGATAGTGAGGGAATTTCTTACACATAAATTATTAGCTCACACATTAATTTACTCTCAACTTTTACCCCTGGTGATATCAGGATTTGAATTTGTGTTTCTACATATTTAAATGTATGTATATGTGTATGCAAAGATCAGAATAAAAGGGTGACACTCTGAAATACAGGACACATATCACAAATTCCTTACTATTATAATTAACGGCAGGAAATTTCTGAAAAAGAGAAAAAGTTGTTTCCACTTTAAAAAATATGGTAGAGATGTCTGTGATAAGACGCTAATTTAATTTTTAGTGTTTTCAAGACAATTAAATATACTTGAGCCAAATGGGAGATAATCCCTTGCTTGATTATTTTTGATTAAAATATGAATTGCAACCATTACTTTTCAATTCTTACTGAATCACTGTCCTTGAAATAGGTATATGTATGTAATATTCCCCAAATATACATTTCCAAAAAAGGTATGTGCTAATTTTTAGAAGTTATTGTAGCTATAAAAACCTAGGACATTGTATTAGTTTCCCAAGGCTGCTGTGAAAATTCACCACAAACTGGGTGGTTTAAACAATAGACATTTATGTTTGTATAATACTAGAGATTGGCTCTAGAGAAGAATCCTTTCTTGCCTTTTCTAGCTTCTGCTGGCTCTAGGAGTTCCTTGACTTATGGTCACATAACTCCAATATCTGCCTCTGTCCTCACAAGGTATTCTCCAATTTCTCCCTGTGTCACCTTTTCTGTCTCATATAAAAATACTTGGATTCAGAGTCCATCCAGATAATCCAGAGTGATGTCATCTCAATAACATATTTTTAAAATTTTTTTAAAATTTTACTTTAAGTTCTGGGATACATGTGCTGAACGTGCAGGTTTGTTACATAGATATACATGTGCCATGGTGATTTGCTGCACCCATTAACTCGTCATCTAGGTTTTAAGCCCCACGTGCATTAGGTATTTGTTCTAATGCTCTCCCTCCCCTTCCTCCCACCCCCCGCCAGGCCCTGGTATGTGATGTCCTCTCCCTGAGTCCATGTGTTCTCATTGTTCAATTCCCACTTATGAGTGAGAACATGCAGTGTTTGGTTTTCTGTTCCTGTGTTAGTTTGCTGTGGATGATGGTTTCCAGCTTCATCCATGTCCCTGCAAAGGACATGAACTCATTCTCTTTTTATGTCTGCATAGTATTCCATGGTGTATATGTACTACATTTTCTTTATCCAGTCTATCATTGATGGGCATTTGGGTTGGTTCCAAGTCTTTGCTATTGTGAATAGTGCCTCAATAAACATATGTGTGCATGTGTCTTTATAGTAGAATGATTTATAATCCTTTAGGTATATACCCAGTAACGGGGTTGCTGGGTCAAATGGTATTTCTTGTTCTAGATCCTTAAGGAATCACCATACTGTCTTCCACAATGGTTGAACTAATTTACACTCCCACCAACAGTGTAAAAGTGTTCCTATTTCTCTGCATCCTCTCCACCATCTGTTGTTTCCAGACTTTTTAATGATTGCCATTTTAACTAGTGTGAGATGGTATCTCATTGTGGTTTTGATTTGCATTTCTCTAATGACCCTAATGACCAGTGATGATGAGCTTTTTTTCATATGTTTGTTGGCTGCATAAATGTCTTCTTTTGAGAAATGTCTGTTCATATCCTTCCCCCACTTTTTGATGGTGTTGTTGTTTTTTTTCTTGTAAATTTGTTTCAGTTCCTTGTAGATTCTGAATATTAGACCTTTGTCAGGTGGATAGATTGCAAAGCTTTTCTCCCATTCTGTAGGTTGTGTGTTCACTCTGATGATAGTTTCTTTTGCTGTGTAGAAGCTCTTTACTTTAATTAGATCCCATTTGTCAATTTTGGCTTTTGTTGCAGTTGCTTTTGGCGTTTTAGTCATGAAGTCTTTGCCCACGCCTATGTCCTGAATGATATTTTAATTATACCTGTAAAAATCTTTTCCCCAAATAAAGTCACATTTGCAGGTTGAGGGTTAGGATGGGAACATAACTTTTTGGGGGCCATTATTGAACCCATATATAAAGATTCATTCATATATGTAAATGAATACTTTTAGCAGTGCTACTCAAAATCTAATTATGAGATGGCTGCCAAATTCATGAACTTTTTGTTACTGATCCATGATGAAATAAGGAACTTGCCCCAGAATGTAAATCAATTTCATTACAAAGTACACTATTAGATTCAGCTGACATTCTTTTGGAAAGACTTTTTTTGATGAAGAAAACAGCGCATTAATTTATTTTCTAGGGCAAGCTCCTTATTTCACCATGGACCAGCGCTTTTTGAGTTGTACAGTTTTAAAATATAATGACCAAATTGATGTTACGTTTGTGTGTCTAATGTAGTCCTATTGGAATATGAGTCCAATATAATCACTATGGAAAGATTTTGGTAGTTGAGAATGGGGTAGGTAGATGAGATTCCTGATCATCACAAGAATCACTGATTTATTAGTTCAAAGGGCAAGTACCAAATATCCTCTGGCATGAAGCAATGTGATGTAATTAAAATGGAGAAAAATGAACATCAAGTGTTTGGCAACACGCTGTTGCCTAAACATGCATGTATCTGTTTTCCCTTGTTTACTATATTGCATATTTTGCATAAATAGTAAATATAATATGCAATACAGTTTGTAAAGTTAGTTTTTATTGCTGTTACATAAAAATACGCTGTTAGAATCTCAGCCACTGGATTTTCACCTCACCTATAAAACTGATGTCTGTCACCATCTCCACAGCATCATTTGTGAGCACCATCGGCAGGACCTTTCAAATTCATAGGATTCTCTCCCCTCAGTTCCAGTCTGGCTTTTGAAGCATCACCATCATTTACAAGGATTTTCCTATTTAAAAGGATATACCAACTTCATGAAAGCATTCCTCACTGAATCCGTCTTTCACCGATTTTTCCAGAACAGACCAGTTTCTGTTGGCTAAGAAAATTTAATTTGTCCTCAGTGTGTGCAAAGCCTTCCTCTCTTGGATTATTTTAAAATCTGACATGTTTCTTAAAGTTTTATAGCTAAGATAATTATCAGAAACTGCAGTAGTATTTCTCCATGTGATTCCATCTTTACTATTCTGTATCAATCATCAGTTTTTATTTCCAAGCATCTATTGCTTTTGCTAACCAGAATGACTCAGAGACATCTCCCTGTTCCACTGGTTCTTCAGCTTCACTCATTTATGTTGTGCATTTCTGTATTTATCTTATGATATAATGTTTTTATTTTCAAAGTTAAGAGCAGAAAATAGTATTATCCAAGGATAAAAGGGTCTAAATAAATTTCTCTAAAATATATTCTGAGAGTACCATTAAGTGTGACATCTAGCCTTATTGCACTGCTAAACTACCATTTGTTGAATCGGGAAGTTAAGATGTTAATGTCAGTCTAAATCACAAAATTAAAGTCTTTGGTCATCACAGTCCATTCAGAGTCGTCACTTGAGTATACAGTATATAGCATGTCCTTGTAAAAATCCCAACATATTTGATAAATAATTTCCTCTCTTTTTTCTCTGTCCCTAGAGAACAGTTTTAAGCAAAGTGTTTCCATATGGAAAGAGTGAGGAGATTTAACGGGTTGTATAGCCTCACTCATGAATAGTATTTAAGCCTCAAGAGCATACCTGGGACCTGAAGATTAGGGTGTATACAAGCATTTCATTGCCGAGTATGTTCATATGTTGTCAGGCCAGGAAACTCCACAAACACAAATATAAACAACCCCCAAAGTCATGTAATCAAGCCTACCATTACGTGATCTTGTTAGACCATGAGTATTCCATCATAATGCTAAAAAGGAAATCAACACAGGAGCTTCCTGGGCAGTTACTTTTGTGACAGTCAGGGCAGAACATGTATGTCAATATTAATATTTCCACAAGTTGAAAAGAATAGCCTGGCAAAGATAACCATTTTTATCATTAACAATGCAATATAATTTCTAGATTATTGAAATCAGAAAGAATGTACTTCCCTTCTATGGCTTTCTGTGAACTCAAAGGCAGGCAGTGATTTGTAGGTCTGAGTGCATAGGCGGCATGAGGCAGCTGATGAGCTTTAACAATATCATATTCTCAGGCTCCATGCCCACCCAAGATTTGGATTCATTTGGTTCAACTTTTTTGAAGCTCCCAGGTTATTTGAATGTGTTAGTAGTTTGGAGAAGCAAAGACTTGTTCAGGAGCAGTGATAACTAAATTCTAGAATATAAGAATCACCTGGGAATTCATAAAACACATATACTGGTGCCAAACTTCCAAAGATTTTGATAGAGTAGGGTAAAGTAGAGATTCCATAACCACATGTTTTGTAAGCATTCCAGGGGTTCCTATTCCCATCGTCCATGTACTGGTACAGTTGCATGTAAGTGAGGCAGAATTCTTAGGGAGATGGTCTTCAATTCAAATATTACTTCATATAACAGTGTTTCTTAAAGGAGTTTAATTATCTTGGCTTACGTAATCACATTCATGCTTAGTTTCCATTTATGGTTGGGAAGCATATTATATGAAAACCCAAATTTTACAAATGAAGAGACCTAGCCACAGAGTGTTAAAATGGCTTCCCATGTCACACCTAGGATTAATTCTGGTTTATTGTTTGATCAGCCTACCTAAGCATATCAAAGGTACTTGAGAATTTGAGTAACCATATTTACACACCTAAAGTTTCAGATTAACTAATATCCAAAGAAGGTTATAATTGCCTAGTCAGATCAAAAACTGAGGATAAAATAGGTAACCTAATATGGTACTGAAAGATATGTTAACATAAAAACTTTACACCTCTCTGAGAGGCAGAATATCTAACGGATGAGATCATGGGCTCTGGACTCAGAATGCAGGGTGAATCCTGGCTCTGCCACTCACCAGCTGCGTGATTCTAAGCAAGTTATTTAATCTCTCAGTGGCTCAGTTTCCTTATTTGTCACACAGTGATAATTCCTACCATAGGTAGTTCCTACCTAGGATTTTTGCAAAGGTAAATACTTTCTGTAAACTGTTGGAACAGTGGCTGTCATAACATTATGTGCTATATGGTTGTGAATATTGTATAGTTGGCTATTACTATTTAATAGATGATAATGGATTTTTTTGTAGGGTCTATATTTGGATGAGGTGCTGTGATCAAAGCCACATGGATAAAGTTACAGTTTTGTTTTTAGTTAAAGTTTTATCAAATTTCTGTTGTATTTGATCACAAGGTACATTGAAAACATCTTTCCATTTAATCAAATGAGTTGAAATTGCATATTAGGAATTTATTCCTGAAATTGTTGAGGCATTGGTTCTGTTGTTAGAGCGTTTTCCCTACTCCTCCAAAAAAGGAAAAAAAAAACAAAAACCTCTTTTTAGTTATGCAGCAATATTAAGAATAAAGGCTTGAACCTGGGAGGCGGAGGTTGCAGTGAGCCGAGATTGCGCCATTGCACTCGAGACAAGAGCCTGGGGACAAGAGCGAGACTTCGTCTAAAAAAAAAGAGTAAAGCCTAACAGATATAAAAACAAAGACCCCATCTCTACCAAAGGAAAAAGAAATATTTTCAGGCCCATTAGTAAAAGCTTGGGGTTCTGAGCTGAATTTTGTGCAATTACTCTGTTTGCAATACCTTCAGACACATAAAGTGTGGGTTCTAGGAGGGAAGCCAATTTTAGGTGATGTGTTCTTTACATAGTTCCAAAGAGTAAAATGAGTCAATCATTTTAGGCCACCCTCCTACACACAGTCCTAAAAGCTATACTGACATTCCTCATCAGCAGGGACACCCAAGAGCAACATCCAATCATCTTGACAAACAAAGACTCTAATGACATCGAATGGTGGTCACAAAGAGTGGAAACACAGTCAGTGTGATGAACAGTTTTGAAATGATGATAATTATGGTCCTATGAGTCTGAGAAGAAAGGTTTTAGAGCTTATTTTTAGTCTCTTCTAATGGTTATCACTTTTAGCAATTTCACTGGACCACCTGGTATGGCTTATTGGGCCTGGTTTTATAATTTTCTTTTTTTTATTTTCTCTTCAACCTAAGTCACTCAACTATACACTCAATTTTTTAAATAATATGGGTATTACTTATTATGTATGCATACATGTGTGTATTTGCGTATGTGTCACTCTGGAACAACGCACAGTATAAAAAAATATATAAAGGAACAAATATATTAAGAGGGATGAAAGAGTAGAATTTTGGCAATAGTGTCTGGACATGAAATATCTTGGTGCCACATTTTATACTGCTGATGGTTTGATGATTTGCCCTGTAACAGTGAAACTAATTTAGAAAATACATATCTATAGTTGCAAATTTCCAGAGGTAACATTTTTTTTACCCACAAATAATTCTGTCTTTACTGAGATGGGGAATAAATACTGTTATCTGCTGTTCTCATAGGGTAAATAATTTATATTTTCTTCTTCACAAAAAGAAAGTTTTGTTTTGGCTCAGTGTTGGCTATTTTATTTACTTTTGTTTTTGTTATTGTAGTTGCTTTATGAGAACAATAAGGATTTGTAGCATCAACTTAATAAAATTACTTCCTGAACATTGAGTTGGCAAAATAAGCCAACTCTGTATATTTAGGAACAAGTGGCACATACCTCATTATTTGTCATCATTTCTTTCCACTCATTTCAAATTCTGCTTATATGTTGCCAGGTGTTTTATACTTCCAAGTGTTTACTGCGTGGGTTGATAGAAACACTAGCTGATCTAACACTACTCGTAATACTAATAAATGTTTTAAACTAATGTTGTGTTCATCCTTTAGATAAAAATGAAAAGCAAAGGCAAATAGCAGTCCACTAAGCCATTTTTAGTGTGTTGTCCATTTCTTCTCTCTTTTTTTCCTGCTTTCTTTTTGCTGTATCTCTGTTCATATTTATGAACCCCTGGCTTCTTTTACTTGTCCTCTGTCCAGAAGACTATGTGTGGAAAGAAACATTTAAAAATGAATATTTTTAAGGTTAGGAAATATCTGTTTCAATTCTAATCCTCAAGTTCTGTTAAAAAAAGAAATGGATTTTCCCTAAGAATTGGGGACCTTAATGATAAACACTGGCGCACGTTTTAAATTAAGCACACTACTTTTTATTGATTACCTTTAAAGTCTAACTCACTATGGTTTTACTTGTAGAGCAAAGCATTCTCTAACCCAGTCCAGCTCCTCCCGTAGGGGTTCTATGGCCACTTGGTGGCGATGTTGTAGAGGGGATGCATTAATGGGCTGGGGGTTAGAAACCCGAGGCCCTTTCCAGTCCCTGGGCTAGCACCATGATTTACTGAATCACAGCCCTCTAGTTATGTCTTAATTATTTAGAGGGCCTCATAGCACAGCGACTGGCTCAAATTTCCAATGACAGAGTGATAAAACATGTTACATATACTTACTTTTAACAAAAATAGCTACCATACAAATGTACCAAAAGCTAGCAGAATTAAAGAAAATACTTCAATTTTTTTATTTTTTCAAAGTAATTACAAAGCACATGAAATGTAAAATAAATAAGTGTTTGAACAAAAAAGAAGAAATCCAAAAACAAAAACAAAACTGAGTTCATCTCATGTAAACAAAGGTTATGACATACCAAGTCCTATGAGGTCTGGATCTAATTTACTACCATAGCTTTGTATGGTATTCAATTTTCCCTATGAACATAATATTGAAGCCAAAGTGAGCTCATTTTCCCCTGCAGATTCTATGTCTTTTAACGCCTCCATTTCTACGTTTATGTTGCTTCCTCTAACCGGAATACCCTCCCATCCGTAGTCCCCCAAACCGCTATGAGTCTCCCCATCTTTAGATAGCTATCCCTAGTCTTCATCTGTTACTTACTCCTCAAAAAAACATTGCAAGTGTACTTTAATCAACTGCATGCACATCTGCTTTCCTAATAAAATATGAGTTTCTTAAGGGGAGGAACCAATTTCATTCTTTTTCTTGTTGCTTTCTTTGTTTCTTTCCTTCCTCCTTCTCCTCTCTCCTACTCCATAACTATGACATGGCTATAGCAGATCTGAAATTGTGTAGGTATTGCAGGTATGATAAGTACAATATGGTACGTAATCTTACGGTGTTTACAATCTAGCAAGAAACAGAGTCAAACAAATAAACAATTATCTGTATGTGCTTTGTTGGAGAACAAGCGTATGGCACAGTAATTCAGGGCCTGGAAATAATGATAAAAGTTAAATATACTAAGTAGTCACTGTGACACAAACACTTCTTAAAGATCTTACATATGTTAACTTTTTAATCTTGATAACAATCCATGTAGTAGACGCAATTATTATGCTGATTTTACATGTGAGGTTTTAGAGGCCTAGAGAGACGAAAATCATTTATTCTGAGAAAAACAGCTGGATTTCAACTAAGGTGCTTTGGCTCCAGAGTGTATACTTTTAGCCACTGTATATAGCACCTTTCATTTTCTATATACATACAGCAGAAATATGGATTAATTAATTAATTATTGAAACAATTTCTATGGTACATATGAAAATCAGTTTCTAATGAACAAGTCATAATATGACATATTATTCTCAGATTAAATAACATTTTTATGTATATACCATGCTTTTAATCTGTATTCCATGTACTTATTTTTTTCTCTGAATTATGCTTATATTTTTATAATTCCAGTTACAATGCAAATTTTTACAAAACACAGATGTCATCTAAGATTTTTTTTTCTTCAAATTCTAGCATGGTACTGAACACACAAAAAGTTTACAATAGAGACTTAACTAGTAATTGTTGTCTTTCCAATGTGATTTAAGCTTAACAAAACTTTTTCAAATTCATTCTTTATTGAATTGTTTTTAACAAAGACTGTAAATCAAAATTATCTGCAGTTTTTTTAAACAATATACATAATTAAGATTAATATCAAGATTCTCATTGGTAATAAGTACAGCCTTGGATCCAAATACTCAATTAAGAATAACTGGGTCTTTCTGCAAGAATTGAGGCTTGAGGAATCAGCTCAAGAAAATACTGACACTCTTGCTACTGCTATTACTGTGAATTATAACGCACTTTATCTCTGGCCTAGGAGTTTCATATTTTCTGCCAGCATCTATGAAATCATGGCAGGTTAACTTGTTAACTTGAAAGTAGGGTAAATCTTTCACAGTTATTGATATAACTTTTTCTGGGAGAGGATCATCAGTAAGAAATGAACATTCACATCTGATTTTAATTTTAACAAGGCCCATATTGAGATTTCATTTAGAATGTAAAGACTGGCTGATCTATAATTAGTTTAGCTTCTGAGTTAGCATTTTACTCAAGGAAATCTCCTATTCCAACAACTCTATCATTCAATATTTGACATCAACAATTAGTCTATGGAATAGGCCTTTTTGAACTGCAATCCTCTCTCATAATATTGTTACCCAACCCCAGCAACTTGTCCATTCCTTAACTCCTTTCTTGGACATCATATCCAATTGTATTAGTCAGTTCTTGCACTGCTATAAAGAATACCTGGGACTAGATAATTTATCAAGAAAAGCCTGTAGCTTAGGGTTCCACAGGCTGTACAGGAAGCATGATGCTGGCCATTTGTTTGGCTTCTGGGGAGGCCTCAGAAAATTTAAAATCATAGCAGATGGCGAAGGGGAAGCAGGCACGTCTTACCTGGCCAAAGCAGGAGGAGGAGAGAGATGCGGGAGGTGCTACACACTTTTAAACGACCAGGTCTCATGAGAATTCTACCATTAGAACAACACCAGCAGGATGGTGCTAAACCATTTATGAGGGATCCACCCCCATGACCAAATTACCTCCCACCAGGACCTACCTCCAACATTGGAGATTACAACAGAATGTGAGATTCTGGTGGGAACACAGGCCCAAACCATATAACCCCTGTTCTCATAAGCCTTCCCTTCTAGTGACTAAACAAACATTCCACCTGAAACCTTCAAAAAATACCTAAAAAGTTTTATTTTCTCTTCATCTCTATATTTTTTTGTGTGTGAGGGGTTAATAGTGGGAATTTCAGAGCATTATTTTTTTCTTTATATATATATATGTATATATATATATTTATTATACTTTAAGTTCTAGGGTACATGTGCACAACGTGCAGGTTTGTTACATATGTATACATATGCCATGTTGGTGTGCTGCACCCATTAACTCATCATTTCCATTAGGTGTATCTCCTAATGCTATCCCTCCCACCTCCCCCCACCCCACAACAGGCCCCAGTGTGTGATGTTCCCATTCCTGTGTCCATGTGTTCTCATTGTTCAATTCCCATCTATGAGTGAGAACATGCGGTGTTTGTTTTTTTGTCCTTGCGATAGTTTGCTGAGAATGATGTTTTCCAGCTTCATCCATGTCCCTACAAAGGACATGAACTCACCATTTTTTATGGCTGCATAGTATTCCATGGTATATATGTGCCACATTTTCTTAATCCAGGCAGAGCATTATTTGCACAGTAGTTACTATTATGCGTTCTCCGTTTTTAAATTTCAATCTCTTTAAGAACAGTAATGCAATTTTATTCATTTTAATGCTCTCTGTCTCTGATAGCCTAGCATAGTGACTTGAATTTAATTATTAGTAAATTTTTAAAATTTATTATTATTATTATTATTATTATTTAGAGATAGGGTTTCACTCTGTCACCCATGTTGAAGTGCAGCGGCCTAATCATAGCTCACTGTGGATTTGAAATCTGGAGCTCAATTGATCCTCCCACCTCAGCCTCCGGAGTGGCTGGGACTACAGATATGTGTCACCACTCCTGGTTATTTATTTTTATTTTTTTTTATAGGGACAGGGTCTCTCTAGGTTTCCCAAGGTGGTCTCAAACTCCCAGCCTCAAGCAATCTTCCTGCCTTGGCCTCCCAAAATGTTAAGTTTATAGGCATGAGCCACTGTACCTGGCAGTAAATTTTTTTGAATGAAAGAATTTTGAGTATATAATTAACATGTATTTATTGCTCGTTCACCACATGTGCAATATGATTTCAGTATAGACATGTTATTACTTTTTATATGCCAAAAAAATTAGACTATTGGTTATGTACCAGATTGACTAGAAAAGAGTTTTTTCTACTTAAAACAGTTAGAATAAAATACCAATAGGTCTTTAATATAATGTCACATGTATCTATTTAGTTTATTTTAAAAGTTCCATGAAAAGTAAAATGAATACATACACATCGCAGTTAACCAGACGCAATTATGTCTTATTAAAGATATGCTCTTAGACTAAGGCTTTCAGTTGATGACTCACAAATGTTTGTGTTCCATTCATCATCAGAGTTATTTGAAATCAGTGGTAGTTGCACTCACTTGTTAAAGGCTTCAATAACAAGATATCAAATACATCAAAGAAG
The DNA here is from genome assembly GCF_006542625.1 of Nomascus leucogenys. Lineage (NCBI taxonomy): Eukaryota > Metazoa > Chordata > Mammalia > Primates > Hylobatidae > Nomascus > Nomascus leucogenys. The sequence continues at coordinate 28,223,679 of NC_044401.1, forward strand.
TATGCACTATGTATATAAGAAGGGTTTTCTTAGTGAGTTCCATGCATCCTAACTTTATTATACATTTCATGTCTACGTGAGATCTTAGTTTTTCTGAATGTTACTCAAGATATTAGAACTGGGATCCAAAACATCTGAATTCATGTGTCTGTCCCAAATGTGTAATATATGAATTTAGACAGTTCTGTAGATTAGTAGCTGAAGAAATGACACTTCATCTTTTAGAGCTATGTTTACTAATTTTATCTTCAAATATGAATTACATAACTAAAATTGAAAAAACACATTATTTATTAAGGCTCATTAAAGCCTGTTTTTGTTATTCCATGGCAATATTTTCTTCTTATATAATGTGTAATTATATAATTTTATGTGATATGGAAGATGTTCTACCTTCTTGGAACATAAAGTAAATCAATAACAAAGAAGGTGATTCATAAATGTACTGGACATTAAAACATCTTAGACTGGCCCATCACAGTGGCTCTCACACCTGTAATCCCAGCACTTTGGGAGGCTGAGGCAGGTGGATCACTTTAGGTCAGGAGTTCGAGACCAGCCTGGCCAACATGGTGGAACCCCATCTCTACTAAAACTATAAATATTAGCTGGTTGTGGTGGCACAAACCTGTTGTCCCAGCTACTCTGGAGGCTGAGGCATGAGAATGGTTTGAACCTGGGAGGCGGAAGATGAACCTGGTGAGCCGAGATGGTGCCACTGCACTCCAGCCTGGGTGGCAAAGTGAGATTCTGTCTCACAAAACAAAACAAAACCCTTAGACTTAGGGAGACAAATATTTGTAATAGAAATGGGATTAAATTTTTAGTCTGAAGATCTGAATTTGAATCTTAGATCTGTAGGCAATGTATAATCAATGAAAGATGTAATATTGTATGACTTATATTTTATGAAAAAATAACTTTCTAGGTTATGTGGATGATATTTTGGTGGGATAAATGATTGCTGGCAAGAAGATAGTTTGATAGCTGTTAGATGTGAACAGAACAAGATATTGTATAAGTTGTAGGAAAAAAAATTCAAGAAATCTAAAAAAGAAACAAAACTACAGAGAAGAATGATTCTCAAGTCTCTGGTTTGACCACTGGTTGGGTAGAGTTACTGGAATGCTACATAAATTTTCTTAAATTTGCAAATAGTAACACTTACATATAAAGAAAATCATAATAAATCACTATCGTCACGTGATGGGAGAGCATAGTGGAGGGGACAGGATGGAAATAATATTTCCCTGAATATTACTTGTTATTCAGGATTGACCTTGGAATAATAAAGTTTTTTAAATACTCAAAACTAAAATGAAATGGAAAAGAAAAATCTATTGAAAAAAATTCCTAAAAGTGAAAAGCCAACTGAACAAATGTAACTATTTTTCCAGTTGTTGACATGATGCATAAAGATAAATGTATAAATGCATAAAGATGAAGACTTCAGGTGGGTTTTTTTCAGCTTATAAATAATAGAAATTTATTTTTCATAGTTCTGGAGGCAGGGAAGCTCAAGATCAGGCTCCAGCAGATTTGATGTCTGATTAGGGCCTGTTTCCAGTTCATAGATGGCACCTTTTCACTGAGTCCTCACATGGCAGAAGGCACAAGTGCTTTTTAGAATAGATTTGGGTTTCCATACTTAATGGAATATATTCCAAAAGCAAATAAAGAACTTACAAATGCATTCAGGAGACTTATTACCGGTTACAATATGGTATTATTATTTTGAAAATATTCTGTATATGTTGAGAATAAAGTAAATAAGTAATTATAGGTTTATAAATGTTGTTAGGAACCATAATTCATAATGTATAAAAAGAGACATATAATTACAAAATCAAAACGTTAAGACTCTAGGATAGTAATATGAAATGGAAATACCAGCATGATCTCATAATCAATATTGTTTTTTAAGTTAAATCATTCCAAATTCTGTATGCTGACAAAGTTCAGATTATGTTTTATAACAACAATTTTCCACTAAAAAGAATGAGGACTTCTGAGCAATAACTATTAATAATATGAGGTCCAGAAATATGCAGATAAAAGGTCAAAGCAGTTTGAAAGAGGTGGAAAGAAAAGAGTCTTAGATCTATTGGTTTTGAATTCCTCTAGGACATGAAATTATTAGGGGTTGTCAGAGTTCTGATTTTGGGGTCTAGGTCTGATATTTAGTAAGTATTCATTACATTTCTGTAATTTTAAAGAATGAAATCTAATAACCTTTAGGATACTGGTAGTTCTCAAAATTTATATGATTCAATATTTTCCACTTAAAGGTAAGTGACTTTAAGTAAAGTGACTATATTTAAGAAAACTCAGAGCTAGAACACTGGTGCTTGATTACAGGCACTGGCATAACCTCTCAAAATTAACAGGATTCAATTCCAGAGTCACTTTGCTGAATGAGTGATTTATATTTAGTAGGTTAAAAAAGTTTATTTAGTAAAACTAGTACTGCCTCCCTCCCTTTCACCATTTTTCATAATTCAAAATTAGTTTGAATTGCATGCTTTATTGTTTATTTTGGACTTGTGTTATTACATGTAAAAATAAGCAAGTCAAACCGAAAAATAATTGTGTATTCCGTTATTTTATATTCCACATTTAAAATGTGTATTAAAATTTCTTGAATCTTTACAGTCAATAATTTCGCTTTACCTTTAGCTTTTCTATTTAGACTTCCTTCCCAAGTATTTGTGATTCTTTTTATGAAAAAGTATTTCCTGACATCTGCCTTGAATTTCCGTTGTCCCCCGGTCCCATTCATGAACTCTCATCTTGTTATCTTCTTTAAGTGGAAAATAGTCTGCTTGACATTATTTCTATCATATTCAGTTCTGTGTATTTCAGTGAAATCTTTCTTAATTATGTTCTTCCCAAGAGAGTACTTAATCTTTTTTAGCCTGTCTTTATAGATTTTTACCTGTTGGCCCCAGGATAAACCCTATAGCTTTCTAAAGTAACTTTGATAGTTTCAAAGTCTTGGGTACTTTATTAAAAGAAGGCCCATTAAAACAATATGCACAAAATATCAAAACTAAATTTTCATGCTTTGGAAGAATTTGTTTTCTTTGACAATAAGCAGAACATCCAGAGAACAAAGCAGCATCAAACACAGTGCTGTCGCTTGTACATTTTGATTTCATCTCTTTCCCTTTTGTTTATTACCTTTAGTACCTTGAGGGTTCACACTGAATGATGAAACAATATTTTTAAGTGTTCATTTTCCTTTAATGTTTTTACTTTATACTCAACAGAGCAGAAAGATCTAATACCTAGAAGACATTAAAATTAAATTAATCTTTCCATGTAAGTTATTTCCTGTATTTATTAACCTTAGGTCAAAATGATAAAAGGGACAAGTAAAAAAAAAGATGCATTACAATAAAATGGAAAACCAATTCCTACTCTCATTGAAATGAACAATTAAGATAATAGCTCAAAATTCACAATGGGGTGAAACATAAGAGACAATATATGTTTCGTCAATCAATATTATTCTACTAACACATAATGTGAATTAATGACTTTCTATATAAACAAGAAAGAAAAAAGCTTATTTTTACTTTGTGTAGTGCTAAGTATTTTCTATATTAAGACATTCCCAGTTAAATCGATATTTTAAGTGAATAAACATAATGAAGCAATATTCAGAGTACGTAACAGTTGGCAATTTATCAAAGATTGTCAAACTGTGTGTAGTTTTCTGTATAAATGGCAGAACAAGTACACTGAATAGAATTAATAATCTTTAAAATTTGAGCATCAAATATATTTTAGTGAATGCTTTGCATGACTAGCTGTTATAATATGTATGTAAATTGGTCAACTTTACCAATTATCTCTATCAATAATATCATTAGGCATTCAATAGAACTTGTAATACTGGTCACACAGTCAAGCAAAGCAATTCTAGAAATTGGAGCCTTTATTTCTTTTCCCAGGAGAATTGAATTCAGCAAAGAAATCTGACCAACTCAAAGGAGATTGTTGCAGTTATTTTGGATCTGTAAGTTGTGCAGGGAAAAAATAAAACTGGCTTTTAGACGACAGCAAAAACAAACTATTCACTAAATGCTTCTCTGCAAAATAGAGAATTTATGTTCCACCTTATGAAATGGCTTCTGAACACACGTATATGTGAATGTCCTTGCTATCTCTGTGTAGGTAAAAAAATGAAGCAGATAAATGCATTATGTCATAAAGCTATGGTTAACAGTCTTCTGCAAGTTTCCTAAGCAATGATCAAAAAGTCTAATTAGATATTACTAAGGAGTACAATACAAAGTAAAGTTGTGGATCCTTAGCAGGTTATAAAACAAAGAACCATCCTTTTCCCAACTTTCAATGTAGAATAATTGGTTTAAAAATATATCAATCAACTATTTGTTTGTATCATAAAATATGAGTTTTACTTTTTAAACAAATGATCTATTAATGAGTTACTCATTCCGAGTTATTTGCATCTTTTCAATACAGAATACTATACTTTACAAATTTTTATCTATATGTTCACAGTAGCAAAAATGTAAACCACTCACTGTTCTTTATTATAAATCTTTTATAACTATAAAAATGTTATGAAAACTAGAACTTTGGGCTGTGTCATTGCTCTATCAACAAAATAAACCAGAAAAAAATAGTATACTGTAAAATATTGCAAATGAAAAATAAATAAAAGTGAATTCTAGTCTTTCTGCATTTTCTTGAACAGTAGATTACAGTAATAACAACAGCTACCTGAGTAACCCTTTACATTTAACAAGAGACCCTCTCTACTTCTGCTGCATTCTGAGTCACCAATAATTAGTACATTCCTTCTGCCATAATTGTAGTCAACTATATAATTTATTTACAAGATTTAATACAAAGTCAGATACTTTTCAGGTGTGAATTTAAGTCTCTTAAAGCTCAAATTTCCCTTAGTATTGAGATAGGCACAAAATATGATTTCTAATTATTAAGCTTTCTATACATGCTTTTACTAATTTTAGTTTAAATTAAGCTGGATGTGGGCAGATAACTATATACTTATATTTTTATAATCAGAAATATAAATTGTTTATTTTTTCTTCCTAGCTTTACCTTTGAAAAATCTGAAAACAACCGTTCAGCCCTAAAATTCACTCAAAAGATAATTTTAAAAAGAGAGCTAGTTTTGTAAGTTCTTGCGCCCTACCCTCTGAGTAAATTATTTCTCTTCTAGGGAAATAACTTGTCACTTGGAAATTATTTAGCTCTAGTTCAGCTCAATCCATTAAAAACACGAAATGACAAGGCAAAAATGGAAACTTCAGTGATTAGTTTTTGAGTCGCTCTTCCAGTGCTGAGCACCGTAAGTCAGAGGTCCCTTCTGGACACGCCAAATAAAAGTCAGCCCAAATGCAAGACCACTCGGCATAGACCTATCCTTAATTTTAAACAGTCAGAAATAAAAGCTGACAATATAAGGCTAGACTGTGGCTTCCTCCTTCCTATTCCTTATGTTTCTTTCCCAGGTTATTATTCCATTAAACAATTTCTTTATCCCACTAAATGCTTTTAAATCCCAGTTCTCTTCACACATCTTTCAAACTGAACCAATCTGTTTTCTCAGGCATGAATTTCTTTAGGCTTCTGTCATTGTTGACAATTCCTTTTATGTAATGTTTTCTGGTTTTTTATGCATATCAGTTAGCCTCTTATTTTCAAATAGCATGTTAATATTTTAAAGTGGCTTTTAAAACACTCCAGGGTGAAATATATAAAAATTATGTTCTTATGATATGGAAAGGCATAACCTCAGAACTGCTTTTTAATGTCTATTAAACTTTGAACAAATAATTTAACTTTTTTTAACCCTCCTTATCTTCACGTGTAGAGTAAGACTTCCTTTACCAAGTATATGAAAACATTGTTACTATTACTATGCAAATATTAATTATTCTTTTTTTTTTTTTTTTTTGATACAGAGTCTCGCTTTTTCACCCAGGCTGGAGTGCAGTGGCTCAATCTCGGCTCACTGCAAGCTCTGCCTCCCGGGTTCACGCCGTTCTCCTGCCTCAGCCTCTCCGAGTAGCTGGGACCACAGGCACCCACCACCACGCCCGGCTAATTTTTTGTATTTTTAGTAGAGACGGGTTTTCACCGTGATCTCGATCTCCTGACCTCGTGATCCGCCCGCCTCGGCCTCCCAAAGTGCTGGGATTACAAGCGTGAGCCACCACGCCTGGCCAATTATTCTTATTCTTATCTTTCCTATATATCTTCTCTCCAAGTCAACCATTAAAATTAGCATTGACTACAGGAAAGGTGCCAACTAAAAACAAACATGAAATTAATCTATTTTGTTTTTTCTTTTTCTTCCAAAACTAAGTTGATAATACTACGTATGCATAGTGACCTTGATTTGTAATCTTTCTACAGCTATAAAATTATCAGAGAGCACCTTGAGCAGCTGAGGTTTATATTTAAAGTCAGCTTGACAGATACATACTCTTGTGGGAAAATGGCCAGAGTTATCAAAGTGCAATGACACAATTTTGTAAGAGAATCCAGTTCCCTTTATTCCAGTTTTTATTCATCATGTACTTTATGACATTAGCTAATTTCACAAGTGATTTCTCAATCGTCAAAAGAAAGTTTACTGGCTATCATGCATTTCCTTATATACTCTTGATTCCCCTTGTTCAGTACCAGTTACAAAATAGATTTTTATAATCTGTAATGTTGATAGTAGGTGAAATACTAAGAAGTGGATTTTTTTTTAATACAATAATGAAAAAATAATCCGATTCAATTTTATCATTAGTGACTAGAAAGAAATAATTAAAGACAAGATCAACCCTTCAAAACCTTTACTCTATTTTGGATGTGCTATTAAGATCTGGCTACAAAATTGATTGCCACATGTTGACCTTATAAACGATCAATTCAATTGAATATGAGGTCCACCTCTATTTTCCCTGTAAGTGTGTTATCACTCCAGTGAATAAGCTCTGACTCACTCTCTTGGCTGAGACTCAAACATAAATATATTTAATCAGGTAAAATTATAAAATGCTTTATGAATGCACTTAGTATACCAGAGACTATATCTTTGGCTAGTGAATACAAATCAGGGATAGTTTTAGTATCCCCTTGGAATAGCCAATTTCAACAGATGTCCCAAAGATTTCATGGTGCTTTTAACTCCCACAGCACTTTGAGATTTGTGAAGGACCAGTAACCTCGTGTTATCAACCTGATTTGAATGTCCTTTCTATTTCCTGTTCTTATGGAAATTTGACTGTTTATTGAGGACAATTAGTCCGCAGCTTTCTCAAGTGTAGCTTTGTTTCTGTTTTTGTTTTTTTCTCTCTCCCTTTCACATGTTACCTCAGGTCCTAGGGATGAGTGATATGCTTTTGGCTTTCATTTTCTCTTTTTCAGATAAGTTCTACATTGTCTTCAACAGATATTCAGTTTTTCTAAAGTACAAACTATCAGACTAAACCTTTTTATTGAAGTCATCTACTTATATCCATGTCAGTTTCCACCTTCACGCCACATTTATGCAAAGCTTTCATGTCTAGATCACTGTGTTCCTCTTCATCACTACTCTTACCTTGATTTTGGTGTCTTCTGTAGGTAATTATTTGACCAAAACATTGACCCCTCTGTTACTTGTCTTCCACTCCACTTTTTTACCACTCTTAAGGATTAACTCCAAATATTTTCATTAACAATAATTATATTGCAGCTCGCATCTCAAATTTAGCCATTCTACTCTAATTACCTACTTTCAAGCTCACCTACACTTTTAAAGCACTCGACAATTTTTCTGCGTCCAAATGCAGAATTCATTGGTTTCATCATCTTTTCACTGTGTAACTTCCATTTTGTTTCCTTTCTTATGCAGCTAATATACTGTGATATGCTACCAAAATGTGATGGAAAACAACTTTTGCTGCTGTGCTCTTCCCTTCCTTCCACCTTATGCTCTGTGTCTCTCCACAGAAGACTCTCGGTCCTATTTTAAAGAGTGTCTACAGTTAATGCAAAGTGCCTACTGAATTTGGAAATTCTCGATGCAGGAGAAAAAGTGAATATTTCAGGAACAAATTCTTAGAATAGGTCTGAAAACAGAATCTGGTGCACAAGTGAGCATTTGGCCCAATTAGGTTATAAACACTCCGTCCATTAAAATGACATCTTTAGCTAGTGAATATAAATTAAGAGAAATATGAGCAAAGGTGTTGTGGGCATATTCACAGAATGGTTATAACAATGGGCCATGGAATCTAAATTAAGAAGGTAAGTGAGAACTTGAAGTGAGATATGGTGAGTATGTGATATGTGAAATGGAGATCCAGGCGAGTTGAAAAATGTTTAGTATAAGAGCATTACAGTTGTCATGCTAGGAGGATAAGAGTCAAATAATTAGATGGCAATGTCAAGGGATTGGATGCATGAAATCAAAATTTTGATGATGGAACAGTTATTAATAATAAGGTCTAGGTACAATTATAAGAGATAATTTGTGAATCAACACATTCATGTTGATTAAAAAACTTGCCTTACGAGAGTTTTCTTCTATAAGAAATAATGTCATAAGTTATATGCTGTTTTATAATCTGATCAAAAATTATTTCTTAACATTTAAAGGTACCCTTAGGTTTAGTCATCTACTAATCTAGATTCTAGAATAACTGCACTTATAATATCCTCAACTCGTTTCCTTAAGCCATGAGAATCTGATCAAACCAATATAAACTTTTCCCAGAAAATATGCTTATGTGTTAAATAAGGACACACACAAAATTTCAGATGATTCATACTCCTTCTGAAATTTATCATGAGATCTCTTAAAGATAAACGTTAACTGTAGAAGTGTTTGGGGTCACATTTTTAGTGTGTGTAACTGCTGATGAACCTGCCATTTTGAATGGTCAGCATCACATGTAAGATGACAAAGGCACTCTAATAGCTAAATTGCTATAGTTAAGCCATATTTTACTGACAAGAATTCTCCTTAAATAGAGAGAGGTGCATACTAAAACAGATTTTTCTTCTTTGTTCCACATCATGGGATTCCAAACTAAACTGAACTGTTGAACATAGAAAATACTACTGTCATATCCAAGAGGGTTCATTTTGCCTAACTAAAGATATTTGGAATCTTTATACTTCAAATCCAAGGTATATATTTTCTTTACTTCTAGGCTAAGCTTTCCATGGGTCCTTCTCTATCTCCATGGGGTCTTATAAAGCAGGCCACTTACTTAAAAATGCTCTAGGCTATGGCCTAAGAGATCTAATTTTTAACATTAAGTCTTTCGTTTTGGGGTGTGTTTCTTTATGTGTGTGATGTGGGCAACATATATTTTGATTTATTTACAGCTGATATCGTGAATGTTTTTCCTTTCTGAAACTCATGTTGAAACTTAATCCCCAATGTAAGTGTCTTAAGAGTTGGGGCCTTTAACACGTGAATGAGCCACGAGGACTCTGCCCTCATGAACTGATTAATCTATTCGTGGATTAACGTATTATCATGGGAGTGGGTTGGTTATCATGAGAGTGAGTCCCTTGTAAAAGCCAACTTGGCTATCTTTCATGTGCCTCGCTTGTGCTATGATGGTTTCCATTGTGTTATAAGGCAGCATGAGACCTTCACCAGAAAGTGACCAGATGCAGCCTCTTGACCTTAGAGTTTCCAGCTTCCAGAACTATAAGAAATAAATTTCTTCTGTTTGTAAATTACTCAGTCTCAGGTATTCAGTTATAGCGTCAGAAAATGGACTCAGACAATAGCATACTACCTACCTTACCTAGGGAGTGTGAATGGTAATCAATGTGAATATTCACTCACAATATAAAATGCTATGCATAAGCGGAAAAAATAATGTTGTATAATCTATCCTAACATAGTAACATGTCAAATAGCCTTCTTGAGAACATAACATTTAGGGCCTGTATGTCATAAATAAAATGTGAGAATGTTATCAATGACACTCATATTGATACTCCAAACAATTCCAATAAATAATCTATTTAACACCAGAAGTGGATAATTTGCAAATGATGTAGCACAATCTACTTCTGCAATTGTATGTGACTACATTAAATATCAAACTTAATAAATCTGTGGATACATTTATTAGGTACTTATGATGTATTAAATGCTACACTTTGTAGACACAAAGGGTAATAAAGACTGGAAAAAAAGTCAGTGTCCTCAAGGAACATATGGTCTATTTGAAAATAAAAAATTAAATATAAAATTTACATTTTTAAATTTATTAAAAAAGACATTTTAGGAAATTGTTTTAAATTTTTTTTATTTTTATTTTTTGGTGTATAGTCCTTCTTTATGTTTTTTTCTTATTCTACTTTAAGTTTCAGGGTACATGTGCACAACGTGCAGGTTTGTTACATATGTATACATGTTTGTGCCATGTTGGTGTGCTGTACCCATTAACTCGTCATTTAGCATTAGGTATATCTCCTAATGCTATCCCTCCCCCCTACCCCCACCCCACAACAGGCCCTGGTGTGTGATGTTCCCCTTCCTGTGTCCATGTGTTCTCATTGTTCAATTCCCACCTGTGAGTGAGAACATGCGGTGCTTGGTTTTTTGTCCTTGCGATAGTTTGCCGAGAATGATGGTTTCCAGCTTCATCCATGTCCCTACAAAGGACATGAACTCACCATTTTTTATGGCTGCATAGTATTCCATGGTGTATATGTGCCACATTTTCTTAATCCAGTCTATCATTGTTGGACATTTGGGTTGGTTCCAAGTCTTTGCTATTGTGAATAGTGCCACAATAAACATACATGTGCATGTGTCTTTATAGCAGCATGTTTTATAATCCTTTGGGTATATACCCAGTAATGGGATGGCTGGGTCAAATGGTATTTCTAGTTCTAGATCCCTGAGGAGTCACCACACTGACTTCCACAATGGTTGAACTAAATTACAGTCCCAACAACAGTGTAAAAGTGTAATATTAATCCACATCCTCTCCAGCACCTGTTGTTTCCTGACTTTTTAATGATGGCCATTCTAACTGGTGTGAGATGGTATCTCATTGTGGTTTTGATTTGCATTTCTCTGATGACCAGTGATGATGAGCATTTTTTCATGTGTCTTTTGGTTGCATAAATGTCTTCTTTTGAGAAGTGTCTGTTCATGTCCTTCCCCCACTTTTTGATGGGGTTGTTTGTTTTTTTCTTGTAAATTTATTGGAGTTCATTGTAGATTCTGGATATTAGCCCTTTGTCAGATGAGTAGATTGCAAAAATGTTCTCCTATTCTGCAGGTTGCCTGTTCACTCTGATGGTAGTTTCTTTTTGCTGTGCAGAAGCTCTTTAGTTTAATTAGATCCCATTTGTCAATTTTGGCTTTTGTTGCTATTGCTTTTGGTGTTTTAGACATGAAGTCCTTGCCCATACCTATGTTCTGAGTGGTATTGCCTAGGTTTCCTTCTAGGGTTTTTATGGTTTTAGGTCTAACATTTAAGTTTTTAATCCATCTTGAATTAATTTTTTTATAAGGGGTAAGGAAGGGATCCAGTTTCAGCTTTCTACATATGGCTAGCCAGTTTTCCCAGCACCATTTATTAAATAGAGAATCCTTTTCCAATTTCTTGTTTTTGTCAGGTTTGTCAAAGATCAGATAGTTGCAGATATGCAGCATTATTTCTGAGGGCTCTGTTCTGTTCGATTGGTCTATATCTCTGTTTTGGTACCAGTACCATGCTGTTTTGGATACTGTAGCCTTGTAGTATAGTTTGAAGTCAGGTAGCAAGATGTCTCCAGCTTTGTTCTTTTGGCTTAGCATTGACTTGGCAATGCGGGCTCTTTTTTAGTTCCATATGAACTTTAAAGTAGTTATTTCCAATTCTGTGAAGAAAGTCATTGGTAGCTTGATGGGGATGGCATTGAATCATTATATTACCTTGGGCAGTGTGGCCATTTTCATGATATTGATTCTTCCAACCCATGAGCATGGAATGTTCTTCTGTTTGTTCGTATCCTCTTTTATTTCATTGAGCAGTGGCTTGTAGTTCTCCTTGAAGAGGTCCTTCACATCCCTTGTAAGTTGGATTCCTAGGTATTTTATTCTCTTTGAAGCAATTGTGAATGGGAGTTCACTCATGATTTGGCTCTCTGTTTGTCTGTTATTGGTGTATAAGAATGCTTGTGATTTTGGCACATTGATTTTGTATCCTGAGACTTTGCTAAAGTTGCTTATGAGCTTAAGGAGGTTTTGGACTGAGACGATGGGGTTTTTCTAGATATGTAATCATGTCATCTGCAAACAGGGACAATTTGACTTCGTCTTTCCCTAATTGAATACCCTTTATTTCCTTCTCCTGCCAGAACTTCCAACATTATGTTGAATAGGAGTGGTGAGAGAGGGCATCCCTGTCTTGTGCCAGTTGTCAAAGGGAATGCTTCCAGGTTTTGCCCATTCAGTATGATACTGGCTGTGGGTTTGTCATCAGTAGCTCTTATTATTTTGAGATATGTCCCATCAATACCTAATTTATTGAGAGTTTTTAGCATGAAGGGCTGTTGAATTTTGTCAAAGGCCTTTTCTGCATCTATTGAGATAATCATGTGGTTTTTGTCTTTGGTTCTCTTTATATGCTGGATTACGTTTATTGATTTGGGTGTGTTGAAACAGCCTTGCATCCCAGGGATGAAGCCCACTTGATCATGGTGGATAAGCTTTTTGATGTGTTGCTGGATTTGGTTTGCCAGTGTTTTATTGAGGATTTTTGCACCAATGTTCATCAGGGATATTGATCTAAAATTATCTTTTTTTTGTTGTGTCTCTGCCAGGCTTTGGTATCAGGATGATGCTGGCCTCATAAAATGAGTTAGGGAGGATTCCCTTTTTTTCTATCGATTGGAATAGTTTCAGAAGGAATGGTACCAGCTCCTCCTTATACCTCTGGTAGAATTCGGCTGTGAATCCATCTAGTCCTGGACTTTTTTTGGTTGGTAAGCTATTAATTATTGCCTCAATTTCAGAGCCTCTTATTGGTCTATTCAGAGATTCAACTTCTACCTGCTTTAGACTTGGGAGGGTGTATGTGTCAAGGAATTTATCCATTTCTTCTAGATTTTCTAGTTTATTTGTGTAGAGGTGTTTATAGTATTCTCTGATGGTAGTTTGTATTTCTGTGGGAAAGGTGTTGATGTCCCCTTTATCATTTTTTGTTGCATCTATTTGATTCTTCTCTCTTTTCTTCTTTATTAGTCTTGCTAGCAGTCTATCAATTTTGTTGATCTTTTTCAAAAAACCAGCTCCTGGATTCATTGATTTTTTGAAGGGTTTTTTGTGTCTCTATTTCCTTCAGTTCTGCTCTGATCTTAGTTATTTCTTGCCTTCTGATAGCTTTTGAATGAGTTTGCTCTTGCTTCTCTAGTTCTTTTAATTGTGATGTTAAGGTGTCAATTGTAGATCTTTCCTTCTTTCTCTTGTGGGCATTTAGTGCTATAAATTTCCCGCTACATACTGCTTTGAATGTGTCCCAGAGATTCTGGTATGTTGTGTCTTTGTTCTCATTGGTTTCCAAGAACATCTTTATTTCTGCCTTCATTGCGTTATGTACCCAGTAGTCATTCAGGAGCAGGTTGTTCAGTTTCCATGTAGTTGAGTGGTTTTGAGTGAGTTTCTTAATCCTGAGTTTTAGTTTGATTGCACTGTGGTCTGAGAGACAGTTTGTTATAATTTCTGTTCTTTTACATTTGCTGAGGAGTGCTTTACTTCCAACTATGTGGTCAATTTTGGAATAGGTGTGGTGTAGTGCTGAAAAGAATGTATATTCTGTTGATTTGGCTGGAGAGTTCTGTGGACATCTATTAGGTCCACTTGGTGCAGAGGTGAGTTTAATTCCTGGATATCCTTGTTAACTTTCTGTCTCGTGGATCTGTCTAGTGTTGACAGTGGGGTGTTAAAGTCTCCCATTATTATTGTGTGGGAGTCTAAGTCTCTTTGTAGGTCTCTAAGGACTTGTTTTATGAATCTGGGTGCTCCTGTATTGGGTGCATATATATTTATGATAGTTAGCTCTTCTCGTTGAATTGATCCGTTTACCATTATGTAACAGCCTTCTTTGTCTCTTTTTATCTTTGTTGGTTTAAAGTCTGTTTTATCAGAGACTAGGATTGCAACCCCTGCCTTTTTTCATTTTCCATTTGCTTGGTAGATCTTCCTCCATCCCTTTATTGTGAGCCTATGTGTGTCTCTGCACGTGAGATGGGTTTCCTGAATAAAGCACACTGATGGGGCTTGATTCTTTATCCAGTTTGCCAGTCTGTGTCTTTTAATTGGAGCATTTAGTCCATTTACATTTAAGGTTAATATTGTTATGTGTGAATTTGATCCTGTCATTATGATGTTAGCTGGTTATTTTGCTCATTAATTGATGCAGTTTCTTCCTAGCCTCGATGGTCTTTACAATTTGGCATGTTTTTGCAGGGGCTGGTACCGGTTGTTCCTTTCCATGTTTAGTGCTTCCTTCAGGAGCTCTTTTAGGGCAGGCCTGGTGGTGACAAAATCTCTCAGCATTTGTTTGTCTGTAAAGGATTTTATTTCACCTTCACTTATGAAGCTTAGTTTGGCTGGATATGAAATTCTGGGTTGAAAATTCTTCTCTTTAAGGATGTTGAATATTGTCCCACACTCTCTTCTGTCTTGTAGAGTTTCTGCTGAGAGATCCACTGTTAGTCTGATGGGCTTCCCTTTGTGGGTAACCCGACCTTTCTCTCTGGCTGCCCTTCCTTCATTTCAACTTTGGTGAATCTGGCAATTATGTGTCGTGGAGTTGCTCTTCTCGAGGAGTATCTTTGTGGTGTTCTCTGTATTTCCTGAATCTGAATGTTGGCCTGCCTTTCTTGATTGAGGAAGTTCTCCTGGATAATATCCTGCTGAGTGTTTTCCAACTTGGTTCCATTCTCCCTGTCACTTTCAGGAGCACCAACCAGATGTAGATTTGGTCTTTTCACATAGTCCCATATTTCTTGGATGCTTTGTTCATTTATTTTTATTCTTTTATCTCTAAACTTCTCTTCTTTCTTCATTTCATTCATTTGATCTTCCATCACTGATATCCTTTCTTCTGGATGATTGAATCGGCTACTGAGGCTTGTGCATTCATTGCGTAGTTCTCATGCTGTGGTTTTCAGCTCCATCAGGTCCTTTAAGGACTTCTCTGCATTGGTTGTTCTAGTTAGCCATTCATCTAATCTTTTTTCAATGTTTTTCACTTCTTTGCCATGGGTTTGAACTTCTTCTTGTAGCTCAGAGTAGTTTGATCATCTGAAGCCTTCTTCTCTCAACTTGTCAAAGTCATTCTCCAACCAGCTTTGTTCCGTTGCTGGTAAGGAGCTGCGTTCCTTTGGAGGAGGAGAGGCACTCTGATTTTTAGAATTTTCCATTTTTATGCTCTGTTTTTTCCCCATCTTTGTGGTTTTATCCACCTTTGGTCTTTGATGATGGTGACATACAGTGGGGTTTTTGGTGTGGATGTCCTTTCTGTTTGTTAGTTTTCCTTCTAACAGTCAGGACCCTCAGCTGCAGGTCTGTTGGAGTTTGCAGCTGGAGTGGACTTGCAGGTCCACTCCAGACCCTGTCTGCCTTGGTATCAGCAGCGGAGTTTGCAGAACAGCAGATATTGGTGAGCAGCAAATGCTGCTGCCTGATCGTTCCTCTGTAAGTTTTGTCTCAGAGGAGTACCCGGCCGTGTAAGGTGTCAGTCTGCCCCTACTGGAGAGTACCTCCCAGTTAGGCTACTCAGGGTTCAGGGACCCAGTTGAGGAGACAGTCTGTCCATTCTCAGATCTCAAGCTGCGTGCTGGGAGAACGACTACTCTCTTCAAAGCTGTCAGGCAGGGACATTTATGTCTGCAGAGGTTTCTGCTGCCTTTTGTTTGGCTATGCCCTGACCCCAGAGGTGGAGTCTACAGAGGCAGGCAGGCCTCCTTGAGCTGTGGTGGGCTCTACCCAGTTCGAGCTTCCTGGATGCTTTGTTTAACTACTCAAGCCTTGGCAATGGCGGGCGCCCCTCCCCCAGCCTTGCTGCCACTTTGCAGTTTGATCTCAGACTGCTGTGCTAGCAATGAGTGAGGCTCCATGGGCGTAGGATCCTCCAAGCCAGGCATGGGATATAATCTCCTAGTGTGCCATTTGCTAAGACCATTGGAAAAGCACAGTATTAGGGTGGGAGTGACCTGATTTTCCAGGTGCCATCTGTCACCCCCTTCCTGGGCTAGGAAAGGGAATTTCCTGACCCCTTATACTTCCCGGGTGAGGCAATGCGTCTCCCTGCTTTGGCTCACACTCAGTGCACTGCACCCACTGTCCTGCACCCACTGTCCAACACTCCCCAGTGAGATGAACCCGGTACCTCATTTGGAAATGCAGAAGTCACCTGTGTTCTGTGTCGCTCACTCTGGGAGCTGTAGACTGGAGCTGTTCCTATTTGGACATTTTGGCTCCACTCCATTTTAAATTTAATTATACAGATTATAAATGCCATACTAGGTTGTGAGAAGAAATTCCTTTAGGTTATAGTAGTTCTACTAAATCCATTAGTTTATTTATTACTTTAAATTGTTTTAATTGAGCACCTATTATATGTTAGACATTTTGCTAGCCTTATGTGAAAAATCAAAAGTGACTAAGAAACCCATTGTAAAGAACAATGAAGAATCTGATATTTTTACCCTGTTTGCAAGTTAACATGTCAGCTTGGCAGTTTCATGGATAGTGGTAGAGGATACAAGACTCCTGAGTCTAAGATAAAGGTCTTTATGCTTATGGCACATCAAGAAGTAGGAGCTTCAATCTGCTTGCCCTTTGTGCTGGAGGAAGACATTTATTTCACTGCTCAATGAGCAAACCTGCCCTCAAGTTTTCAGAGAAATACTAATATTCCAAGGCTATTTGCCATATTGTCATTCAGGAAAAGATAGCCCAAAACAAAAGCCATCAGAGCCTGTATTAGTTCTCTGTTTCTATGCAACAAATCATGATGCATTCAGTGGATTAAAACAATGTATTTATAATCTCATAGTTCCTGTGAGTCAGCAGTCTGGGCACGATAACAGAGTCCTCTGTTTTTAATCTTATGAGTCCAAATTTAAGGTGTCAGCGAGGTTGAATTCTTTTCTAGAGTGCAGCATCTTCTTCCAGCATCAGTTGGTGGTTAGCAGAATTCAGGTTCTGGTGATTGCAGAAATGAGAACTCCCTTTTCTTTCTGTTTTTCATCTGGGAGCCATGCTCACCTCCTAAATGTTACCCATAGTTCTTTGCTGTATTGCTTTCTCAAAGGCCTTTTCACAATATGGCAGCTCATTTTCTTTTTAAAGCTAACAGGAGAGTCTCTCACTCCAGTCTGCTGAAATAGTCCTATACAAAACCATGGGAGTACCTAGCTCATCATCTCTGCCATATAACGTAAGTTAATAAAGGGATTGAGTATTCCATACTTTTGCCATATTCTGTTGGCTAGAAGGAAGTCAAGAGTTTCTTTCACCCTCAGCAGGAGGAGATTATGTTGGAGTGTGACTCGTTGGAGGTTACATTACGATGCTTCTGATCATAAGACATGCAGAAAAGTGAAAGATGAATGGAAAATTATCTCCCAAAAAACATAGGCCTTGAGAAAGGGAAGCTTATGTTTTATAGATCTTCCTGGTATTCCTATACATAGATTATATATATTCATAAGTAAACACATATATAAATTTAGTAATTAAGGAGTGTGATAAGTGATACTCAAGAAATAAACAGTGTAATAGAATAATAGAAGCATTATTTTGGAAATTTAAGAGATTCTTTGAGAATGTTATGCTTTAGATAAATAATGAATTGGGAGAGGATTGTAATTGGAATAGTACACAGAAAAGAGAAAGAAAATTACAAGATTTCAAGGGTGCTCACAGTGAGTGCTCAAGTTAAACTGAAGCATAACCATTGAAATGATAAGTAGTTACAATAAGGATGGGGATATTTCTAAACAACAGAACAAAATGTTTTGATTTTATCGTATAGGCAGTAAGAGAGTTAGGGAAGCTGGAATGGAGGGAGGAAGTGTGATTGAGAGAATGATATTTAAACATTTACACATAGGCTCTGTTTTGTAGGGTAGTAAGTTAACCAACTGGAAAATATTCAGCAAGTAATTAGAAATGAGAGATGGTAACTCTGAAAGAAAGTAAAGCATAGATTTGAGCACTAGGTGAAGAGTGGAGATTTCTGATGTCATGGGATTGGTGGAGCTACATAGAGAAATGTATAAAGAGAGAGAAATAGAAAGCTAGCAGCTAACCTGCTGACCACAGGAGGAAGACGAGTAAGCAAAACTGTTGAAGGTACTAGGAGGACCAGGATAATATGTCATAAAATTAGAAAACAAATGAAAAAAACTAAAATATTTGGAGAATTTGTGATTATTTTTTAAAGCATTTTTTTAGTTTAGAACTTTTTTCTTGTACAAATTTAGGGGGTATGTGTGCAGACTGAGATTTCAGTGTAACCATCACCCCAATAGCGTACATTGTAAGAATAGGGTATAATTTTGATTAGAGACACTTCAAAAAAGAGTAGGCTGAGGAAATTGCAACAGTAGAAATAGACCACTTTTTAAAGAAAATTTTCAGGGACGTGAAGACAATGTTTGGCAGGTAGATAGCACCACCGAGATCAGTATGATTTTGGCTGGGGCTAAAATATTCAGAGCACTTGAAAGTGCTTTGTAGATATAAACCTGTTTCTAGTATTTCATAAACAGGATATTGTGCATAACTTGTTACCCCTGGATAGATGGTAATAGAAAACTACCTATTGTATAGCCCCCAATCCCATGGCATCAGAAAGCTCCACTTCTCACCTAGCATTAGAATCTGCATTTTACTTTCTTTCAGAATTCCCATTACTCATTTCTAATTACTTGCTGAATATTTTCCACTTGATTATTTTACTACCCTTCAAAACAGAGCTTATGTATAAACACTTAAATATCATTCTCTTAATCATAGTTCCTCCCTTCATTCCAGCTTCCCTAACTCTCTTACTACTTATACAACAGGTGGATGGAAATAGAAAACATCTAGTGTTACTAGTCCTAAAATAACTAATCCTTCTGGGAACTGTCTGGGAAAGGGTGGCCTGAAGCACATCACAGACACTTAAGGGAAAATTACTGGCCTTATTTGCATCCAGGTACAACCATACAGACCAATTCTGGCTCCCTTTTGGGTCCGCATAGCAAAACTATATGTCCATGCAAGGGAATGTGATTGGATGATATTATTCCCACTCTAAAATACCTTTATGCATATTTTCTCTGATGATATTATAGTTACCACAAGATGCAACTTTGAGGTACAGATGTAGCCTGCTTTAAACAATGCAAACTTTGGGGTATTTGCTTTCAAATTTGCCTAATCTCTGATTTGCAAATTTCCCTGTCTTATATGGATATAATAACTTTCAGGAACAAGGTAAAATTGCTTTGAAATTCTTCTAAATTTATTGATGAATATCTAAATGTGAAAATGGAATAATACTGTGTATGTTAATACCAAATAGGATAGTGTATTTTATCAGTTTATTCTTATGGAACCCGTATAGTAAAGTGGAAAAAAAAAACCAGGCCTTCAGATATTGTCTATTGACCATTTCTATATAAAAATTTTGAAGTTTTGCCTACTATTGATATTACTTCTTTTTAGTCTCTGATATTTAAATTAATTTTGAAATGTTGGATAAATATAACATGGAGGTACTGAATACAAGAATTTATCCAAAGATCTTAATAAAATTACAGCCCATTGTTAACACACACACACACACACAATTTAAACCAAGTCAAGAAACAGTAAGTATGAATTTATTTTTGTAAAAATTGAATACTTGAATATAAACATGCATATACTCACATGCATATTTGTACTTACATTGAAAATGTCTGTAAGGTTATGAACATGATTACACCTTATGGAACATTGGATGAGGAGGTTTTTTTCTTTATCAGTTAAGCTTTATATTTAATAATAAGCATAATAAGCCCAAATAAATGCATTAGTAAAAATAACTTTGATTTGAAGTTATGATAAGAATGAAATGATAAGGATCTGAATTAGAATAGAATGTTATGCAGATTGAAGGATAGTTGACGAAGAGACATTTTTTGATACCAATACTTAAGAAGTGGAGCTGGCAGGATTTGGTGCCTCTGTAGACAAGATAGGCAAGGAAGATTTAGAGTTCATGGCATGACTAATTTGCCTGGTTAAAATATATTTCACCCTAAACAATCAGGCTATTGTTATTAATAAAGATTAATCAATAATCAAACACTCCGTAACACCCTCTTATTTAATGCAAGAAAAGTACATGACCTAAACATTTCTACACTGTTATTGAGCTAACACTTTTTTTTTTACTTTGACTAAAGAAACTGGCATTAGCTTAAGTTAGTTTGGAAATAATATTGATGACTGTGATTTTAATCTATAATCTCCGCTAGAAAACTAGAGTAGAAGGGATTTCTGATTACCTGAGTGAGCTTTTTTCTTTTTTCTAATCTGCTCTATATGCCAGGATCAGTGTTAGAAGTTCCGTGGGGATAAGATCAATTTATTCAATATTAAATCCAGTTAAGATAAGATACCTCCTATTTGATAAAGGTATGTATTTACTCTCTTAGAGACTTTATTTTTTTCCATTCAAGAATAAGCAGGGTATAGATATTCTAGGCAGTAATAAAGCAATTTCAGTAAGCAACATCTACTCTTCTACCAAGTACCTTCAACTATTAAGTTTTTCAGTGCTCAGAAATTTATTTTAATGTTTGAACTGAGTATCTTTGATCCATAGTTTTTGCTGAATTCTGTGACTACAAAGTAGTGTAGTTGATTAGCCATATCTTTTTTTTTTTTTTTTTTTGTGATGGAGTTTTGCTCATGTCACCCAGGCTGGAGTGCAACGGCGTGATCTCGGCTCACTGCAACCTCCGCCTCCTGGGTTCAAGCAATTCTCCTGCCTCAGCCTCCTGAGTAGCTGGGACTACAGGCGCCCGCCAACTCGCCTGGCTAATTTTTGTATTTTTACAGAGATGGGGTTTCACTCTGCTGGCCAGGCTGGTCTCAAACTCTTCACCTCAGGTGATTCGCCCCCGTCAGCCTCCCAAAGTGCTGGGATTACAGGCGTGAGCCCCCGTGCCCAGCCATATCTTAAGAAATATATTACTTGCTTATGAAAGCCTAGTTGAAATTTATGACTAGGTACAATTTGTCTTGCTTTTTAAAAAAATTTGTCATATGTAGCCCATGGAATATAAATATTTGAAAATAATTTTGAGTTTACATACTGGAAAAAGCAAGGGAAATGTTGATGGCTTAACTTTGCCCATTAAAAAAAATCGTGGAAAATTGATACTAGATTTGAGAGTGCATGTAATATGTGTTTTTATATTAATTTGCATGTGATTCTGAACGTTTTATGATAAAGTCTCTTTTGGGTCAAATGTGCGGTAGCATTATTTTAAATTAAAGATGAGAGGGAGTTCTCATACTACTTTATATTTGTTTCTGAAGAACATCTTTTATTCATTTTCTATAACACATAATTATAGTGCATGTCCCATAGTTACTTTCAGAAGTGTAGGAGTGTATTAAAAAGTTCATCTTTAGAAAACTCATTGTTCTAGTTTCAAATATCCACTGCTAATATGCAACCCTATCTTCAATTGCATTGTTTTGTAATAATAACCATTTGTTTGTGAAGAGAAAATTAATGTATTCAAAATTTCCAGGTGACCTATAGTTCTGTAAAAATAATTCTAAAGCAGAACTGGAAAATTTGCATACATTTCAGGATAAGAGTTAAAACCATTGTTTTAGTCTTTTAAAACATGTAAGGACTTGGAAGTTAAAAAACTACAAAAATTATAAAATCAACATAAACATAGATAATACATGCTTGTTGCTTAAAGTATGCTTTCTATAACAAGCACAAATTTTGAGTAACCAAAGTGTTTCCTCTTTCTTGAAGAAGGAAATCAATTTTATGATTACATTATTTGCTTATTTTCTTGCAGATTTTGTTTCATGGGCATTTTCCAATAATCTTTAAAGGAGAAATTCAGTCTTTCAATTTTAGCAGAATCAACTAATTTTCCTTCTAAGAATGTTTAGAAGCCATTTATCCTTAACACGTGCAATAAGTACTGCATGGTGGCGAAGAGTTCAGAATCTGGATTCAGAGTAACCATGTTGTAGCCCACTCTCTCTAGAGCTACGTGACCTTGGGCAAATATGTAAACTGCTCTGTGACTGCCAGTGCTTTCATGTTTAAAATCTAATCATTGATAATACTACTGAGATTGAAGGTTTGTTGTAAGGATTAAATGACACATAAAGAGATAAACATAATTCCTAGAATATTTCAAGTGTTCAATTAATAGCTGGGATTATTTTTGAAGTGTTTGAAATACATAAAATAATCAAATGGCTATGAAAAATTTTAGTAAATTATCAGTTGTCATGTATTTATATATCTAATAATAGAATTCACGTCCGTTTACCCAAGTTCAAGCTCCTTCACCAGTTGCCAAATGAACATATCTTCTTGGGTGGATTTCATCACAATGAACTTAACAGACACCAAAGCAAATATATATTTCCTATCCTAAATTAGTGCTTCTTACCAAATCTTCTCTCTCCATTAAGTTCCCAGTCACTTATGGGTTATATCTTGGATTAATTTTTGACATTTATTTTCTTTATTTAATACTTTAGGAGAGATTTGTGGTCTATCTTTTCCAATGGGACCACTTACCACACCTAGCATCATTTGCCTCTTTTGTTTTAACAACATAACTGTTTTTTTTTTCCGTCTTTTTATATATTGCTCTCCCTGGCCTGCCTCTAAAATTTTACCATTTTTCATGACTGTTATTGGCACACTCTGTCATTAGTCCCATCTATGATTTACTTTTCCTTGCAAACACATTCAACCCTGAGGCTTCAGCTCCCACTAAGATTTGTATCTCTATCTCCAATTTCTGTTCTGCATTTTGGCTCCATATATCCAATACCTACTAGATTTTAACAGAGATTGTGCCTTCAAACATATTTGGACACAAATGTATAATTTTTTCTAACCTCCAAAAGGTTTGGTGAGGTAGCGGTTTTCTTCTCATCTAGTTTTTTAAATTAGAAACTTCTGAGTCATTTTTTCCCAACTTTATCTCCTCTCATTCTTGAAATATAATCAATTAGTTTTCAAATCTAATTGATCCTATTTCCTACGTCTCTCTAGCCTTCATATCTACTGCTGCTACAGAGATTCAGAGGTCCTTCAACTCAGACTCTTCCAATTGTGTGATAATTGTTCTTCTCTTTGTACCTTTTTTGTCCCTTTCTAATTCCTGATCAACACGCTGGCCAGATTTCTTGAGTACATGTCATGTTAGGTAACTTCCTTTCTGGGATTCTAATTTTGAGGCATGGATGATGATTCATATATATATATATATATAAAGTAACCACACCAGCATTTTGGGAGGCCAAGGCAGGCAGATCATTTGAGGCCAAGAGCTTGAGACCAGCCTGGCCAACATAGTGAAACCTCATCTCTACTACTAACACAAAAATTTAGCTGAGCATGGTGGCACATGCCTGTAATCCCAGCTACTTGGGAGGCTGAGGCAGGAGAATTGCTTGAACTAAGGAGGCAGAGGTTGCAGTGAGCTGAGATCATGACACTGTACTCCAGCCTGAGCAACACAGCATCTCCAAGTCATTCCTAAGCCAAAATAACAAAGCTGGAGGCATCACGCTACCTGACTTCAAACTATACTACAAGGCTACAGTAACCAAAACAGCATGGTACTGGTACCACGACAGAGACATAGATCAATGGAACAGAACAGAGCCCTCAGAAATGATGCCGCATATCTACAACTATCTGATCTTTGACAAACCTGACAAAAGCAAGAAATGGGGAAAGGATTCCCTATTTAATAAATGGTGCTGGGAAAACTGGCTAGCCATATGTAGAAAGCTGAAACTGGATCCCTTCCTTACACCTTATACAAAAATTAAGTCAAGATGGATTAAAGACTTAAATGTTAGACCTAAAACCATAAAAACC
This sequence comes from Nomascus leucogenys, assembly GCF_006542625.1. NCBI lineage: Eukaryota > Metazoa > Chordata > Mammalia > Primates > Hylobatidae > Nomascus > Nomascus leucogenys. Next base: position 28,247,834 of record NC_044401.1, read on the forward strand.
CTAGAAGAAAACCTAGGCAATACCACTCAGGACATAGGTATGGGCAAGGACTTCATATCTAAAACACCAAAAGCAATGGCAACAAAAGCCAAAATTGACAAATGGGATCTAATTAAACTAAAGAGCTTCTGCACAGCAAAAGAAACTACCATCAGAGTGAACAAGCAACCTGCAGAATAGGAGAAAATTTTTGCAACCTACTCATCTGACAAAGGGCTAATATCCAGAATCTACAATGGACTCAAACAAATTTACAAGAAAAAAACAAACAACCCCATCAAAAAGTGGGGGAAGGATATGAACAGACACTTCTCAAAAGAAGACATTTATGCAGCCAAAAAACACATGAAAAAATGGTCATCATCACCGGCCATCAGAGAAATGCAAATCAAAACTGCAGTGAGATACCATCTCACACCAGTTAGAATGGCCATCATTAAACAGTCAGGAAACAACAGGTGCTGGAGAGGATGTGGAGAAATAGGAACACTTTTACACTGTTGGTGGGACTGTAAACTAGTTCAACCATTGTGGAAGTCAGTGTGGCGATTCCTCAGGGATCTAGAACTAGAAATACCATTTGACCCAGCCATCCCATTACTGGGTATATACCCAAAAGACTATAAATCATGCTGCTATAAAGACACATGCACACGTATGTTTATTGCGGCACTATTCACAATAGCAAAGACTTGGAACCAACCCAAATGTCCAACAACGATAGACTGGATTAAGAAAATGTGGCACATATACACCATGGAATACTATGCAGCCATAAAAAATGATGAGTTCATGTCCTTTGTAGGGACATGGATGAAAGTGGAAAACATCATTCTCAGTAAACTATTGCAAGGACAAAAAAACCAAACACTGCATGTTCGCACTCATAGGTGGGAATTGAACAGTGAGAACACATGGACACAGGAAGGGGAACATCACACTCCGGGGACTGTTGTGGGGTGGGGGCAGGGGGGAGGGACAGCATTAGGAGATATACCTAATGCTAAATGACGAGTTAATGGGTGCTGCAAAGCAACATGGCACATGGATACATATGTAACAAACCTGCACATTGTGCACATGTACCCTAAAACATAAAGTATAATAATAATAAAAAAATATCTTTAGAAGTTATCTTTAAAAAGAAAAAAAAAAGTAACCACAGAATTGGTTCTTAATATCATTACACAGTTAACATTAACTTTTATCTAATTTGAAGTTATTAATTTTTTAAGAACGCTACATATTTCAAACTACTTCTGTGTGAATATATAAAGGACAATTGAGGAAAAGAGCATGTATCATTAAGTAGTAAATTGATGAGAAGGAACAATATTTTTGTATGATAAATCTAATAGACCTGAGATTCATTGCGAAAAGGAATAAATCTTCAAACAAAAAGCCAAAGTTGTAGTCACCAACAAATTAAAATATATAAACCTTTGATAGATTTGACAGATATTTCCTAACAAATCTGAAATGTTTACGTTTTGGTACAAGCCCAACATCTCTTTTGAAACACATACATAAAATGGCTAATTTTTAATTTTGAAGTTTTTCCTGTATATTGTATCTTTAACATATTTTATTAAAGACAAACTTTTCTATATTCATTTACGATAAATATGGATTCAATCATATAGATTCACAATTGTAAGGAGATATTTATGGGGATGATCTACATGATCACTCATCACTATCACTATAAAAATTAAAATATGAACAACCTTGTTAATTAGAAATATCACATTTCTGTCTCATGAAATTATTTTTATTTGTAAACTTGGTTACAGGGTTGGTTTTAATCTATTCTTTCTAAATACCTGGAACAAAGTTACTTTTTGCTGATTTAAGAATTTATAGTTTTTCTTCATTTTTAACTAAACTATTGACATATTTGCTTGTTTTATTGTATCCATGACCTATAGTTTGTAATGTGAATCTTGCTGTAATTGTGTGAAGGTATGAAATATTCTTAATGTTTTTACTTATACATCCTTTAAAGTAGTTATACATTTTTATCTTAGCATAAATTATAATAATGTGATTTTTATTTTATCTGAGTTGAAGTGTTTCTATGTAAGCTATTCTATAAATTTTCCAATATAACTTAGAGTACTGAAATGTTTTTATTTGATAATATTTTAGGACAGAATTTTCTCATCAGTGGTCCAATATTTTTTAAACATTTATTTTTAGCTTACTTATTACATGTATATCTATGCAACAACAATATTGAAAATTACATTTAAGTTAAAATATGGATCTACTTCCTTTCAATTTAATAAAAATTTGGAAATAAAATTATTAATAAAAACCTTACTTCTAATTATAAATAATTGGACTAAAGTCAGTGGGACAAAATTTGACCAAAGGAATACTTATTTTTATTCACAAAACAGCAGTAATCCAAATTTCTAACCCATAGCACAACCACCTTTCCTGTGCAGAAGCTTTTTGGCTTGATGTAATTTCATTTGTCTATTTTTGCTTTTATTTCCTAAGCTTCTAATGTCTTATTAAAAAATCCTTGCCAGGACCAATGTTCTAAAACATTCCCTCAATTTTTTATTCTAATAGTTTTATAGTTTATGGTATTATACTTAAGTCTTTAATACATTTTGAGTTGATTTTTGTAAGTGGTGAGAAATTAGGGTCTAATTTCTTTCTTCTGAATGTGGATATTCAATTTTCCCAGTGCCATTTATTGAAGCAACTGTACTTTCCCCAATGTGTGTCCTTGGCACCTTTATTGAAGATCAGTTGGCTGTAAATATATAGATTTATATACATATTTAATGTTTTAATATGTGATTGTTTTTCTGGTCTATTTTTCTATGTGTCTGTTTTTATGCCAGTACCATACTGTTTTGGTTGCTATTGCTTTGTAGTATATTTTAAAGTCAGTGTGATGCCTCTCGCTTTCTTCTTTTTACTCAAGATTTCTGTGGCTATTTGAAGTCTTTTGGGGTTAATTTTAATCTTTTTTCTACTTCTGTGAAGAATGTCATTGGTATTTTGATGAGGATTGCACAAACTCTCTGTAATTGCTCTGGGAATTATGGACGTTTTAGCAATATAAATTCTTTTAATTTATGGACATAGGATATCTTCTGATTTATATCTGTTCTCTTCCATTTCTTTCACCAATGTTTTGTAGTTTCATTGTGGAGATCTTTTATCTGCTTGGTTAAATTTATTGCTAGGTATTTTATTTGATTGGTAGCTGTTGTAAACAGGGTTACTTTCTTGATTTCTTATTCAGTTGTTCACCATGTGTATCTAGAAATGCTACTGATTTTTGCACGTTGGCTTTGTATCCTGTAAATTTACTGAATTTATGTATTAGTTCTAATAGTTTTTAATGTATTATTTTAGCATTTTCTGTATATAATTTAATCTGCCAATGGAACAATTTGAATTTAAAAATGACTATTTGGAATGAATAGATAGTAAAGATGTAGACAATTGCACTGACTCTCACCACTGACAATAGAGATTGTATTGTATAGGTTTGGAAATAGTAGAGCATATTTGTGTGATGTAACTATGACACAGGGATGTATCTGACAGGAGGTTGAAGATCTAAATGTATGAGTCTTTACAAAATTGTCAAATGAAAACACTTTTGCATGAAAAAAATGGACTCTGCCAGCCACATGATCTTTCTAGCCTTCTCAAATCTGCATCTTAGTCTTCTATACTTGTTCTTTGTGCTGCAAATTTTAAAAAATAATTAAAATATTTATTGTTACCTTTTTTATCACTGTCTATGAACAGCATGCTGTAATTACCACATAATGTGTTGAATACTGACATCCTTATGAAGTAGGTATCATTATTATTATTTGAATTATATGAAAGAGAAAACTGAATCACAAATAGATTACACAAAGTCACATAGCCATGAAAAGGCATAGAAGGATTTCTTTAAACTTGTATTTCAGGTTCAGGGATATACGTGCAGTTTTGGTAAATCAGTAAACTGTGTGTCATGGGGGTTTGGTGTAGAAGTTATTTTGTCACCCAAGTAATAAGCATAGTACCTAACAGACAGTCATTTGATACTCTCCCTCTTCCAAACTTGTACCTTCAAGTAGGCCCTGGTGTTTGGTATTCTTTTCTTTTTGTCCATGTATATGCAAAGTTTAGCTCCCATTTGTAAGTGAGAACATGTGGTATTTGGTTTTCTGTCCCTGCATTAGTTCACTTAGGATTATGTCCTCCAGCTCCATTCATGTTGTGGCAAAGAACACGATCTTGTTCTTTGCCTGTATGGCATTCCTTGATGTCTATATACCACATTTTCTTTATCCCGTCTATCATTGATGGGTATTTAAGTTAATTCCATGTTTTTGCTAGTGTGAATAGTGCAGTGATGAACATACAACTGCATGTGTCTTTATGGTAGAATGATTCATATTGCTTTGGGTATATACCCAATAACGGATTGCTGGGTCAAGTGGTACTTCTGTTTTAAGTTTTTTGAAAAGTTGCTACACTGTTTTCCGCAGTGGATGACCTAATTTACACTCTCACCAATAGTGTGCAAGCATTCCTGTTTCACCACAGCTACACATGCATCTGTTATTTTTTGACTTTTTAGTAATAGCCATTCTGACTTGTGTGAGATGGTATCTCACTGTGGTTTTGATTTGAATTTCTTTAATGATTAGTGATGTTGAGGTTTTTTCATATGCTTGTTGGCTGTGTGTACATCTTCTTCATTAAGTGTCTGTTTATGTCTGCTGCCCATTTTTTAGTAGGGCAATATGTTACTTGCTTATTAATTTAAGTTCCTTATACATTCTGGATATTAAACCTTTGTCAGATGCATAGTTTGCAAACATTTTCTCCCTTTTTGTAGGTTGTCTCTGTACTCTGTAGATAGTTTATTTTGCGGTGCAGAAGTTCTTTAGTTTACAGCTCGTTCATCAATTTTTATTTTTGTTACAATTGCTTTCAGTTTCTTCATCCTAAAGTCTTTGCTAGGGCCTATGTCCAGATGGTATTTTCTGGATTATCTTTCAGGGTTTTTATAGTGTGAGGTTTTGCATTTAAGTTTTAAATTCATCTTAAGTTGATTTTTGTGTATGGTGTTAGGAAGGGACCCAGTTTCAGTCTACTGCATATAGCTAGCCAGTTATCCCAGCATATTTACTGAATATGGAGTCCTTTCTCCATTGCTTTTTTGGTCAAATTTGTCAAAAATCAGATGGCTATAAGTGTGCAGCTATAGTTCTGGTCTCTCTACTCTGTTCCCTTGGTCTGTATGTCTATTTTTGTACCAGTACCATGCTCTTTTGGTCACTGTAGTCTTGTAGCACACTTGGCTATTTGGGCTGCTTTTTCGCTTCCATATTTATTTTAGAATAGTTTTTTTTCTAATTTTGTGAAGACTGTCATTGGTAGTTTGATAGGAATAGCACTTAATCTATAGATTGCTTTGAGCAGAATGGCTATTTTAACAATATTGAGCATAAGGCAAGAGAAAGACAACACAATCAAATAGGCAAAGAGAAAGTAAAACAATTTCTGTTTGTAGACGACATGATTCCAAACCAAGAAAATCCTATCCAAAAGGGTGTATCCATGAGCTCAATACATTCCATGAGCGTGGAATATTTTTCCATTTGCTTGTTTCATGTCTGACTTTATTGACTAGTAGAATTAGTTATAATTATAATTAGTTATTTTAATTATTGTTGTAGAGGTCTTTCACCTGTCTGGTCAGTGGTATTCCTAGGTATTTTTTCTTTTTGTGGCTATGGTTAATAGGATTGCATTCCTGATTTGTTTCTCAGCTTGGATATTGTTGGTGTATAGAAATGCTACTGATTTTGGTACTTTAATTTTGTATAGTGAAACTTGGCTGAAGTTGTTTGCCAGATCTAAGAACTTTTGGGCAGAGAATACGTACACTCTTTTGGATGGGATTTTCTTGGTATAGAATCATATCATCTACAAACAGAATTTTTTTTACTTTCTCTTGGCCTATTTGATTGTGTTTTCCTTCTCTTGAGTCATCATTCCGACCATGAATTCCAGCACCATGTTGAATAGGAGCAGTGAGAATGGGCATCCTTGTCCTTTTCCGGTTCTCTAGGAGAATGCTTCCAGCTTTTGCCCATTCAGTATGATGTTGGCTGTGGGTTTGTCATTATGATTGTGGTGGCGGCCTGTCTGGAGCAGCCACTGTGGGGATGCCAGCTGCAGCACAGGAGGTGTGGCCAGGGTTGTGTGCTCTGTGGAGTCAGAGGGGGCCTGGAACAGAAAAGAGCCCCTCCCCCTACTGAGTTGGGGCAGGAGCCCCATGCTCCCGGGCACAGCTGCAGCTGCCCAGCAGTGGCTCTGGACCCAAGCATTCCTGCATTTTCCGGGGCCTGGAAAAACCCCTGCCCCTGCAGGCTCAGAAGTGCCTTCTCCCACTCCCTGGCATCTCCCTGTTCCTGGCACCCATTCCAGTGTGGAGAAAATATGTCACCAAGCCCCGGCACTATTGAGATCTGGGTGGGTGTGCTCACACATGAGGTGGTGCTGACATGCCAGCCCCTGCTGCCTTGACCCCCTCCAGACTTTGGGTGTTGACAATCAAAAGAAGGGTGAAGGGGAGTGAGGGAAGCTCAGCATGGGCCTGCAGGTGCCCCTCAGCATAAACAGCCTGGGTGCTGTGGATGGCATGTTGATTGTGAGAGGGAGACAAGTTTCTGGAAGGAAAGGATGGGTCACTGGTGAAACCCCACCTTCAAGCCAGGGACAGCCTGAAGCCTGGGAGCTGGACTGCCAGTTCTGAGTGGAGTCCATGGTCTGGAGTGAGAAATTATAATACTTTTCCTGGGCCTGCCTGTGAACCCGTCAACACACACTTCCTCCCTTCTGGGCCCATAAAAACCCTGGACTCAGACAGACTCACAAGGATGTCAGGACTACCACCTCTGGGAAGAAGCTACCCATTTTTGGTCTCCTCAATTTATCAGGATGACCTGACTGTGGAAAGGAGCTACCCACTATGGGTCTCCTCTCCTCCAAGAGCTGGACACTCTTCAGAATGACCTGGCTCCAGAAAGGAGCACTGACTTTGGGTCTCCTGAGAGCTATTCTATTGCTCAATGAAGGAGCTCTGCCTTGCTTACCCTCCAGTTGTCCATGTACCTCATTGTTCCTGAACATGGGGCAAGAACTCAGGACCCACTGAATGGCAGGATTGAGAAAGCTATAACACAAACCAGACTGAAATGCCCCCTGCTCACCACATTGTAGATGACAAGAAGGAGAGAAGAGCTGTGGCTCTTTTGGGAGCCCAGACCTAGGGACTGCCTTAGCCAAGGCTGTGACACCATCTTTGGGGCTCTATGGTTCCTAGTGTCTCCAAGCTTTGGGGTGCCACCACATTCCCTAGTGCTCGCAGTGAAAGCTACTCGCAGTATGCCTGGTCCAGCTTCTGCCTCGCACAGAGCTGGCCCCTGCACCAATCCCTGAAGCTGTCCACCCTGCTGCAGCTGGCACATCTGGCTGTGTACAGTGGCTGGAACCAGTGCTAACTCAGAAACCCCTTGCCACTCCACACCTGGCTTGCCTTTGGCAGGCACAGTATCCGGGCCAGTAGCATAAGCTGAGTGCAGCCTGCTGGGCTGAGTGGGCAGAACAAACCCAGCAGGCCCAAGCAAAACTTGGGAAGGTACCACCAGCCACAGAGGTTTCCAGCTGGAAAAGTAACACTCTGAGGATCCCGTGACAATACATTGCTCTACATAGCTCTTAATTTTTTGAGGTATGTTCCTTTCATACCTAGTTTCTGGAAGGTTTTTAACATGAAGGGATTTGAAGGCCTTTTTCATCATGTGGGCTTTGTTTTTAGTTCTGTTTATGAGATGAATCACATTTATTGACTTTCGTATTTTAAGCCAACTTTGCACCTGAAGGATAAAAACTTGATCATGGTGGATTAACTTTTTGACATGCTGCAAGATTTGGTTTGCTAGTATTTTGTTGAGGATATTTGCATTAATGTTAATCCGGGATATTTGCCTGAAATTTTAATTTTTGTTTTTTTCTCTGCTAGGTTTTGGTGTCAGGATGATGCAGGCCTCCTAGGATGAGTTAGGGAGGAATCTCTCCTCCTCAGTGTTTTGTAATAGTTTCAGTAGAAATGGTTCTAACTCTTCTTTGTACATCTGGTATAATTTGGCTCTTATTCCATCTGGTCCTGAGCTTTCCCTGGTTGGAAGGCATTTTGTTACTGATTCAATTTTGAAATTCATTATTGGACTGTTCAGGGATTCAATTTCTTTCTGGTTCAATGTTGGAAGGTTGTGTGTTTCCAAAAATTTATTTGTTTCTTCTAGGTTTTCTTGTTTGTGTGCATAGTAGTCTCTGAAGGGTTTTTTTGTATTTCTTTGGGGTCAGTGGTAATGTACCCTTTGTCATTTCCAATTTTGTTTATTTGGGTCTTCTGTGTTTTTTCTCTCTATTAATCTAGCTAGTAATCTAGTAATCTTATTTATTCTTTCAATGGAACAACTCCTAAAATCATTGCTTTTTTATGTGTATTTCTGCATCTCAATTTCCCTCATCTGTGTGGATAGATATTCCTACAATCTTTAAAATTGCTGTCCTTTGGATTTTTTTTTTTAAGCCCCTGGGGATTTCATCATGGTAAAAGCTGGGTTCAGTAGACTGACTTAAATTCTACTCTCCTCTTGGCTCTTGGAGGAGTCCCCTTCAATTACTGTCTTTATCCTGCATTTCTTTTGTTGAGTGTACTTGTCCATGGGGCTCCCCCAGGTGGGACCCACAGTTTGCATATATGCCATATCTTTGCTGGGTCAGCCTAATCTGCTGTCTGAGTGCTTCCTGAGAGAACATTGGGTTGTGTCTGTATGCAGAGTTCAGGCACAAGAAGGATCACTGGGCTGGAAGTCTGTCCTACAGGAGTTGCCTGCCTGGCTCCCAATAGCAGAGGCAAGCAGGGTCACCTTCTCTGTCATCTGAGTGTTTCCTGGAACAACAGAAGGCTGTGCCTTCTGGCTGAGTTTGCATGGAAGTGGGATTGCTGGGCCAGAAGCTCTAGCAGGCATTGGCTGCCTGGCTACCAGCAATTGGAGTGGATGGGGTCTCCTGCCCTGCCCTCTGAGTGCTTCCAGGACAGCAGGAGGCTGTGGCTACACGAAGATCAGGCAGAAGTGGGACTGCTGGGCCAGAAGCTCTAGCAAGTGTTGCCTACCTGGTTACCAGTGGCAGGAGTGGGTGAGGTCTCCTTCCCTGCTCTCTGGGTGCTAATGGAAAAGCAGGAGACTGTGCCCACTGGCTGAGCTCACACAAAAGTGAGACTACTGAGCTGGAAGCTCTTGCAAGTATTGCCTGCCTGGCTACCAGTGGCACGGGTTGATAAGGTCTTCCATCATGCTGTTCAAGTGCTTCCTGGGACAGCAGGAAGCTGTGGCTACACCAAGTTCAGGCAGAAGTGGGAGAGCTGGGCCAGAAGCTCCAGCAAGCATTGCCCTCCTGGCTACCAGTGGCAGGGTTAGGTCGGATCTCCTGCCCTGCTGTCTGGGTGCTTCCCAGGGCAAAAAGAGACATTGCCCACTGCCTGAGTTCACAAAGAAGTGGGACTGCTGGGCTAGAAGCTCTAGCAAGCATTGCCCACCTGGCTACCAGTGGTGGGGGTGGGTGGGGCCTATCATTCTGCCATCCAAGTGCTTCCCAGGACAACAGGAGGCTGCAGCTGCCAACCAAGTTTAGGTCAAAGTGAGACCACTGGGCTGAAAGCTGTTTCAGAGCCCCATCCAGTGAGGGGGTGTGGAGCAATCTTACTCCTCTCAAGCCCTGCAACTGCAACCTCTACTGGAGCTATGATGCTGGTACTGGTGCTCCAGGGCACACACTCCATCCACACACATATACACAGATCACATTTCATTAATGACAGGGACACATAGAAAATATACAGAACAAACATTGTATTATAATCTTATGAGAACACAATCATATATGGTACTTGTCGTTGACTGAAAAGTTATGTGGCATTTGACTGTATATTACACATTTTTAAATGACAGAGATAAAATATAAATAAAAATTATAAAACAAACATATGTGTATTTACCACCCACTTTTAGAAACAGCTAAACTTTGAACCTGGTTTGTCTCTTGTTGATCCCAACAGCTAATAGAACTAACATCAGAATCGTCTGAATCATTGGAATCACCTATTTCAGAAATATCAGATTAGCCAAATCAATCTGTGGCTAACTGTTTGAGAATGATGTTAACACCACACTAAGAATGCTACATTTTCCAGGGTTTGACATTTTCAGCAAATGAGAATTATTATATATAGTAAGTGGAGATACCACTACTGAAAGCAGAATGGTATAAATAAAATAATGTCTTTTGTTTGCAAAGTTGATATATTACAGCAATGCAAAAATAATAATAAAAGTGACATATTTTGTGACAGAGTTATCTTGGGGTAAACACTGTAGTCACAAGGACCATGGGCAAGTATTTTTGGGGCAGGTGGGAACATATTTATTGTATATGATTAATGTGTACTGTACATTATTCTATACTTTTTCATGAAGTGCTTGTTAAATTTGTTGCTCACTCTTTTTTAAAAATTTTAGTCTTGTTTTTAATATTTAGGGTTTCAAAATATATATCCTAGATATGTGTTTTCCTGTAAATTTTATGCATTACAAATATTTTCTTATTTTGTGGCTTATCTTTCCATGTTGTTTGTGGGATTTTCCGATTAATAGAAATTCTTAGTTTTAGTTATTCAAATTCATGTCTTTTTCTATATATTTTGTACTTTTTATGTAGAAAACCTTTTTTTAACCACAGTTTACAGTTACATCGCATATTGTTTATAAAAGTTGAATAGTTTTGCTTTTTATACTTGCCCTTAATCCATGGGAAGTTTTTATGGTATGGAGGAGGAATTCGTTTTATTCACTCTTTATAAGTTATTATATAGTGATTTCCCCTTGAGCCAATACAATTTGTTGTAATATTAAGATGATTATACCTGCATACTTTTAACTAGAATTTATATGTTTTTGTATATTTCAAAAAGTCTGCCTGTATCTGTTTAATACAGGTATATTTCAGATAATGAACATATTTCCAATTTTTAAAAATATGGTCTTAAATTCTTGTATTTTAACTAAAGAGATTACTCACTTATATTTATAATAATTACTGAAATATTTGATTCATGCCTATTTTGTTTTTTGGTTTACCTTTGTGCTATAGCGTTGTTGATATGGTTTGGCTGTGTCCCCACTCAGATTTTGTCTTGAATTGCAGTTCCCACGATCCCCAGGTATCATGGGAGGGATCTGGTGAGAGGTAATTGAATCATGAAGGCAATTACTCTCATGCTGCTGTTCTCATGATAGTGAGTGAGTTCTCATGAGTTCTGATGGTTTTATAAGGGGTTTTTTCCCCTTTGTGCAGCACTCATTCTCTTTCCTGCCACAATGTGAAGATGGACATGTTTGCTTGCCCTTCTCCCATGATTGCAAGTTTTCTGAGACCTTCCCCAGCCATGAGGAAATGTGAGTCAATTAAATCTCTTTCCTTTATAAATTGCCCCATCTCATGTATTTCTTCATAGCAGTGTGAGAATAAACTATTACAGTAAGTTGGTACTGGGTAATAGGGTGCTTCTGTAAAGATACCTGACAAAGTGGAGGTGACATTGGAACTGGGTAACAGCCAGAGGTTGGAACAATTTTGAAGGTTCACAGGAAGACAGGAAAATATGGGAAAGTGTGAAACTTCTTAGAGACTTGGAGGGCTCAGAAGTCAGGAAGATGTGGGAAAGTTTGGATCTTCCTAGAGACTAGTTGAATGGCTTTGACCAAAATGCTGATAGTGATAGGGACAATGAAGTCCAGCCTGAGGTGGTTTCAGATGGAGATAAGAAACTTTTTGGCAACTGGAATAAAGGTGATTCCTTTTATGTTTTAGCAAAGAGACTGGTGATGTTTTGCCCCTGCCTTGGAGATCTGTGGAACATTGAACTTCAGGGAGATGATTTAGGGAATCTGATGGAAGAAATGTCTAAGTGACAAAGCATTTAAGAGGAAGCGAAGCAGAGCACACAAGTTTTGAAAATTTTCAGACTGATGATGAAATAGAAAAGTTGAAATTCAAGCTGACTATAAGAATTTGCATAAGTAACAAGGAGACAAATGCTAATCACCAAGACAATGGGGAAAATGTCTCCAGGGCATGTCAGAGACCTTTACAGCAGCCATTCTCAACACAGATGTCAGAGGCATAAGACCAAAAAATGGTTCTGTGAGCCTTTCCCAGGGACCTCTGCTCTGTGCTGCCTCGGGACATGGTGCCCTGCATCTCAGCTGCTTTACCTCCAGCCATGGCTAAATGGGGCCACAGTATATCTCCATGGGTGCAAGTTCTAAGCCTTGGTGACATACACATCCTGTTGAGCCTGTGGGTGCATAGAAGTCAAGAATTGAGATTTAGGAACCTCAGCCCAGATTTCAGAGGATGTATGGAAATGCCTGAATGTCCAGGTAGAAGTTTGTTACAGAGGTGGAGCCCACATGAAGAACCTCTACTAGGGCAATGTGGAAGGGAAATGTGGGGCTGGAGCCCCCTCATGGAATCCCCACTGGGGCACTGCCTAGCAGAGCTGTGAGAAGAGGGCCACCATCCTCCAGACCCCAGAATGGTAGATCAGCTGACAGCTTGAACTGTGTACCTGGGAAGACTGCAGACTCTCAACACCAGCTTGTTAAAGCAGCAAGGAAGGGGCTGTACCCTGAAAAGCCACAGGGGCAGAGCTGACCAAGGTCATGAGAGCATGCTTCTGGCATTAGAGTGACCTGGATGTGAGACATGGAGTCAAAGAGGTTGCTTTGGAACTTTAAGGTTTGGTGATTGTCCTGTTAGATTTTGGACTTGCATGGGGCCTGTAGCCTCTTTGTTTTGGCTAATTTCTCCCATTTGAAATGGGTATATTTACCTAATACCTGTACCCTCATTGTATCTGGTAAGTAACTAACTTGCTTTTGAGTTTGCTCACTCATAGGTGAAAGAGACTTGCCTTGTCTCAGATGAAACTTTGGACTTGGACTTTTGGGTTAATGCTGGAATGAGTTAAGACTTTCAGTTGAAAGTGCACGATTCTGTTTTGAAATGTGAGGACATGAGATTTTTGGAGGGGCCAGGGGGAAAGATATGCTTTGGCTGTGTCCTTACCCAAATCTCATCTTGAATTGTAGTTTTCCTAATCCCCAGGTGTCATAGGAGGGACCAGAGGGAGATAATTTAATCACTGGGGCAGTTTCCTTGATCCTGCTCTCATGATAGTGAGTGAGTTCTCACAAAATCCAACGGTTTTATAAGAGGCTTTTCCCCATTTACTTTGCATTCATTCTCTTTCCTACCATGATGTGAAGAAGGACATGCTTGCTTCTCCTTCTGCCATGATTTTAAGTTTACTGATGCCTGCCCAGCCATGCTAAACTGTGAGTCAATTAAACATCTTTCCTTTATAAATTACCCAGTCTCGGGTATGTCTTTATTAGCAGCATGAGAACAGATGAATAGAGTTACGTAGTTTTTCTTTGCTTTATTTTGGATTAATTTTATTATTTCTTTTTTTCTTATATCACTATTTTTCTTCTGCTAATTTGGACATTATATGTGGTATTTGTATTATTTTAAGGAAAAATATTTTATTATGCATAGTAATTTTAACAAAGTATAAATGGAGTTTAGCTTTTCTACGTGACAATAAAACTATGATGACTTTTCTCCTAATGTGTTTATTATTCAATAATGTATATATTACCAAATATTATATATATACATATATATACACACGCACACATTACCAGGGCTTTTTTGCCTCATTATTTTTTCTTGTATTGCAGACTTTCCCTCTTGGTCATTTTACTTCTGCCTTAATAACATCCTTTAGAATTTTGCTTAGTGAGGTCTTATTTCTGCTAAATCTCTTATTTGCTGTTTGTCTGAATATGTGCCTATTTTATTCTTGTTCCTGAAAGGTAGTTGTATTAAAAGTATATTCTAGATGCACAACTTTTTTTTTCTCAGCACCCTTAAAATACTGTTTCACCATCTTCTGTTTTTCATGGTTGTTAACAAATCAGTCTTATTGTTGCTTCTTTACAAATAATTTTTTCTATCTAGCTACTTTTAGAATATTCCCTTTGTTTTGGTAATAAGCTATTTCAGTCTAAGCTATTCAGATGTAGATTTCTTTATCCTTGCTGTGATTGAGACACTTTGGTCACTCCGAATCTAAAGACTCATAGTTTTTAAATCAGTTTTGAAATTTCCCCAACATTATGTTTTCATCTAACTGTTGCTACCTTATTGATTTATTGTATATGGTATTACAATAAGCCAGAAAGATGAAAAATATATAAAATTTAGTGGCGGACGCCTTGTGGAATTTAAGTTTAGGTAAAACATAGCAATTTTTGAAACAGCTAGAGTTGTATTGATAAAATAGGGAAATAAAATAGAGAGGGTCTATCTCCTATTTCCATAGACATTCATGCAAGATGTGGTAGTAGATTTTTTTTCTGTACTTGGGCTTCATGGCATTAAATAAATTAATTCTTTATTTTATGAAATGATGTTTAAGTTTCACTCTCTTCAAAAAGTTGCTTTCTCAACTCAGTACTCAAGTCACACACATTCTTTGTTTTAGTCTGGAACATTTCGTTGCCTACTACATAAACTGTAATCAAACTTTCCCAATTTCAAGGAATGGCCATATCTAGGATTCCACAATGCTTTTTCTGGTCCAAAATTGGATTTAAAATGATATGCAGAAATTTGGAAAGGAGACTACCCTATATTTTTATTATTTAGGCATCATTATTGCATGACACACCTACCTACACAGACCCATTTTTTCCTGTGTGGATCTTTACTCCATTATTGTATTGATTTACATTTGCAAAATATGTTAATGTACATGTATTTAGCTATACTATTTGAGGTTTCTCTCTTTCTGTGTGTGTATAAACTTAAAAATACAGGTCATATATGATAAGTATTATAATTGGTAGTTAAGTAGTAAAAATAACATTTAAAATGCATGTACCAAAATGTAGTGTCCAGGGTATTGCTCCTCTCATATCTCACTCTGGATTAGAAAACAATAGGATTCATATATATATATATATATATATATAGTTCATATATATGATTCGTATATTTATATATACATATATATACACAACATTGCTTTTTACTACATGAATTTTAAAAGTTTTTTGTTGTCCTTTTACATTAGTAGCTGTATTAGTTTAAAGACTGAATATTTGTTTTGATAGATAACAAATGTGAATTATTCTTAATATGGGAAATATGCAGTTATATTACAAATCTTTGGGAGTGCTTACAGAAAATCTTCGTCCTTACGTGCCATTCTGTACAAACAAGATTATTGGCATTACATACGAATTAGCTCAGTACACACAGAGCTAATTATAGAACTAAATACAGAATTACATCTGCAATTCAGACAAATTGAAATATTAAAACAGAATTGTAGATTTGTCAATTCCATTGTAAAGAAAATAATATTTGAATTCTTCGTTTGAATTTATGTGCCTTTTCATAGACGTATAGATTTGTATTCTGGTTTGGTTTTTGGGAGACAGATTATTTTATAGTCTTATTACATGATAAATTTCCACTCATAAAAATCTGGTGAGTTTAATAACATTTTTTAAAAAATCTTGCTTAAGAATATACCTGGAAAGTGTGGGATGGATTTTGTATAGAAACAGGTGTTAGACATTTTTCTAGAAGAATGTGAATACAACAATTTGCCTCTCAAACTTGTCATTGCTACTGGCTTCAGTTATTCTCTTTCTTCAATTATTTGTGGAAATAAAAGTTCAAGAGAATCAAATTAGTTTACGATGTGAAAAGTAAGAAGGCAGAGCAAAGTATAGGGTAAAACAAGGAGATGCTAGAAAAATATTTCCCACATGAATTTTTTTTTTAGGGGAAATTGGGCTTTATATATTTTGCCTTCTTGATTTCTTTATTTGCACATTCTGCAATTCAGAAATATTTGTTATCACCTTATATATGCCATATTCTATTAAAAGTATTGGTAGATATTGGTTCTTACCCTAGCAAAGAATTGTGGAAAATCAGATGCTACTGCTGATATTTTGCATACAATGACTGCCAATTTTCTTTGTGTCATTTGACATCCAGACGAAATCATTCTTATTTACAATTAAGAAAAGCTACCATCACCTGTTTTTGTCCCTCTATAGTCCAACTAGTTTCTCTCATTTGTTTAGCAGCTTTTGATGTATCAAAGAAAATTTGCATCAGATGGATTTAAACAGGCAGAGAATAATTTAAGACTATTGTAATAGGGGACAGAGATTGAATTCAACTCTCTTGAAAGAAAAGGCGGGAGAGTTTGAAGCACTGGAAAGTCTTAAGCACTAAGATGAGCTAATGAAAAGTGCCGGAGGACTTTAAGATGAGGTTGATCGATGTGATCATGCCATCAATGTTTGCTAATTGGCACTTGAAGAATGTAGGCTCCTACCTTCCCGCAGAGACTGGGAGACGGGGACCCTGTCTTTCTTGATGATTATATTTCAAACGGATGGCTCCCAGATCCTTTAAAAATACATTCCTGGGTTGTAAAACTGCCAAAAGGATGGGAGATTAATATCTCAAAGGAGCAAAGAAAGAATTTACGATTGCCAATTTTTTTTTTTAAAAGTAAATGCTCTAACAAGAGGGAGGTAGGGGGAGGGCTACAGTCAGAAAGAAATCTGTCTAAAGTTCAGTCAGAGCAGAATGTTAAGGCTGTCTTGATCATTTGTACTGAATTAAAGCAGTTGGTAGTGTTTATGGCACAGATAAAAATGAAGATCTGAATTTGAGTTGGCCTAGGAAGACTGAGTTCAAAAATAAATTAATGAAATTTAATAAGTTGCCCTGAAAATAAGACACTTATTCAATTAGTGTATACTAATTGGGAAATAAAGCAAAAAGGCCGTTTTGGAGAATCTTTCAGAGGCTTACATTTCTTTAGGAAAGGTTAAACTAACCCACGTGCCTCACCAAAATTATTCATTTCTGTCTCTGATGTGCACCCTGTAAAACACGGGTTTCCAGTGTTCTAGTTTCTCTGCACGTAATAAAGAGAATTTCCCATTGCCGTCTATTCAGCAACTTTATTTCCTATAATCCAGTCTTTATGTGGAGACAGTTAATTTTAATTAATCCCTGGAGGAATTCTGTGCTTTATTGTGCGTCTTCTACCACGTAGATCCACATGGTTTGGTTAGAGTAACATTGAGGTATGTGAGTTAATGTTAATAAGATTGGCGAATTGTTGCATGTTTTTGTTTTGTGATTGTCAACCCTGTCCTTAGGGTATATTTTGTTGTAGAATTTATTTGAAATGCTGACTTCAATCACTAGAGGTAAATGATCTTTTTTTTCCTTTGTTGGAATAAAATGAAGTATTTATTTTTTATTTTTATTATGCTAGAAAAAAATAGACTCTACAAGTGGCTTCAGATTTACTGCCTCTGGTAAAAATGGATGGGGTTGATGTGCTATGTTTTGATTCAATGTTAAAAATTCTCAATATATATTATTGCTGTAGGAAAAGATATATGAAACATCAAATGGCTAAAGAAGCTGATAAAGCAATTATTTTTATTGGTAAAGCAATTATTTTTATTTTCTTGGAAGTGATATTTCTTCCCAACAAATAGCATGCATTTTTTTCCTCTGATGACATCACTGGAATGAAAGATTCTTAATAGACGTGGTCTCCCTTGCCGTGACTAAAATGGTCTCCCAAGGAAATATATTTTATGATTTTAGTCTTATATTAAATATTTAAGGGTATTTTAAATAACCTTGCTAAACTCACAAGGAAATTGACATAAATGTAGAGCTAATGTTTTAAAAAGGACAAAATGTGAAAAGACTACAAGGACTTGGTGTTGTCTAGGAGTCTCAGAAACTCATCACTGCTTGTGTGTCATGCATTTTATTGCCTCCAGGAAAGCAGGGGCCTTTATCTGAAGGACATTCTTTTGTTCTTTAATAGATGTTGACTATTCAGAGCACTGGAGAAACTGAACACATTTTCTAATACTATTTTTTCCTTTAACTTGACTTAATTATATGATAACACTTCCTATGCCTAGTGAGTCAAATTTCTTCAATGAATTATTTCAAAGGTTGTTCTGGATTGTTATAATTTTATTCTTTTCCTTCTTTAATACTTAGCATGGGTGCTTCAAGTTCCTGATACTAGAAATAAAATTGTAGTAAAGGTGCTCAAGGAGTAACATATCCTAGCTGGTGTTCTGTAAGCTCATCTACATAGTGTAATGATGTAAATGATACAGAGTAACGTTGCAATTGCAGGTGTTACTCTGAGGTTGAAAAGTAGGTTAGTGTCATGTACATTAAGATCTTGGAGAAGTGAAGGGCCTTTGCTGAAATTAAGAAATAACTTTGTTGAGTGATTAAACATAAACAAAATCAGAGTTTATAATATCTTCTACCCAAATGAAATTTACTATTATACTAATGTTTAATTACCATGAAATATTGTTCCCCCGTGTTGATGTGGCTTGTTGAATCTTCAGTCACATGCAGAATCTGCACTTCCTATCAAATGGTAATTTCATATTTTATCTCAACCTTTTCTTGTAGGCTAAGATTCAAACTAGTTTTAAGAACAAATTCGTAATTAATAAAATTGGCATAACAAAAGGAACTATATTAACATTTCTTGTAGCTATGAAATTATTAGTTTTGATTATCATTATTAAATAGACTTCAAATAGCTAAAAATTAAAACTTCCTGCGCTTCAACTTATGTTACTTTTGATCCATTTTTATCATGCTATATTCTGTAGCAATTCTTTAAAACATGTGAGTTTTATTATTTTCTTATATAAAGAAAAGAATAAAATCCATGGCCTATACTGCCTCTTATGCTTCATTTGCATACCACATCTTCACATTATTAAATATATTTGAATTTGCAGGCTTCAAAATTAGCATCTGTTTCTCATTAATCAACTTTCGTTTCCTCAGGTGTTAGTGATGTAATTACAGTCAGGTGTACACTCCTGGCTTCATGTATTCTTATTAGTGTGACATCGTTATTATCAATTTTACTATTTGGATTTAACTGCATTTTCTCTGATATGTGGAATTTCTATAAGACTTTTTATTGCATCAGCATTATTATATACACTGCAGTTTGACAAAATATATAGATATTTTTTAAAAATGTTATTTTAATACATCTTCTGAAGGAAAAAAATACTTTCTTTTCTATTTCTCACTCTGTAACCCTCATTCTCACTATATTTTACTTAAAGAATAGAATGTTATATATTTATACTTGTTTACACAATTTATTAAGATATTCTTGTAGTTCTTAGGGTGATTCTTATAAATTGTTTTCTCAAAAGAAACTCTTTCTGGGTTCCATGTCAATGGATATGTTATCTTTTGATTCCAGTTATCTGTACCTCCAAACAACTCCAATTATCCATGAATCTCTCTCTCTCTTTCTCTCTCTCTTTCTCCGCCCCCACCCCGCCTTTCCATCTCTGTATCTATATGTCCTTTTAGAAGTAAAGGCAACTTGCTCATACTGTCTCATTTGTGTATACACCGATTCTTCTGCTTGGATATTTGAAAGGTCATAAATGATTCTTAGAAAAGACATTTCCTTATTAGTTGATTCCCACTACACATATGTCCTGAAAACTACTTTCAGGTGCACCCTTACTCAATATAATCTCTTATGAGTCCTATTTTCAATTAGGATATTGGAATAATGCCAATCTAGATCATTTCTTTTACAACCATCAGTATCTTCTTCATCATTCTTTTCCTTTCTTTGGAGTATAACCTGGAAAATGGAAATGAACTCACTGTTTGTGTCATGTTCTGAAATCTTTGTATTTATCCAAAAACCGACATTTAATTTTTGTTTTATGTTAGTAAAAAAATGTTAAAGGAAGTCTCCTAATCAGAAGAATATCTATTTTATTTGATTTGCTCAATGTTTTCTTTAATTTTATTTTAACTTTTTAAGTCAAGACACTTAATATCTACACCATTATATGCTATATTTATAAATGTATTTTATCATATTATGTGAATAATTTTAAATATTAGTTATCTTATTATAAATATAACAATTAGTTAAAAACTTGAGTCCTCAGAGAGGCAAGATTTTTAAAAATCTCCGGCAGCTAATTCCAGTAGAAAATAGTTATTAAATGCTTGGTATTGCCTTTCATTTTTAAATGAATAGAGTTTATTGACTCCTATATCCATACTGCAAGTACAATTTTCAATTTTACTTTTTTGATACTATGACAATTTTTTTCTCATTATCATATATTTATTTAAAATGCTTACATTATTGCATAACATAGTAGTAGTATTTCATTTAGAGGGCATACCAAGAAGCTTCTTCCTCCTTTACTAAACACACATTTCTAAAGGCAAAATACCAGTATTTTAAAATTAACTTGGCCGAGTGCAGTTGCTCATGTCTGTAATTCCAGCACTTTTGGAGGCCCAGCCAGGAGGACAGGTTGAGCACAGGAGTTTGAGACCAGCCTGGGCAACATAGGGGGAGCCCCTCTCTACAAAAAAATAAATAAAATTAGCCGGTCATGGTGGTGCTTGCCTGTAATCCTAGCTACTTGGGAGGCTGAGGTAGAAGGATCATTTGAGCTCAGAAAGTTGAGGCTGAAGTGATCCATGATCGTGCCACTGCACTCCAGGCTGGCTGACAGGGCAAGACTCTGTCTCAAAATAAATAAATTCATAAAATTAACTAACTGAGTCAGAAGTTGTAAACAGTTGACATCTCTTGTGCCAGTGTTCGAGTCAACTTATTTTGCTATTTGCAATCATTGAATATGATTTTTCTTAAGTCTTTAGTAAATTGATATAAGGCAAGTACTTCTTATTATTTTATTTGGCATTTTTGTGCTCTTCTTAGGTGTCTCTGTTTATCATTAGCCACCAATGGTAGTCTTAAGGAATACTACTGCAAAACGTCCCTCTGTTGAGATTTGTCTAATGTTTTTCTCATGTTTGCATTGAAGTTATGGGTTTTGGGAAAGAAGACCATAAGGGCAAAATGCTATTTTATAACATTTAAACAAGAGTTCATACTATCAGCACGACTTCTCTGTTGATGTTGACCTTGATCACTGAGCTAAAATAGTGTTTGTCAGGTTTGTTCCTTGTGAAATTACTCTTTTTGCTGCTGTTTCTACACTGTACTATTTGGAAAGATGTCACAATGCACAGCTCACACTTAAGGAGCTGGACGTTCTACTCAACCTTTTGGAGGATGGAGTATCTATATGAATTAGTGGGAATTCTTCTGCATGGGAAATTTGTCCTTTCTTCTGCTTTATATGTTTATTTATTATTAATTTATGTACTATTAATTCAGCTGTTTATGTTATCTAATTTTTTGCTCACATTTTTCTAGCTTTGGCCATTTGGGGCACTTTTAGTTAGTTTTTTCATCCCTTTGACACCTTTATCAGTGTGTGTGTTTGTGACAGTATTTTGAGAACTTCCTAATTTTATGGCACTATAAGATGCTCCAGGCTCATCTTTAATCTGTCCTAGTTCCACGCCTAGAATCAACTCTTTCTCCAAGGAGTCCCAGTTCCTCTTATCTGCCTAGGCTTATTGTTCATGAGACAATGCATTCATTCGTTAGTTTTATGCATATTCTGTGTAATGCTTGCTATGAATGATCAGAACTGCTTTTCCCAAAATTCTTTTGAATGGGAATGTTGTCGTCAATTCCAGGATACACAAATGTCTCCCAGAAGTACAGAAAGAATCTGCACAGCCATAAGTGTTTCTTCTCCTGAAACAAACCACTTGAAAATTCAAGGGAGACAAATATTTTTAGCCCAGGTGAAATGTTTTCCAAAAATTTAGTAAAAAATATTTTGAGAAATTGAATAATAAAAAAATATGCCTTTTAAGGTAAGGATAAAGAAAATAAGGTTTCACTTTAAGGATACTGTAAAGGAAAGAGAGCCCGTATACAAAGAAAGGATGGTTTCTAAGGGAGTTCTATTTTTTTTCTTTCTTTCTCTCTGTTTTTTGAGACGGAGTTTCGCTCTGTCGCCCAGGCTGGAGTGCAGTGGCGCGATCTCGGCTCATTGCAAGCTCCACCTCCCAGGTTCACGCCATTCTCCTGCCTCAGCCTCTGGTGTAGCTGAGATTACAGGCAACCGCCACCACGCCCGGCTAATTTTTTGTATTTTTAGTAGAGACGGGGTTTCACCATGTTGGCCAGGCGAGTCTTGAATTCCTGACCTCAGATGATCCACCCACTTCGGCCTCCCAAAGTGCTGGGATTCCAGGCGTGAGCCACCGCACCCTGAATGAGTTCTATTTTCTAGAGGTGGAGGCCCTTCCTTCTGTTTGTAAAATCAGGGCTCTAAATCACATGACAGCTTAATATTGAATTTATTTAAATATAAATCACAGATGTAGAAAAAAATTACTTGAATAAAATAAACCTTAGAAAAACAAAACTTTGTTTTGCATATTCTAAGGGAAGAATTTATTCTTCTCAAGCTGTCTAAAAGAAAAAATGCTGCAGAAATATCCCATGGCAACATCATTTAGTAAACAAAAATTTACAAAGTCTATTAGCCTTATAAATACAAATGCATCAAAATATGACTGTGGAGAGACAGTTATATTTAGCATATGGAGGTACATAGGAAAGTGTATTGATATTGGAATATTGATGTGTTTAGAGAATTTATATATAAAATTCAGAATTTTATAAATAATAACAGTATTGCTTATCTCATACGATTTTTGTGACAACTAAATGAAATGCTGGATATAAATGTTGGGTCCATACTAAACACTTGATAAATCTTAGCCATTATAATTACTAGTAGTACCATCAGTAGTAAAATTAGCATTCATACGAAAAGGCAGGTACTTACAGCCCTCTCCATCTAATAGAAAATGAAAAGTTTAGGTTTAAACCAAAAATTTGTTGTTAGATTTTAAGTGGTCTACTAGGAGCTACCATTTTGTGTGAGTTTTAGAAATGGATGGATATATTGTGTCATTTTTTAAAAATAGTGAGTTATAGTAGACTATCTAAAATGATAGCATCAATTACATATGGTTAGATAAGTAAATGAATTCACAAGTCTACTCTGGGTATATTAGTGTATGACTTTAATAAAAATAATATGGTGAAGAAGGAGAAAGAAAGCAAAAGCAAGCATGCATCAGGGCATCTAGAGATTTCCAGGTGCAGCTCTCGAGGTTTTTTTTTAGGAACTGTTTAAATATAAAATCAAGAGCATTATGAAGTTTAAAATAACATTAAAATCATAATTTAATTCTTGGTTTTTCTGTTTTATTTTAAATCTATTTCTCACATTTATTTTCACTGATTTATATAATATCTATAAACTTTTTTGTTCTTCTCAAAAGTTTCTAGTGCAGCTTTCTCTCTCTTTCACATACTTCGTTTCTGTACAGTAGACATACGTCAACATTCTATTTTTTGGTACATTTTCTATAGATAATTATTTTACATTATTTCTATAGATAATTATTTACATTATTGGAAATTCTCAGCCTACATGATTGTGTGAACCAATTACTTATAGTAAATCATATTTTTGGGGTCTGTTTTTCTGGAAAACCCTACTAGAATTATTTTCTGTTCTCAGCCTTTGCTAAGATATGTGCATATGTATCAAGGATTGCTATCACACATTCAGTTTAGACAAGGTCGGTTTTTTTCATATATGAAGTTTATCATATTTATATTTGATTTTCTGTCATGAAACTACTGAAACTTCTATTGAAGCCTGTGAATACCAAGCTATGAAGAATTTGTCACTTTTGTGATTTTGCAATTAAAAGAGAGATGACCAGATAAATAATTTTAAAGAGGAGTAAGGAATAATTCTATTTTTCTTATGGAAAAAGCAAAACAGTTCTAGAAGAAAAAAAATACATAGGAATATTAAAATTTTTTGGCTGGGCTCAGTGGCTCATGCCTGTAATCCCAACACTTTGGGAGGCCGAGGCGGGCAGATCACCTGAGGTGAGGAGTTCGAGACCAGCCTGACCAACATGGAGAAACCCCATCTCTACTAAAAATACAAAATTAGCCGGGTGTGGTGGCTCATGCCTGTAATCCCAGCTACTTGGGAGGCCGAGGCAGGAGAATCTCTTGAACCCGGGAGGCAGAGGTTGCAGTGAGCCAAGATCGTGCCATTGCACTCCAGCCTGGGCAACAAGAGCAAAACTTCATCCAAAATAAATAAAAAAAAACTTTCTAAGTGATACTAACAATGATTCTAGATGTAATGTCTTTCAAACAAACAAACAAAACCCACAAAATCCTCTACTCATGATTTTGGAATTTTAACTATAATGAGAAGAGTACTGTCTAGGAATTGAAACAGATTTCACAAGAAAAGAATTTGATGATACATTATCTTAGATCCTTTTCAAATACACATCACTTAGTGTATATCTATTTGGTTTGCCACAGAAACACTCACTGAGTGTATGTTAAATTTCTACAGAATATTAACAGGCACACTGGACTTTGAAATCTGGTTTTTGGTTTGAAATAATTCATTTTTCTGTTGCTCCTGGTGTTTCTTTGTGCATTGTTTCTGAGTTCTTACATGAATTCAATGACAACAGAATATTAAACATATAACCATAGAAATGTCTCTGCTTCTGTAGTACTATTTTATCATGATGGCATTTTGATACCAATACGGACTGATTATAGTTTAATAAATGAAACTAACAAATCAGTGCAAAGCCTCCATGACAACAGAAATTTTGGTCGTGGAATTATTTTTTCCCACATTTTTCAATATAGACACAACCTAATAGCTTCTCTGCTGTAGCAGCATAAGTATTTATATGGTTGTTCACATGTTTTAAAAACATCTCCAAAGTCTCCATGTTTACGTGAAGTTTAAATAGTATGTAAAAAAAGAGTAAGGGAAGATATATAATGTGTTTTACTCTCCTAAGGCATAAACTTAGCAAACACACACTGTGCAAGAATAATTCGTTCTTAAATCTCTTTCAAAATCTATACGGTAACCCATAAACCCAGAGTTTTTAAATAGAAAGTGGCATCTGCCCACCAGGATACTTCATTTGCATATCACTGGCTAAGTCCTGTGTGAATGAGGGCAGTGCAAGTGCTGAGCGTGATTTCTGGATGAAGGTGTCACCTGTGAAATGACAAAAATTGACCCTTTATGTGCCTACCTCCCTGCTGTGAGTAACTGAGCAATACTGTTACTTGGCTGATTTCCTAATAAACTACAGGTGGGAGGGTGTTGAGGTTGTGCCATTACAAATCATCATCTGTTAGATAAAAGTGCAGAGGAAAGAACGGAAGCTGTGCAGTATTAATAGTACATTTATCTCTCCAGTCACTTAATAATTGGTGACTGGAGAATACTGGAATAATTATCATTCATTTTGCTGTTCTGAGAACATATATTAAAATCTGCCTTTGTATTTTTAACATTTGAAAATAAAAGCTAGTATATTACTTCCATTTTTATAAATATTTTCTCATATTCCACAGTTGCTGATATTTATCAGGTGCTTTCTGTTTCACAGCCAAGGGACACTGATCTAGACTTTTGTATCCTTATAATTCTCACAGCAATCCTTTTGTGTAGATTACTTTATAACTATAATCAATGTAATTACTTTATAACTATAATCAAATGTTGAAAACTTACAGGTTAAAAATGTTTGCTGTTTCCTTCCTGAGAGTCTTAAATGGTTAGATTGTTCTACTGGATGAAGAAATGTTTTTATGGTAATAGGCAAACAGAAGACTGAGGACAGCGCTCAGTTTTGGAGTGTTCTGGTGGTTTTAGAGTCTTATGTGCAACAATATGTTAATTGCTGAATTTTCCAGTGTATATTTTGATTCTACTATAAAACTTGGACTGCATTTGACTGTGTGTGTGTGTGTTTGTATTTTATAAAACTAATGAAGGCCTGAGAGAAAAAAAAAATGGGACAAGGAAACATTGTGAGATCTTATTTGTCTTGTATATAATGCTATGCACAGACTTGTAACCCAGCACTCTGGAGATCTCGATGAACTTGAATGAATGATAAGCTGCTTTTATATTGCTTTGCAGCCCTTCTTTGCCTAGACAAGCCAGATGACAGGTATATTTATAATTATTTTTGGACTTGCATTTTGTTGTTTCAAAGATAATGACTTTCTTGGCTTCGAAAATGTGACTACATCTGTCTCACTCTTAGATCCCAAAATGTAAATATTGAAACATATGGAGTCAAAAATGGAAAATAAGAGATATTCTACGGTTTGGCATTTCTCACATGTATTAAGGTAAATAAAGTAGTCTCCCCTAGATGTTCCAACTCTCCCAGTGGATACCTGAAGCCGCCAAACCCTATATATGAGGTTTCTTCTTATCTGATAAGTAAAACAGCTGCCAAGTGACAAAGGGATGGGTAGCATATATGGCATGGACAAAGGGATGGTTTCCATCCCTGCTGAGATGCAGGAAACCTAGACATATGCAGAAAACTGAAACCGAACCCCTTCCTTACACTTTACACAAAAATTAACTCTAGATGGATTAAAGACTTAAATGTAAAATCTGAAACTATAAAAACCCTAGAAGAAAACCTAGGCAATAGCGTTCAGGACATAGGCATGGGCAAAGACTTCAGATGAGATAGAGTGGGACAGCGTGAGATTTCATCACACTACTCAGAATGGTATGAAATTTAAAACCTACAAATTATTTATTTCTGGAATTATTTTCATTTAATATTTTTGGAATGCAATTATCTATGGGCAACTGAAACTGCAGAAAGTGAAACTTTCTATAAGGGATGGGGACTATTGTATAAGGCATTTTTCTTTCCTTCAGATTTATTCCCATTGCAAGCAGTGATGGAACATCATTTACAATTTGTAAGTATGTAAAAAATGCAAAATATATTGTAAGTTATGGAAATAATAAGCTTCCTTGTTTTTATAAATGTCTAAATATTTTAGTGCAAATTTGGCAGTTTAATTTTTATATAATTTTTAGAAAATAATTGTTCCTCCCATCTATTCAAGTGTGAGATCCTGTGGCACAGTGAATATCAATATATTTCCCGAAATAAAAAGATTCATTTTTATTCTTATTTTTTGTGTATCTTGAAATATGTCCCTGTGCTTTCTTCTCAGTCATTCAAACCCTAAAACTACAAACACACTTCAATAAGATGGAGATGCAGTAGTCTTCTGAAATTAGTGCTTGCAATTCCAGCAACTGCCATCAGAGGACAGTGGTGCCTGTCACAGAGATTATTAACCACCCACCCAAGTTGTATCTCTCCTTCTGCAGTTACAATCTCTCAGGATTGCATTGGAGATCAAGGCTAAAATACCTTCACCAGGCTTTCTTAAAGTCGAGTCCTGACTAGACCTTATCAAGATAATGTGATAGGAAGTCATGTGAATCATTTCTGAGACAAAGGCTTTTGAGATAGATATTTGTTTCCTTTATGTTCTCTCTTCATTTTTGCTGTCTGGCTAAAGATGACAATGATGAAATAGCAATTGAGGGGGAGCCACAAAATGTAAGGTGGTTGGGTCATTGAATATTAATGTGGATCAATACCTTCTGCCAACCAAAAACAAACACCTTAGACTGTTGCATAAAAAGGAAAGAAACATCTATTGCATTCCAGCAACATACATTCCCGAGTTTATTCATTATAGCAGTGTAATCTACCCTAAATAACACAGTGCCGATATATGAAACATAGACTAAAGTGATGAAGCCTTCTTCAAGGCAAACAGAGATCCAGGAGAGTCAATTATTGACTCCAGTCCATAAATGGTAGATGCTTGGAACTATTCAATAATGTTGAATAGATTTTGAGATTTCCTTAGGATTCAGCCCTACAGACTGCTGTCATCAATGGGCATGGTTATCATGGCAAGTGTGTATAGTGTTGTGGCAAGTATTTCACATACTTCCCAAACCTGATGTAGAGAAATCAGTGACTGCCTTATCTATAAAGTTAAAACATTGTTAAGTATTAACACACAACATCATGCAATATGGGACAGCTTTAGGAATTTGGAGGCATCAGTTTTTCTGTTTCAATATATTTGATGATCTTTGCATTAACATGTCTATTAACATCTCCTCCCTCTAATATCAGGCTTTCTTTCTTCTCTTCTTCCTTTTCTCCAATCTGAGAGTTTGGTAATTCAACATATAAAACTTTTCCTTCTGTATAGATTTAGTAGTTTAAAACTTACAATTTTTAAAGGTTTTGCCTATATAATCTATCAACACTCATATAATTTAACATAATAATGTAATGTAAGCTTTGAAGATACATTTATTACATCACATGTCATAAGAGAAAAAATGAATTGAGTTTAATGCATCATTCCCCAACCACATTCTGGAAATAAGAGAAGAGCTTCAAGTTTATTTAGTGAGGGGACAGTTCTCAGTGGATGTTTCAGACGTGAGATATTTTCACTAAATAACATATATTGTACATTTTTACTTCATTTCATGTTTTTCTATAACATTCTTTAACTCCATAACTTGTCTTGACTTGATTTACTCAGACACTGCCTTCTTGTTTAACATTTTCCATTTTCTGAAATTGTAAACAATGTTGCTAGGGTATTCACAACACTTCTATAGTATCATGATAAAAGAGCAAATGCACTTTTTAAGAAAGAAAGGAAAAATGATGTGGGATATTTGTGAAAAGGAGAGAATGCAAGGGAATAATTGGAGAAGTAGAGGTGATGACAGGGGCTGGCCATGAGGGAGATGAAGAGCCTTTCCTTTGGTAAAAAGCCCAGGAGTTTAGTGAGCCCACATCATGAATAGCACTGCATCACCTCATGACACCCAGGTAAGAGGTGACAGGACTTTGAAGAACAATGGCTCTACAATGTATCTAGGGAATTTGCACATAGGTGATGATGCTCCCAATATTGGCAGTTACAGAGCTGAGCTGAGTGTCTTCAATGAACCCCTCAGGCATGGCCAATGGGCATAATAGACGCTCTCATGCTGCATTGAATTATAAAGGTCTTGCCTTTATTTCTTTTAATACCACAAATTTTTATTTAGATTTCTCCAGCACTCTAATAGCAAGGAAGAGGAGAGTAAGCTTAAAACATGCGTGAGATAATAATTATTATTAAAGAGTGGGAGTTGGGAGTTACTTGATTTTTCTGAAAAATTCAGAGTGTGTTGTGAAATTTACTCTTGGCCCACATAAAAAATGTACAACCTCTGAACTGATCATGCGTTTCATCCAAAATCACTTCTATAGTATCAGAAGAGATAACTGTACAGTATAAAAATTCTATATTAATCTTCTTTGTTTTAACATTATATATAATCATTATATTTAGTTACTCGTTTTATTTTTACAGAGAAACATATTTTTGGAACCAAATGGGGTTACAAATTATCACAATAGAGAACACCCTCCATGTTACCCCAAATTACCCCAATACTTAATCCCAGAAATATGCCCTTTTAACATTGGATTCTAATGAAACATTTTAGTATGACTATTGCTGCTGGATCATAAGTGTAAAAGTTCTTCAATTTAAAAATTATAAAATGTTAATTCTAAGGCTTTATAATAAAGCAACAACCACTTATGTATATTTTTAATTTTTACTGCATATTTATTGCTATTTTTGTTTGTATTAACTACAGCGAAATATGAACCAAGGGATGGATGATAAAAGTGACAAAAGTATTTTCTTTTATTCTTTTCTTTTTTTTTTTTTTTGAGACAGAATCTCACTCTGTTGCCTAGGCTGGAGTGCAGTGGCGTGATCTCAGCTCACCACAACCTCCACCTCCTGGGTTCAATTGATTCTTCTGTTTAGTTTTCCCCAAGTAGCTGGGACTAGAGGTGCACACCACCACACCCAGTTAATTTTTGTGTTTTTAGTAGAGATGGGGTTTTCCTGTGTTGGCCAGGCTGGTTTTGAACTCCTGACCTTGGGCAATCTGCTTGCCTTGCCCTCCCAAAGTGCTGGGATTACAGGCATGAGCCACCGCACCCGGTCACAAAATATTTTTCTGATATCAGCTATGGTAAGACCTATACTGGGCTCATTGTTTCTAGGTATTTCACCAAGCATATCATAGGTTTATCTAAAAGATAACTAGATTAGGTCTTGTTCTCTAGTCCTTTTTTTCTTTTTTTTTTGGAGACAGAATCTCACTTTATTTCCCAGGCTGGAGTGCAGTGGCACAATCGCAGCTCACTGCCACCTCTGCCTCCTGGGTTCAGGTGTTTCTCCTGCCTTAGCCTCCCAAGTAGCTGGGATTACCAGCATGCACCACCATACCCAGCTAATTTTTTTTAGGGGGGTTTTTAGTAGAGACAGGGTTTTGCCATGTTGGCCAAACTGGTCTCAAACTACTGATCTCAGGTGATCTGCCCACCTCGGCCTCCCAGAGGGCTGGGATTACAGACATGAGTCACTGCGCCTGGCCACAACCTTTCTCTTTGAGTCAGTTTGTCAACAGAACTCTGGTTAGTTTGTTAGTATTTGCACTTGGGTTTTCCTCACATCCACACTTGGGGTTCAGAAAGTGTCGAGGTTATGAAAAACAAGAAAAGTCTGAGGAGCTGTTAGAGATGGGACAGATACTAAGAAGTATCTATAAATGAAAACATTGTTAATTAAATGCAATGTGGGATCCTAGGCAGAGTGCTGGAAAAGATAAAGGACATTAGTGTAAAATTAATGAAATACAAATAAGAGATGAAATTCAGTTAAGACTATGATACCAATGTTAATTTCCTGTTCTTCATAATTATACTATGGTTATGTCAGATACTAACATTAGGAGAAGCAGGGTGAGAGACAGAAGAAGATTTTCTACTATCTTGCAACTTTCTTAAAGGTCTAACAGTAGTTCCAAATAAAACATTAAAAATTAAATGATCCATGTGGCCCAGAGCCATTGAGCATATTATTGTAAAAGTCTCGGGCCAGGCGCGGTGGCTCACGCTTGTAATCCCAGCACTTTGGGAGGCCGAGGTGGGCGGATCACGAGGTCAGGAGATCGAGACCACGGTGAAACCCCGTCTCTACTAAAAATACAAAAAATTAGCCGGGCGTGGTGGCGGGCGCCTGTAGTCCCAGCTACTCAGAGAGGCTGAGGGAGGAGAATGGCGTGAACCCGGGAGGCGGAGCTTGCGGTGAGCCGAGATAGCGCCACTGCACTCTAGCCTGGGCGACAGAGCGAGACTCCGTCTCAAAAAACAAAAAACAAAACAAAACAAAACAAAAAGTCTCAATGGTCTTTACAGTCCTTACCCTAAACCATAGAAATATAACAAACCACTAAAATACAGGTTTATTAGGATGAGAGCGAGTTATCAAGAAATGCTTTCAGTCAAACTTCCACATTAGTACAAAAGTTAGTATTAAAAACATTTTTTAGGCCGGGCGCAGTGGCTCATGCCTATAATCCCAGCACTTTGGGAGGCCGAGGTGGGCAGATCACCTGAGGTTAGGAGTTCGAGAGCAGCCTGGTCAACATGGCAAAAACTAGTTTCTACTAAAAATACAAACATTAGCTGGGCGTGGTGGCGGGCGCCCATAATCTGAGCTACTCAGGAGGCTGAGGCAGGAGAATTGCTTGAACCTGGGGGGTGGAGGTTGCAGTGAGCCAAGATTGCGCCATTGCATTCCAGTCTGGGTGATAAGCGTGAAACTCTGTCTCAAAAACAAAACAAAACAAACAAAAAACATTTTTTAAAGGAGCCTTCAACAACCAAGGAATTCATTAAGGCATCATCCTCAAAGACTCCAGGCAAATGAGGTGTTTGTGTATGCATGTATTGATAAAAGGTGGTGGTGGATTATTGAAGTAGAAACATGGGAAGTTAGTAAGAAAATATATCAGAGGTAGGTGTGTGTTGCCTGAGACCAGAGCAGAAGACACTCCTCTAGGGTGTAAATCTCACCTGAAAGATGTGAGTGAGGCTGAGAATTTACTCTGGAGAGTATACAAGTGAGAAGTTAATATTGTTTATGGTAGAAAATCAAACTAAATTGTAAGAAGAGACTTGCCTCTGGTGTTGATGTCTCTAGGCGTTTATGGGGTGCTACTGGAGTAGAATTGACTTTAATATGAAATCAATGAAAAGTCATTGAGTCATCAGAATAATTAATTATCAAACAAGCCACATCTGAAGAAAATCATGAATATAGCAATATAGACTTAGGGATAAGAAATAGGAGGACAGTTGCATCAAATAGGAGTCACCTTAAACTATCGTAGCATGAAACTGTGCCCCTTCATCTAAAGATGAATTTAGAATTAGAAGAAAGTGAACCTGTGCTATCATTGACAACTGGTTAGTAGTTTACTAGCATGGAAATCCAAGGAGCCTCTCTCTTAGTTATACACTCTGGGATTCTGACTTGATTTCCCCACTGTCTCTTACCACAGTAGTTCAGAATGTATGGTTCTCAGGCGCGCTCTGTGACCAGCACCTGGAAACTTGTATGAAATGCAAATCCCTGGGCTTCGCCCCACGTCTACTGGATCAGCGTCTTTGACTGGGGATTGGGGGACAGCAATGTGTGTGTTTCAACAAGCACTCAGGGGCTTTCTGATGCAGACGGTGTGAGAACTCCTGTCTCAGAAAGTCGCCTCCACTTACACCAATTAACTTTATTCCATAGACACTCTCCCACAGTCCACTACTTAACCCTTCCTTCTGTACATAAATGCATTGAAATTCTATTCTAAATCTTTATATCAGGAACTTTTCAATCTAATCTGTTCATTTCCCCCTTGCAAATCCTTTCAGAATGACAGAGAGCATTTTGACCTGTCAGTTGTTACATTAGAAAAGCCGATGGTTGAAAAATAATAAAATCGTCAGAGTTACTGGAGGATGCAAAAAACTAGGGCTATTTTCATCTGTTAAGTAACTGATTGAATTGACAGCACACCAAAGATCTTGCCACATAATCTTGTGCATTAGGTGAAGTGAATTAATTTAGGAAAGAGTTCAGTATATTGCCATATATAAGCATTTCTAGCAGGACCTGACTTGCACCTGTTACACTATTTCGAAGAATAAAAATGCCTGTGCACTCAACCCAGGAAATGCTACTCACTGCCAACTCTATAGTGGGGTAACATGCAATTGACAACTTTCAGAGAGGTAAGCAACTAATTCATTCCCCAGACTGCTACTTAAAATAACCTTTTTTTTTTTCTGGTAGGAAAATAAAATTCAACCAACAATTCGTCACTCTTTTTATTTGCTTTTGCCAAGCAGCTGTATTTACAGAAAACAATGTCCTGATTTTTTTTTTTTTTTTTTTTTTTAGGTCTTGATTTCTTATCAAGCAGTTTGGTGGTCTAATGATTTTGGTTTGTGAAACTCATAAAATGCATCGGCCAAAGTAGTTTGAACCTTTTCCCTCTTTCTTCTCTTCCCTGTTCCCATCATTTATAATGAGTCTTCCCAGAAACTTCCAGTGTGTTCCTTACTGACTACATGAACATTGGTAAAGCAAGAGAGATAATCAACTCCAGGCTGGAGCTGAGCAGCAGTGCCAACAACTACTCATGACTCCAGCAGATGTTTCTGCTTTGGGGACCAAAAGAAATTTTATAGGGTTTTTCCTCCTTCTCAGGGAAAATTGCCAGAACAGTCAAGAAATGGGAAATATATAGGCCTGCTCACATTTCCAAGTAGGGAGGGATATTATATTCAGTAAAAGGAATCTCAGAGAGAGGAATTTTTGAAGACACCATCTCATAATAGCTATGTAAAGTGTTCACTAGGAAAAAGAGGAACCAAGAAGAGCTCACTTGGCTTCAGATTTCTCTGTATATTGAAAACTGTGAATGTTAGAGTAGTTTGAAATAATATCCATTTATGGTAAAAATCCACCTGGTAGTCAGTAAGGACCCTCCACCACCACCACCACCAAGAAAAGAAAAAGAGAAAGAAAAAAGGCACAGATGACATACTCTGAATTTCACTGTTTCTGTCCGTCTTTAATGTAAATTGTGGGACTACGAAGGGAGAGGACATATGCAGGACTTGGAGTCTTTTTTATAGAAAATTAACTGTTTACCACATAGTATAATATTGCTCCCAAAATAAACAAAAATAACAAAAATTTTTGTTGAGTGGGAAAATATGAGAATTTCAGTTCTCTTGGATTACTTTACTTGATTTTCGGTATTTTGGCTCTCAAGAGACAATCTACGTGCAGTACCACAAGAATAATATCAGAGATAATTCGTTACATGAAATCCACGTGAAGGGAAATCAGAGAGCAGTCAGAGACCTAGTTCTGTGGGTTAAAAGCCTCTCTTTTGAAATTATGTCCAATATGAGGGAGAGAAAAGCCTACTAAGCCACTGGTCTTGTTTATGTAATGAGAGGTAAAGAGGATCAGTATGGAGAAGAGGGCTGCTGAAACTCTTTGCGACCTTTCTGTGTAGGATAGCTGTTTATGAAGAGCCAAAAACAAAGCCATTGCAATAACCCTTAACTGGATTTTTTAAATGTTATTGTATGTTCAAAGTCATGCATAAACAATTAACACAGGGAATATGATTGACTAGAAATAGTAGTCACGCCCATCTTTTTAGTCATTCAGATTTTCTTATAATTATTGTAGCTTATGTTTTGTATGTTTGACAGAACAAAAGTGACTGGAGATTATTCTATTAAGGAGTCATACTATCAGGGAAAGGTATCATCAACATACTAAAGTCCTGAAAGGATGGTGTCCACTTTAAAATCCATTAGCTATTTTATTGTTTAAAATGGGAGCGTTAATTAAGGTCTGAGAAAATCTTTAGGGGGCTATTTCTGATCTCTGAGAAGAGGCAATCTCTACGTGTTATATGCTCCATAAGTTATGGAGAGTCAAAATTACCTAGTAGAGTCCAAAGTACATAGTTAATTTAAACTCCATCTAAGTTAAGACTTGAAGAATGAGGAATACTTGGCTCAAATGGAGAAGGAATAGCCCACTAAGTTGGGGAAAACATGTAGAAAGATTCAAAGTTAAAACACAAGCATAATACATTTAGAAGTAAAATTAATACACATACATATCATATACATTGTAAGGGAATGGAAGAAGGTAGAACTGGAGAGTTATTCAGGGACAAGATTAAAAATGAACTTCCAAATGATGACAAATGGATTAAGGGAAACAAAATCATTTCAAGGCGGCCAGATGCAAGCTTGTTCCTGATATATATATTACCCTGAAGTGGGAAAGTAATAGGATTAGAGAGAAACTGATAAAGAGTATTTAAGAGTTTTAAATGATCAGATATGGTCGTTGATTACATATGGAAATGGTGGAGAAGGGAAGTCAAAGATTATTCCTAGTTCTTGGTTTGAACAATTTGTTGGATAAAAGCTTCATTCACTTAAATATTTTTAGGTATGAAGGGAAGGATGGATTCACTCTTAGAGCTCCACTGTAAGGCAGTTATTTCTAGGCATCCCAAGGGTGTATGTGTGCTCCCAAAGCAGTTCATGCATTTTTTTCTGTTCTAGTAATATCCCTTAAGTGCAATAATCAAAGGCTATCAAAGGAAGGCTCATTGCTAGTACCTCACTCATTGGTACACGCCATGACCGTGACTCCCTGATAGTCTTCTGGGCACAGCAGTTATTGGCTGCTGTTCCACAATAGCCACTGATGCTGCTACTGGCTATTACTGAAGAAACTGGGGAGGGTATCTCCGCACTGAATTGTTGACAAAGACCAAATCATCATGGGTTATAATGATGGTATTCAACTTCTGGTCATGTATTCTCTTTTAGAATTTAAAACTAGTTCATGAAGACAGACTGAGAATAAAGGTCATCTGACTCCCTCCATCGTCTTTGCCATGATCATCTTTTCTCCTGACAACTCTAATCTTCAGTCTTAACAAAAAACACCATACATGTAAATTCATGTGAAAAAACAAATGTCCTAAGTGTTCACCTGCATTCCAGTTCTGCAAAGAGCGAGAACACGAATCTCACTTTGAGCTAAATTGGGACGCCCTACCAAAATATCAATACCCTATGAGATTTTTATTCCATGAAATTAGGGATTGTTGAAGAAGAGGTCCTTGAAGTTAATTGACACACTGCTTCTTAAACTCTAATGTGCATATGAATAATAGGGAGAACTTGTTAAAATGCAGATTCTGAATCAGTGGCTCTGGGCTCTGTGGACAGGCTCCTGGTCTGCAGCCTATGCTTTGAAAAGCAAGGTTCCAGTCTAACAATTCTCTAAATTCTCTCAGTGAACAGTTGAAGAAAGTGAGTCACAGGCATTTATTTAGTACAAGGCAGTGAATTCAGTGCTGCCTACATATTAAACTGGAGATTGAATCAGGGTTAGAAGAATAAATTTCCCTGACTCTCAGTTCACTGTCCTTTCTAGCACAATCAGCAGCATTTTGCATGAGTAGATCTCCTAACATCAGTAATGTTACTCCTCATTTGGGAATCTAGAGAAATATCTACTGCTAATCACCAGAGGAAAAATCTCTCAAAAGAACATGATGAGATCCGGGAGAAAAGAAAGCCATATATATTAATTTTTTGAGGGTTTTTTTTGGCTAACAAAAATTAATTAGCTAATATTTTTCTAATCATCCATGACACTGTATGTGTTGTGATTTGTTAATGCTTTAGAAATGTACATGAAACAAGTTTCCATAGACAAAGTAAGTGCTTCATAGAATGGTTTCGTACTTTCATAGTGATTACTATAAAATGAAATACTGATATTTTTCTTTAAAAATGTTTTAATGCGAGTTTTTAGTGTGAAATTTATTTTAATAGAAAGATGGAATTTTCCTGGAAGAAAACCACTCTGATAGGGCAGGAAAATCTCTTCACTCACCTGATGTCCTCAAAATGTGCTTCTAAAGCAGGATGGTAATTAACCCTAAACCTGAGAGAACATAAAATACTGGGGTGCTGAAAACTAGTATAGTTAAGCAACACAGAAATAGGAATTTCTAACAATAGATTGGACATTGATCCCTCCAACTGAAACATCTGGTCACCAATTCATACCTGGATTTCTGTATGCTTCATCCCTTTCCTGACCCCTCCCATCTTAACGCTACTGCTCAAGTTTAAACGAGTACTGTCAGGAGAGCAGATGGACTCCACTGCAGGCTGGGGAAGAGCCAGCAAGACATAATGCAGAATGCTCCCTGCCGACCCTGAGGTGACTGTAAACTTGATCAAACGGGATCTTTCTCTCCAGGGAGAAGAGATAATGCAATCTTATTGCTGGATCAAAAGTCCTTACAAAGGCAGCCAGTTCAACTGTGGTATGTATAGAGAGTCCTCTGGAGGATGCACTGAAGCCATCAAACCCATACCCCCTGGAATGTCTCCTGGGATTCAAGCACTGGCCAGAGAACAGAAATGAAGTAGCTGTTTCCAGTGATTTACAGTTCTTCTAAATATGAGAAGGAAAATGTGTGGAGACATTTTAGCTCAGCAGGGTCCTCAACTGAGCATTAGAGAGGTTTCCATTGCTTCTGACTGTACCTTGTGATTTTGCATCTAAATGAATGTTCTACCATCTGAAACCTTTCAAGTTGCTAAATTCATTCAGAGAGAACAAATCCCTCTTCTGTGAAACAGCAACATGTAATATTTATTGAAAATATTAAACTGTCTTCTCAAATTAATATCTGATTCAAAAAAAGCCAAATGTAGAGCCAGCAAGTCAGGTTGTATACACATATATTCTATTCCTAAATCTCTCAAAGAGAAGGGATTAAACAGCCCTTCACTTCTATTTGAAAAGTTTAAGAGGGCTATAAAAATGGAAACGTATTAACTGTGTCCATGAAAATTTATATGTACATATAGCCCTAGGTTAAATCAAATGCTGGGCCTAAAGTAGAGTATAAAGTACTCGTCACTTACTTTCTCTTTTGTGAGAGAATATGTTTGGTAGAGAAATTCATTCAACACCTGATAAATATACTCCTTTGGCTGAGAAATACAAATAGCACAACAGGAAGGGAATTGATAGAGGCTATGGAAAAGCGAGATGTAATGTTAGTTTATGGGAATTGATCCGAAATGATTTTTTTTAACCATGTAGATCTCTGTAAATAATTGAAATAATAACCTGCTGCAGAACAATGGAGACATTTAAAAAATTGTCTGGGTAAAAAACAAAACTAGCCTACCATATGGATTCATGGACACATATAACACAATTGGGAAACAATTCAGAGGTTTACTACAATAGTTTTTATAACTAATAAGAGAGTCTAGAAATTGGTAAAGATTTCTATGTAGAATTACTCACGTGTTTTAAACCAGTGAAGACATTTTGAGATTGCTTAGATTACATTTCCATCTGGCAATGGTTTGATGGACAAAATGAACTGTTAGTTCTATGGTCTTTTCTCAGATCAGTCAGTGTCTACCACAAATGTTGCAGAATCTGTGCTATTCATTAGCCATTTGATTTCAATGATGTTTGTAGTTGATTTGTAAAATGATGCAACTGCATATCCTAAACAAAAGTCAAGAACTGACACATTGTGGTTCTAAGTAAATTCTCAGACATATTTCATTTAAAAGTACAGTGTTATTGCTGATTTTTAAAGAAAGTATAATTTGATTACCTTTAAGATTAATACTGATTTTCTAGTTAATAGAAGACCCCTATCATTCCTTATTTTCTTACTCATATCTGCTTCACACATTTAAATTACTTGCCTACCTCTTGAGGGCATTTTAATTTGCAATATGGCTTTATTATCTGACTTCAAATGCTGTAATCCTTCCCTTGATATTGCACACTCTTTGAAAGTAACACAACACTTCCTTGATTTTTCCCTAGCACTAATTATCACAGTTTCTTAAGTAAATGGATATTTCTTTCATTTATTCATCTAATTCACAAATGTTCACTATGTACCCATTCTGTTTTAGACAATATATTTGCCAATGGGAATAATGATGAAAATAGACCCAGTCCCCACTCTCATGAATCATATCAATGAAGTGTGGAAAGATCTTTTTTCAATTGATTGATGAAATGTGGCTATCTGAAATCCTTTATCATCATACTTTAGAATAATAAAAGGATTACTATTCACTTACTAGAAGAGATTATACAAAATTGTAAGTATTATGGAATGAATTATCTTCCCCAAATTCATATGTTGAAGTCCTAACCCTCATTACACCAGGACATGACTGTATTTGAAGATAAGGCCTTTAGAGAGGTAATTAATTTTAAAGGAGGTCATTAGAGTGAGCCCTAACCAATATGATGGGTATCCTTATAAGAAGAAGAAATTTAGACACAGACAGAATGGAAGGACCAAGTGAAGACAACAGAAAAAGATTGTCAGCTGCAAGTTAAGCAGAGAGGCCCTCAGAAGAAACCAACATTGCTGACACCTTGGTCTTGGACTTCTAGCCTTCAGAACTGTGAGGAAATAAGTTTCTGTTGTTTAAGCCTCTCAATATATAGGACTTGGTTGGTACAAGCAAACTAATACAGTCAGGTTTTCTTTGTTTAATTGAAAACAACTTAGCCTTAATGGTTGAGTCCAAATTCTGATAGAAAAGAAAAGAAGTACAACATTGGCAATTACTTAAACAGTGGCTTTCAGCCTCATAGGTAAGTGGACTGTCGGCACAATTTAGAGTCCTCTTTTTATTGTTTTGTATTAATTGATATGGTACCAAGGCTTCCAGTTATGAAATGATCCAGACAAGGAGTTTCTGGACAGAAACCGAGCCTTAAATAGACGCAAATAAATCCTCAAATGTGAAGATGTAGAGTAACAGGGACATTTGAAGCAACATTTCATTTCCAAGATCTTATCCTAGAAGATAATCAAACACTTATATAAAGATTTAGCCCAAATAATTAATTACCTAAAGCAGTAAAATAAATAAAATAAACCACATGCATTCTGTCATTAATATTATAGAAGTGTATTTATTTGTATTGAAAGCTATTTTAAATGGAAATTTCAGTGAAAAAGATGGTTTAAGTTATGTTTCTGATTTTGTGGGAAAAAAATAAAATTATACAAATATGCATAAAATAGCTAGAAATATATGCGCCAAAATATGTAATGATGATTTTCAGTGATTATGTTATAACGTTTTCTTAATCTTTTATATGTATTTTATAATTTTTGAATAAATGCATTACTTTGAAATAAAAAGTAGCTCCCAATTTTTTTTTTAAATAACTAAAGTCTTAAATATCATGAGTCAATGTTGTGATTGCATGTCTCGAGTAAGGCAACCACTGGAAATTTTTTTTTTAAAGGAAGGCAGTTTAGTTCTCAAAATACTATGGATGATATGGCTTTAAACATTTTAAGTAATAACATAAATTCTGAATAAAAGTTATTCATTATTGGTTAGTGCATGCTTAAATGTTTTTGAAAAGTCCAAGATGAATCCACCAATGATAATAAATCTTAAACATTGTTTAGTGATATAGTTAGCATGTATTTTTTATCTTGAGTGGAGAGGTACACACAGATAATACTACTTCCAGGTGGGGATATTATTGTGCTAATTTTTGAGTTCAAAATCTTGACTCACATCTCGATGACAGAAATCATACTGCAGCAGGATGTTATATACATTCATTAAATGTGTATTTACCTAACACCTTCCATATGCTAGGAAATGAATTTAAATATGGATGAAACATGATCTCTGCCCAATGCAATGCATACTTCTGAGGTAAAGAGCTAAGGATGTATCTGAAATTGGATGTGACTGTCCTAGCTTACATAATGGCCACATCCTCTGTAATCAAGTTGTATGTTCCTCCCCATTTCATTTAGGGATATTCATGATAAATATACCCATATATGTCTGTCATTTCTTTCCTTATACTATTCATTTAATGGTTCCACAAAAGCATCCTTGATCCTCAGTTAAATTCAGCAATATTTATTGAGCTCAATATTAAGTGAGCAAAATTCTCCACTACTTCTGTAGATTGAAGAAAGATGAGAAACTCTAATGCAAATATCTGTATAACCAAAGTAAATTGTAGAATGTGCAAATGGCATAAATGACTAATTAAGATAATTAATAGTGAGAAAAATTGAATCAAGTTTAAAAGTATGTGGAAAGACATTTGAGCTTTTGAAGAATGGATAATAAGTTGGCAGCAGAAGTAAGGAAATGGTATAAGAGTAGGTGGATTAGCATGGAAAAACAAGGGCAGGAAATTTGGGACGTATTCTAGGTAAAATGAGTAGCCTATTTTGGTGGAAGTACAGAATGAAAAAAGAAGCCTTGGGAAAGAAGAATGGAAATGTAAGTAGGGGATGCATGGCTGAGCATGATGAATTCCCCAAGAGTGTTCTTGGTATAGAACGTTTAAATAATGAAAATCCAATAAAGGAAGTTGAGGTATAAAGTGAATATTTAGACCCATGCTTTAGGAAGACTAATGTGGTATCATTTAAAGATGGATGAATTTGTGACAGAGACGCTGGAAGAGAACAATATGTAAACTCAATTTGACACACAACTGAAAACAAATTTGCACAAATTTTTAATATATAGAATCATATGTAATTTTCATATTTGTAACCATGCTAAGGTAATTGATACTAATGCAATTTGAGATTTCTTTTGTCAAGAAAATACCATTTAAATCTACTGTTTTTTATAGTATGGGTTTTTATGTAATAAATTTAAGGCAAATTAAAAGTACAGTGAAGTAATATCAATTCCACAGCTATTTATCATCTAATGTTTTGCAGCATTTTGAGAGATACAAAAAGATGAAGACACAAATCCCTATTGTTTAGTTCAGCTTTGTCTGTTTTAGGTTTTCTAGAGTGCATATAATTACACTGTGGAGCTGGAATTTAAAAATAAATATGTATCCTAATATTTTGGTTGATCAAATTTAAGTTCAATATAATCCGGGGACTAATGGTATCAGATGATACAAAATCTAAAAATCATGTTTTATCTCATTGGCTGCCTGTTCAAACTATAAGAGACATATATGACAAAGTCACAGCCAACATCACACTAAACAGGCAAAATCTAGAAGCATTCCCCTTGAGAGCTGGAACAAGACAAGGATGTTCGTTCTCACCACTCTTATTCAACATAGTACTGGAAGTCCTAACCAGAACTATCAGGTATCCAAAATAGGAAAGGAGGAAGCCAAACTATCTCTCTTCATAGGCCATATGATTCCATACATAGAAAGCCCTATAGACTTCAACAGAAGGCTCCTACAATTGATTAAAAAAAAAACACTTCTGTAATGTTTTAAGATACAAAATAAATGTACAAAAAATAAGTGGCATTTATATAACAACATTCAAGCTGAGCACCAAATCAAGAATGCAAACCCATTTACAAAAACCACAAAAAGAATACAATATGTAGAAATACAGCTTATTAAGGAAGTGGAAGATCTTTTAAGAATTACAAAACGTTGCTGAAAGAAATCTGAAACGAAACAAACAACTGAAGAACATTCCAAGCTCATAAATAGGAAGAATCACCATTGTTAAAATGGCCAGACTGCCCAAAGCAATCTGTAAAATCAACAATGTTCCTTTCAAACTACCAACCTCATTTTTCACAGAATTAGAAAAAACTATTCTAAATTCATATGGAACCAAAAAACCGCTCGGATAGCCAAAGCAATTCTAAGCCAAAGCAATTCTAAGCCAAAGGCATCATGCTACCGAACTTCAAGCTATACTACAGTAACCACAACAGTATGGTGGTACTGTTGTACTAAACAGACACATAAGCCAATGGAACAGGATAGAGAACCTAAAAATAAAGTCACACACTTAAAACCACCTGATTTTTGATGAAGTTGACAATAACAAACAATGGGCAAATAATTCCATTTTCAATAAAAGATGCTGGGATAACTGGCCAGCCATATGCAGAAGAATGAAACTGGACCCTTACCTTTCACTATGTACAAAAATTAAGTCAAGATGGATTAAATACTTAAATGCAAGACCTCAAACAATTAAACCCCAAATGAAATTTTAGGAAATACCATTCTGTACTTGGTCTTGGGAAAGAATTTATGACTAAGTGGCCAAAAGCAATTACGACAAGAAAAAATCAACCAAGGGGGACATTATTAAGCTGAAGAGATTCTTCACAGCAAAATAAACAATCAACAGAGTAAATAGACAACCTACAGAATAGGAGAAAATACTCACTAACCATGCATCCAGCAAAGGTCTAATATCCAGAATCTATAAGAAACTTAATTCAACAAACAAAAACAAACAATGCCATAAAAAATGGACAAAGGACACGTACAGACACTTCTCAAAAGAAGACATACAAATGGCTGGCAACTATATGAAAAAATGTTCACTATCACCAATCATCAGACAAGTACAAATCAAAATATGATTTGTATTTTGATTGAATGTAATACCATCTAACACCAGTCAGAATGGCTACTAAAAAGTGGAAAAAAAAAAGATTCTGGTGAGGCTGAAGAGAAAAGTGTATGCTCAGACACTGGTAGTGTGAATGTAAATTAGTTCAGCCACTGTGGAAAGCAGTTTGGAGATTTCTGAAAGAATTTAAAACAGAAGTATATACTGGGTATATACTCAAAGGAAAATAAATCATTCTAGCAAAAAGACATGCACTCATATGTTCATTGCAACGTTATTCACAATAGTGAAGACATGGAATCAACCAAGATGCCCATCAGTGCTGGACTGGATAAAGAAAATGTGTACAGTACACCTTGGATTGAAATTTGCATGACCATCTTGGTAATGGTAATGAAGTCATGTGTAATGAAGTATATTTGAAGATAGAACTGTTGTTTGTTGTTATCTACAGCTACCATTAAAGCTATTAAAATTCTTTTTAGATAGAGATGCAATGAACTTTTACATTGGACCTTTGCATCCTCATTTAATGCTCATTGGGCACAGTTGAGAGATATATACAACTTCTCATAAAATAACACACGAGACAAATATATATTTGACACAATTCCATAAAGACCAAAATATATCACCTACAATAAAT
This sequence comes from Nomascus leucogenys, assembly GCF_006542625.1. Taxonomy (NCBI): domain Eukaryota; kingdom Metazoa; phylum Chordata; class Mammalia; order Primates; family Hylobatidae; genus Nomascus; species Nomascus leucogenys. The sequence continues at coordinate 28,292,078 of NC_044401.1, forward strand.
ATGCATTGGAAGAAAACTTACCATATTTTTTTAAAAAATTAGGTACTGTATATAATATTGTGCAGAAAGCAAAACATTAAAAAAAAAGAAAATGTGGTACATATACACCATGAAATGCTCTGCAGCCATAAAAAAGAACAAAATCATGTCCTTTGCAGAAACATGGATGGAGATGAAGGCCATTATCCTAAGCAAACTAACACAAAAACAGGAAACCAAATACTTCATGTTTTCACTTATAAGTGGGAGCTAAACATTAAATATTCATGGACACAAATATGGAAAAAATAAACATTGAGGACTGCTTGAAGCTCAAGAGTGGGAGGGAAGTGTGGGTTGGAAGGCTACCTGTTGAATATTATGCTCAGTACTTGGGATCATTCATACGCCAAACCTCAATGTCACACAACTTACCTATATAACAAACCTGCACATGTACCCCCAGAACCAAAATGAAAGCAAAGAAGAAGAAAGAAGGAAGAAGAAGGAAGAAGAGGAAGAAGAATAAGAAGAGGACGAAGAAGAAGAAGAAGAAGAAGAAGAAGAAGAAGAAGAAGAAGAAGAAGAAGAAGAAGAAAAAGAAGAAGAAGAAGGAGAAAGAGGAGGAGGGAAAGAAGAAAAGAAAGAAGAAGAGAAGAAGAAGAAGCACAAGAAGCAGCAGCAGCAGCAGCAGCAGCAGGAGGAGGAGGAGGAGGAGGAGGGGAGGAGGAGAAAGAGGAGGAGGAGTAGGAGGGAAAGAAGAAAAGAAAGAAGAAGAAGAGAAGAAGCAGCAGCACAAGAAGAAGCAGCAGCAGCAGAAGAAGAAGAAGAGGAAGAAGAAGAAGACAGGGGAAGGAAGGAAGGAAGGGAGGGAGGGACTCTGCAAAAATTCCAGTAAAGTATAAAGTGGTAAAGTAATGCCTCTTTCACTCTTTTTCAGTAGGAAAGCCATGAACTAGACAGAACTCAGAAGGAGAATGATGCAAACTTTACCTTTCTCTTTAGCAGATGATTGTGTGTAAGGATCCCTTAACGTTGTCCTAAGTGTGTTGATACTACATTTGCTGACTCTGTAAATTATGCACACAGAGCATGACGAATTTTATAGATAAATTATTTCATTTTATTAGTCAAATTTAATTCATACGCTTAATCCAATATATGAAGCCTGAATACTATAGAAAAAGAATTGGTAATTACAAATATAAAGAGTTATGAATTAGGTTTTAAATGAATTCCATACCATTCCTCAGCTTATCAACATATAAAATAAAACAGCATTACTTATTCCTGACTTGCATTTCAAGGATCTTTAAATTTTTCAGAGTAATCTTTTGATTGAAAAAATTAAATTGAACATTGAATCCATAAAGAATGCTTAAATCAACAGTTGGTCTGATCTGAGTTTTTTTTCTGTTTGCGATGGTAGAAAATGTTTAAGAGGAAAACAGGGTGTTTATGTTTTTTAATCTATTTCTTCAGACCTAATTTTATTCAAATCTCTAAGATATAAAATATTTTATTTATATAATAGTATAAATTTATTATAAGACAATTAGAAAATTGAGACAAGTATTAAAAACACACAGGATATTCTTACTATCTAAAAATTAAACCACCATTCACAATTTAGTTTTTGTGTTATACTTTGTGTTTTGTAAAACATTTTTCACAAAGTTTAATATACTCTACTTTGTTTTATAACTTTGCCATTTTCCATAACATATCATGTGTAATTTAAAAATTATTACTATGTATTATCATTATATATGTTATTATCTGTTATTTAAAGTCATGCTCTTTACTGAGCAAACAGAATGCCATAATGATGAAAATTTATTCCATTTTATTTTATTCTATCCAAAATTCTTGGTTTTTCTTATTAAAATTTTTTTCTGTTACAAGTAATAATGCTGTCTCTACTTACAAATAAGTAACTTGAGGCTTCTCTGTGTTCTAGGTTAAGTTATTAGGAACACAATTGCTAAAAAATTTAGACTTCTTAAAATCTTGTCAAAGGGAATTTTGGAAAGTTTTGCAAAAAAAAGTTGCAAAAAAATTTAGAAAGATGCAAAAAATTGTTTTCTCCTTATTCTAGTCTGCATTTTTTATTACTAATGAGACTAGAAACCTTTTATATTTACATGGCTCATTTAGTGAATTTCCTTGTAATTCCTTTAGCACATTTTTCTGTAGGGACTTCCTTTTTTTATCTTAAAGATTTATACATTCTTTTAAAAGATTAATACAGGTTGAGTATCATTTATCCAAAATACTTCGGAATAAAATGTTTCAGATTTTGGATATTTTTTAATTTTAGGATATTTGCATATACGTAAGAGATCTTGCAGGTGAAACTCGTAAATTCATTTATGTTTTATATATACCTTATACACATAGACTGAAGGTGATTTTTATAAGTTTTTAATAATTTTGTGCATGAAACAAAGTTTGTGTTAAGTACTTACGTGGAAAATTTTCCACTTGTGCCATGTCAGTGCTCAAAATGCTTCAGATTTTGGATCATATTGAATTTTAGATTTTCAGATTAGTCATGCTCAATCTGTTTTGCTCTTTGTCTGCCACATATATTGAATTCCTTTCCAGTTCACAATTGATTTTTTTATTTTTATTTTTTATTTATTTTATTTTTCTTTTTTGAGATGGAGTCTCACTCTCTCACCAGGCTGGAGTGCACTGGCAAGATCTCAGCTCACTGCAACTTCCGCCTCCCGGATTCAAGCAATTCTCCTGCCTCAGCCTCCCGAGTAGCTGGTACTACAGGCGCATGCTACCACGCCCAGCTAATTTTTGTATTTTTAATAGAAACGGGGTTTCACCATGTTGACTAGAATGGTCTCGATCTCTTGACCTCGTGATCCACCTGCCTCGGCCTCCCAAAGTGCTGGGATTACAGACGTGAGCCACCGTGCCCGGCCTATAATTGATTTTTAATGAAACTTGAGATTATTTTTATATAATCAGGTTTTAATTGTGGATAGTCAAATATATTTTTTTAATATTGTTGATTAATATCTTTACTTATATGCTCATAAAGACCTTTAGATAAATATTACCCTGAGTGTAGTACCTTCAATTTGACATGTATTTATGAGATCACTTCTAAGTGCATAGTAGTAATAAAAAAGTAGAGGTAATAATAACAGAGTGAAAACCAAATTAGAGATTCTAGGAGACTTAAAATGCTGCTTCTGCCCTTAATCCTCAAGTATTTTGTGATTCCTGTTGCATACTCATTACATTATATTAGGCATTGTAAGTTGTGTTCTCCTCCTAAAAAGTGTAAATCTAGTCTAAAGAAAATAAGTGTTTTTAAGTGAACCCAGAACTACCCTAGGCCTCTGTTGTTTTATAAACACTGCTTTGATAGGCTCAGATAATCCTAACAAGCTTTGGCAGTGTCCATGTGAATTCAAATATCCTGCCCTGTGAGCCTCCAAATTAATCATACTATTTTCACATTAACATCCTATATGTCAGGATTGAACCCTGAACTCATAAGCTCACTCAGATCCATAGCCTCAACCTAATTCACTGAGATGCATAGCCTCAACCCAATTCTCACAGCATTCTTACAATCTGTGTGTCTTGGTTGCACCCTGATTGGTATTTAGTTCCTCCACGAGGAAGGGAGTGCTGAATTAATTGATGACCTACTTTTTTAGGCTCCTGATACCTAGATAACTTTTGCTAATTCCTTCTAAATCAGCATTACCAGTGGGCGAAAGCCAATGACAGACAGATGGCAGTGCTGTGTTTTAGGCTGTCCAGCAAATGTTGCGCTGGCCCGTGTAGACCCCAGACACTGACTGGAACCTCCACATTGCTTGAGTTATCTGGAGCCACCATTGGTTACTGTCTGCCTCTGGGCTTTGACCAGTGTCTGCAGCCAGGCTCAGAAGCCTCAATCAGAAGCCCACCTTGAAAAACAGTATGTGTCTGATTCAGGGCCAAGCTTAGGTTGGCCCCTTGGAACAGAGTGCTAGCCATCTTCTTTCTTCAGAATGACTCAGATGGACAACCATTAATAACAGAATCTGAGTACATTAATAACAGTTTCAGAAGCACAACAGTATCAAGGTAGGGGTAGCTAATGGATTTTCAAGAAGAAGATTGCCAGAAAATGATATTTGAGCAGAGACCTGAAGGAAGTTAGTAATTAACTATGTGGATATCATGGGGAAAAGTATTCCAGGGAAAGAACAGCAAGTACAAAGGTCTTGAGGTGGAATGATGCTTAGAAAGTTTGAGGAACAGGAATGCTACTATGATTGGTCCTAAGTGAGTCAGAAGGAGGGACCCAGTGGGAGGTAATTGAATCATGGGGGCAGGACTTTCTCATGCTTTTCTAGCAATAGTGAATAAGTCTCATGAGATATAATGGTTGTAAAAAGGGGAGTTCCCCTGCATAAACTCTCTCTTTGTAGGAGCGAAGATTGCAAGATCAGGGAAAGAGCAGGGACAAACTATATCCAGCTTTGTAGGCCTTGGTGAGGACTTCTATTCTCATACTGAGTGAGTAAGGAAGTCAACAGAAACTTTTTAACCAAGTGGCAATACGATCTGATTTACATTTTACGAGGATCTCATTGACCACCACATAAAAAAAAGTCTCCAGAAAACTAAGGACAAAAGCAGGAAGAACCTTCACAAGACCAGAGCAACAATCCAGGTAAGAGATTATGATGGCAGGAAAAGGAGTAATGCTGTGCTTGGATAAAATAATTGGACTGTGGTTACCTTTTGACAATAAAACAGAAATTGTGACTAGTTTAGAGATACACCATGGACATCTCCAAGATGTTGAGAGTGAATAACTGGAAGAATGGAGTTTTCATTAACTATGATAAGAAAGAATGAAATGAGCAATTTTGAGAGAAAAAAAACAAAAAGTTTTATTTTATTTTTATTTCTTTTTATTAAAAACAATTATAATGTTTATTTTAGATTCAGGGGATACATGTGCACGTTTATTACATGGGTCTATTGTGTGGCAATGTTTGGAATATGAATGATGCCTTCACCCAAGTAGTGAGCATAGTAGGCAATAGTTAGTTTTTCAGCCCTGGCCCCATTCTCCAACTCCCCTGCTTTAGTGGTCCCCAGAGTCTATTGTTGGCATCTTTATGTCCAGGAGAACTTAGTGTTTAGCTCCCACTTATGAGTGAGAAAATGTGGTGTTTGGTTTTCTGTTCCTGCATTATTTGCTTAAGATAATCGCCTCCAGCTCCATCCAAGAACATCCATGAAAAGAACATGGTTTTGTTATTTTTTAATGGCTCCGTAGTATTCTATGGTGTATGTGTACCACATTTTCTTCATCCAATCCATCACTGATGGGCACCTAGGTTGATTTCATATCTTTGCTATTGTGAGTAATGCTGCAATGAACACGTGAGTGCAAGCATCTTTTTGGTAGAACAATTTATTTTCTTTTGAATATATGCCAGTAATGGAATTGATTGCTGGGCCGAATGGCAGCTCTGTTTTAACTTCTTTGAGAAATCTCCAAACTGTTTTCCACAGTGGCTGAACTAGTTTACATTTCCACCAATAGTGTATAAGCATTCGCTTTTCTCTGCAGCCTCACCAGTACCTGTTTATTTAGTTATTTTTTTTTCATTTTTTGATAACAGTCATTCTGACTGGTGTGAAATGGTATCTCATTGTGGTTTTGATTTGCATTTCTCTGATGATTAGTGATGTGGATAATTTTTTCATATGTTAATTGGCTGCTTGTATGTCTTTTTTTGAGAAGTCTCTGTATCTTTTGACCACTTTTTAATGGGGTTGTTTTTCCTTGTTGAATTATTTAAGTTCCTTATAGATTCTGGATATTAGATATCTCTCAGATACATAGTGATATGGTTTGGCTGTGTACCACACAAATTTCATGTTGAATTGTAACTCCTACAATTCCTACATGCCATGGGAGGGACCCAGTGGGAGGTAATTGAATCGTGGAGGTGGGTCTTTCTTAGGCTCTTCTAGCAATAGCTAGCACGTCTCAGGGGATCTGATGGTTTTAAGAAAGGGAGTTCCCCTGCATAAACTCTCTCTTTGTTTGCTGCCATCCATGTAAGATTTGACTTGCTCCTCCTTGCCTTATGCCATGATTGTGAGGCTTCCCCAGCCAAGTGAAACCGTAAGTCTGTTACATTTATTTTTCTTCCCAGTCTCAGGTATGTCTTTATCAGAAGCATGAAAAGGAACTAATATAGTAAATTGGTACCAGCAGAGTGGGGCTTGGCTGAAAAGATACCTGAAAATGTGGAAGCTACTTGGAAATGGGTAACATACAGAGGGTGGAACAGTTTGGAGGGCTCAGAAGAAGATAGGAAAGTGCGGGAAAGTCAGGACCTTCCTAGAGACTTGTTGAATGGCTTTGCCTAAAATGCTGATAGTGATATGAACAATAAAATTCAGGCTGAGGTGGTCTCAAATGGAATGAGGAACTTGTTGGGAACTGGAGCAAAGGTGACTCTTGCTATGTTTTAGCAAAGAGACTGGCAGCATTTTGCCCCTGCCCTAGAGATTTGTGGAATTTTGAACTTGAGATAAACGATTTAGGGTATCTGTCAGAAGAAATTTCTAAGCAGCAAAGCACTCAAGAGGTGACTTGGGAGTCGTTAAGAGCATTCAGTTTTATAAGGGAAACAGAGCATAAAAGTTCAGAACATTTGCAGCCTGACAATGTTATAGAAAAGAAAATCTCCTTTTTTGAGGAGAAATTCAAGCCAGCTACAGAGACATTTGCATAAGTAATGAGGAACCAAATGTTAATCACAATGGTAATGGGGAAAATGTCTCCAGGGTATGTCAGAGAACTTTGTCGCAGCCCTTCTCATCACATGCCTGTAGGCCTAAGAGGAAAAAATGGTTTCATGGTCCAGGCCCAGGGGCCCTCTGCTGTATGCAGCCTAAGGACTTGGTGCCCTGTGTTCCAGCTGATCCAGCCATGACTAGAAGGGGCCAAGGCACAGCTCGGGCCATGGCTTTGGAAGATGCAAGCCCCAAGTCTTGGCAGCTTCCACTTTGTGTTGAGCCTGTGAGTGCACAGAAGTCAAGGATTGAGGTTTGGGAACCTCTGTCTGGATTTCAGAAGGTGTATGGAAATGCCTGGATGTCCAGGAAGAAGTTTGCTCCTGGGGCAGGGCCCTCATGGACAACCTCTGCTAGGGCAGTGCAAAGGAGATATGTGGAGTGAGAACCCCCACAGCAGAGGCCACACTGGGGCACTGCCTAGTGTAGCTGTGAGAGAAGAGCCACTGTCCTCCAGACCCCAAAATGGTAGATCCACTGACAGCTTGCACCGTGTACCCAGAAAAGCTATAGACACTGAACACCAGCCAATGAAAGCAGCCAGGAGGGAGGCTGTATTCTCCCTCCCTGCAAAGCCACAGGGACAGAGCAGCCCAAAACCGTGGGAACCCACCTCTTGCATCAGTGTGAACTGCATGTGAGACATGAAGTAAAAGGAGATCATTTTGGAGCTTCAAGGTTTGACTGCCCCACCCGATTTTGGACTCATATGGGCCCTGTACCCCTTGGTTTTGGCCAATTTCTCCCATTTGGAATGGTTGTATTTACCCAATACCTGTACCCTCATTGTATCTAGGAAGTAACTAGCTTGTTTTTGGTTTTACAGGCTCATAGGCAGAAGGGACTTCTCTCAGATAACACTTTGGTCTTTGGACTTTTGAATTAATGCTGAAATTAGTTAAGACTTTTGGGGACTGTTGGGAAGGCATGACTGGTTTTGAAATACAAGGACATGACATTTGGTAGGGGCCAGGGGTAGAATGATATGGTTTTGGTGTGTCCCTACCAAAATTTTACCTTGAAATGTAACTCTCACAATTCTCCCATGTCATGGGAGGGACCCAGTGGGAGGTAATGGAATCATGGGTCATGTCTTTCTTGTGCTGCTCTCACAGTAGTGAATAAGTCTCACAAGATCTGATGGTTTTAAAAAGAGGAGTTCTCTTGCACAAACTCTCTCTTTGCCTGCTGCCATTCATGTAAGACTTGACTTGCTCCTCCTTGCCATCTGCCATGATTGTGAGGCCTCCCCAGCCATGTGGAACTATAAGTCTATTAAACTTACTTTTCTTCCCAGGCTTGGGCATGTCTTTATCAGCAGCATGAAAATGAACTAATATATGTAGTTGCAAATATTTTCTCCCATTCTGTAGGTTGTCTGTTTACTCTGTTGATAGTTTATTTTGTTGTGAATAGGCTCTTTGGTTTAGTTAGGTCACACTTGCAGACTTTTGGATTTTTTGCAGTTGCTTTTGAGGAGTTAGTCATAAAATCTTTGCCAATGCTGATGTTCAGAATTATATTTTTTAGGTTTTCTTCTAGGATTCTCATAGACTGAGGTGCCCCATTTAAATATTTAATCCATTTTCAGTTAGTTTTTGAATATGGTGTTAGAAAAGGTCCAGCTTCACACTTCTGCATATGAATAGCCCGCTATCACTACAACTTTTATTGAAAAGGGAGTTCTTTCCCTGTTGCTTATTTTTGTCAACTTTGTCTTAAATCAGATGGCTGTAGGTGTGCAGCTTTACCTCTGTGTTCTTGATTATGTTCCACTGGTCTGTGTGTCTGTTTTTTACTGGTACCATGTTGCTTGTGTTACTCTAGCTTTATTGCATGGTTTGAAGTTGTGTAATGTGATACTGCCATCATTGTGCTTTTTATTTAGGATTGTTTTGGCCAGTTGGGCTCTTTTTATATTCCATATGAATTTTAGAATGGTTTCTTTCTAATTTTGTGAAAAATGAGGTTGGTAGTTTGATAGGAATAGCACTAAATCTATAGATTGCTTCAGGCAGTATGGCCATTTTAACAATATTGATTCCTCCAATCCATAAGCATAGAATGTTTTTCCATTTGTTTGTATCCTGTGGTTTCCTTTAACAGTCTTTTGTAGTTTTCCTTTTAGAGATCTTTCACCTCCTTGGTTAGACATATTCTCTGGTATTTTTTTTTTCTTTTTGCAGCTACTGTAAATGAGTTTGCATTCTTGATTTGGCAGTCAGCTTGTCTGACAATAGAGCAGAATAGAGACTGCAATCTACAACCATCTAATCTTCTACAAACCTGACAAAAACAAGCAATGGGGAAAGGATTCCCTATTTAATAAATAGTGCTGGGAAAACTGGCAAGCCATTTGCAGAAAATTGAAACTGGATCCCTTCCTTACACCTTATATAAAGATTAACTCAGGATGGATTAATGACTTAAACATAAAACCCAAAGCTATAAAAATCCTAGAAGAAAATCTAGGCAATAAAATTCAGTACATAGGCACAAGTAAAGATTTCATGATGAAAATGTAAAAAGCAATTGCAACAAAAGCAAAAAGTGACAAATGCAATCTGATTAAACTAAAGAGCTTCTGCACAGCAAAGGAAACGATCACTGGAGTGATCATACAATGTACGGAAGGGGAAAAAAATTTTGCAATCTATCCAACTGACAAAGTCTAATTTCCAGGATCTACAAGGAACTTCAACAAATTTACAAGAAAGAAGCAAATAACCTCATTAAAAAGTGGTCAAAGGACATGAACAGACACTTCTCAAAAGAAAACATTTATGTGGCCAACAAACATAAGAAAAAAGCTCAACATCACTGATCATTACAGAAATGCATATTAAAACCACAATGAGATACCATCTCATGCCAGTCAGAATGGTGATTATTAAAAAGTCAGGAAACAACAGATGCTGGCAAGGATGTGGAGAAATAGGAACACTTTTACACTGATGGTGGGAGTGTAAATTAGTTCAACTATTGTGGAAGACAGTGTGGTGATTCCTCAAAGACCTAGAACCAGAAATACCATTTGGCCCAGCAATCCCATTAGTGGGTATATACCCAAAGGAATATAAATTATTCTTATATAAAGATACCTGCATGTGTATGTTCATTGCAGCACTATTCACAATAGCAAAGACATAGAATCAACCCAAATGCCCATCAACGATAGACTAGATAAAGAAAATGTGGTACATATACACTATGGAACACTATGAAACCATAAATGGGACCAAGATCTTGTCCTTTGCAGGGACATGGATAGAGTTGGAAGCCACTGTTCTCAGCAAACTAATGCAGGAACAGAAAACCAAATACTGCATGTTCTCCCTTATTGGGAGCTGAACAATGTGAACACATAAACACAGGGATGGGAACAACACACACTGAGGCCTGTGGTGGACAGAGTGCATCAGGAAAAATAGCTAATGAATGCTGGGCTTAATACCTTAGTGGTGGGTTGTTAGGTGCATCAAATCACCGTGGCACATGTTTACCTATGTAACAAATGTGCACATTCTGTACATGTATCCCAGAACATAAAATTAAAAAAAAAATGGACCAGGCATGGTGGCTCATGCCTGTAATCCTAGCACTTTGAGAGGCCGAGGTGGGTGGATCATGAGGTAAGGAGTTCGAGACCAGCCTGGCCAACATAGTGAAACCCTGTCTGTACTAAAAATACAAAAATTAGCTCAGCATGGTGGCATGTGCCTGTAGTCCTAGCTACTCGGGAGGCTGAGGCAGGAGAATTGCTTGAACCTGGGACACAGAGGTTGTGGTAAGCCGAGATCATGCCACTGCACTCCAGCCTGGGAAACAGAGCAAGACTCCGTCTGAAAAAAAAAAAAAAAAAAAAAAAATTGCATTTTTACTCAAATACTCAAATTATTTGAAAAACTTTTCTTGCTTACAGAGCCAGGAATTGGCCCTCTGAGACCTGATTCCAGTACCTGATGCTAAGCTCTTTAACCACACAATAGTCTCAGACCATTCTGTTGCATTTTTTTAATTTGTGCACTTTAGAAAAATCTGATTTGTTTTAAATGCTATAGGACTTCCAATCCTATAACTAGGTGAGCTAAGTGATTGGTGTGACCACAAAGAGATAGTATGAGAGAGATCTTCACGGTGATGGCATCGTTCTGTAACTTGATTGCATTGGTAATTATAGGATTCTACACATGAAATGAAATGACAGAATTTAACACATTTTTTAATAATGTCAATATCCTAATTTTTATTAGGCTATAATTAGATGTGATAAAACCACTGGGGGAAATTGAGTGAAAGATACACTAGACTTCTCTATACCATTTTTTAAACTTCCTATGAATCTATTATTGTTTCCAAACAAAAGACTTTAAAAAAAATTATCCTTTTCATCTTAGAGTCCCTGCAATTGAGGTCACAGTTAACTTCCAAGTCTCATGCCAGACACAACTCATTCTGACTTTTACCTTGCAGACATTCCCAGGGGACTTTTAATGTCTACCTAGGATGTGGATCAATCTGGAGGCTTCATGCATTCTGATTTTAACTGCTAAGAGAATATTAGTCCTACAACTGGCTCTCCATGTATTCAACAAGATCCATACTGTTATGGGCTCAATTGTTTCCCCCAAGTAGATATGTCCTAACTGCAGTACTTCTGAGTGTGACCTTATTAGCAAATAGGGTCTTTGTAGATGAAATCAAATTAAGATGAGATCATATTCAATTAAAGTGAGCTCTAATTTAATATCATTGGTGTCCTTGTTAGAAGAAGAGAAGAGACACCAAGAACACAGAGGGAGAATGCCATGTGATCATAGAAACAGACATTGGGGTGATGTAGCTGAAAGCTAAGTAACACTAGGGATCGAAAGCTACCACCTGAGGCTAGGAAGAGGTGAGGAAGGATCATTCCCTGGAGCCATCAGAGAAGCGTGGCTCTCCCTATGCCTTGACTTTGAACTTCCAGTCTCCAGAACTGAGTCAAATTTCTGCGGTTTAAACCACCCACTTTGTGGCTGTTTCTTATGGCAACCCTAGGAAACTAATATGCCAAGAGATCCATAACCTTTTCCAAAAATACCATATTATTGTGTACAGAAAGAGTATCAAAAATAAAAATAGAAAAGGAATAAAATAGTAGAACTTAAGACCTTCAGTAAAACAAATTCTTTGAAATATACTTGTAGAAAGAATCTTAAGTGTAAGTAACATGTGCCTTTTTCATGTAAAAAAAAATCAGAGGGGAAGCTATGTTTTTCATAATTAAACTGATAATTTTTTATATCTGGGTTGACATTTTGACTAATATAATGTGTATCATAAAATAATTTTGTAGCCTGAAATAATTAATGTAGTTTATGAGATGATAGTTTTTCAGTCAGGAGCTCTAATTGAATATTTGCTCTCCACACACACATATACGAAAAGAATTACATGCATCTATAACAATAAAATCACAATAATTTATTATATTATGAGAATGTATGTGTTATTCAAAGAAAACATATGGTTAATGTGCTGTGTTAATGTTTAGCTAATGGACACATTTTTTATTATGTGATCATCTGCTGTGAGGCTTTTGTTAAAGAACTTTTTCAAAGAACTGCTGATTAAAGCTACTGGGTTTGCTAGTTTCATGCAAATCTCTTAAAGGAAAAGGTATTCTAAGTAAAATCTAAATTCTTTCTTTAGCTCAAAGAAATGAATGAATGGCCTCCTGACAAAGCTTTGTGTCATAACATATTTTGATAGATATGTTTAAAGGTCAATGAAAACCAGCTTATAAAAAATAGCTACAATATATTATTTGGTTCATTCTGTAAAGAATTATTAATGACAATGCTAGGCATTTGATGGTGAAAAAATATCTCCTGATAACCCCTTATATTTGAATAATGTTTAATAGACTATCAAATGCTTTTGTGTAAATTGTCTCAATCATTGTCACCAATATGTGAATCCAAAGATAATCTTTTCCATGGCAAATGAAATTGTAGTAGACGAGCAATATGACTTATTGGGGGTAACTTAACTAGTGAATGACAGATAAATTGCACTCCATTGTTAATGTTCTTTTAAAATTCTGTATAGATGATTGTCAGTACATGACAAACTTACACTGTAAAATGTTATTAATACTTTCTGGCCCAAATATCCTCTATTTCTAACGTTCTCACTCCCTTTCTCCAATTACACTTGCTTTCCAGGGACATGTAGACAACATCCTTTGTTTGATAGTTGTCCCACTGTTTCAGCTATTCCACTTGCCAAATCCCCTGCCTAACTTAACTGCCCATAAATTCCTTAGCCTGGGTAAACTGTTAACATTCATCTCTGAAGGACAAAATTATACAACTTGGAAACTGGAATCCCTAAAAACGATAGATTTATATTCTTGATTGTATTTCCACCACTCTGTCAATTCTTTTTATTTTGGGTTTGTCCTCTCTCATGCTTCCTTTTAGGGGTTCTCCTTTGTGAAATGAATCTCTCCATAGGTGCCCTTTTTCTGGTAGGAGATAGGGAGCTGACAGCAGTGCTTTCTTCTATGGCTACTTACAGATTTTTCCTTTTTTTTTTGAGGTATAAATTTATCTATTATATAAAACACAGGTTTTATATAAAACATAGGTTTTAAGTGTTCAGTACAATTAGTTTTGACAATTGTAGACATATGAGTAACACAAAATAAGATATAGATCATTTACGTCCCTCCAGAAATTTCCTTTATATTACTTTCCAGTAAACATTCCTTTTCCAAAGTTTGATTGAAATGAGTTCAGGAGAGCATGCAAGACATATGTTTTGAGAGAGCAAGTTTATACAACTACTTTTTTCAATGCATATTAAATTGAATATTAAAGAGAATTCATTGTAAGATGAGCAAAATAGCTAGGTATATACCTGAAAATTATCACTAAAAAGAAATGTTGATGTAGGATACAGTGGGGATAATGGAAAAACTACTGTGTTAGAGAAAGCTAAAGGCACAGAATTTAGTACCTAGATGGATAGACTAGCTTAGGTAACAGAACACACATTAGTTTAATTGTGGCAAGATGTAAAACAGAGTATATGAGTATGTATGAATTTAAAATGGGTCATCTATCAGAGAAAAAATGTCATTGTATTTGTTTCTTTTTTTTTCCTGATTCTTAATGATGACTTGGTGAAATCAGAAGCCTTGCCATTGTCTGAAAATGAGGATGGAAAAGAAAATGAGAACAAATTAGATGAGTTACTCTTTTTGTATAGGGAAGTATATATAACAGGAAAACTTAACAGGATTATTTAGGTTACACTAATGACTCCTTTGGTGCAAGTGGTCATGAACTAAAAGGAAACAAATCAGTATAGTTGTGTGTTCTTCTAACAGTGTTCATTCAGTTTGGCAGATGCTGGTGCAAAATATGCAGAATTTTACATAACTAGAATTGATTTTTTTTTTCGGTGGACATGCTAAAGAGCAAAGAGGCCAGATAGTTTGAAAACCAAGGCAAAAGACTGATTGTGATGAGTCATCATTGACCTAAACTGGGTAAAAGAGCGGTGAGGATATCGTGTGAGGGAGGGAGAGTGAGATGATGGTTGGATCAATGTATGGTTACACGTTTGAAAGTCTTTTAAGTGATTGAGTGTGAGTGTGTGTATGTATTATACATAAACACAGCATTTTTTAAGTATCAGAGGGTATCTGCTAAGTGACATAATCAGGAATTTAGGAAAATACCATCATTTTCGTTTTCTTTTTTATTGCATATATTCAAATATGTTAGACATTTTTTTGTCTTCAATTTTTTAGACAAACATATTCTTATCTCAATTTACCATGAACTGTTTTGATCATTTAGCTGACTTTCTCTGAATGTTCACTGCTTCAGCAGTTATGTCTTTGATTAGTGGAACAACAGCTGTGCTGTGATTTCTCTACTTAAAGATTTTATTTGTTGTTTTATTTCTACCACCAACATAGGCCTAAGATAATTTCTTAAGATATATGCCTTCAGGTAAACATAAACAAAAGTAGTTTGTTCCTTCAATACAAAAATCTTAATTTTCCAATTTAAACTAAAATAAGCTTTTGCCAAGGTCAACAATAAGTTCCACTTTACCAAAAGCAATGGCTAATTTTCAGTCGAATATGTTGAATCATCGCAACATTTAATATATTTGGTTACTCATTCTCGAAGTGCCTCCTTCCCATAACTTCTTGATTCTATTCTTAGTTTGAAGGCCACTATTTCCTCACAGAGTATATAGCTCCTTTGCCCGAGGGTTTACTTATGAAACTTATTCTTGTAAGTGTTCTTCTACGCACTCTATAGATGATTTATCCATTCTCATGGATTTAAATACAATTTATATGATGATGTCTCCCAAATTTACTTCTCTTGACTCAGAGCTCTCCCCTGAACTCTGGGTGCATGTATCAAACTTATTTTTCAACATCTCCATTGGTGTATGCAATGAGTTATTGTCTTAGTCTGTTGGAACTTAAAATATCAAAAACTGGGTGGCTTATAAACAACAAAATTTATTTCTCACATTTCTGGAGACTGAGAAGTCTAAGACCAAGGCACTGGCAGATTTGATGTCTGGCAAGGGCCTGTTTTCTGGTTCATAGATGAGACATTCTAGCTTTGTCTTCCTTCATATGGTGGCAGGGCCAGGGAGCTCTCTGGGGCCTCTTCTATAAAGGTACTAACCCCATTCATGAGGGCTCTGCCCTGACGACTTAATCACCTCCCAAAGGCCCCACCTCCTAATACTATTGCCTGGCTGTTTAGGTTTCAACACATGAATTTGGGAGAGACACAAACATTCACATTATAGCAGTTATGGAAACAACATATATAAAATTAAATTTCTAGTATTTTTTTCCAAGATGGCAGATTAGAGGCTTTAGGATGCTTCGGCCAATTGGAAATAGCAAGATAGTGCATAAAGATAAACTCTGTGAGCTTTAATTCAAGAAGGAAAACAGGAATCCACTATAATCATGAAGGACACTTCAGATCTGAGGAGGAGAACTCTGGCAAACAGCATTGACATGCTAATTGACATCGGGCTAATAAAAGTGAGTGAAGCCCCAGTATGTGGGAGAGGCAGAGAGCCTCCCTCTGTGACTCACTTTTCCGCTTAGTATCAGAGCAACCCAGGCTGAGAATACTTTGTTCCTCCCAATCGCTGGAGCTAACTTGGGGAAAGCCTGGAGATACTGAGAGGAAAAGATATTGGGAAATGCTGCAGGCATTTTCCCACACCAGGACCCAGAGCAGGATGCCATTTTCAATTCAGGTACATACAAAGTCAGCCATTCTTTGGTGACCCTGCAGTGTGGCTGTGCAGACATTTTAGTCTGAGAACAAAGATTGGCCTACTTGCTCTGGAGTGGGGTAGGGCCTCCACAGCCAGAATTGTGGAAAGTCTTCAGCAGTAGGCACTGTAGTTGTGTCCTCCCCCATTACAGCCTGGGGTGAGAGGAGAGCTGCTGCAGCAGTGGTTACTTCTGGGTGCTGAGGCTTGCAACCTGGTCCGGTTTGATGACCTGGAACTGGTCTGCCTGTGTCAAGGCTGAGTGCTCCAGCCTGCTCCCCTGAGATCCTGGTGCAGTGTGCAGTGGGGCCCTCTCGGCTTCACCCCCAGACAGAATTGCAGGCATTCAGGGCACATGCTTGCCTAGACCAGCAGCCTGAGCAGCCCAATGATTTTGGGCATAGATCATGGTGCAGTGGAGCCCACTCACTTCATACCTAGGCAGATCTCCAAGCTTTTGTAGCACCTGCTCTCTTGGATTAGCAATCTAGGCTACACCATCCTTACTGGACATATATTATGGGGCAACAGGGCCTTCTCTGCTCCATACTCAAGCAGATCTTGAGGTATTCAAAGCAACTGCTTGCCCAGATTGGCAGCCTGGGCCATCCTAACCTTCCTGTATAAAAATCCTGGTGCAAGGAGATCCTCTCCACTTCACATCCAAATAGATCTCCAGGCATTCAGAGCACTTTCTTGCTTCATTTAGCAGCTTAAGTGACCTCATTCATCCTGTACAGAGATCCTGGTGCAGTGGGACCCTCTACACTTTACGTGCAGGCTGATCTCCAGGTATTTGGAGTACCCACTTGCTGAGATCATCAGCCTGAGCCACCTCACCCTTCCTGTGCAGACATCCGGGTCCAGTGGGGCCCTGTCTGCTTCATATCCAGACAGATCTCCAGGCAGTTAGAGCACCCACTTGCCCAGATGAGCAGCCTCAGCTGCCCCACCTTTTCTGTGCATATTGTGCTGAAGTGGGGCCCTCTGTGGTTTATACTCAGGCAGACCTTCAGGCATCTGGAGCACCCACTGTCTTGGATTAGGACTTTAGGCCACCCCCAATCCCTGTGCAGAGAATCTGGAGCCAAGGAGATTTCAGAGCTCCATGCCTAGGCACACCTCTGGGAGCTTTATGATCATCTACAGAACTTGCCCTCAACAGTGGTGCTTGTGTCTGCCATCAAGATACCCTCAGGTGGGCCTCTCTGGTCTGGGCCCACCCATTTTTACCCCACACCCCTCGGGTTGAGCAGGGAGACCACTGTGCACTCCACAGACCAGCCCATTGGCTGAGGCAACAGAGAGTTTCTCCTAGTAAGCAAGGATCAGGTAAACAACACAGTAAACCACACAGACAGCTAGCTCTTATCCATCAGCACCTCTTACCCATCATCGCCATCTACTGGCTCATGGGTTGAACAGCCCAGCCCAATGTAAAAACTGCTGTCGGAAATGCACAGAGGCAAAGCCAAAGCCCCTACCCAGGATTTGCTACAGTCACACACTTTGGCAGGAGGAAAGGGGAAGAAATAATAATAATACTAGTATAGGGAAAGAATAAAGAAAATCCTGTCCCACAAAATAATTAAAAAGTTAGAAGTGCCAGAGTCTCCAGATGAGAAGGAATCAGTGCAGAAAAACTGGCAGAATGAAAAATCTGAATTTTGTGATCTACCAAAGGATCACATTAGCTCTCCAGCAATGGTTCCTAATCAAAATGAAGACAGAAATGATAGATAAAGAATTGAGAGTGTGGATTGCAAGGAAGCTCAACAAGGTCCAAGACAAGGTTAAAAATCAACACAAAGAAACTTCTAAATCAATCTAAGAAATGAAGGAGGAGACAAACATCTTAAAATAAAATGAATTAGAGCTGCTGAAATTGAAAAACTTATTTAATAATTTTTAAAATATAACTGAAATCTTTATTAGTAGACTGGAGGAAGAAGAAAAAGTTCAGCGCTTGAAGCCCATTCTTTCAAACTAACTCAGTCAGAAAAAATGTAAAAGAAAAATAAATTTTTAAAATGGACAGTCTTTGATTATGTAAAGTGATCAAACCTATGAATCATTGACATTCCTGATATATTAGGAGAAAATAAAAGCCCTGAAAAACATATTTCAGAAAATAATTCAAGAAAATGTCCCTAATCTTGCTAGAGAGTTAGAAGAAAACCCAAGAACACCTACAAAATACTATACAAAATGAGTGCCATCAGGCGTATAGTCACCAGAATATCCAAGGTCAACGCTAAAGAAAACAATTTATTTTTCTTTTCTTTTTCTTTTTCTTTTCTTTTTTTTTTTTTTTTTTTTTGACAAAGTCTTTCTTGTTGCCCAGGTTGGAGTGCAGTGGCATGATCTTGGCTCACTGTAACCTCCACCTTCTGGGTTCAAGCAATTCTCATGCCTCACCCTCCCGAGTAGCTGGGACTACAGGAGTGTACCACCACACCAAACTAATTTTTATATTTTTGATAGAGACAGTATTTGCTGTGTTAGCCAGGCTGGCCTTAAACTCCTGGCCTCAAGTGATCCACCTGCCTTGGTCTCCCAAAGGGCTGGGATTACACGTGTGAGCCACTGTGCCTGGCCTGAAAAAAATCTTAAAGGCAGCTAAAGTAAAATGTCAGATGACATACAAAGGGAATACTTTCAGACTAACAGCAGACTTCTCAGAAGAACGTTTACAAGCCTGGGGAGAATGGAGGTTCAGTATCCATAAAGACAAGAAAATCCAACCAAGAATTTCATATTCTGCCAAACTAGGCTTCATAAATGAAACAGATATACAATCTTTTACAAACAGACAAGTACTAAGGGAATGGGAATTCATTACCACTAGACCACTAGATCAGCCTTACGAGAGAGCCTTAAGGGAGTTCTAACATGGAAATAAGAGAATAATATGTGCTACCACAAAAATACACTGAAGTACATAGTTCACAGACTCTATAAAGTAAGCACACACAATAGAAACTACAAAGCGGCCATCTAACAACTTTATGATAGGGTCAAAACCAAATATATCAATATTAATATTGAATATAAACAGTCAAAAAACCCCACTTAAAAGGCACAGAGTAGCAAGTTGTGTTAAAAAAATTAGACTTATCTATTTATTCATCTGCTGTCTTCAGGAGACCCATTTCACACATAATGACACCTGTAAATCAAATTAAAAGATTGAAGAAAGATTTATCATATAAATAGAAAACAAAAAACAACAGGTGTCACAATTCTTCTATCATATAAAACAGACATTGAACTAACAACAGTAAAAAGTGACAAAGAAGGGCGTTACATACTAATAAGGGGTTCAATTCAATAAGGTAATTAACCTAAATATATATGCACCCAACATTGGAGCACCTAGATTCATAAAACAACACTTCTAGACAAAAAAAAAGACTTAGAAAGCCACAGAATAAAAACGGAGGACTTCAGCAATCTACTTATAGCATTAAAGACATCATTAAGGAAAAAAACTAACAAAGAAATTCTGGATTTGAATTTGACACTTGAGCAATTGGACCTGATAGACAGCTACAGAATACTCCACCCATCAAACATACAATGCATATTCTTCTCTTCTGTACATGGCACATACTCCAGGATCAACCACATGCTCAGTGAAAAAGCAAATCTCAATAAATTCAATAAAATCAAAACATATCAACCACACTCTTGGACTATAGTGGAATAAAAATAGAACTCAATACCCAGAAGGTCTCCCCAAACCACACAATTACATTGAAATTAAACAACTTGTTCCTGAATGACTTTTAGGTGAACAATGAAATTAAGGCAGAAATAAAAAAAATTGAAATAATGAAAACAGAGATACAACATACCAAAATCTCGGGTGCAGCAAATGCAGTGTAAACAGGAGAGCTTATAGTGCCATACTCGCACCTCAAAAAGTTAGGGAAATCTCAAATAATGATCTCATATAACACGTAAAGGAGCTAGAAAAACAAGAACAAACCAACCTTAAAGCTAGTCGAAGAAAAGAAATAGCCAAAGTCAGGGCAGAACTGAACAAAATTTAGACCAAAAAATTCAAGCAAAGAATCAATAAAACCAAAAGTAACAACTTTTTGAAAGGATAAACAAGATCAATAGACCACTAGCTAGGTTAACAAATAAAAAAAAGACCCAAATAAGCACAATCAGAAAAAACAAAGATGACATTACAACAGATCTCACAGAAATACAAAAGAGTCCCAGAGACTATTATGAACGCCTCTATACACAAAAACAGGAAAAATCTAGAGGGAATGGATCAATTCCTAGAAACACACAACTTCCCAGGATTGAATCGGGAAGAAATTGAAACCCTGAACAGACCAATATTGAGTTCCAAAATTGAATCAGTAATAAAAAAAAATCTACCAACCAAAAAAAGCTCTGCATCAGATGGATTCAAAGCTGAATTCTATCAAATGTATAAAGAATAGCTGTCACCAATTGTATTGAAACTATTCTAAAGATTGAGGAGGAGAAACTCATCTCTAACTCATTCTATGAAGTCAGTAACAGGTTGGCAAAACCTGGCAAAGACATGGTGTTAAAAGGAAACAGCAGGCCAATTTCCCTGATGAACATAGAAGCCAAAATCCTCAGCAAAATACTAGCAAACCAAATCCAGCAGCACATCTAAAAGATAATTCACCACGACCAAGTAGACTTCATTTCTGGGATGCAGGTTGGTTGTACATATGCAAATCCATAAATGTGATTCAAGACATAACGAGAATTAAAAATAAAAACCACATGATCGTCTCAATAGATAACACAAAAAAGCCTTTGATAAAATTCAAATTTCTTTCATAATAAAAACGCTCAGAAAACTAGGCATCAAATAAACATATCTCAAAATAATACATGTCATCTATGTCAAATGCATAGCCAACATCATATTGAATAGACTAAGGCTGGAAACATTCTCCTCGAGAACTGGAGCAAGACAAAGATGCTCAGTCTCACTACTCCTATTCAACACAGTACTGGATGTCCTAGCCAGAGCCATCAGCTAAGAGAAAGAAAGAAAACACAACCAGGCCGGGCGCCGTGGCTCATGCCTTTAATCTCAGAACTTTGGGAGGCGAGGGCGGGCAGATCACCTGAGGTCAGGAGTTCAAGACCAGCCTAACCGACATGGCAAAACCCCATCTCTACTAAAAATACAAAAATTAGCCAGGCATGGTAGCGGGCACCTGTAATCCCAGCAACTTGGGAGGCTGAGGCAGGAGAATCGCTGGAACCTGTGAGGCAGAAGTTGCAGTGAGCAGAGATTGCGCCACTGCACCAGGCTGGTCAACAGAGCAAGACTCTGTCTCAGACAAACAAACAAACAAAAAGGAAAAGAGAAAGTCAAACTAACACTCTTCTCTGATTATACAATTATAGATCTAGAAAACCTCAAAGACCCTACCAAAAAACCTCCTGGAACTGATAAATGACTTCACTAAAGTTTTAGGGCATAAAATCAGTGTACAAAACTCAGTAGCATTTCTACACACCAATGCTGATGTACCATGCCAGTACCAAAACAGACACATAGACCAGTGGAACAGAGGCTACAGTTTTGGTTACTGTAGTCTTGTAGTATAGTTGGAAGTTGGGTAGCATGATCCCTCCAGCTTTGTTCATTTTGCTTAGGATTATCTTGCTATACAGGTGATTTTTTGGTTTCATATTAATTTTTAAATTTTTTTTAATTCTGGGAAGAATGTCAATAGTAGTTTAATGGGAATAGTATTGAATCTATAAATTACTTTGGGCAGCATGGCCATTTTTACAATATTGATTCTTTTTATCCACGACCATGGGATGTCTTTCCATTCGTTTGTGTTCCCTCTGACTTCCTTGGGCAGTGGTTTGTAGCTCTCCTTAAGGAGGTCTTTCACTTCCGTTGTTAGCTGTATTCCTAGGTATTTTCTTCCTTTGTAGCAAATGTGAATGGGAATTCATTCATGATTTGGCCCTCTGCTCCTCTGTCATTGGTGTGTAGGAATGCTTGTGATTTTTACACATTGATTTTGTATCTTGAGACTTGCTGAAGTTGCTTATCAGCTTAAGAAGCTTTTGGGCTGAGTCATTGGGGTTTTCTAGATATAGTATCATGTCATCTGCAAACAGAGACAATTTAACTTCCTCTTGTCCTATTTGAATACCCTTTATTTCTTTCTCTTGCCTGATTGCCCTGGCCAGAACTTCCAATATCATGTTGAATAGGAGTGGTGAGAGAGGGCATCCTTGTCTTGTGCAGGTTTTCAAGGGAAATGCTTCCAACTTTTGCCTATTCAGTATGATATCAGCTGTTTTTTGTCATGGAGGAGTCCCTCCTTTGCGATTGCTTGGAACAGTTTCAGAAGAAATGGTACCAGCTCCTCTTTGTACCTCTGGTAGAATTCAGCTGTAAATCCATCTGGCTCTAGGCTTTTTCTGGTTGATAGGCTATTTATTACTGCCTCAATTTCAGAACTTGTTATTGGTCTAATCAGGGTTTCCACTTCTTCCTGGTTCAGTCTTGGGAGGGTGTATGTATCCAGGAATTTATCCATTTTGTCTAAACTTTCTAGATTATTTGCATAAAGGTGTTTATAGTATTCTCTTTGGGGTACTCAATAATTCATGTTTCCCCAAAAATATATAAATTATTGAGTATAACCAAGAAAATACAGAGTTGAAGATTACCCTATGGTTTATTGATTTAAAACCTATTTCAGTAATTTAACCAGCCATGTATTATGGGGAAGAGAATACTTAATTTTAAACTGAAGAACTATAATTATTTTGTAATGCCCATATCATTGTCTTATAATTGTTTTTCTGCAAATATTTATTGTATCAAATAATACTATATTGATATATTCCTGATAGCTACCAAAGGGCAGAAAGATACTTTTACCCCCAAATTAAATTTTTTTAAGAAATTACAGGTCTCTAAAAATAGACATAGATAATCATTTTAGCCTTTAAAAAGCACTTCACACCCTACAAATCATTGATACTATATGCTTTCCCGGAGAGTTCATGGAGACCTGGGTATTCTCTTGCTGTGTCTAGGCCTGGCAGCATTCCTGCTTTTCTGGAAATGCCCTAAATATAGGGATGCCAGTTTTACCAAATGAAAATATAGAAAACCCAGTTAGAGTTTAATTTCAGATAAACAATGATAAATTTTTAATATCTGTATGTCTCAAATATTGCACGGGGCATATTTATACTAAGAAAGAAATTTTCCCTGAAATTAAAAAGTAACCGTGTGTCTCATATTTTACCAAGTAACCCTACCTGCATGGTCTCATTTCACGTCTCTTGCAAACTATTGTAATAAATTATCTTTTTGTAACGCAGAGCACATTGCCTCTCCCGAGCCAGCCTTCTCACCTAGCGTAGGTAAAGGCCCTAGAGCAGGCATATTTTCTTCATGCTCCTCCAGTGAAACTTCATTTTTCTCCTAGGTTGGTACCATCGTTGTCTCCTCACTCTGCCACATCCTTACCAACATGTAAAGTAGACAGAATTAGCTTAGGGCCAACTTAACAGTTCTGCCTACCACTAACTCCGTGACATTAAACAACAAGCACAATCAGCTGCATTTCCTCCAATTGTAATGTCAACATAATTGGACATTGAATTTTATGATCTCTGATGTTCCTTCTGCTCTAACATTTTGCAGCTCTAAGTCCCTCAGCACTGGGAGGTTTTGCAAATTAAACAACCTCTTAAAATAAATATGTGTGGGAAATAGCCTAAATATTTTTGCTGCTGTTGTTGCTTTTTAACCCCTAAGTTTTGAAAAATTGTATTTAATTGATCTGTGTTCACTTTTTATAATTGATATGCATGTAAGTACGTATGTAGGTAGGTGCATTTTTAAAGGCAGTGTATTCAGTTTTACTTGCAACCAGCCAGAACTGTATATAGATACAGATACAGAATTGTGTATAGATACATAATTATATCTGTAATGGAAGAAAGAAAAGCTGTTAACTTGATATTTCTACCACAGAGGCACTCAGATCAATCTATTCTTATTTGAAAAAAATAAAACTCTCTAAATGTTTGAAATGTACTCATCATTTGTCACAATCTCCTTCTGTTGTATTAGAATATTTTTTCTAGTTAATATTCAAAACTAAGCATTCACAGTTTCCTCCCTTTTTTTCTTTTCTAAGCACATAACTAAATAAAATTAAAGTTTCAAAAGCCACTGCCCCTCTGTCTCCTGTGCGGTTGATCATTGTGGTTGATTTCCGGTGCCTCTGTCAGCCGATATAGACCACATTGCCTTCCATTTCAATTACAGCATTAGAATTCCAAACGAAGGATTCTGAGGAAAAATAATTTCCTTTGACTATAGTGGTTCATCAGTGTGATTTCTTATCTCTCTAAGGATTGCAGAGTTCATTTGCTTTGCCCTCTAACTTACTATTTTTCTTTGTATTAAACACTGATTACATTTTCCTATTTTCTCCCTTCTCTCCCTTGCTCCATTTTCTCTTTGCTTTTATATAATTACTCCAAAGTAAAATAAAGTATCGTTTTTCAAGTACCACACTGAAATTAAAAGTAGGTTCATTAAAAATGGCACATCTAAATAATATTAAAAAAATGCATATACATACACACTCTTTGAATTCATTCTCCCCGATTTGTATTACAAAATGTGAGCCAAAAATCACCTTAGATTTTTTCCAACCGAAGCTGCTCACCGGTGTGGCCTGCTCCCACCTGCAGAGGAGTCACATCTAGCTCTCTGAGAGATGCTGTTAAAACCCATCTTATTAGGCTGGATGGAGGAGAAAGCACCCCTTTACTTTTCTACCCTGGAAGAAAAGGTAAACTCCCAGAATACAAAGAGCACCTTTGTAAATCTGTCTCCAAATCGCCGACATTTATACCCTAGCTCTGAGACAGGGGACTGAATGTCACCAAAGTGGTTTTTGGATATTTAATTTTTGGTAATTTTATATGTTAGTAATTGGAATGTCAAAATTTAGGGTCTCAGTCTCGATTTCTAATTTAACATATTATTAAAATCCTATTTGCAGCTTATCATAGTTGGAACTTAGGAAATATGAATTTATTGACTCACTTTTTAAAAAATTCAGACTAATTCTGATACTTCTTTGTCATAAACTGAAATAGTTATCAGATAACTATTGAGGCGTTTTAAGTTGGCTTTATGCAAATGAAACAAAATCCTGAAATAATTTTAGGGCAGTAGTTTAATAAAAATACAATGTGAAAGTTTTAAATATACCCAGTATCTACTTTTTAATTTTGTATACCTATACTAGGTTAGTTTTCATTAGCTATGAATAAACATTCTATCATTTTTATTTGTAAGTAGGAGATTTGAGAAAACAGTCCCTTTCTGCCTGTTTATTAGTATATTATGCAATATTGTTAATGTAATTTGAGGTTAGAGAATTCTTAATTTAGGATTCTGAAAAGAAATTTAGAATATGCTCCTTTAAGAACATGAGATGCAGAAACATCTGAGCTTGCAAAATAAATTTTTGAGATTAAAAAAATATATAACACATTCAAATAGTTAAAGCTTTCTTAGAGAATGCAGTACATAAGAGAAAATTGATAATTTTTTTTCTAGTTAGCTTATGATTGCATGTGCAACTACTTTATAATCATACATGTTAAAGTGTTTCATATATACTATATTATTTATTCTCATAATAATTTCATAAGGACAATATTAGCATCTGTGTCATACAGATGAGAACATGATTTCACGCCACAGAATACTATGCAGCCATAAAAAGGATGAGTTCATGTCCTTTATAGGGACATGGATGAAACTGGAAACCATTATTCTCAACAAAGTAACATAAGAAGAGAAAAGCAAACACCGCATGTTCTCACTCATAAGTGGGAGTTGAACAATAAGAACACATGGACACGGAGAGGGGAACATCACATACCAGGGCCTGTTGACAGGTCGGGGGCTGGGGAATGGACAGCATTTGGAGAAATACCTAATGTAAATGACGAGTTGATGGGTGCAGCACAGTTACGTGGCAGGATACAAAATCAACACATAAAAAATCAGTTGTGTTTTTATACAGTAACAATGAACTATTTGAAAAAGCCGTTTAAAAAGAAATCCCATTTGCAATAGCATCAGGAAGAAAAAAGTACCCAGGAATAAATTTAGCCAGGGAAGTGAAAGATCTGTACACCAAAAATTATAAGCATTGATGAAAGAAATGTAAAAAGATACAAATGAAAGGAAAGATATATGTTCTTGAATTAGAAGAATGAAAATTGTTAAAATGTCCAAACTGCCCAATGCAATCTACAGATTCAACACAATCCTTATCAAAATTCCTATGACATTCTTCACAGAAATGGAAAAAATATCCTAAAATTCATGTGGAACCACAAAAGCAATCTTGAGAAAGAAGAACAAAGCTGGGGACATGACATTTCCTGATTTCAAATAGTATTACAAAGCTGCAGTAATCAAAAGAGTTTGGTACTGGCATAAAAACAGACACATAGGCTGATGAAACAGAAAAGAGAGCTCAGAAATCACCCATGCATATATGGTCAACTAATCTTTGGCAACTGCACTAAGATCACACAATGGATAAAGAATAGTCTCTTCAATAAATGATGTTCAGAAATCTGGATAGCCACGGGGGTGTCGGGGGGTGGGGGGAGAAAATAAACACTTTTCTTATACTATACACAAAAGTCAATTCAAAATGGCATTAAGACAAATGTAAGACCTGAGACTGTAAAACTCCAAGAAAAAGTCTTATGGAAAAAGATTCTTGATATTGTCTTAGCACAGGCAACGAAAGTAAAAATAAATGAGTGGAATACATCAACTGAAAAAGTTTTTGCATGGCCAAAAAAAAAAGAAAGAAAAAGAAAAGGCAACCTACAGAATGGGGAAAACATTTGGACACCATGTATCTGGTAAGTTAATACATAAAAAATATAAAGGATTCATACAACTCAACAGTAAAAAATCTCAAATAATCTGATTTTTAAAATGGGCGTAGGACCTGAGTAAACATTTTTCCAAAGAAGATATATAAGTGTCCAATAGGTACATTAACCTCACTAATCAGCAGAGAAATGCAAATCAAAACCACAATGAGATATCACCTCATACCTGTTAATACAAATACTATCAAAAAGACAAAAGATAACAGATATTGGAAAGGATGTGGAGAAAAGGAAACTCTTGTACAGTGTTGGTGGGAATGTAAATTAATGCAGACATTATAAAAAGCAGTATGGTGGTTCCTCAAAAAATTTAAGGTAAAACTACCATATGATCCAGCAATTTCATTTTCAAATACATAAACAAAAGAAATAAAATCACTATCTTGAAGAGATATCTGTACTGCCTTATTCATTGAAGCATTATTTGCAATAGTCACAATATAGAAAAACCTAAGTGTCTATTGACAGATGAATAAATAAATAAAATTTGTCATGTATATACACACACATACACACACAAATATTATTTGGCTATAAAAAGGAGGATATTCTGCCATTTGCAGCAAGAGGGGTGAACCTATAGGTAATTATTCTAAGTGAAATAAACCAGACAGAGAAAGACAAATACTGTATGATATGACTTATATGTGAAATCTAAAACTTTTAAAAAGTCAAACTCATAGAAACAGAGTATAATGATGATCCCAGGGGCTGGGGTGTGAGGAAAATGGGGAGGTGTTGATCAAAGGATACAAACTTTCAGTTATATAATAATATGGTCTAAGGCTGTAATGTGCAGCCTGATGACTCTGGTAAATAAAACTGTATTCAGTACTTGAAATTTGCTAAAAGATTAGATCTTAAGCAGTCTCATCTAATGGAAAACAAAACAAGGTAACTGTAAGGTGATGGATGTGTTAATTAACTTGATGGTGTTAATCATTTCACAATGTATATATATATATGTCAAATGATCACATCGTACACATTAAGTGTATTAAATCTATACAACTTTGCTTGTTAATTATACCTCAACAAAACTAGAAAAAACAGAAATGGAATCAACCTAATTTAAAAAAGAACAACACCCCGCCTCCACCCCAGGCTAAAACAACATCTCCATTTGAGGCACTCTATCTCTCAGGGTTATATGATAAAATCTACTGAGATTATCTACTGATACTGTGCTCGTACATTGGCTGGGGGAAGCCCATTGGAAGCATGGAATCAACACAATCACAGAAATGGATCCAGGAGTGCTGGGGCATGCAGCCCTTCTATTATGCTCCCTACAGAAGGAAATCTCAACAGTATACATTTTAATGGACATCAGTGTGGTATCCTAGAAAGAAAGTGAAGAACAAAAAGGAGGAATATTATGTTGTGTAAAATGCTGATGATAGGTCAAAGAAGAGGAGGGATGAGAACTGATAATTGGATTTAACAACGTGGATGCCATGGATGTATTTGACCAGAAGTTTTGGTGGACTCGTGAGGACTAAACCCTAATAGGATTGGGTTTAAAAGCGAATAGGAAGAGAGATGGACTGTGAGAAGAGATTACTGTTTGAAGGTGATTTACCAAAACAAACAAAACTGAGTTATCTGTATTAGTCCATTTTCACCCTGAGACTGGATAATTTATAAAGAAAAGAGATTTAATTGACTCACAGTTCCACATGGCTGGGGTGGCCTCAGGAAACTCACAATCATGGCAGAAGGCAAAGGGGAAGCAAGCTTGGACCTTCTCACATGGCAGCAGAAGACAGTGTGTGAGTGCAGGAAAAACTGCCATTTATAAAATCGTCAGATCTCATGAGAACTCACTATCACAGGAGAGCGTGGGAAAACCACCCCCATGATATAATCATCTCCCACCAGGTCCCACCCACAACACGTGGTGATTACAATTCAGATTACAATCCAAGGTGAGATTTGGGTAGGGTCACAGAGCCAGACTCTACCATTATCTGAATGGGAAGTACAGAAAAAGTTCTTTAAAAAGTGGAAAATTGGCATCATGTTTGTATGCTGTTGGAATAATTCACTCATGATGCCAAACACTTAATTGGTCTGTTTGTTACATTAATGGCCCATCATGCATCATGCCTTTCTGTTTCTAGGCCTCTTAGTGATATAACTTTGCTCCCATCAAGAGGGGAAGTCTATTTTTCCCCAACTCTTACATCTGAGTTGGCATTGTAGCTCATCTTGACCAATATAATGCTACAGAAGTGACATCGTGTGCCTTCTATGGATAAGCTTTAAGAGGCATTGCAGCTGCTGATTTCACCAACTAGGAATATCTTCTACATCATTTTAAAAGTCCAATTTATCCTTGTGGTAGAAGAAAGCACATACAGAGGAGAACCAGGGTTGCCCAGCCAATAGCTGACACAACAGCGAACATGTGAGTGAAGCTACCTTGGGCAACCAGTCCTAGTCAAATGAACAGCTGCCTACAGAGTGACCTCAGACATGAGAAGAAGAAGACTGTCTGGCTAAACCTAAATGGTCAAACCACAAGTTTATAAGACAGTGAATGCTTGATTATATGTTCATCAACCTTAGGAGTGATTTATTAACAGTGATAGATAACTGATAGAGTCCCAAAACACCTTTTAAAAAGTCTTATCCTTTGCTTTTCTTCTATATGTTATAATGTTTACTTACATTAGGTAAAGTAAGGAACGTTCTATGCAATTGCAGTTTGCATTTTGTCATGTCCAAGTCTTAACTAGCTACACATATTTATCCTTTAAGGCCTACCTATATTACCTGGACTGGTATCTCTACATACTTTTTCTGCCTTTTGGTGTACTTACTGCTCAATTTATTTGTATCTTTCTTGTGCTCTATTACACCTCATTACACACATGTATGTATTGGTTTGATTTTCTAAGTGGCTATGGCAAGAGATATGCCTATCATGAACAACTCAAACGGTTTACTTTCACTATGTCTTCCTCCTTTCCGTACTTCCTCCTTTCTTTCCTTCTTTTTTCCTTCCTTTCTTCCTTCCTTTTTTCCTTCCTCCGTCCCTCCCTCCCTATGCTTTTCTTTCTCCATCCTTCCTTCCCTTTTATTTTTCATTCCTTCATTCCTCTTAGAATTTAAATAGAATTCCTACGGTATCTGCAAAAGTACACGTTATTGATGAGACAAAAATATTTTTTGATTTGCAATAATAAAGATGCTCTGAAATATAGTCTTTAGAGTTAAGAACTCCTAGACATAAAGTAATGAAGTAAAATCTTAAATTCTTCAATAAGCCCGTAAGTTGTTTAACATATGCTTTGATATATTATCTACATCATTTAACAATTAATTACGCAAAATATTTATTTTACACACATAAAATGATACACATATATTCTACCATTTAGCTATATCCACTTGAGCCACTTGCTAGCTTTATATCTTTGAACAAGATGTTTAATCTTTTTCTATGTAATTTTCTTCATTTTAAAACTTTCATAAATCTGCTGCCTATTTCACAGGGTTTTATTTGCTAAGATTAAATGATATCACATTTCTATATAGCCTTAGAACAGGACTCAGATATTTTAAGCACCGAATAACTATTAGCAAGTATGATGATATGACGATATATATTATGATATATATATATATATGCTATACTATCTAGCTTTTCTCATTATCACTTTTAAATATTAGGTTTGCCAAATTATTTTTGAGGCAAGCTGGCTTCTTATTAACCAATTTAAACATTTGTCCAAGGACACTCTTTGTCTACTTTACACCTACGTTATCTGGCATCAACTACTTCCTAAAATCTGTGATGATAAGTAGCCATTGGATTTATTCTCTGCAGTAAATTCGCTGGTTTCACTGAAGTGGATTTGATTAATTTAAACTATAAAAATGTAAATGAATTTGGGGAAGTACATTAAGAAATGAAAGATAAGGTGATCAGTAATAGGATCAGAGTTTATCATCTTCAAAACTAATGTTTCTTCCAGATTGTCCAAGAAAGAAATGAAGTCACCATCTACTGCTCTAGAAAGTTCTACTGAGATTTGGGGGAATGGGTATAAATAAATAATCATGACAAAACAGGTCCGTCAGAGCTCATGACTTCATGTTGTTCATATGTTAAGCTTGTACCACACGGACCACACGTGTTATTATAAGGCTTCTTGTGGATGGTGTACAAGATTGCAATTCATACTAACAGATGTTTCGGAAGGAAATTATTTGTTTAATTTGTTTATGAGTCAGAATTTTTGTCTGAATGTAATTATATGAAGAGACCACAATTTATGAATGGGTTGTATTCCAAAAGTGTATTTGTGAGTTAGTTGTTTGGGATGAAGAGCATATTTTTATGTACAAACTAGTTTAAATTTTAGTGTTTCCTAAGCAAAGCACAAATAGCTGCTTTTAACCCATTATTTGGCTGACATTATCCATATATTATTCCTGAGTCCCTGGAGAAAAAATTTGGAGAGAAAATGGCCCCTTCCTTTTCTGGCCAGGTTGTTTGTTTTGATTTTACTTATGGTGGCCTTTCCCACTGTCCAGCAATGCTTTTCCTGTGACTCTCATGAGACTTCATAAGCCCTAAAAGACCCTGAAGGACAGCTACGCTGGTCCAACCCATCCTTGGCAAAATTCACACTATTTTAAAGTTGTCTGCCTCCCTTTTCCCATTATCATCATGGCCTATCTTTCAATATTGCTGATCTCAGGTTATAATAAGAAAGCAATATAGCATCGTCTCCTTCCCCTCCTCCTCCTCCCCCACCCCCCTCCTCCCCCTCCTCCTCCTCCTCCTCCTCCTCATCCCAGGAGTATTTCTAATTTTAAAACAGGATGTTTGTTCATCCAAATTCTTGTATTTGGTAGACACTTTATGACTTTCAAAATGAGAGGAAAAAACTCAGACATTTTGGAGAGACGGCATTTTGTACTCAGGGCCAATATGTCGGTCTTTTCCCGCCGAGAAGTCTGAGTTTTTATCTCCTCTAATTAATTTTATTTCTTACAACCCTTCCCCTTTTGCCCTTCATAAATTAACACTTTCTCTAAAACTTTTACCCAGAAGTTCCTATTTTACAAACATTGATATATACTGAGCTAAGAAAAAAGAAAAACTTTGTATGTGCATACATTTTTTTCCAAATGTATTTTTCTATTTTAACAAATTAATAGCTGACTAATTATTAATTAATGTTGTTTGTTTCCCAGACTCAGTAGTGCACTCCCTCTGTGATTAGAAAAGCTATGTGTTATTTGGGACTCTACTGCATGTCTAGAGCTCAGCACGGTGCCTGAAACTTAAATTCCCAACAAGTACTTAATGAATAAAGTAAAAGTTTTAAAATTGGTTCGTATTTAATACATGCCAAAGGAGATACTTAAAAGTACTTGAATTAAGAAATAATAAGCTACACTCTATAGACTACAGATATCTGTTCAGGGAAATGAACAATGTGATATTTGATTTTTACTTTACATTTCTTCTCTCTTTTAGACAAGAATAAGGATTAACTTCATTTATTACAAACAATAAATACCATTTTCACCTGGAAAATAATTTTGATTTATTGATGTTATAGTAAAAAGAGTGAATAGAAAGTTGAAAGAGAAAACATTATTGTAGTTGTTCTCTGGTCAAACTACATATATATTTGAGATGTATTTGGCATTTATGCAAAAAGAGGAATTTAAATAGTGAGAATTACATAAAATGTGATTTTTGAACTTGCTTATCACATGTATGAATGAAACTGAAACACATAAAGTGTGGGAAACAAATCTGAATTTATATGTGCGACCTGAAATTGAGACAATTGAAAGTTTTATCTAGTGAGATAATGCCACATAATATAATAAACTTAAAAGTAATTCATATAAGAATGTCATGATGGATGCACTTTTATTTAGTTTAAACAACTCTGCAGTTTGCAAAGTATTTGGGTGGCCCTTTCTGATTTACACTGGAACATTGACATGTATTAATAAAACACGAGTCTGTGAGGTCTGCAGAGAACAGTCAACACACAACAGATGGAGATGCTTGTTTATTAACAGGTATGAGTTAATAACATGCAGCCATATGAAGACTTGCTCTTGACTCAACTCTAAGGCTGCCTGTTTAATGCTATTAAGTTCAAAAGACATTGATATCTTGGTAGATTCTTTTCTAATGGATCATCTGCTCTTTATTTTCAACTATTCTTAAATTAATTCTTTAATGAAGTTTTAACAGAAAATACTGTCCAAAAACTCATCAGGATTCAGTTCATTACAACAATCAATAGCTTCTTAGCTCCAAATACTTTCAAATAGTTCTAACTTTAGAAAATAGTATTTGTATACTCATACTTCAAATTTTAAAAATAGTATTAATCCACACAGTTTTAGAAACAAATACATTAATATTTGATGGAAACTCTAAAGTTATCCCCGGATAGTCACTCTTACAAATCACATTAACACAAAGAAAGATATCTTATTGGAAATATTTCTGCACACGGATTTTAAATCAACGAATTTCTGAGATAGTTAATTCTTTTGAGTCTCAGTTTTTAAGTTTATTATGAATTTTGTGTGCCAAGAAATACTCAAAGTTTTTGACCTAGAGCTATGGATAAGATTACATATATATATATATATAACACATATATAACATATATAGCATATGTAACATATATATAACATATATATGTGTGTGTGTATATTACACATATGTATATTTATTCTCTGCAGCATGCATACATATATATTACATGTATGTATATTTACCTACATGTTACATGTATTTATGTATACATGGGTATCATGTTAGATATATATTTTACATATGTTATATATGTATCGTTTACATATGTTACATATGTATGTGTATTACATATATGTATATGTATATATACTTATTCTCTGCAGTACGTATTACATATATGTATATATTACATATATATGTACACACAGTATACATATATGTGTGCATATGTATATATGTATGCATAAACATATATATAACTTGCATCTCACAGGAAAAGAGGAACTTGTATGTATGGATCACCTAATAGTAGCTGACACTTCAACATGCTTTTGTTCTTTCCATAGGAACATGTGGTTTGATTTGAAGAAATGACAATATGAAAGTTAGCTT
Source organism: Nomascus leucogenys (assembly GCF_006542625.1). Taxonomy (NCBI): domain Eukaryota; kingdom Metazoa; phylum Chordata; class Mammalia; order Primates; family Hylobatidae; genus Nomascus; species Nomascus leucogenys. Next base: position 28,326,354 of record NC_044401.1, read on the forward strand.
GAACTCTGATCTTAAATTCAGAGAACATCTGATTTCAAATTCAGACTTTTGCACCCAAGACTCATGTGCTCCTAACTCTCCACTAACTTCAAATTAGATTCCATCTACTAAGCTCACCCTGTTTCCATGTATCTGATCATTCTACTTTCACCAGTATCAAAACTTCACTTCTGCAATTCCGTTATTTAAAATCCACCTATACTTCATTATGGGGCACAATGTCTAGATCTAGAAAGCTTTCCACCATAGCCTGAACCCTTATTAATCTCTTTTTTTGTGTGAGAATAATGTCACTACCATATTATTTTCCCTCTTGTGTTTTATTTGTCTAAAAAACAAAACCCACAACTCAACAGTTCATTCCCTACCTCATTGTCATGTTTCTAATTATTTTCAATATACGTTTATATCTAGTAACTAAATGGTAGTGTGATCATGGTTCAGACTCGTCAGGATATTATGATTACAGAATAACAACCAGAGGGGGCAAATTAATTGTCTTTGTGGAATTAGTGGAACCAATAAATTTAGGTTTGTTCTTTGATAATATACATTACAAAAGAAGAAGTGCTTTAAAGATTTTAGCATCACAAAAGGACTGGCTGGCAGTAACCTTTGTTTGCCTAACCAAAGTTATCTCTGCATCCATCTCCCCTATCTTTTGATAGCCAAAGCCAGATTTTATTCATTCATTGGCATTGATTTGACCAAGGAATCAGCAATTCACGAAAGTCTTTTCTCTTTGCTAGTGATTGCTTCAGTTGTGAGCATATGATGCAAACTTGACAAATACAAAGTAAGGAGATATTTGCTGAAGCACTTCCCATACGGTTTTCTTCATTTTAAAAAGATATAGATAAAGGATTCTCCCAATTGTTGTGCCTTTGGATGTTGCTGAGTAAAATAATGATGGCTAGAATTTCTGCAGCCATCATCCATCATATGACATTGACAGGAAACATAGAGATGCAAAATTAGCCAACCTGAATCCATCCTTTCTCCAGAATTCTTGTTATATAAACCAATAAATTTGATTATCTATAAGAATTAAATTTTACTGTTAAGGCTGTATTTGATTAGGTCTTTTGATATTTGCAGAAGAATCCAGCCTAACTGCTGTAAATAGCTTAACAGATAATCTTAGTAAATACTCTAAGTGATTAGAAAATATTTTCTTGTTAATACTTTTGAATATTTAATGAACTCATCATTTTTGGGAATTTGTATGTGCCATTCTTTCATTCGTTGACAAAAGTTACTAATTATTGAAGAAGTAAAATAAACTGTTAGCATGAAATAAATGAACTTGAAAGAGTTTAACTACAGAGGAAATGTCGAATGAGCAAGACTGTTTCTTCCTAACTAAAGAGGAGTTTACATCAGTTGTTTATTACAGACTGCTGTGAGTCATTGTAGGATTTACATAATAAAAAATGCGTGTTTCCTCCTCAGTTTGGTTAAAATTGTAACATATGTTTCCATACAGAATTCTGAAAATTTTTGATTGAACAAAGCAGTTACTATGATCACCAAACACATTTGTGACCAATAGAAAAAAATCATAAAGAATATCAAAGCAAGATGATGTTGATCTACTCTTCTGCTTTTACTTCCTTACAAATACCAACTTGAGTTTGCTTGTTCTATTAAAACGTGTGGGCTTTGAGGGGAAGGATGAGTAAAGCATTCCAGATTTGCTAATACATTTTTAAGCACATTTCGACAGGTTGCTGTGCATGACATGATTGATCATCAGGATGAAAATATAAATAAAAGCAGAAATGAAATAATGCCAACCTGAGGGAAATGAATGTTCTATTAAACTTTTAATTATTTTTGGAATAAATTTTGCTTTCTAGAGTTTGTTTTACCACTATGATATGTTTTAGCTATTCAGCAAAATAAAGTTGAAAAGTATTTAGTATACTATCATCAAGGTTACATGATATTGAATATGAAGTGAGCACATTATTATTTGAGATATGTAAGTAATTCAATTACATTTCTTCCTTTGTTGTAGGAAAAGAGATCTTGATTTCCTTGTCCTCATGTTTATTTCTTGACTTTACTTATAAAGAGGAACCTTTAGACAAGTAACTTAACATCTGAGTCTCACTTTCTTTCTCTTATGCAAAAAATGGAATATTGTCAACCTCACATAATTATTATAAAACTCTACTTAAATAACATGTAAAAAAGCACATACACAATAGTTGACTTAATCTCAGTTTAGAAAAATTGTTCTTAGTAAAAATATTAAATTTTCAAACTAATAAACATTATTTTAAAATGTAGTTGAGTAAGTGTTTGAATAAGTCTGAAATTAGTTTTATAAGTGAATTTTAAAAGAAACTGATACATTTAGAGAACTGATTATATCTTCCACCATGTATATGTTGCTTCAGGGAATTCATAAGAAATACACTTTAAAGAGTTAAATTGGTAAGACGCCTTCCCTAAGCAAAGAACTATTATGCATATGAAGCAAACACTAAAAACGGAAATTATACATATAAAGTAAAATAGCAAATAATATAGAGTATAGAAACAGAAGATATTTAAATTATTGGAACAAAGTTTCAGGTTATTTATGTAACTCAGAATATAATCCATTTTGCTCTTTATAAAAAACAACTATCATCATATTTAGTTCCTGTTGTTTAAAAAGTTCAGAGAAATTACAATATTGACTTAAAGATACTATGATCAATGAAAAAATAAAAGAATACTACCAAAACAGACATCCATGTTAACTTAATAATAAATATTAAAAAACACTAAATTACAATATAAATATAAGTGCTTTAAGCAAGACAGGACAAACGAGTTCATCGATTTTTTTCTTCATTCATTCAACGAATATTCTAACATTTTCCTCACGTGTTCCACCCTTAGCCAGATACCTTCCACAGTTTCTCTGCATACAGCTGACAGGTTACCATTTTTTTTCTTGCCAGTGTATCTATAATTCAAATAGTTGTTATCAGGTGAAAAGTGACAGTCATTAAAGAAAAAAAACCTTTTTTTGCCAAACGAAGAAAAAGAAAAGCATTTTATCTCTCAGTAATTTTTCCTTGTTGCTTTTTTAAGCAACAAAGAAAAATTAACTTACAATTAACTTACTTAAAAGTCAGTGAGGGCACAATTTCTTTTGCACGTCACTTTTACAGTATTTCTCTCAACATGAAAATACATTTCTTATCTTCTTTCTCAGTAATGGGTCACAGGAATTCTAATCCAAATTTCATGCATATATATAACAAATCAAATTTAGAAAAATCTAAACAACCATTTTTAAAATTTTTAATATCTTAAATTGTTCTTAGAGAAAACAAAATTTGTCTTTGGAACTATTAGGTATATTAGGTAGTATTAGAAATATTAGATCATATTGTGAGGTAATATAAATGAAAGTGAGAGTAAAAAAATTGTTCTTATTTCTTGAGTTGATTTTGAGTTTTCACTCTGTTAACACAAGAGGTGATATCTTTAGGGCTGCCCTCTTTATGCTTCTTTCCCTGATTTTTCATTATAACCTATGGTAATCATCTATAGAATAAAATCATAATATTGTCATCAATGCCATTTTCAATGACAGCTTATCCTAATAGCATGTATCTACTACTTCCTGAATACCAGTTAAACTTTTAGTTTCAATTGTGTATTTAAACCAGTGTTTGCATTTTTTATATCAATTCTCATTATTCAAAAAATAGTTTTCTTCAATCCAATTATTTCTACATAGTTTTCACATCTGTTGGGCAGTACATTTCTGAGAGTAGGGATTTGCTTCATTTAATTCTATAATTCACCTTGGAAATTAGCATTGTATCTGACAACTGGAAGGTAACCAATAATTATTTTTTTCAAAAAGTAAATAGATAATGTTCACACTCTTTCTGAGTTCATTTGTTCTCTCATGCCTAAAGCACTTATATTTCTATTACAATTTAGTATTTTTTTTTTTTTTTTTTTTGAGGCGGAGTCTTGCTCTGTCGCCCAGGCTGGAGTGCAGAGGCGCAATCTTGGCTCATTGCAAGCTCCGCCTCCCGGGTTCACGCCATTCTCCTGCCTCAGCCTCTCCGAGTAGCTGGGACTACAGGTGCCCGCCATGACGCCCGGCTAATTTTTTGTATTTTTTAGTAGAGACGGGGTTTCACTGTGGTCTTGATCTCCTGACCTCATGATCCCCCCACCTCGGCCTCCCAAAGTGCTGGGATTACAAGCGTGAGCCACCGCGCCCAGCCTACAATTTAGTATTTTTTAACATTTATTATTAGGTTAATATGGATGTCTGTTTCGGTGGTATTCTTTTATTTTTAATTGATCATAGTATCTTTAAATCAATATTGTAATTTCTCTGAACTTTTTAAACCAACAGGAACTAAATATGATGATAGTTGTTTTTGTAAAGAGCAAAATGGGTTATATTCTGAGTTATAAAATTAACTTGAAACTTTTTTCCAATAATGAAAATGTCTTTCTTCTGTTTCTATACTCTATATTATTTGCTATTTTACTTTTTATGTGTCATTTCCGTTTTTAACATTTGCTTCATATGCATAATAGCACCTTACTTATGGAAGGCTTCTTACCAATTTAACTCTTTAAAATATATTTCTTATGAATTCCCTGCAGCAACATATACATGATGGAAGATATAATCAATTCTCTAAATGTATCAGTTTCTTTTAAAATTCACTTATAAAATTAATTTCAGACTTACTAAGTACTCAAGACAATTACATTTTAAAATAATGTTTATTAGTTTGAAATTTTAACATTTTTTGTAAGAAAAATTTTTCTAAGTGCTTGTATTTCCATTTTATGAATATACTGTAATTTATTCCTTATTTATTAATTAATATTTAGATTGATAATATTTTTGTTATTAATAAATTGCCATAAAAAGTCTTATAATGTTTCTATATAGATACTTGTGAAAGGTTCTCCAGAGTGGAAATGACTAGGAATAGAATTTCTGGGTCATGTGAGATGGATTTCTTCTATTTTAATGTGGCAAAGCAAAAATCTAGAGATTTCCTTCACATTCAGCACACATTGCATTATTATATGCTATGATAGTGTAGAATTCACTATAATCATCTCAGGTGCAGTACCAAGTAGAGCTTAGATATTGGAGGATGTCTTAAAAATATTACCAAAAAAAGAGAGAATGGCAATTTGATGTGAGTTCTGAACATCATATTTATCTAGTGCATTGGGCAACAGTTTCCTACAATGTCTTAAGAATTTTTTAGCCATGATTAGGTTTTTATTATTTTAGAAAAGGTGTAAATCCCAAAAGTGTATTCTTTTTTCTTTCATTTTTAATTGACACATAATAATTTTACATGTTTATGAACACAGTGTGATATTTTGATATATGTACACAATGTTTAGTGATCCAATCAGGGTAATTGGCATATCTATCATTTCAGATACTTGTCATTTCTTTATGTTGGGAACATTCAAAATCTCTACAAGCTTTTGAAAATACGTAATAAATTATTATTAGCCCTACTTGTCTTATAGAGCCATGGAACACTAGAACTTATTCCTTCTATTTAGCCATAATTTTGAACCCATTTACCAACCTCTATCTTTTCCTTTCTCCTATCTTTTACATCCCATAGTAACCACAATTCTACTCTACTTTTAGGAGCTCAACTTTTTGTAGCTCTCACATATAAATGAGAAATTGTATTTATCTTTCTGCACCTGACTCATTTCATCTTAACATCATGTCTTTCAAGCTCATTCATGTTGCTGCAAATGACAGGATTTCATTATTTTTAATGGTGAAATATATACCATTGTGTATATATATCACATTTTATTTATTTATTTATTGTTTATTATTTTTTTTTGAGATGGAGTCTCGCTCTGTCGCCCAGGCTGGAGTGCATTTTATTTATTAATTCTTCTGTTGATGGACATTTATATTAATTTCATGTCTTGGCTATTGTGAATACTGCTGCAATAAACATGGGGGTGCAGATATCTATTTAATATGCTAGTTTCCTTTTCTTTGAATAAATAGCCAGTTGTGGGATATTTAGACCACATGATGGTAATTTATTTTTAGTTTTCTGGGAAACATTCATACTCTTTTCAGAATGGCACTATTAAATTAAAATTAATGACATTATTATAATTAATATATGATATGGTTTGGCTCTGTGTCCCCACCCAAATCTCACCCTGAATTGCAATAATCCCCACATCATGGGAGGAACCCAGTGGGAGATAACTGAATCATGGGGGTGGGATTTTACCATGCTGTTCTTGTGATAGTGTATAAGTCTCATGAGATCTGATGGTTTTATACAGGGCAGTTGCCCTGCACATGCTGTCTTGCCTGCCACCATGTAAGATGTGACTTTGCTCCTCATTTGCCTTCCATCATGATTGTGAGACCTCTCCAGCCATGTAGAACTGTGAGTCAATTAAATCTTTCCTTCATAAATTACCCAGCCTCGAGTATGTCTTTAATAGCAGTGTGAGAACAGACTAATAAAATATACTGTGTCTGACTTATTTCACTTAACGTACTCAAGTTCCATCCATGTTATTGCAAATGACAAGATCTCATTCTTTTTTGTGTCTGAATAATATTTCATCATGTATCTATACCATATTTCCTTTTTCATTTGTCTGTTGATGGACACGTAGGTTGCTTTCAAATCTTCTGTATTGTAAATAGTGCTTCAATAAACATGAGAGTGCAGATATCTCTTTGATATAATGGTTTCCTTTCTTTTGGGTATATACCCAGCAGTGGAATTGCTGGATCTTATGGTAGTTCTATTTTTAATTTTTGGAAGAATCTCTATGCTGTGTCCATAGTAGTTGTACTAATTTGCATTCTTACCAACAGTGTACAAGAATTCCTTTTTCTCCATATCCTCACCAGCATTTGTTACTGCCTGTCTTTTGTATAAAGGCCACAATAAATCAGGGTGAGATGATATCTCATCATAGTTTTGATTCGCATTTTTCTCATCATCAATGTTGTTGAACACCTTTTCATATGCCTGTTTGCTGTTTGTTATCTTCTTTTGAAAAATGTCTATTTTGCCCATTTTAATAATCAGATTATTAGATTTTTTCCTGTAGAATTATTTGAGTTCCTTATGTATTCCGCTTATTATTTAATCTTTGGTCAGTGGGGTTAGCTTGCAAATATTTTCTCCCATTCTATCAACTGTCTCTTCACTTTGTTGCTTAGTTTACTATGCAGAAGCTTTTTAACTCAATATGATCCCATTTGTCCATTTTGCTTTGGTTGCCAGTGACTGTAGAATATTACTCAAAAAATTTTTCCCAGACCAATGTCCTGGAGAGCTTCTCCAATGTTTTCTTTTAGTAGTTTCATTGTGTGAGGTTTCTGCTTAAAGTCTTTAGTCTATTTTGATTTTTGTATGTGGTGAGAGATAGGGATCTAGTTTCATTCTCCTGCAAATGGATATCCAGTTTTCCAGCACTATTTATTGAGGAGACTGTTTTGTTTTCAGTGTATATTCTTGGAAACTTTGTCAAAAATGAGTTCTTTGTAGACATTTATTTCTGGGTTCTCTCTTCTGTTTCATTGGTCTATGCATCTATTTTTATGCCAGTACCATGCTATTTTGTTGACTATAGTTTCTTAATATAATTTGAAGTTGGGTAACGTGATGCCTCTACTTTTGTTCTTTTTTGATCATGCGGTTTTGAATATACTGGGTCTTTTGCAATTTCATATAAATGTTAGGATTATTTTTTCTATTTCCTTGAAGAATGTGAGTGGTATTTTGATTTCAATTGCATTGAACATGCTTTGGATAGTAAGGAGATTTAAAAATATTGATTCTTCCAATCCATGAACATGGAATATCTTTCCATTTTTTGGTGTCCTCTTCAATTTTTTGCATCAATGTTTTATAATTTTCATTGTAAATATATTTCACTTCTTTGGTTAAGTATATTCCAAGGTATTCTATTTTATTTGTAGTTATTGTAAATTAGATTACTTTCTTAATTTTTTTCAGATTGTTCACTGTTTTGTAATGGTTATTTTATCTGGTTGTGTGTTTTAATTTCTTGCTTTTTATTTTTTGTGGTTTGCTTATGTGTTTTTTTGATTTTAGGTTACCATGAGGCTTGAAAGTTACATCTTATGTTTCATTATTTAAAAAGATGACAAATTCCAATTGATTGAAGAAACAAGGTAAACAAAAGAGCAAAGAGAAAACTAAGAAAACTCTACATTTTAACTTCATCGTTCTGCTTTTTAATTTTTTTTTTGGTTGTTTATTTTTGTGTGTGATTATACTGTCTATGTCTTGGAAAGTTGTAGTATTATTTTTGATAGGCTATTCTTTAGTCTTTCTACTCAACATATGAGTAGTTTACAGTCCACAATTATGGTATTATAATATTATATATTTGTCTGTGTATTTATTTTTATCAGTGAGTTCATACCCCCAGATGATTTCTCATTGCTCATTAACATCCTTTTCATTCAAATTAAAGAACTCCCTTTAGCATTTTTTGTAGGACAGGTCTGATGTTGAAGGAATCTCTCAGCTTTGGTTTGACTGGAAAAGTCTTTATTTCTCCGTCTTGTTTGAAGGATATTTTCACTGGATATACTGTTGAATAATAAAAGGTTTTTTTTTGGCATTTCAAATATGTCATGCCACTCTCTCCTGGCCCATAAGTTTCCCTTTGGGAAGGCTGCTGCTGGATGTGTTGGAGCTCCTTTGTACCTCTTTTGCTGCTTTGATGATCCTTTCTTTCTCTTTAACCTTTGGGAGTATTATTATTACATGCCTTAGAGGTAGTTATTTGGGTTAAATCTGCTTGGTGTACTCTAAAATTCTTGTACTTAAATATCAATATCTTTCTCTAGGTTTTGAAATTATTCTGTTTATATCCCTTTAATGAACTTTGTATGCTAATCTCTCTACATCCTCTATAAGGTCAAGAACTCTTAGATTTTGCCTTTTGAGGCTATTTGCTATGTTGTGTAGTTTTGCTTTATTATTTCTTATTAGTTTTTTTTTTGTCTCCTCTGACTGTGTGTTTTCCAACAGGCTGTGATATGATTTGGCTGTGGGACCACCCAAATCTCATCTTGACTCCCACAATTCCCACATTTTCCTGGGAGGAACCCAGTGGGAGGTGAATGAATTACGGGGGTGGGTCTATCCTGCGCTGTTCTCATAATAGTGAATTAGTCTCAAGAGATCTGATGGTTTTAAAAACAGGAATTTTCCTGCACAAGCTCTTTCTTTGCTTGCTGCCATCCATGTAAGATGTGACTTGCTCCTCCTTGCCATACACCATGATTGTGAGGCCTCTTCAGCCATGTGGAACTGTAAGTCCAATAAACCTCTTTCTTTTGTAAGTTGCCCAGTCTCAGATAGGTCTTTACTGGCTGCATGAAAATTGACTAATACAGCCTGTCTCCAAGCTCACCGTTTTTTTTTTTTTTAATCAATTCTGCTGTTTACAGACTGTAATGCATTCTTCATTATGCAGCTTCAGAAATCTCCTGGATTTTTAAAATTATCTAATCTCTTTGTTAAATTTACCTGATAAGATTCTAAATTCATTATCTGTGTTATCTTGAATTTTGTTAAGATTTCTCTAAACAGTTATTTTGAATTGCCTGTTCCAAATGGGAGAAATTGGCCAAAATTAAGAGGTTACAGGACCCACCCAAGTCCAAAATCCAGTGGGGTAGAGAAATCTTAAAGCTTTGAAATGATCTTCTGCTCCATGTCTCACATCCAGGTCATGTTGACGCAAGAGGCTGGCTCCCGTGGTATTGGGCAGATCTGTCCCTGTGGCTTTGCAGGGTACAGCCCCTCTCTCAGCTGCTTTCATGAGCTGCTGTTGAGTGTTTGTAGTTTTCCAGGTGCACAGTGCAATCTATCTGTGGATATACCATTCTGTGGTCTGGAGGATGGTGGCCCTCTTCTCACAGCTGTACTAGACACTGCCCCAGTGGGGACACTGTAGGGGCTCCCACTCCACATTTCCTTTCTGCACTGCCCTAGTAGAGGTTCTCCATGCAGGCTCCACCCCTGCAGCAAACATCTACCTGGACATCCAGGTGTTTCCATACATTCTCTGAAATCTAGGTTGAGGATCCCAAACTTCAATTCTCAAATAGAAGCTGCCAAGGCTTGAAGCTTGTACCTTCTGAAACCACGGGCCCGAGCTGTACCTTGGCCCCTTTAAGCCATGGCTGGAGCAGCTGAGTCTCAGGGCATCATGTCCCAAGGCTGCACAGAGCACTGGGGCCCTGGACTCAGCCTAGGAAACCATTTTTTCCTCCTACCTTGGGCTTCTGATAGAAGGGGCTTTCTTGAAGGTCTCTGACATGGCCTGGAGTCATTTTCCCCATTGTCTTTGTAATTAGCATTTGTCTCCTCATTACTTATGCAAATTTCTGCTGCCAAATTGAAATTCTTCTCAGAAAATGGGTTTTTCTTTTCTACTGTATTGACAGGCTGCTAATTTTCTGAACTTTTATGCTCTGTTTCCCTTTTAAACATAAGTTCTAATTCCAAATCATATCTTTGAGAATCAATAAAACTGAATGCTTTTAAGAGTACACAAGGGACCTCTTGAATGCTTTGCTTCTTAGAAATTTCTTCTGCCAGATACCCAAAGTCATCTCTCTCAAGTTCAAAGTTCCACAGATCTCTAGGGCAGTGGAAAGATGTCCCCAGTGTCTTTGATAAAGCATAGCAACAATTGCCAGCAATATCATCCCTGTCACATGGATAGTTTGCAAATACTTTTCCCACTCTGTGGGTTGTCTCTTAACTTTGTTGATTGTTTCCCTTGGTATGCAGAAGATTTTTAGATTGATGCAATCCCATTTGTCTATTTTTTATTTGGTTACCTACACTTCTAAGGTCTTGCACAGAATGTCCTGGAGTGTTTCCTCAATGTTTCCTTCCATTAGTTTCATAGTTTCAGGGCTTAGATCTTTAAGTATTTAATTCATTTTGATTCAATTTCTTGTGTATCATGAGAAATGGGGTCTAATTTTATTCTTCTGTACGCAGTTATCTAGTTTTCCCAGAACATTTATTGAAAAGACTGTCCTTACCTCAACGTATGTTCTTGGCAGCTTTGCTGAAGATGAGCTGGCTATAAATATGTAGATTTATATCTGGGTTCTTTATTCTGTTCTATTGGTCTATGTGTCTGTTTTTATGCCAGTACCATGCTGCTTTGGTTACTATTGCTTTGTAGTAAATTTTAAAGTCAGGTGGTGTGGTGCCTCCAACTACAAAAATTGTTCCTTTTTCTCGGGGTTGCTTTGGCTATTCAGGATCGTTTGTGGTTCCCTGTAAATTTTAGGATTTTTTTTCATTTTTGTGAACAATATCTTGGCATTTTGATAGGGATTACCTTGATTCTGTAAATTGCTTTTGGTATTATAGATGTTTCAACAATATTAATTTTTCCAATCCATGAATACAGAATATCTTTCATCTTTTTAGTGTCATCTTCAATTTACAATTTATTTCATCCATGTTTTACAGTTTTGCTTGTACAGATCTTTCACTTCCTGGGTTCGGTTCATTTTTAGACACCATATTTTTGTAGGTATTGTAAATGAAACTGCTTTTTTGATTTTTTTCAGATTATTTGTTATTAATGTGCCTAAATGCTACTGATTTTTTGTATCCTGCAACTTTATTGAATTTAGGAGTTCTAATAGTTTTTTGGTGGAGTCTTTAGGTCTATTTTCTTATGATCATGTTGCCTGTGAACAAGGCTAATTTGACTTACTGCTTTCCAGTTTGGATGCCCTGTATTTTTTTCTCTAGTCTAATTGGCTTGGTCAGGAGTTCCAAGTTTATATTGAATAAACGTGGGCGTCCTTGTCTTGCTCAAGTCCTCAGAGAAAAAGACTTCAATTTTCTGCATTCAGTACAATGTTAGTTATGGGTTGTCATGCAGTCTATATTATTTTAAGGTATATTTCTCCTATACTCATTTTGATAAGGGCCTTTATTACAAAGGGATGTTGAATTTTATCAAATGGATTTTTTGGCATCTATTGAAATAATCATATGGTTTTTGTTATTTATTCTGTTAGTGTGATATCATGTTTATTTATTTGGATATGTTGAACCATCCTTGCATCCCTGGGATGAATCTCACTTGATCATGGTGGATGATCTTTTTAATGTATTGTTGAATTCAGTCTGCGATATTTGTGTTGTTGTTGTTGGGGACCTTATCAGTGAGACTGGCCCATAGTTTTTTGGTTTTGTTTTGTTTGTTGTGTCCTATTTTGCTTTTGTTATTGGGGTAATGCTGGCTTTGCAGAATGAGTTTGGAAGTATTCTTGCCTCTTCAATTTTTGGAAGAATTTTGAGTAGGATTGATATTAGTTCTTTTTTTAATGCTTGGTGGAATTCAGCTTTGAAGACATCAGGTCCCAGGCTCTTCTTTGATGGGATACTTTTTATTAGAACTTTGATCTTGTTACTGGTTATTGGTTTATTTAGGTTTTCTATTTCTTCACTGTTCAATCTTTGTGGGCTGCTTTCATCCAGGCATTTATTAATTTCCTCTAGGTTTTTCAAATTTATTGGATGTAGTCATCCATAGTAGTCTCTAATGATCCTTTGTATTTTTGTGGTATCCATTGTGTTATGCCCTTTTTCATCTCTGAGTTTATATATTTGGGTCTTCTCTCTTTTTAGTCTAGCTAAATTTTATCAATTTTGCTTATCTTTTTGAATAAATAACTTCATTTCATTGATCTTCTGTATTTTTTAGTCTCAATTTCATATATGTTTTCTCTGATCTGTATTATTTCTTTTCTTCTACTAATTTGGGGTTTGGTTTATTCTTGTTTTTCTAGTTCCTTGAGGTGCAAAATCAAAATGTGGAGACACATGTGCTGTTGAGCCTTAGGGCAAGATGTAGTTTGGTTGTGGCTCTATTCTCAAAATGACTCTGTACTGCATCAGTGTCTGGGGGGGGCTTGAGGGTGACTCAGAGTGAATTCCCTGTCTATGAAAATGCACTACATTGATGCAAGGAAGTTCCTATATGAGTCTTAGAGCCAATGAGGCCTGAAGGGCTCTCCTGTAGTTAGGATTGCAAGTATCAGTGGTAAGAATGTGGAGTCCTAGGGATCGCCCACTTACTTTTACCAACACGCGGGAGTACCCTTGGCTTTCAGTGGATCTTAACCAGCTACTTCACTTCCATCTCTATCTTGCCATCTTGTGTTTCTCTGCCTCAGAGGGTATTTGTCATTTTCTTGCTGTATTCCAGTGTTCTCTCTTAGATGCTCTATTCAATGTTAGGCTACATCTTTATTGTTTTCATCCTCCTTTGTGAAGGAGGAAAGTATTAGATGCCTGTAATCAACTATTTTAATCCATGATTAAGTTTTGAAGGCAATTCTGTGATTCCGGATAACATCTATGGTTCTGGAAATTTGGGTACATGTAATAACTGTTTGCCATTCTATCAAATTATTCTATGATAGGATCAGAAAAAATGATGTCTGATTCCTAGAATTAAGCTATAGCTAAGATATCATTTTCTATTTCTCTTATACACAATGTTTTAGCTAGATTGCTATGTTTAAACAATAGTTATTTTAGCAGGAAACATCATTTATTTTTCTTTACATGTCAGTATACTCTTTTATTATCTCACATTACTAGCATAAAGAAAGTGAAATCTGTTCCATAAATATGCAGAAAAAAGAAGAGATATTAAGTTTAGTATTGACTTATTGAATATTTTCCAGTGGAACAACTTTCCTTTCATTTTGGGGAAAGATTATGGATACACAGAGTTTTTTATTTCCTCCAAGTAGCTGTTTTTAACAAACTATTAATTTCTCACCAAATAGACACATTGTCAGATATTTCAGACACATACACATACACACACACATACAGAGGCAATGTCTATTTTGCTTAACAATATATTAATAGTATGGCTTGGCTATAAAATGTTTTATTCCATTTTTGAAGGATATTTCCTCTTTTTTCTCATGAAGAAACAGTGATGTGTTAGGTATTAAATATCTACTATATTTCAGCTATGTGCTCTGTAAAGACTAAAATATCTTGGCGCAATTGTTTAGTTTTGTAGAATTTCACAGTTCTAATAAAGCTAAAAGTTTTATTTGAATAGATTTATTCGAAACTGTCAATAAAAATCATTGAATTCTGTTTTATAAAATTCACTAAGATATCCCTCAAATTAATGCACAAATTATGTAAATACAGCTATCAAACAAAAATAATTTGAAAGAGGATAATTTTATAGAAAGGGAAAATAGGTATGAATTTATTAAGCAATTATGACTATTGGCATTCAGCATATTTAAAATTAAAGATAATCATTAAAATTTTAATAATACCTAGGAGATGAATATTTTATATATAAAATTCACTTTTATTATTATTATATAGTACTAAAGAATTATTACTCCTGGAGTGCCCACTAATTAATACAAACAAAAGCAAGACGCAAAAGTAAAGGTATTCTCTGTCTACTTGGATAAAAAATATCATAGGGTTGCATCAAACTAAATTAGAAGCATTAACATTTATAAAATGTGAAGACTTTCTTGCAAGAAAAAACAGCTTACTTGGAGAACTTAGCAGGAAGACTTTTGACATTCCATCATATAAAATCATTTAAGCAAGTAGGCAGCAATACAAAAATAATTATTATATTTACTCATGTTTTTGATTTCCCTTTTTCATATCTGAGACCACTAGAACCACCTATATTTTTCACGTGTATTTTATTTTATTTTATTTTTTATTTTACTTTGAGTTCTGGGATATATTTGCTGAACATGCAGGTTTATTACATAGGTATACCTGTGCCATGGTGGTTTGCTGCACCTATCAACCTGACATCTAGGTTTAAGGCCCTCATGCGTTAGGTCCTCCCTTTCCCCCCAACCACTGACAGGCCCTGGCGTGCGATGTTGCCCTACCTGTGTCTATGTGCTCTCACTGTAGAACAACCTATTTATTTTCACTTAAGAAACCAAAAAGAGTCTGCAAAAGTTTCAAGTATATTCTAGAGACTTATTTCCAAATAGTACTCTTTGAGTTCTATATTTTAGAGAGAGAGTATAAATAAGGGTCACCTCCAGAACTTAGATTTTTTTTTGATGATTCATGTGAATTATTAGATGCAGCAGTTAGTCAACAGGGCGTGGTATTTGTCCAATGCATTCTTTTGTATCTTGCCCACATTAAGGAGACAATGTACTGAAGGCCTTCCTAACACTACCCTTGTGGTCGCCAAACAAGATACCTTGTTAAATCTGGGAAAGATTGGAAGTCTAGGTTCCTCATTCAGCCACTGCTGATGGGGACAGAGGTGGGGCCATGGTGTCCTTGGTTTTTATTCATGCTGTTTGACTGGAGTAGAGTGATTGTTGTCTAAACATCTATCTAGCTTTGCTACCCTTTTCCTGGTCCTTTGGCTGTATAGAATAGGCTTTTGTTAGGGCTTTTTTGTTGTGCTTGTTGGTGTTTCCGAATTGCCAAGTTTCCTAGTGCCCATTTTGTGATAGGTGAAGCCAAATGAAAATCCAGAGAACTCACTGACATGCCTTTCGTTGGGGCCTGGGGTCTCTAGCTGGTCTGCCCTTCTTCTCTGTGTCTTTTAGAGCCTCCTTATGTGTATAATATATGAGACACACAGGGTTTTGTTCACTGTAAGGATTGAAATATGAAGAAGTGTGTCCACTGTATCATTCTTCAGGATTAAAAGTCCATGATCAAAATATTTTGAGAAGTTGCTTTAGCTCCTTAAGCTTCTATGCTCTTACACATCTTGCAAAGAGATGGGGTTTGGTAGATATTAGGCTATCTTGAATGTTTGTGTCATAGAGAAAAGAGCCTACAATTTTGGTTTATAAATATTCAAGTTTGAATCTTGACTTTGCTATATACCAGCTGTATAAAACCAGACAAATAATTTAATCTCCACATGCTTCTCTACGTATAATATAAAGTAATGCCTACCTGCAGGGTTATTGTGAGGCTTTTATGTGAAGCTGTGGGGACACAATGGGCACTCAAAATTAGTTCTTTCCTCTCCTTACACTGGAGCTCTTTTAAACTATGTATCCTTTATTATCAACATGTAATGTGCAGAAGACTTTATATAAAAGCTTTTTGAGAAAAGAAAATAATTGCTGGTATAAGTTTTGCTACAATTTAACTACTGAACAGATTTCAGTATGGAAATCTTCTAGGTTTTCCTTCTTATGTCACTTTTAGAGTCCTGCACCATTTAGAGTAAAAATGTGTAAGTTCAAAAATAATTATAGTACATAGTTTATTAAACGTTTTAACCCTCATGGAGACTTTAATTTTCTATGTAAAGATAGACCTAGAAATGCCAACATTTGTTTAAGCAAGACATAAATATTATTGCACATATATTTTTTTAAAATTTGATTCAAAATCTAAGAAACTAAATATTATCCAATATTATAAATCCAAATATTCTAGCCCTAGTTAAGGTGATTTCCAAAATGTGATTCCTGCAGGATTCCTTTGTTGTTTGTCTTCTAAGAATATTTTGTATTTACTAAACAGATAATTAATCATTTTACTAGTTTCAGTAACTATAACTGCAAACCATTGCTTCTGATTGAGAAAATCAGTTGTTGATTTTAATTAAAATAATTCTAGTCATATACGTGGAAATTTAATAATTTAGATAACATGTATAGCTTTAATTCAAATAAATACTAATTTTTGGAATGTTTTAAAAATTAAAAATTCTTTCTGTTGAACAATTATTAATTTTTGTAACAATAACAAAATAGATTTGCTGAATCTTATATTTAACAAATCTTTTGCAGAAAGAAAAAAATAACCTAAATGTCTTTGATTCCACAGTTAGGCCAATGGCTATTCATTGAAAATTACTTTATGGTAAAAATTAATTTATAGTTCATCCAACTTAATAACCAAATGGATTAGGTTTTGAATATTACCTCCAGTCCCTGCCATTTAAATAATTTACTAAGTGGCAGTGATAGACTAGGACGGAAAACTGAAACAATATTTAAGACTCAATATAATGAGAGAGGAATCCTTGGATCCTTTTCATCTTACTCTGTGCTTCTCCAGTAGTTCATTGTGTGTATCATTTGTGATAAATTGTGGCTTCCTTGCACTATATCATCATCATTGTCATCTAAAGGCAGTCGGAACTTACCAAAGTATAAATTACTACTCAAGAGAAAGCCACACTGGATAATGCATTCATATATTTTTTGAGCTTCTGAAATATCTTCTGATAAAATAATTAACCAGATAGTACTGGGTTTGAATATTTATTGGGTCCAGGGTGAGTAGGTATCAATCTTCTATTACTCATTTCTTAAATAAAGATAAAAAGTTGCTTGGTCAATCTATACATTTAAAGGGAACAGAACACTATATTTTTAGGAATTTATTGAAGAAAGCATTTAACTCATCTTTGTTGTCAATATGTACTGTGAATGACAGGTATAAAAATGGACTCCAGGGATTCAAAAACACAAACAAAACAAAAAATACACAAACCTTTCACCTTCAACCAATAAAATTTAATCTCGTGATTGATCAGAAAAAAATTATACTTACTCTTTTGCATTTAACACTAGCATCTTTTCTGTGAATTGTCTTTCTGAATTCAGTGCAAAGATTACATGCTTACAGTACTTAAAACATATTTTTATGATATATGCATAAATTTTCTTACTACTCTAAAAACCTTGAGGACAGAGACAAATCTTTGTTAGAGTTCTATCTTCAAACACAATGCAGTGAATATCTAAATTTCAATAAATACTTGAGGAATAATGTAAGAAAGCATTGGTAAGGAATATTGTCATTCTGATTCAGTTAAAACCTGTCTGTGAATAATATTAAGGTTTATGCTTAAAAACTTTTATTTTGAAATTATTTATATATCTAGCCTTCCTTGTTAGTTTAATTTTAATGTTCAAGTATGGTGAAAAATGTGTGTGCCTGGGACTTTTATTGAATGTATATTATTGCTTTATTTTATCAGATAATATCTCTAAATAAATAAATCTTACCATGTTGCTTTAACATATACTCTACCTTCCCGTCAGTATTCATACCATCCTCTTGAATACACATATACAAACTCATAAAGTTAAAAGAGGCTGTAATCAAGACACAAAAATAGACATATATATTGATAAAATAGAAAAAATAGTCTGGTAATAGAACCACACATTTATTTTACAAAGGCCAGGCTCCAATGTAATTCAGTTGTAAAAGTCTAGTCTTCCAACAAACAGCACTTAAAAATTAGATGTTCATATATAAAAACCAACTTGATGGCCAGGCTCAGTGGCTCACTCCTGTAATCCCAGCACTCTGGGAGGCTGAGGTGGGCGGATCACGAGGTCAGGAGATCCAGACCATCCTGGCTAACATGGTGAAACCCTGTCTCTACTAAAAAAATACTACAAGAGCGTGGTGGCGGGCGCCTGTAGTCCCAGCTACTGGGGAGGCTGAGGCAGGAGAATGGCGTGAACCCAGGAGGCAGAGCTTGCAATGAGCCGAGATCACGCAACTGCACTCCAGCCTGGGCGACAGAGTGAGACTCTGCCTCAAAAAACAAACAAACAAAAAAATTGATATGAACCATCCACCCAAATGGAAGAGCTACAACTATAAAACTTCAGAAGTTAAAAAAAAAGATCATTTGTGTGTGTGTGTGTGTGATTTTGCACTAGGCAGATGTTATTTAGGACAAAAGCATAAGCCACACACACACACACATATATATATATTCACACATATACATATACATATATATATATATAAATCTCCATCTCATTAAAAACTTTTCTTCTTTGAAAGTTGCTGTTAGGTAAAGGGAAAAGAGAAGTCACAAACTGGAAAAACTATTTGTAAAACACATATCAAATGCCAGATTTGCGTCCAAAATATGTAAACATCTTTTATAACTCAAGAATAGAAGCACAGAAAAACAATAATAAAATGTGCAAAGTGTTTCAGCAGACATCTTTAGCAGGAAGAAAATGCAAATGGCTAAAAAGCACTTGAGAATATACTGAGAAAATGCAAATGAAAGTCATAACTGAAATATCATGTAACCACTGCAATGGCTAAAATTTTTAAAGATTGACATTGCTTAATGATGCTCAGAATTTGGAGCAACTAGATATTTCATACATTGGTGCTGGCAATGCAAAATTGTATACTCACGTTGGAAAACTCTTAGCAGTTTCTTATGGAGGTAAAACACTTATCTTATGACCCTTCTGTTTTGGCCCAAGATATTTTACCTGAAAGAAATGAAAACGTGCACATAAAGACCTGCATGCAACTGTTCATATAAGCTATATTCTTAACAGTAAAAAAAATGGAGAAACTTACACAACCCAAATATCCATCAACTGGTAAGTAGATAAACAAGTTGTGGTATATCCACTTAATAGGATATTATTCAGCTATAAAAAATAATGAATTGTTGATACATAAAATAGCATGGATGAATCTCAAAAGCATGTGTTAAGTGGTAGAAGACTACAAGGTTCCATTTACATGCATTCTGGAAAAGACAAAACTTCATAGGGAGAAAAAACATGACAGTGTCTGCCAAGGGCTTAGGATGGGTCAAAAGGATGGTCTACAGAGACAAAAGGCAATTTTGGCAGAGAGGAAATAATGGTTGTGTTCTGTATTTTAATTGTGATGGTATTTATACAACTGTATATAGTTATGAAAACACTTCAAACTACAGATTTGATATGTCAGTTTAATTGTATCTTTATAAAAATCACATACTTAACCATCTTAAAGATGTTTGCCCAACTATATTATTTAAGTGAAACCTATTTCCCATATCTGATCCTCCTTACTTTCCTCTACTCTCTATTTTTTCCAAAGCATCTATAACTTCATAATTATGTATGTATGTATGAATGTATTTATTTTTTGAGATGGAGTCTCACTCTGTTGCCCAGGCTGGAGTGCAATGGTGTGATCTCAGTTCATGGCAACCTCCACCTCCTGGGTTCAAGTGATTCTCCTGTCTCAGCCTCCCGAGTAGCTGGGATTACAGGCACTTGCCACTACGCCCAGCTAATTTTTTGTATTTTTAGTGGAGATGGAGTTTCACCATGTTTGCTAGGCTGGTCTCAAATTCCTGACCTTAAGTGATCCACCCCCCTCGGCCTCCCAAAATGCTGGGATTACAGGCATGAGCCACTACGCCCGGCCATAATTATGTACTGATTTATTTAATGGTCTCTTGTCTGTGTCTCTTGCTAGAATAGAGTTTTCATGGAGAGTATATTTAGTAATGTATCACGTAAATTCTCTAATCAAGATTGGGTCGCTCATTACCCACAGCTTCTATAAGTGTTGAAGACTGAACAACCAAGATGAGTCTTTGCCTAGGAATTTATCCAGCTTCACAAGAACCAAGTAACCCAATGTCACATCCCCTTCCTGAAGGAAGCACATACTTGTTGACTTTTCTCAGATAAGTAAAATATGGCCACAGACCAAATTTATAGGGTGCAAAAATAAATTTTATATTTTAAACTGTTGTCATACAGGAAGAAAGAAAAAGAAGAGGGAGAGAATATGTGACAGAGAATGAATGTGACCCCAAAAGCCTAAAATATTCACTACTTAGTCATTATAGAACAAAGCCTAAAATATTTATTACTTGGTTTTTACAGAAAAAAAGTTTGACAACACCTAGACTGGCGACACAGATATAAAATCTAGTCTACTATTCCTAGGGGTGTTACTCTAAAGGGACATTCATGAGATTGGCTGAGGCCTCTTTTCTGTTAATTCTGTGTACGTTTCTTCCTTAACTCCTCCAGAGTTGTTGATATCATTGACATCCCTAGGTAAAGGATCTGCATGAAAAACGTTTCAAAATCTATATCCCAGGAAATCCAATCTAAGACAACTAGTCCTAGATTGGTCCAAGAGAGTGTATTCTAAAGTGAGACGTAAGATGTGGACCAACCGCTGCTCAACTAGTAATGAAGACCCTTACTTTTGTAGTGGACAGAACACTAAGTGCTCCAGTATATTGTAGCAGTGCAATTGTTAAAATTTTACTGATAGCCAATTAGGATAGATTATCAGTAAAATTTCAGTAAGGTGAGGGTTTGGGAAAATGTGTTAATTATAACAACAATGGAATTAGACAGGCTTTGCTAAGTTTCATTGTCCCACTAGTGTAGTGAATGAAAGACTGAGGACGCAGTCACCAAGTAAATGGAAAATGTGACTGGTAGATGTCCTCCTCAGCAGGATTTTTAAAAGTTCTTTATCTCTTGCATGCAGAAAAAACTAAAGTCCAGGCTTAGGAGTTAATAATAAAAGTAATAGAGGGGCGTACAGAAGTTTAAATGATAAATTCCTCAAGTCTCCTATGCCAAGGCCA
This sequence comes from Nomascus leucogenys, assembly GCF_006542625.1. Classification (NCBI taxonomy): domain Eukaryota; kingdom Metazoa; phylum Chordata; class Mammalia; order Primates; family Hylobatidae; genus Nomascus; species Nomascus leucogenys. The sequence goes on from NC_044401.1 coordinate 28,347,837, forward strand.
AGGCTTTAGTTGAGGCCTTAACGATACACAGAGAACTTCCAAATCAAAGCAGACAAAAATTAAAAAAAAATAAAAAGACACTTTGCTTTTAAAACTTTTCAATCCCCTAAACTCTCTGGAGATATAGTTCAGTCCTTATTAAAGGCTAGTATACTCTTGCTTGAAGAACATATACAACACGAACCTGCCTCAAAATCTATATTCACCTTCCCATGTTGTCATCAGATCAACAAGTAGGTCAAGTCATGCACCTTCAAGAATTTACAGGTGCAGGAAGTGGTGAACCTGCCCAGATAGGAAAGGAAATATACCCCAAAGAACTGTGCGGCCTAGCCAACATTCGTTGTCAAAGCTAGCAGAGTATGGATAGCAGTAGATAGATTCGAAGGTTGTAGGATGCTGAGGCAGAACATAATGTTTGTTAAAGGAATATTTATCATAGGGAATTCTCTGCTAGGATAAGCTTATCACCCTGGCAATGATTGTCAGAGAGGGCGCTAACATTTTGCCAAGATGGCGTTTGGAAATTTAAGAAGGTGATGGCCCACATTAAATAAAGTAGGAATGTCAGAACTACTGGTTGTGCTAAGGTAGATATAATACATGTGTTAGTCAGTGTTCCCCAGAGGAACAGAAACAATAGGTTATATATATAGAAAGAGATTTACAATAAAAAATTGGCTCCCATGATTATGAAGGCTGAGAAGTTCCAAGACTGGAAAACTACAGACACCTGGGAGAGCTGATGGTATAATTTTAATCTGAGTCCAAAGGCCTGAGAATCAAGAAAGCTGATGGTAAAAATTCTGGTCTGAGTCTAAGTTTCAAGGCAGGAGAAGATTGATGACCTGGCTGGAAGACATTTAAGACAGAGGAAATGAATTCTCCTTTATTCAGCCTTTTTGTTCTGTTTAGCCTTCAGTGGATTAGATGAAACTCACCCACATAGAGAGGGAAATTTGCTTTACTCAGTCCACCAATTCAAACATTTATCTTATCCAGAAACAGCCTCAGAGTCACACCCAGAATAACATAGCCAAATATCTTGGAACCCTCTGACTTAGTCAAGTTCACATAAAAATAACCATCCTAGCAAGTAATCACCCTTGTCAGTCTGTTATATTAGGTTTAGTTCTTTAAAAATATCAACAAAATTGACAAATCTTGAGCAAGATGGACTAAGAAAAAAAGAGAGAAGCCTCAAATTACTAAAATCAGAAATGAAGCTGGGGGCACTGCTGCAAATTATACAAAAATAAAAATTATTATTAGAGAGTACCATGAGCAATGGTATATTAAGAAATTGGATAACCTCTATGGAATGGACAAACTCCTAGAAACACACAACCTACCATGACTAAAAGAAATGAAAAATCTGAAAAGACCTATAAATAGTAAAATTAAATCAGTAAATAAAAAAAATCTCCTGACAAAAAATAAAATATAATAAAAGCCCTGGACCTAATGGCTTCAATTGTGAATCTACCACATTATTTAAAGAACAACTAACCCTAGTTCTTTTCATGCTTTTCCAAGAAAATTAGAAAAAAAAAAAAAAAAAGGAAGGAGTACTTTCTAACTCATCCTATGGAGCCAGCATTACCCTGATACCAAAGCCAGACAATGATACTATATGAAAAGAAAACTGTAAACTAATATCTCTTATAAACATTAATGCAAAAATCCTCTACAAAATACTAGCAAATGGAATTCAAAGCATACTGAAAGATTTATACACCATTACCAAGTGGGATTTATTCTTGGATTGTAAATACGGCTCAACATATGAAAATCAATTGACATAACAGACCACATTAACAGAATGAAGGACAAAAAAATACACATAATTATATCACGATACAGAGAAATAATTTGACAAAATTTAACTCCCTTTTATTAAAAAAAATCAACAAACCAAGAATAGAAGTAAACTACTTCAACATGAAAGAAATCATACATGAAAATCTCACTGTTGGTGAAAATGTAGAGAAGTTGAAACCCTTCAACCCTTCAAATGTGGATGTGCCCCAAGTGCCCAAGAAAATGTCACACTTTTTGGGGAAAGACTGAATGTTTTGTTCCTTTAAGATCAGGAACAAAGCAAGGATGTCAGCTTTCACCACTTCTATTCAACATAGTGTTGGAAGTCTAGCCAGAGCTACTGGGCAAGAAAAGGAAATAATAGGCATTCAAATTGAAAAGGAAGAAATAAAATCATTTCTGTTTGCAGATAATACGATCTTATGTGTTAAAGTCCTAAAGATTCCAGAATAATATTGGTTAGAACTAAAAAATTAATTGGCAAAGTAGCAGGATAAAAAGTCACCACAAAAAAAAAATCTATTGCATTTCTATACACTAACAATGAATAAGCTAAAAGGAAAATTATAAAAAAAAGCTCTCTTTATAATAGCATCAAAAAGAATAAAGTACTTAGGAATTAACCAAGAAGTTGTAAGACTTGTACAGTGAAAACTATAAAACATTGCTAAGAGATATTAAAGAAGATGTAAATAAATGAAAACACATTTGATTTTCATTGATTGGATGACTTTATATTATTAAGATGTAAACGCTACCTGAAGCAATCTATAAATTTAATGTAATATTTATCAAAGTCCCAATGACATTTTTTTGTAGAAATAGAAAAAGACCCCCTGAAACTTACATGGAATCTTAAGGAACCCTTAATATACAAAACAATACTGAAAAACAAGAGTAGAATTGGATGACTAACAACTTCTGATTTCAAAACTTATTACAAAGCTACAATAATCAAAACAGTATTGTACTGCCATAAAGAGGAACATATAGACCAACAAAAGAGGAAAGTGAGTCCTGAAAGAAACCTTTGCATAAATGGTCAAATGCTTTTCATCAAGGACTCCAAGACCATGCAATGGGGGGAAAGGATAGTCTTTTCAATAAAGGTGCAGGGAAAATTGTATATCTATATTCAAAAGAATAAAATTAGATCTTTATCTAACACCATATACAAAAATTAACTCAAAAATGGATTAAAAACCTAAACATGAGGCAAAAAACTAGAAAACTCAGAAGAAAATAAAGGGTAAAAGCTTCATGACATTGGATTTGAAAATGCTTTCTTATCTATGATAGCAAAGGTACATGTAACAAAAGAAAAAATAGACAAACTGGACTTCATGAAAATTTAAAACTTCTGTGCATTGAGGGATACTATCGACAGAGAAAAAGATCTACTGAATGGGAGAAAATATTTTAAAATCATACATCTGATAAGGGTTAATATTCAGAATATGAAGAGAACTCTACAACTTAGCAATAGAAAACAATCATTCAAAAATGGGCAAAAGATATGAATAGACATTTCTCTAGAGAAGATGTCAAATGACAAATAAGCACATGGAAAGATGCTTAGCATCCCATTAGGAAAAAGCAAATCAAAAACATAATGAAATACTACCTGAAACCTATTAGGCTGACTACTATAAAACGAACAATCATAAGACAAAAAACAAAACAAACAAACAAAAAACAAAATAAGTGTTGGTGAGGATGTAGAGAAATTGAAACCCTTTGCATTCCTGGTGGAGAAATACAATGATGTAGAAAACAGTATGGCCATTTATCAAAAACTTACAAATAGAATTATCATATGATCTGGCAATTACACTCCTGGGTAAATACCCAGAAGAACTGAAAGCGGGGTTACAAAGAGATATTTGTACATGCATGTTCATAGCAATGTTAGTCACAATGGCTAAAATGTAAAAGAAACCCAAATGTTCATCAATGGATGAAGGAATGAGCAAAATGTGGCATACATGTGCAATGGAATATTATTCGGCTTTGAAAAGGAAGGCAATTCTGGCCAGGCATGGTGGCTCATGCCTGTAATCCCAACGCTTTGGGAGGCCGAGGCTGGAGGATCACCTGACGTCAGGAGTTCAAGACCAGCCTGGCCAACATAGTGAAACCCTGTCTCTACTAAAATACAAAAGTTAGCTGGGCATGGTGGTAGATGCCTGTAATCCCAGCTACTTGGATGCCTGAGACAGGAGAATTGCTTGAACCTGGGAGGTGGAGGTAGCAGTGAGGTGAGATCGTGCCACTGCACTCCAAACTGGGTGACAGAGCAAAAGACCATCTCAAAAAAAAAAAAAAAAAAAAAAAGGGAAAGCAATTCTGACATTTGTTGTGAAAAGAATAAATCCTGAGGACTTTATGCTAAGTGAAATATAAGCCAAACCCCAAAAGACAAGTATTGTATGATTCCGCTTTTATCAAGTATGTAGAGTAATCAGAGTCATAGAAATAGAAAGTAAAATTGTGGTTGCCCCAGGCTGGAAAAAGACAGAAAGGGGCGGTATTGTTTATGGGTATAGAGTCTCAGTTTTACAAAATAAAGAGTTTTAGAAATAAATGGTTGTGATAGTTGCTCAAAATATGAATGTATTATATCACTGAATTGTAATTAAAATGGTTGAGATGACACATTTTATTTTATGTATACTTACCACAAAATTTGGAAAAAAAATGTTGTTTGGAATGATTATCAAGATAATAAAGAGAATATAAAAGAATTCATGAGGTCTTAATGTCCACATATATTAAATCTTTACAAAGAAACCTCCAGTAGCATGGTGTCCGATAATGGCCTTAAGGGATAATTGCTTATTAGTGACTTAAAGGAAATCATGTCATCTATTGAATTACTAGCATTATATCCTCTTGCACCTGGGTTTTCCTTGGAGGTCACCCTTCCAAACATTAACCAGATTTGACCCCACTGAGCTTGAGAGCTCTGATGAGCTCATAGCCCAAGGTGGTGTAGTTTTAAAGACTGCATTGCAATACGAATATATCTGCTATAGATGAAAATGCAGGAGCATATTTATGTCTTCATGTAATACATTCATTGCTTTTTATGAACCTAAAGTTCTCCAGGGAGTGAAACAAATTCATGTAACGTTTCTGTGTGTTACAATTTGATTTTGATCTCTGCTTTAGCTGACAGACTTTTTTTTTAGTAATAACCAGAGTACTCTCAAGTGAATGTACAGATGTAGATATTAAAAAAAAATTAGCTTAGTGATTCAAGTTAAAGGCAGTATTCACTTATCTGAATTTTTAAATTTAATTTTTCCCCATTTTCAGTTGAAAAATGCAATTTCAGATTGAAATTTGTATCAGCTCCAACACTGTAGTGCGTGCTGTTTCTCAGTGTGCCACTGAGGATTCCACTCCAGACATTCTTGGCTAGTTCTCTACAGGTATAAACAGAACAAATCTTTTTTTTTTTTAATGATTCAAAGAATATACATTAAGCATCCACTATTTGCAGGTATGAAGTTACAAAAATGAATAGGTATAATATATAAGAATAAATTATATAAGAATAGAATAAATCACAATCTTATTGTAGAGCCAACAAGTAGACAAATCAGACCAATAAGGGTGTCCAAATCCGATGGATAAGGGCATCTGGAAACAGATAAGACTCCACACTTTAGATCAATTACTTCTAACAGATATGCAAAAATTTTTATTAAAAAAATATTTCCAGATGTTAAAAATATTGTGATAGAGCCCACATGTCTGCTTTGACTCCTATCAAATGTATGGACCTGGGAAAATCATTTTAACAGCTTGGGCTGGTCCTGAGTTGCAGAGATGAATAGAACCTACTTGCCAAGTTGCAGAGCTTCCACATAGTTCCCAAGATCAAAAGTGATCTGAGGACTATATTTCATAAAATCCTGTTTCTTGTCATGGCTCTGACACCCTCTGCTAGGTCTCCTGAGACCTTGTAAGTTCTGCTGCGGTAGTTCTTCAATTATCTAATCAGCAGTGCTCTCTGAGGTTGGACTTTGGTGCCCCGGGGAATCATCTGACTCACTAACATAACCACTGGTTTTTCCTCAAGTCCTACATTGATTTGACACTGTCATTTTCTGTTTTTGGAGTCTGTCAGAGGAAGATCCTAGAGAAGATATTTAGATATCCTAATTCTCTGGCTTTACCACTTAGACTTTTTCTTTTCACTCAGGACTCACAAGTTGGAGGGCCTGAGAAGTTCTCTTGATTGTGGGAAAAAGAGGATTAAGTCAGAAGGATTTACACCCAGCCTCATCCTGTACTCTAAACGATAATTCAGCCAGTAAGTCTTTCAGATTAATTATGGGTATTTTCTGCCATGTCCTTCTTCTTCTGAAATCTAGCAGGAATCATATCTTATCCCTGCATGAATACCTCGTATTATAATGCCTGGCATTTGTCATATGAAAAAAAATGGCATTTTTGATTGTAAGAATAAATTATGACTGTCTCCTGGATTCTATACTATTTTGGTATTTCCTTTCTTTTATGACTTTTTCTTACATGTTTATTACTTCTAGTTGCCACCTTAACTTTGGTGTTATACAGAATTTCACACTTAACTTTCTTATCTTCGTGTGTCATCAACTTTCTATGTGATCTTAAGTGATTTTTAAGTGCTACCTATAAGAAATAGTTATCAAATCTCTGAGATTCTGTCTCTTTCCCAAAATCCAGACTTGCATATTGAATGTCCTATTGGACTTCTCTATTTGTAGTTTCCATAGGTGCTTAAACTCAGCATGATCAAAGATGAACTGGTAATACTCATGTCCACATTTCTTCTTCCTCTTGTGTTTACTATCTTATTTACTGCGTGCCTTAACAACCAAAGCTGGGAAACTGAGAGACCTCTTGGCTCTACCTACTCCTTTAGTGCCCATTTACCAAATCCATGTATTACAGGTCCCACTTAAATAAATTCATTTATTCAATTATTTCCACATGTCAAATTGTTATTGAATGCCACTGGTATCATGCAGTGCTCTAGGAGCTTGAGGCATGAGAACAAAACCAAATAAGTTCTTAAAGAGCTCACATTTCCAGAGAGAGACAAGAAATAGATAAGCAAATTTTAAAAAATATATTATCTCAGGTTGCGTTTAATTCTAGGAAGAAAAATAAAGCAAGGATGCAGATAGTTAATCACTAATTGTTAAGGAAGAACTGGTGGTTTCTGACGGCTTTTCTGAAAAATGAGTCTGAGCAAATGATATGTATTAGAATGAAATTCACAGATAGGTAGGGAGAATGTTCAACAAGCGATGAGATTTGTAAGTTGGAATATGCTTGGCATGTTGAAGGAAGAGCAAAGTAATCTAATATCATAATGTAGATGGTTTTAGAGAGGTAGACTAAAGGCAGATTATGTAGGATATTACAGGATTTTGTGGATTTTATTCTAATGAAAACCTACTAATTTTAGAAAATGGGAATAAACCAGTCTGATCTCTCAGATATCTGAACTCTAGTGATGTGCTGGTAAATATTTAACAATGTGTTCTGGAAGAGGAAAGGGAGCATGTGCTAATATTTATGTTGTAAATACGCTCATCATGACCAAATTCAAGCTATCAATATAACATTACTGAATACGGAATTGGGAAGAAATGTACACAATTGGCTCTCTTGAGTGATAAGAATTAAATAAGGACTGTCTCCCGATTTTTTCACTACCTCTTTGAGTATTTTTTGACTTATTGTTTACACTTTCTTACCTTAATGTACCATTTAAATGCTATAGCATAGCACTACTGTACTTGTTCCGACTCTTATCATCTATACCTGCAGTCTTCAATAGTCTAGTGTTCTTTTTTGGTTTCTGAGCACTTGAAATGTGGCTAACGCAACGGAGAAACCAAATATTTAATTTTGTTTAATTTTAATTGATTTAAACCCCCAAAAGTAAATTTGATTCAGTTATCACAAAAATTTTGAGTATGTTTGGATCAACTTGCATATGTAAGACTTTTTCAATGGTAAGTTTTATAAAATCAAAGTGCAAAATGCAGATCGAATATTCCCAATGAAAACTTAGAGTCTGAATTGAAATATGTTGTAAATATAAAAGATATGCTGGGTATCTAATAGTGAGTATGAAGAGAAGAATGCAAAATATCTGATTACCAATCTTTTAAAAACCGATAACATGTTTAAATGCTAATATTTTAAATATATTGGATAAAATAAAATCTATTTTTATATTAATTTTAATTTTTTACTTCTTTGGAACATGGCCACTAAAACGTGATATTTCTATTAGACAGTGCTGATCTTCATTCTTGCTACTCCATGTGTAATCCATAAACCAGCAGCACTGGCATTACCTGAGAGCTTTTTAGAAATGCAGAAGCTTAGGCGCTATCACAGCTCTACTAAATACAAAAACAAATTTTTACAAGTTCCCTGAGGTGGTTTATTTGTATGCACATTAAATCTAGAGAAGCATGGATCTAAACAAAGATGAAAGATTAGTTTTTGCAGTCTAGTTCCCTTCAGTGCTACCTTGTTCTCTACTGTTCTCTCTAAAACTGTATTCATCTTTATTTAAAATCCATAAACGGTACAAGTTAATATTTACATAAAGCCTAAACTTACTTAGCCAGGCACACGAGGAGCTTTTAAAATTCTTATTTATTTTACAAGTGGATTTTCGATATTAACTAACTATCCAATCTCCTCTTCTGCATCTAACATTTTGTGCACAATCATTAGTGAATTACTTGTTCTCCAAACACATTGCTGTTTTCTACTCCTTGGCTTTTCTCTGTCTTGCATATTTTTCTCTTTCTAGTCAACATGGGGACATATTTCTTGTAAGATGAATTATCCAAAACTTTAAAATAAGGCAAAAAGAGTGACTGCAGCTCCTTTCAGTAGCATACTGAAGAATTGTTTATTAGAGCCACTCAATGATTTTTTTCTTTTCTAGGACACTATGCCATTGTTTGACTGCTGTTACCTAACAATTAATGGCTTAGACTTTCGAAAGTTACATGTTAACCTGTATATTTGCCCCTTGTAAATATGCAAATAATTTTTATATGGTGAAAAGACAACTTAAGAGGTTATACTGTCTTGACATGAAGAACATTAATTGTATCTATTGATATTCTCTAACGATAGAGATATCTCTCTCTAATGAAATCTCTATTTAATTACTTTACTTTTTTAAAATTTTATTTTTATTTCAATAGTTTTGTGGGGGTATAGGTGGTTTTGGATTACAAAGATAATTTTTTTTTTTTTTTTGAGAAAAGAGTCTCACTCCATCACCCAGGCTGGAGTGCAGTAGTACAATCTCGCCTCACTGAAACCTCCACCTCCTGGATTCAAGTGACTCTTGTGCCTCAGGCTCTGGAGTAGCTGTGATTGCAGGTGTGTGCCACCACACCCAGATAATGTTTTTTGTATTTTTAGTACAGATGGGGTTTCACCATGTTGGCCAGGCTGGTCTTGAATTCCTGAACTCAAGTGATCTGCCTGCCTCAGCCTCCTAAAGTGCTGGTATTATAGGCCTCAGCCACCTTGCCCAGCACATGGATACTTTCTTCAGTGGTGAATTCTGAGATTTTAGTGCACCTGTCACCCAAGCAGCATACACTGTGCCCAATATGTAGTCTTTTATTTTTCACTTCCTTCCCAATCCCACCACTGATTCCTCTAAGTCCATGATATCATTTTTATGCCTTTGTGCCTTCATAGCTTAGCTTCCACTTATAAGTGAGAATATATAATATTTGGCTTTCCATTTCTAAGTTACTTCACTTAGGCTAATGGCCTCCAGCTCCATCCATGCTGCTGCAAAAAACATTATTTTATTTTTTTAATGGCTGAGTAACATGCCACAGTGTATATACACCACATTTGCTTTATTCACTCCTTGGTTGATGGGCACTTAGGTTGGTTCCATATCTTTGCAACTGTGAATTGTGCTGCCATAAACATGTGCGTGCATGTGTCTTTTTCTTTTTCTTTTTCTTTTTTTTGAGAAGGAGTCTCGCTCTTTCACCCAGGCTGGAGTGCAGTGGCTCAATCTCGGCTCACTGCAAGCTCCGCCCCCCGGGGTTCACGCCATTCTCCTGCCTCAGCCTCCTGCGTAGCTGGGACTACAGGCGCCCGCTACCTCGCCCGGCTAATTTTTTGTATTTTTAGTAGAGACGGGGTTTCACCATGTTAGCCAGGATGGTCTCGATCTCCTGACCTCGTGATCCGCCCGCCTCGGCCTCCTAAAGTGCTGGGATTACAGGCGTGAGCCACCGCGCCCAGCGCATGTGTCTTTTTCATATAATGACTTCTTTTCCTTTTGGTAGATACCCAGTAGTGAGAATTGCTGAACTGAACGGTAGTTCTATTTTTAGTTATTTAAGAAATCTCCATACAGTTTACCACAGTGGTTTCATGAATTTACATTTGCACCAGCAGAGTAAAGTGTTCCCTTTTCACCACATCCACTCTAACATCCATTGCTTTTTGATTCTTTAATTATGGACATTCTTACAGTAGTAAAGTCGTATCTCATTGTGGTTTTAACTTGCATTTCCCTGATGATTAGTGATGTTAAGCATTTTTTCATATATTTGTTAGCTATATATATATATATATATGATTAGATATATATATTATATATAAGATATATATAAGATATATAGATATAAATTAGATATATATAAGAGATATATATATATAAATTAGATATATATATATATATATATCTTCTTTTGAGAATTGTCTATTCATGTACTTAGCCCACTTTTTGATGGGATTGTTTTTTTGTTGCTGATTTGAGTTCCTTGTACATTCTGGATATTAGTCCTTTGTCAGATGCATAGTTTGCAAAGATTTTCTCCCATTCTGTGGGTTGTCTGTTTTCTCTGCTGATTATTTCTTTTGCTGTGCAGATGCTTTTTAGTTTAATTAAGTCCCATCTATTTATCTCTGTTTTATTGTATTTGCTTTTGGGTTCTTGGTAATGAAGTCTTTGACCTAAGCCAATGTTTAGAAGGGTTTTTCTGATGTTATCTTCTAGAGTTATATGGTTTAATGTCTTAGATTTAAGTCTTTGATCCATCTTGGTTTGATTTTTGTATAAGGTGAGAGATGAGGATCCAGTTTCATTCTCCTATTGTGGCTACCCAGTTTTCCCAGCACCATTGATTGAGTAGGGTATAATTTCCCCAACTTATGTTTTTGTGTGCTTTGTTAAAGATCAGTTAGCTGTATGTATTTGACTTTATTTCTGGGTTCTCTATTCTGTTCCATTGGTCTATGTGTCTATTTTTATACCAGTCCCATGCTGTTTTGGTAATTATAGCCTCATAGCATAATTTGATGTCAGGTAATACAATGCCTCCAGATATATTCTTTTTGCTTTGTATTGCTTTGGCTATACAGGCTCTTTTTTGGTTCCATATGAATCTTAGCGTTTTTTTGTTTTGTTTTTTTTTGGTTCTGTGAAGAACAATGATGGTATTTTGATGGGAATTGCATTCAGTCTTTAGATTGCTTTTGGCAGTATGGTCATTTTCACAATTTTGATTCTTCCCATCCAGGAGCATAGGATGTGTTTCCACTTGTTTGTGTCGTCTATGATTACTTTTAGCAATGTTTTGTAGTTTTCCTTGTAAAGATCTTTCACCTCCTTGATTAGGCATATACCTAAGTATTTTATTTTATTTTTTGCAGCTATTATAAAAACAATTGTGTTCGTGATTGGATTCTCAGCTTAGTCATTGTTGATGTATAGCCATACTACTGATTTGCGCACATTGATTTTGAAACCTGAGACTATACTGAATTCATTCATCAGATCTAGGAGCCTTAGGATTTTTCTAGGCATACTATCATATCATTTGTAACCAGTGATGGTTTGACTTTCTCTTTTCCAATCTGGATGCCCTTTATTTCTTTCTCATGTCTGATTGCTTTGGCAGGATGTCAAGTACTATTTTGAATAGACATGGTGAAAGTGAATATCCTTATTTTGTTCCAGTTCTCATGTGGAATGCTATCAAATTTTTCCTATTCAGTATGATGTAGGCTGTGGGTTTGTCATGTATAGCTTTTATTACTTTAGGTATGTCCCTTTATGCCAATTTTGTTTTGGATTTTTATTATAAAGTGATGCTGGATTTTGTCAAATGCTTTTTCTGCATCTATTGAGATGATCATATCATTTTGTTTTTAATTCTGCTTATGTGATGTATCACATTTATTGACTTGTATATGTTAAATCATCCCAGAATTTGTGGTATGAAATCCGCTTGATCATGATGTGGATATAGTGTTAGAATTGGTTAGTTAGTATTTTCTTGAGGATTTTTGCATCAATGTTCATAGGAAATATTGGTCTGTAGTTTTCTTTTTTTTTGTTATGTCCTTTTCTGGTTTTGTTATTAGCATGATACTAGCTTCATAGAATAATTTAGGGAGGATTCTCTCTTTCTCTATTTGTTGGAATAGTTTCTGTAGGATTGGTATCAATTCTTCTCTGAATGTCTGGTAAATTCCAGCTGTGAATCCATCTGGTCCAGGAATTTATGCATTTCCTTTAGATTTTCTAGTTTGTGTACATAAAGGTATTCATAGTACCTCGAATGAACTTTTTTATTTTTGTGGTATCAGTTGTAATATCTACGGTTTCATTTCTAATTGAGTTTATTTGGATGGTCCCCCTTCTTTTCTTGGTTAATCTCACTAGTGTTCTATCAGTTTTGCTTATCTTTCCAAATAACTAGGTTTTGTTTTTTTTTTCATTTATCTTTTGTATTTCCTTTGTTGGTTTGTTTCATTTTCATTGAGTTCTGCTCTGAGCTTTGTTATTTCTTTTCTTCTCCTGGGTTTGGGTTAAGTTTGTCCTTGTTTCTCTAGTTCCTTGTGGTGTGACATTAGGTTGCCTATTTGTGATCTTTCAGACTTTTTGATGTTGGCATTTAATGATATGAACTTTCCTCTTAGCACCACTTTTGCTATATTCCAAAGATTTTGATAAACTTTATCTCTATTGTGAAATATTCTATTTCAAATACTTTTCGAATATTCCTCTTGATTTCATTGTTAACCCAAAAATCATTCAAGAGCAGATTATTTAATTTCCATGTATCTGTATAGCTTTGAGTGTTCCTTTTGGAGTTGATTTCCAGCATTATTCTGTTGTGGTCTGAGAAGGTACTCAATATGATTTTGATATTCTTAAATGTATTGAGACTTGGTTTTTGGCCTATCACATGGTCTATCTGGGAAAACGTTCCATGTGCTGATTAGAAGAATCTCTATTCTGCAGTTGTTGGGAAGAATGTTCTGTAAATATCCACAACTTTCATTTGTTTTAGGGTATAGTTAAATCCATTGTTTTTTTGTTTACTTTCTGTATTAATGGCCTTTCTAGTGCTGTCAGTGGATTATTGAAATCCCCCACTATTATTGTGTTCCTGTCTATCTCATTTCTTAGATCTAGTAATAATTGTTTTCTAAATCTAGGAGCTCCATTGTTACATGCATATGAAGTCAGGATTGCAATTTCTTTCTGGTAGCCTGATCCTTTTATTATTATATAATGTCCTTCTTTTTTTTTCTTTTTACTGTTATTACTTTAAAGTCTGTTTTGTCTGATATAAGAGTAGCTACTCCTGCTTGCTTTGGTTTCCAGTTGCATGAAATAGCTTTTTCCAATTCTTTATCTTAAGTTTATGCAAGTCCTTATGTGTCAGGTGAGTCTCCTGAAGACAGCTCATATATTTTATTTACTGAGGTGATGATTCAGGCTTCAGGCCAATAGGAAAGGTATCCATGGTAGGCATTGGTTATAGCTAAAACAGGTGAGTAGCTGTAATACCCAATGGTGAGCAGAGGTCTCAGCCTTGATGAAGGTGGTTGAGGGAGCTCTCAATTAGATATGCTGAGGTTTTATCAGGATGAAGGATGTGAGCTACCTCGGTTCCCCTCTTAGGCCAGCAGGAAAGCTCTCCAACTCACAGCCTCACTCCTGTCCCAGTGTTGCAATCTCATCTTGAATTGTAGCTCCCACAATTCCCACCTGTGGTGGGAGGAACCAGGTGGGAAGTAATTGAATCATGGGGGTGAGTGTTTCTCATGGTATTCTCACAATAGTGAATAAGTCTCATGATATCTGATGGTTTTATAAAGGGAAATATCCCTGCACAAGCTTGCGTCTCTTTCTGCCACCAGGTTTGCTGTGCCTTTCACCTTCTGCCATGATTGTGAGGCCTCCCCAGCCACATGAAACTATGAGTCCAATAAACCTATTTCTTTTGTAAATTGCCCATTCTCAGGTATGTCTTTACCAACAGCGTGAAAACAGACTAATACAGTAAATTGGTACCAGTAGAGTGGGGTGCTGCTGAAAAGATACCTGAAATGTGGAAGTGATGTTGGAATTGGGTAGCAGGCAGAGTTGCAAACAGTTTGGAAGGCTCAGAAGAGCGGAAATTGTGGGAAAGTTTGGAACTCCCTAGAGACTTGTTGAATGGTTTTGATTAAAATGCTGATAATGATATGGACAATGAAATCCAGGCTGAGGTGGTCTCAAATGAAGATGAAGGACTTTTTGGGAACTGGAGCTAAGGTGACACTTGTTATGTTTTAGCCAAAAGACTGGCAACATTTTGCCTCTGCCCTGGAGATTTGTTAAACTTTAAACTTGAGAGAGATGATTTAGGGTATCTGGCAGGATACCCTACCGTTTGCTAAGGAGCAAAGCATTCAAGAAGTGACTTGGGTACTGTTGAAAGCTGATATGGTTTGGCTCTGTATCCCCACACAACTCTCGTCTTGAATTGTACTCCTATAATTCCTACGTGTTGGGGGAGGGACCTGTTGGGATCTGGTGGGAGAAAATTGAATCATGGAGGCAGTTTCCCCCATACTTTTCTCATGGTAGTGAATAAGTCTCATGAGAACTGATGGTTTTATAAGAGGTTTCTGCTTTTGCTTCTTTCTCATCCTCTCTTGCTGCTACCATGTAAGAAGGGCCTTTTGTCTTCCACCATAATTTTGAGGCTTTCTGAGCCATGTGGAACTATGAGTCATTAAACCTATTTTTCTTCCCAGTCTAGGGTATGTCTTTATCAGCAGCATGAAAATGGACTAATACAAAAGCATTCCATTTTAAAAGGGAAACAGAGAATAAAAGTTTGGAAAATATGCAGCCTGACAATGCAATAATAAAGAAAATCCCATTTTCTGAGGAGAATTTCAAGCCAGCTGCATAAATTTGCATAAGTAATGAGGAGCCAAATGTTAGTCACCAAGACAATGGAGAATATGTCTCCAGGGCATGTCAGAGACCTTTGTGGCAGCCCCTCTCATCACAGGCCCAGAGGCCCAGGAGGAAAAAATTGTTTCATGAGCAATACTCAGAGTCCCTCTGCTGTGTGCAGTGTAGGGTCTTGGTGCCCTGCATATCAGCTGTTCCAGCTGTGACTAAAAGGGGCCAAGGTACAGCTCAGGCTGTGAATTCAGATGGTGTAAGCCCCAAACCATGGCAGCTTCCACATGGTGTTGAGCCTGTGGGTGCAAGAATTGAGGTTTGGGGACCTCTGCCTAGGTTTCAGAGGATGTATAAAAATCCCCGAACGTCCAAGCAGAAGTTTGCTGCAGGGGTGGGGCACTAATGGAGAACCTCTGCTAGGGTGGTGTGGAAGGAAAATTTGGTGTGGCTGCCCCCACACAGCATCCCCACTGAGTGCTGTCTAGTGGAGCTGTGAGAAGAGAGCCACCATCCTCCAGACCCCAGAATTGTAGATCCACTGACAGCTTGCATTGTTTGCCTGGAAAAGCCACAGACACTCAACACTAGCCAGTGCAAAATCAAAGGCATAACGGTGAAGCTGCCCAAGACCATGGCAACCTATGTCTTGCATCAGCATGGCCTGGATGTGAGACATGGAGTCAAAGGAGATCTTTCTTTTCTTTTTTTTTTTTGGACCTTTAAGATTTGACTGTCCCTCTGGATTTCAGATTTGGATGGGTCATTTAGCCCCTTCATTTTTGCCAATTTCCCCCATTTGGAATGGGTGTATTTTCCAATCCTGTAACCTCATTATATATAGGGAGTAACTAACTTGCTTTTGATTTTACTGGCTCACAGGCAGAAAGGATTTGCCTTGTCTAAGATGCAACTTTAGACTGTGGACTTTCAAATTAATGCTGAAATGAGTTAAGACTTTGGAGGACTGTTAGGAAGGCATGATTGGTTTTGAAATGTAAAGACATCATATTTGGGAGGGGCCAGTGGCAGAATGATATGATTTGGCTGTGTCCCAACCCAAATCACATCTTGAATTATAGCTGCCACAATTCCCACATGTTGTCAGAGGGATGCAGTGGGAGGTAATTGTATCATGGGGGTGAGTCTTTTCCGTGCTATTCTCGTGATAGTGAATAAGTATCATGAGATCTGATGGTTGAGATCTGATCATGAGATCTAAAGGGAAGTTTCCCTGCACAAGGTCTCTTCTCTTTCTGACACCATGTGAGATGTGCCTTTCACCTTCTGCCATGATTATGAGGCCTCTCCAGCCATGTGGAACTGTGAGTCCCCTAAACCTCTTTCTTTTGTAAATTGCCCAGTTTGGGTATGCCTTTATCAGCAGCACAAAAACAGACTAATACATGCAGCTATTCAGATCGGACAGATATCTCTTTTTATCTGTAGGAATGTTTATATTCCAAGTGTAAAAAATTATGACTGCCTTTTGTGCAGGCATGAATCTGGGGAGTGCTCCTTCTGTGAGACTGCAATCACCCTGTATTATTCTGGAAAGGCTATCTTTAGGTACATCCACACTATGTTCCCATGGGAGAAGCCCCAGTTGTGTCTCCAGTGGTGTATTAGGGGCAAGAAGGACCCCGTCTTTAATACCCTTCACGATTTTGGAGGACACCTGCTTATTGGGGTAAGGGTACAGACTTTCCCTACTACACCCATCAGTGCAATTGTGTCTCTGCTGTAAGAAACTTCCCAACATTAGAAAGATCTAAAGAACTACCATTCAGATTCTTTGGTCCCCTGGGGTATTCCCTTGATGTGGTGTTCTCTCCCTTCCCCTATGAATGACACTTCCTGAGAACCAGACTACAGTGATTATTATTGCTCTTCTGTGCTAGCCATCTACAGGGGCGATCAGACTCTAGGCTGGTGATGGGAAATGACTACAAGGGATCCAGTGATGGAACATACCTTCAAGTCTCCTAGCAGAGGATACCAGCACCTGGTCTAATGGAGGTAGCAGAAGAGTGACGCAGACTATGTGAGATTTCTTGGTTTTAGATAGGCTTAGTGTGCTGACTTTCTCAAATGCTGATTATACTAGTCGTGAACTTCTCAGGTGGAGAGGCTCAGGACCTCTGGTTTGCCAGAGTGTTACAGTCAGGGGTGATAGCTGAGATCACACAGGTATTTTCTCCTTCCTGGGTGCAGTGTTATTCTACAGAGAGTTGCTGTAATGGCTTGTGTTGATTGGTGATATGGTTTGGCTGTGTTCCACCAAAATCTTATCTTGAATTGTAGTTCCCATAATCCTCACACATCCTGGGAGGGACCAGACAGATATAATTGAATCATGGGGGTGGTTTTCCCCATCCTGTTCTCATGATAATGAGTTAGGTCCCATGAAAACCAATGATTTCATAAGGGGATCCCCCCTTTGCTGAGCACTCTTTCTTCTTCCTGCTGCCTTGTGAAGAAAGGCATGTTTACTTCCCCTCCACCATGATTGTAAGTTTCCTGAGGTCTCCCAAGCCCTGCAGAACTGTGAGTCAACTAAACCTTTTCCTTTATAAATTACCCAGTCTTGGGTATGTACTTATTAGTAGCATGAGAACAAACTAATAAAGTAAATTGATACCAGTAAAGTGGGGTGCTGCTATAAACATACCCAAAACTGTGGAAGCAACTTTGGAACTGAGTAACAGGCAGAGGTTGGAACAGTTTGGAGGCCTCAGAAAAAGACAGGAAGATGTGGGAAAGTTTGGAACTTACTGGAGACTTGTTGAAAGGCTTTAACCAAAATGCTGATAGTGATATGGACAATGAAGTCCAGGCTGAGACTTGTTGGGAACTGGAGTAAAGGTCACTCTTGCTATGCAAAATGACTGGCCACATTTTGCAAATGCCCTAGAGATCTGTGGAACTTTCAACTTGAGAGATGACTTCGGGTTTGGCGGAAGAAATTTTTAAGTGGCAAAAAGTTCAAAAGGAAACAGACCATAAAAGTTTGGAAAATTTGCAGCTTCATGATGTGATAGAAAAGAAAAACCCATTTTCTGAGGATAAATTCAAGCCAACTGCAGAAATTTGCATAAGTAACGAGGAGCAAAATGTTAATCACAAAGACAATGGGAAAAATGTCTCCAGAGCATGTCAAAGACCTTCACAGCCACCCCTCCCATTAGAGGCCAGAGGCCTAGCAGGAAAAAACTGATTTTGTGGGCTGGGCCCAGGGTCACCTGCTCTATGCAGCCTCAGGACATGGCATCATGTGTTCTAGCTGCTTCAGCTCCATCCATAGCTACAAGAAGCCGACATACATTGCAGGCCTTTGCATCAGAGGGTGCAAGCCTCGAGTCTTGGCAACTTATGTGTGGTGTTGGCCTGCAGGTACACAGAAGACAAGAATCAAGGTTTGGGAACCTCTCCATAGATTTCAGAGGCTACTTGGATACACCTGGATGTCCAGGCAGAAGTTTGCTAAAGGAGCAGAGCTCTCATAGAGAACCTCTCTGCTGGGGCAGTGCAGAAGAAAAATGTGAGTTGAAGCCTCCACACAGAGTCTCCCCTGAGGCACTTCCTAGTAAAGCTGTGAGAAGAAGGCCACTATCCTCCAGATCCCAAAATGGTTGATCCACTGACAGCTTGCATCATGCACCTGGAAAAGCCAGGCGGGAGGGAGTCTGTACACTGCAAAGTCACAGGGGCAAAGCTGCCCTAGGCTGTGGGAACCCACCTCTTGCATCAGCATGACCTGGATGTGAGACATGGAGTCAAAGGAGATCTTTTGAACTTTAAGCTTTAATGACTGCCCTATTGGCTTTCAGAGTTGCATGGGGCCTGTAGCCACTTTGCTTTGGCCAATTTCTCCCATTTGGAGTCGGTGAATTTACCCGATGGCTGTACCCCCATTGTATCTTGGAGGTAACTTACTTGCTTTTGATTTTACAGGCTCACAGATGGAAGGGACTTGCCTTGTCTCAGATGAGAATTTGGACTTGGAATTTTGTGTTAATGCTGAAATGAGTTAAGAGTTTTGAGGACTGTTGGAAGGGCATGATTGTGTTTTGAAATGTGAGGACATGAGATTTGGGAGGAGCCATAAGTGAAATAATATGGTTTGGCTGTGTCCCCAATGAAATCTCATCTTGAATTGTGGTTCCCATAATCCCATGTGTCAGGAAGGACTAGGTATAGATAACTGAATCATGTGGGCAGTTTCCCCCATCCTGTTCTTGTGATAGTGAGTGGATTCTCATGAGATCTGATGGTTTTATAAGGGGTTTCTCACTTTGTTGGGCAGTCATTCTTCTCCTTCCTGCCACCATGTTAAAATGATGTGTTTATTTCTCCTTCCACCTTAATTGTAAGTTTCCCCAAGGCCTCCCCAGCCCTGCAGAACTGTGATTTAATTAAACCTCTTTTCTTTATAAATCACCCAGTGTTGGGCAGTTCTTTATAGCAGCATAAGAATGAATCAATACAGTTGGCCTCCAGCCAGGAGGTGGCACTTTCAAGAGAGCACCAGTTGTGGTAGTAGCAGTGGGATTTTAAACTTGCCCTAAGCTGCCCAGGGGAAGTATTCTGGTTACTCATGTAATGGGTGAGAACACAAAGCTCCCAAAAGTTTATGTCCTTTGTGTTAAGATACCAGGGTGGGTGAAGAAATATCACCAGGTAGGGGTAGGTTTAGGTTGGTCTGAACTCAGATTCTCCTTGGGCAAGACAGGGTGCAGCTCCTGTTGGAGATAGGGGGTGGTTCTCAGGCCACGGGGTAATGTTCCGGAAGGAAATATAACTGCCTCTGCTGTACAGAAAAGTTAGCAAAAGGAGTGGAGAGTAGCAGGCAGCAGTAATCCTCACCCAGCTCCCATGCAGTTGGTGAGGCCGGTCTTGGTCCCACAGTCCTCCACCAACAACAATGAGCTTAGATTCTGGCAGTCTGCACACAGAACTCAGACCTGCCCAGGCCAGAAACTTCCCTGAAGAGACAGCAATCAGGGCTCTCAGGCCACGCCTCTCCCTGTCTGCTTATGAGGCCAGGTGCCCAGCTCTGTGCTTGTGTCTGCAGCACATTTCCCACTCATCCGCCTGGTTTTGTTCAAGGGAGTTTGTCCCCACTCAAGATTATATCCCAAAATTCATCTGGGAGCTTCTTTCACCCTGTGACCCCTCCCTGAACTCATTGACTGACTTCCCCAAGGGCCCATAGTCAGGAATGGCTTTCCTCCGTTCACTCTGGAGACTGCAAATGCCTACAATGCACTTCCCGCTGCTGCTTCTACTAGTATATTTCACACCACTTCCTGAATCCACGCCAGCTCTGGGTAAGGTTAAGGCCTTCTCCCATGATCTGGATTTTCAGATTATTTGATAGGGATGTGTGCTCGGAGGCGGACTCTCCACCTCTCACACTCTGGGAATGCACAGTGTTCTGCTTGTCTCATGGAGGAGGCTGTAGCCTGTCGCTTCTTTCAAAGGGTCTGTGGATTCTTTTGGTTTTCCTTCTATGTTCCTGTGGTGCTTCTAGGGGAAAAATTTCTCAGTGTGAATCTGTACCCACTATTCTGTGCATCCAAGTGGGAGAGGCATGCTAACACTGCCTCCAATCTGTCATCTTGATAAAAAAAACCCTCAAAACCAAAACTTCCTTTACTTTTGTAGAGCGTGATTCCCTTTCCTTTCTTGAACACATTTACCACTGGTGTTTTGAAGTTTTTGAGCGTTTACTTCAGCGTCTGGCCTTTCTTACTGGTATTTCCCCCTGTGTATTAGTCATAGTCCTCCGCCCTTGCGGGTCTCATATTTTTGTTGTTATTGTTAAAAACTAGACATTTGAGAGTATGTATTTTAGCAACTCTGGATACTAATTTTTTACCCTCACTTGAACTTGCTTATTTGTTTAGTAACTTGGCCAAAATAACTTAGTGAAATCTATTTTCCCTACAATGTGAAGCTTCTGGTGTCACTTCTAAGAAGGTGCTGCCTTGGGCATGAATACAATCACCCTAGGATGACTGTGGTTTTAGCAAGGCTTTTCTTTGTTTGTCTACCTGCTTGCTCTGCTCAGACTTCCATTAGCATCACATCCTGCAGCTAGGTTCCACTAATATCAGCTGATTATTCTATTGTCTTCAACAAAAACCTAAAGTAAAAATTGCTCCACAGTCTGATCCATTAAATATGAGTCATTTTGTAGGGAAAGATTTTGAAGCTGTTAGTGGTGGTGAATCCACAAGGGTCTGCAGCAACCTCAATTCTTACCTCCTCAGAAGAAAGAAATAGACCAAGGGACAGAGTGAGAGACCAAGGCCAGTTTTAGAGACAAGGTGAAAGCTTATTAAAAAGCTTTAGAGTGAAAGTGCCTTTGCAAAATTATGACTGAGATAGGGAAAGAGATCTAACTTAACCGACTCCATCTTGCTTCTAACCTCCAAGCTGTCCTTGTTCATTCCTGGGTATAGGCTGAACTAATTTTGGAAGAAACATAGTTTGTAGTTTATCGTTTAAACAAAGATGGTAACAGCCCTTTCCCAAAGCAGACCTCCTCCTTCCCCGGGGACTAGACTAACAATAGCCAGAAGATTAAAAATTACAGTTTAGGAGTCATGTAGCTGGAGACTACAAGATTCTGAGCCTCCCTAAACAGCTGCTGCAATCAGTGCTTGAAATATTTTGCAGACCCTGCACTTGATGGATCAGCTGGTACCACTCAGATCAATAAACTAGCTCATCTGATCTTGTGGCCTCCTAACCCAGAAACTGATTCAGCTCAAGAAGACAGCTTTGATTCCCTGTGATTTTGTCCTGACCAGTCAGCACTCTTGGCTCACTGGCTCACCCCCACACACCAAATTATCCTTAAAAACTCTGCTCCCCGAATGCTCAGGGAGACTGATTTGAGTAATAATAAAACTCCAGTCTCCTGCACAGCTGCCTTTGCATGAGTTACTCTATTGCAATTCCCTTGTCTTGATGAATCAGCTCTGGCTAGGCAGCGGGCAAGGTAAACCCCTTGGTCAGTTACAAGAGCAGGAATGAAAGAAAGTAAAGTACAATTGGAAGAGGGCCAAGTGGGCAACTTGAGAGATTAGGTGCATGGTTTGACCTTTTGACTTGGGGTTTTATATGCCAGCATGCTTCTGGGGTCTTGCATTACTTCTCCCCTGATTCTTCCCTTAGGGTAGGCTGTCTGCATGCGCAGTGGCCTGCTAGCACTTGGGAGGGGCTGCATGCACAGTGTGTTTACTGGAGTTGTATGTATGCATGCTTGGAGTATTCTTCCCTTACCAGTCGAGTGTTCCTAGAAGGTCATACACCAGTTAAACTCTGCCATTTTGCCTCTTAATATGCATGCTTGAGCCCACTTGCCCAACTCCTGAGATCTTAATAGGAAGTTTCTGATCACCAGTCTTAGGTTTTTTCTGTTGGAGGACTGCCGTTTCCTGGCACCAGCTACGACCCATTATTATTTTAGAGAAACAGTATAACAACAACCTGTCCATCATCTGATGGTCATCTGACATTCCTGATGGTGGGGGGTGGGGAGATATGGTGGGATGGAGGGGAGGCCCTTTCCTGCCCATTCATGGTTGATAAGCTACCCACTGTTAACAAGGCCAGTTTTGAGGTTTGTTCTGACCCCATGAAGACCTTCTTAGCCATTCATTTTCCTACTTCTCTTTGGTAAACTAGCTGATGTATAGTTTTTCTTCTTCTTGTGCAACCAAAGCACAGGTTCAGTACCTCACCAATTGCAGAGTCCAACTAACAAGAGCAAGGTCTGGTATAAAGAAAGTGACTTTTTCTTTCAAAGCTTGCTTAGGGGAAGAAGTAGAGGCTTTCTGCCTTAAGGATACTGCTTTGTTTTTGAAGCAGAAGGTGGGCACTTTTAAAGTGGGGGGGACTACACAGAGGCAGAAGTGAGCAGGTGTGGAGCCTGCATACTTGCTTTAGTGCCTTATTTACCAAGCAGTTGGGTTGGTGTCTTCTTGGGCAGATATACACTGTAAAGGCAGCCAAAGAAATCTCTAGCAGGTAACTTGGAGCTGTAAATGGACTATCTCTCAAGGCAACCTCCTGGTATGTAAGAGTTTGGCTCTGGAACTTCTAAACACATAGATGAACTTGCCCTGTAGAGAGTGTCTGGTGAAAAGGAGGTAGAAGGCTATAATTGCATTTCTAAAGAGCTAAGTGGGAGTGGAAAAAAGGATGAAAAAGAAAAGAAAGAAGAAAGAGGAAAATAAACTATCTCTTAGAAAAATCTGGGGACTCAGTTACACTACTAGCCTTCTTTTCATTGCAAACCACCAGAATCTCTATTGATTCAAGAGGACTTTTAGTTGTAAACTTTCCTATACCCTGTTCTGAATAAAGTCATTTTGTTGGTGGGAGGGAGAGTTTTGGATCTCTCCATTCCTATGGTTTGTCTTTCCTGTGTATAATCTCTGAGCTGGGGATCCGGAGCAGTGGGCAAGGCCAGTGGCACACTTCTCCTGGAATGAAGCTTCTCATTTATGAGCAGGGTGCTGGACAGGGAAAGTAGACTCTGGTTGTCTTGGTTGCCCTTTCCCAGTGTGGAATCTTGTGAGTTTGGGAACCTTGTGAGTTTGCTAGGGTGTAGGTGATTGAGGCCTCAGTATTCCCTGCCTACCATTCCTGGCATCAAACTTCCATCTATGAGGGAGAGCTGGGAAAATGAAGAGAGACCCCAATATCAGCCTTACTCACCTGAAATTTAGCTTTTGCAAAGCCAAGCTGCAGGGGGCTAGGGAGAGGAATTTATACGAAATACTGGTAACTTGCTTCTGCCAGGGAGATACGGTAGCCTCTGACTGGGAACTGAGCGTAGTTACTTGCCTAGAATAGAACTTCACTCTCATTGAGCTGTGTGTAGGGAGAGGGGCAGGGAAAGGATTGGATAATGACTCAAGTATCACAGATTTTCACTGCTCTTACTGAAATTTAAATAGTTGTTATTTTTCAAAAATAATTTTTACAAGTTGTGATGGTTTTGTTGTGGAGCAAGTGGACATGAAGATCTCACACCACGATTTGGAAAGTGGATCTCTAACTTTGTATCTACACTCATGTTCTTATCTTGACATTTTTGAAAAATAAGAATGTCTTTTGTGATGGTCTATATAAAACTCTGCTTTTTGAATGTCCTTGGAGATAGCATGACTATTTTACTGGTTTCTTCATTAATTAATAATTTGAATAAAATCTTTTACACATGCTTACTTTACACAAGTCAGAGACCCATGAGAGAATCATATGGCGATGCTCTAATGCCTGTTCATGACAGCTTTCCTTTCAGAGAATTCTTGATTGCCCCATACAGAATTAAACATTTCCTCTGATTCACCACTTTACTGTACACATATTTTTACTGCATTTTTCACTCACTATTATAATTATCTACTTGGATTTATATTAATGCAGTAGGATGTGTTAGTCAATGCTTCAGTCATTTCACTTTATTTATTTAATCTAAGTTTCCCATTTTATCTATATTGTCATATTTGCCCTTTCTATGAACTGTCTACATAATATTTGAAAGAGTTATAAGCAAACAATATTAAATTAAATTGAACTAGCACATGCCCTTTCTGGGACTTGGTTTCCTCATTTAAAAAGTGAAGGAGGTAAGCTAGGTCAGAGATCAGTCTCTCCACCTATACTTTTGCATAATTTTGATAGGCTGCTTGCTATTAAAAAATAGTCTCTCTCTTTCTTATATTATCAGAACACAAATTCTGTTTTCTCTAAGCATGAGGAAAAGAAAGCAGAAGAAGTTGAAGAAGAAAACATTTTATTCTATGACACAACCACATGAAGAACAGCTGAGGCACAGAAAAGTGCACACGACAGAAACACAGCACTTCAAATTCAAATCATGTGATTATCAAACACACAGTATAGTCTCATGGACAAATCCTAGTTCAATTCCTACTTCTGCTACTTACTTTGATTTAGTGTCTTGCTCTCAACCACCACGGCTCAATTTCCTTATAGGTACAATTGGAATATTAACATCTAGAAGAAAGAAATATAGTAAGAATATGATGTAAAGAAACTCTCTGCTAAGCAGGCTATCTGCTGCAGAGACAGGTAAGGAAGCATGACTCAGTCTGGAAACAGTTTAGAAATCCATCACCTACTATTAAATGTATATGGACCTTTTTATAAGTCTAAGAGTTTCTACTTTATGGCTGAATAATATGGATACCGTTTTTAAAGATAATTAATATATTTAAGGCACATTTTTAATTTAATATATACGTCATATTGCTATTTAATGAAAAAAGAATGGAAGGCTTGTAATGTGTCCCTGTTTACTTCCTTCATTTAGCATGTGGTCATTCTTTCCCCAATTATATCAAAGTGCTCCTATGCATATAGCAGTCTATGAGGCATTAGCATAACCTTAACATGTTTATGGTATCCACCTGCAAGGAAATCAACTTTTTACACACTAGATCTGGTCCTTTGAAAGACAAACAGTTCTGGTTTCATTTTAATGCAGGTTTAGCTAGTATGACATAATAGCTGGAACTCTGCATCTCTTGCAAAAGACTTTCAAGTAAGTTGTCTATTTCAAATTTTATGTTCATGTTTTAAGTCATTTGGTTTTACTTCAAATTAATTATATTCGAGTCATCATTAAAATTAAATTTCAAAAGGTGTTGAGTTTCATGGATGGCTCTTTAAAATCATCTAATGCACTAAATCTAATGCATTATATACATATTGAGAGATGTGATAAACTGTTTACATTAATGTTATGATTATAATACTTCATAATGTAATTTGAAATAATATTTTCGAGATATCAATTGATGTCCTTTCCTCCAATATGCCTTCTTTTCCTTGATCTCCCAGAAGCAACTAATTGATCTGTGCTCATTGCCCCCAGGAAGGGATATGACAAGATAGGAAAAAAGAAAAACAAAAAAAGCCTCCCAGAATCGCTGTATCTGTTTCCAAAAGCTTAAGCCTTTTTCCCTAGATGCAAAACCAAATGCAGATTAGATCTGAGGCAGGTCCTGTGAAGAGTAAAATGGAGTGAAAGATCACTGATGAAAGGCAACTGAAAGTCCACAATTTTCAGAAATGCTGAAAACAAAATAGGGAAAATGAGCTTCTTCTTAGATGATCAGTGTGAACTCAGCACGAGTTTTTGAGATGAAGGAAAGAAAATCTTCTGAATTCCAAGTTTTAAAATTTTTAGGAGAAGCTGGAAATCAAAATTTTAAAGTATTGGCAAGTAATTTTTTTCTTTTAATAAAACTATGTAAGTAAACATTTAATGTCATACACTGAAATATTTGGGTTTTTTTGTTTGTTTGCTTGTTTTTTCCCATTGTCTGTGAACTTGCCGCATTAGTTTTGGCTTTGGAGAAACAGATTAGGGATAAATAACTTTGAAAAATATTATAAGGAGAAGTATTTTTATACTTCGTCAAACCATTTTGTTTAGACTGGATGGAGAGTCTGGAATTTGAGTGAAGAGAAACAAATAGGAGGCCACAAAAATAAAAAATTACATGAGTTTCCCCAAGGGGGCCATGTGCAATGGGGAGGTGGGAACGCTGAAGAGAAAGAATGGCTTCTCTTTGTGGTTTTGAAGTGTGGCAACAGCCTGTCAAAGTCTTTTTGGCCTTCTGGAATATTGTGAAATACTGACTGGACTCCAGGATTTCTGAGAGACAGGCACAGATAAGGCAGGCAGAAAACACAGGAAGAAAAGACATCTTGGTGGTGAGCTGTGTGGACGACCATCTGAGAAAGACGCTCCCCTGCCTCAGAAAGTCTGAATACTCCACAGTCCTCTCCTCAGCTCCCCTCTGCCCGTTAGTCCTACATGCATTCACCAGAAACATCGCTGAGGAGACAAATATAAATGTTTCCTAGAAGTTAAGTGGGATTGGGGCTCAAAGTAGGAAGAGTTAATTATAACAAAATGAAGTTATAGTTCTGTAAACTTAAATTTAAATGTGTTACACCTGAGGTAAGTAGTTATTATTTCTTGCTTTTATAACTGTTGTTCTTATATCTCTCCTCCTACATGTATAACTACTCTGATTAATTTTTTCATTCTAAATATACTAACGGAAGTTCATAGTAAATTTAAAGGCACATGTGTTGAGATAATGCTATTATGATAAAAGCCTACAAAGTCCAAATTCAAGATCAAAAACTTTGATAAGGGATGTGAACAAAGTTAGAGAAATTAACACAAGGAACACTTCTGATGGAAAACTCCATGCTACGTTATAAATAAGATCTGGAAAAAATCCAGAAATATACATTTAAAAAATCATAGACATGACTAAAAGTGCAATTTATCCTGGGAATGCAAGATTGCTACTCTATATTTGGAAATGAGTCCATATAATCCACCATAAAAGACAAAATGCAACATAACGTAAAACAAAAACAAGCAGAACACAAATGCAGAAGGCTGACAACTATTGTTTTCTGTCTTCCTCGCACAAATTGATGGTGGGTTGAGAAATCCAAAATTCCTAATACTATAATATTTTGTCAATTAGTTTACAGCATTCATTAATTATTTTTGTAATTTGCCTGAACTCTCTTATATTGGGTACAAAAAACTTTTTGTTTTGCAATCTTGCTAAGACGGTTTGGTTGAATAATCTCAATGCATAAAAATCAGGCAAATATTTACTAACATTAATTTATAGGATTGGCATTATAGTTAGATACCTGAAAATGATCAACTACAACACAGGAGCCTGCTCACTAAAAAAGTTCCAACATTTTAGTCATAATTAATGTATATATATCCTTTACTGTGAAATAACAAATATTTCAGCAAAATGATGTATGTTACACGAATTCTGTGAAAGTGAAGAAAGATAAGTAATGGCTGAGCTAGTCAAATTTATCATGACACGTAGAAGGTGAAGAAGTCATAATTTTTCTTTTCCTTTAGACAATTTTCTCAACATAATTTATTAGAATTCATTTATTTCACATTGCTTTATGACACTTCTTTATTACATATTACTTCTGTGTATATATATATATATTTTATTAAACGGATCTTTGGTCATTTTTATTTGTACAAATTCTATGTTATTTTAATTAGCATTGCTCTGATATTGGTTTTAATATCTCCTTCTCTCTTTAATAATTCTTAAATTTTAGCTTAGGTTTTCTAAATATTAATTTTAGGTGTCCTTCATGTATTATTCTCTGGATCATTAACATAAAAATACTTCCTTTAGGCTGCTAAATATTAGGTATCTAAAACATAACTACAATCACATTATATCAGCAGAAACAGCGAAAGAATGGATAGAATAAATGTAAATGTAAAAATACAAAATGCTTTGCCTATCTGTAGGAAATGTGAAAACTAGTAGTGTGTGTGTGTGCGTGTGTGTGTTCAAGCAAGTGCCATTTAATAATCTATAGTTTCAGGTTTCTCGATACTAAATTTTAGTGAACCCGTAGAGGTACCAACATTTTGTTTGTTGCCAAGGAATTACTTAATTGGTAGAAAGTGCTTGGTTCAATGAGTCATCAAGTTTACTCCATTCCAACTTCAAGCAAAGGATCCAGATGGGGCATGAACTGCTGTGGAAACCTGATGCTCCTCATGGTGGCAATGCCAAGCTTAGAGACTAGGCTGCTCTCATAGTTAAAGATGATCTCATGGCATATTTAGTAGTAAAAGCTGCCAAGAAGTCAAGAGTTTGGCTTTCTTTAAACTTCTGTGCTCTGCCTCACATGTAGGTCCAGTTTGTTGAAATCAATTTCAGGTGGATGTTTCTGAGATTAGATTGAGGATATGAGCTTTTAAAAAGTAGAAGTGGTGTGTTTCTTCTCTGACTAAATGTAATGCCCAGAGAATGGACTCAGAGTTTGCTTTATAAAGATCAAGCAATTGATCTTTATAACCAAACATCTGACAAATTCTGAAAATACATAAAACAATGCTGAATCAAACATAGGCAAAGTAAGTGGATGCTTCCTTTGAGGTAATTTAATTAATTAATTAAGTCAAAAGGATTGGATTAATAAATAAATTCTCTATTATTTGTGAGCAAGCTTTAGGTCTTACATAAATTATAATCAGATTAGGGCAACAAAATTCCACTAATGTGGCAAAGTAGGTTTTATTCTTAGTTTATAGTTACAGTTTAATGATTCTTTTTCCACTTATGAAGTTTATATACCAGCCATTTTATTTTAAGTATGACTAAACTTGCTTAGCCTAGTGATTTAATCGTTTAATGTAATTACCTTCATAACAAACATATTGTTACATTTAAGTCACTTAAGCCTATAGTTTCACAAATGTGTTCTAAATATTGAGTCTAAATTAAAAATAAAAATAAATTTCTGATTTAAACAACAATACAGAATTCATAAAGGACAAACATTTATGAAACTTGTTCAAGGAAAGAAAAATTATAACTTTGATTGTAGAGCAATTGTAATTAAAAATTATTTTTGGTGGTGGGTAGGAGGAGGCTCCTTTTGACCCAACAAATACATCTACCATGTTTTTCCTCTATCTTTCTCATTATTTCAAAAGCAGAAGACATGCTTGAACATTCTGATTCTATTTCAGAATTGTTTGTACACTTTTCTTAGTTTAATAAGTATTAGAATATTATTCAGGAACTGCGGGGTAATTGTCATGTAACTCATGTGAGATTTTCTCCTCAATTTTTTTGTCACTTTTGCTTTTTGTTGTGTGTGGGTAATGTCCTCAAATACTCTTTTTTCAGGGTGTCACTTATGAGCCTTACTACCTTCATACAATGCATTAAAGGAGACACGGTACTTATTAATTCTGACAATTTATGTCTTTATTTCTTGGCACTTTGTCATAAGTTTTAAAATGTATTTTAGTTGCTTAAAATTTATTCTAAGAAGGAAGATAGAAATGATGAAACTATTGTTTTTTGAAACTGCTTATTGTTATTATTATTATTACTGTTGAGACTGGGCTCTGCTCTGTCGCACAGGTTAGAGTGTAATGGTGCAATCTCAGCTGACTGCAGCCTTACCTTCTGGGTTCTGGTGATCCTCCGCTCTCCTTTTCTGAGAAGCTGAGACAAACAGGTGTGTGCCACAACACCCGGCTAATTTTTGTGTTTTATTTTGCGGAGACAATGTTTCTCCACGTTGCCCAGGCTAGTCTCCAACTCCTGGGCTCAAGTGATCCACCTGCCTCGGCCTCCCAAAGTGCTGGGATTACAGGGGTGAGCCACTGCTCCTAGACACTTCATTATTTATTTATTTATATTTTGAGACAGAGTCTGCTTTGTTGCCCAGGCTGGAGTACAGTGGAGCGATCTCGGCTCCCTGGAGCTTCAACCTCCTGGGTTCCAGCAAATCACCTGCCTCAGCCTCCCAAGTACCTGGGATTACAGGCATGCACCACCACACCCAGCTAATTTTTGTATTTTTAGTAAAGACAGGGTTTCACCATGTTGGCCAGGCTGGTCTTGAACTCCAGACCTCAAGTGATCTACCTGCCTCGGCCTCCCAAAGTGCTGGGATTACAGGCGCCTGGCCGGCTTCATTATTTTCTTAAGAAGAAAAGGAATATTACAAACTTAAGTTCAATTAGGATGTGAACTTTATAACATGAACAAAAGCATTAGGAAAACAAAAATATATTGAATGTACAAGTAAGATAAAATTGCTAGAACCTCTGTTGTAGCACTGAATATATCTGCACTTTTATCAAAGTTATTGAATCGAGAAAATAATATTATATCTCAAAAATGTAGATTAATTTGTTAGAATAATAAACTCATTGAGTAGTCTATCTAGTAAGAGGAGTAGATTTGTACAAATTCAAAACACTTCTGTAGTCCTCCAGTTATCGTTTTTAGGTTAATTGGCCACATAAATGATATAATCTATAGCAATTGTTTACAACAAAGATAGTGACATTGGTTTATACAGTTTTCTATAATTTTATTAGAAATGCACTGTAGCTAAGCTCTAAGCTGTATAATACCCAGATCATTTCTTTACTGAACTGGTCTCATAGCAAAAAACAGAACTGTGAAAATATAGATGCCACACTGCGAAGGGTACAACAGTAACCGGAAAATATGTTAGTGCCAATGGAAAGATAAGTCCATCATACAAGGTTCTCAAAAAAAAGAAAAAGAAAAAAAGTGAAATTTTACATTTCTACTTTTCACTATCAAAAGTAATTTCAACTATTTAAACGGTATAAATAATAATAATGACAATATACTTTCAGTTACATTTCCTCTGTTAAGCACTTTGCATATCTAATATATACCTAGTGCTATTATTTTACCAATTATGAAACTATGCTTAGGAAAATTAAATTTCTTATAAAAGTTAAAAAACTAGCAGTGGTGGATCAAAGATTCAAACCCAAGTTTAATTATAATGATTAGAAAAATAATAAAGTTTAGAATCGTATGCTTTCTAAAACCTATATAAATTTACATGCTGTAATGATTCACGTTTGGGCAGGGGAATATCCAATAACCATCAATTCAAATGCAACTATCCAAATTCAAGCTTACTTTTAAGTCTGCTATATAATACCCTGAAGAATTTGTAGGCCATTTTTTAGGGATTTGAGAAGTTTCCAGATTAGTTTGTTAAAACCAGTGGTTCCCACTTGACTTCTTAAACATTTTAACAGTAGATATGTATGGTTCTGCCTCTTTCTCCCAATATTAACTTAATAATTAAAAAAATCTCATTTTAAATAAATATTTTATTTTTTATAAGCTAGACAACTATTAACAAAATGCCATCAATGTTTCTCAAGAAAAATATTTTTGGAAGAATTATTTTAAGCATGTCTACTCACTTTTTAAAGATATATTTGGGAAATTTTTAACACTGTGTTTCAGAAGCCATTGTAATTTTTTTCTGTCTCATTATCATTATTCTAGTTGGAGTTTATTTGTACCAATTTAACCACCTTTAAAATTATATAACTTTATGTATGTTTATTATTTAGATTTTATTTTTATTATTATGTTGCCAGACCCTGAGACAAGAAATTTTCCCTGAACCATGGAAAAATATGTATATATATATATGTGTGTGTATATATATATACATGTGTGTATATATATGTGTGTATATATGTGTGTATATATATACGTGTATATATGTATATATGTGTATATATGTATATATACGTATATGCATATGTGTGTATATATATATACATATATACACATATATGTATATTTATATTATATTATGTATGTATATACACATATGTATGTATATTTATATATATATATTTCTCTATGGACCTCAAAATGGGAAATCAAGATATGATGACTGCCCACTGACAATCCGTTGTACGTTTATACAGTACAGCAACACTCTTGACAGACGGTCTTTTCAACTTCCTGTTAAGTGACGTCTCATTGGTGGCTTGAGATCAACAAATCCTGCAACTCAGAGTATATGTTTTCCTCATCTGAGTGCTGGTTATTAAATATTTATCAGCATGCCCTTGATTTTGAATTTCCTTCAGTCTGATCATTGTGTAATACCGCAAAGCTGAGAACCAGGACTTTCATTCTAATAGAAGTACCAGGGAAATACAGTAAAACTCTTGAGAGCTGGCTAGTCATCTTTTTCCTAGACACTATTCTGACTTCTTGGTAATCTCCTATTTTTAAAATGCAACAAGAATATACCTATTTTAAATATCATTTTATAAAGGAAGGGGAGAACAAATAAAATATTTATTTTTCAAATGACTAAATATGGTAGTATCACCATCTGTGGGCTATGCCAATAAGAAAGCATGGGAAATATTGTACAGAAGGCATGGGTGAAGATTAGAGAGCCTCTGTTTACTAATAGGATGTAAGGGAAGTAAATTAACTGGCTCTTTGCCTGGCTAGAGAGCTAGTCAATGAAATTTGATAGGAGTTCAGGCCTTCTTTAAAGAACAACAACAAAAATTTGGTGTCAGAAATCTAGGATGGCTTTCTTCAGGCTGAAAAAAAGTTAACCCCAGAAAAATTACAGGTGATATTTGGCTTTAGAGTATGAACTGATTTCTGCAACTTATTATTTCACAGGGCAAGTGAGTACACAACCTTCATTAGACATACTTTCCATGCCTTTAGAATTAAAGGTTAATGTTTGTGAACATTGATGGCACACATCTATTCATTAACTTATAATCAACTTGTGGGAAGAGAAAAGGAGGCATTAAGTACTTTAAATCATATGTGGCATGATCTTCCCTTGGAGGCAGGTGATGGAAATTGTGCATGGAAGGAAAATGGAACAAGAAGAACACTAGCACCAAGACAGATACAACTAAACAAACGTTATTATGGAAAATGGCGATTAAGATTCTCTTAATTAGCCTGTCATTTTGTATTTATCATCATAATGTTTGTTTTACAATGCTTTATTAGATCTGACTTTATGACAAACAGTCTGTTGGCAATGCACCCTGCTGTGCAACATATGGTGTTTCACCTAATGAATATTAATGCTGTGAGGTATAAATGGTCTTCAGGGACAGTGCTGATGGCTGGGAAACTCCTGCATATGATATTATTAGTCACAAATTTAATGTACATGTTTCTCATCAGTCTTTTTTCTCTCTCACAGTGGCTTACTATTTTGCCTACGAAACCTTAAGTGCACATTCAAAAGTTAAACATAGTTGTCCTTTGCTATTACTTATTCCCGCTCTTCCAAGTAGTCTTGCTCTGCTGCTTCTTCCCACCAGCTGACTGCTCATGAGGATTCTCCTCAGATGCACGCTTCCCACCTATGTGAGTCTGCTGTTGCAAGTAATCCTCTTTGAATTGGGCCAGATGTCTTATTCCTATAACTGTAGAGTGTCCCCCATGCTGTAATGTTTCCAAACTCATTCCATCCAAATAACAGGTTATTATGGATGGAAATGTTTGTGTTCCACTTGCAGATTCATAGTTGAAGTCCTAATCCTCAGTGTAATAGTATTAGGACATGGGACCTTTGGGAAATAATTAGCTCATGAGTGGAGAACCCTCATGAATGGGATTAGTGCGCTTATAAAAGAGACCCCAGGGAGCTCTCTGCTCTTTTTCTGCCATGTGAGGAAAACAGCTGTCTGGAAACCAGGAAATGGGCCCTCACCAAAACTGCTGGTGCATTGATCTTGGTTTTCTGAGTGTCCAGACTGTGAGAAATAAATTTCTGTTGTTTATAAGCTACCCAGCCTATAATACTTAGTTATAGCAGCCGAAACTGACTAAGATGATGATCAATCTTTTTAAACATTGTAATATATATAATCTACTAACTGTAACATCTTTCTCCCACACTGCCCATAAAATAAAATTTTCAATAATTTTTATATTAAATGAAAATGTCCTTAGTCAAAGAAATGAAAGGGAAGCAAAAACAGAAATTTTAGAATATGAAGAGTATTTTGTTCCACATCATTATTTCAAAGTATGCCATGGAATTCAATTTGTGTCATAAAGCATGACCATCCCAGAATACATCAAAACAACACCAAAAAATACTATCATAAGTTTTTTTTTTTCTCTACCAACTTGTAAAATTATGGATAGGAAATTGAAAAAAAAAACTTATCTTTTGTCTTTTATGACTGTAGAGAGAAGTAAGAAAATCAATCAAGAAATTGTATGATCATGTTTAGGGGAATAATTCTACAAACATTTGAAAATGTGTAGGCTGAAAATAAATGACTGCAGATGGAATTGTGTATGTCACTATATAAATACCGTCTCTGAATAACATTGCCTTAAACGTACTCTATTGTATATCACGTAAAGTAAGTAGATGCAAATCTCACCTACAAATCAGTTTAAGAATACTGGAGGCCGGGAGCGGTGGCTCACGCCTGTAATCCCAGCACTTTGGGAGGCCAAGATGGGCGAATCACGAGGTCAGGAGATCGAGACCATCCTGGCTAAGACAGTGAAACCCCGTCTCTACTAAAACAAAAATACAAAAAAACAAAAATAGCTGGGCATGGTTGCGGGTGCCTGTAGTCCCAGCTGCTCTGGAAGCTGAGGCAGGAGAATGGCGTGAACCCCGGGAGGCGGAGCTTGTAGTGAGCCGAGATCGCGCCACTGCACTCTAGCCTGAGTGAGATGAGTGAGATTCCGTCTCAAAAAAAAAAAAAAAAAAAAAATTATACTGGAAATATTATTAAATAGCCTACAAGTGTTTTGAAGATTTCTTCCCTTATCTTCAAGATAATCATAGGCACATCCCCATTCAGTAAGATGCAAATTAGCTTATTTCAGACACACTAGAAGTAGGAAGGAAAAGGAGTTGGTTTGCAAAATGATTTCAGCAGCCAGCTGTCTTTCAACCCAAAATAACACAGAAATAGATTTCATCTAATGATGAATAATGATGCTTTTACTATTTGTTGGTCTTTTACTATTTGCATAGTATTTTATATACACTAATTAAATTTTAACAGTCATATAAAGTACATTTTTAAAAGCACTTCAAAATGAAGATGCATCTATATGATGCAGCCACCGTAATATTGTCTAGTGTCTAGACCACTGAACTATGCTTTTAGGGAGCTTTCTTACTTCACAATATCTTTATTTCTATCCAGTTAGGGAGGTGGTTAGTTTTTTCAGATGGAATCTTCATCCGAAAGTTACTAGTTCTACTATAAGGACCCTCATACATTTATTCTACAAAATTTGTATAGAGTTTCCCATATCAGTAGGTGGTACACAAGAGACAGAAACTCAAAGTCATGAAACAGATGGAGAGAAGCTATTCTTGAATTAATACATTAAAAAGCCACAGATTTCACACGAAGTATATGGGGAAATGCCTTTTTAACAAATAAAGTTATGTCCTGCAAATTATAGTATGGAGGGTTAATTACATGAAAGTGGTTGCCTATGGTAGATAAACCTAGAACAGCAGCAGGATTAATCGAATTTAGAAAGTGAAAGAAGAGCAAATTCAAAGATTATTCTCCTAGCCATACGTGTGCAAGGAATTCTTTTCCTTTTCTACTACATTCTTAGCATAGAGCAATAAATTATATATAGGACAATATGTACAGAACAATTATATAATATATAAGAAGAAACTTTATATGAGCTATAAAATTATATCAGAATCTATTGAATCTCGGTTTTTATCTGTTATTCTATGTGAAATTTACAGTAAAATGTATATTAACCTCATCTCAGAGTGTGAATTTAGTAATCTTTTCTATAAATATACATATGGAAATATGTATATTTCCATATACATACTCTTCATAGATAGTATCTGGATTGGTATACCACATCTGATAGTAGTGTTCTGATATCTGAATCAGTAAAATTAGCAAAACAATACCTTTTACTCAATTGAGTTAAGAAAATTTCTGCCTAGTATTTTATTTATTATAGTAGTTGTAGTACTCATATTATTCAATGTTTGACTGTAAAACATTGAGTTACTATCTCATGGTCAGGCCAATACTAGCAGTATAAAACAGAGGTAATTCCTTCAGAGCCTGTATGTGGAAAAGAAAGTAACATGAGGCAGCACATAGCTAAAGGCCGAATTAAGAAACAGAGTTTGTGCGTGCAGCAGAGGGGGAGAGGGCAAAAGCCTCTGGAGTATTAAGGATTGTAGACAGGAAAAACTCAAAGACGATTCAAAGCCATCAAACAGTATGTTCACTGTTCAATGTGTAAGTGCAGTCCGGCATTTATAGTCATTGCTGAGGGAAGCATCTGAGTCTTTTCCAGTAAAAGAAGTCCTGTTTGTATGTGCTTTAGAGAAAAAGAAAGAAATTTTATTATTTTTTTTTTTTGTATTTTCTACATAGTCCGAAACAAAAAATGGCTATAAAATCATTCCTGGGTAAATGTACGTAAATGTACTGATGCCACATTCCAATAAAAAACAAAATAAATATTTTTGAGTGTTTCTTTTGTTTAGAAACCACTACTCTTATCTTCTTTTTAGAAACAGAATAGCTTGCAAATAATGGCACATAGCTGCTTAAATGTTGAGTGTTACTTTCTTTTCCACTTTTGCATTGAATTGGTGACAGTGTTTTATGTTTAGCAGTAGTAAGTTCAAATACTTTTTAAGAAAATAAACTATGTGGTAAAGTATTGGGAAATTGTATTTTGAACATCTCTATACGTGATCATACATAACAATTCAAATATTTTACTGGTGGAAATGGAAGAGTGTAAAAATATTTAGGAGGTAAAAATTGCTGACAATTGTTGGATCTTTAATAATAAATCCAAGAGTCTTGTCATATTGTAGGCTCATTACATTTCTAAGCAAATTGAAAAAAGAATGAGATAAATCCATGAATAAGGCAAATAACTAGTAACAGTTGCATCATTATTGTAAATTACTAAATTCTTTGTTTCTGCAGCTTCTAGAACAGAGCACTTTGGGGTTAGAAGAGCCAATTCTAATCAGTGCAAATTATTTTATACCCTTTGGGGAAAACAAATATTATTCATATTTCCTTCTTAAAGGAAAAATTAACAATATAAGAAATGCACATTCCTGAAGCTCAATGTATTTCTCTCCAAATATAATCGCTATTGTACAAAGTTTGATTTTCCACCCAGAAATTCTCAAATATAAACAATATGATGTGAAGACAGCTTTGTTTTATTATGTTTTGCTTTGCTCTTCAAATAAATTAATTATACATAGTAATGTTTGACAATAAACATTTTATAGAACACTTGCTTTTTTTAATTGAAGGAAATCCATTTGAACAAACTTAGGCCAAAATGGGGAGTACATTTGTTGATGAAAACAAACCACCAAAAGTCATAGGGGCTACTGACTCCAGGGACAGCCATAAATTTAAAAAGGAACATAGGAACATGTCTAGGTTCTCTCTCCATTCCCTATTGTCAAGTTTAGACCCTCCTTGTGCAGTTAAACTTCTGCCCTGTGGACATCATTGACTACCAGATGCTTCTGTATTCATATTCCTTCCCTCACTATCTGAGAAGAACTACTTTTCTTTCTTAAATTTCAATCTCAAAATTCCTGAAGAAGGTATTTGAATATGCAACTCTTTATAATTAATCAGGGACAGAGGGTGAGACTTATAAGATGTCAGCCTTATTCAAACCACAAGGTTGAAGCAGTGGATGGGGATGGTAGATAGGAGAGGAGCAATTGCCCAAAACAGTGGAAAAATGACACATTCTACTGTCGTATATAACTCTGAGTCTATTAGAAAACTTTTCTCATTTTGTGCATTTATCTATGTTGATAATTCCTATGATTTTGAAGGAATTTGTATATTTTTTGGTATAGTTGTTGTTTACAATCATGGAAGAAAAATACTTACATGGTATGTAATGTGGAAAGTCTGTATCACAGACACAAGTTTTGAAAACAGTGTCGGACATTTTTAAAGTGGGTATAATAATGTCTTTCCACCTGGGAATAATTTACCTTTCAAATAAATCAAAACTTCTATATATTTAGCATTGCTGTGTGGTACTAGGCAATGTTTCCATAGCTTTAGACATATTACATCACTTATTTTTACAACAACAATACAAAGTAACATAGATCCATTTGCAAGTGAGAAAATTTGGACTTAAGAAGATTTTATTGCTTTCCCAATGTCACACTGTTAATACACAACAGTTAGGATTTTGAACTCAATTGCTCTCTCTTAATCACTTCACTATAAGGACATGCAGTAGTGAATTACAATATCCCTGTGTGCTTTTAAAACTTAAGGTGAAGAATACTATTAAAATGTATTTATCTTATTAAAAAGTCAAACTACAAAATTTGAACTGAGGTTTCATCAAGTATGACAGACAAGGAAACAATTGCTGAATAGGTAATGTTTAATATATTGTCTTACATGCTTACCATTTAATTAATATCTCACTAAAAATAGTTCAAGGCTTTAGAAAACTGGGGTAACATCACAAATCAATATTCTCATTTGATATTAATTACATCTCAGTAGTTAACTTCTAAAAATCTTGTAACAACATAAATTAGCTAGGTTTGGTAACTGAAGCATGTCTATCCATATACAAGTATAAAGTTAATTACAAACACTTTGCTCTTTCTTCCACTCTGAGATTATACACTATTCTGTCCTCCTGACTTTCTTTCTCATGTCATCAATTTATTTTACTATGCTAGTTCCTCTTCTCTTTAGAATTTTCTCTATTGTCTGTATTTCAAAAGCTACTAAACTACATGAGTCTCAAATTTATATCTCTCATCCATAATCATAATAACCAACTAATAACATAATTTTCTTTTTTTAACAATGAATTTTCCTTTCTAACAAGTTTCTGATTTCTGTGCATACACTGAGATGGGTTTGGGAGAAGAGATTGTATATAAGAAGACTTTATAAAAATTACTTTTTTATAAAGTAATAAATATATACTTTTATATATACTTTTTTGTAAAAGGCAAAAGCATTTGTTTTTGCCTTTTTTCCCTATTAAACACACAAAGATATTCCGCAATGATTCACTATATGACTTAATAAGCATTCACTTAAGATATTCAGTCAACCATTGAACGAATATTTATCAAGTGTCTACTATGTGCTATACACAATTCAAAATGTTGAGAAATGACAGTGAACATGACAGGCAAGGAACTTTTATTTTAGAGAAGAGAAACATGGACTAAACAATAAATACATTGGGAAATAAAGAATAAATTAATAATACAAAAACTGCAAAATATTAAATTAATAGTGATTGGGCGCCTACTTTAGTTTGGAGCATCAGAGAAAAACCTTAAGGATATAACCATTAGGCTAAGCTCTAAGTGATGAGAAGGAACCAACCAC
Source organism: Nomascus leucogenys (assembly GCF_006542625.1). Lineage (NCBI taxonomy): Eukaryota > Metazoa > Chordata > Mammalia > Primates > Hylobatidae > Nomascus > Nomascus leucogenys. The sequence continues at coordinate 28,387,763 of NC_044401.1, forward strand.
CAGAGAGTGAGATGTAAACATGTTAGGAAAAATGGGAGGCCTAAACCACAGTTTCTTATATGGGGTGATGCATCAAGTATCTCTAAAATGACAGAAGATGAGCTTGGATACACAAACAAGATATTGATTAAGTCGAACTAATCAGGCAAAGATTTTATGCTAGGAAGCAACATGTTCTGATTTACAATTTTACTTCGGCTGCTATATGTATTGTCGTATAGAAGACATTGTATTGAGGAAAGAGTAGCTAAAAAGAAGACAGAAGGTTATTAAAGTTATCTGGAGAAGTTATGATGGTTACTTGCACTAGATTGGTATTAGGGATCAGCCAGCATGTCTTCTTTATGCAGTTTGAAAAGTATAATTCTTTCAGTGCCAAGCTTTCAAAGTAGGAAAAATATTTATATAAAAATAATGCATATAATAATCAAAAATACACAACTCAACACTGGGATAGCAAGTGAAGTATAAGCTAAATTTTCCCAGAGACTTAACCTATGGCTAGAAACCCTTGATCAGTGCACAATCCACATAGTATACACTGTGGCCATGTTGGTAGTAATTGAAATGTTGAGAAGTGAATGAATTTAGAATATATTCTGAAAGTGGATTGAAAGAATTGCTATTTGATTGGTGAAAAATTTGAAGAAGGGATTTCTGACTTAACTTAGTAGATATTTACTAAAATTAAAAAAAAAAACAACAGGAAAATATTTGGGGGTAAAAGACAGCTATATTTGGAAAAAATTATATGATATCTTTTAGAATTATAAGTGGAAATATCATGAAGTCATGTGGAATAACCAATTTAGTGTTTCGGAAGGATGGCTATCACATGATAGTATTTGAAGTTGCAGAATTTCAGATGAGATTATATAGAGATAGTGACTAAATTCTAGACAGTGGAAACAGGGTTCAGAACCAGGCTTAGAACATGTCAACCTTAGGGATTGAACAGGGAAGGGGAGAGCTATGTAAGGAGACCAAGGGGTGTAGTGAGAGGAACACCAGGTGATTCAAAGGAAGAAAGTATTTCAAGAAGGAGATAACTATGAGTTTGGTAACATGGATCATTGATAACTTTGCAAAGAATAGACTCAATAAAGTTATATGCCTGAGAGCGCAACCTAGGTGGTGTGAAGAAAAAACATAGGTAAGAAAGTGGAGATATTGTCCATGAAAGACCTTTTCTGTAAATTTTGTTGTTGAGGGCAACAGAGGGAAGATTGTAGCTGGGGTGGAGGTTGAGTGAGATGTGGAGGTCAAGTTTTATTTGTTGTTTTTTGAAGAAGATGGAATGATTACTAGCAATTGAGGATCTGTATGCAGAGAAAGGGTCGTGGTGGGGGGGGTGGAAATTTTGGTTGTAATTGAAATTTGCTTAAGGAAATTAAAGTCCTTAAGAGGCCAAAAATGTGTCATGAAAGAGCTGTAGGGGAAGTGATGTTGTCATGGAATAGCCAGATTTCAGTTACAGGAAGAGAATGAAGGGAACATTTAGAGCAGAGTTAGAGTATATCAGTGCTTCGCTGTTGACAGAAGTTACTTTGCAAAGGACAGACTTGAAGGATTTGGGAGTTAAGAGATTAGAAGAGATTAATGAGCATACAGTATTGTGTGGGAATGCATGTTCACTTGATGATTGATGGCAGAGATGTTTTGGGCCTCTCCAAATGACCAAGGAGAATTGGAAAGTGAGGAATGACAGGATTAACCCTGATAGGTATTGAGAGAAGGTGAGTAAACAGTTTAAGCCAGAAAACGCAAGACTGCCTTGTATATTCATCTTCAGCAGCTCCTAAACTTTGGTGGCCAAAGGGTGATTGAAACGCCATCAGAAACTTTCTTCCTTAAGTGGGCTGAACACTGAGTCTCAGAGTAATATTATGGTGGGCTGGGCATGAAAAGGAAAAGCTAGAGATTGTGTCTTCTCTGCAGCAGCATGAACATGTGGCTACTAGGAAACAAAGGGAAGACTGTGAAAACATAATTTAAGTCATTGAATAAATGAAGAGATGAATGAATGAAATAAGTAATTAACAATAATTAATATCCCTTGTGAACAAACAAGGTATTTCTCAAAGCTGGAAGATCATAATGGGTTTCTTTCTACTTTTTTAAATTTCAGTGATAAATCTATTTTTTGCAGTGATAGAGTATAAAGCTATAGCTTTGTAATGTACAAAGAAGTAGAATTTTCTACTGCTTTCAAAATTCATCTGATTGCCTATTTGTACAAAAACTATGAAATCTTTCCCCCAAAAAGGAAGAAAATTAATTTTTTTCCATCCATACCCCTACTTACAGCATCATTTCCAGTATTCACCTTCCTTTTCTACCTTAATTATTGACATTATACAGATGCGATTTTTCAGTCAAAAATATTGAAATATAAATTTTTTCTTTGCTTCAGACATCTTACTTTTTGCTGATAAAATTACAACAGATTATAATTTCACATTATTGAAAGCAGTTTAAAATATAATTATAATAATCACTGTTAATTGTCTCCACACTATTCATCTATCATAGATCAATTTCTGTATTAATTAGAAATGTTTTGTGAAAGAAACAGAAGTCTGGTTTCCATAGTTTAAAGAAATATAAGTGTACTTTTTCACACAGCAAGGATTCTCTTTGAATTGTGTTCCTGAAAATCGATTTCATAAATCAATTTATTTGTTATTTTCAAAACAATTTTTCTTACAAATACCATTTATTCTAAATTTTGTTTTTTGTTTTCCATAGCTTCTGTTCACATAACACATTTAAGACAAAATGTTTATACCTGAAATAGTTCCTTAAATAAAAATATGGTTTCTTCATCTTTGTTTGAACAGTCTACCAATTTTGCACTGAAATTATGTATCACAAAAACAAATTACATCTTCTAAAAATAAAAATATTATCTATATATCTGAATTTTAAATTTTCCATCATAACAGGTGAAAATTATGATATTAATTAAAGCCAAATGTCAATGAAACAATTTTAATAATTTTTATAAATCATTAGAGTTTGAAATTATATCATTTAAGCCTAAAAAGGATTTTAAAAAAACTTCCAGGTGTTTTAAAATATGAAATAGTCACTACATCCTAGTATTTTCATGATATTAATTTTCCATTTTTCTGCTAATTTGGAAATGAGTTTCCCTCCTTAGCTATAATAAAGATTATTCAGAAAATCAGTATTTTACATTATTCAAAATAGAAGTAAAAGTCATCAAGGGATTAAAATAACTATATATTTTTATCAATAATATTTACTTCTAATAATTAACTGGCAGAAATAATCTGAGATAAATAATGATGTTGAGATAAAAAAAAAAGTTATTATATAGCCAAAAAGCATCATTATAAAATTAAACATGCAAAAATGAGAACTAATTAAATAAATCAAGGCACATCTAAACAAAGTTTTATTTGTATTAAATGCATTACACCATGAAAAGTAATCCCATAAATGACTTAATGAAAGCCTTGCCATCTGGCCAAGATAAAGTAACAATGACTGGGTTTATCCTACTGAAGGATACAACTTAAAATCAGACACGATATGTGAAAACACACAGTTTTTGGCCATGGATTTTAGTCAGTGCACAGCAGTAACTTCTGAATGAGGGAATGCAAAACAGGTAAACCTACAATTGTCCCGGCCTACTATCTAGAAAGAATTTTCAGCCCATAGGGCAAGGAGAGGTAACCAGCAGAGACTGGCAGTCTTCCCAAGTTAAAAAGATAGAGTTGAGACGGAGACCAAGGTAACCATAGGTGCATAAACTGCATGTGTAAAAAAGAAAGAGCCTCAAAGGGATAGAGCCCCATACATGGTCAGAGACTTCCGTTGAATACCAGTTGTACATATACGTAAGGAAAATCCCTAAGTCTGGAGAATGAATTACATAAAAGATTTGGAGGGAATATTTCTTGAAACACACATACAACTGAGAATGTATGTCTCCCCACTAGTCAAAGTAGAAAAGCCTCAAAATTCACAAGACATCAGGTAGAGTGCTAAAAAAGATAGTGTCTTAGTAGCAGGACAAAATTAACTCTAGACAAATTGCTGCTCTGATTCCACCAAACAAAACTAATTTTAAACAAGCCTCAGAAGAATCAAGCTATTTACAAGTAATTTAAGTTCATCCTAACACAAAGCTGAGAATGTTTATAGGAAATACATGTGTATGTGTTTATACACTCAACTAAGTAAAATTCACAATGAAAAATTATCAGTACCATGCTGTTTTGGTTACTGTAGCCTTGTAGTATAGTTTGAAGTCAGGTAGCGTGATGCCTCCAGCTTTGTTCTTTTGGCTTAGGATTGACTTGGCAATGCGGGCTCTTTTTTGGTTCCATATGAACTTTAAAGTAGTTTTTTCAAATTCTGTGAAGAAACTCATTGGTACCACAACAGAGACATAAATCAATAGAACAGAACAGAGCCCTCAGAAATAATGCCGCATATCTACAACTATCTGATCTTTGACAAACTTGACAAAAACAAGCAATGGGGAAAGGATCCCTTATTTAATAAATGGTGCTGGGAAAACTGGCTAGCCATATGTAGAAAGCTGAAACTGGATCCCTTCCTTACACCTCATACAAAAATTAATTCAAGATAGATTAAAGACTTACATGTTAGACCTAAAACCATAAAAACCATAGAAGAAAACCTAGGCAATACCATTCAGGACATAGGCGTGGGCAAGGACTTCATATCTAAAACACCAAAAGCAATGGCAACAAAAGCCAAAATTGACAAATGGGATCTAATTAAACTAAAGAGCTTCTGCACAGCAAAAGAAACTACCATCAGAGTGAGCAAGCAACCTACAGAATGGGAGAAAATTTTTGCAACCTACTCATCTGACAAAGGGCTAATATCCAGAATCTACAGTGAACTCAAACAAATGTACAAGAAAAAAACAAACAACCCCATCAAAAAGTGGGCAAAGGACATGAACAGACACTTCTCAAGAGAAGACATTTATGAAGCCAAAAAACACATGAAAAAATGCTCATCATCACTGGCCATCAGAGAAATGCAAATCAAAACCACAATGAGATACCATCTCACACCAGTTAGAATGGCCATCATTAAAAAGTCAGGAAACAACAGGTGCTGGAGAGGATGTGGAGAAATAGGAACATTTTACACTGTTGGTGGGACTGTAAACTAGTTCAACCATTGTGGAAGTCAGTGTGGTGATTCCTCAGGGATCTAGAGCTAGAAATACTATTTGGCCCAGCCATCCCATTACTGGGTATATACCCAAAGGATTATAAATCATGCTGCTATAAAGACACATGCACACGTATGTTTATTGTGGCACTATTCACAATAGCAAAGACTTGGAACCAACCCAAATGTCCAACAAAGATAGACTGGATTAAGAATATGTGGCACATATACACCATGGAATACTATGCAGCCATAAAAAATGATGAATTCATGTCCTTTGTAGGGACATGGATGAAACTGGAAAACATCATTCTTAGTAAACTATTCCAAGGACATAAGACCAAACACCGCATGTTCTCACTCATAGGTGGGAACTGAACAATGAGAACTCATGGACACAGGAAGGGGAACATCACACTCTGGGGACTGTTGTGGGGTGGGGGGAGGGGGAAGGGACAGCATTAGGAGATATACCTAATACTAAATGACGAGTTAATGGGTGCAGCAAACCAACATGGCACATGGATACATATGTAACAAACCTGCACATTGTGCACATGTACCCTAAAACCTAAAGTATAATATAAAATAAAATAAAATAAAATAATAAAATAAAATAAAATTTAAAAAGACCAAAAAAAAAGAAAAATTATCAGATACACAAATAAGCAGAAAAATGGAATCCATAATGTGGATAAAAATTAACCCAGGAATAAAACAAATGATAAGAATTAGTAATCATTAAGATTAAAAGTCATATATATATCTATACACAACTTGTTCAAGAATGTAAATGAAACGCTAAGCATGGCAAGTAGCAAAATGACAGATAAAAAGAGATCTAAATGAAAATTATAGAGAATAAAACTATTGTGTTTGAGATGACAATTGCAATGATACAATTAACTGTGTTAGAAATTTTAGAAAAAAAGATTAAGTGGACTTCAAGACATGGAAATAGAAACTGTCTAAATTGAAACAGACACAAATATACTGAGCTATGGGATGACTTCAAGCACCCTAATGTAAGTAAGTATAATTGGGGTTCATGAAAAAGAGGAGAGGATAGCTAAGTTCAATAAAGCCAAAAAAGGCATGATATATGCATCATGCTTAAAATTAGCTAGAGTATTTGGAGTAGACTGTGTACAGAGGAACAAAGAGAAGAATAACAACAAACAATGGAAGAAAAAAGAAGTCGGTAGGTAAACATTTTTAAAGTACTAAAACAATAGAAACCCTAAAGGAGCTACTGAAAATTAAAATAAAAGTTGTTTTATTATGTATTATTAAAATAAATGAGTTATAACTAATAAGAAAACAATGGAGATAAAATGGATTGTGAAAATTCTCAATCCAAAAGAAAGCAGATAAAGAGGAAAAAGTAACAAAATACAAATGGGGCAAATGTAAAACAAACTTTAAAACTATAGATATAAAGCTACCCTTTTCAGGAATCACTTTAAAAAAATGATTTAAATACCTCAAAATACAGAGATAGGATTAAAACAGCAACATTCAAATATATGTTAGTATAACAAACCCTCTTCAACTATACAGATACAGATAGGTTAAAGGTAAAGTAAAATGATTGACTATATATATAAAAGGATATATATTTTTGTATACTAGTGATATTATTAGCTAATGTAATTCTAACGTATATATATGTATAATGCTAATGATATCACTAATCCAAAGAAAGTGGATGTGTCTATATTGTTATCAGACAATATACTATTCAGCCCTAAAAGGGAACAAAATAAGTTACTGCAACTTGGATGGAGTTGGAGGTAATTATCTTAAGTAAAGTAACTCAGCAATGGAAAACCAAATATCGTATGTTATTACTTATAAGTGGGAGCTAAATTATGAGGATGCAAAGCATAAGAATGATATAATGGATTTTTGGGGACTCATATAGCAGTGCTTCTGATTTGTATACATTGATTTTGTACCCTGAATTGTTACTGAATTCATTTATGAGATTTAGGAGCTTTTCAGATGAGTCTTTAGGATTTTTCTAGGTATATGATCATATCGTCAGCGAACAGAGACAGTTTGATTTCCTCTTTTCCAATTTAGATGCCCTTTATTTCTTTCTCTTGTCTGATTGCTCTGGCTAGGACTTTAAGTACTTTGTTGAATATGAGTGGTTAAAGTGAGGATTCTTGTCTTGTTCCAGTTCTCAGGGGGAATGCTTTCAACTTTTCCCTATCCAGTATGATGTTGGCTGTGAGTTTGTCATACATGGTTTTTATTACTTTGAGGTATGACCCTTCTATGCCAATTTTGTTGAGGGTTTTTTTATCATAAAGCGATGACAGATTTTTTCAAATGCTTTTTCAGTGTCTATTGAGATGATCACATGATTTTTGTTTTTCATTCTGTTCATGTGATATGTCATATTTATTAACTCGTGTGTGTTAAATCTTTCCTGCATCCCTGGTATGAAACCCACTTGATCATGATGTATTATCTTTTTGATACACTGTTGGATTTTGTTAGCTAGTATTTTGTTGAAGATTTTTGCATCTATGTTCATTAGGGATCTGTAGTTTTTGTTTGTTTGTTATGCCCTTTCCTGGTTTGGGTGTGAGCATGTTACTGGCTTCACAGAATGATTTAGGGAGGATTCCCTCATTCTCTATCTTTTGAATAGTTTCCACAGGATTGATATCACTTCTTGTTTGAATGTCTGATAGAATTCATCTGTGAATCCATCTTGTCATGGACTTTTCTTTTTGTTGACAATTTTTTAAATTTGTGATTCAATCTCACTGTTTGTTGTTGGTCTGTTTAGGGTTTCTATTTCTTCCTGATTTAATCTAGGAGGTTGTATATTTTTTGGAATTTATCCATTTCCACTAGATTTTCTAGTTTGTGCATATAAAGGTGTTCACGGTAGCCTACAATGACCCTTGGTATTTCTGAGGTATCAGTTGTATTATCTCCCATTTCATTTCTAATTGAGCTTATTTAGATATTCTTTCTTCTTTTCTTGGTGAATCTCACTAATGATTGATCAATTTTGTTTATCTTTTCAAATAACCAGGTTTTCATCATTTATCTTTTGTGTTTTTTAATTCAATTTCATTTAGTTTTTCTCTGATTTTATAACTTATTTTCTTTTGCTGGGTTTGGATTAAGTTTGTTCTTGTTCTCTAGTTTTTGGAGGTGTGACATTAGGTTGTATATTTGTGATCTTTCAGACTTTGTGATGTAGGGATTTAATGCTTTGAAATTTCCTCTTAGTACCACTTTTGCTGTATCCCAGAGGTCTTGATAAGTTGTGTCACTATTATCATTGAGTTCAAATAAATTTTAAATTTTCTTCTTGATTTCATTGTTAACCCAAAGATAATTCAAGGTAGATTATTTAATTTTCATGTATTTGTAAAGTTTTGAGGGGTTTTTTGTAGTTAATTTCCAGTTGTATTCCACTGTGGTCTGAGAAGATACTTAATATGATCTTCAAGTTCTTAAATTTACTAGGAATTGTCTTGTGGCCTGTCATGTGGTCTATCTTGGAGAATGTTCCATGTGCTGATGAGAAAAATGTATATTCTTCAGTTGTTGAGTAAAATGTTTTGTAAATATTTGTTAAGTCCATTTGTTTTAGGGTATAGTTTAAGTCCAGTGTTTCTTTGTTGACTCCCTGTCTTCATGACTTGTCTAGTGCTGTCAGTGGATTATTGAAGTCCCTCACTATTATTGTCTTCCTGTCTATCTCATTTCTTAGGTCTAGTAGTAATTGTTTTATAAATTTGGAAGCCCAGTGTTAGGAAAATAGATATTTAATATTGCAATATCTTCCTTTTGGACTGATCTTTTTATCATTATATAAAGGATATATTCTTCTTTGACTTTTTTTTACTGTTATTGTTTTAAAGTTTGTTTTGTCTGACCTAAAAATAGTTATTCCTGCTCACTTTTGGTTTTCATTTGTGTGGAATATCTTTTTTTACTCTTTTATCTTAAGTTTATATGAGTCCTCATGTGTTAGTTGAGTCACTTGAAGACAGCAGATACTTGATTGGTGTGTTTTTACCCATTCTACTTCTCTGTATCTTTTAGGTGGAGCCTTTAGGCCATTTTACATTCAACATTAGTATTGAGATGTGGGGTATTCTTCCGTATTAGCCCATTTTCACACTGCTAACACATTCCTGAGACTAGGCAATTTACAAAAGAAAGAGGTTTATTGAACTCACAAACATGGCAGAAAGCAAGGAGGAGCAAGTCGCATCTTACTTGGATGGCAGCAAGCAAGAGAGAGCTTATGCAGAGAAACTCCTGTTTCTAAAATCATTGGTTCTCACTAGACCCATTCACTATCATGAGAACAACATGAGGAAGACCTGACCCCATGATTCAATCATCTCCCACTGGGTCCCTCCCAAAACATGTGGGAATTATGGGAGCTACAAGATGAAATTTGTGTGGGGACACAGAACCAAATCTCATCATTCCACCCCAGCCCCTCCCAAATCTCATATCCTCATATTTCAAAATCACTCATGCCTTGCCAACAGTCCCTCAATGTCTCAACTCATTTCAGCATTAACTCAAAAGTCCACGGTTCAAAGTCTCAGCCAAGACAAGGGAAGCCCCTTTTTGTATGAGCCTGTAAAATCCAGAGGAAGTTAGTTCCTTCCTAGATACAATGGGGGACAGGCATTGGGTAAATGCAGCCACTCCAAATGGGAGAAACTGGCCAAAACAATGGGGCTACAGGCCCCATGAAAGTCCAAAATCTACTGGGGCAATCAAATCTTAAAGCTCCAAAATGTTCTCCTTTGACTCCATGTCTCACATCCAGGTCATGCTGATGATGCAGAAGATGGGTTCCCATGATCTGAGGCAGCTCTGCCCTTGTGGCTTTGCAGGGTACAGCTTCCTTCCTGGCTGCCTTCATGGCTGGCATTGAGTGTTTGTGGCTTTTCCAGGTGCACAGTGCAAGCTGTCAGTGGATCTGTCATACTGGGGTCTGGAGGATGGTGGCCCTTCTCTCACAGGTACACTAGGCATGGGCCCAGTAGGGACTCTTTGTGGGAGCTCTGACCCCACATTTCTCTTCTGCCCTGCCCCAGCAGAGGTTCTCCATGAGGATTCTGCCCTTACAGCAACCTTCTTCCTGGGCATCTAGGTATTTCCATACTTCTTCTGAAATCTTGGTGAAGGTTCCCAAACCTCAATTCTTGACATCTGTGCACCTGCAGGCTCAACAACATGTAGAAGCTGCCAATGCTTTAGGCTTGTATCCTCTAAAGCCACAGCCCAACTTCTACGCTGTCCCCTTTCAGCCATGGCTAGAGCAGCTAGGACACAGGACATTAAGGTCCTAGGCTGCACACAGCACAAGGAACCTGGGGCTGGCCCACTAAACCACTTTTTCCCCCTTGTCATCTAGGCTTGTGATGGGAGGGCCTTCTGCAAAGGTCTCTGACATGGCCTGGAGACATTTTCCCCATTGTCTTGGTGGTTAACATTTGACTCCTCATTACTTATGCAAATTTCTGTAGCCAGATTGAATTTCTTCTCAGAAAATGGGATTTTCTTTTGTATTGCATTGTCAGGCTGCAAATTTTCCAAACTTTTATGCTCTGTTTTCCTTTGAAACTAAATGCCTTTAACAGCACCCAAGTCACAAGTTGAATGCTTTGCTGCTTAGACATTTCTTCCACTAGATACCCTAAATCATCCTCTCATAAGTTCAACGTTTCACAAATCTCTAGGGCAGGGGCAAAATGCCACCATTCTCTTTACTAAAACATAACAAGAATCACCTTTGCTCCAATTCCCAACAAGTTCTTCATCTCCATCTGAGACCACCTCAGCCTGGACCTTATTGTTTATATCACTATCAGCATTTTTGTCAAAGACATTCAACAAGTCTCTAGGAACGGCCAAACTTTCCCACATTTTCCTGTCTTGTTTTTGAGCCCTCCAAGCTGTTCCAACCTCTGCCTGTTACCCAGTTCCAAAGTAACTTCCACATTTTTGGGTATCTCTTTGGCAGCACTCCACTCTACTGGTACCAATTTACTGTATTAGTCTGTTTTCACACTGCGGATAAAGACATACCCAAGACTGGGCAATTTACAAAATAAAAGAGGTTTATTGGACTTACAGTTCCACATAAACTGTTGAGGGAGACCTCACAACTATGGTGAAAGGCCAGGAGGGGCACATCACATCTTACGTGGATGGCAGCAGGGAAAGAGAGAAATTACGCAAAGAAACTTTCATTTTTAAAACCAGCAGATCTCATGAGACCCCTTCACTATCATGAGAACACCATGGGAAAGACCTGCCACCATGATTCAACCATCTGTCACTGGGTCCCTCCCACAACATGTGGGAATTATGGGAGTAACAAGATGAGATTTGGGTGGGAACCCAGAGCCAAACCATATCATCTTCTATTTATCATATTAGTTATTGCTTAAATACTTTGGTTTTTGGTTTTTATTTCATTGTGTTATTCTTTTATAGGCTCCATGAGATTTATGCATTAAGGAAACTCTATTTTGGTATATTTCAAGGTTTTGTTTCAAAATTTAGAGCTCCTTTTATCATTTCTTGTAGTGCTGATTTTGTACTGACAAATTTCTTCAACATTTGTTTGTCTGAAAAAGACTATCTCTCCTTGATTTATGAAGCTTAGCTTTGCTGAATACAAAATTATTGCCTGACAATTATTTTGTTCAGGAATCTCCTGTTAATCTAATAGGTTTTCCTTTATAGCTTACCTGATGCTTTTGTGTCACAGCTCTTAAGATTATTTCTGTTATCATGATTTTGGATAATCTTATGACTATGTGCCTTGGTGATAATATTTTTGCAATCAGTTTCCCAGGAGTTCTTCGAGCTTCTTGTGTCCGGATGTCTAGATCTCTAACAAGGCCAGGACATTTTTCCTCAAGTATTCTTTCAAATAAGTTTTCCAAACTTTAAGATTTCTTTTCTTCCTCAGGAACACTTACTATTCTTAGGTTAGGCCATTTAACATAATCACTAATTTCTTAGAGGCTTTGTTCATTTTTTAAAATTCTCCTTTCGTTGTCTTTTTCTGATTGGGTTAATTTGAAAGCCTTATCTTCGAGCTCTGAAGTTCTTTGTTCTACATGTTCTAGTCAATTGCTGAAACTTTCCACTGCATTTTGTATTTCCCTAAATAAGTTTTTTATTTCCAGAAGTTGTGATTCGTTTTTCTTTATGATATCTCTTTCTCTCAAAAATTTTTCATTCATATCGTTTGTGTTTTTTAAACTTTTTAAGTTGGTTTTCACCTTTCTCTGGCATCTCCTTGAGTAGCTCAATAATCAACCTTCTGTGTATTTTCTCTGGCAACTCAGAAGTTTCTTCTCAGTTTGGATCCATTGCTGGAGAGCTAATGTGATCCTTAGGGGCTGCTGTGGAAATATTTTTTGTCATAAGACCAGAATTACTTTTCTGGTTCTTTCTCATGTGCATAGATGATTTTTTCAAATGGTTCTTGAATTTATTTTTGATTAGACTGTGTTTTTGCGTTTGTTTTGTTTAGAATTTCTTATTTTTCCCTCTTGAGGATCAGGCTTCAATGTTTGTTTTAATCTAATCTTTCTTTCTCTCTCTCTTTTTTTTTTTTGAAGACAGAGTCTGGCTCATTCACACTGGCTGGAGTGCAGTGGTGTGATCTTGGCTCACTGCAACCTCTGTCTCCTGGGTTCAAGTAATTGTCCTGCCTCAGCCTTCTAAGTATCTGGAATTATAGGCACCCGCCACCAGGCCTGACTAATTTGTGTATTCTTAGTGGAGATGGGGTTTCGCCATGTTGGCCAGGCTGGTCTCAAACTCCTGACCTCAAGTGATCCACCCGCTTCAGCCTCCCAAAGTGCTGGGTTTACATGTGTGAGCCACTGCGCCTGGCTCTAATTTGATTATTGATGCCTGTATGGGTAAAGACTCTGTATGAATTTTTTAGTTATAGAGAGTCTTTGAATCCTGGCTTTCTCTAATAATGGTTGTAATAGTAATATTCTTGGTGTGTGGGCGAGTTTACTGACTTTTATGTAATTGGAATGGCAGAAATCTCTTGGAACTTGTACTCTCATGGTGTACACTTTATTTATTTAGTTAGTTTTTTCTCAGTTTTTTTATTTTTTAAAACATTTTCTGAGTTGATAATTCGGGATTCAGGCCAATGGGGGGTAAGCACTAGTGTGGCTAAGGCAGGTGAGTATATGTGATACTCAATGGTGGGGCAACGTCCCAGCCTTGATGTGGGTAGCTGGGGTCACTCTCAATTAGATGTGCTGAGGGTTTAGCAGGATGAATACTGGGAGTGATCTCAGCTTCCTGTCCTGGAAGAAACTTTTCAATAATTATTTCACAGTAATTGATAGAAGTAGTTGGCAATATCAGTGAGGATTTAGAAGACTAGAAAAACGCTACCAATAAACATGACCTAATTAGGTAGAGTTATGGAACACTCCACCCAACAGCAGCATAAAAAACATGCAAGTGCATAAAAACATTTGCCATGATACATCATATTACAGGTAATATAACAAGTCTCAATATAGTTAAGTTAATTTAAATTATACAAGGCATGCTATTGAATAACAATTTACACTACAAATCAAGAATAGAAAATATCTAGAAATTACCCAAATATTTAAATATTAAATAGCAGACTTTTAAATGATCTATGGTTTGTAGAAGAAACCAAAAGGAAATTAGTATTTTAAACTGAATGAAAACAACAGAGCATATAAAAATTTGTCAGATGCATTTAAGGTAGTGCTTAGAGGATGATTTATAGCAATAAATATAAGTATGCTAAAAAGAAGAAAGGTCTCAAATCAACAAGTTTAGCATCCACTCTAAGGATTTAGAAAAAGAAGATAAAAAATTAAGTCTAAACAAAGCAGAAAAAATTAAATGATAAAAACAAGTGATAAAGATAAAAACAAAAGTCATTGAAATATAACACAGAAAAAATAATATTAAAGTCACTACATCCCAAACTTGTGTTTTTTGTGTGGGTTTTTGTGTGTGTGAGTGTGAAGGTCATTAAAGGTGAAAATATTCTAGCAAGGCTGATGAAAACAAAAGGAACACCGTGAATCAATATTTGGAAAAAGAGAGGTGACATAATTAAATATCTTACAGATATAAAAATGATAATTCAGAAATATTATGAATCAATAACACTAATATCTTTGATGACTTAGAGAGAAAAGGCAAATTTCTCGAAATACTGAAGTATCAAAGACCACTCAAGCTCAATTCACTTCCCCCGTCTTCTTCAAACCCTTCTAAATTAAAAAAATAAAGTTAAAAAAGATCACTCAAGAAGAAATAGATAATGTGAAATCCTCTACATCATTTAAAAATGAACTTTTAGCTAAAACATTACTACACTATAAGAAAACTCCAGGCTTGATGGTTTTATGGTATGTTACACTAAACAGTGAATGAATATTTTCTACATAAACTCTTGGAGATAATATAAAAGAAAGAAATTCTTCCCAATCCATTCTGAGACCAGCATCACCCAGTGCCACAAACAGCTAGACACAATGTAAGAACGCTACAGACATATACTTCTCATATACACAGATGCAAATATTCTTAACAAAATTTTAGCAAATGAATCTACCCTTTAGTGTTCATCCCATGAATGCTGTTTTAACATTTTAAAGTAGATCAATACAATTTGTCATCAACAGGCTAAATAATGATAATCATATGATCATATTCATAGGTACAGAAAAAACATTTGAGAAATGCAAAATCCACTCATCAAAATTTGTAGCAAACCAGAAATAGAAAACTGTCTCAACTTGATAAAGGTTGTTAATGAAAAACCTGCAGCAAACCTTATACTTTGCAGTTATAGACTGAATGTTTTCTCCACAGCATTAAAAACAAAGCAAAGACATCCGTTATTACTTTTATTCAAAATTGTTCTGTAAGTTCCAGTTAGTTGAGTAAGAAAAGAAAAACAAATAAAAGGCATCAAGATAGGAAAGGAATACATAAAACTGTCTTTATTCAAATAACGTATAATTCTATAGCAAATTTATAGTGTATATAAAGGAGCTACTAGAAATAGTAAGTGTGTCTAGCAAAGTTTACAGGACATAGTCAATATTTAAAAAGTTATAATTCTGTGTACTAGCAACAATTATAAATTGAAATTACAAATATGTTACCCTTTACACTAGCAATAGAATATAAAATACTTAGCAATAAAGTTAACCAAAGAGTATAAGACCTCTACTTTGAAAATGGCAAATATTGCTGAGAGAAATTAAATAAGACTTGAATGAATGGAGATCTGTACAGTGATTGTGTATCATGCAACTATCGCTAAATGTCAGTGTCAGTTCTCCCAATGTAGGTACGTAGGTTCAATGCAATGCCAATGAAAATCCAAACAGGCTTTTTTTTTTTTTTTTGGAGATTAACAAGTTGGTTCCAAAATTCATGTGGAATAGTAAAGGAACTTAAATAGCTTCATATCTTTGTAAGAGAAAAACAGAATTGGAGGATTTATACTTTCTGATTTCAAGACTTAACACAAAGCTACAATAATCATGATATGTTTGTGTTGGTAACCAGATAGATATAGTAAAGAAATCAATAGAAAAGAACAGAGTTCAAAATAGACTCACATAAATATAGCTAGTTAATCTTCTGCCAGAATACAATAACAAAGCAATGAATAAAGGCTAGTCTTTTCTACAAATGGTGCTGAAATAATTTGATATCTATGTGCAAAGATAAAGGAAAGTTTATCCATCTCTTGCAGCAAATGTAAAAATTAATTTCAAATCAATCATAGACCTAACTGTAAGACCTAGTACTATAAATTTTTAATGGAAAATATTGGAGAAAATCTTTGTGATTTGGGGTTAAGCCAATATTTTTTAGATACCACATTGAAAGCAGAATAGATACAAAAATTAGTAAATTGGGCTTCATTTAAGAATTAAGAATTTTTCCCCTCAAAACACATGTTTGGGGATAGGGAAAGGTTGGTCAATGAGTAAAAACTAATGAAAAAATAATTTTGATGTTCTATTGCATAATTGGGTGATTATAGTTAAAATAGTAAGTTGTATTTTATTTATTTATTATTTATTTATTTATTTATTTCGAGACAATCTCACTCTGTCACCTAGGCTGGAGTGCAGTGGCACAGTCTTGGCTCACTGCATCCTCTGCCTCCACGGTTCAAGAGATTCTCCTGCTTCAGCCACCTGAGTAGCTCGGATTACAGGCGTGCGCCACCATGCCTGGCTAATTTTTGTATTTTTAGTATAGACAGGGTCTCACCATGTTGACCAGGCTGGTCTTGAATAGGTGAAATTAATATAAGACAGCCTTACCATGAAAAATGAGACGTTTAGAAGAACAGAACTATAATGAATGTTCATAATAGTGGGGTTGAATTACAATAAAATCTTTAATCCTATCAATATGAATTTGTTAATAATAGTTACAAGTAAATTGTTTGGCTATGAGAAAAAATAAGCAATGAAATATCTGCAAGAGTCATTTCCAGCAAAAGGTTCCAGAGGACTTTTGATTAAAAGGAAGACCTTCTCAAATATCACTGTAGCAGTTTAGAAAAGTAACAGATTGGCCTTTGTGCTCAAATGTATGTTACATAATATTCATTTTAAACTCACATTTGTTTTCTTTAGGAAAATAATACCCTTAAAATTAAGAAACATTAGCTAAGATACATTTCATTATGCATTTTTATTTATTTTAAGAAAATTTGTTCCGTTTAAGAGAGTTGAAAAATTGTGTTTGGTGATTGATCATTACCATCAAAGGACTTAGTGATCTTTTGCAGAGAATTTCAACAGAAAAATCTATTCTCAAAGTACTTGGTAAGTACTAAAAAAAAAAAAAAAACACATAACTATAATAAAAGAACATTTGAGGCCGAGTCAAAATTAATGAAAAATTAATAGAAGAGTAGATAGAATTTGTACATGACCACACAATTTGTAGAAGTTCCTCAAAGTAAGAACACTTCATATTCATCAGTGCATTCACAGCCCGGTCATGGTGCCTCCTTAATGGTGAGTTCACTAAAGAAGATATAATAAGTAAATTATAAAAGTCTTGTCTTGATTTCCATTTTAGTTTCCTCAGTGATAGTAGTAGTGTTTTTACCTGAGTTCATCATAGCCCTAAAGGAGTAAAATCACCCAAGTAAATTCAAAAAGAAAAAAGTCTCTCCTGATGCAATTTATAGAACAAAGGGTAAATGACTGACAGAGCAGGTGCAGTCTGTAGGTCAGAAAAGCTTTATAGGCAAAAAGCCACAACAGGAAAAAGAAAAAATAAAACATATTGTGTGTTATTCTGATGGCTTTGCTAATCCAAGGCTCAACAGTCTCTTCTCAAAAGCATATAAAAGGAGTAACTTATTCTGAGTAAGAATGCACAAAGTAGCATGATTGATTAAAAGCTGTCTGCACATTCTTTCCAAATAAGTAACTCAAAGGAATAAAGGCTTTACTCCCACTTTCGTCTCATCACTATCAAAACCTTCCCTTCTAAGAATGAAGTTCTCTTGAAAAGTCTATCCAAGGCAGGCGATGATATTATGACTTAAAATCACACGCAAATTTTCGAGAGAATATTTGTCTAAACTACCAGAAAAAAATAGCCAGAAAAACACCTTCAGGTGAAGATCAGAGGATTCAAAATAGCAGATTTGTAAGACAAACAACTCTAGAGTTCTAAGGCACAA
Organism: Nomascus leucogenys; assembly: GCF_006542625.1. Taxonomy (NCBI): domain Eukaryota; kingdom Metazoa; phylum Chordata; class Mammalia; order Primates; family Hylobatidae; genus Nomascus; species Nomascus leucogenys. The sequence continues at coordinate 28,405,716 of NC_044401.1, forward strand.
CATGGGGGCTATAGGTAATAAAAGTGCACTGCATATGGGATTCATGCTAAATGAGTAGATTTTAGTGGCTCTTGCTACCAGAATAAAATAAATGGTTAAATATGTTGAAGATGATTGATGTGGTTTGGCTGTGTCCCAACCCAAATCTCATCTTAAATTGTAGCTCCCATAATTCCCATGTGTTGTGAGAGGCTCTGGGTGGGAGGTAATTGAATCATGAGGGTGGGTCTTTGCCATGCTGTTCTCCCGAGTGAATAAGTCTCATGAGATCTAATGGTTTTACACAAGGTGAGTTCCCCTACACAAGTTCTCTCTTGCCGGCTGCCATGTAAGATGTGCCCTTTGCCTTCCACCATAATTGTGAGGCCTCTCCAGCCATGTGGAACTGTGAGTCCATTAGACCTTTTTTTCTTTATAAATTGCCCAATCTCAGGTATGTCTTTATTAGCAGCATGATAACAGATTAATACAATGATTGGTATATTAATTTGCTTCACTATAGTAACCTTTTAATATCTATATGTAACCTACAGCAATATGTTGTATATCTTAAATAAACCCAACAAAATACAATAAGAAATAAAATCAACAAAACATATACTTTATTAAATATTTTGGAATATAAATTGTCTGTTATTTAAAACATAAAAATGGGAACATCCCTTTTTCAAATGTCATGGTAACTGTATTTGTTACAAACAAGTGATCTCTTCATGAAAAAGACAGTTTTTCAGAATCGACTTACAATTATGCTACTGAATACAGAAAAATGCAAATAGGTACTATTAAGAAATATGGGATCAAAAATTTTCTCTTACTGTCAGGATGGAAAGTTTATTTATTATGAGCTTTTAGTTTTTTCCAGGGGCTTATTTTTTTCTTAAAAATAGATAATAAATGCATATTCCTGAAAAAAATTTTAAAACTTTTCTATGAGACTTTTAGGTTTACATAAAAATCCAGTGTGCATTGCCAATGGTAGGGGAAGCACATTCTTGATCAACATCATGATCTGGCTGGCCTGAATGAAGCTGTGTAAGTAGCCAACTCTCTAGTTGAGCTTTACCAGAAAATGTTAAACCTATTTTTTATCGCCTATATTATGCTCATTTTAACATTAAAATGATTTATCTTTAAGGTTCTTCTTAGTCAATGGCCAAGAAAGTTCATACCTGACGAACTCTCTTTCAGCTGACAAGTATAAGTCTTTTACAAAATATCAAAAACAGTGGAAAGCAACCAAAAGCTAACAGAAAGGGGACTAGATAGCTAGAACAGAGAATGCACTGGGTAATTTTATTCTTTATGTATGTATGTTCACATGTATGTATGTATGTATGTGTGTATGTGGCCTTTAAAGAGAAGCCTCCTCTGTGCCATTCAGGACTCCATAAACTCTAAGAGGAAACTTTAGACTTTCCGACTTAAAAACCTAGATGCTGTAGTTTGAGTCAGTTCCAAGACTGGAAAACAAGGGAGGGATCTTAGAAATAAAAGAGAGGGAGAGTCTCAATTCTCAGTTTAAGCCCTGCCACTTCCGTTCTGCCTCCCGGACTACACATTCATGAAACATTCTGAACAGCTCAGTCAAAGCTGAAAGAACTGAAATGAGATAGACTGTATGCCCGAGAGACAGAACTGTAGTTAGAATCCAACTAGGTTAAATATCTCATGAAACAGCAATCCACTTTGGAAGGGTATAATGAGATGCTTAACAAGGTCTATGATGCAATCCAAGCTATTTGACATATGAAGAAATTGGAAAATATGATGTATTGTCAAAGAAAAATATAATAAACATAAACATGTTTAATGTGAACCAAATATTAAAGCAAGAAGATAAAGGGCATGAAAGAAAAAAGCTTATAATAAATGCATGTATAGGAAACCTCAGTAGAGAAACAGAAATCCTAACAAATAACTAAATGGACATTCTAGAACTGAAAAATAAAATATTTTAAAAATAACACACTAAGTGTGCTTGACAGAACAATGGAAATTACAAAAGAAGGAGTTAGAAAACTTGAATATGAGCAAATAGAATTTAGTCAATCCAGAAAATAGTGGGAAATAAAAAAGACAATTAAAAATTTTGACAAAACCCCAAAACCTGTGAGATAATATCAAAAAGCATTACCCCATAAAAGTAGAAAATAAAGAATTGTATTAAAAATTGAAAATGTTTAAAGAAATAATGGCTGAAAATTTTTAAAATACGGTAATGTACATATGTTTATATACATAAGTTCAGTGAAACCCAAGTAATGAGCCTTTAAGATCCTAACAGTAAGTGATTAAAATATAAGAATTTTTTTAAGCCATCAGACAAAACAACACATAGCTACATAAAAATATGAATGATTACTAACCTCACCATAAACAATGGGTGCCAAAAGACAATGAAAAAAAATCTTCTTTTTTTTTTTTTTGGAAGAAGTCTTGCTCTGTTGCCCAGGCTGAAGTGCAGTGGTGCCACCTTGGCTCCCTACAGCCTCTGCCTCCCGGGTTCCAGCAATTCTCCTGCCTCAGCCTCCCAAGTAGCTGGATTACAGGCACGTGCAACCACACCTGGCTAATTTTTGTATTTTTAGTAGAGATGGGGTTTCACCATGTTGGCCAGGCTGTTCTCAAACTCCTGACCTCAGGTGATCCACCTGCCTTGGCCTCCTAAAGTGCTAGGATTACAGGCGTTAGCCACCTCGTAAAGTGCTAAGGAAAAAAATATTATCACCCCAAGATACTACTATATCCAGGAAAAATATAATTCCAAAATAAAGGGGAATCTAATAGATTTTTAGGTTTAAAAAGATCAAAGATAATTCATTAGCACTTAATATTCAATTCCAGCAGACCTGTCCCACAAGAAATTCTAAAGATTTATTCAGAGTAGAGGAAACAACGCAGGATGGAGCCTTGTATATTCAGGAATAAATAAAAAGCACTGAAAATGGTAATTTCGTTAAAATACAAACTAAGATCTTTTATTTATAATTCATGGATTTTAATTAATGAATTTTATACTATATAAAATACAATATATGGATTATTATTTACAAAACATTGGCATTTGGTATTCATAAAATACACGATATGTACATTTAGAAACTCTAACATAAAGGAGTGTGGTCAGTGGACCTCTGTGATTGCAAGTGGTATAACATTACATAGAAGCAAACACTTGAGGCATTAAGAATGCGTATTGTAATCTTAAAATGAACACTAAAAAGCAATGCAGAAAGGTTTACTAAAAAACCACTTGATACATTAATATAGAATTCTAAAAAATCCCAAAATAATTCAAAATAAGGCAGGAAAGAAGAGAGAAACAAACAAAAGTAACAACTGGGGAAAGTAAACAAGTTTTACAATGTTTATTTTAAATGCAAACCATAATTACACTAAATATTAGTAGGGTAAACATGCATATTCAAAATCAGAGTTTGTCAGAATATATATAAAAGCAAGATGTTCACTGTAGTAGCCTTTCAACATGTTTAAATGGTTACTTTTTAATAATAGTATGTGGGAAAATATTTTTTCTTACCCACCATCTCATATGACAGATGCTTTAGAATCCTTTTCCGTGATACTCTATAGTTTTCATTTCCTTCTGTCCACAGCATATCTCTGCTTCCTGAAGATCTGCAACCCAGTTTCAGAAGGGCAAACTGTTTTATATTAATTTTAGTGGGGTAAGAAACATGACTTAAATTTTCATCTAACCAACATGAAAATGTCAATTAACTTTTAAGCTTGAGTTACAGCCTCCCATAAGAGGAAAACCCTGAGTATAAGATTCTATGTTTTATAGAAAAATATATTGAAAAAAACTGGCATTGTATTTTTGATTTGATTCATAGAGAAATCTAATAACTAGGTTGATACACAATAATGAAAACTCAGTTCCAGGTGATTACTCTTTAATGGAGATATTCATAGACAATAATAATTAGTATTAGAGAAGTCTTGGTATTCCATACAAATATATTAATTTTAGGAAACATCTGTTAATATATTTCCCATTATCGCTTAATGACCATCTTTCTCTTCAAAGATCTAATATACTTGAAATAGTCATGTTCTTTGATTGTATATCTAGAAATTGTCTCAGCCCAAAATCTCCTTAAGCTGATAAGCAACTTCAGCAAAGTCTCAGGATACAAAATCAATGTACAAAAATCACAAGCATTCTTATACACCAATAACAGACAAACAGAGCCAAATCATGAGTGAACTCCCATTCACAATTGCTTCAAAGAGAATAAAATACCGAGGAATCCAACTTACAAGGGATGTGAAGGACCTCTTCAAGGAGAACTACAAACCACTGCTCAATGAAATAAAAGAGGATACAAACAAACGGAAGAACATTCCATGCTCATGGATTGGAAGAATCAATATCGTGAAAATGGCCACACTGCCCAAGGTAATATATAGATTCAATGCCATCCCCATCAAGCTACCAATGACTTTCTTCACAGAATTGGAAAAAACTACTTTAAAGTTCCTATGGAACCAAAAAAGAACCGCATCCCCAAGTCAATCCTAAGCCAAAAGAACAAAGCCGGAGGCATCACACTACCTGACTTCAAACTATACTACAAGGCTACAGTAACCAAAACAGCATGATACTGGTACCAAAACAGAGATATAGATCAATGGAACAGAACAGAGCTCTCAGAAATAATGCCGCATATCTACAACTATCTGATCTTTGACAAACCTGACAAAAAGAAGAAATGGGGAAAGGATTCCCTATTTAATAAATGGTTCTGGGAAAACTGGCTAGCCATATGTAGAAAGCTGAAACTGGATCCCTTCCTTACACCTTATACAAAAATTAATTCAAGATGGATTAAAGACTTAAATGTTAGACCTAAAACCATAAAAACCCTAGAAGAAAACCTAGGCAATACCACTCAGGTGTAGGCATGGGCAAGGACTTCATGTCTAAAACACCAAAAGCAATGGCAACAAAAGCCAAAATTGACAAATGGGATCTAATTAAAGAGTTTCTGCACAGCAAAAGAAACTACCAGCAGAGTGAACAGGCAACCTACAAAATGGGAGAAAATTTTCACAACTACTCATCTGACAAAGGGCTAATATCCAGAATCTACAAGGAACTCAAACAAATTTACAAGAACAAAACAAACAACCCCATCAAAAAGTGGGCAAAGGACATGAACAGACACTTCTCAAAAGAACAGATTTATGCAGCCAAAAAACACATGCAAAAATGCTCATCATCACTGGCCATCAGAGAAATGCAAATCAAAACCACAATGAGACACCATCTCACACCAGTTAGAATGGCCATCATTAAAAAGTCAGGAAACAACAGGTGCTGGAGAGGATATGGAGAAATAGGAACACTTTTACACTGTTGATAGGACTGTAAACTAGTTCAACCATTGTGGAAGTCAGTGTGGCGATTCCTCAGGGATCTTGAACTAGAAATACCATTTGACTCAGTGACCCCATTACTGTGCATATACCCAAAGGACTATAAATCATGCTGCTATAAAGACACATGCACATGTATGTTTTTTGTGGCACTATTCACAATAGCAAAGAATTGGAACCAACCCAAATGTCCAACAACGATAGGCTGGATTAAGAAAATGTGGCACATATACACCATGGAATACTATGCAGCCATAAAAATGATGAGTTCGTGTCCTTTGTAGGGACATGGATGAAACTGGAAATCATCATTCTCAGCAAACTATCGCAAGGACAAAAAACCAAACACCGCATGTTCTCACTCATAGTTGGGAATTGAACAATAAGAACACATGGACACAGGAAGGGGAACATCACACACTGGGGACTGTTGTGGGGTGAGGGGAGCGGGGAGGGATAGCATTAGGAGATATACCTAATGCTAAATGATGAGTTAATGGATGCAGTACACCAACATGGCACATGTATACATATGTAACAAACCTGCACATTGTGCACATGTACCCTAAAACTTAAAGTATAATAATAATAAAAAAAAGAAATAGGCATATTCTTTTATTTCTACTGTAAATTTTTTCTAGCTGCCAGAGGACCAGAATCCCAGCAGTTCAGTTCAAACAAACAGTCATCTGACTGTCTCACAGTGTGTAAACTGTTATGATTCTGGGCAGACCTGCCCACTCTGTGCAAGAATATTTAATGTTTTGAACAATAAAACTACCTTTTTAAAGGACTGCACTCACATAAAAGACGTACAAATGGCCAGTAAACATATAAAAAAAGATAACATTACTAAATATTGGGGAAATGCAAATTAAAACCACAATGGGATGTCATCTTTCACTGGTTCACATGGCTATCACTGAGAAGTCAAATAATAACATATATTGGCAAAGAAGCAGAGAAAAAGGAGCTCCTACAAGCTCCTGGTGGGAATTTAAATTAGTAAAAACTCTATGAAAAATAGTATGGAGATTTCCCAAATAGCTAAAAATAGAACTACCATTTGATCCAGCAATCCTGCTACCTACTGGGTATCTTCTCAAAGAAAAAAATATATATAAAAAAGATACTTGCACTCAGATGTTTATCACAGCACTATTCACAACAGCAAATGTATGAAATCAACCTTTGTGTCTATCAATGAATAATTGGATATAGAAAATGTGGTAGTTCTGCAGCCTTAGCCTTTGATGCCTTTAAGCTCCAAGGAATCCAAGGTGACCCTGGACTGGAGCAGTCCCCTGGCACAATACAGCAGCACTAAGAAAAGGTGGCCAGACTGCATTTTCACCTGGGTCCCAGATCCCATTTTTCTTCACTGAGCAGAATCTCCTGACTGAGGTCTAGACGACACCTACCAGCCTATTCCAGCTGGCAGCAGTTGCAAACCTCCCTGGGATATAGTTCCCAGAGGGAGAGGCAGGCTGTCATCTTTGCTGTTTTGCAGCCTTAGCCATTGTCACCTTTGGATTTTGGAGAGTCCAAGATGACTGAGTGCTAGAGTAGACCTCCAACACAGCACATCTGCTCTACAAAGAAGTGGCCAGACTGCTATTTTACACAGGTCCCTGATCCCCTTCCTCCTTACTGAGTGGGACCTCCCAACCCAAGTCCCCAACTACCAACTTCAGTGTGTTCTGGCCAGCAACAGGTCCATACCTCCCTGGGATGGAGCTCCCAGAGGGACGGGCAGACCATATTTTTGCTGTCTTGCAGCCTTCACTATTGACACCTGCAGGCACTGGAAAATCCAAGGTGACTAGGAACTGGAGTGGACCCCCAGGTTACTGCAGCAGCCCTAGCAAAAAGTGGCCAGACTGTTGCGTGGGTCTCATATCTCCTCACTGAGTGGATACTCCCAGCCCGGGTCTCCAGCCACCTTTTTCTGGGACTACTGAGCCAGTAGGAGCCCTGTAACTTCCAGAGCTTCCAGTGGAAGGGGTGTGTTGCCATCTTTGCTGTCTTCCAGCTCTCATCCTTGCTGTCTCCACACTCTGGAGAGTCTGCTGGACCAAATGGTCTTTTGGACCTCCAGCATAGAGCATGAAACTCAGAGAAAAGTGGCTGGATTATTCTCCACCCAGGTCTCCATCATCACTTCTCCTTACTGGGCAGGGGTCCCTGACCTGGGACTCCAGCACAACCACTCTGCCTCTGCCCACTTTAATTAGAGATAGCCAAGCAGTTAAAGGAACACTCACACGCAGAGATGAGAAAAAACCAACACAGGAATTGCAGCAACTCAAATGGCCAGAGTGTCTTACATCCTCCAAACAACTGCACTGGCTCTTCAATAAAGGCTCTTAACCAGACTTTGTTTGCTGAAATCACTGAAATAGAATTCAGAATATGGATAGAAATGAAGATCACTGAGATTCAGGAGAATGGCAAAACCTGATCCAAGGAAAGTAAGAATCACAATAAAATGATACACAAACTGACAGACAAAATAGCCAGTATTAAAACAAAACAAAACAAAAACCTAACTTATCTGATAGAGCTGAAAAACACACAAGAATTAGCAAGTTTTAACAGCAGAATAGACCAAACTGAGAAAAGAATATCAGAAATGAAAGATTGGCTTTCTGAAATAAGACAGAGACTGGCATTCTGAAATAAGGCAGTCAGACAAAAATAAATAAATAAATAAAAGTAAAAACAACAAAAAAGAATGAACAAAATCTCCAAGAAATGTGATTATGTAAATAAGCCAAATCTATAAATCACTGGTATCCCTGAAAGGGATGAGGAGAAAGTAAACAACTTGGGATGCATATTTTAGGGTATCATCCCTGAAAACATTCCTAACCTTGCTACAGAGGCCAACAGTCAAATTCAGGAAATACAGAGAACTCCTATAGGAGTCAACAAAAGACTATCCACAAGACATATAATCATCAGATTTTCCAAGGTTGAAATAAAAGAAAGCATGTTAAAGACAGCTAGAGAGAAAGGGAAGGTCACTAAAAAGAAAGCCCATCAGGTTAACAGTGGACATCTCAGCAGAAACCCTACAAGCCAGAAGAGATTGGTAGCTTATATTCAACAATCTTAAATAAAAAAACTTCAACCAAGAATATCATATCCAGCCAAACTAAGTTTCCTCAGCAAAGGAGAAATAAGATCCTTTTCAGATAAGCACATGCTGAGGGAGCACATTACCACCAGACCCACCTTACAAGAAATCTTGAAAGGAGCACTAAATATGGAAAGGAAAGACTGTTACCAGACAATACAAAAACACACTTAAGTACACAGGCCTGTGACACTATAAAGCAGCCACACTAACAAGCTGGCAAAATTACCAGCTAACAACACAATGAGAGGATAAAATTCACACATATCAATACTAATCTTGAATGTAAATAGGCTAAATAATCCATTTAAAAGGCACAACGTGGCAAGCTAGGTGAAAAGGTAAGACCCAATGGTATGTTGTGTTCAAGAGACCCATCTTACATGCGGTGACACCTATAAGCTCAAAATAAAGGGATGGAGGAAAATCTACTAAGCAAATAGAAATGAGAAAAAAAAACAGGAGTTACAATTCTAATTTCAGACAAAAAAATTTTAAACCAATGATGATCAAAAAAACACAATAAAGGGCATACATAATGGTAAAGCATTCAATTAAACAAGAAGACTTAACTATCCTAAATATAGCTGCACCCAACACAGGAATACCCAGATTCATGAAGCAAGTTCTTAGAGATCTACAATGAAACATAGACTCCCATACAATAGTCATGGGAGAATTCAACACTCCACTGACAGTATTAGACAGTTTATTGAGGCAGAAAATTAAGAAAGATCTTCAGGACCTGAAGTCAACATTGGACCAGATGAATCTGATAGGCCTCTGCAGAACTCTATACCTCAAACAACAGAATATACATCCTTCTCATCACCACATGGCACATACTTTAAAACTGATTACACAATTGGACATAAAACAATACTTAGCAAATAAGAAAGAACCGAAATCATAGCAAACACACTCTTGGACCACAGCACAGTACAAATACAAATCAAAACTTAAAAACCACTCAAAACTATGCAATCACAAGGAAAGTAAACAACCTGGTCCAGAATGACTTTTGGGTAAATAATAAAATGAAGGTAGAAATCAAGAAGTTATTTGAAATTAATGAGAAAAAAGATACTACATATCAGAATGCCTGGAACACAGCTAAGGTAATGTTAACAGGGAAATTTATAGCACTAAAAGCCCACATTAAAAAATTGGAAACATCTTACATTAGTCTGTTCTCACACTGCTATAAAGATACTACCTGTACTTGAGTAATTAATAAATAAAAGAGGTCTAATTGACTCACAGTTCCGCGTGTTTAGGGAGGTCTTAGGAAATGTACAATCATGGCAGAAGGTGAAGGGAAAGCAAGACATGTCTTACATGGCAGCAGGAGAGAGAGAGCGCAAGCGAGCAGGGGAAGCTACCACTTTAATTTCAATTTTGAAGCTTGTTATTGATCTGTTCAGGGAATTAACGTCTTCCTGGTTCAGTCTTGAGAGGGTGTTAAGTGAAATAACTTAGAAACTGAAGTCAAACACCACATGTTCTCACTTACAAGTGAGAGCTAAACAATGTACACATATGGACATAGAATGTAGAAAAATAGACACTGCAAACACTGCAGAACAATAGACACTAGAGAAGGAGGGGGAAGGAATGAGAAATTACCTATTGGGCACAATGTACATTGTTAGGGTGATGGTTACACTAAAAGCCTAGACTTTACCACTGTTTTATATATATGTATATATATGTATGTAAATCACTAAACTACATATACTATATATATATATACACACAATATATCCATGTAACAAAACTGTACTTGTACTCCTTAAATTTATACAAATTAAAAACATCAAAAACCAGACTTAATGACCTATAGTGTCAGCAAATAAACATTTTACATATAATGCAGTTATATTGAGTAGAGATTACTTAGGCATTTCTTGATTATCCAGCAAAACTTTTCCAGGGTTTAACTTTCTCTTAATTGTGTTTTATTTTCTTATCACTTTTTGTGTGTGTATGACTACAAAACCCAGGCCAGGTAAATAAAGGTACAACCCCTTTGGTGAACACACATGTGGTGATGGTGAGAACATAATTAGAGTTTAATAAAGGTTATCTAGTTTATCTGTCATTTCCCATATCCAAAACTTCGCCATATTTTCCAGCAGCCCATGTGACAGCTGTACCTAAATCCAGATTCAGTCAATGCTTCATGTTAATTAACACAATCCCTTAAGCACAGCTTATATGTGAGTTTTTATTACTTCACTACTGACAGACAAAAGCATATTTTCCACCAATGATAAAACACTTTGAGAAGATCCGGGCCACAGACAAAAGGTACTTTCCTGTTCAATGGCTGTTTTTATGAGAGCATTACTCTCACAAATACACATAAAATTACAAGTCGGATTAATCATTTATTCTAGAATAGGCAGTAAAATTTAGGGCATCCTTGTAAAACATTAGGTCTAGAAGATAAACTTTTTGCAATATGTACTTTAAAAAGTTGTCTTTTATAATTTATTTGCCTTCCAGTGCTTATGAACAATATCAGGGCAAATAATTTTCTGTGTGGTTAAAAATCATTGGCATGCAAATAGGGTATGATATAAATTTAGTCAAGCAGAATGAGGCTATACTCATTAATCAAAGCAGATTGTGAAAATTTGGCAAAGAGCTTGAAGCTGGGGATATTCTTAGTACAGTATGTTTTCCCTTAATTACAGAGAATGCAAACAATTTTACCTTTATATCTCCCTGGCCCATTTATATTCAAAAACCTAATTTTCTACCACTCTCACCCTCCTTTTTCTTGCTTGCCACGTTATCTCATGGTTGGCAAACACAGGTTGCACACTCACCTCTCAGAGTTTTCGCACTACTCTTTTCTCTGATAGAATGTTTCTCCCTACACACCTCAGTCACTGGCTCTTTTTAGTTCTCTGCTCAAATGTCCAAGTATCAGTCATTACTTTCTTGAATACTCTATAAAATAGCAACCCCCAACTTTCCCTTTCCTGTCTTCCGTCTCTCTCTTGTATTGCTTTACAAAGGCTTTATCCTTTGCCATTGTGGCATATTCCATATTCATCAGCATATTTGTTTATTTTCTCTCTCTTTTTTTTTATCTGCTGCATAACATACCGATCTGAAACAATAGCCTAAAACAGTAAGAATAATTTATTTCGCTCACGAATCTGGGAGTTGACTGGACTTAGCTATCAGGCTCTTATCGGAGTTTTGCATGCAGTTACGCAGCTCTGCAGTGGCTGGGGTTCAAGTCATTAGAATGCTCACTTCCTCACATTTCCCACACCTGGAATAAGAAGACACAAACATCTGAGAGCTGGGAGAACTAGAGTTCTTCCGGCATATTTCTATACATCTATATGTTCTCTTCGCAGTTTGTCAATTGTAGGGTAGCCAGGAGTGGTACATAGAGACTCAGAATTTCCAAACAACTGGAGAAAGATGGGAGCTATTTTGTCTTTTATGACATTGACTTGTACCTCATGTGGCACATACTTCTGTGGAATTTTACTCACTGAGTAACAAAGTCCTGCGTGTTTCAAGCAGAAGAGGAAAAAATTCCAGGTGCCAATGCAGGTATGGCAAAGCTCTGCAAGTACAGTTAGGACCAGAAATATTATGGTCAATTTTGGAAAATGCAGTCTATTACATCCCACTAGAAAGTAATGTCCCCAGGGGGCAGAGGCTTTGTTTAGATCACTGCTGTAACCCCATTACCTAGAAGGGTGCCTGGCACTTCCCAAGAGCTTAATAAATAATTTTTGAATGACTAAATAAATAAAGACAAAACCTAAATAATATAGGTAAAAAACTATTGCACATGACCAGTATTTCTGATATTTTCATAACAATAGAGAAAATGTTATGTAAATGTCTATGACCATGTGCTTAAAAGGTATTGTGATTCTTTTTTTAGTAGAATCCCACTTATTTTTTTCCTTTTTTATTAACTCGATGTAAATTGACCAAATCCAGCATGAGCTCGTAATTTCTAGCTTGAAGTTGATATTTGAAATCTTGATTTTATGAATAATTTGAAAACTAGACAGATCACAAAAAGAATATGCTACAACTTTTTTTGTCTCCAATTTCTTTAAATTTTAAATGTTTTTATGGGAGGCTTAGGAATATTACATAATCACTTACTAGGAGGTAAGTTCATGGCATGGTCAGTTTTGCTTCATGATTATCTCTTTCATGTTTAGTACAAGCCCTAGCACATAAAAGGTCCCTTAAATTTGGTAGAGAGGGTCAATAGGTCAAAACTATTACCAAGTTTATAGGTATAAGTTGCAGAAATTTTGAAAATCTTAACTTTATTCAATTTTAAAATTATTTTAAAAAACTTTAATTAATAGAGAAAGTAGATATATACTCTCATAGTTTGCATACACTCATTTATCTATTAAACTGTACTAAATGTAAGAGTTTTACACTATAATGTCTATTCTCATTTATTATTTATTGGTGACATCTTAAAAACAATTAAATCACAAAAAGGCATAGAATGGAAAGGTCAACTTAAAACTAGATAATTTACCATCCGGGGGTGGGGGGTCTGGGGGAGGCACACAGTTATAGACTATTATTTTCAAAGTGTATTACTGCAGCCTTGTTTTTTATTTTGTCTTGTATTTTGCTCCATAATACTGTCCATATCTTGAAATAGCTTAATTAAATTATTTTAAATGCTTTTTTATTACAAAATGCATTTTCTTTTAAAGTACTTATGTTTCTTGTCACTGGTACATTTTAATCAAGTTGATTTATCTCAGTCAAAAAGCTAGTAAGTGGTATAATCCACATGAAGTCTAACTATGAACACTAATCAAGATCTGGATGTATAAAGCATGCCTTGGTCTGATTGTGTGATTTGTGTGTGTTTCATGAACATCTGGTGAATTAAAAACATGTCAAAATGTAAGACTTACTTCTGTGTATATCTGCATTTCACAGAGACAATAGGTTTGTTATCTCTGACATGCCTTTAAAATGCCAAAGACTAAAACTGGAAGAGATTATTCAAAGTAAATTGCGCAAGTGCCATTCATAGTGCTATATCACATGTCATACACAACTTTACCTTTTGAGGAAAAATCCACTTTGCCTTTTTATTAGTCTATGATAGTTTAGAAAATAAATTATCTAAAAGACCAGAAAATGGAAACATAAACTATGGTTTTGTCAGAATAATATAACCTGAAAAATCTAGAATAAAGCATAGCAATCTACAGAATAAATTGATAGCAATTCCAGTTTATTGAAAATTAAAATGCATTGGAGAAACTTTTTTTGGATATGCTACTTTTCATAGGACTTTTTCTTTCCATCTTGCATGTGTGTATGTGTGATACCCAGACATATATGGCCTATCCATGTGTGTGTACCTGTGCATAAGCATAGTTTACAAGATGTGTATTATAAGGTCATAAAAAAACCCAGAAACATGGAGAATAAGGACTGGAATCTTGAGATGTATGGAAATGACCAGTTCAGTGATCTTAGATAAGTCTTCTGAGCTTCACTGTGATTAATTTTAAAAGTTTAATGTATCGTCATTTTCTCAAAAGTTAAGCTGATTTCAAATACAAAGTGGGAGGAAAATCCTTCAAAGTCACAAGAAATCAAGTAGTTATCCATTTCAAAATAGGATAGAATAACATAAACTCTCATAATGGTCAATGTTACTCTTGAAGTTTTCAACAATTAAATTTTGGTTTTATGTTTTCAGCACTTTGGTTGTGGGAAAATAATTTTAAAAGTTAAGACATAAAATTTAAATACAATGGTGTTTCTCTTTTCAATCTCCCTTTTCTCTCCCATTCCTCTATTTCCCTGTTTTCTTTCTTCGCTTCTCTCCCTTTCCAAGTTCCAGTAATCTTTACAGAGCATTTAGTTACAAATAAACATACTATAATTACACTAAACATAATTTAAACTCCATGGTGATGTAGCATTTAGCTCTAGTGACTGCAGTGCATCAGAGTCCATCTCTATGAAAATCAATTCTCAGTATTTGGTGCTGTTTAAAAGAAAATAATTATATTCCATACTTTTCCATTATATAAATGTTGGCCAAATAGAGCTCGAATATATCATATCAGCATTATGAATGCTTGAATGATTTTCAACATAATATCTGTCGTTGTTTTTAAAAACTATTCTGACTTGTTCCCCTCCATCTTATTATTTTTTAAACTGGCAATTCAATTTTCCTAATGTTACTAGTTTCAGCAAACTTAACACTGCAATTAATTTCAATATCTTCGGGAAACTAAGTAAGGTTAAAACCCTATTACTGCTGGTGGCTAATGTAAGGACTTTTCCTTGACATCTGAGGTATATAATTCAACATCATGTTCCAAGTTCAATAATGGGATTAGACAGTTATCCTGCACAATTGAATAACAACTTGATTGTTTGGGTTAACTATAATTGGGAATGTGATGGGGTTAATTTCAAGGAAGATGAGAACAAACAAAAGCTCTTCAGGATATGAATGTGAGTATCTGTTAATAGAAATGATAATTAAAATATTTGTAGATATTTATAGTTTAAAAATTGGTTCTATATCAGTAACTTCTGTTGTAGAGCTACCCAACGAAGTATTATTGTTACCATTTATAGATGAAGAAAGTGAGATTCAGGAAAGTTAAGTGTTGAACCCAAGGTCACACGTTAAAGTAGTAGAAGAGCTAGAGCATAAACTCCCTCTTCTGATGGCAAACCTGTATACAGATCACTCCTTGGGAAAAATAACGTAGAATAATAAAAATAAATAAATATTCGCCTTTTGTCCCTGGTTCCCCTCACAGAGCTTCGAATACCCTGAGATTCCTGGGTAGGATTCCAAGGGAAAAGTTTGCACAGCTTCACACTGGGGACCAACTGCCAGAAAGACCAAGTTATGACGAGAGGGTTGGAACTTTCAGCTCCACTCCTGTCCTCCTGTAAGGGTAAATGAACTGGAGATTGAGTTCAATTGCTAAGAGCCCAAGGATTTAAACAGTCATGCTTATGCAACCCTCTAACCACAAGATGCCGGGAGCTTCTAGGTTGTTGAATACATCATCTTGTGCCCAGAGAAGGCATGAAAGCTCTGCACTCACCTTCACCCTCAGCTTTGCCCCATGCATCTCTTTCCTTTGCCTGTTCCTGCGTAGTTTCCTTTACAATAAACTGGTAATGGTACATAAAATATTTTTTCTGATTTCTGTAGGGTGTTCTAGAAAAATTATTAAACATGAGAATAGGTTAATGAGAACCCTTGAATTTGTAGTCAGTTGGGCAGAAGTGTGGATAATCTGAGTACCCCATCGTGGCTAGCATCTGAAATGCAGGTAATCATGTAGGACTGAGCCTTAACCTGTGGGTTCTGCACTAACTCCAGGAGTTAGAGTCAGAACTGAGTTGAACTATTGGATACTCTGTTGGCGTTGGAAAATTGGAGAATTGGTGTGGAAAAAAGACAAGTATTAGGATTTGGTGTCAAAATAGCTATATGTCTATATCACTATAAATAAATATATACATATAGATAGATGCATATACATAAAAACATGATAATAGGGGAGAGGGAACCCTTGAATTAGTAGTCAGTTGAGCAGAAGTGTGGGTAGTCTGAGTATCTCATTGTGGGTATAAATATATACATATATATTTGTATATATATATTTACCTAAGAAAGAGAGACATTATGTAACATGATGGTAGGAACTATGCATTTTGGAGTAATAACTTCAGTGACAAAATCCAATGCCATTGCTTTATGGCTATATAAACCTCCCTGAACCTGTGTTAATCTAAATATAAATAGGAAAAATTGGGATAACTATTGTATTTCTCAGGAGACGCCTTCAGTAATGCATTTAGCGTTGTGCTTGGGACAAGGTTATCACTTAATAATAATAGTAGTCTTGAGGGAAAGGAGGAGGAGAAAAATCAGAATTTATCCCTCTGCTTAACAGTTTCAAAGTTATCTAGCATCTCTTCAGGTCATTGATTTTGTTGCAATATCTAGAAAATAAAAGATTAATCACACATATTATATTTTATATGTCAAAAATATGGAATTAACAAGAACTAGAAGAGCTAAAATTACATAGTGGGAAGAGCCCCCTACCTAAACGATCTGACAAACACTGTCATGCCTGGGGACGTTTACTAATTCAGAGAATGAGCAGATAATTGGGTTTAAACTAAGGAGATGGATTCTCCTTAAGTAAAAGAAAGTCAGAGAAGCTTTTGACTGTTGCAGAGGCTGGTGTGATGGAGTAGAATCTAGAAGAGCTCAAGCACATGGCCATTTTTCCTGATGAGACACTTGTTGAGTGACTTGTGTGTGCAGGGGGCTGCTGGTAGTGGTTAGGGGTTTGGCTTATAAATGTTTAAAAGCCAGAATGAAATCCTTTGCCATCTCTTGACACTTAGGAGACAAAATCCCACTAAAGTCATGGGGAGGAGGTTTTGGGGTGAGACTTGCTTCAAATACACGGGCCGTCTCCAGGTCAAGGCATTTGCCAGATTTTGAAGTTACAGGGTAGGTCAAGAAAGAATATAGCTTAAAACAAAGCAAAACAAACAAAAAAACAGAAACAGAACCCTCCAATAAAATACCTATAGTCTTTCAGCTTTCAATCAAATGCCTGCAAGATCATGCATGAGGAACAGGATGAAAAAAAATTGGCTAAGGCTTACTAAATTCTAAACTATACCTACTATACAGATCATTGATTCGTTGAATTGAGACAATCATTTGATTGCCTAATCTACTGAAGAGAGGAGAAACAAAATCCTTTCCACAGAGGAATAAAAAGAAAAATACCACATATAGCTTGTAATTATTTTAGGCACATTTTCTGATATACAATAAAAACATTAAAAAGATATGAAAAAAGAGGAAAAGGTGACAGATAATGAAGAGAGAAACAGTGGATAGAAGAAGACTCTAAATAATCTTACTGAAATTAACAGACAATAATTTTAATATAACTATTATGTATATGCTAAAAGAAGTAGAGGGAAAAAACAAAACAAATAAATAATGGAATATTTCTGTAGAACTGGAGTCTATATAATTAAAATGGTAGTCTAGAAATTTTAAAATTATAATATTTGAAATTAGGAAATCATTTTATGAGTTTAATAGCAGAATGAACATAGAATATAAGGTTAATAAACTTGAAGCTACAGCCATAAAAATATTCAAACTTAGGTAAATATAGAAACAATAAGGAAATGAATAAGGCTAGTTATTAAAGACATCTGGCATATAGTGAAATAATAAAGCATATAGTCAGTCCTTTGTAACCATGGGTTCTGTATCTGGGGATTCAATCAAATTTAGATTGAAAATATTCAAAATTACCACAATAAGAAGAATAATACAACATTTAAAAAATGCAGTATAACATCTATTTACACAGTTTTTACATTGTATTTGGTACTATAAGTAATCTAGAGGTGACAAGGCATATGAGAGGATATGCATAGATTAAGTGCAAATACCACATCATTTTATATAAAGAACTTGAGCATCTGCATATTTTGGTAACTGCAGTGGGCCTAAAACCAATCCCACACGGATACCAAGGGATGACTGTAAGTGTAATTGCAGTTCCCATTGGAAAGAGCAGATAATGGGATAAAAGCAACATTTCAAGAGATAATATTAGGGGATATTTCTTCAAATTAATGAAACATATCAATTCACAGAGTCAAGGAACTCATGAAACTTTTTCAAGCAGTGTAAATATAAAACCATACATTATAGACTCAATGACACATTATAGATGATCTGCTCAAATAAATGAGAAAGTAGCCTGAGGAAAAAACTACATCGTATTTCTCAAAAGATAAAGAAAAATAGGGATTACTGTCTTTTAAACAAAAGTCATGGAAGCCAGAGGAAAATGAAACATTATACTTTCTTTAATATTTTGGGGCAGGGGATGGAGGATAGGGGGATGAAATCCTAGCAATCTACAATTTAAAATCCAGAGAAAGTGTCCTTAAAAATTAAAGGCACAATAAAGATGCCTTATAAAGTGGCATCTCACTCTGTCACCCAGGCTGGAGTGCGGTGGTGCAATCTTGGCTCACTGCGACCTCTGCCTCCCAGGTTCAAGCAATTCTCCTGCCTCAGCCTCCTGAGTGGCTGGGATTACAGGCACCTGCCATCACGCCCAGGTAATTTTTTCTATTTTTAGTAGAGACAGAGTTTCGCCAAGTTGACCAGGCTGGTCTCGAACTCCTGACCTCAGGTGATCCACCCAAGATGAGATAATTTCTAAAGGCAAATCTTCACTATAAGAAATAAAAATAATTCCCCAATGTAAAGGCAAATGATACCAGATGAAAGTATAAAACTGCAGGAAGAAGTGAAACATACAGGACATGATAAGTATACGTAAAAAATTTAAAATAGCTAACTACTTGGAAATGATAATAATACTGTCTTTTAATATTTATAAATCTACAATGTCAAAGCAATGAGGAGAGGCTCCAACTGTAAACTTCTCTCACTATTCAAAAAGGTTAAAGTCGTATTTTTACATATATGGTAAGAAGTCAAGGATGCATAATGTAACCTCTAGTATCACTCCTAAGAGAACAATATAAAAGCAGTTTACCTAAAAAGTTAAAGAGGTCATTAAAAAGTCCAGAAAATAGTAATAAATAAAATAGTAACAAATAAAAAATCAAAGAACAGATAAGATAAATCAAAATCAAATAGCAGAAGGGCAGAAAAACCCAAATATATCTGTAATTTCATTAAATATATATAAATTAAATCCTCCATTCAAAAGATCAAGATTGGCTGGGATTTTTTAAAAGATCCAAATATATGCTGCTCAAAAGCAACACACTTTATGTAAAAAATAGACTAAATTAAAACACTAATATAAAGATAGTGGTTGTGTCTATATTGATTTCAGATTAATCAGATTTTAAGACAAGCAATATTATAAGAGATAAAGTGAAACACTTTATAATGATCAAGGTCAAACAAAGGGAGGATACAAAGATACAAAGCTGTATGCACCTAAAACAAAAACTGACAGGACCCAAAGAATAATCATGTATATTCATAATTATAGTTAAAGAATTTAATACACTTCTTTCAACATCTGTAGAAAAAGCAGGCAAAAATAAATTTAACTTACGCCTTTTGTAAGAACACTGTATGGAAATTGTGTTTCTATATCACAGCAGCAAATAATAGAAAATGAAATTAAAAATTATAAATAATTTACCTTATTATCAAAAGTGTAAATATCTAGAAATAAAATTAAATGAGAAAATGTGCAATATCTCTAAAATGAAAACCATAAACATTGAGGCGTATTGAAGAAGACAAAATAAATATAAAGGCATATTATGTTTATGAGTTAGAAGAGTTTCTATTTTGAAGGTATCAGTTACCATTAAGATGATCTATGTATTCAACACAAGGACAATTCCAATTCCAACTCCTTTTTGCTTTGTTTTGTTTTGGGTGTGAAATTTGATAAGCTGTTTTGAAAATTTAGATGAAAATAAAATAGATTATGAATAGCTGATTCACTATTTGTATTAGTCCATTTCACACTGCTTATAAAGACATATCGGAGAGTGGGTAATTTATAAGAGAAAGAGGTTTAATTGACTCATAGTTCAGCATGGCCGGGAGGCCTCAGGAAATTTATGGCAGAAGGGGAAGCAAACATTTCCTTTTTCACACGGTGGCAGCAAGCAGAAATTGCCAGCAAAAGGGGGAAAAGCACCTTATAAAGACATTAGATCTTATGAAAACTCACTCACTATCATGAGAACAGCAGCATGGAGGTAGCCACCCCCATAATTCAATTACCTCCCACCGGGTTCCTACTATGCTATGTTGGGATTATGGGAACTACAATTCAAGATGAGGTTTGGGTAGGGACACAGCCAAACCATACCACTATCAGAGAAGAAAACTGTTGGAAAGCTTCCTTATAATGTTTCAAGACTTAGTGAAAATCCACAGCTAATAAAGGCATTAGTATGGTATTAATAGTACAAAACAGAGCTATAGAACAGAAAAGAGTCCAGAACAAAACCTATGTATTTGTGGTGAGCTAATTAATGTAAAGTGTACCACCAGAATGTAAGAGGAAAAGACTGCCTTTTCAATAGATGATACTGAGTCAATTAGATATTTATAACTTTAATTTTATCTTTTTCCATGCACAAGAACAATGTCTGTTGGATTATAAGACTAAATTCAATAAAAAATTAAAATTTCTAAAGGCCACATAGGATAATATCTTTGAAGTGAGCAAAAATATGTGAAATACGTCACAAAGAAAGTACTCACCATAAAAATCAAATAACTTCATTAGACTACATTAAAGTTTAAAAATTTTGGTAATTAGATGACACCATTAAGACAGTGAATAAGCCAAACAAGAGATTTGGAATGATGCAACTATATATACAATATATATGATTTAATAGATTTGAGAGGGTCATCTATTTTTTATTTTGGGGGTACATAGTAGGTATATATAGCTATGGGGTACATGAGATATTTTGGTACAGGCATACAATGTGTAACGATCACATCGAGGTAAACGGGGCACCCATCACTTTAAGCATTTATCTTTATGTTACAAACAATCTAATTATAGTATTCTAGTTATTCTAAAACATACAATAAATTACTATTGTTTCTAATCACTCTGTTTTGCTATCAAGTACTAGATCATATGCATTATATCTAGCTATAATTTTTTACCCATTAACCATCTTCAACCCCCACTTACACTACCTTTCCCAGCCCCTGGTAACTGTAATTCTACTCTTTATCTTCCTGAGTTCAATTGTTACAAATTTTTTAGCTCCCACAAATAAGTCAGAACATATGAAGTTTGTCTTTCTGTGCCTGGGTTATTTTACTTAACACAATTACCTCCAGTTCATCATGTTGTTGCAAATAACAGGATCTCATTCTTTTTCTGGCTGCATAGTACTCCATTGTGTATATGTACCACATTTTATCTATCCATTCACCTGTTGATGGACTATTAGGTTGCTTCCAAATCTTGCATAATGTGAATAGTGCTGCAGTAAATATGGGAGTGCGGGTATTTCTTCAATATACTGATTTCCTTTCTTCTGAGTATATAACTGGCGGCAGGATCATATGGTAGTTCTATTTTTAGTTTTTTTGAGGAACCTTCAAACTGTTCTCCATAGTGTTTTTACTCGTTTACATTCCTAGCGACAGTGTATGAGGGTTCCTTTTTCTCTGTGTCCTTGCTAGCATTTATTACTTCCTGTCTTTTGGATAAAAACCATATTAACTATGGTGAGATGATATCTCATTGTAGTGTTCATTTGCATTTCTCTGGTCATCAGTGATGCTGAGTGCCTTTTCATATACCCGTTTGTCATTTGTGTGTCTTCTTTTGAGAAATGTCTATTCAGATCCTTGCCCATTTTAAAATTGAATTTATTAGATTTTTTCCTACAGTCGTTTTAGCTCCTTATATATTTTTCTTATTAAACCTTTGACAAGTGGAGAGTTTGCAAATATTTTGTCCCCTTCAGTGAGTTGTCTCTTCGCTTTGTTTATTGTTTCTTTTGCTGTGCAGAGGCTTTTCGACTTGACATAATCTCATTTGTCCATTTCTGCTTGGGTTGCCTGTGCTTGAATGGTATTACTCAATAAATCTCTCCCCAGTCCAATGTTCTAGAGAGTTTCCCCCCAATATTTTCTTTTAGTAGTTTCATAGTTTCAGATCTTAAACTTAAGTCTTTAATCCATTTTAATTTTTTATTTTATTTTATTTTATTTTTATTTTTTATATGGCGAGAAATAGCGGTTTAGTTTCATTCTTCTGCATATGAATACAAGTTTTCATTCATTGGGTCTTTAGGTTTTTTAAATCCATTCAGAGCCTATGTCTTTTGATTGCATAGTTTAGTCCATGTACATTCACCGTTATATTGGTAAGTAAAGACTTGCTCCTGCCATTTCGTTTTTTTTGTTTTTTTTTTCTGGTTGTTTTGTGAGCTCCTCTTTCATCTTTACTTCCTTTCTGTCTTCCTTTAAATGAAGGTTATTTTCTCCGGTGGTATGTTTTAATTTCTTACTTTTTATTTCTTTTATATCTTTTGTAAGTTTTTAGATTTGAAGTTAATATCAGTCTTGCAAATAATATTTTATAACCTATTATTTTAAACCAATGACAACTTAACACTGATTGCATAAACAAAAGAACATATAAGCAAAAAGAA
Organism: Nomascus leucogenys; assembly: GCF_006542625.1. Taxonomy (NCBI): domain Eukaryota; kingdom Metazoa; phylum Chordata; class Mammalia; order Primates; family Hylobatidae; genus Nomascus; species Nomascus leucogenys. Next base: position 28,428,526 of record NC_044401.1, read on the forward strand.
AACTAATAAAACTCTATAATTTAACTTTGCCTCCCACCTTTTAACTTTTTAAAAATGTATATGTTATTGCACTGCCTGTGTCTTAAAATGCTTTTGTAGTTGTTATTTTTTATTGGTTTATCTTCACTTTTCTACTTAGGACATGAGTAGTTCATATATCAAAATAGAGTTATAATATTCTGTGTTTTTCTGTATATTTACTATTATCAGTGAGTTTGTGCTTTCAGATTATTTCTTATTGCTCATTAAGATACTTATTTTTCAAACTGAAGATCTCCCTTTAGTATTTCATGTAGAACAGGTCTAGTGTTGAAGAAATTCCTCAGCTTTTGTTTGTCTTGGAAAGTCTTTATTTTTTCTTCATGTTTGAAGTACATTTTCACTGGATTACTATTCTGTGATAAAAGTTTATTTCCTTCAACACTTTAAATGTGTCATGCCATTGTCTCCTGGCCTGTAAGGTTTCCACTGAAAAGTCTGCTTCCAGTTGTATTGGAGGTCCATTGTGTGTTATTTATTTCTTTTCTCTTGCTGCTTTGAGGATTCCTTCTTTATCCTTGACCTTTGGGAGTTTGATTATTAAATATCTTGAGGTAATTTTATTTGGGTTAAATCTGCTTGTTGTTCATTAACCTTCCTGTACTCAAATATTAATATCTTTCTCTAGTTTTGGGATGTTTGCTGTTAATGTACCTTAGAGTAAATAGATAGAAAAAAACTTTCTATCCTGATCTTCCTACCTCCTTTTGAAAGCCAATAACTCTTAGATTTGTTCTTTTGATGCTATTTTATAGACCTTGTAGGCATGCTTCTTTTTTATTCTTTTTTTCCTTTACTAACTGTGTATTTTCAAATAGCCTGTCATGAAGCTCACTAATACTTTTCTTCTGCTTGATCAATTCTCCTGTTTAAAGACTCTAATTTGTTCTTTGATATGTCCACTGAATTTTTCAGCTCCAGAACTTCTGTTTGATTTCTTAAAAAATATCTTAATCTCTTTGTTAAATTTACCTGATAAGATTCTAAATTCCTCCTCTGTGTTGTCTTGAAATTTGTTCAGATTTCTCAAAACAGCTATTCTCTGTTTGAAAAGTCACATATCTCTGTCACTCTCAGATTAGTCACTGAGATTAGTTCACTTGGTCACTGAGTCACTGAGATTAGTTCACCTGGTGAAGTCATATTTTTCTCAATGGTCTTGATCCTTGTGGATATTCATCAACATCTGGAAATTGAGGAGTGAGGTATTTATTGTAGTCTTTGTAGTTGGTGCTTGTTTGTATCCATTTTTCTTGGGAAGGCTTGCCAGGTATTCAAAGGGACTTGGGTGTTGTGATCTAAATCTTCGGTCACTGCAGCAATATCTGCTTTAGAAGCCAGGAATGCTGCGGCTCTTACAAACTTAAAGAGATACCACTTTGGTGGTCTTGGGTAAGATCTGGGATAATTCCCTGGATTATTAGGCAGAGACTCTTATTCTCTTCTCTTTCTTTCCCCCAAACAGTCTCTCTCTCTGTGCTGAGCTGCCTGGAATTGGAGGAAGGGGTGACACAAGCACCCTTGTGGTTACCAACATTGAGACTTCATTGGGTCGGACCTGAAGCCAGCACAGCACTGGGTCTCACCCAAAGCTTGCAGTGACCACTATATGGCTACTTACTGCCTATGTCCACTCAAGGCCGAGGGCTTTCCAATTAGCAGGTAGCAAATATTACTAGGCTTTTTCCTTCCTTTCAGAATGGTGACTTTCTCTAGCCTCAGGGCTGGTCCAGACATGCTGTCTGGGAGCCAGGGCTTGAAGTCAGGGTCCTTATGAATCTACCTTGTGCTCTATTCTCCTGCAGTTGAGCTGGCACTCAAGAAGGAGGATAAATTTCTCATCACTCTTCCCTCCTTCTTCCTCAAGCAGAGAAATCTCTCCCCGTGGCCACCACTGCTCCAGGCCTGCAGTGAGTACTGCCTGTCTACCACTGATACTCAAGGCTGAAGGGCTCTTCAGTCACCTTGTGGTGAACGCTGCTGGTCCTTAGTCTCTCACTTCAAAGCAATAGGCTCCCCTCTGGCCCAGGGCAGGTCCAGAAATGCTGTCCAGGAGCCAAGGCCTGGAATTGGGGACCCCCACCAGCCCACTTGGTGCTCTACTTGACTGTGGCCAAGCTGGTATCCATGCTGCAAGACAATGTCTTCTTTATTCTCCCTACTCTTTCCTCAAATATCGGGATCTTTTCCCTTAGCCACCACAATTGCGAACGTGCTAGGTCACACTGAAAGCCAGCACATCACTAGGTCTCACCCAAGGCCTCTGCTGAGTAGTTCCAGGCTACCATTGCTGATTATTTAAGGCCCAAGGACTCTTTAACCAGTTGGTGATGAATTCTGCCAGAATTCATCATGAAGGTCTTTCCCTTCAAGGCAGTGGGTTGTCTTCTGGCCCAGGTGTGTTTAGAAATGTCGTTTGGGAGCTGTGGCCTGAAATTGGAGCTTCAGGACTCTGCCTGGTGCCCTCTTCTACTATATCTACACTGGCATCCATGTTGTAGGAGAAAGTCCTATTTACTTGCCCCTCTTCTCTCTTCAAGTGGAAGGAAGGAGTCTCCCAGAGCTGGGCTGCCTTGGGTTGGCAGCACTCCCTGGGCTGCATGCATTCCTTTGGCTCACAGATCAAAAAGTTGAATCTTAGTGCCACTCCCTTGCCTACCCCAGCTGATGTCACACTAGAACATGTGCACCCCAAGCCCGCTGGCTTTAGGCCTAGCAGAGCACCAGGCCTTGCCCGGGAACTGCGGTCCTAGTGGCCTAGACTCCCTTTCAGGTTTCTTTGGTACCCCAGAGCTTTTTACCCATGGTGGCATGACTTGCCAGAACTCAGTTTCTGACCCCTGGGATGAATGATTTTCCTCTGGCTAGGGCTGGTCTAAATGCTCCCTCTGTGGATGCTGACTGAGTTCTGCCCTGTGTTTCTTTCCTCTGTGATAGGGCAGCACTGAGTTCCAGTGCAAAGTCCCACACTCACTGTATTCTTTCTCCCCCAATACCATAGATTCTCTTTGCATCACATGTTTTCTGCCAGGGAATGGTGACGGGGTAAAATAGGTGATTCAAGACTGTCTTTCCTGCCCTTTTCATTACCTCTTTCCTTAATATGAAGTTAAAACCAGGTACGTGATCACTCACCTGGTTTTTAGTTCTTATGAACATGCTTTTTGGAGTGAGGATAGTTGTGCAATTTGGTGTTTCTGCAGGGTGGACAACAGCTGGAGGCTTCCTTTTGGCCATCTTGCACTCAGGTTTTCCTAGATACTTTAGTATTTATAAGTTTGTATGAATAAATAAGATATATATTAAGTATAATTTTAGTATATACAACTTACATTGAGTATATATATTTTTATGTATTTAGACAATGTACTGTATATATTCAGTATATTTTTTTAAAATTCATATATATAAAATTTAAGTATTTATAAATTTAAGTATAATTATATATAGCTATATACAAAATTCCCACTTTATGGGAATTATATATTAATTTCACATATACACACATATACTTTTCAAAAATAGATTCATGTATAATATATACTCTAAAAATTAGTGAGAAAATATAGGTAATTCAACAAAAATACTTCAGAAAATATTTACATAGGTTATATACATGAATAAAAGTTTCAACATTATTATTCATCAGAGAAATACAAATTAAAACCACAATGATATTCAACCATACATTCTAGAATGGATAAATTTAAAAATACAAATGACATTTATGTCTTTTTCATAGAAATTAATTGGAATTCTCACCACAACCACTTTGTAGAACTTTTTATTGAGCATTAAGGATTAACATATGCAGACTCCATATCCCAGCAACTCCACTTTTAGGCATACACCCAATAGGAAGGCATGCATCTGTTCATTTAAAAAATATGTAAGAATATTCACATGATTATTTGGAATAGCTCCAAACTGAAATCAACTGAAATGTTCACTAAGAATAGAAAGGGTAAATAAATTAGCATATATCCATGGAAAGAAACACTACATAGCAAAGAGAATGAGCAACTATGACTGTGAAGATGGATCTCACAAGTCTAATGCCAAGCCATTCACATAAAAAGGTAGATACTGTATAGTTCCATTTACAGAAAGTTTAAAAGCAGGCAAAAATACTACTTTTGGTGTTACAAATTATAATAGCTCTAAGCATTAGGTGGGGAAAGCTGTGATGGAAGAGCTAAAGGGAACTCTGTGGTGTTAAGATTCCATTTTTTTGATCTATGAGCTCATGATACAAAAATTCATTATTATGTATTTGTGATTTGTCCACTTTTACCTGTATTTTGCAAATGATGAGAGAGAGTAAAGAGGAGGAGGTACAGGTGAATCTGAAGAAAAATGTGCTAGACTACTATTGCTTGCAGGCGGGTGAGTTTGACAGGTATTACTGGTATATTCCTTATATCTTTCACTGAGTTGTAGAACTTAAGAAAAAAAAAAAAAAACTAGATCTGGGTAGAATGTGGAAAAGTTGGGCCAGTACCTTTAAATCTTCTAGAAAGTCAGGTTCCATGGCATATAGTATTTGGGTGTATCATTTTTAAAAAATATTATAGGTGATCGAAATAAATCGAAAAGTATCTACCAGTGGGGGCTTTCTCTGAACTATGGGGAGATTGCTCATTGGAATGGAATATAAAAATTATGGTTTCTTATACCACTTCTGCTTTATATACTGTAATTTTGATACAGCCATATAACATGTCTATCTTTAGATAAATAATCTCCAGCTGTAGAATATGTGGGTTTGGCCCGATTACAAGGATTGTCCTTTCTAGATCTGAAGTCTACAATTCTCATGACTTTCAACTTGACTCACTACTAAAAACATACCCAAACCCAATTCCCCACTTAATTTAGTAAGCCACATCTTCCATCAAATTTTCACTTCCCTTTGATTTCCTTTTTTTCTCCCCCAGAAAATTCCTATTTAAAAACTTTTCCTAATAATGGAACAACAATTTATATCAATCTTACTTATTTCCCACACAAACTTACATTCCTATTTCCAGTCTATGCACAAACTGTTTATTCACAGGTCTGTTCCATCACAAGATCCCCATTGACTCAGCTCTGAAAGGAAAAGTGATTGAAAATAATTTTTTTCTTAGCTCCAGGTATTTTCTAGTAGCTTAGTGGTCATTAATATTCCTGTCGGAAATAATTTTATTATACTCTGACAATATTGAAAACCATCTTGCCTGAAGTAAAAAAAAACCCTTAATAATGTCTAGAATTTATTTTATGCTTTACATTTTGTAATGTTTTATTATGTAGTCTTTGATATTTAATTCTTATAAGAATGCTATGTTAACATGTATCAAGACAGGCAGTATAAGAAACACATGCCATAGGGCAACTAATAATTTTATCCTCTTCTTCACTCATATTCTTTATATTTGAAATTGATTTTAATTATACAAGTAGTACATGAATATCCTCATCATAAAACATTAGAATATTATTAATAAAACTAAAATTTATTTTGATGATTAACCTTAATTCCACTTCTTTTATGAGAAATAGATCGATTTATGAGTTCAAAGTATACCTTTAGGCAATTCAGAGCAAATAAATAAACCCATTCATCCATAAAATATATAACATATTTTTGGTTGAATAAATAATACATATATAAATCTACAATATATAATATTTGGGGCTGTATATATATTATATGCAATAATATATAACAATAAAATAATATTAATATATTCAAACTGTTGATATAAATTGATATTTAGCATTAATAAAATTGTATATGATTTGCTGCTTAATAGTAATATAATATATGCTATTTTGGATGAATATCTATTACATTAATCATTAATTATACTGATATATAATTAATTCAGTATGCATTATGTAACTATTAATTATATTATTATTATATTAATAGTAATTAATATTAATATAATATATATTTGACCAAAATATAATATCATATACATATATAGTAATATAATATATTAACATATATTATAATATATATTCAACCAAAATACACATTTTACATGTCATATAATATATTTTCACACTGTAGGTGTTATTTACCTATTTCTTTTGGTGTTTGTTAGCTATTTTTTAGTGATTTGCTTTCCTTACACATCAGTACTTATTCATCTGTACTACTCATCTTAACTAGAGTATAACATTGCATTGTATGGGCATATAAATGTTTATTTAATTATTCCCTATATGAATGGATATTTCGATTGCCTCAATTTATACTAGTTGAGTCAGTGACTATTCTTTAAATATTTGTTCATGTGCAGATATAAGTACTTCTCTTGGTAGGTCTTAAGAACTTGATGCTTTGCTTAAAATTTTAATAGTTACTACCAAAATGACTTTCAAAGTATCTGTCTTATATTAAATCCTTACAAATCATGTATATATCAAATATGTTTCACCAATATTTTTATTCTATATGTACCAGTCTAATGGGTAAAATGGTGTTTTTTGTTGCTTTAATTTCCATTTTTCTGTTGACTTCTGAGATTAGACCTCTCATTTTTAATTGCATATTTTTTCTCTACAAAATGCACATCTTATGCCTAGATTTCTATTGGATATTTTTCATTTTCCTAATGATTTGAATTGTTCATATATTCTACATACAAATATTTTGCTGTAATGATATATATACTTTTCCTGAGTCTTTTAGCCTTATTTATGTTGTCTTTTGATATTGTTTTACATTTAGATGTATATAATTTTTTATTTTATTGCTTTATCTTTTTCAAAAAATCTCTTCATACATCAGCATTATGAGCATATTCCAGATTTTTCTGAATGAAATATTTAGGAATTTACTGAGACTTTATTCAATGTTGTGAATTAGGCTTTTTTTTTTTTCAAAATTAATTTCCAGTTTCCTAGGGGTAATTTGCAAAATAGTCTATCCTTTCAACTCTACTTTGAAATACCACCCACATCATTTATGTTCCACTGGTATGTTCTCTTCTGGCATTAGAACTATACTTTTAAATTGCTATTATTTTGAGTTTTGATACCTGACAAAGACAATTGGCTTTGTTTCCCTTTAGAGACCCCTGACCAATACAATGATATTTATATCTCTTTACTTAATTTTTTTTCTTTCTTATTGCAAGTTTGTCTTTGTAAATAACATATTATGTATTATTTTTTGGCTTATTCTTGACTCTTTGTCTTTTAGTAGATAAATTTCAGGTAGATTTTTATTTACCTAAATTGTGATTATTGCCTTGTGTGACCCTATAGTTTTGCTATTGTAATGTTTTCTGTATATTTCCAATTCTCTATCCCACTTTTTATCTTTTGTGATTGTGATATTTTTTCCATTGATTTTATTCGGCCGCTTTTAAGTTATGTCTCTACTTCTATTCCAATAATCGCTCTCAAACTTGTATTAGATCTGTTTAAACCTACTTTTGTAAAAAATTAGAGTTATCATCATCTGTTATCTTCTCACTGAACAAAAATGAAACCATATTGTTAATTTTGTTCTGTTTTTTACTATCTCATCTATATCTTGATACATTAAAAGTTTTCTGTGTTCAAGAGTGTAGTATGTGATTCACAGCATATTCCACTCCCCAAATTTTGTTCTGTCATATTTTTATCTTACGTATAAGGGACAATCACCGAAGAGACGCCGAATGACAAAACACAGTGATAAAATATTAGAAGATATTCAAATATCGTACTCCACTGTTATTTTCTTAACAAAATAGCAAGTCATCTTACATAGTCAATTAAAGATTCAGTGGGGTTGTTCCTTTTATAGTTTATACTTAAATGTATTTCTAGTATAATTTTACTATGTGACAAAATTTTCTGATAACAATGCATTTTTTTTAGCTCAGTTTTAGAGTGTTTCAAGATCAATAGACTATTCCTGCTACTCAGAACTTGTGATTTTTCTATTCAGTTCTAGCATAGAATATACTAGAATAAACAAAATGACCTTTTACATACAAAATTAGTTTCACTACAAGCATAATGAACATATTTTTCCTAAAATTATGTTGTTAAAATTAGATTATGTTATGTATTCCTGAAGTTCTATATGCTGATCAATATTATTTATAGAATCCCTTCTTTTTTGCTCAGCAAATCATTGCAAGTATTTTCTATTTTCACATTCTCAAAATCTAATTAGATATCAGAACTTCTAGGTTTTATTCAATGTCTTGCCTTTTCAAACTTTGGTTTTGTTTTCTGGGAGAATGTCTCTGCCTAAATTTGCAACTCACTGATCGTCTCTCTCTGCAGATTCTTTTGTTTGCTAAGAAGGCAATTCACATGATAGAAATGTTAATCGTTATGATACCTTTTCATGGCTATATCATTCTGCTAACATCTTTCAGAGGATTAAAATTAAAGTTATTTTAAAGTTATATTTTCCTTACTCTGTTTCTACAGAGATAAGTTATTTCATTTGTTGAGTTGTTTGCCTCTTGATTATCAGAATTTCTCCCTCAATGGTATTCTTTGTTAGATTTGATACTGTCTTTCTGCATTATATTTTTCTGTACAGCGTTTGATTGAGGACAGGAGAAGCTGCTGTGGATTAGGTGAAGGCTGTTTTCAGTGAATTCAGGGAATTCAGGAGACGTGCTATGTTCCTGAGCATGGATGCTCCCCGTGTCTCCCAGAAGTCTCCATTTACTCCTCTATCCTTAATAAACTGTTCCTGCCTAGGGTTGCCACCTTGTCCAATGGAGTTGGGAAATAAATGTACCAGAATTAATCTACTTGGCTGCACCTACTCTGAATCGAACTTACTATTCTATTGCTTTCTCCTTACTCCACATTTTCTTGTACCTTTCACCACTGTATTAGTTTGCTTTCACACTGCTGATAAAGACATACGTGAGACTGGGAAGAAAAAGAGGTTTAATTGGACTTACAGTTCCACATGGCTGAGGAGGCCTCAGAATCATGGTGAGAGGTGAAAGGCACTTTATACATGGTGGTAGCAAGAGAAAATAAGGAAGAAGCAAAAACAGAAACCCCTGATAAACCCACCAAATCTCGTAAGACTTATTCACTATCACAAGAATAACATGGAAAGACCAGCCTGCATGATTTAATTACCTCACCCTGGGACCCTCCCACAGCACATGGGAATTCTGGGAGATAAAATTCAAGTTGGGATTTTGGTGGAGACACAGCCAAACCATATCATTCTGCCCCTGGTCCCTCCAAATCTCATGTTCTCACACTTCAAAACCAATCATGTCTCCCCAATAGTCCCCCAAAGTCTTTATTCATTTCAGCACTAACCCAAAAGCCCACAGTCCAAAGTCTCATCTGAGACAAGGCAAGTCCCTTCTGCCTATGAGCCTATAAAATCAAAAGCAAGCTAGTTACTTCCTAGATCCAATGAGGGTACAGGTATTGGGTAAATACAGCCATCCCAAATGGGAGAAATTGGCAAGAATAAAGGGGTTACAGGGCCCATGCAAGTCTGAAATCCTGTGGGGCAGTCAAATTTTAAAATTCCAAAATGATCTCCTTTGACTCCAAGTCTCACATCCAGGTCATGCTGATGCAAAAGGTGGGTTCCTATGGTCTTGCACAGCTCTGCCCCTGTGGCTTTGCAGGGTACAGCTTCCCTCCTGGCTGTTTTCGCAGGCTGGCGTTGAGTGTTTCTGGCTTTTCCAGGAGCACAGTGCAAGCTGTCGATTGATCTACCATTCTGGGGTCTGGAAGATGATGGCCCTCTTCTCACAGCTTCACTAGGTATTCCCTAGTAGGGACGCTATGTGGGGGCTCTGACTCCACATTTCCCTTCTGCACTGCCTTAGCAGAAGTTTTCCATGAGGGCCCCGGCCTTACAGCAAACTTTTGCCTGGGCATCCAGGTGTTTCCATACATCTTCTGAAATATAGGCAGAGGTTCCCAAACCCTAATTCTTGACTCCTGTGCACCTGCACATTCAACACCATGTGGAAGCTGCCAAGGCTTGGGGCCTCAGCCCTTTGAAGACACAGCCCGAGCTGTACATTGGCCCCTTTCAGGAATGACTAGAGGGGCTGTGACACAGGGCACCAAGTCCCTAGGCCGCACACAGCATGGGGACCCTGGGCCAAGCCCATAAAACCACTTTATCCTCCTGGGCCTCTATGCCTGTGATGGGAGGGGTTGCCGGGGAGTTCTCTGACATGGCCTGGAGACATTTTCCCTATGGTGTTGGGGATTACCATTAGGCCACTTGCTATTTCTGCAGCCAGCTTGAATTGCTCCCCAGAAAATAAATTTTTCTTTTTCTTTTTCTTTTTCTCTCTTTTCTTTACTTTCTTTTTTTTTTTTTTTTTTTTTTTTTTTGAGAAGGAGTCTCACTCTGTTGCCTGGGCTGGAGTACAATGGCCTGATCTCAGCTCACTGCGACCTCCACCTCCCGGGTTCAAGTGATACTTCTGCCTCAGCCTCCCAAGTAACTCGGATTACAGGCACCCAACATCATGCCTGGCTAAATTTTGTATTTTTGTAGAGATGGGGTTTCGCCATGTTGGCCAGGCTGGTCTTGAACTCCTGACCTCAGGTGATCCACCCTCCTAGGCCTCTCAAAGCACTGGGATTACAGGCTTGAGCCATTGTGCCTGGCTGGGCTTCTCTTTTCTATCACATTGTCAGCCTGCAAATTTTCTGAAGTTTAATGCTCTGTATTCCTTTTAAAACTGAATGCCTTTAACAGTGCCCAAACCACCTCTTGAATGCTTTGCTGCTTAAAAATTTCTTCCACCAGACACCCCAAATCATCTCTCTCAAGTTCAAAGTTCCACAAATCTATAGGGCAGGGGCATTCCTCATCTTCATCTGAGACCACCTCAACCTGAATTTTATTGTCCATATTGCTATCAGCATTTTTAGCAAAGCCATTCAACAAGTCTCTCAGAAGTTCCAAAGTTTCCCACATTTCCCTGTCTTCTCAGGAGCCTTTCAAACTGTTCCAACCTCTGCCTGTTACCCAGTTCCAAACCTGCTTCCACAATTTCAGGTATCTTTTCAGCAATGCCCCACTCTACTGGTACCAATTTAGTGTATCAGTTTTTCATGCTGCTGATAAAGACATACCTGAGACTGGGAAGAAAAAGAGGTTTAATTGGACTTACAGTTCCACATGGCTGGGGAGGCCTCAGAATCATGGCAGGAGGTGAAAGGCACTTCTTACATGGCAGTGGCAAGAGAAGATGAGGAAGAAGCAAAAGCGGAAAGCCCTGGTAAACCCATCAGATCATGTGAGACTTATTCACTATCATGAGAATAGCACGGGGAAGATAGGCCCCCATGATTCAATTACCTTCCCCTGGGTCCCTCCCACAACATGTGGGAATTCTGGGAGATACAATTCAAATTGAGATTTCAGTGGGAACACAACCAAACCATATCAACCACTATGTGGGAAGTACTCTTACAGCAATCCAAAATTAGTGTAAGAATTACTCTTTTATTTTGGGCTGTGGTTTTCATTTTCAATGCAATATGATTTCTGTCTTCCTAAGATTTCTCATAGTCTATGATATTATGAAATGAAGACTGATAAAAAGAAGTGATAAAATGAGATGTTTATACACGAGTATAAAATAATGGTGGATTAGAGGTTCCATAGTGATTCTTTCTAAATAGCCCATTAAACATCCATGAAAATTACAGGAAAAGTAGCACCATAGGCTCATGCTTTAAAAAATATATGCTAAAACCAAGTTGGGAATTATACTGACTACTTGTTGAAACAGAATAGGCTTACACAGTTTGGGGTTTCTCTCTCTCTGTCTCTGTCTCTGTCTCTCTCTCTCTCTCACACACACACACACACACACACCTCACATGGTCTTAGTACTGATTCTTCTGAATACAGGGCCTAGGGCAAAAACTAACAGGTTAATGTTTTATTGGGAGATACATTCCCAGGGAAGCAAGAGTCAAGGATATAGGAGAGTGAAGGCAGGAATGTGGAAGAGCAAACACAAGATGGTGCATTTCAGAGCTGGCCACAGCTTTGCCTCGAAACACACTGTTGCTAAGTTACATAGGACATATTCAGAGAAGCGACATGGAAACCCCTGAGTTGGAAACAGTCAGCTGGGGAGGAGAGGGAGCAACTTATTTGCTGAATCTTTCCTGCTTTGTTTCTGCCTTTGGTCAAAGTCTTACCCTCAGGACATCCATATCCCAGAAGGTTTTTTTGTTTCTTTGTTTAACCTGGCCAATTCTCTAGGAAGCATCCAGGGAAACCCAAGCTTTATTGGCCATAAGCCAGCCACTGTGTAGGCATAGGGGTCTCTTTCTGTCAGTAGGCACCAAGCAAAGGGGGCTTCAGTCTGCAGTGTTGGTATCAGCAGTGGCTATCAGAACTCTACAACTCTCGGAATAGCTTCTGCTACAGCTGATCTGGCCAAGAAACCAGGCAAGTGGCCAAGGCATGAAGAGACATGGCTGAATTGATCTAGAGTGGCAGGTAAGCTTGTGTCTTGCAAAAGTTTCTGAACCAGAAAGAGGGGAAAATGCCAATGAAGACAGTGAGGAATGAATTTAACTCATATCCATTCTCTGTGTATAAATTGAGAGTGGAGGGATTGAGTTGACCAGAAAGAAAACTTGGTAGTTATTACATGCAATGGCCAGTTTTGCACCTACTCCAACAACTACAATATTTTAAAATATATTCAAACAATGCAAATTTTAAGGATCAAAATGGAAAGAATAAAGGAATGGATGAAAGCATTATATAGCCTATGATTCTTAACAATCATTTAAAAAATTGATTCACAGACCACTGAATTAGATTCTGGAAGTAATGGATGCTTTCACTAGGGGAATATTATCTGGAATGTTCTGGAAAAAAAGAAAGACAAAATCCAGGAATGGTTTAGGTGGTTATGTAGCATGACCAAAAGGGGAGCAGAATAATGTTGAGCAATATGACTTAAATGGATGCCATTTTGCTCCCCCATATGAAGCTAGGTATTATGGCAGAGCAATAGCTTGATATAAGGTTAAAGTCTGAAAGGGATAAGCTATAATCATCTAAACAAAGAATGAGAAGAGCTATGCAACTTTACTTTTCCTTCTGCTTTTTTGCAAATAGGAGACAAATAAATCTCCCCATACAATGCTGAGAAAGAATAGGACAGAAAACACAGTTTGATAATATTGAAACATAATTGAAAGGAAGCATCATCTTGAAAACTCACAAAAATATATTTCAAACAATTTTTTTAAAAATCATAAGCTTTATTTTTTAGAGCAGTTTTAGGTTTACAGAAAAATTGAAAAGAAGTATGTAGTTCCCACATACCATTCCCCTATTTTCCCCCACTGTTAACATCCCCCACCAGAATGGTACATTTGTTATAACTGATGTACCTACATTAACATATAATTATCACACAAAATCCATAATTTACATTAGCGTTTATTCTTGGTAGTGTACATTCTATGAGTTTTTAACAATGTATAATGATATATAATGATACCAGTACTGTAATATCATACAGAATAGTTTCATTGCCCTAAACATCATCTGTGTTCCACTCATATAACCCTCCCTCTCACAACTCTTAACAATCACTGATCTTTTTACCTTCTGCATAGTTTTCCAGAATATCAAATAGTTGCAGTCCCACAGTAAGCAGCCTTTTCAGATTGGCTTCTTTCGTTTAGTAGTATGCATTGAAGTTTTCTGTGTCTTTTCATGGTTTGATAGCTCATCTCTTTTTGGACTAAATACTTGAATAATATTCAGTTGTGTGGATGTACAACAGTTTATTTGTCCATTTACCTACTGAAGGATATATTGGTTGCTTTCAGTTTTTGGAAATTATAAATAAAGCTGCTTTAAATATCTGTATGCAAGTTTTTGTTTGGATATACGTTTCAACCATTTTGGCAAATACTAGAGTGTGATTGCTGGATCATATGATAAGAGTATATTTAGTTTTTGTAAGAAAGTATCAAATTGTCTTCCAAAGTGGCTGTAACATATTACCTTCCCACCAGGAATGAATGAGAGTTACTGCTGCTCCTTATCATTGCCAGTATTTGGTGTTGTCATTGTTAGAGGTTTTGGCCATTCTAATTGGTATGCAGTGGTGTCTCATTGTTGTTTTAATTTTAAATTCCCTAATGATATATGATGTTGAAAATATTTTTATATACTTACTTGCCATCTATATATCTTTGATGAGGTATACATTTAGGTATTCGCTCATTTTTTAATCTGAGTGTTTATTTTATTGTGGAGATTAAATAGTTCTTTCTATATTTTGGGCAACTGTCCTTTATCAGATTTGTGTTTTGCAAATATTTCCTCTCAGTCTGTAGTTTGTATTCTCACTCTCTTGAGATGTCTTTTGTAGAGCAAAAGTTCTTAATTTTATGGAAGTCCAGCTAAACAATACTTTTTACAATAAAAATATTTTAGAGGATGTGTTCTTGTTGTCACAAAATAATAAAATTACGGTGTTGCAATAAATAGAAGCAAGGATATTTAACCATAAGATTTAAAAAATAAAAAAAAATAGTCGATTGAAATTAGTTAAATTATCCCACTGCTATCATACTTTTAGACTGCTACTCTAGATCATTCAATTACAGAAAACAGGATTTTGAAAGAGAAACTATTTAGAAACATTACCTATTTTAATTATACTCCTGCTTATGACTGGAGACTTCAATTATAAAATCAATTTACTCCACGTATGAAAGGGTATGTAAAAGGCCAACTCACTAACTTTGTACTTCAGTTATTCTTACAATAAATAATAGTTCTACCATCTCCATTTAGTACTTTCATGGTTAGGTACACAGATATTTGTTTTTCACATAGAATAAACTGCTCATAAAGTAAGAATTTGGTACAAAGGCCGAAAACTTAAACATGAGGATTTTCTCAACTGTTTTGCATTTAAACTTATGACTAAGAGTAATGTGATTCACTTGCTTTTTGTACTATCCGGCAAAGTTCACTTTCCATTATAAATTGGAAGACATCAAAAAAGTTTTGTCAACAAACTTCTGGATTGCATAACTCTTTTTCCTCTAACTTCAACTTCACTTTATCTTAAGGTTACTTTAAAAAGATAAAAACAAAACATTAGAAAATCAAGAAATCTCCAAACATTGGTTTTAATTTCTTATAAAAAATATGTTGCTGATTAGAGAAATCAATTCACTCTGATGAGAACCTGATCTGTACCAGGACCAATCTCTTCATCTTTATTCTACTCGTCAGAAGTACAAAAAAGTGGGTAATAGGCTGAAAGCAGTTATGTAGCATGTTGGGACATTTTAACAATGTGCTTTTATCTGGGAGTTGGGTTATCAAAGGTAAACAAACTTGGTATGCACCTTAACATGGTAGTGATAGAGATAAATCCCAGTTTTGATGTCAGTTGTGTTTACTGTTGTCAGTAACTAGACAGCAATTCAAAAAAAAGTGAATATTTTGAGTGAAACTAAGAGGTAAATCTTTAGACTCCACCATTATATATTTTCTCATTTTGTATGATTATTCAGCAAGTGAAGGAAACATTATTCAAGTATATTGTGGAAGCTATGAAAGCTCGCATGTGCGTTTCCCTGTGAAGAAGCACATATATTTTCCATAAAGATCCATCAGCCTAACATTTTACCAACTTAAGCCCTGTGCAATATGATTCATATTTCTTCTGCATATTCCATTAGAATGAGATTGTAAGGCCAGTTTTTCTTTTAATAATAATTTTGTTTCTCAAATTTATTCATATTGCTTTTGGGGATTTATGGAACAAACGGAGAATCATATACATTCATTCTGGTTTGTGATCTCATTAGATGTCTGCCTTGTAATACAGTCCTTTATTTTTGGGATACATTGTAGGACAGCAAGTCAATTAGACTTTCATACTAGAAAGTAAAGGGGAGCAGCAAATGTGTCAAAATAATGTAGAAATTCATTGCATAGAATGGTATAAATAGAATCAAATTGTATAAATGTTTGTTTTTCCAAGGCAGAAAATTAACCTTATGCCAGACGAGGAGGATTGTTTTTATCTCTAATGTCCTGTGTGAAGGTGTTAGAGAAATGGACTTAGTGTCTCCATTATTAAGGTTTTATTAATACATATGTTTAATTAGGAAAATTTATTCACACTGCAGATAAAACATAGACAAGAATTAGGTCCCTTTGGTTCTATAGAGTGTTTTTTTATGCCAAAAGGAAGGAATGGATCTTGTCATTCAATAGAATGGTAACTCTCATGATATATGACCATTTTCATTATCATCATTCCCCTGAGGCCAAATCTCCATTATGTTCATTAACTAAAAAGTCTTTTTTTAATGTTTTGTTTTATGTTTCATAGTAGAATTATTATTTTTTATACAAAATGTATTTGGAAATCATAGGTATCCACCAAATGTGCAACAGTTCTAATATAGATTCAAAATACAATATAGGGAAATCTCTTATTTTCAGAATACATTATAACATAGCTTTAGTTTTATTATTCATTTAACTTGCATTTGGTTGTATTTTTAACTTATGTTTTGATTACTAAAAAGCACAGGACCTGTAACTTAAGATGTAAAAGATTTATGGGTTCTTAATTCTCCTCCTTTTACTGTTGAAGTAGCTGAAGTCAATTTTATTTTTGTGATAGTTATTGAGAGAGGGGACCTATGGCAGCACAAAGGGAGTGGAACGTTCCCTCACTGCCACATAACCATTTGTTTGCTCAAGCCATTGCAAACAAAAAAGCTCTATGTCACAGCAATGAGGTTGCTGTATTTCCACCTTATAAAGATATATTTTTGTACTCCTTTCCAGAAAACCAAGTCCTAGAATTTTCCTGGAATAGAAATTCTGGAGCTACAACTGGGAGAGAATCTAAGGCTTTTAAATTATAATCATTTAGAAATAATTAACATAGATAAGCAGATTTTCTTTTGAAAAGCAACTGTTTACATTATGGTATGAAACAAAAATAGTCTTATTCAAAAAACTATATATTTAAGTTTTAATTGTATTAATGATATATTTACAATGTTTTCTGTGTTAACATATCCTTGGACTACCTTCTGGAATAAAAAAATGCAAGTAAATACAGAAAATATACTCAATTTTATTACAAATGCTTATTCTTACCAAAAAAATCGACTCAAAGTAAAAACGAAGGGAATTACACTAGATTTCATTATCTTATATTGCATGTTTTTCAGACCAATGCCTGTGTTCTATGAAGTCTACTTTCTATTAGTTATTGAGCAATGTACCAGTGATGACTTCCAGAAATGTTTAGAAGTAGATATAGGTAAAATTAAGATGAACTAATTCCCTTACAATTCTTCTAAATGAAGTCAGATCAGTATACTGACAGTATTTGATGTGGTTTGGCTGTGTCCTCACCCAAATCTCATCTTGAATTGTAGCTCCAATAATTCCCATGTGTTGGGGTGACGTGGTGGTAGATAATTGAATGGAAGGCGGGTAGTTTCTCCCATACTGTTCTCATGGTAGTGAATAAGTCTCACCAGATCTGATGGTTTTATAAGGGGAAACTCCTTTTGCTTGGCTTTCATTCTGTCTTGTCTGCCGCCATGTAAGACATGCCTTTTGCCTTTCACTATGATGGTAGACCTCCCCAGCCATGTGGAACTGTGAGTCCATTAAACATCTTTTTCTTTATAAATTACCCAGCCTCAGGTATGTCTTTAACAGCAACATGAAAACAGACTAATACAGTATTATTTTCATTAAAATTATTCTCAATTGAGTTACAATTTATAAAATTCTCAGCTGGGCGCAGTGGCTCACGCCTGTTATCCCAGCACTTTGGGAGGCTGAGGCGGGCAGATAATGAGATCAAGAGATCGAGACCATCCCGGCCAACATGGTGAAACCCCGTCTCCACTAAAAATACAACAATTAGCTGTGCATGGTGGTGCATGCCTGTAGTCCCAGCTACTTGGGAGACTGAGGCAGGAGAATCACTTGGACCTGAGAGGCGGAGGTTGCAGTGAGCCAAGATGGCGCCACTGCACTCCAGCCTGGTGACAGAGTGAGACTCCATCTCAAAAAATAAATAAATAAAATAAATAAGTAAATAAATAAATAAATAAATAAATAAAATTCTCTAATATTTTATATTCGTAGAATAGGTTTTCATTGCAGCAGTTTATGTTTTTAGTCTAAAGTTTCCCCTTACATTGATTTGTACACAGTTCATTTAGAAAGTAACTGTTCATAACAGAAATTGTCAAGGACTCTTTTTTGCCTACAGTAAATTTTTCAGGATATTAGTCCCAGACAAATTTTGTAATCTTTTGAGATTCTCTAACTTAAGCAGAAATAGCTTGTCAAATACATTCTTAAGTTATTGCAAATATTTTGTGAATATAAACATGATAGCCCAATTGATAGCTAAATCATAAGAGGGTGATTTTTTTTTTTTTACTTTAAAGGAGCAGACCTCTTCATGACAACCTAAGAAACAATGAGAAAATTCCCACCCGCCACCATCTCCCTGCCCCACCAAAAAAGAGAAAAACTTTTATGATAGCTCTTATGTAATTACTATGGACAGAAAATGTATATTGGTACATGCCTTAACTTAGGTTATAGAACTTACCCAGGAAAAAGTTCTACCTAAAGCTCCCTACTTCATATATTTACTCCTGAAAATTATAGTAGTGCCAGTAATAATTATATTAGGAAGAGTTAGTTGTGTCTTGAATCCTTACAAAGTGATAAGCACTACATTAAGTGCTTAATGTACATTGTCTTAATTAACATTCAAGACAACCCCATAATATAGGTCCAGCTAGCATTTCTGCTCTGGTGAGGTGAAACTAGACCTTAGAGTCTAAGCATTTTATCTCTGCCACCCTGTTAGAATGTGTCATTGCCAGGACTTGAATCCAAATGGCTCTGCCTCAGCGAGTAAGCTTCACTACCATCATACTTTCCTCCTCTCTCTAGATAACATTATATTTCCAGAAGCATTAGCCAAATCTAAAGATATTTTTCTTAGATTAATGTTCTAATATTTGTCTTTATCTCTAATAACGTTCTTTTCCCACAGAAATTTTATGAGTAACTGTAATTTGGCTGAGTTAAAAATGATATTCATTTAATTTCCTGGGTTTAGAGACTACCACCCACTGAAGTTTCTCTCTGTTATCCATACACATCATCCTTTGTAGTTTTAGTAAACATTGAGAGAAACTTGTTGCTATTGTGAAATGCTGGTCTCGGCCTAGGGATATAAAAATATAAACCATAAGTTTGAAATTTGTGAAGCACTGTGAGAATGAACTTGAACTTATCTACAATTAGGGTTTGGTATATTCAAACTCTCTTGACGAACAATAAATCCACATATGGGGTCTGATAGATGGAAAAGAAAATTGGGGTCTTGAAACAACCAAGCCAAAACCAAACACATAAATGAGTTTGCCAGGGTGGGTGAAACTGTGAAGCAGGGTCCAGATTGGAAGGGATTAACGGGTCCAAGTGAAATATGAGGCTGCGCTTCACACTATCAGAATCCTCTGAGAAGTTTCGTTTTATTTTCTTTCTTTTCTCTTAGTTTAGAGGTTGTTGGGTTCTGCCACCAATTACTGTAATTCAATAGAATAAGAAGTAGAACCAGAGAATCAATGTATATATATATTTTTTAAACATCTCACTAATTGATTCTGATTCACAGCCAAGGTTAGGAACAACTGACATAAATGGAAGAACTGTGTTATAAAGGTAGAAGAGCTCAGTTGTGATAAATACCTTTGAAAGAGCTTGTCCCAGAGCACAAAAGAAATTTATCTGCTGACCTGAGAAGAACAGCCAGGTGAGCAGTCAAAAAAATACCTACAGCCTCAAAAAGGTGACTGATGGGCAACATGGAGGTAATTAATTTTATGTGTCAACCTGACTGGATTAAGCGACACTGAGATATCTGGTACAATATTATTTCTGAGTAAGTCGTGAAGGTGCTTCCAGAAGAGATTAGAATTTATGTTGGTAGACTGAGCAAAGAAGATTATCCTTACCAATGTGGGCAGATATCATTCAATCCCTTGAGCACCCAACTAGAACAAAAAGGTGGAGGAAGGGCAAATTTGTTCTCTCTCTTTATGATCTGGACCATCCATCTTCTCCTGTTCTTAGACATCAGCATTCCTGGTTCTTGGGTCTTTGAACTTGCATATGGAGTTAGACCACTGGCTCCCATTGTTCTCAGGCCTTTGGGTTTGGACTGAGAACTACACCCATGGCTTTCCTACGTCTCCACGTTACAGAGAGCAGATAGTGGGACTTCTTAGCCTCCGTAATCGTGTGAGCCAATTCCTCATAATAAATCTGTGCTTGCATATCTATATCATTCTCTATATCCTATTGGTTCTGCTTCTCTGGAGAACTCATACTATTTTAAGGCCCAAAAAGTTGAGCAGCAGTAAGAGCAACAGACCAATAGTATCAATGACCTAGGAAAAAAGTGAAAGTAATGATGCTAGAAAGCTGCCCCCAGGAAGCCTGAGATCTCCACTATCTTGTTTATTTATGTTCAGTATTTAGACTTATGTCTTGCTTATAGTAGTTGCTCAATTAATATTTGCTAAATAAATTAGTAAATAACACTAGGGTAAAGAACCTAGAATATTTCATCACAATAACATCACAAAATATCAAATGCTAATCAAACTCTTACTTATCTACACATATACTACTCCCCAGAAACCTAAAATAATTGATGAGGAAGATATCTGATAAAGATTGGCTTTTTGTTAGTCATGCAAGTGAAAGCTCAGTGCTTTGAGATTTGTAGAACAATGCATTTAAAATATAATACATTTGTATTCACAGGTGTAGCAAGGGACATACATTTCAAATGAAAATATTTGATATGTATTTCTTCCTCTCTTTGAGATCTGTCCTAAACCACCTGGCAAATGAGAACTCTAGACAATTCTAGTTAATGCTAGACCTGTCTTCACCTAGTTGGTTAATTTAGCTTAAACCTGAGATTATTAAAATCCATGTTTCTAAAATATGGTCTCATTTGACTGGTTCCTTGGAGAAATATATATTTGCCAGTGTAATCATAGATGGCCAAATTCCTGGTAGGCATTTAATATTACCTGCTGCAACAAAGCCGAAGCAGCTGTTCTGTCTTCATTTGTCTTTAGAACCCCAAATTAAAGGGAAATAAAACATAAAAAGTTCAAAATTAAATAGTTCTTGCATATAAGATAATTAAATATACTGCCCAAAGCAAACGTGTCAAGGAAATTCTCATTTCTACTCTAAATGAAACTACATCCTTCTATTTCAAACTAAGTAAAATATCTGATTGCTATTTCCCCACTAGTATGAAGATGAAGTTTCTAAGTGGAGCTTTGAAAATTCTTGATTTTTATACTAAACTTTCTACTTCTCTTGAATATATTCCTTAAGCAATCAGAAAAACTAAGAGATTTCTTTATTCACCAGGACACATAGAACTACAATAATTCATTAATTAATACAAAGACATATACCTCAAAAATTTCTTTTCAGTTTCAGTATGTATAATTAGATGTGACTGCTTCTACCAATAGCTTTCTGTAGTTAGTATTAGACATTACACTCTCTTAATGTGTCCAGTCTACAAAGTGAATCTATGAAAGTATTTAAAATTAAAACTAAAACACAGCCTCTGAACAAGGTGATATGTTCAGGTTTGTGATTGACAGCTTTTCTGATATGAGTAAAATGAAATCGTTTGCCCCAAATGCAATAGTAATTATCAAATTATAAACTTCAATGTTTCTACCTTAAAAATATATGTGTATATGACATCAGTATCTTTTCTTGCCAGCTCTCGGATTTTTTCAATATTTTGTGAAAGATTTTACTTAATGAAACTCAGTCTTTCCAGACAGAAACTCCATGAGGCTAATGCCACTTTTTCAAAATGGCATGACAGAAGTACAGAAAATTTCTATTATGCATGAGATTTAACTGTCATATGATAGAAAGTAAGACAGACGCAACTCGGTTTTTCAACATATGAAACTATCATCAAGCTCTCGAACCCATCTTGAAGAGCATTTCCATCTGATTTAAAGTGAGTATAATGACTATTACTTTAATAAAAATAACTTAGACTAAAATATCATAATCTCTTTTAGATTTGGATGTTTTTCCTCACTTGTTTTAATAATTGGAAATCATCATTTAGATTTAACTTCTTTTTAGTCTAACATTTACCTTATAAAGCTAGTATGTTAGAGGAAATAAGAATTGTTCTCATGAACAATTCTTAGTTCTAAATATAAAACCATATTTTAAAATATTATAAGAATCATTAGAAAAAGGGTATTTTAAACAGATCATATGGGATGAATTGTCTTACTATGTGTAAAAAGTGAAATTAGATATCTCCCTCACACTAGTCCTAAAACTGCAAAAATAAATTCCAGATTGATTAAAGCCTTTAATGTAAAAAATACATTGGAGAGAAATATTTAATATATTCATGGATTTTTTAAGTGCTACTAAAAAGCTGTATTCCATGTGTCTAGCAAGTCCATAGCTTTTCTGTCTAGTATGAGTCCATTTATTCTGATTAAATTTAGTAAAATTTTTAACAATATTGTATTTTAAAGAATCTGATTTCTGGAGACCTGTAAAGTCGGGGATGGAGCTGAGTGCTTAACAAGATGCAGCCTTTATTTAAATTATCTGTTATTATAAAAAATGCATTATCAGGTATAAACCAGGAAAATAAGGCAAAAACCCCACATCTCAAACTGATTATTTTCTTATTACCATGTTCAGCATTGACATGATAGAAATGACTCCCAGTATCTGTTGACCAGCAAGTCAAAATGATATTCTTTCAAGTTACTTTAAGAATATGTTTTATGATAATAAGATATTAAAGTGATACGGTCTCAACTACTGGATGGTGATGGTGGAAAGTGGGGCTTGGCAATCCAGAAACAAAAATGTTCGAAGACTAGATGCTGGAAGCAAAGCTAGTTTGGATGTGGGAACACATGTGGTGTGGTTTCTCAGATGCTACTCATCTACCCCTTACACAATACTCATTCCCCAACATGTTTATCAGTTGAGAGGAGATGTTATAGGTATGAGTGGTAGGAGCAGATGCATAAAAATATAAAGGCAAAAAGGGGTGAGTGGGAGGAAGATCAGTGTTAAAACTGAATCCATACTGCTGAATCCATATGTGCTTATTTAACATTTTGTTTGTGGATAATCAGGAAAATAAGAAAAATAATTAAAAATATCAAAAAGAAAATAAATTCACAATATTGATTATTAAGGTAATCTATGGGAAATTCTGGGAAGCTGATGAGCTGCAGGAAGCTTCTTTTCACTTTATTCCTACATATAATGAGTTTTCTTCCCCATAGAGCAGGAAGCAAGTAAGACTAGAGCTTTTCTCCCTTGTGAGCTGGGCAAGCCTGAACATGAGCCTCAGGAAGGGGCAGGCATCTCTGCAAAGACCTAGAAATTATTGGAGGCAAGGACGACATCTGTTCCTTGTTAAGTGTGCTGGATTTTTGGCCCCAAGTGGCCAAGCAGAAGCTGAAGGGATGAGGTAAATCCTCTGACACTCTGAAGATGGACAAGGATCCTCTTTAGTGGTACAGCAATCTGCCTGTTTCTATATCACTGCCTACTTCCACCACTTGTAGAATGGAAGACAAGTGAGATAGTTCAGCAACTAGCTTGAGTGAGATGATAAGGAAAATTGACATCTTATCTGAAGGGCGCAGCAACTAAAAGAAAAAGTGCAGTCAGAGCAAACACAGCACATGTTCAGCCAAATAGAGATAAAGAGAAGTAACAAACTGAATAAGAATTGAATTGTATATATATTACATAGTATATGAATTATATATGTACTACATATATAATGAATGAATTATATATACTATATATGTAGTATATTATATACGTATGATATATATAATAAGACATATCATTTATATATATGAGTTTTTAAGGAAATTGAGGCCCAGCCCAAAAACGACTTCAAGACTTCTAAAAAAATGCCTTCCCAATAGCAGCAATAACAATAAGATCAGTAGCTATACTGAAGGAAAGAAAATAAAGATTCAAACTCAAATTCGAGGTTTCAGAAGACATCTCAGAGCATGGAATGAATGCACAAGATAATGAAGGAAAAAAACACAGACTTGAAGGACATAGTCAAGAGAAATTATATATGAAAAAACAGAAGTTATAGAAAGTGAAATACAAACTGATGATGGAAGGACAAAAATTGGGCAATCAGAAGAAATTTTTCCTGACCTGAAGAAAGGCTTCCCTTTGACAAAGCTCAAATTCAAAAATGAGGAGATCAGAATGGACACACAAAACCAGGTATTTCCTGATAAAACCTCTGAACACTAAGAACCAACACAATCATAACTTGTAAGATTCAAAGCAGGAAGAAGAAGGTACCTACAAAGGGAAAACATTATCTGCAACCCTGTATTTAGAAAAAACGTAGAACAGCACCTGCATGATGCTGAACTGAGAGGGCAGTGAAACAGAAATACTGTACTCAGCTAAGTTATCATTTGGCACATTTATTTAATGATAACCAGAGACTTAGGGAGTTTATTACCCATCGACATACTCTCAGGAAAAAGAGTCAAGAAAAGCAACAGTGTCATTCAGGGCTCTTATTGCTAATGATAGAATATATCCTGGAAGTTTAAACAGGAAAAATAATTTATTAAAGGGTATTTGAGGGGTCACAGAATTTCCAAAAAACTGAGATTGTCAGGCTTAAATACTATGTGCTATATTTTTTTTTCAGGGATTACCCTAGGGAAAAAAAAAACATAAAAATTTCATTTATTATCTGGTAAATTGTGTATAGAAATGAAGTGAAAGTCCTGTACAAAAATATAATAGCTAATGGGAAAGGTTACCTCTGGGAATAAAAGAAAGAGTGAAAATAGAAGAGGAAAGTGAACGATCTTACTTTGCTCTGTAAATATGGATACTTGATTTTATAACCAAGATGTTCAAATGTTGTATTATAACAATGTAAAGTATAGTAGAATTTTCTATTCATGATTTCAAAAAAAGAGAAAATAAGATAAAAATGAACACAATATTAGACACTTGTTTTGCCTTTTGTGACATTCATGGCTTTTACTTACGTTAAAAAGTGGAACTTCTAAGCAAGGTATTTAGCTTGGTCTAACAAAGCAAGAGGCTGTCAGGTAGATTTGATCAGTGTGACTTAAAACATCCTGTGTATTAGTATTTGAGAGATAAAAAGTTAGATGTGATGTGACCTTAACTTGGCTGTCTTCTGCACAGGCTAGAAAAAAGGACTGACATTGTTTTAATAGAAAATACATCCACTAGTATGCCAAGGTCATTACAACTTAATTGCTTCAGATTTCAATCAGTGATTTATCAAATATGAATACTCTTTAGGGAGAAATGTATAAAAACCTGAGCTCTGTGTGTAAACTATATCTTGTGATTTGTATAACAAAATATTTCACCAGTGTCTTTATAAAATACATGAGTACCCATGAGGTCAAGAACCAAAATACCTTCCTCATTTTGCAGAATTTATAGAGATAATAAATAAAATGTAGTGGAAATGTGGCCGCATTATATTTTAGACTGAATTTATTTATTTGTCACTTTTTAGTTTTGCTAATCTTTCAAGCAAAATGTTGTTAAATGTGTAAGGTGATTTCTTAGGAAAACAAAAGAAAAAATAAACCCTTAAAATTCTGTAAAATGATATTATTAGCTCTTTTTCTTGGTGGACAGAGCAAGTCACCTTGGAAGATAACTTTTTTGTTCAGGGAAGAATCACTGGAAAGGTCCTTTTAACATATGTAAATAAAACACAGATAAGAAGCAATTGTGTTTGGAGAATTGTGTAGTAAGATGATTGTGACCTTGAATTTCTCCCAAAGGTCCTTGGAATGCAGAGCTGCTCAGAAGGTAGGAGGTAGAGATATTTGAATTGGGGTAAATAAACTTTCTAAAGGGAAAGGATTAAGACCATAATCCTTTTCTTTCCCTTTCCTTTTTTCTTTTCTTTTCTTTTCTTTTCTTTTTTTTCTTTCTTTTCTTTTCTTTCTTTTCTCTTCTTTTTTCCTTTCCTTTCCTTTCCTCATTTCCTTTCTTTTCTTTTCTTTCTTTTTTTTTCTTTTGAGATGGAGTCTCACTCTGTTGCCCAGGCTGGAGTGCAGTAGCGCAATTTTGGCTCACTGCAACCTCCACCTCCTGGGTTCGGGCAATTTTCCTGCCTCAGCCTCCCAAGTAGCTGGGACTACAGGCACATGCCACCATACCTGGCTAATTTTTTGTATTTTTAGTAGAGATGGGGTTTCACCATTTTAGCCAGGATGGTCTTGATCTCCTACCTCATGATCTTTCTGCCTCAGCCTCCCAAAGTGCTAGAATTACAGGCATGAGCCACCATATCCGGCCCATAATCTTTTTCTTTTGAGATTTAATATAACTAAAATTTTTCTCACAGAGGATCATTGATCAAACTGATGTTGACTGGAAGGAAATTTATTGAGGACACCCAAAAAGCTCAACATGAGAGAGAAGGAATCTGCATCGCTAACTCAGGCTTACCACTAGAGCTGGACATTTTAATTGGAAAGTCTAGTCTCAGGAAATATGTCACTATAGCTGGCAGTCTTTTCTAGAGTCAATTTCACTGCTGTGGGAGTATGAGCTGAGCATTTGAGAGTGAAATGTAATGAGCTATAACGTTGAAACCCAATGCCAGGATTGGTGTAGTGATCTGGGTCACCAGGAATAGAAATCCTGCTATGAACAGGTATTCCTCAGAATATGTGGGAGTAGTGTTCAATAGCAGTATTATAGGCTAAGAACAAAAGCAGAAGTGCCAGTGTCTAATCAGCTGCCACACAAAATACCATAGACTAGGTGGATGTAACGGCAGGAATTTATTTTTCCAAAGTTCTGGAGTCTGGAAGTTTGAGGTTAGGATGCCAGCATGGTGTGGTGAGGGCTCTCTTCTGGGCTTGCAGACAGCTTCCTCCTTGCTGTGTCCTCACATCGCAGAGAGAGAAAGATTGGGTTGAAGGGAGGAAGGCAAGGAGGGAGGGAGTGGGAGAGAGAGAGAGAGTGTGTGTGTGTGTGTTTCTTCTTATAAGGGTACTAAATCCCATCATTAGAGAGCCACCCTTATGACCTTATCTGAAACTATTATCTCCCAAAAGCCACATCTTCATCTTCTAATGGCATCATATTGAGGGTTGGAGCTTCAACATTTGAATTTTGGGATGACACAATTCAATGCATAGCAACCAGGAATTAAGCAGACTTTGCCTGTTTCTTCATTTGTATTTTGTGAATAAGAACGGTCCTCTTTACTGAGTAAACCTCTGGTTTTAATGAAATATCAGCTAAGGTTCTAGAGATATTTTAGTCTTCCAACTAATCAGAAAGGAGAGTTTCCAAGAAATTAATTGGAATTAAAAGCAGTGTGAACAATGGTAATGGCTGCGTGAGGAGCTCCATGTACCCACTCCCCAGCAAGCAACAATAAATGTGGAAAATTAATAAAACTGCAATCGGTTAAAGTCTTAAAATTGTACTATGAGCAAACAGCACACGAAGATGCTTTTTTCAAGAAAAATTATTAAATTAGGTAAGAATGAGTCTGTGGCCTTTCAGAAAGAACCTGCTCCTTCCCTCTCACTCCCTAACTCAGCCTGACAGAAGCCACATTCCTAGTGGGTATGGCGAAGAAGTTCAGATTCCTTCTTCCTTTAGCTCCCAGTCAAAGGCTGCAGTATCTTCACAAGAAAGGCAGCTGCCAGCATTTCTCACCCACTCTCCCGTTCTGTGTTACAGAGGCTGATTCTGGGAGAGTGCAGCCAAGAGCTTGGGTTTCCCTACCTCCAGCCAGCCACGACTCACAGGACAGAGGTTTTAATTCAGGCACGGCAGACTGAGAATTCTGGGAGGTCTGTTGCTTTCATCTGAGCTCACTAATAATGTAAAGATTCCTTGCATTCCAGAAAAAGCAAGCCAAGAAGACCAGAGGCTACCACTGATGCTGAACGACCATCTCATAAACCACTCATGTCATTCTGAGAGAAGCAGGCCCATGTCCTTACTCCCGTCTCTGGAGCAGTAGCTTAGAGATTTGCTAAGGGAGTAAGGCAAGCATACGAATTATAGGTTGAAAAAGTACAATAAATGAAATAAAAAATATAGTAGTAGATTAGAACTAAAAGATGAAACATTCAGCAAACATGAAACTAGGTTGCAAGAAATTATGCAATCTAAAGAACTGAG
The DNA here is from genome assembly GCF_006542625.1 of Nomascus leucogenys. Taxonomy (NCBI): domain Eukaryota; kingdom Metazoa; phylum Chordata; class Mammalia; order Primates; family Hylobatidae; genus Nomascus; species Nomascus leucogenys. The sequence continues at coordinate 28,456,892 of NC_044401.1, forward strand.
ATAAAAGAATAAAGAAAATGAATAATGCTACAGAGGAATATAGGACATCATTTACCACCATCATATGCCTAATAGGACTACTAGGAGGAGAGATAAGAGAGAAAGCAGTAGAAAAACTACTTAATGAGCTAATGGTTAAAAACTTTTCAAATTTGATGTAAAACATGAATCTATATATCCAAAAAGCTCCAAAATCTCCAAGGGCCAAACCATCAGAAAGATATGATTATAAACATACATGCACCAAACATAGCCTCAGGATACATGAAATGAAGACTAGAAATAGAAGGGAACTTCCTCAACCCAATAAAGGACAGCTGAGAAAAATCCATAGCCAACATCATGGTGAAAGATTAAATGTCATCCACCTAAAATCAGGAAAAAGACAAGATTCTCCATTCCTGTCACTTCTGTTCAAAACTTTACTGGAGATTTTATCCAGTAGAGTTAGATAAGAAGGAGAAAAAAAAGGAAGGGAGGAAGGAAGGAAGGAAGGAATGAAGGAAGGAAGGAAGATAGGAAGGAAGGAAGGAAGGAAGGAAAGGAGGGAGGGAGGGAGGGACAGAGGGAGGGAGGGGATGGTGAGAATCAGAGAGAGAAAGAGAAAGAAGGAAGGAGGGATAAAAAGAGAAGGAAGGAAAGGAAGGAAGGAAAGGAGGGAAGGAAGGAAGGTAGGAAGGAAGGAAGGAGGGAAGGAAGGAGGGAAGGAAGGAAGGAGGGAAGGAAGGAAGGAAAGGAGGGAAGGAAGGAAGGTAGGAAGGAAGGAAGGAAGGAAGGAAGGAGGGAAGGAAGGAAGGAAGGAAGGAAGGAAGGAAAGGAAGGAAGGAAGGAAGGAAGGAAGGAAGGAAAGGAGGGAAGGAAGGAAGAAAGGAAGGAAGGAAGGAAAGGAGGGAAGGAAGGAAGGGTGAGGGAGAGAGGGAAGGAGGGAGGGAAGGAGGGACAGAGGGAGGGAGGGGATGGTGAGAATCAGAGAGAGAAAGAGAGAGAAGGAAGGAGGATAAAAAGAGAAGGAAGGAAAGGAAGGAAGGAAGGAAGGAAGGAAGGAAGGAAGGAAGGAAGGGAAGGAAGGAAGGAAAGGAAGGAGGGAAGGAAGGAAAGGAGGGAAGGAGGGAAGGAAGGAAGGAAGGGAAGGAAGGGAGAGGGAGACAGGGAGAGAGGGACGGAGGGAGGGAGGGAGGGGTTGGTGAGAGGCAGAGAGAGAACGAGAAAGAGAGGAAGGAGGGAAAAAAAGAGAAAAGGAAGGAAGGAAGGGAAGGAGGGAAGGAAGGAGGGAGGGGATGATGAGAGGCAGAGAGAGAGAAAGAGACAGAGGGAAGGAAAGAGGGAGAAAAAGAGAAGGGAAGAAGGAATGAAGGAAGGAGGGAAGGGAGGGAAAGAGGGAAGAAGGAAGGAAGGAAAGGAAGGAAGGAAGGAAGGAAGGAAGGAAGGAAGAGAGGGGCACCCAGACTAGAGGAAAGATGTAAGCTATCTCTTTTTTGAAATTATAATATTTTGTATCTAGAAATTTTTACAGAGTTCTCTAGAATGTTATGGGAGTAAGTGAACTAATTTAGCAAGTTCTCAGGAAATAAGATCAATATACAAAAAATTGTATTTCTATACACCAGCAATGAAAAATCCCTAAACTTAGGGAAATAATTACACTTGCAATAGTAGAAAATATAATAAAATACTTAGGAATACATCTAACAGAATACGTTCAAAAATAAACCATGAAAATAAAATATTAATAAGTACTGAAATAAATAAATGGAAACACCTCTCATATTAATGGATTGGCATACTTAATATTATTATAATGGGAATACTCTTCAAAGTGATCTACATATTTAATAAACTTTATTAAAATCCCAGGTATTGTTTAAAAACTTCACAGAAAATTTCTTTGCAGAAATTGACAAGCTAAAATTTTCATGGAAATTCAAGGAACCCGGAAAAACTAACATAATCTTGACAAAGAACAACAAATTTGGAAGACTCACAGTTTCTATATCAAAGTTTGCTACAAAGCTACAGGAAAGAAAACATTGTGAGACTGTCATGAAAAGAGACATTATAGATCAATTAAATAGAATTTAGATTCTAGAACGATACTGTTATATTTATGATCAATCGACTTTCAACAAAAGAGTCCAGAAAATTCAATGAGAAAGCAGTAGTCTTTTCAAAAAATGGTGCTGGGACCACTGGTTATTCACATGCAATAGAAAGAAGTTGGACTCCTTCCTTGCAATATATATATATTGCATATATATATATTGCATATATAATGTATGTGTATATATACATACATACATACACACACACCACACACACACAAACATATGTGTATGTATATACATATACATACGTGTATGTATACATACACATACGTGTATGTATATACATACACGTATGTATACATACACATGCGTGTATGTATACATACATACGTGTATGTATACATACATGCGTGTATGTATATACACATACATACGTGTATGTATACATACATACATATGTATATACACATATGTATATGTGTATATATATATGTCTCAAGTGGGTCATAAACCTAAATGTAAGAGCTAAAGTTTTAAAAATATTCAATGGAAATGTAGGAAGACTGTAACCCTGGATGAGAGATAGCCTTCTTAGATGTAAGAAAAAATAACAAATGACAAAAGTAAAAATAAATTAGAATCAAAATGAAAGGTTTCTATTCTTCAATGGATACCATAAGGAAAGTTAAATGACAACCGATAGAATGGGAGAAAATATTTACAAATCATGTTTCTAATAAGGGACTTGTATACAGGATATACACAGAATACTACCACTCAATGCTAAAAGGATAAATATCCCAATTGAAAATTGAACAAAGGATGTGAAAATACATTTCCCCAAAGATATATGAATGACCAATATACACACGAAACGTTGTCCAAAATCTTTAGTTATTAAGGAAATGCAAACTGCAATGAAGTACTACTTCACTTCTAGTAGGATGATTATAATAAAAAGTTATGGCGGGAGATGGAGAAATTGTCACCCCTTTATAATGATTAGTGGGAATGTAAAGTGGTACAGATACTTTGGAAAACAGTATGGCAGTTTCTCTAAAGGTTAAGCATAAGAGTTCTTACGTAAGCCAGAAGTTAGGTATATATAAGAGAGATGAAAACATAAGTCTACACAAACTTGTACAAGAATGTTCATAGCAGCATTATTCTGAAGGGCCAAAAAGTGGAAACAATCCAAATGTCCAACAACTGATGAAGGAACAAACAAAATGTGTTATATCCACACGATGGAATATTATTTGGCAATTAAAAGGAATAAAGCATTGATATATGCTAAATATGTCTGAATCTTAAAAAAACATTATGTTAATTGAAAGAAGCCAGTCAAAGAAGTCATATTGTCTGGGTCCATTTATATGAAATGTCCACAATAGGCAAATATACAGAAACACAAAATGGATTAATGGTTGCCTACAAGGTTACATTGGGACAAATAAGGAGGGATTGCTAATGGATATCGGCATGATGAAAATACTCTAAAATTGAACGTGGCAATGATTGCACAGCTCTGTAGACATACCCAAAACAACTGAATTTTACTACCTAAATGGGTGAATGTTATGGCATGTGAATTATCTTGCGATAAAACCGTTATACGTTAAAAACAAAAAAGTGCATTTATTTAATAGGAAAGTTAGTGAAAAGGCTTGTACAAGTTGTACATGGCATGTTTTTTTCCATGTTGCCTTTTCTTATAATTTATCCTTTCCATGGTGAATGAAAACCATCTCTGTGGAGAGTGTTTAAAGATATGCTGTGTTTTACCATGTTACCCAGATTTCCTTGCATTGGGTTGGGCCTATGCCTTATTTTTACTTTTATTTTTTTGACAAATGGCAATCATCAGAATCTTTCACTTCTTGGCCAAAGCATTTATAGGAGAGGCTGTCTCCCATCGTTCTCTGTCTTTGACGTGGAGCCACGGAATTAATGACGTCACTGTCTAGAAGAGGGCTTCCCTCTCTCATCAATTTTTGTGTAAGGAAAAACAAACTTTTTATTGTGTTAAACCAACCACTGAGCTATTATAATTTGTTACTGCTGCATACCTTACACTAATCTGGTTTCTTAGAGCCAGTGTCACTTAACAATAAGTACAAGGAAATGAATTTTTTGGATTTAGATGTAGTTTTTTTAAACACACTTTAAGTATGTTTGAGTAATTATCTATTATACATTTAATAGAGGATATTTTAAAAGTAACAACATGAAACACTGCATGTTGATTACATTATGATAGTCGAAGTAAGTTTGTCAGTGCCCCTATGGGTGATAGGTGGCACATTCACATTAGGAAGTGAGGCGCGCCTCTGCCCGGCCACCCATCGTCTGGGGAGTGAGGAGCGCCTCTGCCCGGCCGCAGCGTCTGGGAAGAAGTGAGGAGCGTCTCTGCCCGGCCGCCCCGTCCGGGAAGAAATGAGCAACGCATCTACCCGGTCGCCCCGTCTGGGAAGTGAGGAGCGCCTCCGCCCAGCCGCCCCGTCTGGGAAGAAATGAGGAGCACCTCTGCCCGGCTGCCCCGTCTGGGAAGAAGTGAGGATCGTCTCTGCCCGGCCGCCCAGTCTGGGAAGTGAGGAGCGCCTCTGCCTGGCCGCCCCGTCTGGGATGTGGGGAGCGCCTCTGCCCGACCGCCCCGTCTGGGAGGTATACCACGGAGGCCAGAAGCAATCTAGGGGCTGGACGTGGTGGCTCACGCCTGTGGTCCCAGCACTCTGGGGGGCCGAGGTGGGTTGATCACTTCGGGCTAGGAGTTCCAGACCAGTCTGGCCAACATGGCGAAACATATGAAAAATACAACAGACAAACCAACCAACCAACTCAGTGACAACAAAACAGGTCTATCCTGGAGTCATACTCTAATTTTTTCTATTTTCCTCCCTTTCTGATCCTTTATCCCACTTTCTTTTTCTTCCTCTTCCTTCTCCTTCTTCGTCAAATAGAGGATTGAGTTATTATCACTGATCCATATAAAGTCCCTCTCTCATTTATTTTGATTCCCACTCCCCATTTCTATTCCCCGTCTTCCCATGTGCAACCTTCCTAATATGTTTGATACGCATCTTTTTGTTTGTATGTATTTTTAGAAAATGTTTATTGTTTTTGTGTGCAAAAAAAATTAAAAAAAAAAAGAAAATTTGAAAAAGGTATAACAAGAATGTGTAGTTATGGTGTACGAAAACCACAATGGATAGAAGCCAGGGGTAGTGTAAGTGCGGCATCATTTCTATCTCTGGTAAGGAAGACACAGGTCAAGAGACAGTTACCCTATACTAGAGAAAGAACTCTGTGAGGATTGTTGCTCAAATGGAGCAGTTAAAATGGAGGGATAAAGCCAGCCCAAAGCAACATGACATGAAAAGAACTGGAGTAGTGAGCACACTGAAATCCTTGTTTTTCCTTCTTAAATCCCCTGCCATTGCCACCTAATAATTGAGGGAACCTAACTAGAAGTCCTCAAGGTGGAGGAATACTTCTGTGGTCCATAAAGGTCATTCACAAAGCATACAGTCAGATGCAGAAGGGTCAGCTGGATCTGGAGATGCTCGTGTAAGAACTAGAGCCCGTGAAGATTTTGTGGCTAAAATTTCACTCAATTACGGGAGTTGCATGATACAGAGAAGGAAGCATTGACACTTACGTGATTCTCAAACTTTAGCTTAAATCAGAATCACTTGGAAGGATAAAATATAGATTGCAGGACCAGCTCCCAAAGTTTGTGATCAGTAAATCTGGGGTGGAGCCACAAAATTTGCATCTCTAACAAATTCTAAGAGGTTACTAATGGTTATTGGCCAGGTGGACCACACTTTGAAAATGACAAACTATAGAATCAGAATAATCAGGTTTTAAATCCTGACTTTGCCTTTTAGTAGCTTGAAACTGTCAGTGAGTCTTCCGACTTCTCTGATGTTCAGAGATTTTATTTATTCAAATATTCAGATTAGTCCTTTATTAATTAATTCACCTAATTTTCAAAAGAGAATGTTTGTGTTTATCTCAAATGACTTTGTAGACATTATTGTAAAATTGCATGAGAAAATAAATTCCTTGCACATTTTTTGGCACTTGATAAATATGAATACACAGTACTTGTTTCTATTCTGATATGCTTTAAATAATCAATTAAATTTATTGAGACACAAATGAAAATCTAATGGAAATGTATAAGAAGCTATATCTAATACTCTAAAGTAATGACAAATGTATATTTTTACTTATAAAACTTAAATTATTTGTGCTCATAATTCTTACATAAAGTAGCAAATGTACATATAATAGCTATATGTTATTTTGTGCATATTAACTCTATATGAATATACTGCAGCCATGTTTTAATTATCTGTTGACAAATGACTCTCATATTTTACTTGGAGGCAAATGGTAAATGCAATTAATAGTAATTTGCTGTATTACTAATTAGTAACAGGCAATAATGGATCACCCATTGTAATAGGCTAGTAACATTTCATTTATACTATACCCTCTGGGAAATTAAATGTTCAGAATCAGTAAAACTTTCCAGATAATTAAGGTTTAATTCCCTGAAATAAAATATTTACTCTTCATCATGGCTTTGTAAAACACTCTGAGATGTGTAGCCTTTTAATTTATTTATTTTAATTTTTAAAAATGATTATATCAAGTTAGGAACATTAGTGTTCCACCATGCTTGAATACCAGGATGTGTGCATGGGCCTTTGAGGAAAATCGGACTTAATGTCCCCTTTGTTTATTTTGCCATAGCTATTTTTTGCTTTTCTATTTCTTTTGTCCAATAGCAGGGCAAACTCTAGAATATGTAATATAACTGTTTACTCAAAATGGTCCCATGTTGGCTTGTCTTCATATTTGCAGCTCTTCTTGTAGTCCTGCAGTCACTTTGCAGTAATGTGTCCACTCACTTATCACTATGCCTCATAGGCTCTGGTGTATACTCTACAACTAGGGAATATCTGGAAACCAAGAGGTTGTTTTCAACAGAATGAAATATATTCTGTGTCACAGGTGTAATACAGGAACGAAGGCTGAAAATTCTGATTTGGAAACGGTGGTGTTATGATTTAGTTATTTACTTATAGGCTTAAGACTATTCCAAGATGATATTGCCTGGAGTAATGACTGCCAAAGAAGATGTGGGTTTTTTTTTTAATTATACGATTTAGTTGTTTTGTATATAATTATGTCACAATGTGTTATTAACTATTATTTACCTAAATTTTAGAACATTTGAATTTGCATAGCAACTATTTCTGACTTCCTGCCTTTGTTTCTATCTGGCTCCCACAAGTCTTTGCCTGTAAGTCCCACAAAATGAGGTACTATGGCTCTCCAGTTTTTTGCAGTATACCCACCCCCTGGAATAGTAGCTCTCAACCCCAGAGAGTGGAAACAATTTGTTGAATGTCACTCGCCTTGCACTTTATAATCACCTGTGTTCTGGGCTAAGATATTTCGATACAAGAGTTCCAGATAGGGGCCAGGTTTGGGGATTTTATTGTTTTATTTATTTATTTATTTATTTATTTATTTATTTATTTTTGAGGCAGAGTCTCCCTCTGTCACCCAGGCTGGAGTGCCATGGGACGATCATAGCTCACTGCAGCCTTGAGTTCCTGGGCTCAACTGATCCTCCCACCTCGGCCTCCCAAAGTGCTGTGATTATAGGACTGAGTCAGCATGCCTGGCATCTGAATGCCTCTTGTGTTAGCTCTATGATAGCATTAGAAATATAAAGATGATATGGAAAGTTACTATCTTTGAGGCATTCACAGTGATATTGAACTGGATGTAGTTTTAAGTATTTTGTACTGAAATATCATAATCACTCTCATGCATAAATATGGCATAGAACGAATAGTAATTATCCCATTCAACAACGCACCTTGCGTTTTTGCCGTGCTCTCTGACTTGAAGACCAGCTATGTGTCCTGCTCTGTTGTCCTGTCCAGGAATTCTTGGGTAATTCTAAATACTGCTCTTTTTCACTCTCATATCAAGATGATCTCCAGGTCTTATGTTTTTTTAATTTCCTATTTAATGTCAGAGGATTTTTATTTTTTAACTTTCTTTTACACTACTACTGCCAAAATGAAATCTATTATCATCTATATTCTGTTTACTGAAACAGTATCCTAACAGGTCTCCTAGCTTCCAGTTTTGATCCCCTGTAATCCATTCTCAAATTGTTTTAAAGCACAAAATTAAACATATCAGTCATTTCCATGCTTAAAACCCCTCAGTGTCTCCTCATTTTATTAAAAATATAATTCATATCCTTATATTTTATAATGCCCTACATAATGAGCCCCTTCTTGCCCTTCTATGCTTATTTCTTAAGTATAGTTTATTTGCTTCCCATAAGCCAGTTCTAATAAACTACATACTGTGCCCTGAAATCAACTTCTTAGTCTCTCTCTTTTTCTTTCTCTGTGTTTCTCTCTTTCTCTGGATTTATATTTTGTTATTTTTCTCTGCTTATGAAGTTTATCTTCTCTTCAATCTCAACCTCATTTTAATAGTTAATACTCTTCATCTCTTAGTATTTATCTTAAACCCTAAATTCTTTAGGAAACTTTTATTGATCCCCAAGGAACATTTGTTTAGCAACATTTGAATACATAAAAATGGTGATCCTTCTATTTAAATATCTTACCTTTCCTGGAGCACAATTTTAGGAGGAGGCAAGACTAGGAGAACATCTCTCTAGTTTGATCCTGCACCTGTATTCGAAATGAGAGGGAGAGGAACTCTCAAAACCTGTGCTAGGGCTCCCATTGAAATAGGGGCTATCTGGGGTCCCTGGAATCTCTACAGTAAGTTTCTAATTCTCTACACTTGAGTAATTGCTCCAAAACCTGTGTTACATCTTCTAGTCCACATTTCTGGGTCTCTTAATCTCCCTTAATTCTGTCAGCACCCCATACATACAATCACTTGGTCCGTTTCCGATACACTCGTGGCAATACATTTTTACAGGATTCTTAAACATTATCATTTGATTATTATCCTTCCTCCACACTATTAAGGTGACCACTAGAGAGGACTGGTTTTATAACAAACACGTGTAGTTCAAAAAACTAGCTTTGCATAGTCAGAAAGAAAGGAAATGGAAATCAGTATTTACTAGTGCTACCCATATGGTGGTACTATGTTGTCTGCTTTGCAGATTTTACCTTTTCTAGAATACTTTAAGATATTAAAGAATTTAATTAAGGAAGGTGATTACCATACCTTAGATACATAATTATTTAAGGTACGTGAGCTTATATCTATTTTATACATGATGATGGTAAAATTAAGAATGGAATAGATTCTGGGATTAAAACCCTTAGATGTGTTGACTCCAGTGCCTAATGGCAAATTCGCATAGTGCTTCATAAAACAATAATTTTTACTGCATGCGAAATCCTTCAGACTTTATCTATCCCACAAGATATATGAGAATCTTCCCTATGTGAAACTATTTAACATTAAGGAATTAAATCTAAAATGGACCACTGATGGGAATTCCAGTGATAATGAGGTAAGTGGAAATTTGATACACCATTAAGCTTTCAATGTTATGAGCAAGAAAACATGGATTTGTCTAACAATACAGTAATTATTACCAACTTCCTTTATCTATAATAAAGGAGTACCTGTGTAGGAAGACTGGGTTACATTAATTACGGTATTATTTGCCTCAAAGAATAGATCCTATAATCAAACTCTTTGCTTAAGCCCTCTGCTTCTTATTGATCTCTGACAATAAGAGCAGGAGGGTTAAAAATCATAGAAACCACATGGACTGCTTTATGGAAAAATAATAAATTCCAGTCTGATTTTGTTTCATAGAAAAATCTTTACTTTTAAGTCATGTAATAAATGTATTTTCATAGAATGGTATTATGTTCACCCCGCTCCCCAACACAAAAGAAGATATGTCCTCTTCTTTCTCTCTGTCTCTGTCTCTCTCTATCTGTAACTCTCTCTCTCTCTCTCATCACTTATTTTAGGACATTTTCCCAACATTTCTTCCCTTTCTTTCCTGCACTATTAATTTTCCTTTCTTTAAATTCCTTTCAGCATTCAGAAACTGATACTAATTCTTTCATTTTAAAACAACAACAACAAAAAACTATTCCTCCATTTTGCCACCAGATTTCTATTTATACCATCTGTCTGTCCTTCTCTCTGCAACAAAACTGGTAGAATAAGGATTCTCCAATGTACTTCCTCTCAGTTTGTCTTGAACCCACTTTTATCAGACTTACATCCCCACAACTACACTTAAGCTACACTTGTTGTCTTACCTGCATGTTCTAAAGATAATGGTCAACTCTTCAACTTCATCTTGACTTTTCAGTCAAAATTTTTCCAGGTGATCCCTTTCTTTTCCTCAAATATTTTTTTCTCTTGGCTATGAAACACCACTCTCTTGTTTTTCTGCAATATTTGACCTTTCCTTCTCAGTGTCATTTGATGATTTTCCTCATCTCCCTTATCTCTAAATTTCAGAATATGCAGAGTTCCACTTTTTGATGGACTTCTCTTTTAAATCTACATTCATTTTTTAATTGTGTCATCTGATTTGGGAGTTTTAAGTCCCAACTCCAGGCTGGCAATTCCCATGTCTATATTTTCTTTTACATCTGGAGCTTAAACTTCTCCCCAAACTGCTAGATATTGTCTCTCAGGTGCCAAGGGGCATTTCAAACTCAGAGTCCAAGTCTGAGCTTTACATTACTCTTCAAACCAAGACCCTTTTCAGTGATCCTATTTCACCTAGTAGCAGCTCCATTTTTCAGTTCCTCAAAAACCCAAGAGTTATCCTTGAGTTCTCTCTTTTTTTACATCATATCTTCCAGAAAGTCCTGCTGTTTCAACTTTCGAAACATTATCAGAATTTGAGGATTGTTCATTATATCTCCAACTGGTACCATTCTGGTTCAAGCTACTGTTACTTCTTGTTGGTTCAGAAGACAAAATCCGAATTGTCTAATGAATAATACAAGAAGATTTGGCTGAGCAACAATTAAAGGAGCCTGGGAGTGGGTGTGCTTCTTCTGCCCCACTTAAAGGGGCTTTTCCAGAACTCAACTTTCTTAAGAAAGGCTCTACTCACCCTGACACCTGAGTGCCACTCCCCAAAAGACTTCTGGTGGCTAGTAACTGGTGTTTTTTTTTTGTTTGTTTGTTTGTTTTGTTTTGTTTTGTTTTGACAGAGTTTTGCTCTTGTTGTCCAGGCTGGAGTGCAATGGCGCAATCTCAGCTCACCACAACCTCCACCTCCTGGTTTCAAGCGATTGTCCCACCTCAGTCTCCCGAGTAGCTGGGATTACAGGCATGCGCCACCACGCCTGGCTAATTTTTGCATTTGTACTAGTGATGGGGTTTCTCCATGTTGGTCAGGCTGGTCTCATGTTTTTAGACAAGCTTTTGAACACCTGGTTTATAAATTTAATCAGATTAATGTCTCAATCATAACTGTTATCTACACACGAGGTTGTTCCAATATTGAAATCTAACAAGAGGAGATCAGAGGGCAGAGAACATGCAGGTCACTGGTGACTTAACAAGAGTTGTTTAAGTGGGATTTGGGGGTAGAAATTTGATTGGAGTGAGATTAGAGAGAATGTTAGAGTTGATTATCTATTGTTATCCCTTAGTTGAAAAATTCTCCACTGCAACCTTAATCCCATACTGAGTGAAATGTCTTTGTCCTCAACCACCTAGCTGTCTACCTGGTTACTCTACATTATCGCAATAATCTCCCAACTTTCTGCTTTCATGGAGTCCCTCCAACCACCTCTGTCTCAATCTCTTGCAGCTGGCTGAGATTAAAGCAAAGTTCTTAAAATAATTTACAAGGCTCTTTAGATCTGCCCCTTCACGACTCTTCCCCCACACTCGCACTACTCCCGAATACTCTGGCTTTCTCATTGTTCACTGAGCCCGTCAGTTGCACTATGGCTTCAAGGGCTTTACCCTTGAGGTTTTCTCCACCTGATATGCTCAGTTCCCTGAAGTCTAAACGGATTGCTTCTTCATGCTTTATGGCCCTCACCTTTTATGTCACCTTCTCAGTGAGAACCCCATCTGAACACCTACCTCAGTTGCAATTCAACTATCACTGACATGTTCTATCCAGAGGCCCTTTCTGTATGAATTTTCTTTTTAGAAGTAACTACTAACAAACTTTTATATTTTATTTACCACATTATTTGCTTTTCCTACTCATATGAACATGAGGATAGGAATTTGTGTGTGTTTATTTTCTCACTGATGTATTTATAGAGATAAGGTGTTCGTAACTATTTGTTGAATGAATGAATGACCTTGTGGGGACTCGAGCCAACTTAGAGTAAATTGAATAATGTCAGATGAAAATTTGAAAAGGGCTGAGAGAATTGAACCCTCAATTTCCCTTGAAACTTCCTTACCAGCAAAATCAGACCTTCCCCCAAATCTAAGGAAACCAAATATTAATTTAAATAAACACTTTTAATTACTTAACATTAGAGGGAATTTCCTCCTGTCCTTTATAGGAAAGGATCTTAATAATGTAATAAAAAGGAAGATGGTATATAAAGTTGTTTTAGGCTAAATGTATCAATATGTGGTCTGTTACTTGAAATTTAGGAATTAAAATGTTAGCCCCAGTCCCTAGAATGGAACTTAACAGTTTGGTTTGTTGGTTAATGAAAACCTGTACTTAATAATGGCCTACAGTTAATGAGGTTAAGATGGCAGAAGGTCCCTGTCATACTATATAGAGAAAAGACTCTGAAAGTTTAAAAAATGGAAATGTTGGAGCAAATGTATCATGTTCATCCTGCTCAGAATCCCTAACCATATGAACATTTAACTAACTAACCTGGTGAAGAGGATGTAGTAAGCTCTCTTTATACTTTAATGAGATATATTTATACCAGACTGCAAGAAGTAAAGCCTGAGAAAGTTTAGGGGCTGCCATATCAGTGACTTCCTCCAGTGCTTGGGGAATGTGGGGCTATTCCTCCAAAATGAAAGACAACTTAATATATCTTGTATTGCCATTTGGGAAGAAAGAAGCCAAACTGTAATACATTGGGGTTTTATTGAATTTAAATTGTTCTGTTCTGTCTCATTTACTGGGAAACCCATAAAGCTGTCAGTTTTGAGTGAAACTCAGAGCAAGAAAAGGGTCTGCAGCAGACCAAGTAAGAGATGCAAGCTGCTCTGCCATTATACCTAATGACACAGCACAGTTAATACTGAAGGCTGTGTGGCAGATAGCGATGCTGAATGGGGTCTCTACCAAGCCCCAATTGAACAACTGAGTACAAAGCCCATGCCTCTTCCTCCCGTACATACTGGGCCTATATTATTCATAAAATCATTATGTTGGATATTAGCAGCAGCATGTCATTGTAAAATAAAAATGCTGTATGTGGGACCAGCCTCCAGAGTTTTAGAATGCACAAGTAATTAACGTAAGCAGACAGCTCAAACTCCCAAATACTCTTACAGTTTCACCACTTCTTACTTAATCCACACACAGGCACTCATAATGAGTTCTTACATACGAGTAAACTGAAAAGGAAAAAATATAGGCCTGGTTGACAGATGTATTCGCACAGTAGCATGTTCCATCTTGCAGTGCATAGTTGCTACATTACAACCCAACTTGCAGGGAGGTAGTAGAAGACAGTGGAGAAGAGAAATCTTTTCTTAAGCAGAATATCAAGCAGTACATCTAGTAATTCTCTTACACATATATTTTTTAAGTTGATGTATAGTATTGATCTAGGTAGTGACTAAGTCTTATCTTGCCGGTAAATGAAATAATAATATTAGAATATTTGCAATAAGAAGGATTGGAAGATATATATGGATGGGCATTCTAGGATGACGAAAAAGGAAGAATTCATGTATTGACTAGATATTTTCCAGAAGTACCTATCACAGAAGAGACTTTCAATAATCTGGTAGACAAGATGAACCATCCTGTTGATGTTATTCAACTTCATTCTTCAAGTATTCCATTGCTTTCTCAATAGACCCAGGTATAAAGAGGACATACAGGTAGAGATATGAGACAGGCATAGTCTCCAAAACATGAGCTTTCCCTCCTTAAGGCCAGTTTGGCTACGACCTGTCAACCTGTCAACAGATGTTACAATTAGATTACTCTTGATCCTTTCCCGCAGGTGTGGGGCAGTAATGTGTCTTCATGGAAATAAGTATATATAAACTTGCCTTCCGTGTCTAAAATATTTTTGCCAGAACATTCATTAGTAGATTTACAGAATGCCTTATTTATCACCATGTTATCTTGCACATCATAGTCCAAACAGAAAACTTATTTTACAGTCGCAGAAATACAACAATGAGCTCATGTGCAAGGGATTCACTGGTTTTAAAACAAACTTCTCACTCAGAGGAGAAAAAGTTAATAAAAGAGTGTATTAGCCCACTGAAGTTTCACTTACACCCTGCACTTACACTGTACTCTATGATTCCAATCTCTCTTTAGCCAGTATAAATTTAGGAACCAAGAAGAAGATGGGCTTCTTTTACTGATGTATTGAACAACCTATTGGGACAATTTACTGCTCATCCCTGCAGCCTTGGGCTTGGTGGGTTTGGAGGTATAAATGGCCTAAAGGAGGCCATTTTTCAATCATAAAGAAAAAATTAGTATGTGTCTGCACCACAATGGCAAAGGAAGATGAATCCAGAGGATTCACTAGGGTGCCTCTAATTATTCTCATGTCATCAATGGAAAAGTGCATCAATGCAATAAAGACAGATCCACTGAAGATATGGATCCTAAAGAAATTCATATTTGGATTACTATACTAGGTAGAGATGCTGTCAGAGGGCAAGATGTGCTGCTTTTTACAGATGAGATGCAGTCGGAGGTTAAGAAGAACATGGAATGGTTGTTCTAAGAATAAAGATATAATTATTTGTTTAGGTCTAGTGACCAGGCACACAGTTGAACAATTTAGCAACCATGACTTAAGCTAATCATTCTCTTTTCCTTTAATTCTCTGTTACATTATCTGAGAAACACAGATAGTTGTTTGTGTTACACTTTTGGTTCCATGGGGAAGTATAAATAAATTGAGATTATCCCTCAATGACAGTATGTCTTCCCTGGGCTGATGGTAGCATTTTTTTTTCCTCTGAGCAAAGATTGGGAACAGATGAAGACTGGAAAAAAAAAGTGGAATGTGGTTGATAATCTCCATTTGTTCTTCTCCATCTTTAGGCTGTTTGCTGCATTTTGCTACTTGCTGTATGTCCTTAGAGGATTGCCCTTACAGTTCAACCTCGACTCCCTAAACTCTAGCTTTTAGTGGAGTTTGGCCAGTGTCGACAGTAACAGGTGAGATGGGAGGGTTGATGGTAAAAACAATTGGGTTGCAATCCTTGTAGTTACTGCTTCTCTCTACAAACGGGGTTCCTGCTGTGTGGGTCTAAATCAGACTAGGCTTTCGTTTTTTACTCCTTGCTTTTTCGTGGATGGTAAAAGGTTACAAAGATCCGAGTAGCTGGGTACCTCAATATTACCTTCTCCTTAATACCTGGCACACTCTTTAGGAGTTTATTCATTACATTGACTTCAAAATCCCATGAGTATGCCTCCTGTTTTCAATAGACTGTGACTAATAACTCTAGTTTTATCAGAGAAGGAAGAATAAGAGACTTCTTTTGCTTCCAAAGGAGCTGCAGAAAAATTTAGGGATAAAAGGTTCTCAGGCTCACTTGAGTACATAGATATACCCACCCCATTCCTTGCAGTTCTACTTTTTCCCCATTAATACCCTCATTTTACATAATATACTTGGTGCAATTTCATTTCCATCTTGACTGGTGATTCTGCCACCTGTGCAATTAGATTTTAGGACTAATTAACAACAATGTTTTCCCTGCAGCTTCAATAATTAAAATATTATTTTAAATTATTATTGTCTTGTTGCTTGCTGCCTGTGCCTTGAATGTGGAGTTCAATGATCTGAACTTCCTTTTCTGTAATTTCTCCAGTGTCAACAGAAGTGGTCATTCCACCTTGCAGTTTAAGTAAGTATCATGATTGTCATAGTGAATGATCAAGTGAATCTATTCCTGGATTTTCTGAAGTCTTCCTTTTGATTGGCACTTTATTCCAAGCAAACATAGGTGATAATTCATATAATCATAACACCCCTGCAAATCTTTGATTAACAATATCCCACTCATACAGGCAAGCAATTCATCTCAGAAATCTGACTTGAGGATTTTTATCTTGGGACTACCCCTGGTTTCAAGAATGTAATTAGTTAATTCAGACCAGGAAAGCAAATGCTACTCCGAATATTTAAAAGAAATGATTTAATTCAGGGAATCAGTTACATTGTTAATGGAATAGCCAAGAAACAAACAGGGAAATATGAAAGAGAGTCCAAGGTGAGCAATAGCAGGAATCTTTTGCCATTGCTAAGCTAGAGGGACAAAGAAAAACAGTGTTGTTTTCAAAGCTCAGGAGCCTGGATCATTCACTGGAACCAATACTCACAGGAGACCAGTCTTGGGGAAGCAGTTGCCAGGGATGGCAGCTGATACTGCTTAAATTCCTCGTGGCCAAATTCAGCCAGAAGCCACTTGACTCAGACGTCTAGAAAATGCAGCCTTGAGTAGGTCAGTGTTTGTTTGATACTAATCTGAGCAGGAGAAAAGAGAGGAATCCACTTGAGGTCAAAGAAGCCAAGGGATGGCAGAATGTTAATGGGCTTTGTAAAATTCCGGCTCACTTAGAAGATAATTGAGATCTTATTTCCTAACACTTGTCAGAATAGATCGCGACCCAAGTCTTGACTTACTTCTTCCTTCCCAATGTAATTTCACTTTTATCCAGTGTGGGTTTGTAGAAAGTAAAGGTAACAATCCTAAACAACTCATGTAAATATAAAACTTGTTACTTTTAAGCAGGTGGAAAAATTGTTAAAACATCTATGTTATTCAACAAAAAAAATTACTACCAGTTTCTAAATATACACAAATGTTTTCCACAAGTACTTCCCCATCTACAGATTTGCAAGTTCTTACAAGAAATTGCATACTACTGCTTTCAATCATAAGAAAGGATTCAGAATCCATTCTCTGCTGGTTAGATGATATATGAATCTACAAGTAAATAATTCTGTGGGTCATTTCTTAGGCATCTATAAAACTGGAACCCTGACAAAGTGGCCATAATTCAGTCCAATATGTGATGTCCCTTCAATCAATAACTAACAAAGAATAGATTACATAAGTAACCCTTAGCTGAAAGTCTCAGATAGATGTTGTCATTGTGGCCTTTGAGTAGAATTAATACCATCAGAAACAGAAGGGGTTTATATCTATCATCAGAACAACATATGTGTCTTCCATTTGTTGTTAAGACAATTTCCTATTATCTCTTTTGACTAATAATCAGGACCTTTCCCCTGCTTAATAAGATGACCTTATGCCAGAAACCTGAAGGTAGCATTGTTGTCTTGTGCATAACAATGTCACAGTCAGATTTGGTGTATGTTTTTCTTTAAGCTTATAGACTGCTACATGTGGCCATTCATAGCAGTAAAATTTGAATGTTAGTGCTCAGCCTTGGAAGCATTCTGCCAATGGTTAATTTAGCTTATTTTATGTGAATATATATGATATTTTCCTTCTCTCTCCAAGAAATAATCTCTAGTTTTTACTGGCAAATACTCAAAAATAGTGATTCCTTAACCTTTCTGCAGTTTATCCCAGTACCGTGAGAGAATTCTTTCTAATCTGGTGCCTTAGACTAGATTTCTCTTGCACTATTTTCGGTAAAAAGAAAATTACAATTCATTGTTTTCTCATAAGCCAGAGTCAGTTATTGTTCCTTATCCCTTTTTCCTTTATTTTTGTAGTGTCGATTCTACTTTCAATCAAATGTGTCTTCTACTATTACTTTTATGTTAGGAAATATAACATTCTTACATAGACTTTGTGTGTTTCATAAGTTTTGTGTTTTACACATGTATTTACATTCTTCAAATTTTCTTCAAAATCTAAAATGTTACTTCTTTTTATTTCTCTTTTTCCTACAGAACTTTGCTCGTATCTTTATTATAAATAAACTTAGGTTCTGTTTATATATCTACTTCCTCACCTCTCTCAAAGAGGAAGGATGAGAATTTCTTCTCAGTGCCTTGGTTCAAAGTGCTTCTCAGAGCCTGGCACAGGGAAGAACTCAACAACTATTTGATTCACTAGATGAATGACTATAAGCATAAATGTAGTGCTTACAGGTAGGCAGTATGAAATTGCTAGACAGAAACTGCCAGCTTCTCTATCTGACCCAAATGTAGCTCTATACGAAATAATTAGTCTACAGGTAGACTCAGACCAGTGAGTTGATGTTTTCTACATATGGAAACTCATTATACATATATGTGTTTTTTCAACTAAAAATGAGGTGGTGATTTTCTTATTATAATAGAAACTCCCTCCTATGTTTACCTAAATCCTCCCATAAAATACTATGAGATGCAAGTAAACAGTGAAAAACCTTATTTTGCCACTATTATTTTGTTAGAGACTAACAGTGCTTAAAACATTGTAAATGTTCAGTATTTGTTGCATTATTTAATATATGAATTCTTATTTTTATAGATTATAGCTTATGTCCTTTCTAACAGATAAAATAACAGAGTGAATAGAACAATACCTTTTAGTAGCCAAAATGTAACTAAAAATATATTTAGTAAACTTATATTCAGCTTCTGTTCTTAGTAATAAAGAAGATACTAGCTAATTATTTTTGATCATTTATAATGGAACCAGAAACAGTAATAAGAACTTTATATAGATTGTGTTTTTAATCTCTAAACAAGTCTTAAGGTAGAGAGTCTCCTATTTTATAGATAAGAAATCTGAAACATATAGAGACTGAGAAAATTACCCTAAATTATATACCTCATAACTGACCTTGTCAGGATTTAAACAATGTTTGACTCAGTGTCCATGATTTGTACTATGCTATGTTAATTCTCAAAGCATAAGGGGAACTTAATATTTTCAGTGGATGTTAATGTACTGCAGGCAAAAATACAGGCTCAACTATTTGCATTAGCAAGGTGAGTCAAGTTGAAGATGTTCTTTCATTTTATTTTATACAAAAATATGTTTATTATGCTTTGAAATAAGTTGTATTCTTCCAATATGCAAGGATGCCTTCTCAACCAAAGCAATATGTGCACTTTCAACAAGCCTGCTGTAGGATGGTACTGAACATCTATAACACACTCAGCCAAAACTAGGGCACAAAAGGAATCCTACCCTCAGAAATTACCCATTGTTTTAAAAGATGTGTTTGTGTATTTTCTTTCTTGAGGAAAAGCCTTACCAGGTTGTTTTGCAACTTTAATTTTCCACAAAGAATCAGTCAGAATTTCATTTCGGTTCACAGCTATGTTATATAACTTTAAATTATTAAAAATCATTAACACATATAATGGGTACATATTTTAAGAAAATTTGACTTATAATAGGCCATTAACTCAACATGTGACATTTACTATTTCCTCCCCAAATACTATTATTGTAGAAGTTAGATTATTTGTGAAATAATATGCAGTTATATTGATAGCATAAATCTGCAATAGACTAAAGAACATAGTCCGACTTTGCTTCAGTGAGAACAATAAATTTATCAATTGTCTTGTTTTATTTAATGCTTATTCCTTCATTTCTTGATGTTAAGTTATATACTTGGTTGTCTCCTCTCTCTCTCCCTCTCTCTCTCTCTCATTTACTCATTGTCTTTTTTAAAATAAGACTAAAGTTGTGATTTTTTTAATGCAAAATCTGCAGATTTTACCTTGAACCTGCTTTTATCCTTAGAAAATACATGCCTTTCTTTAAATTCGAGGATAAAATGTTTCTTTATGGACTAAGAAAAGTATTACAGAACCAAATGTTTTAGGGAAGGGGTATAATTTAGAAAGGTTTCTTAAAATGCACTGAAATCACAGCAGAGGAAAGTAGGTCTCCACATTCTCAGCAGGTTGCTTGTAAATCCAAATGACATGCACAGTGTATTGAAATATTCCGTGACGGACTCGCCACATTTACTGCAGCATTAATATAAGAAGCTCTTCCAATGGTTCACCTTCTTGCTTACTGATGAGTGGAATTGTTTGTGTCTCCACTGGGACTATAATTGGCACTCACCCTTCTCTCAGCCTTTCAGAATATTGGCATTTCTTTTGAGGAAATTCTAAAACAAAGGAGGAACTAAATGAGGGCAGGAAGATCTTTTAAATAGGTGAGATCATCCATCAAGTACCAACTCTTCCACATTCTCAAGATTTATTTGGGTAGCAACTATTATCTCTTGCACAATGGAAGTGAAAGAAGTTATAATAATATTTTTGCATATTGCTTCCTATATTACCTATATAAATTAGAGTCAATTTACAGCTTTTTCCTAAAGCAATGCTTTCTGCCTCTAAATTCATATGCTGTGAATGATGAATCAATCTGTTTTGACCCATACACAAACTGCATTTATAGATCATTTTAATGATATAATAAGATTTTATTTTAACAAATTCTTTCTTGAATAGTCAAGTTTTCTTATACATAATAATTTTCTACTTAAAACAAACTCTAACAGTATATAATAATACCAAAATTGTTTATTGAACATTCAGGCGCCAGTCACTATGCTCAGCATTCTATACATATTACCTCTTAATCCTAATATTCATTTATTTTAATATTATTTCCTCATTTTACTAATAAAGTAATTGAGAATCAGGGAAGCCAGGTGATAGTTTCAATAATCCATTTCTTAAAAAGTAATTGGGCAGGATTTCAATCTAGGTTACTTTGGCTCAAGTATTTGATCTCTTAGCCTGCATCTTGTTTTATTAAGGAGAGTATTTTTCACCTACGTATTTGCCAATTGAGAAGAAACATATTTCACAAAGGAATCTTGTTGTTTTAAAAATATATTCTGCAGTGTTGCATCTTATATGTCAAATATATTTTCCTTAAAAACATTTTTAGTTTGCTTTGCATTCCACTGCACACTATTAAATACCCATAAAGTTGTTTATATTTCATTTTAACCCTTGAAATTATTATAAGGTCAGTAATGATGATGCCTCTTTTACTCCTGATTTTATTAAACTATATCTTCTCTCTTACTTTCTTCATCTACCAATTTTGACTATTATGTTGATCTGTTTCAAAGAAAAAAAACCAACATTTGGTTCATTGTTTTGTTCGTTTCGATTTGTTTTTTATTTTATTGATTTCCACTGCAATATTTATGATTTCCTTTCTTCTTCTTGCTTGGAGTATAGTTTGTTTATAATTTTGTTCAAGAATACTACATATACTTGCTAATTTTTGTATTGTTTTACTTATTACTGAAAACTGGTGTACTAAAGCTTTCAAATCCTATTGTTGCATTTTTAAATTCTTCCTTCATTATGTCAGTTATTAATCCGTAAATTTGGGGGCTCTGTTGTTCCCTGAATATAGGTCTCAAATCATCCTACCTTCCTGATGAATTGTTTTTGTTATTATAACGTCCTCATCTTTGACTCCTGTAACTTTTTTCTTTGTTTTAAAGTCAATTTGTTCGATTAGCACAGCCATTCATGCTTTTTTTTGTCATGCCTTCTGGCATTATATATTTCTCTGTACTTTTACAATTGACTTATTTATTCCTTTGAATCTCAAACTTTCTTATTGCAGTTGATATGATATAGTGTATGACTTTTTTTTTCTTTTTTTGAGACGGAGTCTCACCCTGTCACCCAGGCTGGAGTGCAGTGGCATCATCTCGGCTCACTGCAATCTCTGCCTCCTGGGTTCAAGCGATTCTCTTGCCTCAGCCTCCCAAGTAGCTGGAATTACAGTCATGCGCCACTGTGCCAGGCTAATTTTTGTATTTTTAGAAGAGACGGGGTTTTGTCATGTTGGTCAGGCTGGTCTCGAACCCCTGACCTCAGGTGATCTGCCCACCTCAGTTTCCCAAAGTGCTAGGATTACAGGTGTGAGCCACCTTCAGTGGCATCAACGTTACTTTAGGCACTGGCTTCCTAATTTTTTATCCCGGGAATATTTCCCAATAATCATGAAAGCTCTTAATTAGACATTAAACCTTTATACTCAGAAAACATTGAGTGCGTCTGTTTTCCTGGCTTAACACTGACTGGTGAAGTTTTTTGTATAGTAGGCCTAACAGACTCTGAAAAACGATACTATGGAACTGGCTTTTTAATCTTATCAGATTTGAATTTAGTAATGGACTCATTGTCAGTGAAAAATGGAAAGTACAACAGAGATTATCCTTAGCATGTAGTTGTAAAAGAGTTAACTAAATCATCACATGTAGTTAAGTACTTATATAAGAAAACTATGGGAGAATAGGTAATCGTAGCAATACAAGATAAGAGAGGAAAACAGTACAAGAATTGTGGAATGGGCTGGCATCTTATAAGTGCAGTGGAAAACCTGAAGAAGGAAAATGACAGATTCACTGCTTTAAATTTCCAGTTTAAGGCCAGGGATCAGTGAACATTTGTGAAAACCAAATCCAAAGTCTAACAATTTTGGTAGCTGTATTATTTAACAGAGAAATCAATTCACAGTCTCATCAGTTCTTTTTCATTAGAGTATTGGTTTAGAACAAGTAGAACCCTGAGAATAAGAATGGAACATTTGGCAGGTGTTGATAAATCTGAATACCTTGTCTTCTCTTATGGTTTGAATTGTGTTCCCTACCACATTCATATATTGAAGTCCTAACCCCAGTACCCCAGAATGTGACCTTATTTGGAAATAAGATCCTTGCATATTTAATTCATTAAGATAAGGCCAATAAGGCAGGCCTTAATCTGACTGATATCCACAAGAAAAGAAGAAATGCAGACATGGAGACAGATTACACATATGGAGAATGCCATGTGCACCTGAGGTGGAGATCAGAGTGATGCGTCTACAAGCCAAGGAGCACGAAGATTGTCAGCAAACCACCAGAAGCTGGTAGAGAGGCATGGAACAGATTTTCACAGCCTTCAGAAGAAACCAACCCTGTTGATAGCTTGATCTTGGTGATCTTGGACTTTTAGGTTCTAGAACTGTGAGACAATAAATTTCTGTTGTGCAAACCACCTAGTTTATGGAACATTTTTAGCCCTAGAAAATAATACAAATGCCATTCTTCAAACCAACCAAGGCCAACCAGGAACTCTGCTAGGAGATGATCAGATCTACAATGTTATTGCTACCGCCCAGGCATTCGTCATAATCTTCTTTATGGTAATACTAATCATAATTGGGGGTTTCGGCAACTGGCTAGCCCCGCTGATAATTGGTGAACCCGATACAGCATTCCCTCGGATGAATAATATGAGCTTTTAACTTCCCCCTCCATCTGTTCTACTCCTACTTTCATCCTCAATAGTAGAAGCCGGTGCTGGAACCGGCTGAACAGTTTATCCCTCTTTAGTGGAAACCTAGCACATGCAGGAGCCTCTGTGGATCTGACCATCTTCTCACTCCACTGGGCAGTTGTTTCTTCTATTTTAGGGGCCATTAACTTTATTACCACAGTCATTAACATAAAACCCTCAGCCATATCAAACACCACTTTTCATCTGATCAGTCCTCATTACGGCAGTCCTTCTACTCCTTTCTCTCCCAGTCATAGCCGTTAATTGACTGTAACCTCAACACTACTTTTTTTTACCCTCCTGGTGGGGGTGACCTTATCTTGTATCAACATTTATTCTGATTCTTGGGTCACCCTGAAGTGTATATCCTTCTCCTACCAGGCTTCGAGATGATCTCCCATATCGTAACGTATTATTCTGGAAAAAAGGAACCATTTGGGTATATGGGCATAGTGTGAGTCATTGTATCAATTGGCGTGTTAGGATTTATCATATGGGCTTACCATATATTTACAATAGGAATAGACATAGACACAGAGCATACTTCACCTCCGCTACCATAATTATTGCTATCCCTACTGGCATCAAGGTATTTAGCTGATTAGCTACACTGCATGGCAGTAACATCAAATGATCTCCCGCAACATTCTGAGCCCTGGGATTCGTCTTCCTTTTCACAGCAGGAGGTCTAGCCTGCATTGTACTAGCTAATTCATCACTTGATACTGTCTAAGATGATACATATTACGTTGTAGCCCATTTCCACTATGTCCTATCGATAGGAGCGGTATTCGCCATCGAGGAGGCTTTGTCCACTGATTCCCCAATTTTCAGGTTATATACTTAATCAGACCGACGCCAAAATCCACTTCACCATTGTATTTATAGGTGTTAATTTAACCGTTTTTCCATAGCACTTCCTTGGCCTATCCGCTATGCCCTCACGTTACTCCAATTATCCTGATGCATCTGCCACATGAAATATTATCTCGTCTGTAGGCTCATTTATCTCACTAAGAGCAGTTATGCTAATAATCGTTATAATCTGAGAAACCTTTGCTTCAAAACAAAAAGTTCTAACAATTGAACATTCATCTACTAATTTAGAGTGGCTTTACAGCTGTCCACCACCTTACCACACATTGGAAGAGCCAATCTACGTGAAAACCTAAACTAGAAAGGAAGGAATTGAACCCCCAGAAACTGGTTTCAAGCCAATCCCATAACCTCTATGACTTTCTCGATAAGATACTAGTAAAATCATTACATAACTTTGTACAAGTTAATTTATAGGTTAAATCCTGTAGGTCTTAATGGCTCATCCATTTCAAGTAGGCCTTTGAGATGCTACATCCCCTATTATAGAAGAACTGCTCACTTTCCGTGACCACGCTCTTATATTTTCCTAATTAGTTCCCTGGTCCTCTCTATTATCTCCCTAGTACTCACAACAAAATTAACTCATACTAGCATCATAGATGCCCAAGAAATCGAGGCTGTCTGAACTATCTTACCTGCCATTATCTTCATTTTAATTGCCCTCCCATCCTTACATATTCTGTACATAACAGATGAGGTTAACAACCCTTCTCTTACCGTCAAAGCAAATGATATTGAAGCTATGAACATATAGACTGAAGAATTAGGCTTTGATTCTTATATAGTCCCAAGAGCAGACTTAAAGCCAGAGAACTTCACCTCCTCGAAGTTGATAACCAAACAACTCTCCCAGTAGAGATCCCCATCCGTATATTAATCTCATCTGAAGATGTCCTGCACTCGTGAACTATCCCTTCACTGGGCCTCAAAACAGATGCAATCCCTGGACGCTTAAATCAAACTACCTTGACTGCTACATGACCAGGCCTTTATTATGGACAGTGCTCAGAAATTTGTGGGTCTCATCACAGTTTTATACCTATTGTCCTTGAATTAATCTTAAAATACATCGAAACCTGATCCATATCTGCACTATAATATAACTGCAAAGCTACCCAGCATTAACTTTTTAAGTTGAAGACTGAGGTGATCTATACCGCTCTGCAGTGAATGCTTCAACTAGATACTTCTACATGATCCATTGTTATCCTGTCAACAATCATAACTTTATTCTCCATTTATTCAGTTAAAATGATCAAATTTCAATTATCATACACCCCCTACACCAAAAATAATCAAAACACAAAACACAAAGCCCCCTGAGAATTAAAATGAATGAAAATCTATTCACCTCTTTTACTACCCTGACAATTCTAGGTCTACCTGCAGTAGTATTAATCATTTTACTTCCCACCATACTATTTCCAACCTCCATTCATCTAATTAGTAACCGATTGATTTCCATTCAACAAATATTAGTTCAACTTGTACTAAAACAAATAATAATTACCCATAATATTAAAGGACGAACCTGATCCCTTATACTGATCTCCCTAATACTCTTCATTGCCTCAACCAATCTCCTCAGGCTTCTACCCCATTCATTTACACCAAATATCCAATTATCAATAAATCTAGGTATAGCAATCCCCTTAAGAGCAGGCAGAGTAATTACAGGCTTCTGCTTTAAAACAAAAGTCTCCTTAGCTCACTTTTTACCACAAGGCACACCTATGCCACTTATCCCTATACTAGTGATCATTGAAACTATTAGCCCATTCATTCAACCAATGGCATTAGCTGTGCGATTAACAGCCAAAATTACAGCCGGACACCTACTAATACGTTTAATCGGAGGAGCCACACTAGCACTATCAACTATTAGTCTTCCCACGGCTTCAATCGCTCTCATTATTCTAATCCTACTGACCATTCTCGAATTTGCCATAGCCCTTATTCAGGCTTATGTCTTTACACTGCTAGTAAGCCTTTATCTATATGATGACACATAATGACCCACCAAACACATGCCTACTATATAGTCAAACCCAGCCCCTGACCACTAACAGGAGCTCTCTCAGCTCTCCTAATGACACCTGGCCTGCCCATGTGATTTCACTTTAACTCTCTCACTCTTTTAACCTATACATAGTATAGGTTATCTTATCTACCAGATTATTGAGGGCTTCCTATGCATCCTGTTGGTGAGTATCCAATTAATTTGTGTCTTTTCCTGTAGAAGCAGCCTTCCTTCTCCGACTGAGGATTTTAAGCTTCTCTTTACAGAGATAAAAAGAGTAACTACATTATTAAAAACAATTATGTTTAGGCCACAAATTACAGTGTAAGATGCCACCATTGAAAACAGCTTCCTGAATCCAGTGGGGAATAATAGAGTCTTTGAGAAGGAAAGAACAATGGCAGTACTTCACCTTCAGAAACAAGATAAGCTTCGTTACTATAGCATGATTGGAATAGTAGTGAGAATGATTTTACCCAAAGAAGCATTTGTGGTTACTTATTGATAGTCATCACTGTGACTGATGTGTGTGTATTTACTAAGCTGTAGCCTTCTTCATTCAGCAGTGGCCCTAGGAGGTAATAGTATAAGTAATCCTCCCAGTCAGCAGAACTTTAAACATTAATTTTGAGTGTTCACTTTCTGAAAGAAATGGCCAGAGACACATATCTACATAATTTCATGGGCAGTGACTAATGATTTGGCTGAATTTTAGAGGAAAAAACAACAACACTAGTGACATGTTCTAGAGTAGAAATATTCGAATGGACCTTTTGTAAAGGCACAAATTAATTGCATACACATCAACAGGATGCATAGGAGGCTCTCAATAATCAAGTAGATAAGATAAGCTATACGATGTATGCCAGCCTGTCCTCTTTACCAGCCACCTCAGACTCTGCTTGACATCAGAGTGTTCTCACCAGTGGAAACAACGAAAGCTCAATTGAAAAGGAAGCTGAGATGTTCAGCTGTCTTTTAGTCACATTAGTTTTTTATGCTGTTGAATCCAGAGGTAAAGGAAAGGCTTACTATCTTGGCAAGGATGACTCAAAACAGAGAGCTATAAATACATAATGGGACTAATGTGGTGGTTTTCATGTTCAAAAGTAAAAGCTAATGCAAAGTGCAGAAACCCAACCTAGGCAGGACCACTAATAACGCAAGTCTTTCATGCATAAAGGCACAGTCACCACGCCAGGTAAAACTCCCTGGCATGCTAAGATGGCGGCTAAAATCAAGATGATCATAAAATGGTTAGTGGAGGAAAGAAGTTGCAAATACCATCCATGGCCATGTATCCAGTTTCGTGAATGTGCTCTTATTGTAGATTTAATTATTTTTATTTAATAGTTATATATTTGCATACATTAACTAATTTTTCCATTTTACCCTTTTCCTTATACTGAATATAAATGCATTAATATTACTTAGTCTGATATTTCAATGCTTCAATTATAAATACATCTATATCCACATATGTATATATGGATACATAGTTTGTAACTGATTAGAAGATAAATGAACTTCACACTGAGATGTGTGAATGGCATATCAGACTTTGCATCTCCTCTTTCAAGGAGAGAATGAAAATTCTTCAGTTATATGGGTAGTTATAGCACGTTAACCTAAAGCTTACTCAAAATTGCAAAATGAAAAAGCAACATACAGCAAAAATAAATTGTCAGGTTATCAGTTTTCAACTTGACATTATCACTATCTTTTTCCCAGTCTGCTCTGCATGTTAGGAACTGTATTAGCTAGAAGTGTCTTTCTTGTTTTATTCAAGGTTAATTTGCTAATGAAGGAGACCCAGTCCAAGATATGAAAGACAGAAAAGAAGGAGAAATCAAATGTAGTCATATGCATGGAGATTTGAGATTCTCAGTGGTTTCCCACTTTTCACTAAGCACTCTTTGTTGCTAATAACTAAGATAAGAGGTGAAAGCTTCATAGAAATTCCTGAGAATTACAGGAGCTTTCTAGTAAATCTTGGAAAACAACATATGATCACCTTGATGCTTTAAAGTGAGCTTTCCAGTATATGCTTATTTAATGTTTGGCGATAGCTTACCTGATTTTTAATAGACTTCTTGCTAATAGTCTGCCAGTTCTTAACAACAGTCATCTAAATTTATATTAAACCATTTATATTTTGCATACAGTGGCTTCTGTTTTTTTAATCAAGTCCTGGATTATAAAGTGAATAAGGTCTGGACCAGGAAAACGGGCGTAAAAAAATATGGATTTCCATTTTACATAAACCATATCGTTTATTTATTGAATGGTTAAGAATATGAGTAGAATATGATAAGTTACAAGTTAATCATACTTTATGATGTTGTTTATTTGAGGAATATATTTATAATGTGTGCATTATCTGCAGTTTTTTTTTTTATATTATCACTCATGCAACAAAAATCCCTGAAGTTTAGCAATAAGGAAATGCTCTCATCTAAATTAACTATTAATAGGGAAGTTTTCCTGTAGATAAATCTGAAGTCTTACATTCGATGTAATGGATTAGAAATATCAAATTTATATTTTCTTTTTTATTTTAAAACTGGTACCAGATAATCCCAGCACTTTGGAAGGCCGAGGTGGGCAGATCACTTGAGGTCAGGAATTCAAGACCAGCCTGGCTAATACAGTGAAACTCCATTTCTATTGAAAATACAAAAACAGCCAGGCGTTGTGGCACATGCCTGTAATCCCAGCTACTAAGGAGGCTGAGGTGGGAGAATCACTTGAACCTGGGAGGCGGAGGTTGCAGTGAGCCAAGATTGTGCCATTGCACTCCAGCTTGGGCAACAAGAGTGAAACTCCATCCGAAAAAAAAAAAAAAAATCCTGGTACCAGAATATTTTTCCATAACTGTTCATAAAATTTTATTTTGTTCTGTGAAACCCTCATCAACAATTGTAGAACTAAAATTAGTAGGAAATTTATGCAGAAAAATTTAGTATACCTTGGGAGTTGGGATGTGAAGTAGCAAAATATCTGTATTATCTTAGTCACTATTGCTGTTGCTTGCTATTATAAGCCTGTTTTAATCAAATGTCTTATCATTATTTTACATATTTATGTACAATGTAAATTAATCATTTTAGCTTAATTCTCTTAGAGTCAATGCCTCTATGAAATCAGATTACAGCTTTAAATGTCATGATGCCCAGATGCAACAGCCAAGAAATATTCAAAATAAATCTATAAGAAGAGAATAAAGACCTCAATATAAAAAAGCATTCTGCAGCAATATGCTTTATCTAGATTGCTTGCAGGACTGTGTAGGTAAACTCATTTATAATTTTTTTTAGAAAACCATTGAATTATGTAATGAAAAGCAACAGAAATCAGAAAACATGGAACAAGGTAGGCACTAGAAAAAAATGGTTAAATTTTGTAGGTATTCATTTTACAAGTCTAAATTATTTTCAAAAATTATTTTATTTTAATATTAATAAATTATTTATTGGCTAGTTTTTATTAGTATGACATAGATTATAGATATAATCTTGCACAGAGGATAAGGTTGTTAGTTTAACCAATAACAAAGAAGTGCCGTGTACTAAATTTACTTATATAGACAAACAACTAACAATCATTTACAAGAAAATTATGAATTTTAGAAACAGTAATTTTAACAAGTCTATTAGACACCCTCTGAAGAACAAGAACTATCAAGATACATAGTCTTATCAATGACTGTGACACTATAATCTAATTTAAAATAATTGAATTATTAGGGTCAATTGAAGACAATGCAATTTTGGGTGATAAACTATAATCCATTGATTAAAGTCAATTAGTAGCTAAGACAGTAATAACTCCCTTCAAACAAATGGCCACATTGATTCTTATTACAAGAGTTTAACAGAAAATCAAAGATATCAAGTGCAATAGCACTTAGAGATGATTCACAATTTCTAATGTAGTCAGAAACGAAATCCTCTCATACTTAAATTGTTGCTATTAAATGTAAGGTGCTCAGAGAAGAGCATTGAAAAATAAACAAATAATACATATTGAGAATCTTCTAGGTGGTGGTGTGCAACATATTACAATCATGTCTAAAACAATTATAAATGAACTTTGAAAACATTATGCTAAGTGAAATAAGTCAGTCACAAAAGGACAAATAATGTATAATTCCACTTATGAAAGGTACTTAGAGTAGTCAGATTTATTGAAACTGAATGTAGAATGCGTGGTTGACTAAGGGAAGAGGCGAATGCAGAATTACTGCATAATGGTTAAAGCTTCAGTTTGAAAAGATGAAAAACGTTCTGGAGGTAGACAGTGGTAATAGTTGCACAGCAATGTGAATATACTTAATGTCACTAACTAGACCCTTAAAATGGTTAAAATAACAAATTTTATGGTATGCATATTTTACCACAATTTTAAATAAATAAATACAATTATAAGACATTAATCCTATTTTCAAACAGTAGGTGATCTGTTCAGGATATAGGACAAGAAAAGTCCAGTAATGAGGAATGATAGAGGTAATCATATAAGACAGCACCTGAAAAACTGTCAAATAATTGATACAGAATTTATTTCTCTTCTGCAGGCATACCTGGCTACAGCCGTGCTAAAGTACTCATCACCAATGGGCTTGTTGCATCTGCAGCCTTTGGAGCCTCTATTTAGGTTGTCTCCGATCTTGTAAAAAGACATCCTAGCTTACCTCAGTGTGCTATACGGTTCTACTGGTTTTCTGCACATGTCATGAAATGAAAAGTTTGGGAAGAATTGTATACTAAGTGTAAGAAGTTTAGAAAAAGAGGGATCCACTATGGTTCGGAGTAGATTTGTGAAACTACGTAAACAAGAAGATATTTTAAAGAGATCCTAAAATATGAGTATGGTTTTCATAAGCATTCTGGTTTTACAAATTGCTGGAAATAGGTAAAAGGTAAGAAAGTATAAGGTATGTGTGGGAAATAATGACAAATAACGGTGATATTAGCAAAAAATGATACTATACATGAACAGTGGGAGATAAATTTGGAAATCAGGTTAAGGAAAGCTTTGGAAGACCCACAAATGGTGGATGGGAGTAGGTAAAAGGGAGGCATTGGAGATTTAATCTCTGATTTTTGAGTTCAGTTTTCTCCATGAATTACCAGGTAATGGCCATAAAAATAATATTTATCAATAGACTCTCTCTTAGTTTTAATAGAGTGAATGTTTTGAATTTTTAAAGGAACTGTTTCACTTAAATCTAATAGTGAGAATTTTACCAAGACCTAAGAATATTTTTTGTAATGTATATATGTGTATAGTTTTAACATGTACAAATCTTTGACAATTAAAGAAAATATTTAGTTTATGAGATCTAAACAACTGAAGAAAATGTGTGGAAATTTGAGCTATTACTTTTGAATGTACTACCCAGTCCTCTATAATGTTTTATCTCTATAACAAAGTTGTATATAATAGATTTTTAAAAACCCTTAAGACAGAGATCTGATGCAGCAAGTATTTCCCATTTCTGAGTCACTTTATGTGATTCTTCCTATAATTCTGTTACATTTTGCTGAAATTTCAATTTAATGAGTTGTATAGGGACTAAGATGAGATGGTTTCTCTGCTAACCTGACCTAGTGTTTAATCACAATGTTTTAGCCACATATTGCAATTTAAAAAAAAAAAACACTACCATTTTCTGAGACCACCTTGATCTGATAATTGGAGGTCCCTGTGCCTTATTATTGTATGTCATTCAAGTGTCATGACTGGAGTAGCCTCTGAGTTCTGTGAAAAATGTTACGTCTTGATATATGATTTATGATGATTGTTTTTTTCTCGATTTAACTATATTCTCCAGGGAACTGAACATGAATCAGTCCTCAAATCACCAGGGGCCTCTCAAACAGAGGCAGGAGAACCTTGAGCTCTTCGCTGCCGGCAAAAGCCACTTCTTCCCAAGTGAAGATATATCACAACTGGTCCCAGCAAAGTACGTATTTCTAAATGTCCTTAAATTTTGTCAGGTTACCTACTTCAGTCATGAAACTAAAAAGTAAAATTCATAAACTAGGAGGCTTAGGTAAGTGGATTCACAATAAAATTATTAAGATCTAGGATCATGGTACTGGTAATTTGAATACCTAGCCATGCTTCCTAAGATGATTTTTTCTATGCTCATAAGCTATCAACAACCTTTCCATTGTCTGAAAAGTATTCTGAGCCCAAATCAAATACAAATAAGGCTGCTGATAACAAATTTATTTACAATTAATTGAGGACTTACGAGGGTACAATAATACTAAGTGTTGCAGCAAGAAATTTTCATGATTTTTGGATAATTGTTTTAATGTGACAGTAACTGACAGCAATGACTACAAGTGTGTGAGTATACACAAATCATGTTTTGAAACTGATTTGATTTGTTACTCTAATAATGTTTACCTATTAAAAGTGAATTTTAAAAATTGCATTGCCGACTTTCATTTCAGGAAGGGACTTTATTCTACAACATGCTGACAGTAATTGGCCACTCCACTTTTATAACATGCTTCCAGTGATAGGAAGTAACTAATTGTAAATTAGTTATTTCCAAATTTAATAACTATAGCTTTGTTCTGAGAAGACTTTGCTTTCCTGTATCTACTAATTATTGGTCCTAGTTCTAGGTCCTCAAGCTGTCTATATCAAATCCAGCCTCTCTCCTGCAGGCATCTGCAAAATGCTTCTCTCTTTTCCTAAGTCTATACTTCTTAGGTATGTATTTGTGGTCCCCTTGGGGAAGAATGGGAGTTCCGAAAAAAAAAAAAAATGAGTGGCTAATGTGATGGGTAGATATGTAGAGAGGGTTTGAGGACAGAGGGAAACAATTTGATAAAGATTAGCATGGGAAACCGATAGGTGGAAAAATATAGGACTGTTTTCATTTTCAAACTGAATTACATAGGAATATATAGTTGTTTGTCAGGCAATATCAACCATAAGACATAATAGCTAGTGTTCAGCTTTCATGAGGGGTGACCTGAATTCCAATACCATCTAAACTTATTCCTGAAATTTTATTCCACTTCCCTTTCTTTAGGATTGTAATTTCTGGATGTTAATTGTAATTCTCGCTTTTGTTCACTAGGGAGGGATATTTTTTATGTCTTGTGCTTTCCTTTCCCCAAAGGTTGGGAATAGTTTATTTGCCACTTGCCTCCAAATGTTGCCACTAAGCTCCTCTGACTCTTGAGTTTCATCTCCTTTGTGCTAAAAGAAAACCTTTGTACCTCCAAGTAATATTTGCCTCCTAACTTACCTATTTTGACCTTCACTATGTAGTGTTTTCCTAGGAAATAATACTTCCGTGTCTAAAAAGTTCGACCAAGTCCCTCAGGGGCAATGCTGGGAGCTAGTAGTGTGTGAACATTTGTGTCGCTCTTAGCCTTTCTTACCAAAATGGAGCAAGACATCATCTCTATCCTATCTCAGAGGGAGATTTCTGGCTTATAAAGACTCATTTCCCAGAACCTGGATCAGCCCTCAAATCCAAGTCTGCTTAAAGGATAATGATAATGTTATTCAAAGGATTAGTTCCCAAATTCTCTTCCCTACCATTCTCGTAGAACCTAGAGACAATCATATGAATAGAATCAATATATTGATAGTTCCAGATTTCTGACAACGAAAATAAATTAAGTTTCCATGTGAGTTTGTTGCATTTCATATAGGAGCCAGGATAAAATGCAATTATTAATTTTCTTGGCTACTCATTATCAACACTTAATATTAACTTTGAACATAATATTATGATTTACAAATTACTTTTCACATAATTCTGCTCTTTCAGATAACCATGACCATAATGAATGAAAGCTTATTATAATATTGTATAGACTATATGGTACCTGTTATTGCCATCTAACATACTCTATAATAATAGATGAAGCCATAATTTAGATGTTTGACACATTTTCAGTTAGCTTTCTTGATGTATAGCTTTCTGTGCAATTAATCATTAATAATAGAAGATTTTCTGCAATTAATCAATCCTTTTGCTGTTGATTCAGTTTTAACAGTCTTTAAACCATATAAAATCTTCAAAATAGTTGGATTAAACACTTCAGATCAATTTCAAAGTCGTATCTATACATGTTTAATACTGGAGAGTAAAACAATTTATGTCGTGATTTTCATTCCAGTTTTAGCTTTTTGTTGTACTACTTATCGGACATTAAAAATTGCTGCAGTGCATGCAGCATAAGAAATTTTCAGTTTTCTAAAATAGTCCTCTGTCATTTCTCTAAGGAAATGCTGACTTGATTTTAGTCACTAAGTCCTTGCTCTGCTGAAACAAAAACAAAACTGCAGAGCTTAGTGCCACATACCCTCCTGCTGAGACCCCATCGGTCCAGGTGTTAAAATTTGGAATCTTTTTTTTTCATACCCTTGATATATGAAAACAAAACCAGAAGGAAGCTTGTTGAGGAAACTGTGTTTTAAACAGTAGTAGCTCAATCTGTTGATTTACAGGCTACTGATTTACAAGCTGTGAATGAATTGAAGCCTTCAGCAACAGGAAGCTCTGCCATTGGGAAACCCTATAGCTACAGCTGGAGCCCAGGGACCTGCTTGACTGCTTACAGGAAAACTCACTCCAGGAGCCCCCTGTAATCAGAGTTGTTAAGCAGAAGGAAATGTCTTCAGTGTTCTTACATGGCTCTTAATCAGATACTGACAGAGTGCCTTTGATCAACACATTTGCACCATGAGGTTAACCATAGGGTTCAGTATGTCCACATAGATTTCACAGTCAGTTCCAAATGTACACAACCAACAGAGAAACTATTCAAACTCGATCCTGTTGCTGGCTCCGTTTCTGTCCTCTCAACCTCCGGGGTCTGTTGTGAGGATTAATGAACTACATTTTTCAAGTATCTTGCCATCTCTGAACCAGAACTGAGAGCAAACCATGAGGCATTGTTGCGGAGGCCTGTTTGTTACTTCTTTGATATCTCCACATGTCTTAATTGAAACCTTAGACAGTGGCATCAGCCCGCTGCCCTGTGTTAGGCCTTTAAGAACACAGTAGTGGAGAGAAAGAAACCTCAGGGAGGAATTATCTCACAGACAGAGATCACTGGTGGGTGAAATGGCCCTGGCTGTGTTATTTTTCATTTGCCATCTTGGTTGGTATCCAGAATCCGTGACTTGAAATGAAACTACTGTATAGTGGCAGAGCAGAGAAACAAAGTTGGTGCAGAGGTGCCCGAGAAAGCAGCTCACAAGGTGCATCCCAAATTGGTTCCGGCAAGAGTTATATATTTTTCTGTCACTTTAATTGCCTGTGAAATATTTCATGTACTTTGTGTTAGTGGACAAGATGGATTAACTCCATTTTGTTGTAGGGAAAAGGAAATTACTGGGTCTGCACTGAACTTGATGTGGGGAGATACGGGTGAGGTGATACTACTATGTTCTTTGAGTAGGTATTACTCATGACAGAATGAAAGTTTATCTCTTCAAATTGATGTATTCACCGGATAATATAGAAAAATATAAACAAAAATAGGTCATGAAATTGTGCAGAACTACATATTATAGTCATGTCTAAAATAGGAATAAAATAATTGTAACAGAAAACTAAAATCTAAGAAGAGCTTTTTTTAAACTTAAATGTTGACATAGGATTGACAATATTCAAGAGTTACCAAGAAAAACAAAAGCAACTGTTAGAAAGAAATCTGTTTTTAAAAAGTATATACATCTACTCTTTTAAGCAGTAAATATAAAATTCAAAATATAGCTACTTTCATAGTACTTAAACTACTTGGTTTTCATGAGAAAAGCACACACAGGAAATTGAAGAATTACTTTGCATGCTCTAGTTATTGACCTGTGAAAATAAATAGGGAAAAATCAGTGAGGCAAAATAAGAGATAAGTGGTTATGGTTACTTTTTGATATAATACCTTGAAATTTAGAGTGATTAAAATTTAGTAAAGAAATTTTTTCCTTGTATTTTTTCAAATTGGCTAAAGTTATGATAATTTAGGGGAGTAGTTAACAACTTTACCTCCCAGGCATCAACATTTACTTCAGATGGAGTCTCACTCCACTAACTGGTTGAGAATTTGGATACTATAATTTAAACAAATGAATTGCAATCTAAAGTAAGTAATTCTCAAAGCCTTTGTTTCTAGAATTCACTTATTTTATCTTTCAGTTAAATTCAATTTCATGATGAACCAATTTTTAAAAGTCATAATAAAATATTTTTTTCTAATTATCAAGTGTGATACTTTAATGAGGCTTAGCAAAATTGTAACAACACCAGTATAATGGCAAATATGCTAAGTCAGGAAAATTTGTGCAAGAGTTTGAAATGAGAAAAAGAGATCACTGGGTGTCCTTTGAGTGGAATGCTGAGCATTGTATAACTGCCCCTCTGGGATTATCTAATTCTACAGAGGTATCCATCTGTGATAGACAGACGTTAACCTGGAGAACCTGAAATAATGCAAATACTTCCTGGAAATGATTCCCACTCATGGCAATGCAAATGAATCTTGTACAGAAGATCAATCTTGATAATTCACATTTGAATTAGTCCTAACATCTTACTCTATTCCTCATTAATTAGTGAGTTAAATAAAATCTTTGACAACTGTTCATTTCATATTAGTATGAGAGTCACAATTTTACCTGCCGGAAAATTATATTTTAACAGACGTGAGGCAGATAAAAAGAGCTCTTTCAATTAAAATAAAATCTAAATTATTTCAGTGTTCTCTGAAAATAGCATTCCTACAATAATAAATGTTAGATCTGCTTGCTAAAAATACTCAAGAAAAAAGTCTAGAATGTACATTGCAGAGGAATATTTTTGTTTCATTTATTAATGTTTCTCAAGAACCTAGAGCAGTGTTCTTTTGTGCGCATTCAGTGTTTGTTGTTCCATACAGAGACAGAAAATCAATATTCATGAAACAGGAAGGAAAAACATAATCAAATCTAACAGAAAATAAACTATGCAAATATCAAAGGAAATGTGGAAATCTTATTTCTCCCTCCCATAAAAAATTCAACTTTAAGTGGTATCAAATTCCATATTAGAATGTACTCCAGAAAGAGTGAGGATAAAACTTTTTAAATTATTGCCTGATATCACAAGGGAGTTTTCAAAAACTTTGTTTTCATTTTCTTTCTTCTATTTTTAGATAACCATTATAGAAAGCTGGCTGATTTGAAAATACAAATGTAATCTAGAGGTCTGTCAGTTGAACTCAGAGCAGTGATTCTGAAGACCTCAGAAGTCACCTGGGTTTTTTTTTCTAGTAAACATAAATAAATAAAAGGTACTACAAAATTAATATAGTGCAATAGAATCATATCATCTTTTCCCTTCACAAAACCTGTAGAAAATAAATGTGAATTAGGAGGTCAGCTTAAACTCTTTCATTTTACAAACAATTCACACTTTAGGTCAACTTCTGGATCAGAAGATACCTAATTTTGAGGTCTCATGAATGAACATCTGTATATTTCTTATCCATCCACTCAGCCAGAGTGCAGGGCCAACTATATTGTGTGACTTCATTCATAGTAGCAAAGTCCAGCCGCCTATTTGATATATCCAAACTTCTCTCACCCCACATCATGATACTCTAGCCACATAATAAATTAATAGCAAATAAAAGACTCTCCTCATCTTTCACTAAAGGTAAAATATCTATATAACTCACTTTTTGATATAAATATTTCCTATCAAAATAATAAATGCAAATTCAGACTTTTGACATAAATATCGTCATCTCTTGAAGAAGTAATTTGTGAAGATTTTATAACATGATCAAGTTTTGAGAAAAGGTTTGGATTAAAAAAATAAAGAAAAAAATGTGGAAACTCCAGAACATTGAGGATAAAATGTCTCCATGAGAAGGGAGAAATGACGTGGAATAGAAATGGGATATGGAGGAGGGAGTAAAACAAATGCAAAGCACCTGTGGCTCTTTTACAACTGAGAGTTTATTTCTCTTATATTCACTGAAGAGTTTCAAAGCCTTTACTTCATCAACTGTACCTAACCTTGTGTTTTATCTATATACGATATACATTTGAGAAAATGATAGTGTAATTTTATTTTTATAATTTAAGATTAACCATCATTTATATTATCTGAGCTAAATAGTAGTAAAACCAAAGCTTAGCCAATATACTGAATAAAGGAAACAACTCAATTGTCATTATATCATGTCCACGGCTTTTCAATGAGCTCTCCATTAAGGCCAGCAATAGCTTCTTGGGATGATTTATTAAAAGCAATTGCTATTTTATATTAGCTGCTAGTTAAGAGTTCAGTGTTACTTTTTGTCAGTTTAGGAAGTACAGATAATTTTCCTTATACAAGATTTCCTGATGATAATTTGCAGAAAAAAAATATTATTTGAAGCTACAAGAGAAATTACATTATGACATAAATTTCCAGTGTGTATAAAATGTATAATGTGTTGGAAGGATGTTCTTGATTTTAATCACAAAACACATCACTTTTTCATCCAAAACATTTAAGGGTAAGAAGGAGTCTTCAGAAATTCAGTGGGAGGATGGAAGATACAAGAAATAAAGAAACTTAGAAAGCGAAAACATTTCAAAAGTGAGTTTAAAAAGTTTATCCCCCGTAATGATTTGACAATTAAAGCATAATAAAGTGACTTTATTACTGACTTAAGATATAATGGCGCTACTGTCTCAAAGTTGGCTTGGAAACTGCACAGACATACCTCCTACAAACAGGATCCTTTCCTTTCTTTCTTTTTTAGAACTCACGTCTGTAATCCCAGCACTTTGGGAGGCTGAGGCGGGCGGATCACAAGGTCAGGAGTTCGAGACCAGCCTGATCAACATGGTGAAACCCTGTTTCTACTAAAATATACAAAAATTAGCCAGGCCCGGGCGTGGTGGTGGGTGCCTGTAATCCCAGCTACTCAGGAGGCTGAGGCAGGAGAATTGCTTGAACCCAGATGGCAGAGGTTGCAGTGAGCCAAGATCATGCCACTGCACTCCAGCCTGGGCAACAAAATGAGACTCTACCTCAGGGGGAAGAAAATAAAGGACTTTATTTAAGAATAATTGGCATAATAAACAGCAAATATTTACAGAATTTAACTTGATGACTTTTGACATGTGAATATACCTAGAGAAGTATCATTGTAATCAAGTTAATGAAAATATTAACCACCCCAAAAGGTTTCTCATGCTCTTTTATAATCCCTCCTTCCTGATCTCCCTGCCCTATCCTCTACCCTTCAGCCAATCCCAGACAATTTCTGGTCTGTTACCTATAACTATAGATTAGTTTGCTTTCCAAGGATTTAATATCAATAGGTTCAATTATTCCACATCTTTACCAATACTTGGTCAGGATTTTTAATTTTCAACTTTCTAAAAGCCATGTACTGGTATCTCATCCCGGTTTTAATTTGTATTTATCTAATAACAATTCATATACAGAATTGTCTGTGTGCATGTGCTTGCAGGACATTTTTATATATTTTTTAGTAAATTGTCTATTCAAAACTTTTGACCATGTTTTTTGAAAGGTTGTTTGTATTGTGATTGAGTTGCAAAAGTTATTTATATATTCTAGATAAAAGTCTTGAAAATATTTTGTCCCAGCCTGTGACTTTTCTTATATTTTCTCAAGTGTCTTTTAAACAGCAAAAGCATTACATTTTTATAAGGTCCAGTTTATCAATATTTTATTTATTGTTTTTGGTATTTGTTTCCTATTTATAAAATATTTGCCCAAACCAAGGTCACTAGGATTTTCATTTTAGTTTCCTTTTCTAGAAAGTGTATTATTTTATTTTACATTTAGGGCAATGTTCTACTTTGAGTAAATGTTTTAACATAGTGAGTTAAGGATTAAGCTTAATTTTATTGTCTATAAATATCCTATTGTTATAGCATTTGTGGAAAACATTAAACTTTCTCCACCGGAGTTCCTTGGCAATTTTTCTAAAAATCAATTGAACAGACATGTGTGGGACTGTTTTCAGATTTCCTCTTCTATTTCACCAATTTATATGTTTGTCTTCACATCAGAGTCATGTTGTCTTGACTACTGTAGTTTTACAATGAGCTAAAATAAGTTTATTTGATAATAACTCTAGTTTTAGAATTGTTATATTTATTTTCATTTTAAAATAAGTATAGTATATAATTAATGCATTCTCCAACTTTATTCTCCTTTTGCAAAGTTTGGGCCATTCTAGTTGGTTTGCCTTTTCAAATGAATGTTAAAATCAACGTGTCAGTTTCTAAAAGAAAAGATAAATGACTAGTTTTGAATGTGATTGAATTGAATTAACATATCAATTTTGGAAAAGCAGAAATCTCAAAAATATGGAATTTTCCAAACCATGAAGGTGGTATTACTCACCATTCACTTAGGTTTCTTAATTTATCTTGGAGACATTGTGCAATTTGCAGTGTACAGGTCTTGCACATATTTTGCCAGATTTATTACTAAGTATTTCATATCCTTATTCTATTGTAAATGGTATTTTTATTTGAATTTAGAATTATTTTTTGATATCATATAGAAGTAAAATCAATTTTTGTGTATTGACTTTTATTCTGCAACCTTGCTGAACTCACCTATTATTTCCTCTACCTTTTGATAGATCTGTAGGAAAATCCTTAGGAATTTCTACATAAACTATTGATGGCAGTGGTGGCCCATCTGGAGTGGCCACTGTGAAGATGCCAGCTGCAACAGGGAGGGCATGACTGGGGCTGCACATTCCATGGAGCCAGCGGGAGCCAGGGATCAGGTGGGAACCCTCTTCCAAGTTGGTGGGGTAGGAGCCCTATGTTCCTGGGCACAGCTGCAGCCTCCCAGCCACAGCTGGGTACCCTGGCATCCCTATGCTCTCGGGAGCCTGGGAAGCCTCCGCTGACAGGCTCAGAATTGCCTGCTCCTGCTGCCTGCCCTCCCCCCGCTGCCAGCGCCCACTCCAGTTTCAGAGCAAAGCTGAAGCCAAGCCCGGACATTTGTTGCAACCCAGCTGGTGTCTGTATGCTCAGGGCGGTGCTGACACGACAGAACCCCGCCGCCACGGCCCCTTCTGGGCTTCGGGCACTAACAAGCATGGAAGCAAGGCCAAAGAGGTGCTGAGGGCAGCTCAGAGTGGGCCTGCAGGCACCCCTCAGCACAAACACTCTGGATGGCTTGGACAACCTGATTGATGGCAGCAGGAGACAGGCTCCTGAGCATAAAGGAGTGGGTCCCCAGTGAAGCCCCCTTCCCCCACCTCAAGCCCTGAAGTGTGGGGGCTGGCTGTCATCCCTGAAGCCTGAGGGCCAGGCTGTCAAATCCAGTTGGAGTCCACGGCCCTCAGTGAGAACTTATGGTGCTTTTTCCCAGTCCTGCCCACGGCTGCCCATGGACCAATCAGCACGCACTTCCTCCCTTCTGAGCCCATAAAAATCCCACACACAGCCAGACTCACGGAGACATCTGACTACCAGCTGTGAGAGGGAGATACCCAATTTGAGTCTCCTTACCCATCCGACTACGTGTTTGCAGAAAAAAGAGCTCTACCCTCTCCGAGTCTCCTGTTTGCTGAGGGCTGCACTACTCACGACAACCTGCCTGCAGAAAGGGGCTCCACCCACTCCAGGTCTCCTCTCTGCTGAGAGCTGGACACTCATTGGGACGACCTGCGTAAAGATAGGTCAGGATGACCTGCCTGCAGATGCCCGTCCTGGGTCTCTTCTCCACCAAGGGCTGCGCTCATCAGAAGGACCTGCATGTGGAAAGGAACTACCCACTTCGGGTCTCTCAAGGGCTATTCTATCACTCACTGTCTCCCTTGCTTACTCTCCAGTTGTCTGCATATGTCATTCTTTCTGCACATGGGACAAAAACTTGGGACCCACTGAATGGTGGGACTGAAAGAGCTGTAACACAAACAGGGCTGAAACCGCCCCCCCACCCACCTCCCTGTGACTGGTTGCCACATTGCAGGCAATGAGAAGAAAAGGGCTGCTGCCGTTTAGGGGGCCCAGATCTAGGGCCCCCAAGCCAGGACTCTGACACCCTCTTTGGGGCTCTGCAGTTTCTGGCATCTCCAAGCTTCTGGATGTCACTGCATTCCCCTTGTCTAGACATGAGTGCCCACAGCAGAAGCTGCTTGCAGTGCATCAGATCCAGCCACATGCATGCATGGAGCCGGCACCTGTGCCAGTGCCTGGAGCTACTGCCCCGCCACAGCAGCCGGCATGCCTGGCTGTGCACAGTGGCTGGACCCTGCGCTCATTTGCACATGCACCCCTCACCATTCCATTCCTGGTTTGCCCTTGGCAGGTGTCGAATTTGGGACCATAACACAAGCCAAGTGCAGCCTGCCAGGCCAAGTAGATGGAACAAGCCCAGCAGGCCTGAGCAAAACTCGGGCAAAGATGCCAACGGCCACAGAGGTTTCTGGCTAGAAAAGCAACACCTTAAGGATCCCAAGACACTATCATGTTATCTGCCACTAAAGACAGTTTTCCTTCTTTTCAATCTGAATGTGTTTTATTTCTTTTTCCTGGTTTAGTGCACTGGAGAACACCTGCACATGTTTAACAGAAGTCAGAAATTATATATACTTG
The DNA here is from genome assembly GCF_006542625.1 of Nomascus leucogenys. NCBI lineage: Eukaryota > Metazoa > Chordata > Mammalia > Primates > Hylobatidae > Nomascus > Nomascus leucogenys. The sequence continues at coordinate 28,499,905 of NC_044401.1, forward strand.
CCTTGATTTTTATGTCAAAGAAAAGTTTCAGCATCTCCCATTGAGTATAAAGTTAGCTGTAGGCTTGTTCTGGTTGTTTTATAGCAGGTTAAGGAAGTTCTCTCTCTCTCTCTCTCTCTCTTTTTTTTTTTTTTTTTTTACTAGTTTCCTGAGAGTTTTTTAATCAAAAACGAGTTTTCTATTTAATAGCCCACAGGTATTGCTCAAGAAATTTTTGCACAGACCTATGTCCTGGAGATTTTCCCCAATGTTTTCTTGTAGTAATTTTATAGTTTGAGGCCTTAGATTAAAGTCTCTAATCCGTATTGATTTGATTTTGCATATGATGAGAGATAGGGGTCTAGTTTCATTTTTCTGCATATGGATATCCAGTTTCCCACCACTATTTCTTGCAGAGATGACATTTTCCCCAGTGTATGTCTTTGGCAACTTTGTCAAAAATGAGTTCACTGTATGTGTTTGGATTTGTTTCTGGGTTCCCTATTCTGTTCCATTTGTCTATGTATCTTTTTTTTTTTTTAATGCCAGTATCATGCTGCTTTGATTACTATAGAATTATAGCATAATTTGAAGTCAGGTAATGTGGTTCCTCCAGTTTCATTCTTTTTTCTCAAGTTAACTTTGGCTATTCTGTGTGTGTGTTGGGGGTGTGTGGTTCCATATAAATTTTAGAATTGTTTTTTCTATTTTTGCAAGGAATGTCATTGGTATTTTGATAGGGATAGAATTGAATCTGTAGGTTGCTTTTGGTAATATAAACATTTAACAATATTGATTCCCATGAACATGGAATATTTTTCCTTCTTTTGTGTTCTTCTCAATTTCTTTTATCAGTATTTTATAGTTCTCATTACAGAGATCTTTCACTTCTTTAGCTAACTCCTAGGTGTTTAATTTTATGTGTGGATATTGTAAATAGGATTACTTTTTAAATTTCTTTTTCACATTGTTCACTGTTGGCATATAGAAATGCTACTGATTTTTGTATGTTGATTTTTGTATCTTGAAACTTTATTTGTTTATCAATCATAATAGTTTTCTTTTGGAGTCTCCAGGTTTTTCCAGGTGTAAGATCATATCATCTGCAAACAAGGATAATTTGACCTTTTCCTTTCCAATTTGGGTGCCCTTTATATCTTTCTTTTATCTGATTGCTCTAGCTAGGACTTCCAATGCTATGTTGAATAACAGTGGTGACAATGACCATCCTTGCCATGTTCCAGATCTTAGAGGAAAGGCTTTCAGTTTTTCTCCATTCAGTATGATACTAGCTGTGGGTCTGTTGTATATGGTTTTTATTATTCGAAGTATGTTCATTTTATCCCCAGTTTTTGAGGGTCTTTATCACGTGGGAATGTTGAATTTTATCAAATGCTTTTTCAGCATCAGTTGAAATGAACACTGAATTTTATCTTTCATTCTGTTGATATGATGTGTCACATTGATTTGCCTATGTTGAACCATCCTTGCATCCTAGGGATAAATCTCACTTGCTCATGTTGGATAATATTTCTAATGTGTTGTTGATTTCAGTTTGCTAGTATCTTTGTCTGGTTTTGGTATCAGGTAATACTGGCCTCATAGGATGAAGTGGAAAGTATTCCCTATTCCCTGGTTTTTTAAAATAGTTTGAGTGGGATTGGTATTAGTTCTTTAAATACTTGGTAGAAGTCAACAGTGAGGCCATTGGGACCTGCGTTTTTCTTTACTGGGAGGCTTTTTATTACGGTTTCAATCTCATTACTTGTTATTGTTCTGCTCAGGTTTTGGATTTCTCCTTGTTTAATCATGGCAGGTTGTATGTGTCTAGGAATTTGTCCATTTCTTCTAGATTTTCCAATTTATTGGCCTATAGTTGCTTATAATACCTACTAATAATCCTTTTAATTTCTGCAGTATCAGTTGTAAGTCACCTTTTTTTATTTCTGATTTTATTTATTTGTATCTTCTCTTATTTTTCTTAGTCTAGATTAAGATTTGTCAATTTTGTTTAACTTTTCAGAAAAACAAGTTTTTGTTTCATTGATCTTTTGTATTTTTTTCACTGAAATTTATTTCTGCTGTGATCTTTATTATTTCTTTTCTTCTACTAATTTTGGATTTGATTTTCTCTTACTTTTCTAGTTTCTTAAGATGCATTGTTAGATTGTTTATTTGAAGTTTTTCCTTTTTTTTTTTTGATGTATGCACTTATCACTATAAACCTCTCTCTTTGTACTCCCTTTACTGTATCCCATAGGTTTTACAGCATGTAACCCATGCTGTGTTTCCATGATCATTGGTTTCCAGAAATTTTTTAATTTCCTTCTTAATTTTCTCATTGACCCACTGGTCATTAGGAGCATATTGTTTAATTTCCACGTATTTGCATATTTGCCAATATTCCTCCTGTTATTAATTTTTAGTTTTATTCCATTGTGGTCAGAGAAGATGCTTGATATTATTTCAATTTTTTCGATTGCTTTAAGATACGTTTTGTGACTTAACATATAGCCTATACTTCAGAATGAACCATATGCAAAGGGAAAGAATGTGTATTCTGCAGCTCTTGGATGAAATGTCCTGCAAATATCTATTAGATCCATTTGGTCTATAGAGCAGATTAAGTCTAATGTTCATTTGCTGATTTTCTGTCTGGAATATCTGTACAGTGCTGAAAGTGGAGTGTTGAAGTTTCCAGCTATTGTTGCATTGGGACCTGTCTCTCTTCAGCTCTAGTAATATTTGCTTTATATATCTGAGTGCTCAGTGTTGAGTGCATATATATTTATAATAGCTATATCCTCTTGCTGAACCAACCCATTTATCATTATATAGTGACCTTCTTTTTCTGTTGTCTGTTCTTATAATTTCAGTCTTGAAATCTATAGTGTCTGATATAAATATAGCTACTCATTCTTTTTTGTTTCTCATTGACATTGAATATCTTTTGTCAATCTTTTATTCTTGGTCTATGTGTATATTTATAGGTGAAGTGTATTTCTTTTAGGCAGCAGATAAACAAGTCATTTTTTCATCTGTTCAGCCAGTCTATGTCTTTCGATTGTTATTTAGTCTATTTACATTCAGGGTAATTATTGATAAGTAAGGACTTACTCTTGTCATTTTGTTAATTTGTTTCCTGGGACTTTTTTTTTTTTTTTTTGGTCTCCTTTCCTTTCTGTCTTCCTTTGGCAAAGGTGATTTTCTATGGCTATATGATTTAGTTTCTTGCTTTTTATTTTTTGTGTCTCCATGGTATGTTTTTTGGCTTGTGGTTGACATGAGTCTTGCAAATACGGTCATATAATCCATTATTTTAACATGATAACAGCTTAACACTATTTGCATAAACAAACAAGCAAAACGAAAATTAATACAAAGTCTATGCCTTAACTTCATCCCCTTTCTTTTTAATGTTTTGTGGTTTCTATTTATATCTTATTGCACTGACTGTGTCTGTAAAAGTTCTTACAGGTATTATTTTTGATGTATTTATTGTTTAGTCTTTCTAATTAGGATAAGAGTAGTTTACACACCACAGCCACAGTGTTATAATAGTCTGTGTTTCTCTGTGTACTTACTATTACCAGTGAGTTTTGTACCTTCAGGTAACTACTTATGGCTCATTAATGTCCTTTTCTTTCTGATTAAAATACTCCCTTTAGTGTTTCTTGTAGAACAGGTCTGGTGTTAATGAAATCCCACAGCTTTTGTTTGTCTGGGAGTCTTTATTTCTCCTTCATGTTTGAAGGATATTGTTGCTGGATATACTATTTTAGGGTAAAGTTTGTTTATTTTTTTCCCTTCAGCTCTTTAAATATGTCATGCCACTCTCTCCTGGGCTGTAAAATTTCCATTGAAAAGTGCTGCCAGATGTATTGAAGCTTCATTATAAGTTATTTGTTTCTTTTCTCTTGCTGTTTTTAGGATTCTTTCTTTATCCCTGCCCTTTAGGAGTTTGGTTACTAAATGCCTTGAGGTAATCTTCTTTGGGTTAAATCTGCTGAGTGTTTGATAACCTTCTTATATTTGGATATTGATATCTTTCTTTAGGTTTGGAAAGCTCACTGTTATTATCCTTTTGAATAAACTTTCTACCCCTATTTCTTTCTCTACCTCCTCTTTAAGACCAATAACCCTTGGATTTGCCTTTTTAAGGCTATTTTCTTGATGCTGCAGGTGTGCTTCACAGTTTTTTACTCCTTTTCTTTGTCTCTTCTGTGTATTTTTAAATAGCCTGTCCTCAAGCTATTTTTTTCTTCTGCTTGTTCAATTCTGCCATTAAAGGACTCTGATGTATTCTTCAGTGTGTCAATTGCATTTTTCAGCTCCAGAATTTCTGCCTGATTCTTTTTATTTTTATCTCTTTGTTAAATTTATATGATAGAATTCTGAATTTCTTCTCGTATTATTTTGAATTTCTTGGAGTTTCCTCAGTTGAGCTATTTTGAATTCTTTGTCGGTAAGGCTATATATCCCTGTTTCTCCAGAATTGGTTCTTGATGCTTTTCATTTAGTGAGGTCATGTTGTTGTGGATGATGCTGATACCAGTACATGTTCTTCAGCGTCTGGGCATTGAAAAGATTGTTATTTATTGTAGTCTTCACTATCTGGGCTTATTTGTACCCATCCTTCTTAGGAAGGCTTTCCTGATATTTGAAATGACTTTGGTCCTTGTGATCTAAGTTCTGTCTGCTTTCAGTGACCATCCCAAATCCAGTAATGCTATGGTTCTTGCAAACTCATAGAGGTACTGCCTTGATTGTCTTGAATAAAATCCAGAAGAATTATCTGGATTGTCAGATAGAGACTCTTATTCCCTTCCCTTTTCTGTTTGTTTCTTCCAAACAAACAGTCTCTCTCTCTCTGTCTGTGCTGAGCCACTTAAAGGTGTGTGTGCCCACAAGCACCCCTGTGGCCAAAACTACTATGACTGTTGTATTAGTCAGGGTTCCCTGAAGAGACAGAACTAGTAGGATAGACATATATATGAAGGGAATTTATTAAGGAGTATTGACTCACCCAATCACTAGGTGAAGGCTATCTGCAAGCTGAGGAGCCAGGAAGCCAGTCTGAGTCCCCAAACCTCAAAAGTAGGGAAGCCAACAGTCTGTGGCCAAAGGCCCAACCCCCTGGCAAATCACTGGTGTAACTCCAAGAGTCCAAAAGCTGAAGAACTTGGAGTTTAATGTTCCAGGGCAGGAAGCATCCAGCACAGAAGAAAGATGAAGGCTAGAAGACTCAACGAGCCAAGTCCTTCCAACTTCTGACTGCTTTATGCTGGTTGTGCTGGCTGCTGATTAGATGGGCTTCCTCTCCCACTCCATTGCCTCTAATGTTAATCTCCTCTGGCAACATCCTCACAGACCCACCAAGGAACAATACTTCGCATTCTTCAATCCAATCAAGGTGGCACTCAGTATTAACCATTACAACTGTGCTGGGTCAGACCTGAAGCTAGCATAGCACTGGATCCTACCCAAGGCCTGCTTTAACCACTCCCTGGATACTGCCTATGTTATCTCAAGGCCTTTGGGCTCTCTAATCAACAAGTGGCAAAGCCAGCTAGGTCTGCATCCTTCGCTTCAGGGCAGCAAGGTCCCCCACGTGCCAGATGGGTCCACAGGTGCTGTCAGGGAGTCAGGGACTAGAGTCAAAAACCTTATAGGCCTACCTGGTATTTTATTGTACAATGGCTGAGATGGCACTAAAACCACAAGGTACAGTCCTTCACACTCTTCCCTTCCCTTTCCAAAGACAAAGGAGCCTCACCCCATAGCTGCCACCACTTCTGGCCACACGAAATACTGCCAGACTCCTGCCAATGTTTCCTTAAGGCCCAGTGGCTCTTAAGTCAGCTGTGGTGAAGGCTGTCTGACCTGGGATTCACCCTTCAGGGCAGTGGGCTCCCTTCTCACCCAGGCAGGTTCAGAAATGCTGTCTAAGAGTACAGCTCTATAACTGGGGACCCCAACAGCCCATTTGGTGCTCTACTGCCATGTAACCCTGCTGGTATCTTAAGTGCAAGATAAAGTCCCCTTTTACTTTTCCCTCTGTTTTTCTTAAGCAGAAGGAGTTTTGCCCCGTATCCACCACAACTGACAATGTGCTGAGTCTCACCTAAAGCCAGCAAGTCTCAGAGGCTCACCAAAGGCCCTCAATGTAGTACCTGGGTATCACTGCTTGTTATTCTGCGTCCAAGGGCCCTTCAGTTAGCAGGTGATGAATGCTGCCAGGACTGGGTCCTTACTTAACTTTTATTTTTGAAAGATAGTTTTTCTGTATGGAAAATTTGAAGTTTTTTCTTATTCCATAAGCTTTGAATTGTTCATCCAGTAATTTTTTTCATTTTAATGTTTCTCTAATTTTATTTCTGACATTGTTTTCAGTAAGAAGTCTGCTAACATAATGATCTATTTCTTTTTCTTTTGTATAGAATGTGGCTTTTGTTGTTTTTTGTTGTTGTTGTTGTTGTTGTTGATTGGTTTGCTCCAGCTGCTTTTCAGATTTTTGTCTTCCACACTGGTTTAAAGGATTTGATTATTAAATGTCTTAGAGTCGTTTTTTAATGTTTTTTTTTTCTGTTTAAGTTTTATAAGATTATTGGAAAGGTAAGTTTAACATTTTATAAAATTTGTAAATTTTTAAATCTTTTTTTCAATACAATAATTTCTTTCTCTTTTCCCCTTCTTAGTGTACTTTAAATCAAATGTATTGGACTGACTGAATTTGTCCCATAGCTCACTGATATATTTTTCATTATTTTTCAGACTTTTTTTCTCTGTATTCTATTAAAGATATTTTATTTCTGTGTCTTAAAGGTCATTAACATTTTGTACAATAGTAGTTCTTCTGTTCTTGATACCATCCAGTGTATTTGTCATCTGAGACTTTGTATTTGTCATCTGATATTTCGTATTTTCCATCTCTACAAATTTGATTTGCCTCTTTTTTCTATCTTCCACATCTCCCATTAATATATTCATGCCTTTCTTTTAACATTTTGGATACAAGCTCTATGTTTACAGTAGCCGTTTTAATGTCTTTGTCCAGTAATTTTATCATATACATCATTTCTTAGCACATTTCTATTGATTGAATTTGTCATGAGTTAAACACTCCTGATTCTTTAAATGAATGATAATTATTTGAAAATTATTAATTTTTGTGATAGATTTTTCTTTTTACTCCTTTAAATATTTTTCATCTTTGTTGTAAGAGAGAGTCAAATTACTTGAATATAGTTTGATTCTTCTGAGGTTCATTTAGAAGCTGTTTTAGGCAGGACTAAGGTTACCTTTAGACTAATTTGGCCCAACGACAGAGGCAATAACTTGCTGAATACTTCACCTGAGGCTTCTTGCTGTCTCTTTTGCTCTAGGAAATGTCATCTATCGCCAATACGATATGAGTCTTGGTAGTTATTCTGCCTCTTTTTTTCTCCATATCAGGCTGATCAGTACTCAACTGGTAATATAAGGAGAATCTGTTCCACATCTCCAGAGTTCTCTCTGTGCAGAGTTCTCTCTGTGCATCTATCTTCTCTTCTCTTCTTTACTTTTTAAATTTTTTATGTTTGGCTTCTTCAGATGCTCAGCTCTATTGCTACTACTGGGCAATCCCAGGGCTCATGTTGCTTGTTTTTCTTCCTTCCAGGATGACTGACCTGTGCCTCCTGTTGTCTACTATATGCAAATCATTTTTACATATATAGTCCATGTTTTTAATTGTGTAATGCTAGAGAGTACATATGATTTCTTCTTACTCCATTATAGCTGAAAGCATCTCTGCTCTATGACTCATGTAAATTAGATTCTCTCTAGCTTTGGAGCTATTTTATGTCTTGCACTTTCCATGACTGTCAGTTGTGGATAATTAGAGCTGAACACTAAAAACTATGCTTTATGCCAGGCAAGAATGAAGAGCTGTGTAGGTAGCCACCAGAAGACTTGAAGCAAGCCTTAATATTATATGTGTAGTGCCATGTCATAAAGTGAATCCTTATAGTCAGAAAGTTTGTATTCCTTCAAAATTCATATATTGAAATACTCACCCCCAAGATGATAGTATTAAAAGGTGGGGCCTTTGGGAAGAAATTGGGTTGAAGGTAGATACCTTCATAAATGGGATTTATGAGTGCTCTTATAAATGAGGCCTGAGAGAGACCCCTTGCTCTTTCTACTGTGTGACAAGACAGCAGAATGGCACTGTCTATGAGTCAGAAAGTATTCTTTCACCAGACACAAAGTCTGCCTTGATTTTGGACTGCCCAGCCTTCAGAACTGTGAGAAAAAAAAATTATTTTGTTTACAAGCTACCCAGTTTATGGTATTTTGTTACAGCAGCACAAAACAGACTAAGCAAGACAACAAGTAACTTGGTCTCCTATTGAGAATGCGAGCTATAATCCTCTGGACATGTATACTGATGAGAAGCTTTACTTCATATGAAGCAGTTAGAATTGGACCCTGGAATCTTTTCAGTTCAAGGAAATATGTCTGATTCCTATTGTCCATAGAGAACAGAGTGAAAAACACTGCATAATCTTCAAAATAATAGAATGTTTATTCAGAGCAAAGTTACCTGTCCCTATTTCAGTGATGGTGAGTAACTAATCCTTTTGATGAATTACATCAATTAAGTAAATGGTAGAACTGAACTCCAGTGCAAAGAGAAAGTGGTTTCACTATCACATACAATTAAGGAAAAAAAACCTCTCTTTATTTCTCCATTGAGTAAAATTAGTAATTTAGGCTAGCAAAGAGCTGTTTTCTGGAAAGGGGAGAGTGGCCGGAAGAATGTGTTGGGTGAGTGAGAGAAATTTTGGTTTTGAGGTTTTTGTTTGTTTCCTTTAATGATTAAAAGAAACTTATAAAAAATATAAGAAGTCATATGGTTTCCAGTTTCTCGAGTACAGATGGCTGGGCCACTGTAAATATTTTTGCAGGTTGTACAGCGCACAAGTCCACAGGGTGCCTTTTCATTATAGTCTATTAACTTCTTACTCAAAGTATGGTCCACAAACCAGCAGCAGTGATGTCACTTCTGAAAGCTTCTTAGAAATACAAAGTTTCGTATCCTATCTACTCTAATCAGAATCTGCATTTGAATAAGGTCTCAGGTGATTTGTTTATGTATGCTTACTAAATTTGGGAAATGTCTATTTGAATAATGCCCTGGAGTTGGAAAGTGCACACCTTTCCTGACAATATGAGTCATCTTTGAGAATCCAGGTTGTTAAAAGGTCTTCTGCAGATGAATATGATGACTTGCAGAATTGCATCAGGGCCTCTAGGTAGCCAACCATATGCTGTTTTTTATCTAATACACAGGAACTCTGAAGAATGTGCTTATCTCTCCTGTTTCTTTCCCAATACCTTTGTCTGGGTTCCATCTGTCAACTTCAGCTTAAGAGTGTCATCCACAACACTGAAGGAAAAATTGCTCTAGCTCACTCAGCTGCTCATACCTTGTAAACCACAATACGAAGAACTGGCTGAGTTTCAACAGAGATATTCAATGAGAGTGGCCTGATAATTCTCAAGAAAGACAATATACACCAAAAGAATATGCAGTTTGTATTTGTATAGACACATGCTACTTATATCTTTTATCTTCTAAGTGTAATTCATACATCCTATAATAATTATCTTGTGGGCAGTTGGCCAAACTTAGTATAGATTAAAACTTGATTGGATATGTTAACCACAAGCTGGATAAAGAGAGGGAACATTCCCTTCTGCCACACCCTGCCCCCCAATTAATTTTCCCCAGCTACTTTGTTAATCCTCAGCAGTATCTGGGAAGAAGACCTGTGCGCTTCACCATACTGTCCAGCTTCCAGCTTTCTAGGTGGTCAATGACGTAGGACAAATCAAACTAAATGTGATAATCAGGACTTTTTTCACTTACTGAGATAGTATAAGCAGGAGGCAAAAATAGGCACAAGCTTTTTAATGCTCTATTTTGTTTTTACAGAATGGCACAGGTAAAGGTTGGGTGGATCAGCATAGGTGGGAGACCTTGTCAATATTGAGGATCTCTGAACAAAAGACTTTGATTGTTCTATGGACTCAAAGGTTAGGAGAAAGAAGAGGGGAAAATGTTAGGAGTGGAGAAGTACTAGCTGGAAAAAAAGTCTTAGTTAAGGCCTCCTGTATTAGGGTTCTCTAGAGGGACAGAACTAATAGGATAGATGTATATATAAGGGGAGTTTGTTAAGGAGTATTGACTGACACAATCACAAGGTGAAGTCTCACAATGGACCATCTGCAAGCTGAGGAACAAGGAAGCCAGTCTGAGTCCCGAAACCTCAAAAGTAGGGAAGCCGACAGTGCAGCTTTCAGTCCAGGATTGAAGGTCCAATAATCCAAAAGCCAAAGAAGTTGGAGTCCGGTTTTCGAGGGCAGGAAGCATCCAGCATGGGAGAACGATGTAGGTTGGAAGACCACACCAGTCTAGTCTTTTCACTTTCTTCTGCCAGATTTTATTCTGGCCCCATTGGCAGCTAATTAGATTGTGCCCACCCAGTTGAGGGTAGGTCTGCCTTTCCCAGTCCACTGACTCATATGTTAATCTCCCTTGGCAACATCTTCACAGACACGCCCAGGAACAATACTTTGTATCCTTCAATCCAATCAAGTTGACACTCATTATAAACTATCACACCTCCTGATAAAAGGCCTCTAAACAGAGTCACCTGAGGAATGCAGGAATGCAGAATATGCATCTGAGCATGGCTGGCTCATGGGGACACGAGTCCTTAACTGCAATTACCTTCAGAAAACTGCAATGTACTGACCATGTACAAGTCTGGTGTAAGGAGATCAGCTTTGCTGCACCCTGAGGCCTGGCAGGCAAAGTCTTATAATTGCCTATGGTCAGGCTGGTAAGAACATATGGAATTTTGGCCTGGATCTTCACTCCTCAAATAAGATGCCTGGAAACATATAATGCCAAAATATAAAGTATACTTGAGACAGAGAGTTCTGGTACACCCGTGTAAGTTTGTTTGTATGTGCCTCACTGATGAGGTTCCCAAAAGACAGAGGGTGATACTGCAGACGTCTCCTGGCAGTTCTACAAGACAGGATTCTAATAAACAGGAGTTAGGGGTCTTAGCTAAAGAGTCCATACCAGCCCAAAAGGGAATATAAAACTTTTATCTCTCAGTAGTGATTGTGTCCTTGAACAATATCACTTACATTTTCAAATATTTGCTTACTTGAGGGTAAATATTTATTTTTTTAAAAACTGTTACTCTTTTATAGCATCATACATAAAGTGCTGACAATGTGGAAATCAGTTTAACCTGTTGGGTGGTATTGAGACGAGATTTTTCCAGGTTTCTAGCTGGAAGTTTGGGTGAAGAGTGATACCCTTCAAGATAATCTGTGTTTTTTTTTTTTTATGCTATTGGTTTAAGCAGTTTTAGATTATATTTTGCTGATTCTGTCACAGAAATGGCTATAGCAAAGCCCCAGGACTCAATTTCTTCCAGGTATTTTCCACAATTATAGGCATAGAAACTCTGTCTATTTTTGCTTCCCTAAGTTACAGTATCTATTCCCAACACCAAGTAATCTTCCCCTTCACTCTTAACTCTGCCTTGGGCCATAGCTGCCTTTGCCATTAGGCAGGTATCACTTTGAAATCCTAAACCCAGCTTCTCAATAGGCGATCACCTTTTCCTTTAGTTCATGGAAGGGAGAAAGAGCAGTGTGGCCTTTACGAGAAGGGGCACCTTGAAATCCACACAACTTCTCTTAAACAAAGTAAGGGAAAGGAAGCCCCCAAATAACTAGCATTTTATGTTCTTTTAGTCAAGAAGTGGAAGATTAGAAATATTTCCTTTGATTTAAACACTCTCCTTATTTTAAGTCATATTTCTTATATCCCAGTGTTATGGAACAATTTGTACCGGTAATTTTTGAAAATTTTCCAAACCGATGAGAATTCTCATGAAGTTATGATTTAAGGACTCATATACTACATATGAATAGTAAATGTATTATAACTTTTGAAGGTGGAATGAAGTGATTTTGAGACAATGGCCATGACACTCTTAGTAAACTGATGTTTGCAGATGAGCATGGACTTTCCACAGTCAACACTGGCTTGTAAATATCATTATACAGAAATAATATTAAGTTTTTAAGTTTTCAGTAGAATGCTACAAAATCCTGAGCATACAGCAGGGTCAGCAGAGAGCTAAATATATTACTTTTTCTGAAGTATCTAAATAAATGATGGCTGAAGGAGGTATAAATTGTTTTTAAGAACTCTATCTGAATCCTCTTTATCTAAAAATACTGAAACTCTTCCTGGAGAAGAAAGAGATGATAGTTTAGCTCTCCAGGTTCCCAGGTAGAATATCCCAAGGGCATGAGGACTGTGAAATGGGCTACAAGGCTGGGAAAAATAAAGGAAGGCACTCTACCTACCATGAAGAAGATAATATTTTTAAAATTAGAGATTTTTTTTTATGGAAGAGCTGTTTATACTAGGGAAAAACAGTGTGCATATTGGCTAACAAAAATCTCTCAAGTTTTACCATAATGACCACTGAGGCCAAGATATGCCAAAATCAGACCAAATCCATTAAAGGTCAGACCAAATCCATGTTCTCAAAGTGAAAATCAGCTTGGTGCAGCATCCAAATATGCAGAGACAGCTATAACATTTGTCTGCTATTATGACTGGTCTAGTTCTCAGTTGTTACTATAGCTATGACTAGAAGCAGATGAGCTTTCAGCTTTGAGAAATGTGAACCAAATACATTTCTGAGGGGCATAATCTGTTTGCTACTCCTTAGATCAGAATTGATGTAGACAAAAATGAAATTTGAGTATAAAGAAAATAAAGAAGTTTAAAGGGAAATATTCACATCAGTTACACTGCATTTCTCCTTCTGAGGAGAGGAAAGCATATACAAAATTAAATCTTCCATTAGAGATCTCCTCATGGGCACATTTCTAATTTCTAACCTGACCATTTTTTTTTTTTTTGCTTGCATTTATGTCTTGTGAATATTTCCCCAAAATTAAGTCATTTAGTCTCAAATAACATCCAGAAGGAGCTCAGCAGTATAATTAGTAGTGGTTACTGACATGATTCCTTTAGAATGGTTTAGGGAGAGCAACTTATGAGGTTCAAGACTAGCCATGTGTCTAGTGCTATATACACACAAGGGTGAGCTTCTTTAAAAAAATATTTTAACTTCTATGTTAGGTTCAGAGGTGCATGTGCAGCTTTGCTATATAGGTAAGCTTATGACTCAGTGGTTTGGTGTACAAATTATTTTGTCACCCAGGTACTAGGCTTAGAATCCAATAGTTTTTTTTTTTTTAACCTTCAACCTCTTCCTCCCCCCAGCCTTCACACTCAAGTAGTCCCCAGTGTCCGTTTTTCCCTTTTTCTCTCCATGTGTTTTCATTATTTAGCTCCCAAATACAAGTGAGAACATGAAACATTTGGTTTTTTGTTCCTGTGTTATTTTCTAAGGATAATGCTCTCCAGTTCCATCCTTGTTGCTACAAATGATATAATCTTGTTCTATTTTATGGCCGTACAGTATTCCATGGTGTATATCTACCAAATTTCTTTAACCAGTCTACCGTTGATGGGCATTTAGGTTGATTCTACGTTTTTGCTATTGTGAATAGTGCTGCAGTGAACATATGAGAACAGGAGTCATTATGGCAGAATTATTTATATTCCTTTAGATATATACCCTGCACTGGGATTTCTCTTTTTTTTTTTTTTTTATTATACTTTAGGTTTTAGGGTACATGTGCACAACGTGCAGGCTTGTTACATATGTATCCATGTGCCATGTTGATTTCCTGCACCAATTAACTAGTCAATTAGCATTAGGTATATCTCCTAATGCTGTCCTTCCCCCCTCCCCCAACCCCACAACAGTCCCTGGAATGTGATGTTCCCCTTCCTGTGTCCATGAGTTCTCATTGTTCAATTCCCACCTATGAGTGAGAACATGTGGTGTTTGGTTTTTTATCCTTGCGATAGTTTACTGACAATGATGTTTTCCAATTTCATCCAGGTCCCTACAAAGGACATGAACTCATCATTTTTTATGGCTGCATAGTATTCCAAGGTGTATATGTGCCACATTTTCTTAATCCAGTCTATCATTGTTGGACATTTGGGTTGGTTCCAAGTCTTTGCTATTGTGAATAGTGCCGCAATAAACATACGTGTGCATGTGTCTTTATAGTAGCATGATTTATAGTCCTTTGGGTATATACTCAATAATGGGATGGCTAGGTCAAGTGGTATTTCTAGTTCTAGATCCCTGAGGAATCGCCACACTGACTTCCACAATGGTTGAACTAGTTTACAGTCCCACCAACAGTGTAAAAGTGTTCCTATTTCTCCACATCCTCTCCAGCACCTGTTGTTTCCTTATTTTTTAATGATGGCCATTCTAACTGGTGTGAGATGGTATCTCACTGTGGTTTTGATTTGCATTTCTCTGATGGCCAGTGATGACGAGCATTTCTTCTTGTGTTTTTTGGCTGCATAAATGTCTTCTTTTGAGAAGTGTCTGTTCATGTCCTTTGCCCACTTTTTGATGGGGTGGTTTGTTTTGTTCTTGTAAATTTGTTTGAGTTCATTGTAGATTCTGGATATTAGCCCTTTTTCAGATGAGTAGGTTGCAAAAATTTTCTCCCATTCTGTAGGTTGCCTGTTCACTCTGATGGTAGTTTATTTTGCTGTTCAGAAGCTCTTTCGTTTAATTAGATCCCATTTGTCAATTTTGGCTTTTGTTGCCATTGCTTTTGGTGTTTTAGACATGAAGTCCTTGCCCACGCCTATGTCCTGAATGGTATTGCCTAGGATTTTAATGGTTTTAGGTCTAACATGTAAGTCTTTAATCCATCTTGACTTAATTTTTGTAGAAGGTGTAAGGAAGGGATCCAGTTTCAGCTTTCTACATATGGCTAGCCAGTTTTCCCAGCACCATTTATTAAATAGGGAATCCTTTCCCCATTTCTTGTTTTTGTCAGGTTTGTCAAAGATCAGATAGTTGTAGATATGCAGCATCATTTCTGAGGGCTCTGTTCTGTTCCATTGATCTATGTCTCTGTTGTGGTACCAGTACCATGCTGTTTTGGTTACAGTAGCCTTGTAGTATAGTTTGAAGTCAGGTAGCGTGAAGCCTCCAGCTTTGTTCTTTTGGCTTAGGATTGACTTGGCGATGCGGGCTCTTTTTTGGTTCCGTATGAACTTTAAAGTAGTTTTTTCCAATTCTGTGAAGAAAGTCATTGGTAGCTTGATGGGGATGGCATTGAATCTATAAATTACCTTCGGCAGTGCGGCCATTTTCACAATATTGATTCTTCCAACCCATGAGCATAGAATGTTCTTCCATTTGTTTGTATCCTCTTTTATTTCATTGAGCAGTGGTTTGTAGTTCTCCTTGAAGAGGTCCTTCACATCCCTTGTAAGTTGGATTCCTAGGTATTTTATTCTCTTTGAAGCAATTGTGAATGGGAGTTCACTCATGATTTGGCTCTCTGTTTGTCTGTTATTGGTGTACAAGAATACTTGTGAGTTTTGTACATTGATTTTGTATCCTGAGACTTTGCTGAAGTTGCTAATCAGCTTAAGGAGATTTTGGGCTGAGACAATGGGGTTTTCTAGATATACAATCATGTCATCTGCAAACAGGGACAATTTGACTTCTTCTTTTCCTAATTGAATACCCTTTGTTTCCTTCTCCTGCCTAATTGCCCTGGCCGGAACTTCCAGCACTATGTTGAATAGGAGTGGTGAGAGAGGGCATCCCTGTCTTGTGCCAGTTTTCAGAGGGAATGCTTCCAGTTTTTGCCCATTCAGTATGATATTGGCTGTGGGTTTGTCATAGATAGCTCTTATTATTTTGAGATACGTCCCATCAATACCTAATTTATTGAGAGTTTTTAGCATGAAGCGTTGTTGAATTTTGTCAAAGGCCTTTTCTGCATCTATTGAGATAATCATGTGCTTTTTGTCTTTGGTTCTGTTTATATGCTGGATTACATTTATTGATTTGCGTATGTTGAACCAAACTTGCATCCCAGGGGTGAAGCCCACTTGATTATGGTGGATAAGCTTTTTAATGTGCTGCTGGATTCAGTTTCCCAGTATTTTATTGAGGATTTTTGAATCAATGTTCATCAAGGATATTGGTCTGAAATTCTTTTTTTTGGTTATGTCTCTGCCAGGCTTTGGTATCAGGACCATGCTGGCTTCAGAAAATGTGTTAGGGAGGATTCCCTCTTTTTCTATCAATTGGAATAGTTTCAGAAGGAATGGTACCAGTTCCTCCTTGTACTTCTGGTAGAATTCGGCTGTGAATCCATCAGGTCCTGGACTGTTTTTGGTTGGTAAGCTATTGATTATTGTCACAATTTCAGAACCTGTTATTGGTCTATTCAGAGATTCAACTTCTTCCAGATTTAGTCTTGAGAGGGTGTATTTGTCGAGGAATTTATCCATTTCTTCTAGATTTTCTAGTTTATTTGCGTAGAGGTGTTTGTAGTATTCTCTGATGGTAGATTGTATTTCTGTGGGATCAGTGCTGATATCCCCTTTTTCATTTTTTATTGCATCTATTTGATTCTTCTCTCTTTTCTTCCTTATTAGTCTTGCTAGCGGTCTATCAATTTTGTTGATCTTTTCAAAAAACCAGCTCCTGGATTCATTAATTTTTTGAAGGGTTTTTTGTGTCTCTATTTCCTTCAGCTCTGCTCTGATTTTAGTTATTTCTAGCCTTCTGCTAGCTTTTGAATGTGTTTGCTCTTGCTTTTCTAGTTCTTTTAATTGTGATGTTAGGGTGTCAATTTTGGATCTTTCCTGCTTTCTCTTGTGGGCATTTAGTGCTATAAATTTCCCTCTACACACTGCTTTGAATGTGTCCCAGAGATTCTGGTATGTTGTGTTTTTGTTCTCGTTGGTTTCAAAGAACATCTTTATTTCTGCCTTCATTTCATTATGTACCCAATAGTCTTTCAGGAGCACGTTGTTCTGTTTCCATGTAGTTGAGCGGTTTTGAGTGAGTTTCTTAATCTTGAGTTCTAGTTTGATTGCACTGTGGTCTGAGAGACAGTTTGTTATAATTTCTGTTCTTTTACATTTGCTGAGGAGAGCTTTACTTCCAACTATGTGGTCAATTTTGGAATAGGTGTGGTGTGGTGCTGAAAAAAATGTATATTCTGTTGATTTGGGGTGGAGAGTTCTGTAGATGTCTATTAGGTCCACTTTGTGCAGAGCTGAGTTGAATTCCTGGATATCCTTGTTAACTTTCTGTCTTGTTGATCTGTCTAATGTTGACAGTGGGGTGTTAAAGTCTCCCATTATTATTGTGTGGGAGTTTAAGTCCCTTTGTAGGTCACTCAGGACTTGCTTTATGAATCTGGGTGCTCCTGTGTTGGGTGCATATATATTTAGGATAGTTAGTTCTTCTTGTTGAATTGATCCCTTTACCATTATGTAATGGCCTTCTTTGTCTCTTTTGATCTTTGTTGTTTTAAAGTCTATTTTATCAGAGACTAGGATTGCAACCCCTGCCTTTTTTTGTTTTCCATTTGCTTGATAGATCTTCCTCCATCCCTTTATTTTGAGTCTTTGTGTGTCTCTGCACGTGAGATGGGTTTCCTGAATACAGCACACTGATGGGTCCTGACTCCTTATCCAGCTTGCCAGTCTGTGTCTTTTAATTGAAGCATTTAGCCCATTTACATTTAACGTTAATATTGTTATGTGTGAATCTGATCCTGTCATTATGATGTTAGTTGGTTATTTTGCTCGTTAGTTGATGCAGTTTCTTCCTAGCCTCAATGGTCTTTACAATTTGGCATGTTTTTGCAGTGGCTGGTACCTGTTGTTCTTTTCCATGTTTAGTGCTTCCTTCAGGAGCTCTTTTAGGGCAGGCCTGGTGGTGACAAAATCACTCAGCATTTGCTTGTCTGTAAAGTATTTTATTTCTCCTTCACTTCTGAAGCTTAGTTTGGTTGGATATGAAATTCTGGGTTGAAAATTCTTTTCTTTAAGAATGTTGAATATCGGCCCCCACTCTCTTCTGGCTTGTAGAGTTTCTGCCAAGAGATCAGCTGTTAGTCTGATGGGCTTCCCTTTGTGAATAACCCGACCTTTCTCTCTGGCTGCCCTTAACATTTTTTCCTTCATTTCAACTTTGGTGAATCTGACAATTATGTGTCTTGGAGTTGTTCTTCTTGAGGAGTATCTTTGCGGTGTTCTCTGTATTTCCTGAATTTGAATGTTGGCCTGCCTTGCTAGATTGGGGAAGTTCTCCTGGATAATATCTTGCAGAGTGTTTTCCAACTTGGTTCCATTCTCCCCGTCATTTTCAGGTACACCAATCAGACGTAGGTTTGGTCTTTTCACATAGTCCCAAATTTCTTTGAGGCTTTGTTCATTTCTTTTTATTCTTTTTTCTCTAAACTTCCCTTCTCGCTTCATTTCATTCATTTCATCTTCCATCAGCGATACCCTTTCTTCCAGTTGATCGCATCTGCTACTGAGGCTTCTGCAATCTTCGCGTAGTTCTTGAAACTTGGCTTTCAGCTCCATCAGCTCCTTGAAGCCCTTCTCTCCATTGTTTATTCTAGTTATCCATTCTTCTAATTTTTTTCAAAGTTTTTAACTTCTTTGCTATTGTTTTGAATTTCCTCCCGTAGCTCAGAGTAGTTTGATCGCCTGAAGCCTTCTTCTCTCAACTCGTCAATGTCATCCTCCATCCAGCTTTGTTCTGTTGCTGGTGAGGAACTGCATTCCTTTGGAGGAGGAGAGGTGCTCTGCTTTTTAGAGTTTCCAGTTTTTCTGCTCTGTTTTTTCCCCATCTTTGTGGTTTTATCTACTTTTGGTCTTTGTTGATGGTGATGTACAGATGGGTTTTTGGTGTGGATGTCCTTTCTGTTTGTTTAGTTTTCCTTCTACCAGACAGGACCCTCAGCTGCAAGTCTGTTGGAGTTTACTAGAGGTCCACTCCAGACCCTGTTTGGCTGGGTGTCAGCAGCAGTGGCTGCAGAACAGCGGATTTTTGTGAGACCACAAATTCAGCTGTCTGATAGTTCCTCTGGAAGTTTTGTCTCAGAGGAGTACCCGGCCGAGTGAGGTGTCAGTCTATCCTTATTGGGGGGGTGCCTCCCAGTTAGGCTGCTCAGGGGTGAGGGACCCACTTTCAGAGGCAGTCTGTCCGTTCTCAGATCTCCAGCTGCGTGCTGGGAGAACCACTACTCTCTTCAAAGCTGTCAGTCAGACAGGGACATTTAAGTCTGTGGAGGATCCTGCTGACATTTTTTTTGTCTGTGCCCTGCCCCCAGAGGTGGAGCCTACAGAGGCAGGCAGGCCTCCTTGAGCTGTGGTGGGCTCCACCCAGTTCGAGCTTCCTGGCTGCTTTGTTTACCTAAGCAAGCCTGGGCAATGGCGGGCGCCCCTCCCCCAGCCTCACTGCCACCTTGCAGCTTGATCTCAGACTGCTGTGCTAGCAATCAGCGAGACTCCGTGGGCATAGGAGCCCCCGAGCCCTGTGCAGGACACAATCTCCTAGTGTGCTGTTTTCCAGGCCCGTTGGAAAAGTGCAGTATTAGGATGGGACTGACCCGATATTCCAGGTGCCGTCTGTTACCCCTTTCTTTGACTAGGAAAGGGAACTCCCTGACCCCTTGCGCTTCCCGAGTGAGGCAATGCCTCGCCCTGCTTCGGCTCATGCACAGAGCGCTTCACCGACTGTCCTGCACCCACTGTTTGGCACTCCCTAGTGAGATGAAACTGGTACCTCGAACAGAAATGCAGAAATCAACCGTCTTCTGTGTCGCTCAGGCTGGGAGCTGTAGACTGGAGCTGTTCCTATTCGGCCATCTTGGCTCCACCCCCCACCCCCCCGCACTGGGATTTCTGTGTCAAATGGTAGTTCTGTTTTTAGTTCTTTGAGGAATTGCCACACTGCATTCCACAATGGCTAAACTACTTTACGCTCCCACTAGCAGTGAGTATATGAGTTCCCTTTTCTGGTTGGGCACGGTGGCTCACACCTTTAATCCCAGCACTTTGGGAGGCCAACGTGGGCAGATCACTTGAGGTCAGGAGTTCAAGACCAGCCTGGCTAAGATGGTGAAACTCCGTCTTCACTAAAAAAATACCAAAATTAGCTGGGCTTGGTGGTGAGTGCCTGTAATACCAGCACTTTGGGAGGCTGAGGCCAACAGATCACGAGATCAGGAGATCGAGACCATCCTGGCTAACACAGTGAAACCCTGTCTCTACTAAAAAAAATACAAAAAATTAGCCAGGGGTGGTGGCGGGTGCCTGTAGTCCCAGTGGAGATGGCAGTGAGCCAAGATCATGCCACTGCACTCCAGCCTGGGTGACAGAGCGAGACTCTGTCTCAAAAATAAAAAATAAAAAAGGAGTTCCCTTTTCTCTGCAACCTTGCCAGCATCTGTTATTTTTTGAGCTTGTAATAACAGCCATTCTGACTGGTGTGAGGTGGTTTCTCACTGTAGTTTTGATTTGCCTTTCTCTAATGATTAGTGATATTGAGTGTTTTTTCATATGCTTGTTGCTGAGCTTTAAAGCATGCTATGCCTATTTACTTTCTTTCCAATGGGTTATAACCATCTAAACCCACGATAAAAATAAAATATTGTTTCTGTCTATCTGGTGTGCTGTGCTGTGCCGCCACACTTTTTCATGCTGCTCCATTGACTCAGTCAGGCATAAGAAGACAGCTATACATTCCTTCAAGGCCAGTATTGTGATTATAGAAAGAGGAGTTTTGCGGTGATTGTATTCATTTTAATAAATAATTAGAAAATTTAGTGTTAAGTTTCAGGGAGAAAAAGGAGGTGGTTTATGTTTTAAATACCCAATATGTTCTATTATATAAATTTTGTGTTAAAAGAACCATTTACTTACTACCTAAATATCTAACAGCTTCAGAAAAATACTTAAAATTTAAGCCATAATAGTGGTAAATATTTGTGTGTCAGGAACTGGGCTAGGAGTATTAGAAGAAAGAGAAATTGATTGGTCTTTCATGATTTTTCAATTTTGAAAGGGGAAAAGACATATATGTAAATATGGGGAAAGTGATAGCAATAGATGACAGTATCATAAATGTAGCAAAATTTTAAAGTTAAATTTCAACAGAGGAATCAGTAGAACCCTAATGTTGATAAAATGTATTCTGTAGATAGAAAAAGTGGGAATCCAATTTCATACACATTATATTTATATACATTGGGAAACTTAAGTTTTTTGTTTAATAGGAATTTTTGAGTTTGTAATATGGTAATGTAGGTGATTATAAGAAGCACGTGGAGTCTGAGACCAGCCCGGTCAACATGGTGAAACCCATTCTCTACTAAAAGTACAAAAAAGTAGTTGGGCATTGTGGTTGACGCCTGTAATCCCAGCTACTAGGGAGGCTGAGGCAGGAGAATCACTTGAACCCGGGAGGCAGAGGTTGCAGTGAGCTGAGATCGTGCCATTGCACTCCAGCCTGGGTGACAGAGCAAGAATCTGTCTCAAAAAAAAAATAAAAATAAATAAAAATAAAAAAAGAAGCACGTGTAGCTAGTTCCATATGGGACATATTGGATTTGCTATCCGTACACAGAAGCTGAGGGATGACACCATGCAGATGAAAATATGAGAATATGACTCACTTTGATTGGAACTGCATAGACAGATTTGTGGTTGAACCAAAAATAAGTGTTAGTCGTTGTCATGAATTTGGAAAGCAGATGGCATGAGGGCCAGGTAAGATAGAGATCATTTGAAAAATGAAGGAAGGAATTTGTTACCTGAGAAGTTATATAGAGACAGACCTAGTGGAGAACTCTACCCAGTGAAACCCAAGAAAATAAATCTTTAAAGAGGATGGAGTTGCATCAATACTGGGATGACACAAAAATCCAGGTGAATAAGGATTAAAAGACAGTTACTGCATTTGGAAATCAGGTGACACTGACTTTTTGAAAGAAGTTTTGTCAAACTGTTGAAGACTACACACAGGTGACAAGTCAAATAATAAATATTAAAAAATAGAAACTCTAAGTGTAGACCATTCAACAAATTTAACACATAGAAAAGAACTAATTATTTTATGTCACCTTTAAAGTAATAAACAAGCTACACAGAAAATAAGCTCTTTGTGTAAAGGTTAACTTTTGTCCCTGAATGAGAAAGATAAATGGCAAATAAAAGTAAAAGCAGCAAGACAAAAGAGTAAATAATTATGAAAAAATAGGCATGAAGGAGTGGGTAAGGGTCAAAAGTGGAATTATTTCCTTGGCGGAAAATAATGGAGGCCTCTTTTTTTAATTTTATTTTTCCACAGGAGGGAAGGAGGCTTGATAGAACATATCTTGCCTGATAGTTTGTTTTAAAATGGTTTGCACTTATGTCATCACCAGCATTCAGTTTTAGAGGTTTTGCGACCTTTATGTTTAACTGTAAAGCATGGAGCCTGCTTTTCTCGTATCTACAGAAGTAATATTCTTCAGAATACTACAAAATTGTTTTGAACACTTTGATTTGGCTGATTGTGGTATACCTCTCTTTAAGAGGTGATTCCATGCTGAAATTTAGCCCTTTGGAACAATATTTTCTCTTGTATTTACTTTATGATGAAGATATTAATTTATACAGCATGCCATTTCCCTTGAATAACTAGTAACTCTTGATAAGCAGACTTTTTCCTCAGACTCAAGAAAACTGAATAATTACCTTGTCTCCATTCTTTTTACAAATGCATATACTAAAAAATAATAATAAAGGAAGAAATGTGTGAATGACAAATGATATAGATTAACATACATTTGGTAAAAAATAATATATAAATATATATTTTTAATTAACCTTTGCCTTACTTCAAATAAAAATATAATTTACTAAAATGGGGGCTCTACAGAACGTTATTTTAAATATCATGCAAACTAATGGCTAGCCATCAATAAGTTTCTCATATTGATTATATGCACACAAGCATATAAACACAGAAACATTTTTATCTTATATGCTTACTGCTTTTGTTGAAGTTGAACTCTATTTTATAGTCCAGTCCTAGAAACAGTGGCCCAGTAATTGAGTTAAGAAGTTTCAGAGTCTGTCTGCCTTTGTCAATAGAAAAAATTATTGATTTGTTCTCATTCCAGGTTGTTGGTCTAATATTCCCAGTGTGGAATTGGTTCTAGATATTTCATCTCCTGCAAAAATTGGAGCATAGCCCACTCCTGTATCTGACACTTACAGAGAAGACAATGGCAACTTGTATTACTATTCTTAGCCCACATCAAGAAAGCTCATTACCGTATGTTGTACCATTTTCTTAAAAAGATTCTTAAAGTTAAAAAGTGCCATTTCTTACAACCCTCTGCCATTACCAAGGCTAAAAAAGATATACAACTAGGTAGAACCATCTACTAACATTTATCCAGATTTAATTGCATGTTAGAGGCAATCTTCAATATTCCCCAACTGCCAATAATTCTGTAATGTTAACTAATCCCCCAAAAACCTTACTCCTCAAATTTTAATTCTTAAAAGAATCCATGTAATTTTCAAGGAGAAAAAAATAAAATAGACTACAATTAAGAAAACACTTTAGATTCATTTTTATCCAAAACTGGGCTGGGTGCCGCAGCTCAAGCCTGTAATCCTAGCACTTTGGGAGGTGGAGGCGGGTGGATCACCTGAGGTCAGGAGTTCAAGATCAGCCTGGCCTACATGGTGAAACCCCGTCTCTACTAAAAATATAAAATTTAGCTGGGTGTGGTGGCGGGTGCATACAATCTTAGCTACTAGAGAGGCTGAGGCAGGAGAATCGCTTGAACTCGGGAGGCGGAGGTTGCAGTGAGCTGAGCTCACACCACTGCACTCCAGCCTGGGGGACAGAGCAAGACCCTGTCTCAAACAAACAAACAAACAAAAAAACACCCGGCTCAAAATCTATTAGAATCTACAACATTTAGTCTTTCATAGGTATTAAATTTCAAGGTAGACAGGAACACATATGCGTGCTATGCAGGAAGAAGTAGAAATACAGTGGAATGAAATGGAAGATAACAAAACCGTAACTGAGTGAAAAGCAAGCCAGCATCACTACATTCTGCCATTATCCGAATTTTACCATGTACTTCTAGGTGGCAAACGTGAAGTGGCCCTGCTGAAAGAACTTTAGCATTGATTGTGCTAGGTATAAATGAAGTAAACTGGGAGTTGGGGAGGAAGGTGGGTGGGGAGGAGACACTTCAGAGCAGTAGCCCAGTAAAAGAAAGTTGCTAATCTAGAAGACAGGAAAGAAAATACCTCCAAAACCCACTGTAACAGAAACATGTACACATTCACACACATATCCCCAAATTATGCTTCACATTAGGAAAATGATATAAACAGAAGCAGGCAAACATACCTAAAACATACCTCCCACATTATTATAAAGGCATGAACCACAGACCCTTGCATATTTTAAAGTACAGATTTGTTAGTCACATTTCCCATGTACTTGATCAGAATCACTAGAAACAAACATCTGGGATCTGTATTTTCACAAGTTGCACATGTGATTACTCTGCACCCTAAAGTTAGAGGACCACTGATAGTTCTGAAATCTCTTCCCATAATAAACATCAACGCTTTATTTATTAATATAGATATTAAATGTAAGGGAATGGAAGAGGAATAAAAATAAACACAATCATAAGGATTATAGAATAGGTACTTCCATTTGAATATATTATTTTTAAAAAAGCACTAGTAACCTAAGGATAAGAACAATAGTCTACGGTCTTCACTCCCTCAAATTACGCATGGCCACATTAATAAAATTGGTGAGCTAAGAAGTAGAAAGCTTAAATTCTTCTATTATCAAATCAAGGAATTATTAATGTCCTGTAAAACTTGAGTAGGAAACAACAGGTGCTGGAGAGGATGTGGAGAAATAGGAAAGCTTTTACACTGTTGGTGGGACTGTAAACTAGTTCAACCATTGTGGAAGACAATGTGGCGACTCCTCAAGGATCTAGAACTAGAAATACCATTTGACCCAGCCATCCCATTACTGGGTATATACCCAAAGGATTATAAATCATGCTGCTATAAAGACACATGCCCACGTATGTTTATTGCGGCACTATTCACAATAGCAAATTCTTGGAACCAACCCAAAAGTCCATCAATGATAGACTGGATTAAGAAAATGTGGCACATGCCAGGCGCAGTGGCTCACACCTGTAATCTCAGCACTTTGGGAGGCCAAGGAGGGCGGATCACGAGGTCAGGAAATCGAGACCATCCTGGCTAACACAGTGAAACCCCGTCTCTACTAAAAATACAAAAAATTAGCTGGGCGTAGTGGCGGGCGCCTGCAGTCCCAGCTTCTCGGGAGGCTGAGGCAGGAGAATGGCGTGAACCCAGGAGGCGGAGCTTGCAGTGAGCTGAGATTGCACCACTGCACTCCAGCCTGGGAGACAGAGCGAGAGTCTCAAAAAAAAACAAAAAAAAAGAAAGGAAAAAAAGAAAATGTGGTGCATATACACCATGGAATACTATGCATCCATAAAAATGATGAGTTCATGTCCTTTGTACGGACATGGATGAAGCTGGAAACCATCATTCTCAGCAAACTATCGCAAGGATGGAAAACCAAACACCGCATGTTCTCACTCATAGGTGGGAATTGAGCAATGAGAACACTTGGACACAGGAAGGGGAGCATCACCCACCGGGGCCTGTCATGGGGTGGGGGGAGGGAGGAGGGATAGCATTAGGAGATATACCTAATGTAAGTGACGAGTTAACGGGTGCAGCACACCAACATGGCACATGTATACATATGTAACAAACCTGCACGTTGTGCACATGTACCCTAGAACTTAAAGTATAATAATAAAAAAATAAAAATAAAAACTTGAGTACTGAAATAATATCTGAAGCAAATCAAATTTATAATTATTCACTTATTTACTAATGTCTGTGTCTAAAAACAGGTAGGTAGGTGGATACGTAAAGAGAGACGGAAGGGGAAGACAAGACACACATAGAGTCAAAGAAAGGACAGAAATTCAGAGACAGAGAAAAGCATATTGTTCCATTTGTTCAAGTACAGTGTGAATGGGAGAAGAAAAAGGGACTGGTTAATAGAAAACTAGTAAGTTTAACAAGTTTCTATTTTTTAAGTCTTCAATCCCAAAATTATTTTGGTGAAGATCAAATATCCACTCTTCATAAAGAAAACCAAAATCTCTTCCTGTGTGCTAACCTCACCATGTGACAGATGTCAGATATTATAACATTGTTGTCATTGTGCATGTTTACATATAATTCAGGAGCCAAAAAGTAAATAAACAAATGGGACCACTGCGCAAGCCCCAGTACAAAAGTAATTCTGTGTTCTGGCTTAGAGATTGGAAACAGATGTAAACACTTGTAATTATGCATGTTTCAGGCTGCCTCTCATGCACAAGAACAGTTGCTTTAGTTTTCCTGAAGTGTAGAACAAGAGATTAAGTATGAGTGCATTAATCATGAAATACAATTTTTCGGAAGGTCACTCACTTATGAACTTCTGGTGCCACTCAGAAACAAAATGGAAATGGAAACTGCTTGAATCTCTTCTCTGTTTGTGAAGTAGCGTAATCAGAAGGTGGAAAGGAACACTAGGAGGTGGATTTGCTCTTTGCCTCTGCCACATTTCAGCCATTTGGGGTAGATGACATTTGGGGTTTGTTTACTGATACATAGACATAATATTGGAACAAAGTACCAGGCAACAACCAAAATCAGGCATTAGCATGCATGTTGAACACCAACATCTATATTCTCTTTTTCCCTTTGTGATTGGGCCTCAATTTTTAGCTGATCGCAGTAGTTCTTGCTAAACATCCACTTTTCCTATCCTCTCTTAAAGCTAAATATGGCCACGGGACTAAGTCCTGGACAATTTCATGTACATTGACGTATGTCAGACTTCCAGGAAGTCATCTTAAATGTACTTCCTCCATTCCTCCTTTCTGCATGAATGAAGTCCTTTTGAGAATGAAAGCCACATGATAAAAATGGTAGCGTATGTACACCAACAGGAACCCATGACTGAAAACACTGAGAACACTGAAGCCTTTTTATCAACCCTGCCTGGCGTACCTCCAAAACCCTTTCATGTGATAGAGAAACAAACTTCTACCTTATTTAAACCACTTTGTTCGTTTGTTTATTAGCAGCTGAACTAAATTCTATACAAATTACACATTACATGCAGTAAATCTGTACTGTGTGCTTCTCATTGGCCAGGAACTGTACTATTTGAGGTCACAATAGTAAATAAGAATGGTCATGTTTAGCTAACAGTCTAGTGCAGAGGTCAGCAAACTAAGACCCATGGGCCAAACTGAGACCCATCTTCCACTGACTATTTTTGTAAATAAAAATTTATCACAAAATTATTATGCTTATTGTCTGTTGCTGCTTATATGCTGCAAGGACAGAGTGAATAATTATGAAAGAAACCCGATCATCTGCAAGCCAAGAATAAGTACTATCTGCACATCACAGAAAAAGTTTGCTGAACATGGTCTAGGAGACTTACGGAGACTAAGACAAATAAATAGACATTTATAATAGTATGTGACATATGTAATAGAAAGAGTTCTGAATTCTATATACAAGGCAGTGAATAACCTGTACTTCAGAGACTAGAAAATATTCCTTAGGGATGGCAATAAGATGAACTTGGAATAATGACTAGAAGTTAACAAGATAAATGAGTCGATGGAACATTCTAAGTTATGGAAACTGCATGAGCCCCAAACCTATTTCAAGTGAAATGAACCCTGAAATATGGAAGGACAATGCCAACCTCAGAAGTGGCTATGGAGGAAATCAGGAAAGAGATAGGTAAAGCTTAGAAAAGCCAATGCCATTGTTTACTTATTAGTGGATTTTCACTTTAAACTTAGTTGTCTTTAATTTTAGTTTAAAGCAAGGTTAACGTTTATTTTTGGATGCAATAAAATTAGATGCAAAGTGAATGAGACTGTTGCAGGGGGTGAGAGAGCAGGTGCAGAACTTGGCCTTGCAGTGACCTTGCCCACTAGTCTTAGTTGCCAAAATTAAGTATGAATTACAAGCCCTTGGGTTAGTTGTTAAATTATAGACTCCAGGACCCACCATTCAGAGACTCTGATTCAATGGTCTGGGCTCAGGCTTAGAAATTGGATATTTAAACAAGTAGAAAAGATCATTTCAATTAAATTGGTCCAGAGGTCATACTTCTGAGAAATGATGCTTTAGTTCAGACCTATACAGATGAATTTTTCTGGGGCACTCGGATCATTCAGAATCTTAGGTGACATCTGTATCTAATAAATGCAAACAGAAGGGTGATATACTTGAATCTTTAGTTAGGAAGGCTTTCCAATTGGCTCTGATGTGCAATAAGGTTTCTAAAACATTGATTGCATAAACTTTGATTTTTCTTGCACAACCCTCAGGCATTCAGGAGGCACAATGCACAGGGCACAGGAGCAAGAAGCAGCAGCTCTAAGCCCACCTGATTGAGTATGAGAAGGACAATGATGATAATTTGTAACAATGGCCAATTCATGTCTCTTGCCTCTGCTTCCCTCTTTCCTATCATTTGTCTCATGGATCTCTCACCTATTCCAGGGCTGTTCCTGACTTCACAGCTCACAGAAAATAATGTGCCTACAGAAGCTGAGTAAGTAGCTATGTGCAGAGTCACTGTTTGATTCAAGAGCCACTTTCTTCGCTGTAAGTTTTAGAGTCACGGTCCTTCCATTTCCAGCTGTGAACTAATCTTCTGTAATAATAACTGACACGCATGTAGAATTCAGCCCTTCTAAAAACACCTTAACATACATTATCCCATTTGATCCTGACAAAGGCTCTGCAAAGTAGGTTTGGATTAGGGAATTCATTTTCCAGATGAGGAATGGGAAATGTTGATATCCCTGTAATTGGTCAGAAGAGAAACCTGGGCTTAGAACAAAATATACTGGCTCTAAGTCCACAGCTTAAGTGTTTATGGGTATTTAGCATATTAAAGGGGTATCCCATTAAGAAGTGAATCCTTAGAGTAGATGTAACAAAAATACACATGCACAATAAGATAGCTATTATGCAATAAATGGTCTTTCTTATCCATTTCTAATCTAACAGTCTTCCCAATACACTTAAAAATTGTTAAGAGAGTAGATGTCATGCTGTGTTCTTAACATGATTTTTTAGAAAAGACTAGATGATGTCCTATCAAATGTCAGTTGACTCTACTACTGAGACTTATCTTCAATGATCTCCTCAACACTAACCCTGAAAACTCTATTCTCTATGTCAAGTCATGTTGTTCACAGTGTGTGGTCTGTGTATGCCCTATCTGTCTTATCTTCGAATTGTTCCAATGAATAAGCCAAGTTTTTCTCATTTATAAGTCATTTTCTAGCCCAGTAAAAAGAAATTCTTTTAGATAGCAGAGAAAAGCCCAGAGAGAGACGTGGCTTTAAATGTCTTAAACTGTTGGAGTAGCACATGAGAGAGGTGAGTTTTAAGTAAAGAAAATAAAATTGCAGAGCTTCTAGAGGTCCCATAGCAGCTGGCATGGAGAAACTTCCATCAGCTGCTGCTGCTGCTGTTGCCAGTGCTGCTGGAATCACAATTACTTATGCTGCTGAAGGCACCCTAATAACCTTGGATCACAGCAACTCTGAAACCATCTATGCCAGAACCACCGATACTTTTGCTGTCCCTAGTAACCTATGGTGGTTCCCTGCGGTTTCTGCCACTGCAAGAACCAGGAACAACTAACTTGTTTTTATCTCACTTTCTAGCCTCTGACGTAGTGCATCCCTTTGGTAGATGGTTAGGTAGAACCTAACCAGAAATCAGCTGGCAATGAAGCTTGGAAAATAAGTTTCCCACCTTCCAGTATCCAGTGATAAAAACAACACAGAAGAGCCAATGTGGAGGTTAGTGCCAACAGAAAATTCATGGCAGAAGCTGGTCTATCAAAAGGTTTAAAATCATCATATAGCTCATATGCTAAAAAGAATGAAATGTAAAATAATATATAATGTTTGCAGGAAATAGGAACATGTATATTTAAAAGCTATCTGTTTAAATCTTTAGTTTGTGTACACGACAGTGTAATTCTCTATATTATTACATTCCCCATAAAATAATGGTCAAAGGTAAAGCAATTACAATCTATAAATCAAAAATAATATTCTTTTAAGAAACCATTTAACTATTTTAATTTAAATAAAAAGTTTTCCAAGAAAAAAATATGTACATATTCATATATAAATATTATGATTTTATTCAAACATCTTTCTAAATGTATATCTGGGTATTTTGATTTATATATAATCTTCAGAAAGATGTTTGAATGTAGTCATAATTTGGAATTTCAGTTTCGGCTGAATATGTTTACATTTATTGGCCCAGAGGAAGACATATTTATTTTCAGGATATAGAAGTATAGGATTCTGAGTATTCATTTCATAAGTTGATTTGCAGTGTATAAGATTTGAAAGGGCTTAGAATCAAAGTTACATGAACATCAAAGGAACATTTTACAGTCTCAATCTGAAATGAGAAATATCTTTCAAATATAAGTATACATTTCTTAATCTCCTGTTACATTACCTAAGTGATTTCCATCTGCATTTACTGTTCAACTCAAACTTGCAGTTTAGCAATGACTTTGAATTATTTACTTGGAATCTATTTGGTGCATAAGGATACACTTTATCAGGACGTAATTTTTGAGATGTCATTTCCCTCAGTTCCTATCACATCTTAAACTGGCATTCGGTTAACCCTTACCAGACATTTTCTAAAAAAGCCACAATTACAAAAACAGAAGCGTAGACCAACAAACATGTTTTGTTTCAATTAAGTTTAGTCAGTACAGTCCCATCTTTACATTAGTTAATGCAAACACGAGCTGCTATAAGTGAACAGTAAGGTGAAAATAAACCCCCAAGAAACTTTCTTTTCAGTGGAGAATAGAGCTATGCACTTAAGTGAGTAAAAAGAGGAGGATTATGGGAAAATACTTGAAAAACATATATTTGACCAATTTCCTTTTCTAGATGACAGAAATTGGAGGACTATACCTATTACCTTTAATAAATTAACAAGGCAAAATAACAAAGAAAAAAATACTGGAAAATTCAAATTCACATGATTTATTTATTTAAACAGAGATAAGATTCTATTAATGATGCATTTACTCCAGACTAAGAAGCCACAAAATATTTTGGCAATTTCAAGAGACAAATCATGTGGACTTAGCAGAGAGGACATATGGTAACTTTCTGTCATTTCCATGCAATTTTTCTGTAAACTTAAAATATATGGTAGAGCTCAGTTGAGAACAAAAGGAGGAAAAAATAGATGTGCTACCGATGAAAAAGTATCTCATAGGCAGGTGATTCTAAAATATTAGCCTTATTAAAGTTACCTGCAGGGCGTGTGAGACAAATGCTGGGTGGTATCCTTAGAGTTTCTGGGTACTATTTATTTTTTTACTTTTTATTTTTTTTTATTAATTTTTTTTGCACACAAAAACAATAAACATTTTCTAAAAATACATACAAACCAAAAGATGCATATCAAACATATTAGGAAGGTTACACATGGGAAGTCAGGGAATAGAAATGGGGGGTGGGAGTTAAAAAAAATGAGAGAGGGACTTTATATGGATCAGTGATAATAACTCAATCCTCTATTTGACAAAGAAGAGGGAGAAGGAAGAGGAAGAAAAAGAAAGTGGGATAAAGGATCAGAAAGGGAGGAAAATAGAAAAAATTAGAGTATGACTCCAGGGTAGACCTGTTTTGTTGTCACTGAGTTGGTTGGTTGGTTTGTCTGTTGTATTTTTCATGTTTCACCAAGTTGGCCAGACTGGTCTCGAACTCCTAGCCCGAAGTGATCAACCCGCCTCGCCCCCCAGAGTGCTGGGACCACAGGCGTGAGCCACCACGTCCAGCCCCCACATTGCTTCTGGCCTCCGTGGTAGACCTCCCAGACGGAGCGGCCGGGCAGGCGCTCCTCACTCCCAGACGGGCGGCCAGGCAGAGACGCTCCTCACTTCTTCCCAGATGATAGGTGACCGGGCAGAGGCACTCCTCACTTCCCAGACGATGGGTGGCCGGGCAGAGGCGCTCCTCACTTCCCAGACGGGGCGGCTGGGCAGAGGCGCTCCTCACTTCCCAGACGGGGCGGCGGGCAGAGGCGCTCCTCACTTCCCAGACGATAGGTGGCCGGCAGAGGCGCTCCTCACTTCCCAGATGATGGGTGGCTGGGCAGAGGCACTCCTCACTTCCCAGATGATGGGTGGCCGGGCAGAGGCACTCCTCACTTCCCAGACAGTGGGTGGCGGGGCAGAGCGCTCCTCACTTCCCAGATGGGGCGGCCGGGCAGAGGCGCTCCTCACTTCCCAGACGGTGGGTGGCTAGGCAGAGGCCCTCCTCACTTCCCAGACAATGGGTGGCCAGACAGAGGCTCTCCTCACTTCCCAGACGGGCGGCCGGGCAGAGGTGCTCCTCCCTTCCCAGACGATGGGTGGCCGGGCAGAGGCGCCCCTCACTTCCCAGAAGATGGGTGGCCGGGCAGAGGCACTCCTCACTTCCCAGACGAGGGGTGGCCGGGCAGAGGCGCTCCTCACTTCTTCCGGGATGGGGCAGCTGGGCAGAGGCGCTCCTCACTTCTTCCCGGACGGGGCGCCCGGGCAGAGGAGCTCCTCACTTCTTCCCGGACGGGGCGCCCGGGCAGAGGGGCTCCTCACTTCCCAGATGGGGCGGCCAGGCAGAGGCACTCCTCACTTCCCAGACAATGGGTGGCTGGGCAGAGGCGCCCCTCACCTCTTCCCAGACGGGGTGGCCGGGCAGAGGCGCTCCTCACTTCTTCCCAGACGGGGCGCCCGGACAGAGGCGCTCCTCACTTCCCAGATGGGGCAGCCGGGCAGAGGCGCTCCTCACTTCTTCCCAGACGGGGCGGACGGGCAGAGGCACTCCTCACTTCCCAGACAATGGGTGGCCGGGCAGAGGCGCTCCTCACTTCCCAGACGGGGCGGCCGGGCAGAGGCGCTCCTCACTTCCCAGACAATGGGTGGCCGGGCAGAGGCGCTCCTCACTTCCCAGATGGGGCGGCCGGGCAGAGGCGCTCCACACTTCCCAGACGATGGGTGGCCAGGCAGAGGCGCCCATCACCTCTTCCCAGACGGGGTGGCAGGGCAGAGGCGCTCCTCACTTCTTCCCGGACGAGGGGCCCAGACAGAGGCGATCCTCACTTCCCAGATGGGACGGCCGGGCAGAGGCGCTCCTCACTTCTTCCCAGACGGGGCGGCCGGGCAGAGGCGCTCCTCGCTTCTTCCCAGACGGGGCGGCCGGGCAGAGGCGCTCCTCACTTCCCAGACGGTGGGTGGCCGGGCAGAGGCGCTCCTCACTTCCCAGACAGGGCGGCCGGGCAGAGGCGCTCCTCACTTCCCAGACAATGGGTGGCCGGGCAGAGGCGCTCCTCACTTCCCAGATGGGGCGGCCGGGCAGAGGCGCTCCTCACTTCTTCCCAGACGGGGCGGCCGGGTAGAGGCGCTCCTCACTTCCCAGACGATGGGTGGCCGGACAGAGGCTCTCCTCATTTCGCAGACGGGGCGGCCGGGCAGAGGCGCTCCTCCCTTCCCAGACGATGGGTGGCCGGGCAGAGGCGCCCCTCACCTCTTCCCAGACGGGGCGGCCGGGCAGAGGCGCTCCTCCCTTCCCAGACGATGGGTGGCCGGGCAGAGGCGCTCCTCACTTCCCAGATGATGGGTGCCCGGGCAGAGGCGCTCCTCACTTCGCAGACGATGGGTGGCCGGGCAGAGGCGCCCCTCACCTCTTCCCAGATGGGGCGGCCGGGCAGAGGCGCTCCTCACTTCTTCCCAGATGGGGCAGCCAGGCAGAGGCGCTCCTCAATTCCCAGATGGGGCAGCCGGGCAGAGGCGCTCCTCACTTCCCAGACGGGGCAGCCGGGCAGAGGCGCTCCTCATTCTTCCAGACGGGGCGCCGGGCAGAGGCGCTCCTCACTTCCCAGACGGGGCGGCCGGGCAGAGGCGCTCCTCACTTCCCAGACGGGGCGGCCGGGCAGAGGCGCTCCTCACTTCCCAGACGGGGGCGGGCAGAGGCGCTCCTCACTTCCCAGACGATGGGTGGCCGGGCAGAGGCGCTCTCACTTCCCAGACGGGGCGGCCTCGCAGAGGTGCTCCTCACTTCTTCCCAGACGGGTCGGCCGGGCAGAGGCGCTCCTCACTTCCCAGAGGATGGGTGGCCGGGCAGAGGCGCTCTTCACTTCCCAGACGGGGCGGCCGGGCAGAGGCGCTCCTCACTTCCCAGACGGGGCGGCCGGGCAGAGGCGCTCCTCACTTCTTCCCAGACGGGGCGGCCAGGCAGAGGCGCTCTTCACCTCCCAGACGATGGGTGGCCAGGCAGAGGCGCTCCTCACTTCCCAGATGGGGAGGCCGGGCAGAGGGGCGGCCGAGCAGAGACGCTCCCCACCTCCCAGACGGGGCGGCGGCCGGGCAGGGGCTGCAATCCCAGCACCCTGGTAGGCCAAGGCAGGCGGCTGGGAGGCGGAGGCTGCCGCGAGCCCAGACCAGGCCACCGCACTCCAACCCGGACAACACCAAGCACCGGGTGAGCGAGACTCCGTCTGCAGTCCCAGCACCTCGGGAGGCTGAGGCGGGCAGAGCACTCGGCGTCAGGAGCTGGCGACCAGCGTGGCCAACATGGCGAACGCGCGCCTGCAGCCAAAGGAGAAAAAGCAGGCAGCGGTGGCGCGCGCCGGCTGTCCCAGGCAGTCCGCGGCGCGGGCAGCAGCGAGCCGAGTAGATTGCAGCGTGGGCCACAGAGGGGAAGAAAGAAAGAAAGGAAGGGAGGGAGGGAGGGAGGGACCTGGGTACTATTTAATAGGTTAGGCAGATATAACAAGAGATTTTGAATCATCTGATATTTTTGCATGTTTTGTTTATTTTTATATTATTTGAAGTATTAAAAGACTGGTGGCACAAAGCTATTATTTTATTAAAATATTTAGGAGAATTCCACTAAGTCAGTAGTCAATTTTAAATATCTAAGAGATGTTTGAAATTTCATTTGGAATTTTTAATTTATTAATTGTGTAAATAGTCTTACAATGGTTAGAGAAAACATCTTAGTAGTTCTTTATACTTAATAAACTGAGCGTTATACAAAGCGTAGGTAGAAGTAATAGATTCATGTGCAAACACAAATTGGCACAAATGTTTTAGATGACAAATGCAGTAATCTAAAATATTCTGAAATTATGCCATAATTTTGGATAATACCTACACTTCTATTCCTTTTCTATCTTTTATAATAGATTTCTCCCACAGAAGAAAGCACAATCAATACACAAATTATAGCTCCATGGACTAAGTATACAGGAGAAAAAAATCTTCGTGTCTCTCTTACCTACATAGAATTGCCCGATTGGGACAACCAGTGACCTTACCCCAACCTCTCAAGTAAGGAAGACTGATGACTCCTGAGATTGTGTTTCTTGCTTTCCCCCCATCATTTCCCATAGCAACTGACCTTTCTCCCATCTCCCCAGTCATCTTAGGGCCCAGATAGGTAGTCTCTTTATGATAATAACTAGTTAATCGAGAAAATGAATACATATTAATAAACAAATGGTAGAGAAAAAATGATATTCCCTCCTTTCCAAGTAATATAAATTTATTTTAATAGTAATTACTGAGAGAAAATGTAAATAGTGTCCTTACCTTTGATATACCTTGGAAGTGATTATAGTTATGAAAATTAATCATACTCAAATTACATTAGATTCTAAAGCAAGAATAATAAATACATTGCACTTGTACTCTATTACTACCTTATCTTATATCAGCAAAAGTCATTTACAAGGAAGCAAATCACTCCTATGATTTTTCTTGATACAGTGTCACTACAAATAAATCACAACTACAAAATTAGATAAACCATATGTCACCTCAAGCCTAGAGTAACAAATTTGTTGACAAGATCAAATATAGACTTATAGATGCCTTCTGAATAATCATTTGAGTGGAAGATGTGTCAACAAATGTCCATATGAATCATTGTTTCCATTTTCATAAAAGGTAATCAAGTTCAATGTGTTAGTTATCTAGTTGAACAATAAAACATGCCAAAAACTTAATGGCTTAAAATAACAAACATTTGTTATTTTTCATGAGTGTATGGGTAGTTCTGCTAATCTAGGCCCAGACTCAGATAACTTCTCTGGGATCACTAACCTGTCTGTATTCAACTAGCTGGTCCAGATAGCCTCCGCCAGGCAACCCAGCTCTGCTCCATTGGTCTCTCATCCTCCAGTTGGCTATCCTGGGCTTGTTGTCATTACGAGGCAGAATACCAGGGAACTGTGCTAGTACTCAAGTCTTCTTGAGGCTTAGGAATAGATCTGTCGTATTGACACTTCAGCCACATTCTGTTGGTCAAAGCACAATTTTTACACCCAGATTTAGGAATAAAACAGAAAGTATCCCTTAATTAAAGAAGCTGTAAAAATATAATGCAGGGCCGGGCGCAGTGACTCATGCCTGTAATCCCAGCACTTTCGGAGGCTGAGGAGGGTGGATCACGAGGTCAGGATATCGAGACCATCCTGGCTAAAACGGTGAAACCCCATCTCCACTACAAATACAATAAATTAGCCCGGCTTGGTGGCGGGGGCCTGTAGTCGCAGCTACTCGGCAGGCTGAGGCAAGAGAATCACTTGAACCTGGGAGGCAGAGGTTGTAGTGAGCCGAGATCACGCCACGGCACTCCAGTCTGGGCAACAGAGAGAGACTCTGTCTCAAAAAAAAAAAAAAAAAAGGAAAAAGAAACAGAACAAGAAAAAAAAAAAAAATATATATATATATATATATAATGCAAAAGGTATGCATAAAGGGAGGAGTAGTGAATGAAGACATTTTTGCAATCTATCTACTATAGTAATTTTCTCCAAACATACACATAAGTCACAAGTATAATTTCAGAATAAATTATTAAATGAATCTTGAAATACAAGAGACAGATCTGAATTTCAAAATGGCTTTAAACCAGATCATTTATATAATATGTGAGGAAAAGATGGCGGCAAGCAGCTTTGAGTTGAGACCATAATTAGGCAGATTTGTAATAAATGAAATAGGAATCTACAAACATGCTTATTTATAAAATAATGTCAACTTAAGGAAACATTTCCAGTGGCAGAGCATAAGGCTTTTTTTCTCAGTCCTTTTCTGTTTAACACTTATCACCACTTATGAAAATATGATTATTTAAATAAAAGTTGATATGAAGCTGCAAGGGATAGTATTTTGGATGACAATATTAGCATCTAAAAAAGGCCTCAACAAGGTGAAACTAAATCAAATGCAGCAAATCTCCTCGTAGGTAAACTAAGGGACAGCAATAAAATCAAATTCCAAAATGAATAATTACAGCCTGGTTTAGCTGGTTAAGCATCTTAAGGGTTTCTAGATAACAGTAACTTCAATAATAATCAACAGTGTATAGAACTTAAATTAAAAATATTTGAATATAGGTTACATTATATAAGAAAAGCATATACCCTAGAATAAAATAAATTTTTTCTGTACCTCAATGCTCACTTTGAATTCACCCTACAGTTAAGCTCTTGAATAACATAGTTATCATTAGTTTTAGCACTATTTTTGTTATTGAATTTCAGTCAATTTTTCAGTGTCATTGAAGATTAGTTACCTGAGGCATACACATTCTCATTAATTAGTAAGGGGCATTAAAAATTGGCAATATTCTGACGCAAATAGAAAATATTGTATGTTTTACTTGCTCTTATTATAAAAACATTAGAAATGGTAGCAAATACTTATAGTATCTGCATTAGTCAGGGTTCTCTAGAGAGACAGAATTAATAATAGGATGTATATATCCTATTATTATATATACTAATATATAGTACATATATAGGATATCCTACATATCTCCTACATATATCCTACTGTTATATATATACTAATATATAGTATAGATAGGATATATATGATATCCTATATGTATAATCCTATATATATATATCCTATTATTAGTTCTGTGTCTCTCAATATAGAGTGTATATATATATATATATCCTATCATTAGTTCTGTATATATATAGATATATATATATATATTCTCTCCCTACATATATATATATAAAGGGGAGTTTATTAAGGATTAACTCACATGATCACAAGGTCCCACAATAGGCCGTCTGCAAGCTGAGGAGCAAGGAAAGCCAAGTCTGAGTCCCAAAACTGAATAACTTGGCTGGGCGCAGAGGCTTATGCCTGTAATCCCAGCACTTCAGGAGGTTGAGGTGGGCAGATCACGAGGTCAGGAGTTTGAGACCATTCTGGCTAACACGGTGAAACCCCGTCTGTACTAAAAATGCAAAAAAATTAGCCGGGTGTGGTGGTGGGCGCCTGTAGTCCCAGCTACTTGGGAGGCTGAGGCAGGAGAATGGCGTGAACCCAGGAGGCGGAGCTTGCAGTGAGCTGAGATCATGCCACTGCACTCCAGCCTGGGTGACAGATTGAGACTCCATCTCAAAAAAAAAAAAAAAAAAAAAAAAAACTGAATAACTTGGAGTCTGATGTTCAAAGTCAGGAGGCACCCAGCATGGGAGAAAGATGTAGTCTGGGAGGCTAGCACAGTCTAGTCTTTTCATGTTTTTCTGCCTGGTTTATATTCTAGCTGTGCTGGCAGGTGATTAGATGGTGCCCACCCAGATTGAGGGTGGGTCTGTCTTTCCCAGCCCACTGACTCAAATATTAATCTCCTTTGACAACGCCCAGGATCAATCCTTAGCATCCTTCAATCCAATCAAGTTGACACTCAGTATTAACCAACAGTGTCAGAAATAAAAACAAGGAAAAATAATATAAGTTCTGAACTGTTAATACAGACATTAAATTTTAAAAATTACTGTGGGCCACAAATTTTAAAATATAAAAACTGATGATAAATGGTCAAATATATACTCAAAGGAAAATACATGGAAGTATTATTTATTATTTAAAAGAAAGGGATAGACTTCTGGTTTCTGCTTAGGGTATCGGAAGCTGGAAAAAATGTAACTCCCACTCTCACAAAAGGAGAAATCATTATAATCTGTAAAATGATTACTGTTCCTGAATCCATCAGATTCAAAATTTTGAGGTAATCTGTTTAGAGAATTCCAAAGACTTGGGGAGAAATGGGACCATTTAGAAGTGACCTTCAGCCCCAGAGTGAGAATAGTCTCAATCCCTGAGACCCAGGAATACAGGGTTTGCCAACCATTGAGACTAAACTAGGACAGCAGAAGAAACTCCCTGACTCTCAATAGAGGATAGCAAGCACCAAGTATCAAGCAACAGCAGTCTATTTCTTATGAAAAGACAAGAACGCAAACAAATGCTTTATGAGACATACATATAAAGGGAAATCCTGAACCTGAGAGTGAAGAAGACTTAGAGGAAAACTTTGTGGCCAAATATGCACATATAAGAAATTCTAGGATGGGTGCAATGGCTCACACCTGTAATCGCAGCACTTTGGGAGGGTGAGGTCGGAGGATTACTTGAGGCCAGGAGTTCGAGACTACCCTGGGCAACATGGCAAGACCTCATCTCTACAAAAAATAAACAAAATTAGCCTGGTATGGTGGCATGTGCCTGTAGTCCCAGATACTCGGGAGCATGAGGAGCGACAATCACTTGAGCCCTGGAGGTTGAGGCATCAGTGAGCAGTGATGGCATCACTGCACTCCAGCCTGAGCAATGGAACAAGACCGTGTCAAAAAAAAAAAAAAAATTCTAAAGGAATTTGAAGCCAATGGCAAACTATAGCAACAGCAAAACTCAAATCCTGATAAACTTTGAATAACATTGACCTAAGTCTAAAAC
The DNA here is from genome assembly GCF_006542625.1 of Nomascus leucogenys. Lineage (NCBI taxonomy): Eukaryota > Metazoa > Chordata > Mammalia > Primates > Hylobatidae > Nomascus > Nomascus leucogenys. The sequence goes on from NC_044401.1 coordinate 28,539,891, forward strand.
TATCAGACAAGAATTTGGAGCCTAGAATACCACTGTGAACATTTTATATGTACTTAAAAATAATACACATTATGGATATGGAATATTCACAATGTTAAGTCATATTCTGGGCCCCCAAAAAACTAAATCTGAGCAAATTAAATAAATGTAAATCAAATAAGATTAGACTTTAAAGTGCAATTATTTTAGAAATTACTAACTGAGATATCCGAAAACTCCTCAAATGTTTGTAAATTAAACAGCACACTCCTAAATGCCTCATGGGTTAAAGAAGTAAAAGAAAAATGTTAAGATATTTTGTATTGAATGGAAATAAAAATACTGGATATCAACATTGTGATATTCTGCTAAAAATACTTAAGGGGAAATTTATAGCATTAACACTAATATTAGAAAAGAAAAAATAGTCTCAAATCGTAACCTAAAATCTTTTTTTTTTTAAATAAAGAGAAGAGTAAATTAAATTCAAAGTAAGCAGACAGAATAAGTATCATAAGAAAATCAGTAAATTTAAAATATACAATAAAAAAGCAATGAAATAAAAAGATGGTTCTGTAGGCGCAAAAACTTTTACTTCTTAGGGTATCTGGCTGGGCCTGATAATTTGACATAAGACAGATTAACATACGAAAAACATACAAATTTATATAAAATTTATGTGACACAGGAGCCCCTATAAGGAAATAAAGACACAAAAAACTGGCGAAACATAAATATCTTTATTCTAAGTTGAACAAACAGAGGCAGTTTTTGAAAAGTAACTAAACTATAGGGGAGGTTAAAAGAAGATAATAATTGTTTTAACAAGGTCTCATTGCAGAATTCTCCTGGCTATGACTCCCCATCAAAGAATGTTTCTTTTCTCCTGGTACAGGAAGGACATCTTTCACATGGGAGTTTATATCTTCTGTTTTCAGGAAGAAAACGTGAGAGATGAATGCCTGCTTTCATTTACTGTTTTTGAAGTGCTTTTAGCTCAAAATAATCCTTATACCAAAGTGGCACATTTTAGAGTGGCATAGTCTGCTCCCACTTCAAGTCTTTGAAAGTATCAATAAAATTGATAAAACTGTAGCCTAGCAACTCAAGGGAAAAAAAAAAGAGACAAGAAGCAAATCAGCAGCAACAGCAAAGAAAGAAGAGATATCCATAAAAGCCCTAAGAAAATTGAACTCTAATAAAAGGATATCATAAACAACTTTATGCTCTTAAGTTCAGCAACTTCAGTGAAATGGACAAATCCTTGAAAGATAACCAAAGTTCACCCATGAAGCAGTGACTTGAATGGCTCATAACTCTTTATAAATTAATATTTAATTGCAAAATAGCACAGAGAATATTTCAGGATCAAATAGCTCTACAGGTAAATTTATCACACATTTAAGCAAGAAAAAAATATCATTTCTGAAAAAAAAAACTCTTCTAGGAAATATAAGAGGAAACACTTTCCAGCTCATTTTTGTCACGAAGCTAGCATAATCTGGTAATAAAACCAAAGGCACTGCAACAAAACAAACTATGAAACATAATCCCTCATGAATATAGATGCAAAACTCCTCCATTAAATAGCAGTAAATAGAATCTAGCAATATATCAAAAGGTTAATACATTAGAAACAAGAGGAATTTATCCCAGAAATGGAAACCTAGTACAACTTTCATACTTCAATCAAACTAACTCACCATATCAACAGGAGGAAGAAAAAAAATAATCATCTTAATAGATGGAGAAAAAGCATTTGGCAAAATTCAACAACCATGAATGATGAAATATCTCAGCAAACCAGCAACAGAAAGCTTTTGTATATTGATGAATGCCTGCAGCAAACACTGAAATAGTAAGTACTTCCCCTTAATATTAAGAACAAGGCATGATGTCCACTATCATTATTTCTGTTCAGCATCATATCTAATATCTTTTTCTGTGCATAAGGCAGGAAAATAAATAAATAAAAGTCATTTCACTTGGAAAGAATGAATTAAAATCATCTCTATTCAAAGAGTAACTTGTTATCTACACAGAAAATCCCAATAAATAAATAAAGGCAAGGAGGCAGAGAAATATGGAATAGGAGACAAGAGAGATAACTTACCTGAGATAATTATTTAATTAAATGTTTTATGAAGAGAAAAACATAAAGATAGCAGTTATAGAAAAATGGTAGATTTAAATGCAAAATATGCATCAGAAAATATATAGACAGAATATTTTATTAAGAAATCTGGAAGCTATTTCAGATCCGCCGAGGCGAGCAGATCACAAGTTTAAGAGATTGAGACCGGCCAGGCCCGGTGGCTCATGCCTGTAATCCCAGCACTTTGGGAGGCTGAGGCGGGTGGATCATGAGGTCAGAAGATCGAGACCATCCTGGCCAACACGGTGAAACCCTGTCTCTACTAAAAATACAAAAAATTAGCCGGACGTGGTAGCGGGCCCCTGTAGTCCCAGCTAATCGGGAGGTTGAGGCAAGAGAATGGCGTGAACCCGGGAGGCGGAGCTTGCAGTGAGCCAAGATCGCACCACTGCACTCCAGCCTGGGCGACAGAGCAAGACTCCGTCTCAAAAAAAAAAAAAAAAAAAGAAAGAGATCGAGACCATCCTGGCCAGCATGGTGAAATCCCATTTCTACTAAAAGTACAAAAAAAAGTATCTGGGCGTGGTGTCGCGCACCTGTAGTCCTAGGTAATCCAGAGTCGAGGCAGGAGAATCGCTTGAACCCTGGAAGCGGAGGTTGCAGTGAGCCGAGATCGCGCCACTGCACTCCACCCTAGCGACAGAGTGAGACTCTGACTCAAAAAAAAAAGAAAGGAAAAAGAAAGAAATCTGAAAGCTAGATTAGAAATGCATATTCAAAGAAACCCCACAGATAGATCAATCGTAGGCAAAACAAACCAAGAAATAAAATTAAACACATATATTTGTGAAAGATGATATAATGAAAGAGAATAAAATAAATATATAAATAATATACATAATTATTCAATAATTTAATAATACTAGCAAAATTAATAATTTCTATGTCAAGTAAAATGTTTGAAAATTAGATTAACAAAATTTAAAAAGAATAATGAAAAACAAGGAACAATCAGAGAAGATCTATTGAGTATTATCTTGGGCTCAGGATGTTTTACTAATAATTTGTCTCCAGCTTTCAAAATGCAGATCTTCAGTACTAATTGTTCTTCAGTATAGAAAAAATAGTAAACTAAATGAATAAATACAAAACCTCACTAGCTCTTTTTATAAAAGCCTAAAATTTAAACATCTCCAAATATAAGCTAATATAAAGAGAGTAAGCAAACAAAATAAATAATTAGAAACAACTTATTTTGGATTCTTTGTACAACTGTAGTTGTTCTCTCTTCCCACCTATCTACATATTTTGTGTTCATTCTAATTCTTTTAGAAATATTGGCCAGGCGCAGTGGCTTATGCCTGTAATCCTAGCACTTTGGGAGACCACTTGAGGTCAGGAGTTTGAGACCAGCCTGGTCAACATGGCAAAAGCCCCTCTCTACTAAAAATACAAAATAAAAAACAAACAAAAAAAAACTAACAAACAAAAAATTACCCAGGCATGGTGGCCTGTGCCTGTAGTCCCAGCTATTTGGGAAGCTGAGGCAGGAGAATTGCTTGAACCCAGGAGGTGGAGGTTTCAGTGAGCTGAGATCATGCCACTGCACTCCAGCCTGAGTGACAGAGCAAGACTTCGTCTCAAAAAAAAAAAGCCTCAGCAGTTGTGAAACATGACCCAGGATTGATCAGTACTTATTAGTCCAGTTCATTAGATACAATAACCGTCTAACTTAAGCAAGAACCATGCAAGTTCTTTCCCGATTTATTGAGCGTGCTTTGAATAGAGAAGTTCTCGTTCCACTGAGGTTTCTTAGATGGAAGGATGTGTTGCTCAGGGTGTTGGTAGTTAATTATGGGGTTTTCCTCACAGCTGAATTAAGCAAACTGCAACACAGAGGGAGGTAAAGCCAAATGATAGGGAGAATACATAGAGCCTTGATGAGCCCCAGGAGCCAGTGTCACACAACTTCAGCCAAGTTATGCATTTCAGCTGGTTTTCTTTTGTGTTTAATTTAGCTTAAAATTTACTTTTGTAATGTTTCAGTCTTAAGCATTTCGTCATAACCTATATATAAGTAATAATAAAATGCTTATTAAATTTTGAATGTTGCTTTACATTTATATTAAAATTTACACTTAATTTATATTTGCATTAATTAAAATGTTAAAATATGAATACAGTTTGTGTGGTATGATCATGAATTTTTTTCCCCACATCTCCTTACTTTTATATTGTTTTAAATTTAAATTTTTTGTATATTGAAAATTAAGAAAAAATCATGCACAGAATCAACAGCAGGTTGACCTATAAATTTAATTTAATTTTTAAATACATTAACATCTGCGTGAACTCAAACTATATCTTCTGTGTGCGAAATTGTCTTTCATTACAACTATTTCAATAAAACCATCATGCTAACTGCTTTCCTAATGAACCACAGGTTTAATTCTATCTTGTACAATAACTCAACAGGTTGTAGTCACAACAATGCCACTGTGAATTATTGTCATATTTTGATTCCTCTTTTTTAATATATTATTAAGAATAAGATTGCTAATTTCCATAGCTTAGCTGATCTGTCATGGCTTTTGATTCTTAGTTTTATGTACAAAATTCAATTACTCAGCTATTCAGAACTAAAAAGTGTACATACCCCACTTCATTGAATTACTCTACATCCTCAGGTTTTATCCAAGATTAACACAAAGAACAGCTAATATGGAGAATTATTGCACACTTTCAGTAAAATGTGTTAGTTAATTTATTTCTAAAAGTTGTCATTTCTGTTTCTAAATGGCCCATTGTGACAAGTATCTTTAAAATGTAGGGTATTTTTTACTGAAGCTCGTTTTGAGGTAAGCATCTTGGCTACTAAATATCCTTTCAAACATTAGAAGTTTCTTGCCACCCTAAATCCTCTTAGTACTTGTAATCTACTATTAGAGAGGAGAGAAGTGCTTTTGTTTTTTCTGTGACGATCATGCTTAATTTTAAAATTGTAAAATTTGTGCTCAAATATGAACTCATAAGCCTCTTTTCTTGTTACTGTAGATACCATTATAAATTATTTAGTACTCAGTTTAGTTTGCTCAGTGCTTTAAAATCCCTCAATATTCAAAAACAAAAGATTAAAACATTATATTGTAGTCATTAATTAATAAATTGTTCCCAGTGGAGAATCATATAAAATACAGTTAAGCAAATCACCTGTTTCATTATCAGAGGATCTGTTTTTAATGTGTATGCAAATAATCTTTCTCTTGTATTTTGTATTTATTCATATACACTTAGAGGTCATACAGAGATATGTACATACAGAGATAGATTATTTATATAATCTTTTAGTCATTTACATACTCTCAGTCAACTTTTTTTACTTTCATACTATTCTTTAATTGTAAATACAATATGTTAAAATAACCCTTTGCATATGTCTTCATTTCATGTTAAGCAGAATTTAGCACAAGTCAGTTTTTTCAAATCGGGAAAAACTTCAATTTATGGCACTCTCCATACATAATTAACAACGTTAACAGATAAATTTGCTGTGGGAACTTTCAATATACTACAGGTTTACACTGTTTGTTATTTCTGTCAAGCTAGATTAATGTCTTTCCTATAAATTTAGCACCTTTATTCGTCTATAATTATTTCAGAAAAAAACAGTGATTTAGTCAAATTCACATGAGAATGTTTTGGATTTCTTTTTTCTAAAGTCATCAGTTTCAAGTGGACCATAGTGCAGCTTTTTGTAGTTTCAGAGAAGAATTTCCTTTAATATTGGTGCCATTCTCACGACAAATGTTTTTTCCATATCCTGGCCCAAAGAAATGAAAAGTTTTATTTTGTAGTTCTTCTATCCCTGCCTTTTCTCCTCAAAAAACTTTTAGGTAAGCTAATATTTGGCAGCTATATTTCTGAGAATGAACTTTTTAAAGAAGTCCACCCTCCTAATTAGTGCATAACCAGCCCCCTGTTCTGCCCAGTGTGCAGCTGACAAGAAACAGAACAATTTGACAGCAATGTGTGTGGTGGCCAATGGTTCTGTGGAAGATTGGAGGAGAGGGAAGCTGAGTCTGTACCGTCTAGCAAGTGATTTTACATCAGCCAGTTTTTCTTAATAAAGGGAAATTTGAACCACAAATAGGATGATCAAAAATGTGGCTTTTATAATAAGCGCTACTGTCATTATCTCATTCTTTTGGCTTCCTAAGAGGGACCACACAAGTTTCATAGACAGGCTATTGTGAGAATCAACAGCCAATTGTGTACAGCACAGCACATATATCATGAAAGGTTTTGGATAAGGCCACTTTCTATTTCTTCCAAGTTGAAAAACTTTGCTAAATCTGTGTGATTAAGACTAAATCTCATTCAAATCCATGCTGCTTCTCTCACATCTACTTAATGCGTTGAAAAGCTCTAAATTTGTAGTAAAATGGAAAGAATAGCATTTTCACTAACTCAAAAGATTTTTGTGAAAAGTGGTAAAATATGAAAAATAATTAACTTTAAACATGTACTTAGAATATTATTATTCAATTATAGATAGTCACCAGCCCATCTTACTGCAAACTTCAGTACTAGATTTACTGCAAATGGTATCTTTGTTTCTGTTTATTTATTTTTAATAAAATATTTTATTTCTCAAGGATATCTATAATTAATATTTGGTTATTAATTTAACAAGTGAAAGTGTCTCTATACTTATTTTAGGATGAATTTTTGTGTCTATCCTCTTTGCCTTAGTTTTATATTAGTCTTTTCTCAGGTACTATACTATGTAATATTTACATTTGATTGTATAGAAAGCTTAAATTCATTCCTAATCTCTTGCAGGATTAGCCTTAAGTAAAGTAAGTAACTGTTTTTTTGTTTTTGTTTTTGTTTTTGTTTTTTGAGACAGAGTTTTGCTCTTGTTGTCCAGGCTGGAGTGCAATGGTGCGATCTCAGCTCTCCACAACTTCTGCCTCCCAGGTTCTAGCCATTCTCCTGCCTCAGCCTCCCGGGTAGCTGGGATTACAGGCCTGTGCCACCACGCCCAGCTAATTTTGTATTTTTAGTAGAGACAAGGTTTCTCCATGTTGGTCAGGCTGGTCTCCAATACCCGACCTCAGGTGATCCGCCTACTTAGGCCTTCCAAAGTTCTGGGATTACAGGCATGAGCCACTGTGCCCGGCCAGTATGTAACTGTTTACACAGAGAGTTTTTAATGGGTGTTAGGATGTTCCTGCAACCAAAAACTGACCTTTATCCCATGTAACTTATGCTTGAAAATCATTAATTTAGGCTAAATAGCCCCCTAGTGAAAGGAGTAGTTAAAGTCACTACAGAACCAGATTTATTCTGAGCAAGTTTTGGTAAAGATGGGAGGAAAGTCTAAAGATCCTGAGTCCCAAGAAGCTGGTAGAAGTAAATGGTGCACCCAGTAAAGCTTTATAAGGTAAAGTTTGAGAAAATAGAACTAAAATTAGAAGCTGTATGTAGTTACCAATAGATGGAGTGCTTTTTAAACAGAATATGAAGAGGGGGAAACAGGGAGGTGGGAAATCAAGGTAGTCAAATCGCACAGTAAAATGACTGTTTTTCAAATTCCATTATTTTTCGTTCAATGTAGGCAGATTTAAGTAATAACATTGACGGTCTTATTTTATTTATTTGTTTATTTTTATTTAATTTATTTATATATATTTTTTGAGACAGAGTCTTACTCTGTCACCCTAGCTGAAGTGCAGTGGTGCGATCTCGGCTCACTGCAACCTCCGCCACCCCACGGTTCAAGCGATTCTCCTGCCTCAGCCTCCCAAGTAGCTGGGACTAGAGGCGTGTGCCACCATCCTGGCTAATTTTTGTATTTTTAGTAGACACGGGTTTTCACCATGTTGGCCAGGCTGGTCTCGAACTCCTGACCTCAAGTGATCTACCCGCCTCCGCCTCTCAAAGTGCTGGGATTACAGGTGTGAGCCACCGCCATGTCTGGCCAATAACGTTAATGATTTTAATGCGACAAAATTAAGAGACAGATGATAGCGCCAAGCTGATAAATACGTCCTTTTGCAGCATTTCTACTCTTCATGTCAAGTTTTATTTTCCTTGTTATCTCTAATCAAATAGAATCAAAGAATTTTTTGTTCTAATTGAATATTTCAGTTTTCAAAATAGCATTAAAATCCACCATTTTCTGTAAATTACTTAATGAAGTAAAAATGCAGATTTGTTTGTCTTAATGTCTTAATTGAATTTGAAAGTAATATGAATGGATTTTCAGCATGTCAAATCAACTCAGTCTGGAATAGCATACTGTAACAACTGAAAGGAAAGTTCTTTTGAATCTTATTCATACTTAAAATAGAGTAATAGGACTTCCAGATTTAAAAATGTTTGCAAACCATTACGAGATACAAAGGAAAATAGACTTTTAATTTAAGTGTATTACTATATCTCAACCAATGGAAGAGTATATGCTAAAAAGAGCTTTTTAAATCCAATTCAGTTAATGAAGTGTTCATATAATTTTATTAAGCATTAACTTTTTAATATAAATGACTACTTAAACCAAACTTGGTAAACTAGAAAAGCAGACTTTAAATCTGTACTCTTAAAATGCCTAAAATCTCTTATGTATGGTGTGTAATGACACTCACTGTTTCTTCTTCCTTCACGATAATTTTTCACAATTGTTTAGAGTCTGCTTATTATATGACTTAACAAAATGTAATTTTTCCCTGACCACCCCAATCCTCAATGTTCTCTTGTTATTATTCCTTTTGCATTTATTATGTTTCCTTATAGTTATTGTTATATTCTAATGGATTTATGACTGAAATATTGCATTGTACTGAAGGTCTTTCAAGATCAAGAATACTGCTGTGTCCTTTTCACAACACGTGGCTTGTTTTCCTCCTTCTATGGTTGATATCCAAAATGGTTTATTATTGATAATACTTGAGAAAATATTAACCAAGTTGAGAGTTTAAGGAGATTTAAATGTAGAGCAAATCATCATTAATGAGTTTGTTTAAAAACTGAATTTAACCTTGATAGAAAGCTGCCTTGAAATAAATACAGAATGTTGTTAGTAATTTGCTTACTATTATTTGAGGGTATTTATTTCTTCCAGAGATTATCATTTTTACGATAAGAAAAATAAAATATAATTTATACATGTTTTCTTTAAATGTTAAATAACTAAGGTCTGCAATAAACTATAAGAGTATGTACTCTAAGTAACTTAAATAGAGTACAGTTGATATCACAGGGCGGATAGTAAAAGAAAAAATCAAGTATAGATGGGTGGACACAGTTTGCTATTTTACACTGAGTTGATTTGACATCATGACTGCTAAATGAGGCCAGTTGCTTATACAAATAAGTTCATCAGTAAACAAAATCTTTTTGTGCAGAAATATCTGAAAATCAAGGAACTGACTTTTTTCTGAACTGGAAAAAAGATACTTCTTTCAGAAAAGTGGTCATAACAGGCAAATTCATGATAAATGAGAGATGTACACTGTGTTCTTGAAGTTGTGTTAGGGAGAAGTAGAGTTGTAACTGTGATAGGGCATGTAGCACACAAAGAATTGATGAGATAGTGTAGTGAAATTAAACAAACATCTTCTGGGAATCATCAAAATTTCATTGGAAGAGCTAAAAGAAAAGTTTGTTTTGTTTTGTGTTCGATACTTGGAGTCTAACATCTGTGAAATTGTCAGAACTGGTATTGCATTGGTAAACTTTGGAAGAATTAGTAAATTCTCTCCTGAAACAGGTGAAGAACATCCTGATTAGTTGCAGTAGTGTTTGATGACAACTCAAGATGACTGAGTGCAAATTTATTGTAAGAACGTGTTTATTATTTTAAAACATCTTTCTGTAAGCCATGAATTATCTTTCAAATTCAAATATCATGGTAATGTAAATTAATATTTCTACTTAACAGATTTAATAGAGAGCTCTATAGAAACAATAAGTGATTTTGAAAACCTTCTATTTGATATGGAGATCTATGCCTATGAATGCCATAGATATCGAGCTTTAAATAAATTACAAGCATCACTTACCATGAAGTAGGAATAATCATGATAATAAGTACATTTTCTGAGGGGATTACTTAAGGGCAGTGAGATCTTCCTCTGCACTAACCACTGAGACTCTGAGTTGTTTTTTTTTTTTTTTTTTTTTTAAGTTAGTGGCAGAACATTATAGATTTGAGTCTACAGATGTCAGGCTCCAAAGGGTATGTAAATTTTAGATTATTACCCAGGAAAGAAAACAGCAATCTCTAGGACTCAAGCCTTTTAAATGTCAACATAAAAAGTGCCATGAAAGGTTTGAGTAGGATTTACATAAGCAGAGGAGAGAAAGAAGGCAACTTCAATGAGAATAATATCTGGTAATGCTCAGAATGTGATAGCCATAAATTAGCTAATAAGTGATTTAAACTTTTTTTTTAAACCTGTGGAATTATATATGATGTCCCTTTTTTCCTTTTGTTCTTAAACGAGACAGAGCTTACGTTTTTACAGTGCATTCACTGGCATATCTTTCTAGTATTTTTCAGGTGCTCATAATTCCTCGCCCTTCCCTGCTATTGCTCTAGCTCTGACCTGAAGAAGGAAAAAAGAAAATGAAACTAGATGAAATTCAACTCTTTCAGTGGCCCACTATTTCCCCAACATTGCTGCTGTTTCAAAAATCTGCTTCTGTACCACTATTGAAGACAAGGAATCGGCAGACTGGAAAGGTGATCAGATCACCACCAACCGTGAAGGAGCTATCTATAGTGGGGATGAGGCCGAGAAAAGACACCAGGGAGAGGAAAGCAGAGCACTTACATCACAGGACTCCAAAGCTGAAAATACAAGTCTGCAAAACTTAGAAAAAGAGTAGTCTTCAGAGCGTCAGGGAACTATCGATGAAAGCAGGCTGTTGATAGGTGAACAAAGGATGCCTTTGTGTGAACACTGCCTAATTAAGTCTTGCAATTACTACAAAGAGATTTCTTTTGTGTAGAGGAGAGAGACATATAAGGGTGATGTACAAGTTCAGATTGAAAATACTTATTCATATTCTTTGGGGGAAGGGCCATTTGCCTACTAAACAAAACCAATGCCGCCCATTTTTCGCTTTGAGCAAGCGTGGGGAGAGTGGGAAGAGGCAGGCTTCTAAAGTAGGTGAAATTGTTGGACATGAAAAGTGCCTTTGACTCACGGTTTCAATGGATTTAACCTTTATTAAATATAGAACCCCTATCAAAATAGCTATAAGCTGAGAGAATTGCTTCCAATACACACTCCTTTTCTTAGTAGTCATAGAAAAAACAAAGCTTGATAAGCTCTTGGGGCTGGAGTATTCTTCTCCCATATGGGAGTTATTATTTCCAGTTCAGTGTGTCTCAAAGTAGGGGTCAGGTCTCTCAGAGGCCATAGGGGTCTGAGAGGGTTAACACAGAACAGAGCTACAGAACTCTGAAGTGATCAGTGTTGATGATGGTAGTGAACTCTGAGCTATATAAACGAGATGAAAGGCCTCTACTTACCAGCCCTAGGCTTCAGTTGTCTCCTAGCAAATATTCAAATATGTTCCGTCTCCAAGAGGGGGCTCCAAACTGCTATTTGATGGCTACAAAGAACGGTTGACGAAAATCGAAGGATGCTTCTAGCCAGCACCCGAACCTATAAGCAGTAGAGCAAAGACGAAAGACATTGACTTAGAACAGTTCTAAATTTGTAAAGGAAGTTAGCAAACCTCTATGGAGACATAAACCAAAGCTTCGGGTGCTCCAAATATTCTGGCCCCAGAAAATGCAGACTTCATTCTTTTTGTTGGCTCTTGCAGTCTACCCCGAAACATTACATTTCAGAACAGTAACCTTATCTTAGAAGTGTCTCAGGAATCCATGGACTAAGTAAAGGGATTTTGTTCTTAACCACCTAATTACTGTCTATTTCCTGAGCCCTTTCTCATGCTCTTATAATCAGTGACAAATGAGCAAACCTAGAGGTGGGATAGAGATTTTGATGATCATTACAATCAGACCTTTCATCATTCACAACCTTAACTCACAGACTAGCAAAGGGCTTCCTTCTTTTTCCAGCCTGTTGACACCTATAGTAATTATTCCCAGGAAGGTAACTCTCTGAGGCACTATTTCTCTTCTCCTTAACTGAACAAGTACCAGCTTACACACTACCAGCATTGATGAGCAGTGACGCCTTCCTGTCAGGCAGGTAATTTGTTGGCAGAAAATGCCACAGACACTTTAGTTTCCATCTTTCAAAATTTCGCATGCAAATGAGGCTCAGTAATTAGTGCTGACCTTCCAGTATTACAAGTTGTCAATCAACTGTGCATCAGGTTCAAAGACTCTCTGCCTTATTTTATGCAAAACACGGGCATATGAAGCATCCCTGGAGCGATACATATGTAAGAGAGCATTGTTCTAAAAATTAGCCTACTGAAAGAATTCAAGGATCTACTCATGGAAGAACAACATGCTTAACTTTTAAAAAGCAGTATTTTTCAAAGCACTGTTCAGGAAACACTTGTGTCAGTATTATCATGGTGTTTGTACAAGTTCAGATTCTGAAGCCATACTCAGGCCTGCTAAACAAGAATAACTGCATATGAGACCGCTGAATCTACATTTTATACAAGCATCTTGTGAAAAGTCCCTAACACTAAAGCTTGAGAGTGATTAGTAGAGGCACGCATTCATAATGGCAAGGCCAGAGAGCACTTTTCCCCGTCACTAAATCCAATAAACATTATTACATATCATTTATGCAAGATGTCACTATGTTTATTAACACATGAGCAAGGTATGGCACTTGCTCTCAAGGATTGGTTTATCAACCTAAGAAACATACTAAATCAATGAATATAAAAAGGAAGCTGTAGAAAACTATTTTTAAGAGTCGAATACACTGTACACACTAAGGGAATGCCATAAATTTGAAAGTATCTTTGCTCTGTCTACAGTAAGATGTACTCTTAAGGTTATATGTATTTTACATTTAGCAGTAAAATTTATAATCAAAACTGTAGCACAAATTTTAAAGATATAGTCTTAAGCCCAGGATCAACTAATGAAATACTTATTCTCTGGCAATCTGTGAAAACATGCACTTAGAAAAATTTTTTTTTCAGATAGGTGCAAATATAGGTGAAATATTTGAAATTTAGCCTATCAAGGAATCTGTAACTTTTCTAAAAATGCCTGTTTCTTAACCAATACATGATAGCTGATTTATCACACTCCTTTATTTTTGAAAGAAATCAAAGACTGTCCAAAAGACTGTTGAGATTTTTCCATCCGAGGAAAAGGGAATATCAGTAGATTAAACATTTATTAGCAGAAAAATAGAATAATCTTCTTAAATATTTACAAAATGAATAAATCAAAACTACCTGAAACTCAAAAATGTGCATATAGTCTGAGAAGGTTTATTTTACAGCAGGATAGTATATGGACATCTTTGCTTATTTGTGTTTCTTTTATGAGGAATTAAAATTTTAATATTGCTAGAGAAACATTCATACCATTCTCACCATCAAGATCATCTAGGCGATAAGGAGTGTCCAAAGAAGCCTATTTACATTGACTGAAATTGTTACCTAACCTTTTTGAATTGTAAATGTATGAGGCCTGATTATTTCCCACTGTGCAGGGTGTTTCTCTTGGGCAAGGTCTAACAACTAAAGAGCCATTTGCTTGTTGAGAAAGTGCTGAATCTGTAAATGCTGACTCAGCTGGGCAGGAGGTGGTAAGATTAATGGACACCAACCGTAGGGAAAAGCAGTCCGTGAGTGTTAAGGGTCTTGGTGGGAGAAACATTCCCCTAGTGAAAGAGAGAACACACACTTCGCCCTTCCCTTCACCCCATGGCCAGACATCCTGTTCTATATGTTTCAGTCCCGTGTGGTGGTACTATTGGAAATTTATATCTCTATTCAGTAATGATTCAATCACAGCAACTCATCACACATCTTATCATAAACTTTAACTGCCGTGATACTTTTAGATGGGGCCAGTTTTATTTTCATCAATAACATATGAATTCTGCTTAAAATAATAAGCACAATTGTAACAGTCTATCAGACTACATATGAAAATAAGATATACTCAAGGGCATTTTTTTAAGTACAGCTTAAAATACTACAAGGTATTGAGGAAAATACTGAATAGCCACGCAATGTAAAGGGATAACAATGGATTAAAGGAAAATAAATGTCATACCACCTAGCTGCTTTTTGTTCCTTTAAGATGTATTTAAAATGTGCATAGTGTGAGATAATAGAAACATGAGGGGTTTTCTCTGTTAGACAAAATATGATTCATATTTTAACGGAAGTGCTCAATTGTATTTGCAGTCAGAAAAATAATACACATCTTGCATTTCACATTTACTTTTCATCCAGGATGTTTGACATATTAACATATTTCATTAACATCCCAAAGAGTGACAGTAATAGAGCAGCACTGAAGGGATTAAACAATGTCTAGCTCACAATTTGTGAATATGAACAGTTCAATTTCAACACATCACTTAATTCAGTTGATGTTTTAAAATATTAGAGTTTTACAGGTACAAAATGCAACTTGTTAATTGTGTAAATATTCACTGAGTATCTACTATGCGCCAGGTGCTGTTTCTAGCACCTGTGGATATAGTAATAAAGAAATGACAAATCAAGTGTAGAGTCATGCTATTGTCAAGAGAGGGTAAAAAGGAGAGTTATACTATTTCAAGTCAAGTTAGATATAATTAAGAATAAATGTCATCATTCTCTGGTTTTCCTGAAAATAAGTAATGATTACATTTTTTTGTTTCTCTTACCTGACTGCAATTTTTGCCTTTACTCTTTTCCTTTGTAAAGTCAGTGTTTCATGGATAATATCGTGAGAAACAAAGTTAGGACCTTAAATAAATTAGTTAAATTTCTCTCAGCCTTAATTTCCTGGGATAATTTATTAGAGTTTTCCTGATGAGATAAACTGAAGTTTCATTTATGAAAAAGCACATTGTAAACTGTATAAAGACCAAAGACTTGCAGTCTATCAGGGTTTTGTGGGCTTCCAGGTGAACCTTATCAATGTTAAATCCAAGAGAAAATATTTCAATGAAAACAATTTACAGACAGCAACCACAAATGCGTAGGAATGAGGAAATTTTTGAATATTTCACTTCTAATTTCTTATTTTTTCAGGTCTACTTTTCTAAGTAGGAGGTAAATGTTAGTAATAAAGGGAAAAATCAAGTAAATATATTTCTCCAGTTGAAAAAGTTAAACTCAAAATACATACATATGTATAGTAACTTATAATACCTATAAGACCTCATGTTTTACAAGCCCATTGTAAAATCTCTCTTTTATATTGCCTCAAAGGAACAAGTCAATAATGCAGGCACAGGAAACCCATAGTGAAATTTGGTTGAGTTATGACTAGTGGTGCTATGAACAATTTGTCTTTAGAAGAACATTGAGTAGACTAAGATTTTCTCTGTTTTTGTAAAATGTTTTTATTTGTAATCATCCTTTTAAACATAGGTATATGTTTTGTCTTCTACATCTATCTGACTTAATTTGCAGAAAAAGTTGGATGGTATATCCTGATTGTATTTATCTTTTTAAATCACTTCTCGTGGGAGTGCTTTTCTTAGCAAAAAGCATGATGGAAGATAAATTCATTCCATTTGGGAAAAGGTTCAGATGTCCCTGTTGTTTAGTAAATAACTAAATGAAGCAATAAGTAATGTTATCACTTTCTATAATATTGTCATGTTAATACAAACATGTTCTTCCTCCAAAAATATTAATCAGTGTTAACTGTTTTGAATATGTCTCCCACTTAACACTTTAAAATTTAATCTCTAAACCATTATCTTCTTTCTGGTTCAGCAGGAAATTCTGCCTGTCATTAAATCAGTAACCCCTTATGTTTATGAGTAGCAAGAACTATAAAAGCCAGACTTATGTGTAGAGTAAAACCTGTCTAATTAGTATCAGTCGTCACATTACTGTATGTTGACAAGAGTCTTTCATAGGTTATAGTATTTTGGCATATGTAATGGATGATACAATGTAGAATAGTTCATCATTATTATTTTATCTTCCTGATATAACTTCTTCTCAAGCTTTTCTTTTTTCCTTTCTTTTTTCTTTTTAACATTTCCCAAATTACTTGCAGCATTCTGACCCATAGGTGCCTCATTCTTCCTTCTTGAGGAGACATCACAGGCAGTACTAAGTTTGAATATGTTAACATTTTTATATAGTTGAACTTCATACTTCCTCTTTTACAATTCTGTCTGTTGCTTTAGATCTGCTTCAGAGTCTGTAATTCACTGTCCAGGATAGGAGAAATGCACTGAGAAGTGTATAAAATCCATCCACTGTAAGTACAAGGAAAAAAAAAAGAAAAAGTGGTGGAAGAAATAAACTATTTCTAATAATACAATCTAATAGTTATTTTAATGAAGTCACCACAACTTGAAATCCACAAGCACATTTCCTGGACTCAAGTTTCTAAGATTCTACTCTGCTATTGAGAGAACAATAAATAATATAATTGGGCTTTTTCTTATGACAATAAGGCAATATATGTGTGATAGTCTTTTTGTGCAATTGAAAATAACTTCCATTTTTGTGTAATTGATAAGTAATTGTATTTCCTTTTCAAATACAAGGCGGTATAGAGATTTTTTTAACAATTATCTTATATAATGTTAAGGTAAATATACAATGCAGATGAGCTTATTTTTAATCCTTTGAATAAGAAAATAATTTTAAATAAATAAATAAAACATATGTACGTAGCTATTAATTGCAAGGTCAATTTTGAGTAAATGAAATCAATTAATTTAAATAAACCACAATAATTGGCATTTGAAATGTCAGGTCCAGAATTCTTTCTTATGTTGTTTTTGATCATGTATTCTGTACTAAATTTCAGCAGAAGTTAAATTAATATGTTTTAGATTTTAACTCATTTATCTTATTTGGTTACATGTACCTTACTTCTTTTTGTATTTGTAACTACTTTAGATTTTTATGACTTATTTTCTTTTACATATAGTTTGGAGTCTAGAATATAAAATGGAGTAACAAAAAATAGGCTAGTCTGTCACCGATTTGCTTTGCGGAATTTGCTGTCACTATTGTGCAATATATCGTAACACATTCATTCTGGGCATCTGTTTTCTTCTTTGCCATCATTTTAGTAAAACTTCTGGCTGGAGAAGACAAAATGTGAAAGTGGTTAATGAGACAAAAAATATAAACATATACATTTTCCTGGATGATGATAAGTGAGAGTGTTTAAAATGCACAATACATCATTCGAAAGTTTATTTTTAAATAATCACCCTTAAGTGAATTTTGATTAAAACCATTGGTACGATTTGAGAACAAAACTAAGACTAGATTATACACTCATCACAGATCAGGAGAAAAAAAATGAAGGAAAACCTTTCATCTTACTATTTGCAGCTCTCTCTATTGACAAAGGCTTTATTACAATCACATTTTATGCCTCATTTATTATGGTTTTAAGTACTTTTTCCTAGAGACTCCAACCTAAGGGGAAAAAAAACATATATTTTCTGTAGGTGATTTCTCTTTTTTGAGTATATTTCTTTGCTCTTAAATGCAAATTACAACACACTTTTTAAGTCAACTGTTTTACTTGCCTACTCTTTAAGTCTTAGGAAGTTACAACCTGTACATGGGTGAAAGATTATAGTACAAAGAATACTTACAGAACTCAGATATGTCAGTAAATTCAATTTAGGTAACAAGTTATGGCTTAGTCTGTTTTGTGATGCCATTACAGAATCCCCAAGATTGCGTAAGCTGTAATAAATAGAAATGTATTTGGCTCACAGTTCTGGAGGCCA
This sequence comes from Nomascus leucogenys, assembly GCF_006542625.1. Lineage (NCBI taxonomy): Eukaryota > Metazoa > Chordata > Mammalia > Primates > Hylobatidae > Nomascus > Nomascus leucogenys. The sequence goes on from NC_044401.1 coordinate 28,557,867, forward strand.
GGAAGTACAAGACTGAGGGGCCTCATCTGACAACGGCCTTCTTGCTGCATCATTCCATGGTGGAAGGACAAAACAGTGCATGTGCAAGAGATAGGGAAGGGAGCCAAACTCTTCCTTTTATCAGGAATCTGCTCCCGCAATAACCCACTGCAGTGATAATGGCATTAATCCATTCATGGTGGAAGAGCCCTCATGACCTAATAACCTTTTGAAGGCTCCGCCTCTCAGCACTGTTGTATGTTTTTCCAACACATGAACTTTGGCAGGCACACTCAAACCGTAACAAGTTACTTAGATAATGTCTGTTTCTGGATTTTTTGTTCATTGTTTATTGCTGTTTTATTTCTGAGTCACATGGTTTTTATAAGATATGAATTGATTCTAAATCTGTACTGTAAGAGAGTTAAAAAAAATACTTTTTCTGTTCTAACTCTCAATACAGAATGCAATGTTTCACTTCTGGTAACCAAAATCTGTAAAGATTTCTCCCCACCAACAACCAGTTCTCTAGCAGATACCAACTGGCTGTCATATAATTCAATTCAATTCTGACACTATATGCATCAGATCTCACAGATGAAGTACTCAGTCCCACTGGGCTGCTTCAGTTCACACGCCAGTAGCAAACCTTAGGTTGCTTTGCCTGTGTGTCTGACCAAATAGCTATAAATATGGATTCCCATGACCTCCTCCTCAGGTTGAATGAATTTGCTAAAACACTTCACAGAACTCACGGAACCACTCTACTTACTATTATCAATATATTATATTATATTATACTATATTATAATTATTATTATTCGAGGCAGGGTTTTGCTCTGTTGCCAGACTGGGGTGCAGTGGCACAATCATGGCTCACAGCAACCTCAACTTCCTGGCTCAAGCAATCCTCCCACTTCAGCCTCTTAAGTAGCTGGGGCTACAGGTTTGTATCACTACTCCTGGCTAATTTTTGCATTTTATTTTGATAGAGATGGGGTTTTGCCATGTTGACTAGGCTGTTCTTGAACTCCTGGACTCAAGAGATCTGCCTGCCTTGGCTTCCCAAAATATTACCAATTTATTACAAAGAATATTTTAAAGGATGTGAATAAATAGCTAGATTATGAGGTACATAGGGTGAGATTCAGAGGGTCGGAAGAGTTCCAAGTTCAGGAACTTCTGTTCCCTCATATAGTTAAGTCTCCCTCTCGAATGTGGGTGTGTTCTTATTCACCAACTTGGAAGCTCTTCAAACCCAGTCCTATAGTATTTTTATGGAGGTTTCATTACCTAAGCATGATTGATTAAATCATTGGCCACAGATGTTCAACTCAACTTTCAGCTCCTTTGGTTCCCATATTGAAGGTATCCAGAAGCTCTCAGCCATCAGTACTCTAATTAGCATATAAAAAAGATACTTAACACTTTGGAGATTTCAAGATTTTTAAGAAGCTGGGTGCCAGAAAACAGTTTGAAGATCAACACATATTTCTTATTATAAATCATACTATCACAACACTATTTCTACTCTAAAACCAAGATAGAGACCTATATAAATTTCACTTCCACCGCAAAATTCTCAAAGGTCACTCCACTCTTGGAATGCCTCTATCTCCAAACTTCATGACTTAATTCCATTATATGGTTTCTGACCCCTCCAATGTGTCCTAATTGAAGTCCCTAGTTATCTTTCCCATACAAATACAGTTAAAGGAAAAAATAAAGAAATAGAAAAGCCAATGGGAAACTTATCATGCTGCAGATTAACAAATAGAGACATAACATCCACGTTGAAAATGAATTCCATTTTCGATCAGTAAATCTCACATTTATATAGACTTCCATCATAATTTTAAATAAAATATTCTTTCAGATTATAATCTTACTTCATCATAATTAAAGGAAATCACAAGTTTTAAATTTAGTCTTGAATCATTTAAGTGCTTATCAATATAATAAATATTGAATAATATTTATTAAATATTATTCAGTATTTAAATTCAATTAATATTTTAAAATAAGGCTGAATGGAGTGGCTAGGCCAGGAGCAGTGACTCACACTCGTAATCTCAGCAGTTTGGGAGGCTGAGGCAGAAGAATCCCTTAGCCCAGGAGTGTGAAACCAGCCTGGGCAAGGTAGAGAGACCCTCCACGGTCTCTGGTAGAAACCCTCATCTCTACCAAAAAAAGAAAGAAAGAACATAAGAGAAAAGAAAAAAAAAGAAAAAAAGAAAAGAAAAGAAAAGAAGGAAGGAAGGAAGGGGAAGGGAAGGGAGGAAAAGAGGGAAGGAAGGAAAGGAAGGAAGGAAGGAGAGAGAAGAGAGAAAGAAAGAGAGAAGAGAGAGAGAAGGAAGGAAGGAAGGAAAAAAGGAAGGGAGGGAGGAGGAGAAAATATGACAACATATGAATGGATAAAGTGTGGTACATATATACAGTGGAGTAAAAAAGAATGACATCTTGTCATTTGCAGCCACATGGATAAAACTGGAGGTTGTTATGATACATGAAACAAGCCAGGCACAGAGAGACAAACTGCATGTTCTCACTTATTTGTGGGAGTTAGAAATTAAACCAATTGAATTCATGGAGATACGAGTAGAAGAATGGTTACTAGAGGCCGGGAAAGTTAGTGAGGGGGCAGTTGTGGCGGGGGTGGGGGATGTTGGAATGGTTAATGAGTACAAAATATAGGAAGAATAAATAAGACCTAGTATTTGCTAGCCCAACAGGGTGACTAGGGTCAATAATAATTTAATTGTACATTTAAAAATAACTAAAAGAGTATAATTGGATTGTTTGTAACACAAAGGATAAATGTTCCAGGGGATAGATACCCCGCTTATCCTTATGTGATTATTATACATTGCGTACCTGTATCAAAACATATCATGTAACCCATAACTATATAAACCTACAATGTACCCACAATATTTAAAAATTAACCATTCCGAAAATTTAAAAAGGTTGCCGGACAGGGTGGTGTGCATCTGTATCCCAACTACTTGGGTGACTGAGGTGGGAGGATCACTTGAGCCTGGGAGACCAAGGCTGCAGAGAGTCGTGATAGCACCACTGAACTCCAGCTTGGGCAACAAAGTGAGACCCTGTCTCTCTCTATTAAACACACACACACACACACACACACACACACAAAAGCACAAACACACAAGGTATATATTTGTGGTAAATCTTGAATTCTTAACTATACTTTATTACAACTATTAGTTGAAGCTCTGTATAAGACTCTTTTTAGAATAAAACAGAAAAATAAACTAGGGTCCACATTTTATAAGGACTCTGAGTTTCTGGTTAATGAAGGAAGCAATTGCAATATACACTCCTTTTTAAAAATCGGACCTAACAGTAATTCTCCCTTCAGGCTGTCATTTTATGTTTAAATTATATTTAAAAGACATCATGCTGCTTTGAGTCTATGCACTAGATCAAAGCTAAGCTCTTTCAAATATATATCAGCTAATTTCAACATCAAATGCGTTTCTAAGATAAAGGTTAAACTTCCAGTTTTAAGCTATCAACTAACACTTACATATTATGGCTCTAATCAATGCAGTATCATAGGATTCTACATATGGAGTGGACCTTGGAGGTGTCTATTTCAAACCCCTCATTTTACATGGAAGGAGTATTTGGAGACATAAAAATGCCCCTTGCCCAATGTCTCACTACATTTAGCGATAAAGACAGAAGGTTAATTGGATGTCCTGGTTGCTAGGTTAATTCTCTTTCTATCATAATTTTTTTGGGGGTTGGTAGAAAGAATTACTTTCATATCCCACTGGAGTGAAGTAGAAACCACTTTGGGAGTTCCTTGCACTATATATGAACTGAGGGCAGAGATGATAGTTAAAGCTGGATACATAAGCCACTGTTTTCACACACATAATAAGAGATCATGAACAAATGTTTTACTAAGTTTGTGAGCTTCTTATGGAGGTAAGTGTTAAGTGAAACTTCTTGTGTTTCATTTTTCAGAAGAGAAGAAAGTAATTCTTGGATGAAGAGTTAGAATTTCCCTGCTACGAATCTCATTTCTGCTTATCTTCTCTTTTAAAGAATGTACTTTATATAAACCAGCTATCTAACTCACATATCTTAAGTATAAGTGAGTTTGTCACTGCTATGGGCACTGAACACACAAAAGGATAAAATTTATCTCAGAATTTAAAAACAGAAGAGGAAGGGAAAGGTAGTGATCTCCTTTTTTATGTCCTGCATTGTATCATACAGGTAGAAATAAAAGTCTTGTTTATGACCCCAAAAAGAAATATCAATTAATATCCCATGATCCATTTATGAAAATTGAGTATATTCTAAAAATACAAGAGATGTAATGACTGACTATATATTAGAACATTAGAAGTGGATCTCTACATTAAAGTAACTGATACTGAATATTAACTTAAGATAAATTTGTGAATGCAGAGAAATGAACTTTTAAAAGCACTGTTTAGATCTCTTAGTTTAATATTATGGTATCTTCTAAGACCCATAATTTCTGAGCAATGAAAAATCTGGAGAGTTTATTATTCAAAGGTTAATAAAGGTGTGAGAAATTATGACTATGGTAAGATGCTAATCAATGCTAACACGAGAAAATACATAAAAACAAAATGACATTACAGATTAACCTTACTTTATGTATAAAAATGGAAAACAATTTAAAATATTGGCATATCATATCCAGCAGCGTATTTAAGGAAACAGAGAGTAAAAATTATTTTTTTAGTTCAAAGTTTAGAAAATAATCAACCATTAGTGGGAAAACCTATTAATAAAATTAAGTAGCAACCTGTTTAATTACCAGATTAAAAGATAAGTATCTTTACAGATTCTGAAAAAAGACAAACCTTAACATTTATTCATTTAAAAAGTTATTTGTAATATAAAGACACTTCCTTAGCCAGATAAAAACTATATACAAAAAGTAACATACCTTAACAACAAAACTTTACAATAGAAAAACAGTTGAGGATGCCACCATCGCCACAATTTTTAACATTGTTTTAAATTCAAAAAGTAAATTGGAATCATACAGATTTTAAAGTAAGAGGTAAAGCTGTCACTGATTTTTTAAATGTAATAATTTCATTAAGCCTTAGAAAAATTAGAAAAACAGTATTAGCACTTACAATGAAACTCAAAAAGTAGACATCTAGTAAATCAGCATCTACTAGATCTATTACATAATAGATCAGCAGCCCAAAACGAACACTAATAATAAAAAATATAGTTGAGTTTTAAAATATTCACAACAGGTACAATAACTGTATGGACCTACAACTAAATCTAAAAAGAAATATACAAAAAATTTGTAAAGATAACTATAAAACTTTACTAAGAGACACTTAAAAACTGTATATATGCAAGACATAAAATGTCCATGGATAGAAAATCTTAGTATTGTAAATAGATTAGTTCTCACCAAATTAATCTAGGAATTCAGTGCATCTCAATCAAAACCATTGTAGGAATTTTTATGGAACTTGACACATAACTCTAAACTGCCTATAGAAAAGTAAATGTAACAAATAGCCAATAAAGTTTTTAAAATAAACACCTAATCTTATCTTTTGCAATTTAAAGTTTCTTATCAAATTGAAGCTGTGCTCAGGGTACAAATATAACTCCAGCATTGCAAAGAAGGGGGATTCTGGTTTCTTTTATGGCCTTGCCTTTCCGTCGTAATAGTGCCTATAGGCTGGGCAATCAGGAGATACGAATGGAAATTGTTGCCGCACATGACTATCTGGAAAGGTTGATTTGTCCTATTTGTTGATTATTACCACTGATTTTGATCATCGTTTAAAATGCATATGGAAGACATCAGCCAGAATGGAAGACCAAGAACATCTGGAAGTCCTGTCCTTCATTAAACAAATAAAATGATGGCAAAAATTGTCAACATCTGCTTTTTCAGAACTGTGGAATTTCAGTGAAAGCTTCCATAATCCAGGGAGCATTTCCTCAAGAAGATGGCTGAATCACAGTAAGAATAGCAACTTTGTGACATTGTAGCTTGCCCTATTACCACGCCATCCCTAGTTCCATTGCGGCTTTGAAAACTAACGGCCTCACAATTACATTTACAATGAGCATCTTAGCGGCAACAGGAAAAAACAAAACAAAACAAAAAAACCGGGTTGGAGCTCCTCCAATGCCTCATTCCCAATTAACTGTCATTGTTTTTATTATGTGATCTGTTTTGCAGTAGCCTTGAAAATTCCACTCACAAGGATTAGTTTTATTTCATAGGACTCAGTGCTGATCCAGTGAGGTTAGCCTCTACCCTGGAGGTTTTCATTAAAACAGCAAAAATATTAAGCAGCAACTTTTTTTTTAATTCTTTTTTTTTTTTTTAAGACAGTCTCACTCTGTCACCCAGGCTGCAACCTCTGCCTCCCGGTTCAAAAAATTCTCCCACCTCAGCATCTGAGTAGCTGGAACTACAGGCATGTGCCACTGCACCAGGCTAATTTTTGTATTTTTAGTAGAGATGGAATTTCACCATGTTGGCCAGGCTGGTCTCAAACTCCTGACCTTAAGAGGTCCACCCACCTTGGCCTCCCAAAGTGCTGGGATTAAAGATGTGAACCACCATATCCAACCCAAGCAGCAATTTTTTAAAACTGTTGCTGACTGAGGCAGCAGTAACAGTTGCGGAAAACAAAATATTTAAAGGGGTAATCTGAGCTATAAGCTCAGAAGAAAAGATGACTAAAACACTTAAAAGAACAAGAGCTACATTATATTCCTGGAAATCTAGAAACTTGTACTCATGAGAAGGGATGTCCACATGCCCAGCACTCTGGACATGCCAAGCTAAGAACTCAGAAGGCCTCAGTCTTGCACCACTTGCTAATCGTGAGATTCTACGCAAAGAGGAGATGAAAGCTACGTCATAGTTTTGAACTGCTTTCTTAACCACTGAATGGATGTTCCCTAAACACACAGAGCCTCTTAGCAAAGACTGGAAGCTTTTAGGTTCAAGTAGAATCTCTGTACAATCATTAGTCATCATAAGCTAGCCAATCAGAGACTTCAAACTCTGACTTCACAAAATTAGTCCTGGAAAGTCATGAATCAAACAGCAGCAAAAATGAAGAGAATAAAACAAAAGAACTGGGGGATAGCTGATTTCAGGTTGGCATATTATACTATTTAACGTATCTAGAATTCAATTAAAAAGTATTATATGTTCAAAGAAATAAAAAGGTATAGCAAATCCGAGGGAAATAAACAAACATGAAATAGGAACTATCCCTGAGGAAGCCCAGAGTTAGATTTACTAATCATTTAAATTAACTACTTTCAGTTCATTCAAATAACTAAAGGAAATAATGTATAAAGAACCAGATAAAATTACAAGAATGATGCTTTACCAAACAGAGAATATCAATAAAGAGATAGAAATAATAAAAAGTAGAAATTCTGTAGTTGAGAAGTAAAATAACTGGAATAAAATATTCACAAGATTCAAGAGCAAATTTGAGTTGGCAGAAGACAGAATCAGTAAACATGCAAATGGGTCAATTGAAATTATTCAGTAGCAGAGACAGAAAGAAAAACAAATGAAGGAAAATGAATAGAGGCTCAGACACCTGTGGGACCCCATCATATACACCCCTACATGCACAGTGGGAATTTGGCTTTCAACAGTTTCATTATAATATGTCTAAGTGCAGTTGTCATTGAGTTATTTTACTTGGAAATTATTGAGCTTGAATGTGTAGATTAGTGTTTATCACTGATCATTATGTCTTCTAATATTCTTTTTGGCCCTTTATTTCTCTATTCTTCTTTTGTTAAAAAAAAAAAAAAGTCAACCAAGAATTCCACATCCAAGAAAATTATTCTACAGAAAAGTAGAAATTAAGACATTCTTACATAAACAGGAACTGGTGATATTTAATGCTAACAGATTTGTCCTACAAGAAATACTAAAGAGATTTCTAGAGTAAGAATTGAAAGAAAGCTTCACAAGAACTCAACTCTGCATAATGGGGCCTATCAGAGGGTAGAGGGTGGGAGGAGAAAGAGGATCAGGAAAAATAACTCATGAGTACTAGGCTTAATACCTGGGTGATGAAATAATCTGTACAACAAACTCCCATGATAGAAGTTTACCTGTATAACAAACCTACACATGTACGTACCCATGAACTTAAAATAGAAGTTAAATTAAAAAGAATACTGTTACAGGTTAACATGTATCTAAGTACAGAGGACATACACATGTATTATTTTGCTTACAACTATTTTTTTCTTTGATCTAATTTCAAAAACAACTGCATAAAGCAATACTTACACATCTCTGTTGATGGGAATAGGCTGTATATAGATAAAAAGTTGTATGACGATAATAGCAGACAGGAGGAAAAACTAGAACAACATGTAAACAACTATTTTGGAAACAAACTTAAGTGGCATTTTAATCTGAATTAGATTGTTAGAAACTGAAATCACTAAGACAACAATAAGAAAATAATTCAAAAAGACAGTAAAAAAATACAGTAAGGAAATTAACTATGTTACCCAGATATAAAAATAAAATGTATCCTTTCTCTCTCTCTCTCTCACGCGCGCGCGCGCGCACACACACACACACACACACACACACACACTAATAGAACAGAGAAAAAAGACACAAATCAAAAAGAAGCAAAATGATAGACATAATATATAACTTATTAGTTTAGCATAGTAACTATACTTAATGTAAACAAATGAAACACTTCAAACACAAGAAAGACAGAGATTGGCAGAATGGATTAAATACAAAACAAAAGAAACACAATTCAACTATATGATGTCTATAAGAGATACCCTTTAAACTTAGAGACACAAATAGATTACAACTAAACTGATAGAAAAAATATATAGCTTGACAACTGTAACATAAATAAATCTGAATTGCTTATACTAATATCAGATAAAATATCTTAAACAACAAAATGCAACAATAGTTACTAGAGACAAAAAAGAATATCTGGTAAGAGGCTTAACCGAGGGAAATATGACAATTATAAACATATTTGTTCTAAAAAGTGCCACAAAATATGTGAAACATATACTGAGAGAATTGAGGGAGAAATAAATAATTAAATATTTACAGCTATCAGCATCAATAACCCACTTCAATAAATCAAGGAATAACTAGACAGAAAATTAAGAAAGTAAAAGGCTTGAATAATCCTGTGAACTACACCTATTAGGCACATATAGAGCACTCTACACAACAGCACTAGAATATACATTCTCCTCTAATGCACATGGAACATTCTTTAATATAGACCATAAATGAGGCCACACAGCAAGCCTCAGTAAATTTAAAGGGATTAAAATTAGATATAGTGTGTTTTCTTACCACAACTACATGAAATCATAAATCAATAATTTAATAAAATTTGGGATGTTAACAAATATGTGGAAACTAAACAGTATATTTAAATAACAAATAGATCAGAGAATAAGTTACGAGCCAAAGTAAAAAGACACTTTCAGATAATTAAAAATGAAAACACAATATATCAAATTTATAGGATGCAGCTACTTTAGTGTTGAGATGAAAATTTACAGTAGTAAATCCTTACATTAAAAATGAATAAAGATCTCAAATCAATAATTTACCATTTCACTTGAAGATACTGAAAAATAAATGCAAACCAAATGCAATGTAAGCATAAGGACAATATATAAGAATAGGAAAAAATGAACGAGGAGAAACAATATGAACTAGAATACAATAGAGAAAATCAATAAAACTAACAATTGATGCTTTTAAAATATTAACAAAATTAACAAACAATTAGCATGACTGACCAAGAGGGAACAAAAGTGATAGAACACTCAAATTACTAAAATCTGGAATGCAAAAGAGACATTACTATCAACCTTACAGAAATAAAAATAATTGTTAGGGAGCTATTATTTATAATTTTATGCTAATACATTAGATATTATCAAAGAAATGAACACAATTCTAGGAAGACACAACTACTGAAAATAACCCAATGAGAAACAGAAAGTTTTTATAAATATATAATACAAAAAGAAATTGAATTATATCAAAATATCAATTATATTTTTCACAGAAATAGAAAAAAATCCTAAAATTTATATAGAACCACAAAAATCTAGACTAGCCAAAGATAAGCTGAGCAGAAAGAATAAAACCAGAGGAATCATATTATCTGACTACAAAATATACTATATTGCTATAGCAACCAAAACAGCATGATGCTTACATTAAAACAGATATATAGATCTGGCTGGGCAAGGTGGCTCACGCCTGTAATCCCAGCACTTTGGGAGGCCGAGGCAGGAGGATCACGAGGTCAAGATATCAAGATCATCCTGGCCAACGTGGTGAAACCCCGTCTCTACTAAAAATACAAAAATTAGCTGGGCATGGTGGAGCGCGCCTGTAGTCCCAGCTACTCGGGAAGCTGAGGCAGGAGAATCACTTGAACCAGGGAGGTGGAGGTTGCAGTGAGCCAAGATCGTGCCACTGCACCCCAGCCTAGTGACAGAGTGAAACTCTGTCTCCAAAGCAAACCAACCAACCAAACAAACAAACAAAAAACAGATACATAGATCAATGGAACATAATAGAGAACACAGAAATAAATTCATAAATCTACAATGAACTCATTTTCAATAAAGGTGCCAAGAGCCTATATTGGGCAAAGGACAGTCTCTTCAATAAATAGTGCTGAGAAAACTGGATATTCATATGCAGAATGAACTATACCCTTGTTCCTCACCAGATACAAAAATCAAATCAAAATGGATTAAAGATTTAAATCTAAGATAAATTCTAAGACCTCAAACTATAAAACTACTAGAAGAAAGCATTTGGTGATCTCTCCAGGACATTGTTCTTGGGCAGAGATCTTCTGAGTAATACCCCAAAAACAGAGGCAACCAAAGCAAAAGTGGGCAAATGGGATCAAATCAAGTTAAAAAGTTTCTTCACAGCAAAGGAAACAATCAACAAAGTGAAGAGACAACCCACAGAATGGGAGGAAATATTTACAAACCATTATCTGACAAGGAATTTTATAGCTAGAATATATAAGGAGCTCAAACAACTCAATAGGAAAAAAAAAATCAAATTAAAAATGGGCGAAAGACTTGAATAGATATTTCTGAAAAGAATACCTACAAATGGCAGCAGGTTTATGAAAAGGCGCTCATCACTGATCATCAGAAAAATGCAAATCAGAACTACAATGAGATATCATCTCACCCCAGTTAAAAATGGCTTTTAGTGAAAAGACAGGCAATAATAAACACTGACAAGAAAATGAAAAAATGGGAACCCTCCCTCCTACACTGTTGGTTGGGATATACATTATTACAGCCACTCTGGAGAACAGTTGGAGTTTCCTTAAAAAGTTAAAAATAGAACGATCATATGATCCAGCAATCTCACTGCTGGTAAATACCCCCAATAAGAAAATCATTATATTTAAGAGATATCTGCATGCTTATGTTTATTGCAGCAGTGTTCATAATAGCCAAGATTTGGAATCAACCTAAGTGTACATCAACTGACAAATGGATAAAGAAAATGTGGCATATTTACCGAATGGACTGCTATTCAGCCATAAATAATAATGTTGGTATTAATCTGCAACAATGTTGATGGAACTGGAGGAGGTGATGTTAAATGAAAATAACCAAAATTGACCAAATAGTAAGAAGTAAAGCTCTCCTCAGCAAATGTAAAAGAACAGAAATTATAACAAACTGTCTCTCAGACCACAGTGCAATCAAACTAGAACTCAGGATTAAGAAACTCACTCAAAACTGCTCAACTACATGGAAACTGAACAACCTGCTCCTGAATGACTACTGGGTACCTAATGAAATGAAGGCAGAAATAAAGATGTTCTTTGAAACCAACGAGAACAAAGACACAACATACCAGAATCTCTGGGACACATTCAAAGCAGTGTGTAGAGGGAAATTTACAGCACTAAATGCCCACAAGAGGAAGCAGGAAAGATACAAAATTGACACCCTAACATCACAATTAAAAAAACTAGAAAAGCAAGAGCAAACACATTCAAAAGCTAGCAGAAGGCTAGAAATAACTAAAATCAGAGCAGAGCTGAAGGAAATAGAGACACAAAAAACCCTTCAAAAAATTAATGAATCCAGGAGCTGGTTTTTTGAAAACATCAACAAAATTGATAGACCACTAGCAAGACTAATAAAAAAGAAAAGAGAGAAGAATCAAATAGATGCAATAGAAAATGAAAAAGGGGATATCAGCACTGATCCCACAGAAATACAATCTACCATCAGAGAATACTACAAACACCTCTACGCAAATAAACTAGAAAATCTAGAAGAAATGGACAAATTCCTCGACAAATACACCCTCCCAAGACTAAACCAGGAAGAAGTTGAATCTCTGAATAGATCAATAACAGGCTCTGAAATTGTGGCAATAATCAATAGCTTACCAACCAAAAAGAGTAAAAGCCGAATTGTACCAGAGGTACAAGGAGGAACTGGTACCCTTCCTTCTGAAACTATTCCAATCAATAGAAAAAGAGGGAATCCTCCCTAACACATTTTATAAGGCCAGCATCGTCCTGATACCAAAGCCTGGCAGAGACACGACCAAAAAAGAGAATTTCAGACCAATATCCTTGATGAACATTGATGCAAAAATCCTCAATAAAATACTGGCAAACCAAATCCAGCAGCACATCAAAAAGTTTATACACCATGATCAAGTGGACTTCATCCCTGGGATGCAAGGCTGGTTCAACATACGCAAATCAATAAATGTAATCCAGCATATAAACAGAACCAAAGACAAAAACCACATGATTATCTCAATAGATGCAGAAAAGGCCTTTGACAAAATTCAACAACCCTTCATGCTAAAAACTCTCAATAAATTAGTTATTGATGAGACGTATCTCAAAATAATAAGAGCTATCTATGACAAACCCACAGCCAATATCATACTGAATGGGCAAAAACTGGAAGCATTCCCTTTGAAAACTGGCACAAGACAGGGATGCCCTCTCTCACCACTCCTATTCAACATAGTGCTGGAAGTTCCGGCCAGGGCAATTAGGCAGGAGAAGGAAATAAATGGTATTCAATTAGGAAAAGAGGAAGTCAAATTGTCCCTGTTTGCAGATGACATGATTGTATATCTAGAAAACCCCATCGTCTCAGCCCAAAATCTCCTTAAGCTGATTAGCAACTTCAGCCAAGTCTCAAGATACAAAATCAACGTACAAAAATCACAAGCATTCTTGTACACCAATAACAGACAAACAGAGAGCCAAATCATGAGGGAACTCCCATTCACAATTGCTTCAAAGAGAATAAAATATCTAGGAATCCAACTTAGAAGGGATGTGAAGGACCTCTTCAAGGAGAACTACAAACCACTGCTCAATGAAATAAAACAGAATACAAACAAATGGAAGAACATTCCATGCTCATGGGTTGGAAGAATCAATATCGTGAAAATGGCCACACTGCCCAAGGTAATTTATAGATTCAATGCCATCCCCATCAAGCTACCAATGACTTTCTTCACAGAATTGGAAAAGACTACTTTAAAGTTCATACGGAACCAAAAAAGAGCCCACATCGCCAAGTCAATCCTAAGCCAAAAGAACAAAGCTGGAAGCATCACGCTACCTGACTTCAAACTGTACTACAAGGCTACAGTAACCAAAACAGCATGGTACTGGTACCACAACAGAGACATAGATCAATGGAACAGAACAGAGACCTCAGAAATAATGCTGCGTATCTACAACTATCTGATCTTTGACAAACCTGACAAAAACAAGAAATGGGGAAAGGATTCCCTATTTAATAAATGGTTCTGGGAAAACTGGCTAGCCATATGTAGAAACCTGAAACTGGATCCCTTCCTTACACCTTATACTAAAATTAACTCAAGATGGATTAAAGACTTACATGTTAGACCTAAAACCATAAAAAGCCTAGAAGAAAACCTAGGCAATACCATTCAGGACATAGGCATGGGCAAGGACTTCATGTCTAAAACACCAAAAACAATGGCAACAAAAGCCAAAATTGACAAATAGGATCTAATTAAACTAAAGAGCTTCTGCACAGCAAAAGAAACTACCATCAGAGTGAACAGGCAACCTACAGAATGGGAGAAAATTTTTGCAACCTACTCATCTGACAAAGGGCTAATATCCAGAATCTACAATGAACTCATACAAATTTACAAGAAAAAAACAAACAACCCCATCAAAAAGTGGGCAAAGGACATGAACAGACACTTGTCAAAAGAAGACATTTATGCAGCCAAAAAACACATGCAAAAATGCTCATCATCACTGACCATCAGAGAAATGCAAATCAAAACCACAATGACATAACATCTCACACCAGTTAGAATGGCCATCATTAAAAAGTCAGGAAACAACAGGTGCTGGAGAGGATGTGGAGAAATAGGAACACTTTTACACTGTTGGTGGGACTGTAAACTAGTTCAACCATTGTGGAAGTCAGTGTGGCGATTCCTCAGGGATCTCGAACTAGAAATACCATTTCACCCAGCCATCCCATTACTGGGTATATACCCAAAGGACTATAAATCATGCTGCTATAAAGACACATGCACACGTATGTTTATTGCGGCACTATTCACAATAGCAAAGACTTGAACCAACCCAAATGTCCAACAACGATAGACTGGATTAAGAAAATGTGACACATATATGCCATGGAATACTATGCAGCCATAAAAAATGATGAGTTCATGTCCTTTGTAGGGACATGGATTAAACTGGAAAACATCATTCTCAGTAAACTATCACAAGGACAAAAAAACAAAAACCGCATGTTCTCACTCATAGGTGGGAATTGAACAGTGAGAACTCATGGACACAGGAAGGGGAACATTACACTCCGGGGACTGTTGTGGGGTGGGGGAAGGGAGGAGGGACAGCGTTAGGAGATATACCTAATGCTAAATGACAAGTTAATGGGTGAAGCACACCAACATGGCACATGGATACATATGTAACAAACCTGCACATTGTGCACATGTACCCTAAAACCTAAAGTATAATTTAAAAAAAAAAGAAAAAAGAAAATAAGCCAGGCACAGAAAAACAAACGACATGTTCTCACTCATTTGTAGGAGCTAAAAATGAAAACAATTGAACTCATGGAGAAAGAGTAGAATGTTGGTTATCAGAGGCTGGGAAGGGTAGTGGGGAGGTGCAGGGGAAAGTGGGGATGGTTACTGGATACAAAAATACAGTTAGATAGAGTAAATAAGATACAGTATTTGATAGCACAACAAAGTGACTACAGTCAACAATAATTTATTGTACTTTTTTTTTTTTGAGATAGAGTCTTGCTCTCACCAGGCTGGAGTGCAGTGACATGATCTTGGCTCACTGCAACCTCCACCTTCCAGGTTCAAGTGATTCTCCTGCCTCAGACTCCCAAGTAGCTGGGATTACAGGCACGTGCCACCAGGCCCAGCTAATTTTTGTATTTTTAGTAAAGACAGGGTTTCACCATGTTGGCCAGGACGGTCTTGATCTCCTGACCTTGTGATCTGCCCAACTTGGCCTCTCAAAGTGCCAAGATTACAGGCGTGAGTCACCATGCCCAGCCTTTATTGTACATTTTTTAAGTAACTGAAAGAATATAATTGGAGTGTTGATAACACAAAGAAATAGTATACACTTGAGGTGATGAATATTCCATTTACCTTGATGTTATTGTTATACATTGTATGCCTGTATTAAAATATCTCATGCAACTCATAAATATACAACTACTATTTACCCATAAAATTAAATGTTAAGTAAATAGGGGGGAGGGAGAGCATTAGGAGATATATCTAATGCTAAATGACGAGTTAATGGGTGCAGCACACCAACATGGCACATGGATACATATGTAACAAACCTGCACATTGTGCACATGTACCCTAAAACTTAAAGTATAATAAATAAATAAAAATAAAACTCGTATGGAAATATAAGGGAATGAGAATAGTCATATCAGTCCTGAAAAAGCACAACAAAGTTGCAAGACTCACATTTTCTCTATTTCAAAACATAATAAATAGCCACAGTAATCAAAACCATAGGGAATTGTTATATGGATAGACATATAGATTAATGGAATAGAATTGAGAGGCTAAAAATAAACTCTTGTATTTATGGCCAATTGATTATTGACAAGGATACAAAGAAAATTCATAAGGGGAATAAATAATCTTTTCAAAAAAAAGATGCTTCAAAATTCAATTTGCATTTCCAAAATCTATGCACTTCCAACTCACACCGTATAAAAAAATCATCTCAAAAGGTATCAAATTCTAAATATAAAAGTTAAAACTAGAAAACCCTTAGAAGAAAATATAGACATGAGCCTTCATGATACTGGATTACAGAGTTGTTTCTTATATGGGACACCAAAACACAAACTAAAAATGAAAACCTTTGTGCTTCAAAGATACTATCAAGGCAATGAAAAGACTATCCATAAAATTGAAGAATATGTTTGGAAATCAAATATCTGAAAAAAGACTATTATACAGGATATATGAAGAGCTCTTACAATTCAGCAATTAAAAGACAAACTACCAAATTAGAAAATGAGCAAAGCAGTTTTCTTGAGTTCTCTTCCAAGGATGGAGGTGTGATTAAACAAATATATAACTCCCTTTCCTCACAAACAGGAAGCCATGTGTCTGTGGTCTTAGAAGGACTAGCTCTTTTCATGAATGGAGATATCGCACTGCCAAGAATGCCACTCCTCTATGTTTCCGGTTAACGTTTGTCTTTCAGTGATGTCAATGGTAAGGAAATTTGCTTTTTCACAGCACTGTTGGTGATTAAATTTGGATGCAACATAGTGTGTGTGTTCTAACATAGGAAATTATATATATCCATATATATTTATTTTACAATTCAACCAACATGAAGTATATACCATCTGATGTATAATCTTTAATATGTAAATTAGTTCCATTTCCTTTTGATAAAATCTGAGTGAAAATAAGGACTTTTCAAAAAGGAGATATATGTATATATATATATATATACCTCCTTGGTTCCAACATACTACTTCTTTGAATCTAACCAAGAGGAGCACACATGTTCAAGAGAGAGTGTGCACTAATTTGTTGTATTGCAAGAGCACTAGAAACTTGGAACAAATTAAAACATTTGTTAGTAGGTGAATGACTATTCAATACTGCACAACAGTTAAAAAATTGAATAAATATATATTATTCTAAGGTAATTAGAAGGTCACTATAGTAAATAGTAGTGCACACTCAGAACCCCTTGAATGAAGGGACCTGGATCCCGTTGAGGAAGAAGATTGCTACACTGTCAACAGTTTACTGTTAATTCTTCTCACAACCTGATCCAGATGGACCTATTACCATTTACCAAGATGACTGTGCATTGGAGAAAGAAAAAGAAACATTTAGAGCATTAGTGACACTAATACTTGGAGAGCCAAAGTGTCACTGTAGTCTACCAGTCAGAGTAGGGGGTTATGGGGATCAAGTGATCAATGGTGTTTTAGCTCAAATTTATCTCACAGTTGGCCCAGTTGGTCCTCAAATTTCCCCAGTTCTGGAAGATGTAATTGAGTAGGCATATTCAGCAACTGGCAAAGTCCCCATCTGAAATATACATATATATATATAATAAATATACATATATATGTTCTGGCTGAAAGCTAAATGGAACCCTAAGAATGATTTTTAAATCTATCAATATTTATAAGATTATGAATAAGTAATTTCCTATTTTCACTCAGATTTTATCAAAAGGAGATGGAACTAATTTACATATTAAAGATTATATGTCAGATAGTATATACTTCATGTTAGTTGAATTGTAAAATAAATCGCTTATGAAAACTGTGGAATCTTCCTCCGTGGAGGTCCTTAAAAACATTCTCGTAAGTCTGTGATAAGACAAGTATGCAGGTTAAGTAAACAGCCTATACTTTGAATTTATGGATATTTCTACCATTTCTTTACAATATTTCACATATAAAAACAAAATAAGTTGGCAAATTCATGCTGAACCAGCCTATGGATGGTCTTAGGGAACCCTGGTACCCAGCTTCTCGAAGGAATTGTTGTGAGCCTCTTCCCTTACAAGGTTAGTAGAGGCTGAACCAGATGGACAACTTCCACCTTTCCCAAACAGGAAGCTGTATGCTTATTGTCTAAGGAGGACTGAACCTAAATGCATTGATCATCACCTATAATGCATTATTGGTATGGTTGTTTTGTGCTTTGACATGATGAAATTCTTCCATCATATTTTTAAACCCAACATAAATCCTTTAGTATGTTAAAATATAATAAAATGTGTGCTTATTTCCAAAGCATGCAAAGCTAAAGTTAAGTGCCAAATGGCAACACAATAATTAAACCAACTTTCCAATCAAGAAATGGAAAAAAAAAACTCTATATTAATACTATTTTTAAGTTGAAAACTAAATGTCTAGCCAAGTTAGTTATTCTTTCCTTGTGGTATTTTGGAAGTGGCAAGCCCAGTGATATTTTCCTTTCTACTTGAGTACAGCTGTAAACAGGTCTCCAAATCGAAGGAAAGGCCTGATTCCATGAACCCACCCACACAGTTTTATAAACATTTAGCATCCTACATGTGGTATTACTCAGCTTTTAAGTAGAAGCCTGTGCTTTCACTGTATTCTTGTTGCTATGTGGATTTCTCATTTTCGATGTAATGCATCATCTTGTATTAGACAAGCAACAAACTCTTCTGATTTGACTGAAAAATGCAACAGATGAAAGAATTTACTAAAATAAGACTAGTAGGGCTTGAGAACCGTCTTTCACACCCCCTGGGATACATCCACAAATGGCAGCATGTGGCACTATTTTGGGTAGGCATCCACATTTCCACATCAGAGGCAGCTGCTTTATACTAGCAAGAGCTGCAGGGTAGAAGGAAGAAGCACACGCATATAAACACACTCTGATACAATCTTAGTTTCTCATAAGAGAAAATGAATTTTGTTGGTATGTGGCTACCAGCTCTAAAAAATATCAGTGACCCTTGTAAGTGAAAAAAAAAAAAAAAACACCTTGTGAGGTTATGAAGGCTTATTTCTAAACTTGAAGCATTCCACTTCAATGTAATTACAACCTAGTACACACATGGCAATATTAGGTATTGCTGTTGGTATCCACTCATATTCTGGCAAAACAAAACTCTGCTGCTATGAACTTACTTCTCATGACAGATGTAATTCCCTAGATATTTCAGATGTGACTTGAGTTTCAGAGCTCAGATCTGACATCTAAAGCTCCCCAAAGACAAAGTCTGAATAGTTTTGTCAAGTGCTTCTTGGACCTGAAGTTCTTGCAGACCTAAGAAGTATTTATTTTTGGTAAGAATGAGTGAGCAGTATCCTATATGATGTGTAAGGATGTGTCGCTTGTATCATTGTTTCCCACTTTTATGCCTGGAAAATCCTCTTTCCCTTACTACGCGTGTTATGGAAAATTTATATTTGAAAGAGTTTGAAGATTTTTGAAAGGTTAATTTTGTATTGAAACACAGTGATGAATATTTCATCCTGCAGTTTTATTCAAGGATGACTGGAATCACTTAACATCTCCTGATGTAAGATAAAAATGATATGTGGAAGCATCCTATTATCCATGAACGGCTTCATGTCTGGGTAGCAGCGAGTTCTGATTTGATTGATTTGTGTCCAGCTTGATGCTACTTGAAAATAAAGGCTCAGCTCCTGTCTGTGCCTACCTACTCCCTGCTAGAACCATCAATCAGGGCTTTGCTTCCAGGCTAGCAGAAGTTCAGGAAGTCACTGAATTTATGTTGTTGATTTCAAAAACAAGATACCAAGAAGAGTGGATGCAGACAAAACTGAGCCACTCTAAAGGGTAGAAAATACTAAATGTTTTTGACAGTTTCTACATATGGTATCATTCAGTTATTAGATGATTTATCTTTTCCTGTCACAATGATAAATTTTCCTTAGTCCTATGTAATACACAATCTCTTACATTAGACAAATGAAGAACTGTGCTCAGTGTTTCTCCAAGAGGTCACTGGCCAGTTGTACCCCATTGGCTAAAGATATACATTAAAAATGAGATAGAATTAGCTTCATTGAAAAACAAACTCTGATCCTGACTTTATGCTATGTGTTATTCTCAATAAAATGCCTTGTTTGAAAACATTGACATAAACAGCTCTGACGATGTATATACAAATTAGCATCCCCCCATCTTACCTTCATTCAAACAATTTTACTTCTATCACTGACCACGTGTCCGATTAGAGACTGTATAATCACCAAAATCTCTTTGAAGATTTCAATAGTAATTTTGCCAAACATTGTCACAAAGGTAGATATGTTTCAGTTTGACTTTTTAAGTACGACATGTCACTTTTTTAGACATAATGGGTCTTAATATGGCATCTGTATTGCATACCTCAGGGTGACTGGCTGGTTTGGCTGAAACAACCTAGAGAAGCATGCAGAACTATTTAAGAATCTAAACTATTAGCAGGAAGCAGTCAAGGTAGAATTGAGGTGACCTCATTGCTCCAGTTTGTGGCAACAGGATTTTAAAAAGAGGTCAGGCTAAGGTCAAAATAAATAGGGTCATTAGGGAAAAAGAAATGTACATATGGAGATGCTTTCTCCCCCAAATCTATTCTGCTGTATGTCATCACTTTCAATTTTATGTCTTATATTTTGGATTTCCATTTTGTGTCAAAAATCATGCTTCTAAACTATGTTGCCAACCAATGACCCAGCACTGAATGGCTTTGCTTAAGCAGTGGTGAGTAACTTTCTGACTCTGTTCCCTCTGTGCCTCACACGCTGGGATGCAGCCAAGTCCCCCAAGGAGACCCAGGTGGCAGTGACAGCCATGGGCCTAATTGATGAGCAGGAAAGCACTATTACCTGCTGATGGCTCCAGAAGGGACATTGCTAATCCTCTCTCTCTGCCATTCTGGAAGTGAAATTGAGGTAAATTCTGGCCCAAACAGCAGGGGGCTGTTTGCTTCCTACTTCTTTTCCTTTCCCCCAGGCTTCCTCGGCTGTCAGAACATTTACTGTCCACGTGTTTAGTGACATCAGGCTAACTGACTTATCAAGGAGTCATTGGGTCAATACTGGAGCAATGCTGAGAGAAAGGTAAGCAAAACAAAGTTTCTTTGAACTTTGTATTGCATTTCATACTTGATAAGAGTGAATGGGAGACTTTAAATGATGACAGAAACTTTATCCCAGGCACAGTGCTAGGACAGTACTGCCCAGTGATTTCTAAATCAATGCTTTTGCAAGCAATCCTGCTTGGGGTCAGTCTGCTCCTAGTCTTTGGGCACTATTTCAGGAAAAAATGACTCATTCAAATAAAAGTGAGGACCCATTTATTGAAAGATAGTATTTTCAAGTTTACCTTTGGTAATTGCACATTTTCCTCATATGAAAACCTAATATTTGTTTTAATGTGTTTGCAAAGTGTCCTCACATTGTGTTGGTATGAACCTATAAAATTTCAAAATAGCAACCATGTTTGAGATAATTCATATTCTTCTCAGTGAAGTTTACTTTGAATTATATAAGAAACATAAAAGGGACACATATAATACTAAATTGATTTAAGTATAAGGAAATAAAAACTGAGTTCCATACCAGCTGAATCATTGGGAAAATGAACTTTTAATTCTATCCTCATTGATTAAGCTTCTTTTTTTAATTTTCAATTTTATTTTACTTTAAGTTCCAGGATACATGTGTTTGTTGCATAGGTATATGTGTGCCATGGTGGTTTGCTCCACTATTAACCCATCATCCAGGTTCCCTCCTCTCCCCCACCACCCTCCAAGAGGCCCCGGTGTGTGTTGTTTCTCTCCCCACGTCCATGTGTTCTCCCTGCTCAACTCCCAATTAGGAGTGAGAAGATATGGTGTTTGTTTTTCTGTCCCTGTGTTAGTTTGCTGAGGGTGGTTGCTTCCAGCTTCATCCATGTCCCTGCAAAGAACATTATCTCATTTGTTTTCATGGCTGCACAGTACTCCATGGTGTATATCTACTATATTTTCTTTATCCAGTCTATCATTAATTGTCATTTTGGTTGGTTTAATATCTTTGCTATTGCAAATAGTGCCGCAATAGACGTACATGTGTCTTTATAGTAGAATGATTTATAATCCTTTGGGTATATACCCAGTAATGGGCTTGCTGGGTCAAATGGTATTTTCGGTTCTAGATCCTTGAGGAATCGCCACAGTGTCTTCAATGATGATTGAACTAATTTACAGTCCCACCAGCAGTGTAAAAGCATTCCTATTTCGTCACAGCCTCTCCAGCTTCTATTACTTCTTGACGTTTTGTTTGCTTGTTTGTTTGTTTGAGGACGTCTCGCTCTGTTGCCCAGGCTGGAGTGCAGTGGCACGATCTTGGCTCACTGTAACCTCTGCCTCCCAGGTTCAAGCAATTCTCCTCCTGCCTCAGCCTCCTGAGTAGCTGGGATTACAGGTATATACCACCACACCCGGCTAATTTTTGTATTTTTAGTAGAGATGGGGTTTCACCATTTCACCATGTTGGTCAGGCTGGTCTGGAACTCCTGTCCTCATGATCTGCCCGCCTCAGCCTCCCAAAGTGCTGGGATTACAGGCGTGAGCCTCTGTGCCTGGCTGCTTTTTGACTTTTTAATAATCACCATTCTGACTGGTGTGAGATGGTATCTCACTGTAGTTTTGATTTGCATTTATCTAATGATCAGTGATGTTGAGCTTTTTTTCATATGTTTGTTGGTGGCACAAATGTCTTCCTTTGAGAAGTGTCTGTCCATATCCTTTGCCCACTTTTTGATGGGGTTGTTTGTTTTTTACTTGTAAATTTGTTTAAGTTCCTTGTAGATTCTGGATATTAGAACTTTGTCAGATGGGTAGATTGCAAAATTTTTCTCCCATTCTGTAGGTTGTCTGTTCACTCTGATGATAGTTTCTTTTGCTGTGTGGAAGCTCTTTAGTTTAATTAGATCCCATTTGTCAATTTTTGCTTTCGTTGCCATTGCTTTTGGTGTTTTAGTCATGAAGTCGTTGTCCATGCCTATGTCCTGAATGGTATTGCCTAGGTTTTCTTCTAGGGTTTTTATGGCTTTGGGTTTTACATTTAAGTCTTCAATCCATCTTGAGTTAATTTTTGTAGAAGGTGTAAAGAAGGGGTCCAGTTTCTGTTTTCTGCATGTGGCTAGCCAGTTTTCCCAGCACTATTTATAAAATAGGGAATCCTTTCCCCATTTCTTGTTTTTGTCAGGTTTGTTAAAGATCAGATGGTTGCAGACGTGTGGTGTTATTTCTGAGGTCTCTGTTCTGTTACATTGGCCTATATGTCTGTTTTGGTACCAGTATCATGCTGTTTTGGTTACTGTAGCCTTTTAATGTAATTTGAAGGCAGGTAATGTGATGCCTCCAGCTTTGTTCTTTTTGCTTAGGATTGTCTTGGCTATACAGGCTCTTTTTGGTTCCATATGAAATTTAAAGTAGTTTTATTCTAATTCTGTGAAGAATATCAATGGTAGTTTGATGGGAATAGCACTGAATCTACGAATTACTTTGGGCAATATGGCCATTTTCACGATATTGATTCTTCCTATCCATAAGGATGGAATGTTTTTCCATTTGTTTATGTCCTCTCTTATTTCCTTGAGCAGTGGTTTGTAGTTCCCCTTGAAGAGGTTCTTCACATCGCTTGTCAGCTGTATTCCTAGGTATTTTATTCTCTTTATAGCAATTGTGAATGGGAGCTCATTTCGCTCTCTGCTTGTCTATTGTTGATGTATAGGAATGCTTGTGATTCTTGCACATTGATTTTGTATCCTGAGAATTTGCTGAAGTTGCTTATCAGCTTAAGGAGTTTTGGGGTTGAGATGATAGGGTTTTTAAATATAGAATCACATCATCTGCAAACAGAGACAATTTCTTTCTTCCTATTTGAATACCCTTTATTTCTTTATCTTGTCTGATTGCCCTGGCCAGAACTTCCAATAATATGTTGAATAGGAGTGGTGAGAGAGGGCATCCTTGTCTTGTGCCAGTTTTCAAAGGGAACGATTAAGCTTCTTTTAAGACATCTTAAACTCCTTTGCATTTGGACATAAGGGAAAAATAGTCATAAAATTTTCTACTGAATAAGCAGAAGAGGGATATGCAGCTTCTTAGGAAAAGAGAGAGCAACACGTACACGCTATGATAAATGACAAGTCTCTTGATGGACAAGGTACCTTACATATTTTGCATTAACTTTCTAAATGTATAAGAAAACAAATAAGAAAAACATTTCAACCTTTGACCATCATGTCAGTACAAAATGTTGTAGTGTGATTCAGTACACTACCCAACAGCATTTCCCAGTGTGTGTTCTGCAAAACAGATACCTAGTGAAAAGCATTCTCTGGTCAAATTTGAATGACGTAGAATGAACACTGTTAAACAGATGCTTTCGTACTGAACTTTCTGGAAACGTTAAGAACAAACATAGAGATTCATCAATAGGTGGTATAGAGCATATAACATTTCCCAAACTTAATGAAAGGAGCCCTTTTTATTTTCATTTAAATATTCATAATTTGTAGAAATAATTTTTAAGATTATACATTTATTGTGATCTTAAAAATGAATCAACCACGGACTGAAATTCGTATGATAACTATTATTGGTCAGCAATTAAAAAAAAAGAAAAGTCCAGGCTTGGGGGATTATGCCTATAATTTTAGCACTTTGGAGGCCAACGCAGGAGGATTGCTTAAGGCCAGATGTTTGAGGTTATAGTGAGCTATGTTTGTACCACTGCACTCCAGCCTGAATGACTAAGAGATGCTTTCTTAAGAAAAAAAGAAAAAGCCACACAAATAATCAAAACAAAACAAACAAAAATCCCTGAAAACACAAATTGGCATTAAAACTATTTGCCACAGGTGGCACAGGTAATTGAGTGTGATATTTAATTTCCTTTTATGCATAGAGATTCCTAATGACTTTGATTTTATTTCTAACACACAGATTATAAAAAGTAGTAGAAAGCGCACAAAAAATAGATAAAACGTGTAAGCTGCCTCTCTCTTTTATAAGCAGTTGTTCAGGTAACAGTTCTGGCTTTTTTTTTTTAACAGAACTATAAGTTGTGTCATGTATTTGCTGTGTGGTGAGTAGGGAAATTAATGCTAAATGAAATTCATTGACCTTTTACAAGGCTTTCCGAGAGCTTTGCAGAAGTTTTTATTCGGGAACAGAAAATGTGAGCACACAGACTTTTGAAGAGTTATGTTTTGAAGTTTATTCTTCCAACAATTAGATTTCTAAACTTCCCTTAATTTATTTATATTAAATAAAAAGTCAGTGATTTCTTTTGATGTTTCACAACAAAACATTTAAAAATCTACACACATAATTCAATATGCTATCAATTTGTGTGAATGTTAATGCTAGACAATAATATTCATTTTTCAGGGAACAAAGCAATCTAAAAACATTTTGTTTCAAACTCAGTGAATATAATTTAAAATGGTCATTCCAGATTTCATGACTATTACACAACTGAAGAAGCAACAGAGAAAGAGGGTAAGTCTATGAGTGGCTTTGTAATTCTCTCTATATATTTTTTAAAAAATATTTTAAGATATTAAAAGACAGCAAGAGTTTTTTCTGAAAAATTCTGGAAATGAAAAAAAATGAATTCTGGAAATGGACATAGATCAGACAGGGATTCTGAGACTAAAAAGCCCTACAAAATTCCAAAATTATGAGCAGCTGGTTCTATCAGACTCCTGTGAAGTGCAGTGCTCGGGTTCAAGAGTTTCCTTGTCATACAATCAAAGGACGGAAACATTAAGATTGCAGATGTAGAGTGGTGACACACTGTAATTTCATACAGATCCTAAGATGATTTGGTGACATAAGAATTACTAGACCATGAGTCCTAGAGTCCATGAAATGGATTAAAGCTTTATTGCTCTTTGGAGTTCTGACAATGACAAATGCTCTCTCTGATGTTGGGATTATCTTGCCTAAACTTTTGTTTCCTTAGTTTCAGGTTTCAGTTTTTCCTTAGCCATCTTCTAAGATCACAAATAACTTCCGTTTTTTCACTGTTATTGGAAGGTATTTAGAAACAGCCCCCACCCCCTTGTCTTTGCCCCTGGCATCACATCCATGCATAAGTCATTTTTAAATTTCCAATTTCCTGATACATGTTTGAGTGATGGACTTGATGTGGTCACATGACCCGACTACAAACTTGAACTTTAAAAAAATAGGAGAAATAAAAGAATAAAAACCAATGAGAAACAATTTTATAAGAAAAATTTAGGTACAAATATTATGAGTATTAGGTATTAATGCAATCAATTGACAGCATCAATTAACTAAACAGATTTTTGACAGCGATCTTTTAATAACATGTCAAATTCATAATGTATACCTCCTCACCCAACACCTGTATGCACACAAGTAATGTGTTTTATAAATAACATTTCTTGTTAAGTTAAAAATGAAAAATTCGAGCAAATTTCAAGAAAATATTTTACAATATTTTTTTAATTGAAATGGGAATTATAACTGTTTACAAAAAGAGAACGAGTTTTATTTTCTGTTGACCCTGAACCTGATGGCACTTTCCCCTCTCCCTATCGTTTTATCTTTGTCATAATCATGCACTGTGAAAACACTACTTCTGGTGAGGTTAAGTGGGTAAAATCTTTAATACGAAAGGAGTTATATAGTACACTAACTCAGCAAAATTCAATGGCATTAACATTCAGTGTTTTTCTAGTACCTGATACAAAGTGTGTGAAACCATGCATATGGAAACACATTAAGAGTTTTACTTATTGCCAAAATTTCCCAGTAAACCAGATTGAAATTTTGTCCTAAAGCATTATTTCCCAACAGTTTCAGGCTGTATTTGGATGTATTATAATTGCATTTACTTTTGAAAAAATTAAATAATTGAATATTGGTAGATGTAATACAGTTAAACTAGCTTGCCTGGGAGTTCTTCTGTCCTACAAAAAAAAAAAAAAAAAAAAAAAAAAAGCAATGCAATCTGTGTACCAAATATAAGTTAAATCAATTGACATAGCAAAGTGGCATATACTTGGCTTTAAGGACGGTAGAGAAAGAATTCAGAAGAATAACTCCTTTTTCAGATGTAATATGGATTTTTATACTTGAGTTACATAATGAGAGGAGATTTTTAGAACAAGTGAAAACTACATGGTACCTTTTTTTTTTGAGTCAGAGTCTTGCTCTTTCTCCGAGGCTGGAGTACAATGGAGCAATCTCGGCTTGCTGTAACCTCCGCCTCCGGGATTCAAGCAATTCTCCTGCCTCAGCCTCCCAAGTAGCTG
Organism: Nomascus leucogenys; assembly: GCF_006542625.1. Taxonomy (NCBI): domain Eukaryota; kingdom Metazoa; phylum Chordata; class Mammalia; order Primates; family Hylobatidae; genus Nomascus; species Nomascus leucogenys. The sequence continues at coordinate 28,585,306 of NC_044401.1, forward strand.
GAATTATAGGTGCCTGCCACCACGCCTAGCTAATTGTTTGTATTTTTAGTAGAGACAAGGTTTCGCCATGTTAGCCAGGCTGGTCTCGAAATCCTGACCTCAGGTGGTCCACATGCCTCGGCCTCCCAAAGTGTTGGGGTTACACATGGTGAGCCACTGCACCTGGCCTATGTGGTACTTTATATCAAACCTTATTCCTTTTGTAATTTCAGACAACTAGCATTGTGTTTGGTACATGAGTGTTTAATAATTATTAAAATATGAAACAGCTGATTACAACTAAAACTCCCATTGTATTGCCGAAAATTGTTGTAGATCTTGAGGTAATCACTAAACCACAAAAGAACAAATATCCATTACTATCAATGAGTTTATAATGTTAAAAGTTTTTCCACTTTCTGAGAAACTTTATCAGTGGATTTGGAATTAGACAACGAGTTTTAAATCTCTGTTGTCACTTCGTAGCAGTGTCATTAGCCAAATGTCTGATCTTTTGTAAGGCACAGTCTTCATATCTATAAAATGAAGATAATGAGAGTTAGGGGTGTTACTCCTAAAGTTCTTAATCAAAGGCCTCTCCCACATTTCAAAATACCAACTGAAATAATTTTCCTTGTACAAACAAGTTGAGAAACATGAAAAAAGGATAACAAAACTACATTTGCTATAAATCTTTAATGATTTATACATTATTTATTATTGCATTTTCATGAAATGTCTAGAAAAGGAAAATTTACAGAGATAAAAAGTAGATCAGTGATTGTTTGGGGCTGGAATGTGGAGTGAGGGACTGCAAAAGGGCACAAGGGAATATTCTGGAGTGAGGAACGTGTTTTAAAACTAGACTGTGCTGATGCTAGCAAGATTTTAAAATTTGCCAAAAATCAACATATTATACACTTAAAATGGGTGACTTTCATGGTATGCAAATTCCACTTCAATGCTTTTTAAAAAAGCAAGTCATTGTACAGACGTATATTTGTATTTGGGAATATTAACAAGTTTACCTCATTAATTTAAACGTGTCCGTTTTTCTATGTACCCATTTATGAAACTTACACCTTTAAATACAAAGTCTGTCAATCTTGTTTCTACACCTGCCTCTCACAGTCTCAATACCAACAACAAGTAGACTCCTTCACCAGAGTGAGGACATCTTTTTCGTTTCTGTATCTTCGGTGCATCATGGTAACTGGCACATCAATAGTTTTTTGGCGATATTTCTGCTGAACAAACATTATGCACTATGAAGAGTAAACATAAATGTTAGGAAGAGTAAATAAATATCAATAAATAGAATTCGTGAATCAATATGCTTTCATGGAGACGGTCTAAATGTATTTATTTCTACAATTTGGAATATTTGGAAACAGATGACCACTGCATTTTGCAATTAATGGGACTAGTAACAATTTACCTATGAGTAAAACATACTAGAAAAAAGTCTATAATGTAGATTACAATAACTTGGACTTTTTCATAATTTAGAGATTTTTAAAGAAAGCCAATATTGGCATCAACAAAGAAAGGAAGTCATAAATTATAAAGTAAAAATCAACAGCATATAATTGATTAAATAATTGCACATATTTTATATCTATTCCCTAGTGTTTGAGAGTTTCAATGACTGTATTTCCTATTTAGAGTGCTACTACATCCATTTAAAGTTATTAAAATAGATTTTAATTAAATACTTTATAATAAATACTGATGAATCAATCTGTACAGTCAGAAGAATTAGAATTTCAGTATAGAGTTAGCAATATTTTGGTTTGATAACTTATGAGGAATGCGGATATTTTGTATCAATTTATTTAAGAACATTTTCAGTAATATCTAAAGGAGTTGAATCTGAATCATATTACTCAAATAAATAGAAAAGTAACACATGAACTTTAGGGTATCCAAATTTCACTCAAAACAAGAAATTGAAAGGAAAAGTGAATTACATTTAGAAATTGCGGTCAATCTTTACAGTTTTGAAAATGTGCAATTTTGGAATATTATAAGACCTGCTAAACACAAGGTGATGGCCAGTAAATATTAATAGAAAAAAAAAAGAAAGAGAATGAGGGAAGAAGAAAAGCAAGAAAGTTGGAATGGGAGACAGAAAGACAAAATATAGACTCGTCCATGTGTTTTTTTTAAGGAATGGAAACAGTAGAATCCCCAGAAAAACTGTGTGGCCAACTTCATGATGCAAAACATGCTGTTAACTGTACCATTAAATGATGCAAAGATCCCCTGAAGGCAAATGTAGAGGCTGAGACAGATGTCCTTAATCATGAGAGTTCATACAAAAACATGCTCCATATGGTTTTAGGACACAAGATGTATGGTTCAACTGGCCCAAGAACAAGAGGAACACAGTTAGCAGTGGAGACGGGGAAACGATTCAAGTTCCGCATCATGTTGACAATAGCGTTGATACCATAACAGCTAATGAGAGCCTAACAACGAACAATGGCTCATTTGTGTACAGATTTGAGCTTTTTATTTTTAAGTAGTATTTTGTAGCAACATAAAGCTCAGTTGCCCACACATGCAAAACTAAAGTGAAGAAAAGTCTTTACCAAACCTCAGTATTAGATGCATATGCCCATATCTTTATTAAAAATAGAAAAAAAATTATTAAATTTTGACTTAGAACTGAAAGAAGAAATTATGTCCAGCCTTTAATGAAATGGTTTGTCTTCTGCACATGTCTAAGTATCAAGTGAATGTGTTCTAGTTCTGTTACAAGATCAACTCTAGAGATCTACATCCAGTATTTTAACCTAATGCTTCCTGAAGTAAGTAGTTACTGTTAGAAAAACCAATAGAAGTGCCTCTTGCCCACAGTTTAATACGGAGATTTCCACCATGGGTTGCCTCTTGCCCACAATTTAATACGGAGATTTCCACCATGAGTAAACAAATACAATCACAAAGCTCCACAAAGCTCAAACCCCACATAAGATATATTTTCTTCTCTAACAACCACACTGAATTGAGTAACTAGACAACTTTTTTCCATGCACTGAACTGTATAGGATCAAATAATTATTTTAATCAGAATACAGATCTGCCGAGATTGTGTCAGAGCCTCACATTTCTTCTTTTAATTGTTAGAAGTTGGGAACATTTTGAGTCATTTCAAATTAAACCTAATAACTTATGTCTTACACAGCAGGAAATCATACTTATGGCCTGGACATTTATGACACTTAGTATCTACCACTTTGAAGCAACACTTCTAACTCTCTAAAAATATGTGGTTTACTGTAAACTAGGAACATACAGCTTATCATTTAAAACCAGGAAATGAAAACTAAGTTTTGTGTTACTTAAATTGAGACCAAAATATCACTTTCATAGGAAGTAAAAATATTCCATTTCCCTGAAGGAAGCTTTCTAACTTCTATAACTTTTATTATTTCATACTTCAAATGTCAAAAACTAAAGTCATTTTATTAACCATGGTAAATAAGAGAAGTCCTGCTGTGCATTTTGAAAACAATTATTGAGCAGTTTTGATGTAAAAATTTTCTATAATTTTGGCTTTTCAAAGTTAACCTTTTGAGCTCATTTGGTTCAGAGTACAATTTTAGTAAAAGTATACCCTAAAACCAGGCTTTCACTTGGATCAAGTAAGTAAAGATAGGAAATAGCACTACTTAAGTAGATCAACTAAGGAAAGCACTTTGCCCATAATACTTTATCTTTCCAGCTTTATATTATTAGATTTATATAATGATTATTGGTTACATGGTGAAAAAACTGAGTCTTTAGAGTTCAGCCAGCATTGAATTCAACTAACAAAAACAGCTAACGGTCTTGAACACAGATTTGTTTGATTCTAAATCCTGATTTCTTTCCATCGTGATACTTTTTAACAAGCATAACAGCAAGAACTCACAGTAATATCTAATATTTGCTGATACCAATGTTTATTTACTTATCTATTCAAAATGTCACTTTTTAAAAGCCCTGTAGTGTTTAAAACATCCAGAGGTATACAAATAGAAATGATTTTAGCCAAATTTTCAAGGGCATACAGTATCATGGCTAAGGGTGTTCCTTAGAATCTTTCAGAATGTAAAGAACAGAAAATATATAGTTTACTTAGTGACTATGGGTTTATTTAATGATGCATGGATTGTGGGAACAACAAATCAGCTTAGCATCCGAACTCTTGGAAGGATCAAAAAGAACTAGAATTTTTTCAGGCTTCAACGGTAACTTTAATTCCATCCTCCCTGCAGTCTTTACCTCCCTATTTGACCAACATAGCTGAGGCCTTGAATCATGCCTGGCACAGAGTAGATATCTCAGAAAAAGCAAACAAACAACAAAAAGCCCACATTACTTGTTGCCACTGAATAAATGTGTGGAACTTTTGGCTTATATTGGTGATAATAGAAACTTTGCTAACTTCGCGCTTTTTTCTTTTCTCAGTTGTTCAGTGATCTACAACCAAATAAACCAATCACAGGTGTCGGCTTATATTACAATAGTGACTTTTACAAATCTTAAAACTATTGAAGTCTTTATTACTATGTAAAAGTTTAAAAAATACAAGAAGCAAATTAGGGTGCATTTATTTTTAAGAGCACAAAGAACACAAGTGCTTAAAACTCCTCTTATATACTGAATAATTCTGAATTACCACAAGCAAGCAAGAGGGTCCTGAATAGTTTCCAACTAACTCTTTAAACTCTGGACAAACCAGTTTATAAAGCCCTGCTAAGTAGCATGGGTAGAGTCATCGGCTTTTATTTTGTTATATACAGCACTGTCATTTTCAAATTTTAATAGATTTATAATAGTAAATATCACATAACACAGATTGTTAGAACTGGAAGAACTTATAAAAATCTCTAGACCAATTATCATTTGCCATAGGTAAAGAAGATAATATTTGTTCACACAAACATTTTAAGAGTTTGCATGTCTTTTTGAAGTTGCAAGTGTTTATTGTCATACCTTGAGCACATATTAAGAAAATTATACAAAATTATTCAAAAACTTTATAAACAAAAATATAATTCTAAAATAAAACTAGGTCAATGAACCCACAGAAAAGCAAGAAAAGAGAAAGAGCATAATTTGAAACAGAAAGGAAAAACAGAAAACAAACAGTAAATTAGCAGACTTAAGCCATAATATAATTACTTGACAAATAAATGGATTAAATACATCAATTAAAAGACAGAGGTTGACAGAATGGATAAAAACCATGACCCAACTATATTGAATCTACAAAAGCTCACTTCAAAAATAATGGCACAGGTGTGTTAAGAATAAAACGATGGATGAAAATATATTATGCCGGCTGGGCGCGGTGGCTCACACCTGTAATCCCAGCACTTTGGGAGGCTGAGGCGGGCAGATCATGAGGTCAGGAGATCAAGACCATCCTGGCTAACACGGTGAAACCCTGTCTCTACTAAAAATACAAAAAATTAGCCAGGAGTGGTGGCGGGCGCCTGTAGTCCCAGCTACTCAGGAGGCTGAGGCAGGAGAATGGCTTGAACCCGGGAGGCGGAGCTTGCAGTGAGCCAAGATCACACCATGGCACTACAGCCTGGGTGACTGAATGAGACTCCATCTCAAAAAAAAAATAAAATAAAATAAAAATAACAATAAAATAAAAATAAAAATAAAATATATTATGCTAACATTAATTTTAAAAAGTAAAGTATTTGGCTAATTTTTGTTTGCATACTCTATTTTACCTTAGGAGGTAAAATTGCTTTAGCTCTGAGGCAATACAATATATAATGATATATATTACATATAAATATACATAATATATATAATTGCATAACACATAAAGTGGACTTAAGAGCAAAGAAAATTAGTAGGGACAAAGAAAGGTATTACACAGTAATGACAGGATTAATCCAACAAGAGACATCGTGGTCCTAAATGTGTATGTGCAAAAAAAAACAGAGCTTTTCAGTAAACAAAGCAAAATTGGATGGAGCTGAAAGAAGAAATGGGCCAATCTACACCTGTAGTTGAGAACTTCAAATTCCCACTGTTAGCAGTAAATAGAAGTATTAGATAAAAAGTGAGCAAAGATATAGGAGAACGGAAAAACACTGTCAACCAATGAGATTCAACTGACATTGATAAAACATTCCACTCAATAACAGCATAATATGAGGTCTATTTAATTGTCCACCAAACATTCACCAGGATAGACCATATGCTGGCTCATTAAACAAACCTCAGTAGATTTAAAATAATCTAAATCATGCAGAATATACTATTTGATTTTAATGGAAACAAATTTGAAATCAATGATAGACAAGAGGAAAATCTCTAAACATTTGAAAATTTAAAAACACACTTTTAAATAATCCATGGATAAAAAAGGATGTCAAATAAAATATACAGAGAACTGAAAGAAAATTAAAACAAATGTATCAATATTCATGAGATGCAGTTAAAAGAACAATGAAAGAAAAATTATAATACTATATGATTATTTTTGAAAAGAGAAAACGCTTCAAATAAACAATCTAAGCTCCTTAAGAAACTAGAAAAAAAGAGAAAATAATAACCCAAAACAAGCAAATGAAAGAAATTATAAACAGCACACATAAACAAGAATCAAACAGAAAAACAATAGAGAAAACCAACAAAACAAAAATTTTATCCCAAAAAGTTAATAAAACTGTTAAAAATCCAAAAAATAGTCATGACAATGATCATAAACATTGGTAATGAAACAAGTGGTATTATTTCATAACGATTAGAAGAACAAGGGAATACTACAAACTATTTTTATACTCACACATTTGACGATTCTTTTAAAATTGAGAAATTCCTCAAAAGAAATTCCTCAAAAAAAATTGAGAAATTCCTCAAATTACTGAAATGAACCAACTTGAAATAAACTAAATAGTTGTGTAGTTATTAAATAGTTTATAATTTAAAACATCTCAAGAGAGAAATCTCCAGGCCTAGATAATTTCACTAGAGAATTCTCTAGCACTTAAAAAAGAACTAGCACAATTTTATACAATCTCTTTCAGAAAATAAAAAAAGAAAGTTCTCCAACTTATTTTATGAGGCCAGTATTATCCTGATACCAACGCCTAACAATGAAAATAAATAAAAATTAAAGAAGTAAAAGAAAGGCAAAAACTACACCTATCTATGTCTCAAAAAGTTCAACACAAATTGCTCTACAAAATCATGGGAAATTGAATTCAGTAATGTATCAAATGATCATGCACCATGGACACTGGATATTTTGCTCCAGGTATGCAAGATAAGTTTCATATTCAAAAATCAATCAGTATAATCACCAAATCAAAAAGAAAACAAATATATCATCATTCCAATTGAGGCGGGAAAAATTTTTGAAAAATTTCAACACTTGTTCATGAAAAAAATACTCTCAGAAAAATTGAAATAGAGGGGAGTATCTTCAACTTGATAAGGAATATCTACAAAAAATTTCAGCTAACATCAAACTTAGTGGTCAAAGATTGATAGCTTTCTTCCTAAGACTGGCAACAATGGAAAGATGTCTGCTCACAACTTTATTTAGCATAGTAGGAGAAATTCTAGCTAGAGTAATAAAGAAAGAAAAAGAAATAAAAACACATACCAGTGGAAGGGAAAAAAGTAAAAATTTCACAATTTGGGGATGGCATGGTGGTCTACATAGAAAAATCCCAAAGAATCTACAAAATAACAACTTAGAACTAATGTATGAATGCAACTAGGTAGTAGAATATACAATCAAAACCAAGAGAATTAATCACATTTCCATGTATCAATAATTAACAGGTAGAAACCGAAATTAAAAATATAATATTAGGGCCAGGAGTAGTGGCTCACTCTTGTAATCCCAGCACTTTGTCAGGCCGAGGCTGGTGGATTATTTAAGGCCAGGAGTTCCAGACCAGCCTGGCCAACATGGTGAAACCCCGCCTCTACTAAAAATACAAAAATTAGCTGGACAGAAGTGGTGCATGCCTGTAGTCCCAGCTACTCAGGAGGCCGAGGCAGCAGCATAGCTTGAGCCTGGGAGGCAGAGGTTGTGGTGAGCCGAGATCATGCCACTGCACTCCAGTCTGGGTGACAGAGTAAGACCATGTCTCAAAAATAAATAAATAAATAAATAAATAAATAAATAAATAAATAAATATGTGTGTATATGTATACATATATATAATATTAGTTATTATATATAATACACATATATATAATATTAGTTATAATTAAGCCAAAGGAAATGAAGTACTTAAGTATAAATTTAAAAAAACTTGTATAAGATCTTTATGCTAAAAATTACAAAATGCTAATGAAAGACATCAGAGAACACCTAGATAAAAGATGAGGCATACTATATGTGTGGACTGAAAAACTCAACATTGTAAAGGTGTGAATTCTACCCAAATTATACATAGGTTTAATGAAAAGCCTATCAAATGTGGCCATTTTTCATAAAATATTCTTATAAGCTATGATCTAAATTTGAGAAGAATCTTTTGATTGGGACTGCCTAACAGTCCCAGGTTTTCTATGCTGTGTAGTCATTCCTAACCAAAGAAGGATGAAGGTAAGGGAGTTGATTTTTTCTCTCCTAAAGAAATCTTAAATGTGGATATTAAAATTTTTTGAGGTTAAATCTTTTAATGAGTTTATATTAAATTTATTCATTGCTCTTAACAACAAAGATTGAAAGGAGTGTTTTGGAGGAAAAGATTCTCTATGGGTCTTTCATGTTTCTGCATATCTTTCAAGCAGAGGCACTAACTGCTCTCTTTTCCGCGTTATCTTTTCAAAGATATTTGTATAGTAAATAACCTTGGAATAAAGACCTAGTACTTCCCTTTGCAGCAAATGGTAGATTTGTTAACTCTCCGATATGATAAAGACATTTCTCTCTGAAGAAATTGTTAGGCAGGTTTGCTTGCAGCCAATTATAAAAGATTGTAGTTCCTTAAACATGAGTTTCCTTTTCTTCAACAAAACTCATTGCATATTCAGGCAAGACTTGGCTCTCTTTGCAGAACTTTGTAGAAATTAGGCCTTGGGGAATTCGTGTATGAAAATGGTGACACTGGATACTGCCACTGCTTAGAGTACCAAACTATTCTTTGTCTCTGACCCAGAAACCTCATGACATCTGCCAATATCCATGAAAATGTGGCAGGCCAAATTGTTGGCTTGTAAGTAGGGTAAAATCTCACACCCTTCCTCCTTCTCCTCCCCTCCCCTCAGATGTCTGTACTTGGAATCAACCACCACATTGTGAAGCCACGTGTGAGCTTAGCTGGATCCCCGATAATAGCCAACACCAATAACCAGATAGGTGAGCAAATAAATATTCAGAAGAATCCAGTGCCAGAGTTTGAGTCTTCCCCATCTGAAGTTTAGGCAACATGGAGCAGAGACAAGCTTTCCCAGGTATAAATTCCTGACCTGCAAAAAACATGAAATAAGTGACTTGTTGTTTTAAGTCACTGAATGATATTATGAAACCATAGTGTCTCATGTTATGCAATCATAGCTATCTTAAAAGAGAAAGATTTCTTAGTTTTTTAGTCTTATCCCTGGCTTTGGCATTTATTAATTCTTTAAGTATTAGTAAGCCAGATAATAAATAAATATATGTGTATATATAAAAATAAATTTGTTTATATGCACATATAAATATATGTGTATATGTATTTATAAGTATATATAAACATGTATATATGTATTCATAAGTATATATAAATATATGTATATATGTATTCATATTCGTATTTGTATATTATATTCATATTTATATATTATATTCATATTCGTATTTGTATATTATATTCGTATTTATATATTATATTCATATTTATATATGTATATAAGTAATCCATTTAATAATTAAATATATGTATATATGTATGTAAATATATATATTTCTCTTCCTCCAGAGTAGGAAAGTGTATAATAGGATTCTTTTGTTACCCATAGTGATTTTACATTATAAATGTGTATTATTCAACAATTATGGGTTTGTTCTATGTGCTGGGACCTGAATCTGTCTATGTGTTAGATAAGACCTCTATGAAACTTTCTCTTTCAGAGAAACATTAATCTAAATGGAAAGCAATTGCATGTTGCACAGAATCTATGCTACAATTGTTGAAATAGATAATATTGTTCATTTGTCCTCCAACAATACATTTAATATTCATTTAACAAAGACTAATTGTATGCCTACTAACCTATTGTATACTAGGTACTCTGTTAAGCACTTGATAAATGAACCATCACACTAGGCTAAAAATTAATGTCATGCCACAGCCTTTAATGCTCAAATGATGCCTCAAACTGAACCCATTAAACCAAGGAAAAATTCTATTGCAAAAATGTCTTTAAAATTTTGAAAATATCAACAAATTAATCTATTTGATTCTGCAGGCAGTTACTAAACTTTCATGTATTCAAACTTAATTTTATTATCCTAAGATATTGTTATGATTTCAATGTTCTAACTTCCATAGAGTATGTTATGTGTATGTATATATGTGTATAAATATGTGTGTGTGTATAAAATCTCTAGAGTCAGAAACATGAAATTGAGTATTAAGGGCTCTCCAGACCAAAATAAATAATTGTATTGGCAAATTGAGCCTTCTCTGAAGGATTGTATCTAAATGAATTTTGACTAGAGTCTGTTTCAATTTTTGCGTTGCTGAGTTGCTGATATGAAATATATATTTATTATATGAAGCATACCTATGGCAGTTAAATTTAGATAATGTTATCTGTAACAATTTGTATTGGCTTCCTCCCAAGGCTTTCAATTTGCCATGTATGAGAATAAATGAGAACCATATGAAAGTCAATAAGTTCTTGATAGTACAGGACATTCTGTATTCCCTCATCCTTGATTTTAGCAACATTCCAAGGGTTTGGCTTCCATCATTGAGGGTGATAGGCTCAAAAATATAAAGGTTTTTTTTCTTGGCTTCAGATAAGAATCCTAAACTTAACACACGTCTATAAATCATTGGTGTGGAAATCTGTCAGAAAATAGCACAAGAGTACTACTTTTTCCTTGTGGTATTTGGTGTTTCCAAATTAGATTATTTGTTGAATGTTCAAGGGAACATGTTTGCTTGAAGGGTTCACCATATGTCAAGCAAATCTCATGCTATTGAAATGGAGTTCTCAGAAATGAAATCAAGGAAAACTGCCTGTTCCTTCCTCTACCATGGTAGTAACAATCAAAGGATTCTGCAGAACTGTGTCTCTACTTGCAGAATTACTGAATTACAATTGCACATTGAAAAGTGGAAAATGGAGACTACCCAAGAGCTTAATTCTGGAATACTTTTTGTAATTGTCCTTCAGATTTTATCCTCAGGTTGTAATATTATACTGACAGCTAATAAAACATAATAGCTCGGAACAAGAGATCTGGAGCGATTTTGTCTTCAGTTCTTCTACTTGCTAGCTGTATGACCTAGTGTGATTATTAGCTATTCTAAGTTGCAACCTATAAAGTGAATAACAACATACTTATTTCACTAAGTTCTTGGAAAAATTAAAGCAAATAATATATGTTAAGGACTTTGTACATAGTAAAAGTTCAATGAACATTAATTATAATTATTCAGAAAAGTTAAAGTTTATATGTGTGTGTACATACATGTAACATGCACATCAAGCAACTTCTTTTCTTCTATTATTACTATTGCTAGCACCACTTTATTTCTAAGTTAAGTGGAAAATTACCTTTCTTCAAAGAGGAAAGCTGATAGCCCACCTTGTTGGAAAATGCAATTCATTCATTACTATTCTTCATCAACATGTAACTGAGTTTTCCCAGAGAATTTCAGGGTGAGGACTTCTGCAAACCTCCAAACTCTTTATTTTATAGCACGTCTACCTCCACCACTTATTTTCCCAAATTGCATCTAGAGCCTGTGTGTCAATAGAATGTGCATCCCAGAAGCCTCATAAGAAGCGTAGCTTTTAGTAGGCATGTTGACGTTATTCGTACATAGTGAGAAAGTAGAAAGGATCCGAAAAGCTTTGGCATTTACCTTGTTAAATTTTTATAGCTAAGCTCTGGTTCAAGGGTCTACTTAAACAACTTAACTGTGCTTAGAAAAGTGGGAGCATTGAGACCAATGAAACGAGTCCACAAAATTCTATGAAAATGAACCAGTTCTAGCAGAGATCAGTATATTCAATGATCCAAGATATATAACTAGAACATTAACTAGCTTTATTGAGCTGAAGGAAATGTACACTTTTTCCTATGGGGAAAAAATAATCAGATACATCGCCATTTATAATGCTATCAAACATTGTTTTAATATATTAATTCAACTCAAAAAATTTTTTTGTTTATTCTATATCAGGAAAATTGCAATAGGTGATGCAGAAAATATGGTTTGCAAAGCACAGTTCAAGGTGCCCTCAGCTAGAAGTAAAGATAGGGCATAAAGAATAGGCAATTGTGGTTAAGATGGTGTGTGTCAGTATTAAGTACAGGGTTCTACTGCTGCACAAGGAAGGGTTACCTAACCCAGTTTTTAGGCATATAAGAGGACTTGAAGAATGATTAGAGATTGGCTAAGTGATTCTAGACAAAAGATCAAAGAAGTCAAAAGCTATGATGCATTAAGAAAGTGGAATACTCAGAGAAGTACAAGTGGGTCAGTACAGTTGTATAGAGTGTAAGGAGGTAGTGGGTTAACCAGAAAATGAGAGAAGCCGGTTTTTATTCAAGATAGGTCTCATGTGCCAATACTAAAGAGTAGTCTGTATTTTAGAAATAAAAAGTTGGCAGCTACAGGGTAAGTTTAGAGTGTGTGTGTGTGTGTGTGTGTGTGTTCATAATTAAGTGGGTTATAATTTAAATATATAGAAATTTTTCACAAAGACTCAGATTAAGGATTCTCTTGAAAAATCAAGAATTAATATATACACTTACCATGTACCTACAAAAACTTTTAAAAAATTAAAACCTAGTTTCCTTAAACCTTAAAAACAAAGAAAAGGAAAAACCAGGAATCACAATGGATCGGTGTTGCCTTACATCTGAGAAATTTGCTATTAGTGGAAGAAAAGGCACTTTTATGGGTCACCACACTCTTCACTTGCTTCACTCATTTATATAACCTGCCAGTTCCCTGAGGCATTTGAGTTTGCAAGCCTCCTGAGGAGGAAATACAACATTAACTTTGCTGTATTAGTCTGGCTGCATATTGAAGAGTAGGTTGAAGATATCAAGACTAGAATCGGGGCACAATTTAAGAAATTCCTTCTGTAATTCAGAAAAGTAATGAGGATCCAACAGAGATTCTACTGGGCAGTAGAGAAAAGGGATGAGAGTGAGCATTTCTAAGGTGGCATTGTTAGGGGATCAGTTAGACACTGAAGAAAAGGTAGACGGAAGAATGAAGGATAACATTTTAGTTTTCCAGGTGAGTCAACTCGAGAGTCATATAAGTTCAAGATTTTCAAGAATCAGACACAGAAAGAATTAAACCCACAAATAATTTTTGCTGGAAATGCCTGGGAAGCATTGGAACAGGGTTTAAGAGAAAACACAAGGAGCTTTCAGATAGAAATACAGGTCTGACACCTATAAAAGGAAAGCGTGAAGGAAGGAAAATTGAATAGTAAGGAGCACAGACTGTAGGGTATGCCTGAGCAAGCTTCAGTCAGGATGATTAGAACGTGAAATACAAGACTGCTTGTTAAAGGGATTTACCACTTGTGAAGAAATGGCCTGGCCCTAGTACTTCCACCATACTCAGTCATTGACAGGCATTAACCAAGGTAGAGGGTGGCCTGCTAAAAATATGCTGGGGATTTTGAAAATATAGCAGCTCACAGTTGTCAGCTAACTGCTCTCTTGCAAGAAACTCTCTTGAAAGGAAATCTGAGCAGCGTACTCACATAGCTGACAGGTGCCATTAGAGGTATTGGATTTATGTAATAAGAGAAAAGAATTAAAAATGGTTGCCTATAGAGAAAAAGAAATTGGCACAGTTAGCAAGAAACTGATGTTTCTCTGATAAGCTTTTTAGAACAATCTGCCTCTGACATATTATTTATGTTAAAAGGAGTTGTGGCAGAGATTGTGATATAAATTCCAGAAACTTTCCATTTTTATTTAGGCACACTGTCAGGCAACTTTCTTTATGTTCTCTTGCAGTTAAGTATGCCAATGTGGTTGAGTTGTTGCCAATGGAAGCAGAGAAGAAGTGGTATGTACCACTTACAAGCAGAGTTCATAAAATCCCCCCAAATGATCCTCGCCTTCATTTTCCTGGCTGGAAGTAGAGGATTTCAAGGCTCCACAAGATGGAGAAAGTGTAAATTCTTAATTATTGCAAAGAAGGCCACCTGGCAAACACCTACTTTGGATCATTCTGTGTTAGAAAACGTATTTTTATTATTTTAAGTTGATAATATTTGAGAACTTAAGTATGTAGCTAGCATTAACCTAAGAGGTCTTCCAAGAAAAATATATATCTATATAGGAAACACATAAATATTTGTAATGTAGATCTTTCCATACTTTCAGAAACATCTTTCCATATACATTTTTATCTTTGAATTCTTTTTCCTAAAGCTTCAGATTCTCATCCCCAATACTTAGTAACTTATTAAAGTTTGGCTTACACTACACTATATATTTGACAAACCCATGACATTAAGCTGACTTCTCCTTCTTCTCTACTTCGACTAATGGTGCCCTCATTTCCACAGACACTCAAGACCTAAACTTTTGGTTTGCTTTGATTTCTATCTTTCGAAGAACTCTCAGAACAAATTGGTACATTTTGTTAATCCTCCTTCTTTTATATATTTTTGTATGCTTTCCATTCTTCACATCTCTATTACCACCATCCTGGGGTAGATGTATATCTTTGTGCGTAGAATACCAAAATAGATTTCTAACATCACATAGTCTATTAGACCTAGTCTCCCCCAAGCCTCTTCTGCAAATTGTCATTGCCACTGTCCCCAGAGCATTGTGGGGATTATAGTAGCTATCACATGATGGGAGGAATACAGAATAAGAAGATTCCAGTTTGAAATATCTATTTACATACTAGGGTGACCTTGGGAAGGTGACTTGGACATTCTGAGCCTAGAGTCCCTTCTCACATAAAAGTAGCTCATCTCCATTCACAGAACTGTTACAAACGATTTAATGAGGTAACTTGTAAATGATGATAGCAAAACAGTTGGCTCATAATAATGCATACTATGTATTTATTGAATGAATAAATATATTATTTACCTCTTCTCTTCCCCTTAACTAACTAATCTCCTGCTTACAAGGTATTCTGTACTCCACTCAACTTGACCAAATGCTATTTCTCCTTCAAGGCAAACACAAATCAGACCTGTTTTTTTAATCTCTTCCTAACCACTTACTTCTCTATGGGTATGTTGATCACTTATTTTATTTTGCATATTTTTGAATTAGCTTTTTTTGATTTTCATATATAATCATTTTCTTTAAGTGGACTGCAATGACAAGGGACCTATTGTATACAAAGTATCAGGTGTGCTTTAGCAGGTGGTTTGCATTTGTACTTTTTTTTTTTTTTTTAATTTTTACTTGCTTTATTTGACCTGGCCAGAATTCCTTTCTTCATTTGTCATAAACAGTATTCTGACTTCTGTTGGACATAAACTGCTTTTACACCTCTAACCCCTGAAGAGCATCACTTTCATATAACCCCACACACTATCTCCAAGGGCAAGCACAGGAGTCAGTACTTGCCAATCTGAGTGATTCATTCTCCAGCCCAAAATGATAGGGCTTGTGATCCAAGAAAGGCCTCATGATCTCTGTTGGAACTAGAGAGACAGTAATTCTTTCATAGGAGTTGCAATGCAGAATTAGATTAAAGAGAGTAGTATTTTTTACCTTGTAGAAAGGTATAGCTTGCAAATTAACCCAGTTGGAAGAAAAACAGGGCCAAGGGAAGAAGACAAAGAACGTTGACATTGTTTGAATTTCTGGTTCAATCTGTGTCTGATCTCTTAGCTAAGGAGTTTGTCCCCAGATAATTCTGTCACTCCTTCTAAACATTTTCTTTTTTAGAAAATTAATCCAATTTATTTGTTTTCTGTTATTTGCAATCAAAAGAGAACTGTCTATTACAGTTGTGTTTATTAACTTTGAAATAATATTTACTGACTATTTTTCTGGCTTATTCATAATGAGATGTAGACCAAAAACATGTGGATTATACAATGTAAATCCCTCCTCACTAATGGAGAATAAAAGCCCAGAAGCATATTTTTTGTGACTTATGTAAATTTCATTATTTTGCTGTTTAAATAAGCACATATTTTTATATTTTTTTAAAAAAACTTCAGAGACCACTTCTGTATTCCAATCTGTAAAAAATATTTTCATTATGTTTATTATAAAAATATAAACGTTTCCACTACAAATCATTTTACATTAGTAAGAGGCCATCTACATTGTACAACATAAACTGAGTAATATTTTGAAAAGACAAGTTTAAAATAAACACATACTGCCAATCATATCACATTTATACATGGCTTGATTGATATTTAGCACAGCATAAACTGAGTGAGTTACCAGAAATAAATAACATACGTAAATCAAATTTAAGATACAAAACAGATCATATGGTACATAACATCGTGTAGGAGTTGTGGCTTTACGTTTACTGAAAGTCAATGCAGTTCCTGTACAAAGAGATGGCCGTAAGCATTCTAGTACCTCTACTCCACGGTTAAGAATCGTACACTTATGTTTACATATGTACAGGGTAAGAATTGCGTAAAGCAAATTTATGAGAGATCAAGTAGAAAAATATTAATAAAATGAAGAACAGTATATGGTGTATACAACCTCTACTTTCAGATGGAAACCACAGCCAAAATAAGTGAAATAGATTCAACAATCCTCAACTTCTATTAGTTTATGAAATGCATGGGTTTTGTTGAGTATGCTCAGAATAGCACCTAAAAAAGAAAATATTAGTCTGGGAAAAAATTAGATTGAAACCATATTCAGATCTCATTCTAACATTCCAAACACAAAATACTTGATTTAAAAAAAAAAGTTTTCTAGCTGCTGATAGCAGGTGTAAGTGAAATTTGTGATTAATTTTATAATCACAAGTGTATTTTTAAAAATGTCATGCTCTTATATATCCAATACAGAATTCTAGTAGCCTGATTTGACTAAGGAATATTGCCAAGATTTGAGAAAAATCTTATATCTGAAGGAGCACAATCTAAGTCTTATTACACTAAACCTACAGCAGGTTAGCACTTGTGAATTTTGATTTGTGATTGTAAGCTGTGTTTCATTAGCGTTCCATTTTGCATAAGAACATTAAGTTTGCAGCATTGTTTTATCCATTCTATTCTTGTGACATGTGCATTTCTTATACTCAAGATCATATCAGCATTAGAAAGAGTATCAATAGAGCTAAAATGTTGCTTCAGAATATATTACTAGCTAGATATCCACCAGGTACATCTTTTCAAAATTACTGAGCAAGCTCATAGTTAGCCTTTATGTAATAGTAAGTCTAAATCCCTGTGATGAGAAATTTCTCTCCTGCCTACACATTTTGGGTGTTTGCTAGATGACCAACTATTCTGAATATGTTATGTCCAGTAAATTCAAAGAAGTTCAATCCTTCTAAGGTGCACACCAAAACTGCACCATGTGCATTGAAGTGGAAGACTCGTAAAGATAATAATACCTGGTACTAATGATCACAATGTTTAATTAATTCACCTAAACTCCAGTGATACAGAGGAGTAGTTCTGTTATCATCATTCTCTATAAACAGCTCAACAAGTTTCAGCAACAATAGTAAGTGACATTTCAAAGCCAGTGAGCAAGTAATTTTTTTTTTTTTTTTTACTCATGCATTGGCCTATAGGCTGTGTTGCCAATTAGTGCAGCATTCTATATAGGATTCCACTTCTCTCCAGTGGAGCTATTCTCGAAAGCTCTAACACAGCTCCTTCACTAAAGGAGGGAGTTGATAGTCTCTAAGCACCAGAGCAGGAAAGGTATGTTATCTGGTTGAAAATCCATTGCATACAAGCTAGTATATTACACTAAGTTGTGAGCATACAGTTTATAATAAATGGAGAGGCAACAATGATTGGGATAACAGACTATGAGAGATTTGGTTAGTGTATGAACAGGAAAAGGATTTCATTTTTTAAAAATATGTGTAAGTGGATGGTTCAAAAAATCTGAAAGAAACCCATATTATCTGTGTGTAGTTAAATTGCTGACAATTTGAGAGAGCATTTGGCACTTGGCTGTAACAAATCCATATTAAATCATCAAGGCATAAATAGAAAACAATAAAAACAATTCAAAAGAAAATAAATATGTACTTTTTTCAAAAATTAAGACATTTCTTTACATGATATACTTAAAGAAGCTAACAATTTAAAAATGTATAGTACTTAAAGCAACTACAAACTTCATCTCTATATGCTTTAAACAGATAAAAGAGAATAATGCAGTGATAAGGTAGTAAATATGGCCAGATAGTTTGAGGTATAAATTCCTCTATGTTGCTTGCTTTAAAAGAAACAAAATACCTGTTACAGATTTCCTCTGTATATAAAAATATCACAAGTCTTTTCTTTTGTGGCTCTACCTAAACAAAGCCACCATGTCCGTTTTGTTATTTCACTTGTTTTGATTTTACAATAGTCAGTTTATGATCAATGGCTATATGCTAGTTCTTCACCATTTTACACTGAAGAATTAAATTTAATCCATTAACTAATATTTAAAAAAGCAATTACAAAAAAATACCCCACCCACCCATCCACTAAATGATAGGGGAAAATAAAGAGTTTTTCAATTCCATTTTAAGGCATTTGTACTCATATTTGAGTGTTTTATTGGACTTGGAACTTCCACCAGTATCTCCGCATTATTGTCTGTCTGCAGGATGATGCTACACCTTCCACAGCCACCACTTCCTTCCAGAAGTCGTGCTTTACACGGGAACTGGGCCAGTCTTTGATTGCGTTTCTAGAGCTTTAATGCTACTGATGATCTTCTTCTGTGGCCCAACCACGGTGACACCAACCTTTTTCATGTCACTGTGAAAAAAGAAAACAATATAAGAATCAGTTTCTTCGATAGTATATAAGCAGGAGATTTTCAGTTAGCACAATTTGCACAATTCTAGTACTGTGGACCCAATTGTCTGATATTTGCATCATCTGTGTTATGTCCCGACCATTCCACCATCTTGTAGAAGACTATATAGGTGGTGTAGTGGGTTGAACAGGGTTTCCTCAAAATCTCTGTCAATCCCAAACCTCACAATGCAGTTTTATTTGGATAGAGGGTCACTGCAGATGTAATTAATGCACTGATTGGGAAAATATCTTACTGGATATCGTGGTACATAAATCCAGTGCCAGTTTCCTTATAAGAGAATAGGATACACAGAGAAGAAGGCGATGTACAAATGGAGTCAGAGATTGGAGTTATGTTGCCACAATCCAGAGAATACCAGGATCCACCAGAAGCTAGAAGAGACGAGGAAGAATTCACCCCTAGAGACTGGAGCAATTGTGGTACTGCCAACATCTTGATTTCAGACTTCTGCCAACAGAATTCTAAGACAAAAACTTCTGCTGTTTAAGCCAATAAATTTGTGGTAACTTCTTGTGGCAGCCTTAGGAAACTAATATCAATGATCACGCATTCTTTGTGGGGTTTTATCTCTTTCCCTTGAATCTGGGGATTGCTTTGGCTAACAGAGTATGCCAGAATTGACATTGTATCACTTTCTTCATTCAGGTCTTAGGAAACTGCCAGCCTCTACTTATTGATTGAGACATCCTCTCTGGGGGCTCTAGAGCTGCCATATAAAAAGTCTGACTACCTGATACGATTGCACAGGAAAGGCCACATGTAAGCACTTTGGCCTACAATCCCAGGTGAGACCAGCTGTATAGCTAACTGCACCAAGGCAAACGTCGAAATGAAAGCATCTCCAGCCCTCCGCACCAGATCAGTCCATTTGTCCGCTGTAAGCTTCTGTCAACATCAACCTCAGAACACAAAGAATCACCCACCTGAGCTCTGCCCTAATGTATAACCCACAACACTATGATGTATAATAAACCTCTTGCTGTTTTAGCCTTTAAGTTTTCGGGGAGGCTGCTGTGCAGCCATAGATAACTGGAATAGCCTGATTAAAGTACACAGTTCTTTCAAAGTAGAAAAACAATGACAAAGACATATCTCTTTTTATTAAATATATAATAATTTAAAGTCAGAAAGTAGCCATTAAAATAAAGATTATAAAAACATAAGGAATTTCATTTAGGCAAAAAAGATAATGTGCAAATGCTTAATTATATATTCTTGTTTCAAGTAATTAGTTCATATATTCACATCTTTCAGGACTGAGAGGTGCTCAAACATCCCCCTCCAATGAAAGCTTCCCCAATCCTCCTATTTAATATTTTAAAACTTTTCTGTATTTGTATCTGCACTTTCTGTTGTCTTTTCTTGTTTCATTGTCTTCGAAAGTGTTTATTACCATCTAACATATTAACTTTCTTTCTGATTTATTTTCTTTATTCCCTATCTTACTCCACAATAAGGTAAATTCCATGTGAACTGGGATTCCTTTTTTTTCTTTCATACTCTGTTTATCAACAGCAACCTAAACATGGCTGCCAGTTAGTGGGCTCAATACAAATTTGCTAAAGAAAGAAACATACAAAATATATTTTTATGGGTAAAGATGACCAGGGCGTAAAGTATCATTTGTCAAGGAGAGCCAGGAAAATTGAGAATGGCAAGGAAAAAAGAACACGTGTGAACACACCACACACAGACACACACATACACACAGAGGGGTTTCCTTTATATTGAGCATGAAGAAAGAAAAAATTGGGGATTCAACTACATAGAAATGGATTAATCGATTTCTTAAGAAATGGGTTCCTAGGCAATAAAGGTGTTCAAGAAAACAATAGGTAACCATTTGAGAAGAAATGTAGTTGTTATTTAAGCATCAGGGCATTAAATTAACCAAGACTCTACTGAATTCCTACCATCTGGGCTGGGAAAGTTCCTGATGACCTTCAGGTTCCCTCCCTGCCTACTGTCAAAGGGCTGATAAATCCTCTATGGACAGCCTGTGCCTTGCCTTAGGCCCTATCTGATCATGCTCTTCCTCAGGAAAGCTAGTGGGGATGTATGGGAATGTGAGGCTTGCCATGCTTAGTGTAACTGTGGATGATGAAAGCCTTCACTTAGAGTAATGTATGCTACTTTTGTTGATCCCTGCCTTTGAGAATGTGCATTACAGGATCTTGATAAGCATACCATGAATCTATCTTTAAAACAAAGAATAAACATTTCTCGACTTATCCCCAGACTATAGCAAAGTCAGTTTATGAGTCTAGAGCCAAAAAACAGGACAGATACAAGTATGGGTATGCAGATCAATAGATTCTCACTCTTTCTTCTTTCTTTAATCTTCTTCCAATACCATATCGTATGTTTTATGACTAGATGATTTTTTTGTCCTTTGTCTCTTCCCTTTCCCCTTCTTAAAATAATAGTCATGGAATGTAACTCCAGCACTTTGGGAGGAAATTTGAGAAGGCGGGCGGATCATGAGGTCAGGAGATCAAGACCATCCTGGCTAACATGGTGAAACCCCGTCTCTACTAAAAATACAAAAAATTAGCCGGGCGTGGAGGCGGGTGCCTGTAGTCCCAGCTACTCGGGAGGCTGGGGCAGGAGAATGGGGTGAATCCAGGAGGCGGAGCTTACAGTGAGCCAAGATAGTGCCACTGCACTCCAGACTGGGCGACAGAGCGAGAATCCGCCTCAAAAAATAAATAATAAATATAAATAATAGTAGTCGTGGAAAGTAAATATATATATAATATTTATATGAGTAAATATATATAATATTTATATTATATGAGTAAATATATACATATATATAATATTTATCTATTCCAATGCAGTAATTGCCTGAGCTCTTTGAGAAATTTAAGCATAGTTACTGAGTACTACTTGCTATGATGTTTGGCCCTGATCTTCCTTCTGAACTGAAGCACTCATCCCCAAGTGGCTGGAAAAAAAAAATGTGACGCTGAGTTCACAGACTGATTTGAGACATTCCTCATCACTTCTTCATAGCTGCACCTCCTGAGTGTATTCCTCAAGAAATGTTGTGCATAAAACTGTTCTGCAAAGAACAGTTTTACATTCTGCAAGAAATGTTCTGCAAAAAGCTGTTTTACATTCTGTGTCTGTGAACCCAATATAAGCAAACTTATATATATGTATGTTTATATATATATGTTTATATATGTTATCTACAATATATAAACATTATATATAATATATAATATATATTATATATTATGTAAACATTATATATTATGTATAATATATAAAATATATTTTTATATATTTATATAAATATACTACATGTTTTATATATAATTTTTTTACTTAATGCAAATGACTGTTTTTTGAAAAGAGAATTAA
This sequence comes from Nomascus leucogenys, assembly GCF_006542625.1. Classification (NCBI taxonomy): domain Eukaryota; kingdom Metazoa; phylum Chordata; class Mammalia; order Primates; family Hylobatidae; genus Nomascus; species Nomascus leucogenys. The sequence goes on from NC_044401.1 coordinate 28,607,840, forward strand.
AGTAATTATCTATTTGGGTTATTCCTTGGCCAGGGTTGTTAAACACCCTCTAGTCTCGCTATTCTTGCCGGAATATCTTCTGTCCACTACTCTGCCATGTCCAAAATAATTTGGGACCCCCAGTTGCTGCTGTCTCTATAACACTCTGCGTGCTCATTTCATTTTGACTGTCCTGTTCAGAAGAGTGGTGGAAAAGTTCAAGACTAAAGAGCAGCTCCAGATTGAGACCAGAGGTTAATGTGTTATCTGGTACTTCAAAGGCAAAGGGATAGGTGATGACACTTTGAAAATGGCATCCAAGGGTGCAGAATAATGACATGTGGCAACAAATCTGCTTAATATTCATTCCACACACTTAATTCTCTCTCTAGTTTCACCGTCACAGTCACTCTAACCTTTCCCTTTCTATCTTCTTTTCTCACTTTAACCTTCCTAAATCCATCTTAGGTTATGAATTAATGTCTTGAAATATGTATTTATTAAATAAAGTCGCATATGTTCTGGGCTTTGTTCAAAAATGAGATAACTTGAGTAGCTTGCATGTCAATGAAATCTCTAAACTAATGAAAATAAATTAATATGCATTTGAATGTGAAATTTTATTGATCTTTTCCTATACTTTGGCAGCCTGAATAGGAATAAAAAAGAGATTCACTATTCATCTTAGGTATCTTTTTCTATTCTGGGAGCATCTCTACAGTTATTTGGTCAAGCGAATCATTTCTGAATTGAGTCTGGATGGCACAAAGAAAATAGAGACTGAAAGCAATCAAATTCAAACAATAAGCCCAAGAACCTGAAAGAAAGCTAAAATATCTAGCTCAATATTTTACAGCATTTATGCTGAAAATGTTGTCTCATTATATTTACCCAAATTATTAGTATATTAAAGACTTTTAATAAATTCTCATAGTAATATAAACTAGGAGCATGAGGTGCATGACACTATGAAGACTCAAGGAAAAAAGCAGCTCCTTGGCCAGGCGCGGTGGCTCACGCCTGTAATCCTAGCACTTTGGGAGGCCGAGGGGGGCGGATCATGAGGTCAGGAGATCGAGACCATCCTGGCAAACACGGTGAAACCCCGTTTCTACTAAAAGTACAAAAAATGAGCCGGGCATGGTGGCAGGCGCCTGTAGTCCCAGCTACTCGGGAGGCTGAGGCAGGAGAATGGCCTGAACCCGGGAGGCAGAGCTTGCAGTGAGCCGAGATTGCGCCACTGTACTCCAGCCTGGGCTACAGAGCAAGACTCCATCTCAAAAAAAAAAAAAAAAAAAAAAAAAAAAAAGCAGCTCCTTTCAAGGAGTGTTAGGGCAATAGATGTTAATCCTATATTGTCCCTGAGCTGAGGAGAAAGAACAGAAGAAGGAATATTGTGGGGAGTGCAATACGGAAGTATCCATACCACCTGACTCAGTCTGCAGGACAAATCTGAAAAAGTTGTCTTTCAGGAAAAGTCAGCTTTCATCTTGAACGTATATTCACAGGTTGTTCAAATAATAATAACAATTAAGTAAAAATATTCCAACCAGCCAAAAAGAGTTTGACTTCCAACATGGTATTGTTGACACAAGTAACGTCGCTAACTTGGAAAGTATGACAAATGCTGTCATTCACATTTTTAAAGCAAATAGCTTTCTTATCACATTCATAGCTTATAATGGACGACAATATTTGAATCGCAAACTAGCAGTTAATCTTATTAACAGTGTTCTGCCTCATACATTTCAATATAGTGTTTCAATATCTAAAAGTTTTGAGTGTTGATATTTTATTGAGAATAAACATTTGCATAACTTTGCCTTTGAAATTCTGGCAATGATGTGGACATGTTCAACTTTGTGTTTGCTTTTTGCTACGCTTCTGTGCTCTACAGCGGGTGTTTTGTATATCATAACCCTAACTGTTTATATTACTAAAATAGGAATTTATAAAAATATTTAAATACATGACTATATCCTGAGACTTTATCAGATCAAAATAAGTACCACAGAAACCCAAGTGTACTGTCGATTGGGTCAGAAGTCTATTCAATAAACACTACATTCCACTTTGAACAGGAATGCTGGTTCATGTTAAATTGACTAGAGTAAGTTTATGTTTTTAGAACAAGTTCTCTTCTTCAATAATCATAAAGTGTTCCTGTAAGTCCTTCTTTGGCTTTATGTCTTTCTGGTTGTAACACTACACCATAAATTATAAACTTATTTATTTGTTTGTTGGGCACTTATATCTATTAATTACATGGCACATTCTTTTTTGGCATCTAATCTGTTATTTTTCACAGTGATGTTGAATGATTGACAGGGTGGCAGTGAAAGTCTTTATATATTCAACAATATTTAAATATTTAAATATTAGTGGGAGATGATAATACTTAAAGAAACTTGGGGGACTAAATGGTTTATTTAACAAAGATCAAAGAAAGACTGACACAAAGATGAACAGTTTCCCAATAGACCATGCAAGCGACAACATTCTGGACAACTTTTGGTGTATCTATCCAGTATTACACTTCTTTCTTTGGGGCAGTTCTCCATCTTATCTTCAGGAAAAGGCCCCTAGAGCCAAGTTCATACTACCTCATTCTACATCTTTTGAAGATAAATTACTAAACACTAGCAAACATAGGACTTTAGAGGTGCCAGTGTACAAGTGGGACTGAGCCAGTCCTGCTTTCTCTCCTGAGAACTTAGAATTAAGGGAGTTGGACCCTGGTCAGTTGAATGGCACTATAAGGCTATATGACCAAGAGTTGAGAAAGCCAGTTTTTAGCTATGTGCATGGGAATCCAGAAAATGTCACTGTGCAGAAAAAGAAAAAATGATGCAGTCACATTAGAAAGTGAAGTAAATTGGTTCTCAATCACAGTGAGATGAAGAATGTGACTTCCAACTCTTAATTTATCAATTCCCAAACACCCTACTTTGTGAATAAGAACAAATTTTTGACTATTCACTGGATTCACCTGATTCTTTATATACCCCCTTTCCTTGGGTCCATGTGTTTCTCATATCAAAAGATTCCTGTTACCAAAAGATTATTGTCCACAAAATACAGCACATTATACTTGATTATTATTGGCTTTTAACTGATGAAACTATCAATTAATATTAATATGATGCATATTTTTTCTTTCTCATCTGGCAATAAGCCTTTTGAGGAAAACCCAAAAATTCTATCTTAAACCTAATTATAATGCCATTTTCTGGTATGATATCCTTTACAGAGTAGACAATGATGAATAGATGATGTTATGTTTAGCAACTATGAAAACTAGTTTTAGACTTTAATATGTTTCCTTGTATACCACATTATCTACTTGGTTCTCAATTTTCCTGATTCACAGATGTTAAGCTTTAGTAAAAATAACAGAAAAATCACAAAATGCAGAAATATAATAATCATCAATCTATGTCTGCTTATGGTTTAAATTAGGAGCTTGAGTCTGCAGTGTGGTTTTGGGTGTGAATCTGTTGGTTGACCTGAAGGTCATATCTAAAGACACCAATCCTGGGTCCTATCTTGAGGGAGGAAGACACATCAATATGTATCAGTCCAGAAGCTGTGGGCCACAAGGAGACCCAGAGCCCTGATTAGCAGTTCCAGGAGACAGTCCGTACCTCAGATCTACCACTAATATTTATAACATGTCAAGCCTAGACGTTAATATTCAGCAGAAAGTTCAAAAGAATCATTCATTCTTCTTAATGAATTTTTTTTTTCTTACTCTGTGGAAATCTTGGCTATTGTGTCACAAGAACTGTACTCCACGCCTGTGAAGATTTCCTTGCAGTGTGCTGTCCGGACACCATTAAGCCAGTCACCTGTTGTGTGGAAGGTAGTGATATCCACATTGCTTTGGTCCAGAAGAAGGTTTGACGGCCTGCAAGAAAAGAAAACACCAAAGGGAGACAGATCAGGAGTCAGCAGAGTTTCTGTGTGTCAAAATTTGACACTAACATCAGCAGGAACTTCCAGACTTCATATGGTGTTCCTGTTCATTTGTGGAATTTATGCGCCATGAAAGCTTCATCTGTTCAAGCTGGCAGCTTGGAGGAACGCTGTGTAATCATCCTGTCTAAGTTCTCCCCTTCTCCACCCACAAGTGCTTTTTAAATCACCGAAAATTTGCCAGTGAAAGACGTAAATATATCCATACATATTTTATTATCATTGAATTTAATCACTAGCAAAAATGGTAGTAATTTAGGATACGGTTACAGTAGGCAGGACACACTGAATTCTTTGCTGTCTGCTTTAATGATGGATTCATTTTCAATATTTTAAGTATTTCCCACTGGATGTTTGTTTGTTAGACATTGTACAGGTTGCTGTCCAAAGAATGGCTTGAACAGTCTAGGCTATACTTACAGCAGGACATAAACTCAACACAGAGTTAAATAATGTTGCATGTCATTAAAAATAAAAAATAAAAATTAATAGAAAAAAGTAGATGACTGATAAGAAAAAACATTCTTGCATACTTGACACCAAATGAAGTTCATGATATATATAAGCAACACATTCACGATATATACATTATATATATCATGTGTTTATATACACATGATATATACAAAATACTTTATATATGTACACACACGCAAATACACACAGACTCAGAGAGGGATTGTAATTGTGATTTATATTGCACAATACAATCAGCATTAAGAAAAAGGGCCGGGCGCAGAGGCTCACTCCTGTAATCCCAGCACTTTGGGAGGTCGAGGCCGGCGGGTCACCTGAGGTCAGGAGTTCCAGCCCAGCCTCACCAACATGGAGAAACTCCATCTCTACTAAAAATACCAAATTAGCCATGGTGGCACATGCCTGTAATCCCAGCTACTCGGGACGCTGAAGCAGGAGAATCACTTGAACCTGGGAGGTGAAGGTTGCGGTGAGCCGAGATCGCGCCATTGCACTCCAGCCTGGGCAACAGGAGCGAAACTCCGTCTCAAAAAGAAAGAGAAAAAGAAAAAGGACTTCCTTCCTTCTAGGATTTTTTTTTTATATAAATACAGGCTTAAACATCTATCTATGACCACCTGCAATACCTGGTAAATCAATGGAACAGAAGAGGCATAAAGGAAATGAAGGAGACAATGTTTGCTTCCCTGAAGAGGCAAAAGAAGCAGCCTGTTGGTGAAATGTCTTTGGTGTGTCTTTTTTTTCAGCTCTTAGTGGCCTCTTTAATTGTCCTTTGACTTATAAGACTGGAGCCAGTCACTAGGTGAACAATTTATTGACTTCTCTCTTCTTTTCTCTTAAGGAAGGGAGCTTGGACACAAGGTAGTTATAAAAGACTTTAGTTTTGGATGAATAATAACAATGACAGAAATAAGTTTCGAAGGCCCTTGTTTTCATATTATATCGAACGTTCATGTGCACTCAGTGTGGCCAGGCATGATGCTAAGAATATTACACAGACACGAAGGACCTTAATCTTTACAGTACCTGTTAGGCACTGATGCTATCTCTAAGATAGACAAAGAAGCTGAAACTAAATCACGTTAAGTTACAAATCTAAATTTCCTCAGGCAAAAGAGGCAGAGCTGGCCTTTAGACCCACATTATTATATACCACAGCCCACATTCTTGACTGCTACACTGTGCCATTTAGGTAAAACTGTGTTCATATTGCATTTCCCCTGTTTTTTCTTAAATGATTTATGATTCCATCATGTGGCATATTCGATGTTTATATGCCCTGAAGTTTAGTGCACAGATACTGGAACCATAAGGCCTGGGTTGAATCCCAGGTATACCACATACGATTTGTGTGACCTTGGTGAGTTTCTTGTCTGTTTCCTCATCTGTGAAATGGGGATGATGGTGAGGATATCGATTTCACACAAATGAAGATTAAATGAGCATATGTAGGAAGCACTTAGAACAGTGCTGGCTCATAATAAGCACTATCTGTCAGCTGTTCATTATTCTTATGTAAATAGTGAAATGGTTAAACTTCTGAAAACTTCAAAAAGAAAATAGCAGAGTAAATATCAGTTTATATATAATGCTGGGAATGCAATGATCTTGTTAACCACCATTTTAAGTAACTAGAAATTTAGTCATATATAATATTATGTACATAATAGTATAACAACCCTGAAAAGTATCCATTATTAGGGGCTTCATTAGAATAGTCAATAACTTTTACAACTTCACAATCATTCCACACAAATGCTTGTAAACAGAAGTGCTATTCTGCTGTCTGTGATTTTTTTCATTATTGTTATAAAATATAGTATTAATATTAAAACTATATATCACAACTTAATATTTATTTAATAATTAAGAGGGTACGTTTTGATTTTTTGCCATTTTAGTTATTTAGAATCTTTCAATAAAAATCTCCAAAATTAGGAGTATTAAAACTAGAACTTCATATTTTTCTTATATACTTGAAATGAAAGATTAGTGTAAGTGAAGTCCATCATTTGAAATGCTTAAATTCAAAGTTTAGAATTTGTGGTGAGAAGACACCAAAACAAATAATATATCGACATGCATTTATCCTTATTTTAGAAATAAATTTAGGTCTCTAAGGGGTTAATTTCAATATCTTTAGAAATAGCATGAAATAGCAAAATTAACAATATACATGAAATAAAACTGTATAATGTTTTACATATGAGTAGCAGTCATTGATTACCATCTAGGATATGCGGTAGAAGCTCCTGTTCTAAATGAGAAAATCTGTGAAGCAAATCTGTGCCAGCTCTGCCCACACTTAAATAGGTCTTTTAATTGAGAGGTTTATACCACTTCTGGTGATATTCTTCAACTTACTCTCTTATGTACAAAAGACCTGCTCAAGTGTAAAGTTGATTCGTGAGCCAGGACAATTTTAGATCGTGCCCTACACCTACATGCCATTACTTGGAACATATGAGAAGTTTGTGAATTCACTCTCTGGATTTTTACAGGGATGCATGAAATGTATTTGATAAAAATGCTCACATTTTAGTGCAGTTTTAACCCTGAGTTTCAGAAAAAAAATTGCAATGTTGGTTCTGACTCTATTTTCATACTCTGTGGAAAATATAGATTAATAGTCCCCTCCCTGTGATGGTCATTTATGTAGTGGAGGGAAGTTGAAAGGGAAGGATTCTTCAACCTTCTGTCCATTAGACTAAACTCAATTACCTCAATCCTTTCTAATTCACAAGTTCAAATTATAAATTGAAAATCTTAATTATGGAGTTTATAACTTCTATTTCTGTGATATAGTTTAGTTTTACTAACACTCAGAGATTATCTAAAAAAGATTAGGCCTTATTATATAAATATTAATTTTTTCCTTTAGCAATATCTGGAAAACTATAAAATATCAATATAACATTTCATAAGTTATTTTCTTCTGAAACATATATGCAAACAACTTTCGATGATGTTTTAAATTACCCACCTGAGAAAGAAAAACAGCTTATTTTTATAATTGAAAATTTTATATTTTTATTCTTTTCTTAAGAACTTCAGGAATTACAGATATACATCAAAATGTACACAATATTCGTGGGTTGTTTCAGGATAGCTATCATGAGTGAAATAGTCTTTGTCACTAGCAACCACTAGACATTAGATTAGACTCATTGGATAAGTCATTGAACCACTAAAAAATTGATAAGAATAGCATTAAATCATGTGTGAGAAGATTTTATAAGAAAAATGATGTGAAACCTAGAATGAGACAAGACATTAAACTATCTACAGGCATGCGCGCGCACACGCCACAATTTCTCTGTCTACAGTAGCTAGAGCACAGAACCTTATGTCAAGTTTTAGTCCCATGAATAGTAATACTTTTTTATTTATGGGTTTGCGGGTATGAAGAATCAAACCCCAGGACATTTATTCAGAATATTTATGAAGTGTGCCTAATAGCAAAATGCAGAATTCTTTCTTCTCAGTTCAAAAAAGTTTTTACTTTTACACTCAACACTTTAGCCAGACTCAACAAGAGTTTAGAGAAAATTAGTACAAACAAATTGAAATAGAACAGGACGTGTGGATTAAGGATTAGTGACCCCAACTGAGTTTGTCTGTTTATGACTTGGATCAAAGTGCATCCAAGACAAAAAAAAATGACCTAATTTTAATGCCTGTGACCTCAGAATAACCAGCCCTGCAAAGTATCATTTTTCCACTTCCAGGATTTCTCTGGGGATTTCAGATAAAAATTGGTTCCTTTCCTCCTCAGAGAGGACATCTGGAGAGTTTATCAATGGATAGGAATTTGTCTCTCACTGTGAAGAGCCTGTGATGTCTCTTCATGCGCACCAAGGGAATCTGGACCTTTGAGCAGCTGCAGGCATTGGCGTTTTTTCAGACCCAGCCACAGACATTGGGTCTGAAGGGGAAATTTATAGGCTGGGTGATGTGCACCGTGAGCTCACACTTTTACTAGACAAATTAGATAGGTTTCAATCCATGCAGCTGTAAACGATGTCCTACAGAGCTCCACCTGATCTTTTACAGCTTTTCATAAATCAGTACCTACTGGCTGCAGACCGCAGTCATTAAAAAGGAATCATGGAAATTACATGTTTGCTCAGGGGAAGTGAAAAATAACTTTCTTCCCTTTCTTTCTCCCTCTTTCTATTAAGATTTGTGAATTATCCTTTCATGGGTTTTCATACTGTTGCATTAGAGTGGTACGTATATATTTTCTTCCCATCAATTCCTATTTTAGCTGTAAATAGGTGCATAAAAATTAGCACCAGATACTGGGGAAAAACTCAATAAACAACCGCCAATCCCAGGAATATCTTCGCATAATAATCTTATTTCAATGCTACCTTAGAATTCTGAATCACTAGTTATCCATTTCTGACTTAATAGATTCCTTTTGATTTACAAAGGGATTTACTCCTCAAATATCAAAAATAATAACTAATACACATTTCTTGAATGAATAAGTATATGCCTATTATGTCTAGAAGGAGGTAATAATATTCAAGATGCATACTGTAACATTATAATTATTTTTTATTTGTTGTGAATAGTTTCAGGAAATACATTAAATCTAAAAAGTAACTTTTTAAAGCCAAAATACTAATAATTATATCTGAATTTATTATTGTTTGGGAATAGTAATATATTTTTTCTGTATATTTTATAACTTTTTTTAAAATTTCAAATGTTTCTCCAATGTATTTCGGGGGAAAATCTTATATTTGCCAATTTATTTTAATGTTGATTGCCGATGACCTTGATCTTTATCACTAAAATTAAAAATCCAGATATGCTAAAATGAATTTAATTTATCATCAGTAACTAAAAATAATTTTGAATATATACAGTTCCCAACAGGAACCTAGTACATAAATGACACATTAAGGAGAAATAAAGTCATTGTGTTTATTTTAATTATCTCTAGGCCTTAAAGACAAAAATCTTTGAAGTTATAACCGTTACATCTGGTTTAATTCCTCCCTGTGGTAAAATTAGCTGCTTTGATTTTAAGATTAAAAAAGAGAGAGAGAATCACTTGGGTATTCGGCATATTTGATTCCCTCTAAAAGGTTCTGTATCATATTTGTTCACTGAGCAAAGTCACCCTGTCAGTTTCAGAATTTGAGGTCAAAGTCATTTTGAGAAATAAAGGCAGATTGTTTTTTGGTTGTTAGATTTATCTTGAAGGATATGGTATTTGTCAAAACAGCAGTTATTCTCAAAAAGAATACTATTATGTACTCCTAGAGGTCAGAAGCTTTTTACTAATACTTATTTATTTTCATTAACTGGGAAAAATAGGAGTATTGTTTATTTTTACTCCTCTCTATGCTGCAAGTTAATAAAAATAAATCCCTTCAACATTAGTGATCAATGCAATGAAACAATATATTTAAAAACATTTCAATTAAATTAACTAAATATAATTGGGTCTGCAGAACCTTGCTCTAAATATTATTAAATATATTGCTTAAGTCTTTGTGTCATGAATTTTGTTGTCTTCCATTTAAAACCTCGTTCTAAATATTTTGAATGCATTATCTAATCTTTTTGTGTCAAGAATTTGAATTTTATCAATTTACAATAGCACAGAAGAATTCAATAACCTGACTAGTGGAAATTCTGTGAACTTAAGAAGAAGTTATTTCTCTATTTCATTTTACACACATATGCACACACAAACATCTCTTCAAAATTAGTATTGTCAATAATAAAAATCTGGTATCTTCAAAAATAAAAAGGTATCTTACTACTTGAATAGAAACACATTCTCATTTTTCTGTTATTGGTCTTAATTTTTAATTTAGCTTCATTTATAAAAATAAGTGAATAAATTTATTTAAATCTAGAAGTTATATTATAATCTTTCAAAATATGTTTTTAAAAAATAAATGTGTATTTCTCTTATATGTGCAAAACAATGTGTTGGGAAGTTAAAGAATATTTTTATTTTAAGACTATTTTCTATTTATTTTCATGGTGGCATTTTCTATCAAGAACATCTTTAAGAAACATTCCTTTGGGCTGGATGTGGTGGCTTAAGCCTGAATTCTCAGCAATTTGAAAGGCCAAGGCAGGTGGATCACCTGAGGTCAGGAGTTCGAGACCAGCCTGGCCACCATGCTGAAACCCCATCTCCACTAAGAACAGAAACATTAGTCAGGCATGGTGGGGACTGCCTATAATTCCAGATACTCAGGAGGCTGAGGCAGGAGAATCGCCTGAACCCAGGAGGTGGAGGATGGCACCATTGCATGCCAGCCTGGGCGACAAGAGTGAAACACTGTCAAGAAAGGAAGGAAGGAAGGAAGGAAGGAAGGAAGGAAGGAAGGAAGGAAGAAAGAGAGAAAGAAAGAAAGAGAAAGAAAGAAAGGAAGGAACGAAGGAAGAAAGAAAGGAATAAAGAAAGAGAAAAGAAAGAAAGAAAGAAAGAAAGAGAAAGAAAGAAAGAGAAAGAAAGAAAGAAAGAGAAAGAAAAAGAAAGAAAAAGAAAGAAAAGAAAGAAAGAAGAAAGAAAGAAAGAGAAAGAAAGGAAGAAAGAAAGAAAGGAAGAAAGAAAGAAAGAGAAAGAAAGAGAGGGAGGGAGGGGGGAAGGAAGGAGAGAAAGAAGGAAAGAAAGAAAGAGAAAGAAAAAGAGAAAGAGAGAGAAGAAAGAAGAAACATTTCTTTGATTCTTATAAAAAAGAGAGGAGAGCTTTTTTTTTTTTCATTCTTTTATGCATGTCTTCTTTTGCCTTGCCTTTTCATTATCCAATTTTATAATTAGGTCTCTCACAATGTGGTTTTCTGCAGTAGTCTAAACCTCACCCCATCACCCTGATTGTTCCTCGTTTCTACCTACCGTTTCACATTCTTCTGTGACATAACTGGTACTGCTCCCCAAGGCTCAAAATAAAGGGAATTTTCTTTCTCTCTTGGTGGAAGTCAACGTAGTGAGTTAACATTCTGAGATATTAATGAATGTTTCATATTTGTTTTCCTTCTTGTATTGCCATTTCCTGTCACTAATTGGCTCCACAGCCCCCTTACAAGGTGCCTAAAATCTGGATTGGCTGCCACTACACCTTGTTACATACAATGGAAACAGGAGGCATTCAAACATTTAAATTAGTTTCTTGACTGTTGGTGAGAATGCTTATCTGCATGGCAGACCTGTTCTTCCTTCTGTTCTTCCTGCCACTGTCAATGAGAAGGCTGATCTCAAAGGCTCCACATTCAGAAGTATTCTCTGATGCTTTCTCTGTCACTCTGCACATCTCAGTCACTATGTCCTATAGAATTCACTTTAATAAAACATTTTGAATTCACACACTGTCTACTTTCCCTGCTCTACCATAGCAGATCCTTTTCTTAGACTACTGAAATCCTAATTCTCTCGTATGAATCCCTTCAACTCCTGCCCTTTTCAGAAGTAGCTGCCAAATAACTATTCCCTACACACAGAGCAACACATCACTTAAGTAACTTCAATGTCTCCCCTTTCCTTATGGATAAAAGCCCAAATGTCTAGAAATGACATTTAGTCTTCCATAACCTGACGAATCATCTATCGCAGCAGTCCCCAGCCTGTTTGGCACCAGGGGCCAGTTTCATGGAAGACAATTTTTCCACGAATGGAGTTGTGATGGGGTATGGTTTCAGTATGGAACTTCTGCCTCAGATCATCAGGCATTAGATTATCATAAGGAGCACACAACCTAGATTCCTTGCGTGTGCAGTTCACAACAGGGTTTGCCCTCCTATGATAATCTAATGCCGCTGCTGATCTGCAGTAGGTAGAGCTCAGACGGTAACGCTCACCAGCTCGCCATTCGCCTTCTGCTTTGCCACCTGGCTCCTAACAGGCCATGGCCTGGTATCAGTCCATGGCACAGGGGCTGAGGATCCCTGATCTATCAGGCTTTTCGCCATAATTTCCTTTTTTTATCCCATAGTCTAGCAAAACCGTATAATGTGATGTGATTTGGAAGTATCCTACCTATTTGCGTGTCTTCCCTTTTCTGTAGTGTTCCCCCAGCCTGTTTTCCTGTTACCTGCCTGTAACTATCCAAAAGTCCCTTTTACACACAAATACCAGAAAACTCCAAATATAAAAGTAAACTCACCTCCCCTCAGGATTCCCGAACTCCTTTTATTTTTGCTCTAATAATTACATGTTCTGAGGGGTATGAGAGTTTTCTGAATATTCTTTTTTCTTCCACATTAAAACATAAGCTGTTGAGGGTGGAAGCTACACCTGTTACCTATATAATCATCACAGGACCTAATATAATGTGTCACACAAGGTTATTGTTGAATAAACATCTGCAGCCTTGTACTGATGTACAATCAAAACTTAAAACCCTCACATCTCCTCTGATTTACTCTACTTTTAGAGAAAGTAATCAATTACTAGGGAACAAGCATAACACAAAGTTTAATATAACTGTCCTTCCCTTATCATCATTCTTTGCAGCATCTAAGTAATTGTTTGATCTGGCCCACCCTGACCATCAGCTTTTCCACCTTCCCCACTTCCAGTGATGATATTCATGGAGACACTCTAAGTGGAAGATTCTTTGAGAATGATACTGCTATAAATCATCAACTCTAATGAAGGCTGAAAAGTGAAATGATGCATTATAAAAAGACTTCTATTGCAGTATATGCAACAACGTTTTTAAATTCAAACAATTAGTTTCAAAAGGTACTTGGCCACCAAGAAAAAAATAAAATTTGACCATAAAACTTACTAAATCCAGAAAGACTGAAGAAACATCATTTCTATCAGAATGATGTTGTTTTTCTTAAAAGACACTACAGGGTATGTGTGTAAACACAGTTCTATGCACTGATCTGAATAACTATATCATTCAGAAACTTGAATGCTTTGTACCAGCCACGAATTCAGTTTTGAAGTCTCCTACTATATTTTTTAGGAGTGTATTTCTGGAGTTGAGTTGACAGAAAGGTACACATGTAGAATTTTGCTTAGGAGAACAGGTTTAGGCTTTTACCATATGATCAATGCCTATAAAAAAAATCCGTTCAGAGAACAGAAAAACACTGGAATTTTTTCTATAAATTGCATCTTTTGAAATGGAAATTTACTAATGGATGTCAGCAAATATTTATTAGGTATTTAGGCGATATTTACTGAGCACCCATTATCAATCTGCACTGGTAATACAAGAGAAGCCTGGTGTGTGCTCTCACAGGGCTTAGAGTTTATTGAGAAAATGGATTGTTAAAACGAATACACACACACAAACACAGAAAACAGAATTAAAATAGTGATGAAGAACGAGAAGATGGTGCTCTGTAAAAGAATAATGAGGTTAAACTTTATTTCGCTGGCGCTGCCACAGAATGACTCAATACATACATGATGTGTAAGTTGCTTCCTTAAGGAAGAAAGGTGCAAAGGAGAATCTGAGACAAGGCAAACAGCATGTGCTACAATCTTCTGAAATGCTTTTGTTTTCTGAAGGAACTAGAAGTGGCCACTGAGGTTAGAGTATTGTTTAGGTGAAGGTGGCACAAATCGAACGGTTAAAATGACCCCCACCTCCTCATACTTTTGCTCCTCCCTCTACAAAGCAGTCATATAAATCAAATCATCTTACTTCTCTGGTTCAAATGCCTAATGAATTCCTCATGCATTTGAAAAACATTTCAAAGTCCTCACCACAGCCTGTGTAGCCTCAAGTGCTCTGGCTTCTGTTTACCTCCTTAGGTTCATAACAGACTCCCTTCAGTCATATTATTCTCTGCCACTTTCTAGAACTCTCCAAACCCTTTCTCATCTCAAGACATTTGCATTTTTTAATCCTGTGCCAAGAATATTCTTTTTGGTGAGGGGGAGGTTACACAGCTGGCTCATTCCCTGCCAGCAGGTCTCAAACAACAACTCCTCAGACCCTTTCCCAGCTACTACTTTATTGCCCATCACGGCCATTTACTTATTTCCTTACTCTGGTCTGTACTGGTCTGTTGTTTACTGTGCATCTTCTATAATGTAAGCTTCAGGAGGGCATGGATCATATTTTTCCTCTATTTTTCTTCAGAGTCTATCCAGTGCCTTGCACATGGGAGACTGGAATATAAATAAAGAGTGGTTGAAAAAACTATTTATTTTAAAATACATGAGTAAGGTATTATTGACTATGGTCATCTCATTGTATTATATAAAAATAGTTGAATAAAATTTATTTGAATAAAATAACATTGGAGAAGCGAGGCTTTTTAAAATTTTCTTTTTAATTAATTTATAATTTTTTTCAAGAGACAGAGTCTTGCTCTGTCACCCAGTCTGAGTGCCTGTCATTGCTCACTGTAACCTCAAACTCCTGGACTTAAGCAATCCTTCTGCTACAGCCTCCTGAGTAGCTGGGACCACTGGCAAACACCACCATGCCTGGCCCATTTAAAAAAAAATAAAATTTGTAGAGACAGGGGTCTTGCTCCAACACCCAGACTGGTCTCCAACTCCCGGCCACAAGTTATCCTCCAGCCCCAGTCTCCTGAATAGCTGATACTGCAGTTTTGAGCCACTCCACGCAGCCAGCAGGGCTTTTTAAACAATCAAAAGGAGAATAGATTTTTTTATAAGTGTAACATGAATTCAATATTGATTATAAACAGGTGACTGAAACTGTATCATATATGTTTTGATAAGAAGATTCTGGAGGCTGTGCAAAAAAATGTTTGGAGTTTGACAGCAATCAAAGCAGGGGACAAGTTAGGAGCCTATAGCAGTGGTCCAGGTCAGAAGATGAAACAGCCATGAGGAGAGTGTTTTCAGTGAAAAGGGGTAGAGATAGATCTCATTGATCCAGATGATCAGAGTGTGGAGGGCAAGAAAGAGCTACCAAGAGTTGCTCTAATTCCTGGTTAGGTGAATGGGTAGCTGTTGGTGTATGCAATTAATTAGGCAGTGGAAGGATCAGGCTAGGGGGAGAAAATTGACAAATTTTCAGAATATTGACTTTATGTCTGTGAGTCCATTATTTGAGAAGTTTGGCTGTCAAGAGCGTTAGAGAAGTAGGGAAGTAGTTGGCAGAGATGTGGGGCCAGCAGGGGTAATATTGACAAACAATATCACCTAAATTTTCCAGAGGAGAAAAAAATCACCTGGAGTTTTTATAAAATATCCAAACTCCATTCTCTTTTCCTGGAGATTCTTGGGATAGACCTGGATATTTGTATGTGTAACAGGTTCCCCTGGTGATAAGAATAAGATAATGAGAAAGAATATAATAGAACATATGTTTGTGGCAATGATCCTACAGAAAAAAAGAGCCTGGATATGCAGAAGAGAGAGAGGGAGACAGGGAGAGAGGGAGAGTAGAAGATTAGCCTCTGACAAATAGAGGGATACTTCCTTTTATAATCAGAAGAAAGAAGGACAATATGGGTAGGTGCAGGTGCCACTACATTTCTGTTTTGCTGTGGGAAGTTCCCATCTAATGGCTTTTTTTCTCAATAAAGCATTTGGCAAGGACATCATTAAAAATTAAAGAAGGAGGTCATCTTAATCAGTTATGAAAAGGATGAAATAATCATTGTCAAAAGTAGGAAAGCAAATTTTCTAAAGAGGAAAAAACTTCTTGACATAGTTGCATTTAGTAATGTGAGGTTGTTAAAAATAAATGTATTATGACAAAATCTTACCCATCATGCATTTTAATGGTAATAAGTAAAAATATAAATATAATTGCCCAAATGTTTATATTCTGTACATTGAGATGGTTGTCTTTTCATAGAAAATATTGATTTTTTTCTAAAATTATGTTTTATGACAAAATACATCAAACTTGTTCATGTATTAAAGAAAAATATACAAGGAAAAAGTATTTGATATATTTCAATAAGAGTGGAAAAGTGAATTATGAAAGTATGTTAAAATTTGGATGCTAGGACACAGCCCCACATATTATCATCTGATAGTAAGACTACTTTTCTCTGTGAAACTGGTATTAGATACCCCTACATTACATTACATATTACATTACATTACATTACATTACATGAGTTAGCTCTGAAAATGGTTTGAATGTTTTTATGATAGGTAAAGTCTTTTTTTCTTTCTGTGATTACTATCTATGCTGTAAAGATCAAAATAAATGCCTTCAGGGTACAAAATGAGGACCATATGGCCCAGGGAAGGACAGGTTTGTTATCCTGTTAGTTGTTAAACTGTCAGGTGAATTTCTAAGAGTCTATACAGTCTCTGTGAAGTTTGGGATAGAGATTTATCCTTATGGAGTAAGTTATGGGTAGTTTTATTTAAGGACTTATTACTAAATTCAATCTTAGTGATTCCTAAGTGTTATTTTCAATAAATAATCTATGATTCTTATATACTGATATTAAGATCTTGTTTATGATTCTCCTACTTAATTTATTAAACTATTATGTAAAAACAGGGTAATGTGCACTCAATATAATCAACACAAAATGGATAAACTAAAGACCTAATACTGTAAAGCTGCTAGAAGGAAATACAGGAAGAAAGCTCTGTGACACTGGTCTTGGTAACAATTTTGTAGAGATGACACCAAAATCACAGGAACAAAAGCCAAATTAAACAAGAGGGATTATATCAAATAGAAATTTTCTGCACAGTAAAGAAAACAAGAAAATGAAAGGCAATCCACAGAAGAAGAGAAAATATTTACAGCCAGTATATCTTATAGGTGGCTAATATCCAAAATATATAAGGAACTCATAGAATTTGATTGCAAAAATAATAATACCCCTATTAAAAATGGGCAAAGGACCTGAATAGACATTTTTTTCTGAGGAAGACAAATGGCCAACAGGTTTATGTAAAGGTGCTCAACATCGCTAATCATCAGAGACATGAAAATCAAAACCACAGTGAGCTAGAACCTCACACTTGTTAGGATGGCTATTATCAAACAGTCAAAAGATACCAACTGTTAGTGAAGATGTGGAGAAAGGGAACATTGGCATGTAAGGGAATGTAAATTGGGACAGCCATATGGAAAAATGTATGGAGGTTCCACAAAAAACTAAAAATAGAATCACCATATGATCCAGCAATCCCACTCTGGGTACATAGCCAAAGGAAATGAAGTCAGTATTTCAAAGAGATATCTATATTCCCATGTTCATTGCAGCGTTATTCACAATAGCCAAGATATGAAATCGACATAGGTATCCAGTGACAGAAGAATGGATGAAAAAGGTTTATATGTTAAAATTTTGCTATTTTATTCCCTGTGGATTTCAGGGGCATTGATTTTTGACATCTTAAAGTATTGTTTTAAATATGATTGATATTTTTTACAAAAATATGATACTAAGGCATGGTTAATCAAACTTGTAATGTACCTACATATCACTCACCAACACACACACACACACACACACACACACACACACATGCCCTGCTTGACCTTCAAACAGATAACTTAAGGCAAAATGCAAGGAATTTCCCATGCATTGAATGCCAGCTTTAGTCACTAAGCTTTGTAGCAATGGAAACAACAGGGCAGGATAGTATTATTGAGACCTAAAACTAACACAACTGAGAATCGATACTGAGAAGCAACTGGTTACGCAAAGAAGGCAGAATGACCCACAAGTCATCATTACTGATAAAACTCCATTGTACCAATTAAGATATTATTGAACTCACAAGTCCGAGCCATTGAGTAGGCACATAGCTAGAGGTCCAAATAGGTCTGAAATGCTTCTCTCTCTAGTTGTCAAGAGGAATGTTTCAAAAGTATAAAATATGTACTAACTCGTGTGATAAATCAGAAAGAAAAATTAAAAGCCTATAAGAGAATGCATCATCAAAATGTGAAAGAACATTTTTTTCTTATGCGTACAATGATAATTGAAATTATTAAACAACATTATCTTTGCCTTTAATTTCTCGGAGAGACACCAAATATATTAATATTTATTTTCTTCCTATATGGCCCCTGACAAAATTCATCTCTTCTTCCTTCTTTTTTCCACTGTACTTTGTAGATACACTTTAATTTACATTGTTCTAACCACTGAGAGAACTCAGGGATTCTTAACCTAGAGGAATATGTATAAAATTCAACAGAGTTTGTGCATCCAGGATTGCATTATAGCTGCAGAGTATTAAAATTCGTGTTGTTGTCCAGGGGCACTGGCTTTATCTTACTCTTAGTTTTATCTTCAATGGTGTCTAGCAAAGTAATTGATATGCAATATAGATTAGACAAATATTTGTTTAATTAACTGGGGAAAATTTGCATTTTGCTAGCCAGTGCAATATTTTGGATAATTTCTTTTTCTTTATTTTGAATGAAAGATGAATCAGGACTTCTTTATTCATGAAGGGTGAAAAGAAGTATGTGTTCAGTATATTTATTTATTTAGAGACAGAGTCTCGCTCTGTTGACCAGGCTGGAGTGCAGTGGCATGATATCAGCTCACTGCAACCTCTGCCTCTCAGGTTCACAGATTCTTCTGCCTCAGCCTCCTGAGCAGCTAGGATTACAGGTGCCTGCCACCACACCAGCCTAATTTTTGTATTTTTAGTAGAAATGGCATTTCACTATGTTGGCCAGGCTGGTCTCGAACTCCTGACCTCAAATGATCCACCAAAGTGCTTGGATTACAGGCATGAGCCACCGCACCCCGCCAGTATTCCTATTTCCCAAAGACTTAAACAAGCCTGAATGTAGAGTCAAGATAGATGTTAAAAAATATCTCAGAATTTCATCATTACTATTAAGGAGGATGAGAATAAGTTCTAAAGATTAGAAAAGAAAGGGGAAATAAATCTCCCTAATATTGTGGAATACAAGCTTCAAATAATGCGTTTTGGGGGTGGGCTAAAAAAAATTAACATCTTGGAGATAGAAAACACAAATTTCAGAGTGAATGCAGGATAACAAATTGAATGTGTCACCTTGCTGCCGCACTGGTGATGATTTTCAGGCTGCCGGGATTCCGGATAAGCTTGTCCAGAATACTAACAATCTGCTCAAACTTGGGTCTGTCGTTTCTGTCTTTCTGCCAGCAGTCCAGCATCAGCTGATACAAGGCAGCTGGGCAGTCCATGGGGGGTGGCAGTCGATAGCCCTCATCTACAGCTTTAATTACCTGTGTGAGAAGCAAAGTTTTCAGGAACCAGGAAGTGCCACTTATTTTACGTTTTCATGGGCGGGGCTCACAAATATGCTTATTTTAAAGGTAAGTGGGAAAACGTCTCATTTTCAGTTGCCTAAAAGGATAACAACTGATCAAATAAATAAGAAATTATGTACGCCTAAAATATTACATAAAGGAAGATTGAAAGAACATCAATTTAGGAAAGGAGAGTATGTAAAGATCCTTTTCAGGTTAAAATAAAAAGAAATGTTAAATGATAGAGTAAATTTGGTGTTATAAAGAAATTATTATTTGGTTATCTAGTTCTCTATGGAAAACATATATGAATGAATATAGACAAAATTACTATACAGCTTTTAGTTATACTACAGTTCAAATGGTGCCTTCCAAATTATAGTAATTTTTTTTTCGTAAATTCCTAAGTGCTGTAAAATTAAGTAACTATTAGTTTATTAGTACTTTTCAGTGGTGTAAAGCAGTGACTTCAAACTTCAATGTGTATTAGAATCTAGAGGTTATCTTATTGGTCACTTATTTCGTTATATTTTCACTACAAATGTTTCTTTTGTCTTATTTTTAAACCCTTGCTGGAGAGAAATATGTAAATCTGTAAGAACAATTCAATTAATATAATATCCTTGCAAGACTTGGAAACAGTTTTATTGCTGCTAAATATTTTATTTCAATGTTACAAACCAGGAGCCACCCAGTTACATTATGTTCCACTTCCTTGCACAGCTTGATCTTTTCATCTGAACTCATAACTCATAGACCACAAATACTTACATCCTGATTGGACATCTCCCAGTATGGTCTCTCTCCGTAAGACATCACCTCCCAGAGAACAATCCCATAACTCCATACATCGCTGGCTGACGTGAACTTGCGGTAGGCTATGGCTTCTGGTGATGTCCACCTGATTGGGATCTTCCCTCCCTTTGAATATAAAATCATGTCTACATAAATGAGCAATACGTAGAACATATAGTATACATAACATAATCTGAAACTGGACAGAATTTCTCGCAGTATTTCTGTTCTGAAATGGAATATGCATTTCTGTAAAACATGTTATTCTATTTTAATACCAACCAGAAGTAGCATACCATTTACAGCAAATTTTACTTCCAAATAATTTGGAAGGATTTTGAAATTATATATAAAAAAGAAAACTGCTTAAATATTGACATTTTATATCAATTACGGCATGTTAATTAATCATCTGCAACAAAACAACCTGAAGTAGATGTGATATGACATGTATTAGAATTAAAAGTGGTATCACAAATCAACCTTTATTGATTTAACCTAGATTTATGCTTGACCAAGCAACTGAAGTTCAGAATGTGAATAAGTCAATATTTGTAAAGAACTTAGACACATAAGTACTTACAGGTGTTTGTTACCTAAATAAAATGAAATTATATTTTAAAAAACTCCCTTCAACACAATAATCATCTTGATTAATTTACTGCGTGCTTCATTTCATCATTAATCATTGAAGTGTCTTCTGGATAGTAAGCAAGCACCATATAAATTAGATAGACATAATAATTACATTCCCAGAACTTATAATTTAGAGGGGAATAATATTGATTTTATGAGTTATGGGAGATATAAAAGTGTAATCTCTATGGAATTTGCTCTTAGTTCAATAAATACATTTAATAAAGATGTACTGATTGTCAACAATATAGGAAGTATTATGCTAGTTATTTTGGGTGAAACAATGATAAATAACATACTGGCTCTTTTGTTTGGAAAGTGTCAGGCAAATAGGAGTAATAATGAGTTACTCTGAAAAACTAAATACAGAGCGAAATAGGTATCTAGCACGTTGCTTTTCAAACTTTATAATGCATGTAAATCATATACAGCTTACTCCCAGTAAAATGAAAATTTTGATTCAGGAGGTTGAGTGTGTAGCCAGCGTCTGCATTTCCAACAATCTCCATGTGATGCTGGTCCATGGAACTTACCCTGAGTAGTAAGACAGTAGTGAAAGCCACCTTAATGTGGAACGTGGAGCCAAGATTCTCGCTAGAGAGACTGAGGAGGGCATTTACTAATTAAGTGACCTCAATTTCAAGTGAAGTCACTTGAAAGATAAGTACAATATTTGATATAAGAAAAAAAGGGATGGATATTTCAAAGAACTCACATCATCAAAATCTTAAGTCATGTTCATCAAAATGTGACCGATTTCTATTGGACCTCATAGCATGCCACTGGATTTGAAGTGATGCTCAAGGGGGCAATATAGTGCTTTACACAAATGGATTAGCAACTTAGGAGACAAGTTTCTAAGCCTTGTTGTGCTGGAGTGTCCTCATCTGTTATGGAGAATGTAATAGTCCTGGTTCAGAGTATTGTTGTGGGACTAAACGACACATTTCAGTAAAATCTTTAGTCTTCTTCCTAGGACATAGTAAGGACTCAATAAATGTTAGCTCAATAGTCTCATTTTCTGAGCAAACGGCATAAATCAAAGCACAGAGGAGAAAACTGTATGTTCTAGAAGAACAGTTTCCGGTGTGAAGAAATTAATTGGAAGAGGAAGCTAAAATGTCAA
The DNA here is from genome assembly GCF_006542625.1 of Nomascus leucogenys. NCBI lineage: Eukaryota > Metazoa > Chordata > Mammalia > Primates > Hylobatidae > Nomascus > Nomascus leucogenys. The sequence goes on from NC_044401.1 coordinate 28,629,978, forward strand.
ATTTTTATTTAATCACAGATATATTTGGGAAACTTTATCCTGGCTAGGAGAGTGATAACATTGGAACTAACTCAGTCAAACTGAGCACTTCTCCTTGGTGTTTTGGCACAAATGAGCTCTTCAGGGAGAGTACTGCCAGAAGCTCTTTGAAAAGGTAGAGCTTACACAGTCATGAAGAATGCATGAAACTGCGCAGAGAATTGAGGAAATGGAAAAACACCATCAGCAGGAAGAACAAGCCTGCAAAGACACACAGTGAGCACAACCTTCCTAAGAAGCTACCAGGTGAAGAATAGTTGACAGTTTCTATTGATGAAGTAAAACAAATCAAACTGGAGAGACTGGAGCCAGAGAAAAGACAGTCTTGGAAGTTAGGGAGATAAACTACAGTGTGCAACATGCACTAAAACCCAAAGCACTCATCTACATATGTCTAGACCAAGTTTATGTTTTTATAATTCAAAATTTCAAATACTACCCCTTGATATTGAGAAAAGTGGACTTATACATGTGGCATTGAACAAAATCTACTCAGGGTGTTAAATGGAATCATTAGGCCTATTTTCTCCTTCTTAAGAACTCAGAGAATTAACAAAAGTCAAACAAAGCTGTATTCACAGGACAAGGGAGATACAGTATCTCAAAAATCTCAATTAAATATCTTAGGTCTGTTATAGACACTTGTCATTTTTCTAACCGCCTTTGCTACTTCTCTTTTTCCAGAACCAAATTACTGAAAGCATGTAAGTATACTCTCAGTATTACTGAAGGTTTATAAGTATACTTATACTGAAAGGATCGTTTCAGTATACTTTCAGTCATACTAAAAGTGTAAAGTGTACTTAAATGGCACTAAAAAAAGAAAAAAGGAAAAAAAAAAGTCCTTTCTATGCTTAAAACTTTGTACCTATTTAGAAAATATTAGGCCCAGATATTTGTTGCCTTACCAAGGTCTCTAGTTGAAATTAAAATAGAGTCATAAGAAAAAAACAATAGGTTGATGACAGCCATGAAAGAGAAGTGTATTTATTTGGTTTAATTCAATCAGGGTTAAAAAGAAACATAGAAGAGTTGTTTCATTTTAAGTGTTTCTTCACCATTTTCCAGAGGGAAGAGAATTGAGATTAATAGAATTTCTTACAATAATGATATACTGAAAGGTGATCTGTTTTAGGAAGAACAGATCCATATTTCTGCTTAAGCTTGGAAGGATAATCCTCTTTTGCTCTGTTCTAAATACAGACAAAATAATGTTGGAGAGGTAGCTGCTGTGGTCGCATCCTCGTATCTTCAAGGAAAGCTTCACTCACCTGAATCTCTTAACTTGCCTGGGGCTTATACAGTATGTTCTCTAATGCAATACATGGTTATAGATTCAAGCAAATTATTTCCAGAATATTTCCCAATTAGATGTGGTCTATTTGTGTACACCCATGTAAATCTTATTAAAATGTTTAAAACTTACACAAAGGGGATATATGTTTGGAAAAACGTATAGTAAATTATTTTAATAAGGAAAACTTAAATTTTCAATTCTGCTCTTCTGGTTGTGTTTTGTAATTGTTGTAGCCTGCACATACACACGCGTGCGCACACATACACATATATTGTTGTTAGAATGACAACTTTAAACCTTTCAATGTAACATACTTGCTGATCAGGTGACCTTTACAATATCTTTAACTTCGTACTAATTTTTAACAAAATATTCTGGCTCTTAGCTCACTGTGGTACCCTGGAAAAGTATCTCGGCCACATCGTGCAGTAGGTACCTGTGAAATGACAAAGGCCTCTTGCTACAAGATGTGCTAGCTTTGGAAATGTAGGTATGGTCTTTTTACTTGTGTCATTCAGGTTTTTGATTTACACTTTCCTTTTCCTTTTTGTCTCTTAACTTTATCAAGGGTTCAGTTGCTGCCCTTATGGGAAAGCACGAGGAAGTGGGGCAATCTAATTTATTTTCATTTTATTTTGGACATGTTATTACAAACACTCAAAAATTAAGTGACATTCAATCAGTTCAAAAGTGAAACCAGGGTGCAGTGCTTTCAATATTTCCGTAATTTATCCAGATACTGCTATTGATCAACTTTTGGTATACCAGTTCTTTTCCTTGCTGGCCAGATTCTGTCCCAGGTCACAGTTAATTGAGCTTATATACTTAGAAGTAAATATATTTATTTTTATTTTTAATGAAAAACTCTTAATTTATATTTTTATGTATGATATCCAAACAATTCAGTCTAAAAGAAGAGCTGGGGCTAATTTAAACTCTTTCTTTAGAAGAAGATGTGAATGAGTGATTTGCTTTGCCCAATTTTAGCGTTGAAGTCCGTAGACAGTTAGGTCTGGAGTGCGGTGGTGCCATGCATTCTCGGCTCACTGCAACCTCCCCCTCTCAGGCTCAAGCAATTCTTGTGCCTCAGCCTCCTTAGTAGCTGGGATTAGAAGTGTGCACCACCAAGCCTGGCTAATTTTTGTATTTTTGATAGAGACAAAGTTTTGCCATGTTGGCCAGGCTAGTCTCTAACTCCTGGCCTCAAGTAATTTTCCCACCTCCACCTACCAAAGTGCTGGGGTTACACAGGTGTGAGCCATCGCACCTGGCCAGGAGTTAGCTGTTTAACCCAGAATTTATTCAATATTCATGAAACATTTAGCCTTTTCATTAGAGAATTTTCATTATCTGCTAATAGGTAGCTTATTAGACTGATTAGTTTAGCTCCAATAATGAAATAATCACAGATTCAAGACTCTTACCTCTTTTCTATCTAACCATATCATAAATGATACCATCCATCATTGAGGGAATCAGGAAGAGAATAAAGGTGATTGAGAATTATATATTATTATTTAGAAAATTTTTTCATTCCTCATGAATTTATAATATATATAAAACAATTTAAAAAGTGTCTGCTCCTTAATAGAGCATTCAATAAATGTTATGCCTGTTCCTTCCTTTCAATTCCCTTTAATTGATACATTTACTGTCCATATAACAAATTTATTAAAAGACGCTACAAGGGAAAACTCACTGTTAACTACAAAGTACAATTAAAATTTAGCAATTAATACTAAATCAGATAAAAAGAAATTTTTAAAAATTCTCTTATTCTATGGCAAGCAAATAACATCAAATTGCTCTGGCTTGAAAAATAAAAGAATAATAAACCAACATTGTACACATTTAATTTGAAGTAAAAAAAAAAAAATCAAACCTACAGGTGAAATTTCAAACCAGCAAAATTATTATGGAATTTAAGAAAAGATAGATGCGTACACTCTCATAAACTCTTTAAATTCTTCATTGTAGTTTCAAACTCTTTATGTTCAACACTAGTAAAAGTAGTAGTAGTAGTGCTTGTCATATCAATTGCAACAAATAAAAATAGTAAACCCGAACTATTATTTCAAATCATAAGCTTATGAAAAACTGAATAGATTATAAAGCTGAAGATAAAGAGTATTAACTCACATGAACCTGTGCTCTCCATAAACAATACACATTCATTACAGAGAGCAATTTTCTTCTTTAGGTATTATCTTGGCAAATGTACAGTGTAGGCGTTCAACAGATGCTCCCTGATCTTAATTGAATTCCCCCTGCGAGCATGCTATCTTCCCAAATACATGGTCTTTCTTCTTGGGAGGCTTTTTTTCCTGCTTTCTGTAACTGGTAAAGTTCTTATCTGAACATCTTGGTCAAATGTAAACTCTTTGGGTGAACATTTGGGAATCTTCCAGCAAGAGTTGGTCATTCCATCCTCTGTGATCCTTCTACTGCTTTATTATCCTGCCTAATCCGGGATGTCCAGAGGAATAACCACCTGCCCCCCTTCACCACTGTATTCCCCCAGTTTAAAGTATGTCTTATTTTCTACCTCTGCTGTTTACAAAACTTCGTTGCTTGCAAAAAAGCATGTTGTTCTGTCAAGTGAGAATATGATTTATTTTGTGGACTTGGCAAAGTAGATTTTACTTAAGATTTCTGATAATTTTGAGCATTTTAAATGTGCAGTTCATTTTCAGCTGATAATGAGTTAAATCTAGTTTTTCATAATATATGTGAATGAGCCAATATAAACATAATAGTTTATTTTCTTAAATCATTCTGCTTTCTAATGTCCTCTTTTTTCTTATGCTACTATTTAATAGTGTTGTTACATTAATACATTTTAAAAACTCCAAAATGATAGTATAAGATTCACTGAGCATCAACTTTTTTAGAGTATCTGTAGAATTACGAAAATATGTCACAGGATGTTGTATGGATTATGTGTTTTAGAGTTTGTAGAATGCTATAAAGATTTTCATTTGACTCCATAAACAATACACATTCTACATCAACTGCTTCAATATTAATGTTGTAGCTACTTTACCAACCTAAAAATACAATTAATTAGAAAATAATTTTAGTCTACACACATGGACATTACCCCTTTGTAGAATGAGGCTAAGTAAAATGTTAAAACATTAAAAAAATACACAAGGGTAAGACTTTTATACTGACTAAAATATCTGATATATTTATCTTCTAGAGGTATACATTTATGTATGATTTTACTCCATGATGTCTTAATAAAATGAAAATAGAACATCAAAACTAAAGTGGCTATGTTTGAAATTTAGAGCCTGGGGTGGAGGGTGGTAAGTAATTTCAAGTGTTTAATTGAAAACAAATGAAAATAAAATTTTAACAGGCAAACAAGACTTATGATTTGTTGCATTATGTTTGTGAGAGCTTGAAGTTCCACATTCTAGGAGGCCTGATAACAGAAGGTTAGTCTGTTGCACATTTTTTCACAAATGGTGTAGTCTATATTGTCCCATGAAACTTGCAGTCCAATGTGGACAGGAAAAAATAGAAAGTACCTAAGAGAAACATTTGATCCCCACTCCCATTCTTTGCACATGATGGGAAGCTTGTAGGCAAGGTTTCTCTAGAAGGGCACTGTTGACCTTTCACCCCAGATCATTCTTTGCTGTGACGGCTGTCCTGTGCATTGTAGGATATCTAGCAGCACTTCTACTGCTGTCATCTAGATTACATTAGCATCTTCCCAGTTGTGACAGCCAAAAATGCCTCTAGACAATACCAAGTACCTTCTGGGGAACAAAATCATCCCCATTTGAGAACTACTGCTTTAAATGTCATACAATCATCAAGGGAAAGTAATGCACATGAGGTCTACAAATTATCTGGAAGTTTATATTGACTAAGTGAAATCAACTTTCTAGGGATGTTTTATACCCCTGTCATAGGCTATATACCTTTACTAATAGAAAAGCAGGGGTCAAGTTCACCAGAGCCAATCTTCTAATACTTGGGTTTTGATGATGTAATAATATCCCTTCTGGATTTTTTTATGCTTTATTTTATTTTCTCCTTTCTTCTTTTTTCCTATCTTCCTTTTCTTTTTCTTTTTTAGGATAACTTCCTGTTAATTTAAGTTTTGCTAGTAAAACTTAAATTAACTTTATAAATTAGGCATCAATTTTTTTTTATTAAATGGAGGTATCAGTAACTAAGCATTTTAGTAAGATACAAGTGCTTGCTCCAACAGCAAACACTGAGTACCGCTACAACAACGTAAGCGTTATTGGCATAGAGAGACACTGAATAAGAGTCCTTGAGGGCCCAATTTGGTTCTGAAATATGGTTAAAAGAAGAAACTGGGGCAATAAATTTTAATTGAGTCACACTTTACAATAAGACTTGCTGCATTTAAGCTGAGGATCTGTAGTTCTGAGACTATCAAACTAAAATAAATTGAATATATAGGAGTCTAAGTTTCCTACAGGTAATTCATCACAGAGCTTATGCATATTTCTGTTCTTGATTGTGACCACAAAAATTCCTCTTCCTTTCTTACCTCCCACCTCAACAAATTCAAGCTCATATTGCATGAGTATTATTTTTTTCTGGTTTAGAAATTGCTTTCCCAGCTTATATACGTGAAGGACATTTTTAAAATGTAGATGCTTTAGAGGGATGTGCCACACTAGGCATTCAGAATATTATAAAAGCACAGCTAGTCACTATAAAAATTATTTATGAAGATGTGTTTTTTAACCATATTTAAACATTTAAAATAAAGCATTTACTTTTACTGGTCTCTATATCCTAATGTAAGCTCCCCAGATATATTTATGTATTTCAGAAAAGCTTCCGATTGCTTGGAGCAAGCCCAAAATCATAGCATATGGAGTGTACCTAAAACCTCAATTTCAGAAAGACCTCCAATTCAAACTTAACAGAATCAGAAGCTAATGTTTGCTTCTGATGTTGGCATCTCCAATGCCAAACCTTCAGCCAGTTCCCCCAAGTGCTGACTTCTCATCTATGTGTAGCTAAATAACTGGAGGTACAGGGTAAGTTTAGTCATTTGCTCCATTTGGATTCCAAAGTTTAATAAGAATCAGGAGTCTTGGTTTCTGGGCTCAGTTTTGACCCTCCTATTTAATTTTAGCCAAGTGTCTTAACCTCTCTGCACAGCTGTCTTGTCATTCAAAAACAGGGTCATGGACTATATAAAATTTGACTTTACATTCAGTTTTATCTAACAGCTTAACAGCTTTGTTGACTTATGAACCATAGCTCTTTCAACTTTCTATCTGAAACCTACATGAATATCAAGGATGCTGACATTTTCAATGTTAATTATTTTGGACTCCTAAAGAAAGACTAACTTTGGAATAAATTGCATATCCACACGGATGTCACCTCGATTTATGTCTCTAGAGTTTTACAGAAAAGTTAAAGGAGATGAATAAAGTGCTGCAGGTAAAGATGCTAGTGATTCTCTGGACAAGGCATTACATAACTGCTAAACTCCACTTCAGGATTAGTTGAGGGTCTAAAACCTTGTCCACTTTGCCTAGAAACAGCAGTTAGATGAGGAATCACACAGTAACCCTGTTCTTAAAAGATTCTGCAATTAAGTTCCCTAAGCTCAATGAATTTAGACAGTTCAATGAGACATGCGGCTAAAAGCCTGAATTTTTCAGGAGCTTAACTGAAGTCAGCTCAAGCGGTATAGGTTAGGGGGCTTCAAGTTCTGATTTCTAAAGAGAAGGAGTGTAATTCCTGAAATCTCTGGGTATTGAGGCATAATATCACATAGCTGCCAAATGTTTCTCTAATTACATGTACAAATCTCTGCCTGCCGATTTAGGAAAGGCTTGCTGGTCATAGTTCACATTTCCTGTTTTTGAGCTTTGTCAGGTCATACTTAGAGTGACAAAGGACTTTGGAGAGTTTGTCTGAGTAAACCCAAGTAATTGAGTATTTAATGTGGAGGGAAATATTAGCTTCTCAGGTTAAAAGTGGAACTATAGAGATAAATTATTTGGCTAAAAGATTTAGCATCTATCTATTGTCATGGACTAAAATTCATTCACTGCAGACAACAAGGTGAAGGGTGATCCAAGAAGGCTCCCAAAGGAAGCATCTAGTCTTATCCCCAGAAGTTCAAATCTCAGAGCCACTGAGAGAATAGTTTCAGCAAATGTTGATTGTCACAAGAGATCAGAGATAAATGATCCTTTAAGTAGCAAAACCTCATTCTTTGAACTTTTGAGATCTTTCAACATCATGTGAAATGATTAAGCATTTCTTCAAATACAGGAAAATCTCCATATTCCAAATTATTATAATGGCTATCCAGGAAATAAAACACAAACTCATTATGCTTATGTTACTTTCAGACTCTCATAAAACAGTGTAAAAACTAAGTAATCTGATGTATGATATCTATCTTCAACAAAAATAACGCAAAAATTGGGGAGTCTCTCTCTCTATATATAGGCCCTAATATGAGTCTGGCTTTTTTAAAAGTTCAATGAGGTTTTAAGTGTCAAATTTTGTATTTTTTATATATATTCAATCTCTAGTTTTTAAAATCTCTAATTTTTAAAAGTTGTAGTAATTCATTTCAAAGCCTGAAATTGTAGCACTCTGAACACAATTTTTTGAAGAGGTGATGGTAAATTAGTAGAAATGTAGCAGAGGATACTGACAATTTGCAATTGAAATGATAGAAATAATATTAAATTCATTCTAATAAATGTTTTGAGATAAGGTCTCACTCTGTTGCCCCAGCCTAAAGTGCAATGGTGTAATCAAGGCTCGCTGCAGCCCTGATCTCCTGGGCTCAAGTGACCCTCCCAAGTCAGCCTCCTGAGTAGCTGAGACTAAAGGCATGCATCCCCAATAGAAAAAGAGGACTAGTTACTATTAGCTTGACATTTAGTCTGAGCTAAATCATTAATCTAATGACTTAAATTGTCTTCCTGCAAGGTGGGCCTCATGGAATCAGTGCAGTTATTAAAATTATTCTATTCAATTGAAAATTAGTGAAAGCAAAATTAATGTTTCTTTAGCCTCAGTATTTGCTCCTTCATAGTGTCATTTTACCAATTTCTCTGACGATCCTATATAAAATTGCATTCTCCACATACTGTCTGCATTCCTCGTTTTACTTTTCTGCCTTTACTGTGTGCTCCTGTGTTCCACTTCACAATTATAGTTTTAATTTTTCACCACATAAACCTGGATAGTTGTTTTTTACATGTTTAAATGTTCATGCTACTCATCTCTCTGAAATAGATGGGTAGAAAGTACTAGACTTGGCCGGGTGCGGTGGCTCATGCTTGTAATCCCAGCACTTTGGGAGGCCGAGGCGGGCGGATCACGAGGTCAGGAGATGGAGACCACGGTGAAACCCCGTCTCTACTAAAAAATACAAAAAATTAGCCGGGCGTGGTGGCGGGCGCCTGTAGTCCCAGCTACTCGGAGAGGCTGAGGCAGGAGAATGGCGTGAACCCGGGAGGCGGAGCTTGCAGTGAGCCGAGATTGCGCCACTGCACTCCAGCCTGGGGTACAGAGCGAGACTCCATCTCAAAAAAAAAAAAAAAAAAAGTACTAGACTTTTCATTAAGTTTCAATTCAACATTAATCACTAAAATCACTGAACCTTTGAGAGTTTTTAGTTATTGAATAAGTGGCTGTATTTTCCGATGCTACATGCAGGCTTATTCATATTGATCATAAGAGGGGAGGCAATAAATTCATAATTGACATTTTTTTGGTTCACAGTTTAAAATACTTTTACTATATGAAGGACACAAATTAGATATTTTGTTATTACCTCTTTCATTTAGGTATAAATGACATGTGACATATATTACTTATCAAATTAATATGTGTCTTTAGTATTGCACCAATTTTGATAGGCATGGTTTTTTTTTAGTTCTTGAAAATATTACAGAACAAAGGCTCCCGTTTTCTATTATTTATGTCCTTAGATTGGAGTTACCTGAAAGGAAATATTTAACCTCTTAGCTTTTAACCACTTACTTGGCCACTTTTCATTTTTTGCCTTATCCTTAAAATGAAATCAAGTAGGCCGGGCACGGTGGCTCAGGCCTGTAATCCCAGCACTTTGGGAGGCCGAGTCTGGCGGATCACGAGGTCAGGAGATGGAGACCATCCTGGCTAACACAGTGAAATCCCGTCTCTACTAAAAATAAAAAAATTAGCCAGGCATGGTGGCGGGCCCCTGTGGTCCCAGCTACTTGGGAGGCTGAGGCAGGAGAACGGCGTGAACCCGGTAGACGGAGCTTGCAGTGAGCCGAGATCGCACCATTGCACTCCGGCCTGGGCGACAGAGTGAGACTCCATCTCAAAAAAACAAAACAAAACAAAAAAACAAAACAAAAATAAAATCAAATAAAACAAAATTGTACTAGAATATATCTGGCATCAATGTGGCAGAGTCACAGATCTAAAAAGCCAAATAAATTATTATGTAAAATAAAATGTTCTAACAAAATCCAGTTAGTATTTACTAAGCAGGCAACTTCAGAATAGAAATGAAAAGAAAAAAATCTAATAATGCAGAATATAGCCAAGGACAACTCAATTTGTTTTCTCAAATTTTCCAACTCAGTTTATGTGGTAATTATGCTCCCAAAATGAACTTAAGGACATAGGAAGAATTGAAGTGATGGATTACCCAGCATCTAAATAAGATAAAAGTCTGTACTTTCAGTAACTTGATCCTGTATAAAACAGAAAATTATACACTACCATTTTGGAATTTTGGATTCCATGTATTTCAACATATGAATATAGAAATATTCATCTATATAGATGCATGAATGCACATATAGAAAAATACTAACCAGTTAAAAATAAAATTTCATAAAAGCAAAAATAGAAAAATCATTCAGTGGCAAACTGTTCTACAATAGTGTCATGATTCTGTTAGAATGAAGTAATGTAAATTAGTAGACCAGGGCAAAAATACAACAAACATGTTATAATTATACTTTCAAAGTCACATGATGAGAAACCAAAGGAAAGGAATTAATTTTTCTGTTTTTTTTTTTTTTCCCAGACATAAACTTCTTTGATGCTTTAAATTTGTGGAGCTAAATAGTCTAATCATATCCATCCCAAATGAAATCCAGGGACTTTCAAGATGATTTGCGAACTTTGGTATGCAGCTGCAGTTCTGCTTTCAAGGCTACTTCTTTAAAATATATTATATCACATAAAACTATGCCATAAATTAGTTTTATATCAGTGAATAACGACAAAAATATTCATTTAGTTATTAAGGGGCTTTTTTCCTAGTAAAGTATCTGTAACAGTGGCTTTCAATCTGTCATCCAAGCACGTATGTGGGTCCCCAAGGGCATTTTAGGGGTCCACAAGATAGAAACTATTTTCATAATAATACTGAAACTTCATAGCCTTATTCATTCTGAACATCCCATGAGGTTACAGTGGAGTTTTGCAGGATGCATAATAATATTGTATAATGGAAAATATCAACATTTGCAATTTCTGCATAACACAGCAGTGAGAAATGAGAAGAAATAACAAGAAGTGAGTATTGGGGAAAAAAAATCTGATTCCTTACACAATATCCTTATGTAAAAGAGAAAAACATAAAAATGTATAGTACTATCTTAGCTGACCCTTTCATATGAGGCATGCTATTGAGAACATAAGGAAGGAGAGCTTGTAATACACCTAAGACAGTATTGAACACAGTGTGAGAAAATATCTGAGTGTCTGATAAATTAAGTTTTGAGCTTAGGTGTTTCCTCAACTCCTCAAATACTCTTCAAAGTTTAAGAAGTTTTAAATACATAATTAGATTATATAATTTCTATACATTCCTCTATCCTACCTGTCACTCACAGAGATGTTTTAAAACAAGAGCGACAGACATTCTATGTTCAGTATTCTTTTCCACTGACATTGATTCAAATGTCCCTCATGACTCTTCATTTCGACTACGCTCTACCTACAGGCAATAACTTTCAGAGGAGCAACCAGGAAAGGGTCATTGCATTGAGGCACCAAATGTTAATCTCCAAATTGTAGAAACTTCAGACACTAGATGAACTGCATTAAACGTTATTAATGTGACCGATAATGCAGATTAACCAGGATTTGTTATCCAAAAGGAATGCCTCAGCAAATTGTTTTGAATGGTGAACTTGTTTTTCTGAAATAACAATAATCAGAGCACACTAAATCAAATAAACAAGACAGATGTCTAAGCTGGGTATACTGCTTTGGGTTGACAAACAGACAATATATACACAAAAATGTAATAGTATTTTTTCTTTTTCTTTTCTTCTTCCTTTTAAATTTATTATTATTTATTTATTTTTTGAAAAAGGGTCCTGCTCCATCACCAGGCTTTAGCTTACTGCAGCTTCAACCTCCTGGACTCAAGTGATCTTTCCACCTCAGCCTCCTGAGTAGGTGGGACCACAGGTGAGTGTCTCCATGCCTAATATATGTTTTTATTTTTATTTATTAGTTATTATTATTGTTATTGAGATGGATTCTCACTCTGTCCCCCAGGCTAGAGTGCAATGACACATTCTCTGTTCACTGCAACCTCTGCCTCCCAGGTGCAAGCAATTCTTATGCCTCAGCCTCCCAAGTAGCTGGGATTACAGGCACATGCCACCACACCCTGCTAATTTTTATTTTTAGTAGACACAGGGTTTCACCATGTTGGCCAGGTTGGTCTTGAGCTTCTGACCTCAGGTGATCCGCCTGCTTTAGCCCCCCAACGTGCTGGGATTACAGGCATGAGCCACCGCACCTATCCTATATTATTTTAATATATATACACACATATATATAGTATTTATATATAACATATATTTTATTTATATATAAATGTAGATACAGTATTTATATATAAAATTATATATACTATATATAGTAGATATACACTTTATATAGATACAGTATTAGATAGATATAGCATTTATATCTAAAAGTGTATATATACTATACATTATTTATATATAATTAATATATAATATATACAAATATATATATTATATATATATATATTTTTTTTTTGCAGAGATGAAGTCTTGCTATGTTGCCCAGGCTGGTCTCAAACTCCTGAGCTTAAGAGGTCCTCCTGCCTTGGCCTTTCAAAGTGTCAAGATTATAGGTGTGAGTCACCCCACTCTGCTTATCGAGACCAGATTTTATCTTAGTCAAGCCTATATCCCAAAATACTACCTGCTTAAAAATGTTTGATTGATGCATCAGCTATAATTTAGCTTTAAATATAATTCCACAAGAGAAATTCCCAAAACATTTTGTGCAATATCAGCATTCCTGAAGTAAGTATACATTTATTTCCAAAAGGAAAACTTAGAATGCTGCCTCATTTAGCTGTTTGGTGTATTTGTTTTTTTTTAAAATTGAAGTCCTATTACTTTATAACCATACATCATATTTAGAGTAAACTATAAACATATTGTACTAAATAAGGCCTATTATGGAAGATTAAATCAACGATGTTTAAATTACTCTAGAAATGCACATGCAAATTACAGCTTCTCGGAAGAAAGCCAGGACTCCCACGGATATTTTGAGGGAGTTCCAAGAAAATACAAAGATGAACACCGAAGAACTCGAAACAGCTATTTATTGGTGGTGAATGAGCCTATTTGTTCAGTGTGTTTTTAAGAATCTTCAGTGACTGAAACAGAAATGCAAAGAGCCTGTTGCACTTTTATTTCAGAAATGTTACAGAGCAATTTCCATATGACACCTTTCTTCTAACATTAAAGAGGCCCTGACAAAGCAACAATCAGTGTAAATGAAACATTTAGAGTTAACCCCCTGTGTTCTCCAGAGTATGAATCATCTAAAGTTGGACAAATGTTTCCAGTTCCTGCAGAGAAACTATTCTTTTGAGTATCCTGGCAATCAAGCCTACTTATGGGGACAGAGATGCTCTCACATAATAATTTAATATGGGGCCGGGCACAGTGGCACACGCCTGTAATCTCAGCACTTTGGGAGACTGAGGCAGGTGGATCACCTGGGATCAGGAGTTTGAGACTAGGCTGGCCAACATGGAATAACCCCCTCTCTACCAAAAATACAAAAATTAGCCAGGCATGGTGGCAAGCCCCTGTTATCCAAACTACTTGTGAGGCTGAGGCATAAGAGTTGCTTGAATCTGGGAGATGGAAGTTGCAGTGAACCGAGACTGCGCCACTGCACTCCAGCCTTGGAGACACAGTGAGGCTCTGTCTCAAAAATAAATAAATAAATAAATAAATAAATAAATAAATAAATAATTTAATGTGGCATAGAAATTAGAACCTGACTGAATAACCAGAAATTTAACATTTCAAATAATTTTTTATCAGATAGTTTTTATTTAACCTAAAAGTATTTTTCTTGTATAATATGATTGGTGTAACAAGGACAATATAAGTAAGCATGATACTTTTCATGGACTGTTAGAAGTACTTATGTCATGATAGGTTAAGAAGGATAGCCTTAGAAAAAGATTAGAAGTGAGTAGAATGATATACGTTCCTCAAGACAATAAGTATCACTTGTTGCATATAGTGTCTACTGAATTGATAGTTCAGTTATTAAAATGATGCTTTGTTGCAGACACATTGGCTGACTAATTTTTCTGGTGATCAGAGAAGGAGAACTAAACAGCACTGTTGAGGTATTTATCCCGTGCTTTGCAATTTCATCGTGTTCAGAGCTATATAATTGTAGTCACTTGTAAATTTAATTCAACTGGCTACAAGATACAAAATTTCTCTTAATTTGTCATGCTCTTATCCATTTGAATTGTATTTGTTAAGAACAACATTTTTATGTAGGACACATTTTAAGTGTCTAAGGACTTTTTTAAAAATATTCAGATTTTTAAAAAAATTTAGATTCATGAACAAAGTAAATGCACTACAGAGTATATTTGAAAATTGGAAAAACAAAAAGGGTTTATTATTAAAAGTCATTGGGAGAGTCCTAGCTCCTATATCAATGCATCTAGAAATATCCCAACAGCATTGTGCCATTATTATTCAATGGTTCTATTATTGTGGCTTTACTTGTGGATGAAATGCTATTTGGCATAGTAGGTTCTTTATTATAGCATGATATGCATGCCATGTGACAATTTTGATTATTGGAGCTCTCCAGTGATTTGCAAATAGGATGAGCTTTTTTTTCTTAATCAGGAATAAATTTGTAAAATTAGATAATAAGAAAATGGCAGAAGACTACCATCTTTGGAAGCACCCATTCTCTTGGCTGATGAGATTATGGAGAAAGATACTGCCATTAGGACAGAAAATTGATAACAAACTACAGCAAAGACAATTGGGCAATACATATGCCAAAAATTCTCACCTATTCGTACACGTTCTGATCCTGTAATGTTAATTCTATAGAAGTATCCCAAGGAGATAATCATGGACAGACATAAAATAGATATCATGACATCAAAGTATCATTCATAATATGAAATATTGTAATTCTGCCCAGTTAATAGTGCTTTCTTTAATTAAATTATGTACATGAATAAAGTATTAGACATTATTAAATATTGTAAAAATATTTAATCATCTGGAAACTTAAGTATTTTATATTTTTAAGTTAAAACAAGGCAAATAACAAAATGGCATTGATTTACATATAAATAAAGTGCTGAACTTATTGGTACGTTGAAATCATTTTATATATCAGTATATACAGTATAATCCCATTTTTGTAACTTTATGCCAAAAGAGGAGTTATTTATTTGTGAAAATTTATTTAAAAAATCGAAAGGGTAAATTTAAAATGCTAATAATTATGTTTGTATAGTATTAATAGTAATGATTATTAGACATTTACTTGTTGTTTATCTATATTTTCTAAATTTCTGTCATGGAAATAATTTTCTTTAAAGAAAAACTTAAAAATTAGCTGGGGCTGGTGGTCCATGCCTGTAATCCCAGCTACTCAGCAGGCTGAGGAGAGAGGATCACTTGAGCCTGGGAGAATCACTTGAGGCCAGGAGTTTGAGACTGCTACAATGAGTCATAATTGTGCCACTGCACTCCAGCCTGGGTGACAGAGTGAGACCCTGTCTAAAAAACAAAAAACAAACACAAAACAAAACAACAACAGAAAAGCTCACAAAAAATTCAAATACATTTTGAATTAAATGGATGCAAATTACAATATATACATTCAATTTACCCTAAATGATAATAGTAAAATTAATGATAATACCTACTTTTATCAGGAGTGTAGTCAAGTGTGCTTTTAAAATATTCACGTAATCTTTGACACAAAACATTCATTTTTAGGAATGTATCATTAGAAAATCATGAGGCTCATAACAATTTTGAATGCAGAAAGATCACATACATTTGCATAAAATATGGAAAAATTAAATATAATAATAATTTGCTCACTAATTAGGGTTTGCTTTAAAAAAGATACAACAATAGAGAATACAGCAACCTACTAAACATAAAAATGTAAAGATTATTTATTGACAATGAAATATATTCAAGAAGTGTATTGGTAAGGAGAGAAATAGCATACAATTGTATTATGAATAATTATATTTAAATAATATATTCATGAACATGTTTGTATATATGAGTATCAAGAAAAATTTGGAAGAATTGACTCACAATCTTATAAAAGTTTTCTGTTACAATTATAAGATTTATAGCATATTTATGGCACAATTATGGACAACTTTTCTTTATAGGTCTGTTTTGACATTTTTACAATATAAATAGGTGCTGCTTATTAAAACATTGATTTCAAAGTGTTTTAAAATGATATGTACTAGGATAAGGTCCTTAGAATTTATCCAATCTGCTAGCTCAGGGTGACTCAACCATGGTGAAAAGATGGGTACATTTACAAATGTCGAGATTTGAGGAATGTGAGAATCTTGCTGCTTTTGGCGGGGAACATTAAACTGAGGTATAGAATTTCAGAATTAAAATCATTAAATGTTAAACAGTGACCATCTATTTACCCAGAATAAATAATAATATTTTAATTTTAAGATATGTTTTCTTTTGTGGAAAGCATAATTGACAACACATTTTGGGTCATGATTTCCACTTATTTACAAATCAACATGATACAAGTTGGAAAACAGTGATAAAAAAGGAGAAAATCTGAGTTACTCACTCTTGTTGTATAAGCAGCTTCTGGGTCATCCTCTAGGACACGCGAAAGTCCAAAATCAGAAACCTTACACACCAAGTTACTGTTGATCAAGATGTTCCGAGCAGCGAGGTCTCGGTGAACATAGCCCATATCTGACAGGTACTTCATGCCAGATGCTATCCCTCGAAGCATCCCCACTAGCTGAATGACAGTAAACTGGGCATCGTGTTTCTGGGAAGCATTTCAAATGTACAATTAAGATATGTTCCTATTTCTTAAAGATACATCTTTATGGGTTAAAATCTCACATATTGAATTTTGTAACAAGACTGACTATACACACTTTAGTCCTAAGCACTCAAGACAAAGATACGTGGCAAATGGATACGAGGCTGAAACAAAATAACACAGTGGCTGTGTTATCAAATACTTTGTAACAGGAAGTATCTTAACGTTCTTTGACTTCCGTTTAAAAGCAAGGACTTTCCTGGTCCTTATGTGACAAAAAAAGTAACTCCTCCTCAGACTCTTTAAGGTTAAGAACAAAAAAATGAAATGAATCTTGTGGCTAGTTTAGGTTGATATTAATTTGTTTGATTGAATTTTCATTTCCCCTTCTCTGTTTCCTGATATTTTATGAATTGTTTCAAATAAGGTGGATGCCACATTTTTAAACATTATCATAAATAATTAGTTCATAATTAGTCAAAAATATTTATTGGATATTTGTTTTTCTACCCACCTCTGAGTTGTAGGTCACAAAATAGAAAGCAATATGAAACTAAATCACATAATCCAGTTTCCAATCTAATTTAATCTTGGATTAAAATAGAAACATAAGGTTTAAAATGTATAGATAATGTATTAATATAAAATTCCATGTTTAATTACAAACAATAATTTTGAAAGAATATTTATCATAATATTTTAACTCACCTGATTTTCGAAATGTTTATTTTTGAAATAATGATTGTGAAAATAATTGCTATTAAAATTTTTATTTGGCTAATGGATTTTAATATAAAGCATATCCTTTCTCATTCTTAGAAAATTTAAAATTTTCCTCCATGATTATGAATGATACTACACATTTTCTCTATCTATTTATCTATCTTTCTGTCATCTGCCCATCTCAATTTATATAGCACCAAAAGCACCTTGAGGACAAAGGCCTATGTCTTTTCTTATCTCCTGCAATGACTGGTAACTGGTATTGTCTTGAACTTCATGAAATTGTTGAACATGACATTTGTTGAAATAGATGTAAATTTAATATATTCACTTTCTTATGGTGAAATATAGTATGTCAAAATATGGCTGGGTGCAGTGGCTCACGCCTGTAATCCTAGCACTTTGGGAGGCTGAGGAGGGCGGATCACCTGAGGTCAGGAGTTCTAAACCAGCCTGGCCAACATGGTGAAACCCCACATGTACTAAAAATACAAAAACTAGCCAGGCGTGTGGTGGGCACCTGTAATCCCTGCTATTTGGAAGGCTGAGGCAGGAGAATCACTTGAACCCAGTAGGCAGAGATTGCAGTGAGCCAAGATCGCACCATTGCACTCCAGCCTGGGCAACAAGAGTAAAACTCAATCTCAAAAAATTAGATAGATAGATAGATAGATAGATAGATAGATAGATAGATGATAGATAAATGTATAAAGCTTCTCAATCTAAAAAATTAATGTACATATCTAACACCAAAATGATATATCTAAATTAAAACTATATATACTTTAGCATTATAGCACAGGCTTATTTTCTGAGTAGACAGCACTATTTGGAAAGTAGATGGTCTGTCTTATATCAGACTGTGATTAAATAATTATATCAGACTGAGATTACTTTAAAAAGAGACTTTGCGTCTTACATCAGTGGGTTTTATTACTTGCTTTAGGATTCTTTTTTATTTTTATTTAACGAGTGTGAATCTTGGCAGTATAAAAAGAGTCTTTTGAAGAAGAATTCACAAATTTGTTTTAAAAATATAAACCATTAACATTTGAATGCTGCAAAAAAAGATGCAATTTTACAGCCCTCCTCTGTCTATTTAGCCTCAGAAGATTTCAGTTTTACTTTAAACTTAGATTACTGAACTGCTTGGCACAATGTTGGAGGGTGTCTCTAATGTTTTCAGCAATTTATTCATATACATGTATGTGTGTGCATCTTACTTACACGTAAGAAACTATCCAAGGAACCATTCTCCATGTATTCTGTGACAATCATAACTGGCTTACCTAGATATACAGTAAATAATAAATAACAGTTAATCAGTACAGTTCAACAAGTATTATACAATGAACCTATATAATATAGTTGGATATACCTGATGATTATAGAGATGTAAGAACTTTGCCTGTCTTCTAATTTTTTAAAAGTTGCAATAAAAAGCCCTAGGTTTCATTAGAAAATAAAACTTTAAAAACCACAAAAATTGGAGAAGATTGGTTTCCAGAACAAAGGCGCATGACCAATAGTATCTAAATTGGTTTGACAGGCCTTTCAAGTAAACAAAAAATATGCCCCTTTCCTCTCTTTAATTAAATTCTCACTAATCATCAACACCAAATATTTCTGCCTCCAAGCCCAAGATAAAGTTAGGAATTTAACATTTATTTATTCTTTCTGTGGGCATTTATATGTGCTATATGCACACACATATATATGTGTAGGTCACTGTGCTAGGTATACTCTTTTGTGCCACTTAGTGGGGAGCAGGTAGATCAACATTTCTGCCTTTATGGATTCTACACATGAGTTCTACAAAACAATTCAGAATAATAATTATAATTATTTACAATATTTGATTAACACTTAAAAACTATGAAATAAATGCTATGTTTAAATGGAAAATAAAACTGAAATTAAAATTGCTATTGGCAATAACTTATCCATTTTGCAAATATGTAGAATATGTAGCCTAAAATACCATGAAACATTTAACCCAGCATTTTAATGTATTTAAATAGTACTTATTGTGAGCATGATGCTGGTGTAATTAATTTATATATTAACATATTAAGTATTATTATTTCCATTTTACACATGAGAAAACTGAGACACAGAGGTTAATTAACTTGCTGGGCATCATACATCTAAAAAGTTATAAAGCTAAAAGTTGCAACCTGTACATACTATGCTGTCACTTTCCGAAACCGATAATGAGGGAAAATGTAACATATGAAAAAGCATCAGACACAAAGGTGCTAAGTACACTGGATACATGGAGCTATGAATATAACAAATGTTCCACTACAGATAATGATTTAGTCAATTATTGCATGTTAAAGCTATGGATGATTTTAAATTAAAATGATGACCTGAAGACTTAAGCACTTTAGACAATTGTTAGAGCATAATACTATGCAAAGCTGAAAATATAATTCTATATACATTATGATAACAATTAAGAAGATTATGTAAAACTAACATTTTAAAAAGAAAAATACCAAAAAAAGGATGCTTTGATATAAAGGAAATACTGGTAATTTTTTTTCATGATTAGGATTATGTAACATTGCATTAGGTACTTGACATTTGTTATATCACTTAATCCTCACAGCTTACTTATGCTTTAGCAATATGCATTATTTCCATTTTACTGATTCCTACCCAGAAAACATTGTAGGTTTAAGCAAATTGTTCAGGTAATACAATTAGATAGTAGTCAAGAAAATTTTAAACACGACTGTCTCTAATTTCAAAACCTATACATATTACCACACTGTAATTGCCTTACTTTATTATTGTTATAATACTATTTTAGTTATAAGTCCAGCATTTTACAGGAAGAAAAATCACACCTTTTCCAAGTCCAGAAGACCTGAGTTGAGTCTTGAGTACTGCTGAAAACTCATGAGCAAATAACAGATTTTAAACAAACATTAATGTACACCTAACTGTATAACACAATTTTAATTTTTCCTCATATGTGTCTTATTTATCATGAGGTTAGTTTGCCATTCTGATGCTAGAAAATACCTTCCTTTTCTTGATTTTTTCCTTTCATATGTAAAAAACTCTTAATTTATACAAAATGTAAATTATGAGTTAGCGTCATGAAGGTTATACTTTTACATTGAGTAATTTGAATATATTCCAGGAATTATGTCTTATTTATTAAGGAAAAA
The DNA here is from genome assembly GCF_006542625.1 of Nomascus leucogenys. Taxonomy (NCBI): domain Eukaryota; kingdom Metazoa; phylum Chordata; class Mammalia; order Primates; family Hylobatidae; genus Nomascus; species Nomascus leucogenys. The sequence continues at coordinate 28,650,600 of NC_044401.1, forward strand.
TCTATTTAAATTATATAGTTTCTGAGATAATTTTTATACGCATTACAACCACTTGATACATTGATCTATTTTCCATTAAGACACTGATTTATGTTTTAAAGGCACCATATAACATCTATCTAGTTAATGTAGTAATATCTGAAAAATTGCTTCAGTCAAAACCTTGAGCCCCCAGAACTTGCTTTATCAAAATTCCAACTAAACTTTGATTAAAAAATATTCAGAAAGAAAGGGAAGATTCACCATTTCCTTGGAAACTTAGATCTCTCCTGAATTAGTATCAGATCCCTAAAGACCGTTTGATTCTAGATGCCTGGCCTGAAATGAAATGAATGAACGAATAAAATCCTGCATATGTGTACTTTCTATAAATCATCATCAGTTTCTGTCTTTCCGCCTTCATACAGTGCTGGGAGGAATGATATGTTACCAAAATTCAATGCACATTTCAAATGCAGTCACAGATATTTGGCCTCACACCGCCAACTCTCAATATCATTGGCCAGTTACTGCATTTTTACACTACTCAGACTTTGACTTATCACTCCTTTCCTTCTGGCTCCCAGCCTTATGATCATTTCGTTTCTCATTAGCATGTCTAGTGGAATGTTTGGGAAGGGAAATAAAAGTAGCTGAAAAATCAAACCAGTCAATTAAGTCAAAGCCCCATGACCATTCAGAAATCAGATCAGCTTGCATTTAACTCTATAATTCAGGTATGTGTAAACACATCAGTTAAGATGGGCAAGTCTGAAAATGTGCTTTGCATTACGTTCAAAGATTCTGCAAGCCAAATGTACAAAGAGTAAACAGAATCACAAATATTCTACCTTGGAAAACAGTATCTTGACTTAGAGTTTCCCTTGTGATTTTGATGATGATAAATAGGGTTAAAGAAAAAGAGACTTGTGTAGTGGCGAGAACTAGTTCCAACATGCATTAAATGTGGTGGGAAATTATTTACAAACTGCCAGCTCATCTGTGCATTATGCCATGTATTCATACTCAAGTTTGCATGCTCTTCCAGGTGTACTTTGATTTAAAAATGACATGATCAGCTACCTCAAGACAAAGCCTGTATTATTTGCTGCTCTCAGAAACCCCAAAACACATACTAAACTCAGTGAAAGTGCTGTTCTATGACTTGCTGAAATGAAACCATCAAAAATGAGCAAAACAAAATTTGCAGTGGAGTTTTGCTTTTGTTCTCAAGTTGATTCATGAGTTTAGATAAAATGGTGATCTTTCACAATTGTAGAGTAAAGGGAAGTAAATCAGTCTGTTATAATCAGTTCCTTTTCCCAACTATCCCCAGTGGCTCGGAGCTATTACTAATCATTGAATAGCTGCTTGATGACAGAAGAAATGTGATTCAAAATGTCTAAGAATTCCAGATTCAGCACCAGCTATTGTAACACAACCTTCTCAATCACATTTCTTATAAACAGTAGAATAATGTGAAATATAAACATATACATACGCATATATATATACATATATAGTCAGTCATAAAGATTTTTTCTTTGAAATTTTCTAACAAACTTTGTTTTTTAGATTAAAATATCTTCATTCAAACATAAACTGTTTATCAGATATTGAAACATTATGAAATGTTTACATTTAATAATTTCAAATGGAAATGCTATTAACTCCCTATTAACAACAGTAATTGGGTCTAACACTCTACCTCTTATTTTCAAAAGGATTAAACACACTCTAATGAGGGTATATTATAAAACGAAAACCTTTGACCTTACCCCCTAGCAATCTATATAATCAGTGTCAGGATGGAAGGAAAAAAAAAAAAAAAAACACAAACGGGAGATGGAAAGTTGAAAAAAATTGACAAAATTTGCCTATTTCCAGGAAAGAAGATTTGAATCAACTTTGATGAGAATAAAAAATGTATTTCACATATTATACCTAACTGATAACAATATTGTAATGAATATTGAGCTGAAATATTGAAATGAAATATTGAACTGACTTAGAGTATTTTTTTTGTGGGTTTCTCATTAAATCATTATAAAAGTATAAGGCAACGTCTTCCAAATTCCATTTTAATCAAGATATTATTCTGCGGAAATGACCCCTATTGCGTCTATGAGTTAATGAGAGCAGAGACCAAGCCCATTTGTCTGTAGTTCTAAATCCAACACCTACCAGTGTGCCAGTTACAATTGATCAAATTAGGTCTATAATTTCACACTGGCTAGGGATAATCTCTCTCTTCAAAATCAGGATGAGAAACACTTTCTCCAAGACTTCCTTAACCAACCCTACTCTATCAATCCTAACACATAGAATGCTTTACATTTGGCTGCTTGAAAAACATTTATATTTATGCTTAACTTGAAACAAAATTTAACATCTTCAAAGATAACAACTAATTTACTGTCTCTTATGCTAGTTACAGCTGAGTCATGCAGTAAGCACAATAATGTAAGTCATACAGTAAGTGGAATGAATGTATATAATGCTCTGAATATGTTGTTTGATTTCATAAAAAGTTTTGTTTTTTTCTCCTTTCCAAGCTTTCTAACTTTTATTTATTTGCTTGCCTAATTGGAAAAGTTTACTTAACAAAAAACAGGATTTCAAGAATATCAGTGAAGACTGTCATTATCAGAGTGCTCAAAATAATGCAAATAAATGAGCTGATTTATTTGTAAAAGTCAAAAAAAAAAGGTTTAAGATTTCCTGTACAATATTGAATTGTAATAATAATAACAGGTTTTTTGTTTTTTCTTGAAAAGAAATGCTTTTAAAGTTTTACTATTAAATGTGACATTTATAGGTTTGTTTGTATTTGTTTGTGGGCTGTTTACATACCTTTATCAGGAATACATATTTTCTATGTATGATGTGCTAACAAAAAATTACAATTAAAATAGTTTATTTTTTGCATTTATTAAGATAGAACTTTCTTATTACCTATTAATGTTATGAGTTTTTAGAATTGTTAAATACAAAACCAACTTTTCATACTTGGAATAAACCACACTTGGGAAATGATGTAGTATCTTTTTTGATACACTTTCAGATATGGCTTCACAATTATTCTAGCGTTATTAAATTTTTGTTTATGCATTACAATAATGTTATTATATATTCTGATAATAGCTGTATAGTTTGGTATCAAGATATTACTAGCCTCAGGATTTAGAGGTGATACTTTTTCTCCCTTTCTGCAAAGGTTGGGTAAGACCACAATTACTCAGACAGCTACTAGACTAGTGCATCACCATATTTCTTCTTTCTCTAGGAGATTTACTGTATATGTAAACTAGTGCTCTAGAAATGCTGTCTTTGGGCACATGCAGATCATGCTCTAACAAATTTTGTAAGTTGATCTTAATTTTTCAAAAATATCAGAAAACCATCCTATCCATATAAATGAGAAAAATACACAATGCCACACTCTTTTATAAGTCAAAATGGCCAGTTCATCCAAGGGACATAAGTGGACAGTGATGAAGAAGCAACAAAAGCTGTTTAAATATGTAAAAATAACATTCCCCCTCTTATATTTTTCTAATATATCGAGCAGTGATTTTTATAATTTTGCTGATGTGGTTACTTAGACAGACATGTTCTGAACTCATTTTAACAATTTGCAGCCATGAATGCATGATAAAACTTGGGTCATTAGAGTTTCCAAAATTTGTTATCCTAACAAACTATCTCTGTAAATTACTAGTAAAGTAAATACAACGTATGTATTGTCTTTTAAGATGAAATGAAGTGTAGTACACTTGAGATAAATTCAGAATATTTTTAGAGAGAAACAAACAGAAAATAACTAGAATTTGGCATTGTTACTAAATGATGACCTCTTATTCCAGAAATGCGCCCTTACCGTACATGCAGGGAAATAGGCAAGTGGAAGCCAATGACTAAGCTTTGGTGAAAGTGGATACTCACACCACTATCGATAGGTTCTAATTATGAAAATCATCTTAACGTTCTGCCCATGACATTCCTCAATAATGCAAAGTTACAGTTAAGTTACACGATAATTTTTTTAAATTTCCTGAAAATAATGCAAGACAAAATACATTAATCTCATCCAATATAATTCCTTCTATTTCACTAGGTGAAAAGTGGCCAATGGAGGGTGTTCTTGGAGTCTGAACATTATTTGACTAATGGTGTGATGGCAGAAATATCAAACATTTGCTAAGAACAAGTTTTATCCTTTTGAACTTCAGCTAAAATTGATAACACATGTTAGTACCTTGTTGCGAGCAGAGCCTGTGCCCCCCGCTTTCTGCTACTTTGAAGATCAGAGACTCTCTCACCTTCTCCTGTTTAAGACCATCAGGCTCAAAAACATTAAAATTGTTTGTGGCTAAATGAAAATATAATGACTGAATAAAAAGCTTTAATAAAAGTTTTCTTCAAATGATTTGAAAATGATACATTGTATTTGACCTAGTGTTTCAAAGCACACAATTGAATAACAATAATAAACAGATTTATCTTTGAGCAAAAAAAGAATGATTTTCAAGAATTTTTTTCTATACACCCAAATTGATTGGTAAAATCTCAAACAACCAGAGGAGTAATTTAGATTTGCACAGTTCTTTGCCACTTAATACATTCTTACGTAATCTCATTTGATCTTTAATATCTGAAAATAGTAAAGTAGTACTTTTTAATTTTATGTTACAAGTGAAGAAATGAATTATCCGTGAATTGTCTGATTTGTAGGAGTTCTCAGAGGAGTAAGGTTGTTTCAGAACTTGAACTCTGATCATTAATTTATTAATCTAGATACTGATATGCCTGCTTTTGAAAATACTATTTTGTTCATTAAATTATAAGCTGTGCATCACTCTAGTTGTCTGTGTGTGTGCATGTGTGCACGTATAGATGTGCTTTCTGATCTCTGCAGGTAGATTGTTTTAGAAGTCTCAGGAAACAAAGACAATAATAGCAGTAGAATAAATAGCTTCTTTTGGAGACACAATTGCTCTGTGTGTGTGTGTGTGTGTCTGTGTGTGTTTGTGTGTGTTAAATACAACATATCAACTTTATTGTAAGGAGTTTCTATTTCCTCTCAGATGTTACCGGGTGCCAGACTAAGAGCTTATAAATATGCCACCAAGGAGTTCAAAATCTAATTCTAGGGCTACTACTCTATTATATTTACAATATATGAGATGACTGGGATTTATATAGTCAGATTTGGCAGCTTCTTACATGCTTATTTGACCAGGGAGATATATCAAATTTAGAAGTCTCACCCTAAGAATAAGGCAGTTGTAATCCATATTAGAATGTTACAGAGTCAGGCTTGAGTAAGATGTTTAATATATAATACCTGCAATTTTTAAAGGTCATTTTAGTGTATTTTTCTACATTTTTTGTCTTAGAGATTGTTTCATAGATTTGTCAGTTTACCATAATCTATATTTAATTGTTTTGGTTTTATATCTAAAGGAAATTTGCCACAATATTTATAGTTTAATGTTGCTTATCATTCAGTAAATGAATTTATAGGAAACAGGAAAATATAATGAGTAGCTTTCATAATTCATAACACTGAAAACAAAAAAATCAACTCATGACTGACAAAATAATAGAGTTTATTAGTAAGCTTAAATTAGAACTTAATATTTGCTTGATAGTGACTTGTAGCTCATTTTTTTCTTAATTATAACACATTGAAGAAGTTAGTTTATGATTTTATTCAAGCTAAAAAGTAAACTTTTTTTTTCGTCACTCTCTGGGTGATAGAAGTAGTTATTTAAATGTACTCCTTTGAAAAGCGTATTCAATTTAATGAATCAAATACTAAAGAAAGACCTATTGTTAGAAGATATTGTTGTGTCCTCCCTTCCTTCCTTCCTTTCTTCCTTCCTTCCTTCCTTCATCAATAACTTTTTTTATTTTTCAACATTGGCAAATTAAGTATCTATTATGATCCAGGATTTATTTTAGTCACTTGTCATCAAATAACATGGGTTTTTGCCCTCTTTGAGAGTTTATATTTTGTTTTAGATATTAGGGATTATTAATAGTTCCAGAAATTTGTGAAGACTGCGGAATGTCTCACTATGTTAGAGAAGATTTTTAAAGTAATGATATAAAAGAATAAGTAGAATACAGGAAAAGACAAGTAGAAACCTGTTTGGGTTCAGAGCTGGGGATAGGGGTGAAATGAACAGAACAAGTTCCCAGTGTTACCTCTAGTACTTTCTAGTTATAAAAGCTAACTACCCTTTACAGTTACTGTTTGTTCAAATGTAAAAGAGAAATTATCCTGTCTAACTCACAGGGTAGTGGTAAGAATGAAATAATGTCATAGTATAATGTGGGCACATAATAGATACTTTACAACAAAAAACTTGTAAAAATTGAGAGTTAGAAGAATGGCTTCATAAGGACAAGGGAGTTTTCTCTTCCCAGGAGGCTCAAGAGCTAAAAGGCAACCACTTGATGCAGATGTAATGGAGAACATTAAATGGCTAAATGACACTAAAATCCCAATGAGACATGATACTATAACTGTACAGACATAAAACAGTATAGCCTTGCTCAGAAAGAACAAAGGATTCATACATTTTCCCAATCCTTACTACTTATGCCCATTTTTTTATTAATTATTAACTTAAAATTTAAAAATGTTTTTTATCAGAAAATATTTCTATTAATATGGCCTGGTTTTGTAGAGTACATGGGCAAACAAAAAGCCTTATAAGGATTAATATGGGCTTACAATATGTGGCTGAACTATTCCACATTGTTAAATTCTTAATTCCACTTTTTATATATGAAAACTCAAAAGGAAATCAAAGTCTATTTCAATTAAACCATGCTCTCATGAGGAAGGAAATGCCTTTTTGTCATGCTAAAGTGAGAATAGGTATTAGTGCCATTTGGAAAATGCTCTATATAATGTTAAAGAGAAATATCATTATGAAAAATGTTGGTAACCATAGAGTATGTAAATGTGGTGCCAATGAATTATCTCCTAAACGATGCCAAATTCCCCGCCATATGTTGTCTTTCACTCTAAAGAGTTTGCTGCCAATTTCGCTTATTCTACATCCGGAGCTCCAAAATCTTGAGGAGAAAAGTCCCAGAGTATTCTCAAGAGACTTACATAGGGATTGGAGCCAAAAATCACAGATCCGCCTCACAGGATCCCTTTTGAGCCCTGCTGGAGAAACCATTGTGGAAATCAGTTCACATCTCTATCATGGGCTGTGAGCCAGAGCTTCCCCAGAGCAGTTAAGAATCCACCTGGGTTTCTAGATCAGAACTATTTAAAATCCACAGAGAACCAAGAAACGGCCTTGGGTCTATTGTGATCCCAGTCTGTACAGCTCAGAAGCGTTTCCTAGACTCCCAAAATTTTCCTAAAGGCAGGGATGCAGGGGGTGGGAGGAGGTTAAAGATTTGGAAACTTAAATAAAGCTGATGAACAATAAAAGAAAAGGCAGCTAGCTGGGAGTTCCTGTCAAGCTTGAGTCATTGTTTTTCTTTGCTACTTACATAGCTGAGAGTTCCCCACAAGTCTTTTCTTAACCATCTGCTAATCAGCGTACCTTTAAATGGTCTAATGTGTGGCTTCTAGTATTTTTTTTTTAATTTTTTGAGTTCTAAAACAGTACTGTCAATAGAATACTATTTAAAGGCCTGCTCTATTGTCAAAGGAAGTCATGCTATTCCTAAATGTTTCTTTTTGGTAAAACTGAGATACTTATGAAAAAAAAGTCAAAATTCTTAAAAGATTGGGGTTGGGTTTAAACAACCTTTGCTCAACATACGGAAACACAGGTCTTAGGACTACTTTACTTACTTTTAGTAACAACTCCTTCCAGTCGAATGATATTGGGGTGGTCAAACTGTCCCATGATGCTTGCTTCTCCCAGGAAGTCTCTCCTCTGCTTTTCTGTGTAGCCAACTTTCAGGGTCTTGATGGCCACTGAAATCTCTTTTTTTGAAGGGAGTTTTAAGCGACCACTGCACACCTCTCCAAATTCACCTGTTATAAAGCAGAACAGCAACAAAATGTAAGGAATTACATAATAAAAATTCATCAGTAGAGAGCAACTGTTTTATTTCAAAATTTCCATTTAAAATATTTGTGCCTTTGACCTGCAAGATGTGCACTCTAGTACTCCAAATTATTCTGAAAGATGATCATATGAAACTGCCTAGAAAACCTCAGGATAGTCACCTCCTGTTGGAAAATGAGCCTTGTGAAAATTCCATATATTTTAAAGTATGATACTATAAATAATGTAAAAGGAGAGATAAGTTGAAAGCTGCATATATTAGATTTTTTACCCCTTGTTGTCATAGCTACCATTACCTCAGAGAAATTAACAGGACAGCACAAACAGTGATTAAATGTGAGTATTGGATTAAATTTCAGATATTTTAACAATTCTGTTTTTACCGAGGGCCAATTTGGCTATATATTCAGACTCTAAAAATGAGAAAGAAAGCATCTGCTATCAATTTATTTTATTGGAGTATTGGTGTGTTGCTTTACTGACATACCAGCTATAAAATTCTCTGGGCTTCTGGAGGACAACAACAATATAACAGTATCAAATAAAAACAACATGCCTGATCTAAATACTGTAGAAATATTTTAGATTCATCTTCTTCAATTTAAAAAAAATGTCTTAAATGTGCACTTAATCCAGAATTTGTCCCATATAGAGTGTTACTGACTTTTAAATATTATAGTCCAGTTGATATAAAACTGCCTAGAACTAGTATGGACACTACCTTCAAAATATATTTTTACTGAGAGATTTTCTCATCATCAATTCATTACATTTGGAGCTCACTTAGAGCAGAGACCCTTTACATTTATTTATCTGTACCCGTGCTGCCATGATGATTGCCACGTGGGAGTTCTATAGAATGTCCTTTGTCACAGAAGAACTTCTAACAGTGTGTGGATTATCAGATATGTTTTGCATCACATTAAACATAGTTTTTAATACCAAATGAGCTTTTCCTGAAATATTTTAGAATTAATTATATGATTAATTTTTGGCTCTTGATGGAGTGGAATCATAATCTTGGTCCAATTTTCTCTCTGTGAATTTTCTAGGAGCTTCATGCCCTACGTGTCAGTCAGATTGAAGTGATAGGATTCCTCTGTATTTTTGTTTTCAAGCAAGTGGTTTGATCCACAAAAGTAGCAGGTTGTCCTATTGATTTGCCAACTACATTACTACAAATGGCGTCTCTCTCCCCGGGGAGCTTTAACCTTCCCCAGGCTTGACTCATTCCCAGAAATCCATTCTTGCCCTGTTTTCAAAGAAATGACTTATGCTTTAATTTGGCAAAGTCACTTAAAATCCAAAAGCAGATATTCATGCATTTATTTAATAAATATTCATAATAGCAACAGTATTGCATACAGTATGAAACACACAGAGATAGATATAATGGTAAACAAGATAGGACTAGTTTATTCCCTTTGAGGAAGTGGAGAGAAGATAATGATATCTACAGCTATAGTGTTCCTTAGGATACAGAAAGAATCAGGGAGTAGAACTTGAGAAAGTTCATTGATCTTGCTAATTCGAAGGAAGAATATGCCATTTAGATATGAGAATATTAGGAGAAAGAGAAGTTATGGTGTGATAAAATTATTCTCAGACTTGTAAACAAGAGTAAGAGTTTCTTTCCTTATACAGGTTTATCCGAACATTATCAGAGAGCTCCCATTCACTTTGTTTCACTTTGTGTAAACATTAAGCTTGGGAAAACCAGAAAGTTCTGCCATTATCGTAAGTCAACATGGTATAATAGAGCATGTTTTAAATGTAGATGTCATCACCACATATTCTAAGTGACATGTCACTTGTCAGTTTACAGGAGTGATAGTACAGAACTGTGGTTAAGAGCATGGATCCTGCAGCCGAATTGCTTCGGGTCTAATTCTGACTCTGCCACATATTAGCTGTGTGATTTTAAGTAACTTAACCTCTCTGTACCTATCTTTTCCTATCTCTGTGGGGACTAATTGTGTCTACCTCACAAAGCTGTTGTGGGATTAAAGGAACTAATGTAAAGTACTTGAAACGATCCCAGACACACAGTAGGTGACATCTAAGTGTTGGTCACTATTTATCTCTCTGAGTTCAGACCCACCTAAAGGATAAATTGCCTAACTACCCTTTAAGAGTTTCTGTTTAAATCAAACTGACGAATATGAAAGTGCTTTATAAAACGCCAAATTTTATGTTAATGTAAGAAATGGTTATGGTAATGATGGTGATAATAAGGCTCATGTCTTCCTGGACATATATTGGTAAAGGAGAGCATACTAGAGATATGAAAGGTAGGAGTTCAAATTTTAGATGAGCCAATTAAGAGTGTTCTTTGTTGTAAGTGGGACACCTGGACACATAAACATGTACATGTATATATTTGCCTTTGAAATTAATGAAAACTGTGTTTCAGCAATGCTAGTTTTTAAAAATCCCCACATTTAGTAATGCGATTATTTCATCAGATAAACACTAGAAATAGCCACCAATATATTATAAAAGACATAGAAATGCTTAATATTAATTCAGTTATATTTTTAATAATTTAAAATAACTGCATTGGGATAGCAATGATGGTTATACAACTCTGAAAATATACTAAAAATCACTGAATTGTATACTTAAATAGGCGAACTTTATGGTTGGTAAATTGTATCTCAATAAAGCTGCTAAAAATAGAAAAAGATTAAAAATAAAAAAATAAAAGAACTGTGTTGTAAAAGTTAACAAAGACTGGGCAAATGTAATTCGCAATCATTTCATCTGGCCAAGTTTTATATTGTCTTTTTAATTAACTTTGCACCCATATGAAAAAAAAAAAATAGATCTTGTCATTTCTAGATAAAAGCATGGCTACTAGATCTTGATTTTTTAAATCTAATAAGTGCAGCAATTTTTATTTGCTCTTTGAAATAGGTATGTTTATGAGAATGGGGACTGTATTCTGATTAAGATGCACAATGTAAAAGCTGCTCAAAATAAAATTTCTTATGCTAATTTCATTTAAACAAGAAAAAAGCCAACATTTAAGTAGAATGACCCCGTCCAGCACTAGCCTTAAAACCTACCCTCCTTCTACTGCTTTATTAAAGTACACATAATAAAAACACATATTGAACAATGCTTCTGTGTCAGCTAAGTCCCCTACATAAATTATCTTGTTTAATCCTCAAAAAAAATACTATGAAGAAGACACTATTATGATCTCCAGTGTCCAGCGTGGGCTTTAAAGTTGGAAAGTACAAGATTCAAATTTTGGTTTTGCATTTAATGCAAACAAGTCTATTCAAATTCTCAGCTTTTGTTTATTCACGTGCTGAAATGGAGATAATAATACCTATCTAAAAAGGATAATAAGATTAAATATCATGGGAATGCACAGGACAAATTAAGGACTTAATAAGTATTTACTTTCTTCAGAAATTTTTAGTATTCAGTCGTCGAAAGAATGGTTGGATTGAGGAGTAAAATTAGGAATTGTAGTCATGAATTACTCATTTACAGTAATTTACTACTGTGGGAAGCTAATTCATGTCTTAGTTTTATCATTTATAGTATGAGTATAATTCTTTCTATAGTCCAATGTATACAAGAGAGTTTCTATAACAGCAATTTATTTATGTAAAATTTCTGTCAGAAATTTAAGAGAATTAGCATATATATATATATATTCTTTCTGTAAATTTAATTGACTGTGAAAGTTATGTGGTTGGCTGAAAGGTTTGCCTTTCTAACAATGGAAGCCAGTTGGTAATCAATTCAGAATAATTATTAAATTTTTATAAATAACAAATTGTTTTTTAAAATTAACAAGAATGTAGGAAGTAGGTAAATGTATATACCAAACAAGGTTGCCATTTGTTCATTGTTATAAAAGCTACTTTAGAAATGAGTAACATGCTGGTTTATTTATTATTATACTATTTAATTTATTTGTGTACATATTTTACATTTTACAAAACAAAATGTTTAACAAATTGGTAGCTTTTAAGAATAATAATTTCATTTTCTAACTTGGTAAATACAAACCCTCTGAAGGGTCATCAAGGCAGTCTAGAATTGGGTGTGTATATTATATTGAATTATTTCAGGAAAAGTATAACTAACCTTGAAGATATACCTATTTGCAAATAAAATAAGTACAGTTTTATTGTTCTTAATGTGGCAAATGTGAATATTGGCTGCAAAACCCTGAACATGGGCATATATCTAATTATTTACATACATACTTGAAGACAGAAATAGGAAGGAGGCTCTATTCTAATCTTTAATGAGCATCAGGGATTAAATGATTCAGTATAAATAGACCTCTCCTTATCTCATTTATCAGCTGCTGTTTTCAGTGGTGTGCTTTTTCCCAAATCACTATGTTCTGGATATCTGAGTCTGTCAATAATATCTATATAAAGATATTTTATCAATGGAGAGGTACCTAAATTTCAACATCATAATAATGTCTGCCTGGCTTCTGGACAGTGGCTTAGCATAAGTAACATTTTCCTCCTCTCAACATATTCTCCAGTTGAGTGTTCAAAGTCCTCATGCTGCATTTGCTACCGCAGACTCCATGCTGGAGAAAAGTGCACTCTTGTGGGGAAACATTAAAACCAGCCAGACTAAACCCTTCTGCATCATGGAGCCGTTCACAAATCAGGACTGTAGAAATGAAACAGAGTAAACAATATAGATCTGTTTTGGCACTGGATCACCACAGATGTACAGCGAATATGTTTATTCTCAAGTCTTAGATTCTGAAAAAGAAGTTACTATCCCATTTTCCTTCTATGAACACAAGTTTCATATTTTAATATTACCTGTACATGTAAATTTTAGGATAAGAAATTAAGATAATTAGAAGAGAAGCTCTAGTAAATTAACATTATATTTACATAATATAAATAATAAGATTGTCCTGTTCACATACTACTACTTGATTTTTAAGCACTACTTTGGTGTATAGAAAAAGAAACAAAGCATTACATGTACATTTTTGTAAAGACACATCACTCATAAATATATAAATACAGTACTTGCAGAAAATGTGATCAGATGTTACACAAAGAATTCCTGTATCAACGTAACTAGTTTGTGTTTGTTTTGGGGAGTGACATTGAAGGATTAGATGATGGTACAAAATTTTTTATTGTTGAGCATGGTTCATTTTTACTTTTGAATAGTTTTATTCCCATGCATACTGCACATATTACATATTTATATGTAAGTATATAAAATACTGTTACTTTGCAAATATGTGAAATTCTTCTTATAAATATGCAACTGTTATTAATCACTTAATAGGTGATTGTTAGCGAATTTATCATTGTTTAAATTAATAATTAGAACAAAGAGATACCTTTATGAAAAAAAGCTTTAACACAGTAAGACTATTCATAGTCAAGCAAGCATTAAAATGGAGCACCTTATATTATTGAAAATATCCATTCAAGATAGTTGTGATAAAATTTATGTAAGATGAGTCATAATTTTACTTTGTGTTGTTTGTTCTTTTAATTCCAAACATGATTCTAAAATTGAAAATCAAAACTTCAATTGAAATAGACTTTTATCCAGTTATCCTTATTTAGCCAAATAGGTTTTGCGAAACCCGATCAGCACAGCTATGGGAAGACTGAGTTGTTGCTGCTGTCACATCAGAAACTTAATAAATCAAAAGCAGCCATGGTCTGTGAGCCGGTAAGTCTGGCACCTTTGAACTCATTACCTTCCATTAAATATTGCACTTATGTATTACTTGCCTTTGATCATGAAATCAGAAAATTCCCATTTCCTTAGCAGTATACTTAGGTTTCAGAGACTGAGCAATCGTGATTCACATACAGTACTAAGTCGGCAGTAGGGTCATTGTGGTTACCTGCTCCAACAACTTTATCAATGGATATATTGGTGGCATCCAATTCCTTGGCAAACTCATGAACAGCCTGGGTAGGGTCTTCGTATGTATGTGGGTCAACATAAGTCCTGAGGCCTGGAAGTTTTACTGTTGGAGGAAGGAAAGAAAGGCGCAATTGTAGCTAGATTCATAAAAACAATTATAGATCAAATTTTATAACATCATTGGTTTAAAAAAATCCCTACCCCATAAGGTGCACAACCTTCAGTTTATTCTGTAGTATCACAGAAACTGGCAGTGACATTGGACTAAGTGTTGAAAAATTTAAGAAAACATGTTCTCTATGATGAATTATAAAAAGGAACCACAATGAGGAGCTTTCTTCACAAAAACATCAGAAGGAAAATGCATATTCAAAAAAGGGGATCTTAAGAGGAAAGATAATTCAGAATTGATTAGACCTAGTCATTACTACCAGTAGCAACAGTGAGTGAACACCATTATGCTATTGCATATTTATGATTACACAAATGTTATAATAACCAGATATCTATTGCAATGCAAGATTGGAAAATAATTCAATACCATTATAAGGTGAGATAATGGCTGCAATTATAGATAAATTAAATGATATATAATGGCATACCTTCTGACACTATACTGCTCATATTAACATTCACAATCAAAATCTCCCGCTGTAATTACAAATCTACTTTAAGCTGTTAGTATGTGCATATACGTACGTATTATATGTACACACCGATATAGTATAAGTTAAATATAATCATATTGTGTAGCTTTACAACATAATTAGAGGTAAAATAAATATTGTCTATGAGTTGAATAATGGCGCTAAGGAGCTAAGTTCCAAACATAAGTCATATATGTAATTTATTAAAAAAAATCTCCTTCATATTATATTTATTCATTAAATTATTCTGAAGGTAAAAATGTTCATATCCTGTAGTTAAAATATTACAGACAACTGATACAGGATAATCATTTTAGATTTGATTTAATATTAATAAGATTCCTATAATTTGGAAAAATAACAGTGGAGACAATTTGCAATTTCCAGTAAACTAACTTTCTCTAAACAAAAACCCTGAGTTTTATAAAAGTAATTCTAAGATCTACTAAAGTAGATAAATATGATCTAACATTAAAGGAAATTGCAATGTAACCCCTATGGTATATCTGCTAAGACTACTGATTTTGCTTTCAATTTTGATTACATTGATAGCATTGTTTTAGCACAGAATATGGATACTTAATAGTGAAACATATTTTCATTCATTACATTACATTATGGAAGGTTTTTTCTAATATAACAAATGAAATCAGATATTATTGTCTCCAATATTACTTCATAATGGGAGAATCTCATTGGCAATGTTGCAATGAGTTAGTTTTGTAGTTTGTATTAAATAGTTGTGGAGACTGCAGATGCCTGCAGTTTTTCTGGGAAGCCTCAGTACAATGAACATGAGGCCAACAAGTCTAGGATTTCACAGTATGTGTTAACAAATGATCAATTCATTGAACTACAAGACAACTTCATGAAACCCATAGTTATAATGCATTACCATTTATGTTCCTGTGAAGCTTTCGTAGAGATTTTGAGTAAAGAAACATAAGTGTAAGAATAAACTGGTTGTAAAAGAAATGGTGGCTGAGAGAGAGGTTAGGTAAAAACTCTGTTTTCCTCAGCTATTATTTGGATGACTTTGACACAGCATAATAGAAAGCAGGGATGGTGGTGAGAGGGCAAATAGAGAATGCAGAAGAAAAGCTAACGCGACTCCTACTTCTGCCTGGTGCTGATACAGCTACAACAAAAGAGCAGCCGCTATCCAGCTTGAGGCGAGGTGTGGATAATTTGAAAGGACACCACTATCTAGAAGCCAATATCCACAGAAATGGGGAAATACAAGTTCTGTCCCTTGCTTTGGACAAACTCTGTGTGGAGTAGCTTTTGAAGCGAGAACTTCACTTTTAAAGTTTTTCATCTTGAATATCTTGGCAAAAAAGACAAGCTAGGGCTCTGAGAAAAAAAAAAAAAAAGCTATACTATTCAAATGCCTAGCATGAGAGACTGTTACATAGTTCTCATTCAATTTATTGATAGAGCTCATTGCCCTAATGAGTGTTTTCATTGTTAAGAACATTTATGTACAATTATTAATATAATTGAGGTTTCCTAATGGTAGGATTTAAGCTTAGAAATGTCCATTTCTTTTGAGCTCACAGATCAGCTTGCATGCTTCTTCCATATAAGCATGAATCCTTCCTATAAAAACAGATGGGAGAGTCACCCTTTAATGCAGTAATCTATTGTGCTTTATTATTACATTAAAATAACTTCTAACATTATCAGTACTAAAACCCTTCACCTTTAAAAGAAGAAGCTTCTTTAAGATTAAGGAAAAGCTATCATACTTTTCCAGATGTGGAGTAAGAAAAACTGTAAAAGTAAGGAACCATCACTAAAATCTGTTAGGGAATAAAATCTTGTTGAAGTCTTTTCATTTGGTCAATTTAGTTACATTTTAAGGATGAAAACTCACATCAGATCGACTCTATAATGTGTGATCCAGTTTTTATTTGTCTTTACTTAGTAACAGTAAGGTAAAGAAATCTAGCAATCTTTTTCAAGGAAATAAAATGAGACTTTAAACATAAGGTAAAATGGAACTGTTTTGTACATAATTATAACGGCTTTACTTTGCTGAAGTTAAGAAAATTAATGTGGGGGAGATTTCCTGCCATCAGAATTTACAAAGATTATAAAATGAGTTGTTAGGAACAATGTCTCACATATTTTAAATAAGCATTGGCCTTAAACAGTCTTGAAATTGTGATTTAGATTTACCCTTCAGTACCAGTCAGCTTGTAGAGAATATATGTATGATGAATACCTATAAGCAATACTACTATTACTAAATAATTTGAAAATTAAATAACCATTCCCAAATAAAATCAACCCTATTAATTGCTATTAATTAAAATAAGGTGAATTTCTTTTCCATCCTTAAGACATTTGGGGAAAAAAAAACAAACATAAACATATACATCCCCAAGTAAAATGGTCTGTTCGCTGTAGAAGCACTGGCTGCTGATTTTTAACTGCTGACCCCAGAGATTCCAGGAATCAGGTGATTCAGGCTGCAAGGCACATAATCCCTTCACACCAATAATTAAGGGCAACATACAGAGTAACTGGGCTCTGTCATGAAAACCAGATAATAAACACATGCACACGTGTTAAGCTGCACTACTTTACAGCTCGTTCTGTGCAAACACAATAATTTACATTTCCATTTTACCAGCATGAGTTGCCCTAAGGATAGCAAAGAAGTAAAAAGGCCCAGCCAGAAAGGGCAAGGGGACAGGATCTTAGGAGGTGAAACACATTTCTTTCCTTTTGAAGCAATATTATAGGATTTGTAACAAGGCTGTAGGGAACAGTTCATAGCTAGAGCTTTTTAAAGTAATACCAAATAAATGGTCTGAAATAAACCAGCTGCAGTATTAAGAGGCAGAAAGTTTATGACATGCATATAAGTTACTTTATGCCTTTGCAGCCAGGATGAACTGCATTTCTTTTTTGTTTGTCATAAGGATATTGTGCGTTTGAAAAAAATTAAAGTTTCAACAAAATCCAGCATGAACACAATAGCAAAACGGACTGGGACAATAGAGGAACCTGTTTAATAATTGGCACACAGAAATTTACCAAAGCTCAAAATTCATAAGATGTAGACTTCCCATAAAAAAAATCAAATCAGCACGGTCTTGCTCTAAAGATGATATTTACGACAATTGTCCAAGTCAAATTGAGGGTGACTTAATCCACAAGAATGCCACTGCTCTAATTTATGCATAAAAATAGTAACACAAGTGTTTTGTGGGCCCATTGAGAAAAAGAAAGACAAGTATTCTGTAACTTGTTCAGGCATTCTTTTTAGACTTTTGAGTTGGTCACCTAATTAATCTGGATTGATGTGATGTTGATTTTAGGAACGTAGTACTTTGGCTTTTTGGTGTGAATTATTTTATAGACTCTGTAATTGGATGAACAAAATAATGCTTCTGCAAACTCCTATACTGCTTTCATCTCATATCAATTTATATTTTGAAAAGCATTATTTTTAAGCTATTGTATGCTTCCTGCAGGTTAGCAACAGGTAGTCAAGTTTTTTATTTGAGTTATAACTAAAGCTATCATTTTTAGATGATAATCCAATCGCTGATATAAAGTATCATGTCAATTTGCAAATAATTTTAGAAGGCAATAATGAATACTAAAGAAAGTAATGCTTACAAGACTACATTAGTTATATCGAGATTATTTTGGAGCACATAAGCATGAGTATAGCCTTTGTACTAATTTCCAAGAGAACATGCTATTTAAGTCACTGATTAGTAATTGCCACACTAAGCTGAGCCATAGTTTGGAAGGCAAAACACCTGGAATGATTCGTTTCACCAGAAAAAAAAAAAAAAAAAAAGTCTTTCTGTTAGTTGTAAACACTTTGTTTCTTAAATGTGTATTTAAAAAAAATTAAAAGGGTAAATTAAAATGTGGAGAGAAAGTTCTGGTTTTACTACTAGTTGTATATCATGTAACTGCAAAATAAATAGTTTATTTTAAAGGCTCTTTCTAGGTTGGTTGATAAAATGGAATAAGGCACTTGAAACAAACAGAGGTTGTTTATATTTACTTGGCAGTTAGGAAAGAGAAAAGTCTCCTATTTAGAGTTTAGCAAAGGACTAGTAATAAGGAAATTGAAGATATGCTTTGCATTTCAGCCATGCAGAGCAGGCTACAGTTTCTACTACCTATCATGTGCGTTATTTGAACGTAAACCACAGATTGCCCTTTATTTTAGCTTAAGTATGCTGAAATGTACACATGTAAAAATTATTTAATGCAGAACTATGAATTTCCCTCTTTTTCTAAAATAAATTTAATGTACTCAGTTTTTCCATAAAACTACTTTTGAAGTCTCTTTGTCAGGAGGAAGTTAACCAATTGTAAATCAATAACTGCTAAAACTAAAATGGTGAAGCAAAACAAAAAGCCAAGTTTAGAAACTTACAATGCCCGTTGCCAAAGTGAAGTCTTTTTTCATCTGCCCCATGTTTTGACTTATAGCCACAGAACCTGGAGGTAAATCAAGGAAAGCGAACACATAAGAGGAATCTATTTAAAATAGTTACCTATGCTCAGAATGTGCAAAGCATAAAAATAAAACATTTTCCTCAAACAATTAAATGCTTTAGTGAAAGTTTAATAACTTCATATTTTCTAAATCCTCTGAAGAAAGCCCCCCTCTCTGGGGGCCCTGGAAAGCTACCTAATGAGGAGATACACAGAGTTGCTTCCCACTGTGCAGACCCTCCAGTTCAGTTTTTATAATGGCCTTAGAATGTGTTTATAGTATTTTTTAACAACTTCTGTTAGAAGGAATGAAGGGTAAAGTCTCCACGGATGATGATTAGTGCTGTGCAGTGTTACCCCTGTTCTGGGTGAGAAAGTGTCAAGGAAATCTGGGGTTATTTGAAGAGTGAGGAGATAATTAGAGAAAGAAAGTAAAAAGTAGGAGTAGTGTCAGAAGAGAGAAGAGGAGGGGTGCATGTTAAAGAATGGGGACAGGAATTTAATGTAGAGCAGAAAATCAAAACTAAAGATGGAGAAACAAAGAAAAGGAGGAGAAAGAGAGGAACTAAACTACAAAACTACAAGTGGAGACATTCTTATTTGTTAAAATATTTTATTGAGCACACTCTTCACATTTTAACAGCAATCAACGGCAGCAAACAAAGCAACAATGTAAGTGAATAGTAAAACAGACTGTGAACTCACCTCCCAATCAAAACATAGATGACAACAGTGAGGAGAATAATTGCTACTGCCGCTGAAATGGCGATCATGACCACTTGGCTACTTTCACCAGAGATGGAGAAAGCTGTGAGGTTGAAGAGAAAAAATAAGAACAGGTATTATAATCATGACTAACATCTACATGGAACAGTTGATTGATTCATTAATTAATTAATTTGTGTTCTACTTTTACCTGAAGTATGGCTTAATGTCTGATACAATGTTGAAAGTGTTCTTTACTTAATGTTTTAAAAAATAGACATTTCCCATAATTTTGCTTGAAATTTCTACCTAATTAATAAGGGTAAATACTTTGTTTCAATGACATCAGTCAAACATTATTTAAATGTCTCCTGTCCAAAATATGCTGTACTGGGTTTCTCTGGAAACTCGTTGAATGAAGCAGAAGTTATGGGAGGATCTTAGAGAAGAGAGGAAGATTTCTCAGCATAAAATTATAAAAAGCTTTCTAATTAAGCTTGTTTTACCTCCAATGTCCATGTTCATTTGAAAAGTGATATAATACATGGACCTCAACACATACCACCAACAAACTGTCCCTCTATTTCCTACCTTTATAAATGGCCCATTTATTCACCTAGACAAATGGTTGGCAAAAAGGCCCAGGAGCCAAATCTTGCCTGTCCCCTGTTTTTGTACAGCTCACCAGCTTATAATGGTTTTACATTTCTTTTAACAGTTGTAAAAAGTCAAAAGAATGAGATTTCATGACATGTGAAAATTCTAAATCTAGGAAATTCAAATTTTGCTGTTTATAATAAATAAATTTTATTGGAATATAGCCACAATCAATCATTAATTTGTATACTGTCTATGACTGATTTTATGCTAGAATGGGCAAGTTGGGTAGCAGCAATAGAGAATGATGTGCACAAAGCCTGAAATATTTATTATCTGGCCTATTACAGAAAAAAGTTTACTGGCTTTTGACCCAGACCAATGCTTCTCAAACTTTAATGTTCACAAAAACCACTCAAGAATCTCTGGAAAAACAGTTTCAGATTCAATCAATCCGGAGTGGGGAATGAGATTGTGCATTTCTTATGAACACACAGGCAGTGCTGATTATGATGATTCCAGACCACAACATTTTGAGGAGCAGGAATCTAGACCATAAATATAAAATAACCTTCTCCTCTCCATCTCCTAATCATTCTGCATCTAATTAATCACCAAACACTCTTAAATATCCTCGTTTAAGTCTTCATTTGTCTTCTGGATTATAATTAGAAATTCCTAATTTGGTCTCTATTTGTATGCTTTTCACATGCTTTATCTTTCAGAATATTCCTTCTAAACCATGAATTTGACCGTGTCATTCCTATGCATAAAACTTTTGCATAGGAAAATTTTGGCTCTCTATAACTTTCAGGATAAGATGCAAATTTTATAGCAGAGCATGTAAAAGCCATTTAGGATCTGTTTCGTGTTTAAAGCCCCAGCCACATCTCCTACAAACTCCATAAGCATCCTCATCTCTAGATATTTTAAAATACACACAATTCCCGGAACAGCCTCTTTTATGCTCTTATTTGCATATGTTGTTCTTGCGGTAAATGCTGATTAAATACATGAACACCTCAGGACTCAAAAGAAGAGCAGATTTTAGTTATCTGAATACTGTCACCTCCTCAGGAGCCAACATGTCATCTTCAGCCTGAACAAATCTAAGTTTGGAAGATTTTCTCTAAAATATGTGGTTTTAGGGATAGTTAAATAATGCAAGAAAAGAAACGTGACAGATAGGTTGTTAGGAGTTTCCTGTGAGTAGCATCTGAAAAAAAGTGCTCAGAGTGTGGCAGGATGGCACACTCATAATATAAACTGTTGCAAGCCCTTTATTCTTTACTACCAGCAAACTATTGTTTATACCTCTATGGCAGTCACAGGAGTGCTTGCTCAGATGTTCCTGCTGCAAAGAGTACAGTCAGCAGACAGCCTCCAGCTGCTGCACCTTCAGCTACAGCCTTCAAGCACAGGTTATGTTCCCCTTAGTGACTAAACAGTACTGGCAAAGGGTTACTGGAGACTGGCCATCCCTGCCCAATGCAACACTCCTCAAATGGGTGATCCGTGCTCTGAAACTCCCCATTGACTTGGCCGAAACCCTCAGATCTGCACTGCTGTCTGGGGCTCCCCTCCTCAACTCTTTCTTCTTTCCCTCCTTCCCTTTATAAATGACAGACCTACATCTCAGTCTGAGGTTCTGCTTGCCTGGCTCAGCTCCACCTGCATTTATCCTTCACAAATATTTCTCCTATAAAGCTCTCGTTGTTTCATCTTGGTATCTTCTTCCCAGAGTATCTGGCTGATACATCCCTATCCATTGGCTACAGATCTGTGAATGATTTGTGAAATAGCTTAATCCAATATTTCAAAAATGCTCCATAAACATATAGTGGTGACTTGAACTCATGCTTTTCACTTTGCATACTGTAATAATTTATAGAAAGCAGCAAGGTTTGAATTCTCTGGTTAATTTGATTAGCCAGCTTATAAAATAAAGCTCAGTGAAACTGGGAAGGGAAATATGATAGGAGAAAAAATAATTCCCTATTTCTTTTTCTGTTGAAAACAGAATTAAACTAGGATTTCTCTACAGTTTTTTCTGTCTCTAAAATATATGACTCTCAGAGGCTATCTAAAGCACATAACTAAATCAGATCATTTCTATCGCTAAAATTAGCAAATATGTGAATGAATAATAGTGATGAGTTACATAGGTGTCTAATAATTTAACGTGATTGATAGCTATTACATTTCTTAATAATTCAATCTGAATTTGTTTTCTGCTCCCTCTGTTTCTAGTCATTTCCATTTTACTCCATCCTACACAGAGTGCTGGCTTTCTCTCTCAAAAGAGTGATTCAGAGTTCATTCTTTTGAGTCAGAACTCCTAGTTTTACATTTATTTGCTGTGTGACATAATTTTGTTGTTTGAGAATTAAATGAGTTAGTAGTAGTAGAACACTTACAGTAGTGACAAGCATATATTATGTGCTCAAAAAATGTTACAAATGTTTATATCATTTCCCTGGTTAAAACTTTGCAAAACTTTGCAAAAGTACTCTATTTCCTACAATATTATAGATGATGAATGCCTGATTTTTATATAGAAATTTCTCCACTTAATGATTCCATTCTCCCTTTGTCAGGCTTCCTTTATGTCCCCTAGTAATAGGGCCCAAGAAATTAAAGTTGTACCATTTTTGCTCTTCAAAACAACAAATAATGAGGGTGTGAGGCATTCGGGAGCGCTAATTTAATTATCCCTGGGCTTGTCTTCTTCATAGTAATATCCAATGAAATCCTCTAATTTTAAAACTCAACTTTATTCCATAGATTGTTATTCTTGAAATTCTTCAGATGTTCAAATTATGGACTATTTGTTTAAACACAACACACATGCACAGTGAGTACCTACTATATGAGGCTATATGAGGTACTATTTTAAGCACTTTACAAGTAATAACATATTTAATAAACATTAAAATCTCGTGAGTTATCACATGATGTTCCCCAATTTCCAGATAGAAAAGCTGAGACATGGAGACTTGAAGTGACTTGTCAAGTTCACCCTAATAATGCTCATTTGCTCTAACGTATTTGCTCTTAACTCTCACTTTATCCCTGGGTTTCTTGTGCACAAAGCACACACCACGCCTTCAGTTTTTCCCCACTGAGGGTTTCCAAACAGTTGGACTATCTGCTTTTCCAAACATGCCCTAAGGTCTGTACTTCTTGTATTGGTGGAAGCTACCTTCATGCTAGGAAAATCCTTTTATTCTTTTATACTCCATGCTTTCTATGGATCTTAGTTTAGTATTTTTTTCATGTGTAATAATTGCATGGTTCAAGACTTCGAAACCTGGAGATTCTAGGTTTGTTGCCCCCACTGACTAGATATTCAAACTCAGAAAAAAACACACAAAATCTGTATCTTAGATCATGTATAAAATGATACAATAGTATCTGAATAAGTTATAGAACAGAATCAAATGAAATGTTTATCATACTGCTTTATATACTGTCATGTAGAAGCATGGATTCTGGAATCGATGTATCCCTTGCCAATTGTGTGACTTTGGAAAACTTCCTTAACCTCTCTTTGCCTCAGTTTCCTCATCTGTAAAATGAAGATAATAATAAATATAAAATACTGACATACAAAAATAAGATATTTTATAGCACTTAGAAAAAAATATGTGCTCTACTCTGCCTCCATCTCTTCCCTATAAAGTTCAGAAAATGTTATCTAAATTCCAGCTCAAAATACATTGTGTTCTACCAAGAAATATGCATACATGTCATGAATAAGACATTCTTATGTAATTAAAAATTAAAACCGGCCGGGCATGGTGGCTCACACCTGTAATCCCAGCACTTTTGGAGGCCAACGCAGTCGGATTACTTGAGGTCAGGAATTCGAGACCAGCCTGGCCAACATGGTGAAACCCCATCTCTACTAAAAATACCAAAATTAGCTGGGTGTTGTGGCACATGCCTGTAAATCGCTTGAACCCAGGAGGCGGATTTTGTAGTGAGCTGAGATCTCACCACTGCATTCCCACCTGGGCGACAGAGCAAGACTCGGTCTCAAAAAAGAATAAATAAATACATAAATAAAATAAAAAATTAAAACTAGAGGGAGAAAGCAAACTGTTAAATACAAACATAAGTCTTATGCCTTTTTTAAAAAAAAAATCAACACATGACAAATAAGATTCTTATTAAATACTTAGAGCATTTAGGAATACGTCATTTTGATTTAAAAAAAGCAATAGAGACAAAAAAAATTTTGTCTTTTACCTCCTAAGACAAAAGGCATTTTTTTCTCATTTATATTTAAAATCTAGAAACATTACGGTGAAATAGCAAAAGTAAACTAACTTTTGTAAACAAATTAAAATGTATAACTCACGGTTTTTAAATAAATAAGGAGGGGGAAAAAAGCTATTTTTCCATCCTTTTTTCCTCTTCTGTCTCTCAATCAATGGAAGCATTGCTAACACAAAACTTACTTGGCAAAAATCATAAGGCCCTGCAGTTTTCAAATGAGATATTTCCTAAACCTCAGACACTGAAGCCTCATTAGAAGTTTATGCATAAATGCTACCACAGCAGTATCTGTGGTAAATCTGGAATTACATTAGAATTTTAAAATATATTGTTTTTGCAAATTTACTTATCAGAGAGGGTTAAGTGTTAAGACCATGTAAGATTAGAGGGATGTTCCCAAATATGCATAAAAAATGTTTATCTAATAGTGATCTGAGCCTTTTGCCTCATAATATGCCTGATTTCTACCACAGGACACAATAAATATTAGCTACTGCTAATTCTATGATTTCGGATCTCTCCTGATAAATCAAATATAGATTTTGTTACTGCTGTTATTTCAAATATTCATTTAAGTCCCAGTACTTTGGGAGGCTGAGGTGGGTGGATCACCCTGAGGTCAGGAGTTCAAGATCAGCCTGACCAATATGGTGAAACTGCATCTCTACTAAAAATACAAAAAAAATTAGCCAGACGTGGGGACGTGAGCCTGTAGTCCCAGCCACTGGGGAGGCTGAGACAGAAGAATTGCTTGAACCAGGGAGGCAGAGGTTGCAGTGAGCTGAGATCATGCCATTGCACTCTAGCCTGGGCAACAGAGCAGGATTTTGTCTCAAAAAAAAAAAAAAAGAAGATTTTGAGAAAAGTTAATCTGTAATCATTTCAAAAGGAGAAACTTCTTTCTTTGTACCACTTAACTTTGCAAAAAGTCTTAGACATCTTTCTAGGCTACTTTACAACAGTGAATTTAAGTTGTAGAAAACTGATAGTGATATATATCCTTTTTCCTTTAACAATTGAAATAACACTTGTTTACTAGAAAGACAACTGGTTTGTGCCCTGTAAGAAAGATGACCTCAATCATTACATTTATTACCCTCATTGGATATTAACCAGTTTGGGATATATTAGCACATTTTTAACATAATATGATTACCTAAACACACACACACATATCTGTTCTTCGAGTTTTTCTTAGAACAGGTTTTAATCTCTTGCTAATCTGTTTATTAATTAATGAGTTAAGTAGCCAGGCATGGTGGCTCACGCCTATAATCCTAGCACTTTGGGAGGCCGAGGCGGGCAGATCACAAGGTCAGGAGATCAAGACCATCCTGGCTAACACGGTGAAACCCCGTCTCTACCAAAAATACAAAAAATTAGCCGGGCGTAGTGGCGGCGGCCTGTAGTCCCAGCTACTTGGGAGGCTGAGGCAGGAGAGTGGCGTGAACCCAGGAGGCGGAGCTTGCAGGAGCTTGCAGTGAGCCTAGATCGCGCTGCTGTACTCCAGCCTGGGCGACAGAGCAAGACTGTCTCAAAAAAAAAAAAAAAAAAAATGAGTTAAGTAAAATCATTAACTTCTACTCATTTTATATTAGTGCCATAGACATAATTTTACCTTTTTGAAAGTTATATTTTAGCAAAGGGCTTTTTTAAGTATGAAGAAAATTCATTTGAAAAAAAGAAAAGTTACTGGAAAAACGTTTGCCAGTTTTAGGCTACTTTTGGCCAAATTTGGGGTTAAAGGAACGGGCTATTCAAATTACTTCTGAATGTGAATGAAGTGATAAAACACATTTTAGAAAATCCTTATTCTCTCTGTGATATGCTATTGAATGTGTTAAGGATTAAAACAAAATTAAGATTCTCATGGATCAGCAAGTTTCTTTTTTGTGGTTCATTGAATCATGCAATGAACCTGGAATATCTGAAATGACAGGCACTGGAAGTGTGTTACTATAGTAAATAATGTTCCTCAAAAGCAATTTGTGGCTAAAAAAAAAAAAACAGAAGCATTTCATGCATTAGAATATGTTTGATTTGCATGTGAGAAAAAAAGAATCACAAAATGTACACCCACACAAACACAAACACTGTATACAGACACAGGGCTCTGCAAACTGCAATGTCCCAAGCAATATACCTTAAATGTATCACATTTGTTTAAAACTTAGAAACAGTGAGAATAAACGATCAGACATCTTTTGCAAGATCCCCGCCCCCTCTTCTAAACTACATTGAAATAATACATACAGTCTGGACTAGTTTCAAACTCAAACTTGCGGCTGTTCGTCCCATATCCAGCGGCTGTTCGGGCTCGGATTTGGAATACGTATATAGTGTCAGGCTTGAGGCTACTGATGGTAACATTTGTGCCTCTTGCCCTCAGAATGGTATAACTTGTCTCTTGTTCCTGCTTTGAGGTCAGAAAAAAAAAAAAATCATGTTAAAATCAAATATTCATAATGCTATAAAACGATAAACAGTGAACCACTCAAACCTGATTCTTTTATATTTTAACACAAATCATAGGATGGATTTAAAAAGTCATATCGATTATTTCAATTATTTTATTCTCTGAACGCAACTTAGGCATTTTTTTTTTTTAGACAAAGTCTTGCTCTGTCACCAGGCTGGAGTGCAGCAGCACTACCTCAGCTCACTGAAACCTCTGCCTCCCGGGTTCAAGCGATTTTCCTGCCTCAGCCTCCTGAGTAGCTGGGACTACAGGTGCATGCCATCACTCCCAGGTAATTTTTGTATTTTTAGTAGAGACGATGTTTCACCATGTTGGCCAGGCTGGTCTTGATCTCCTGACCTCAGGTGATCCACCTGCCTCGGCCGCCCAAAGTGCTGGAATTACAGGCATGAGCCACCGCTCCTGGCCCAACATGAGCATTTCTAAAAATAAAAATATTTACAGAATTTCCTAATGTGAATATTATGATTTCTGCCCTGCATGTAAAGCAGGAAAATTTTGGCTTTATTCTAACCAGTAAATACGTGAGAGAAGATATGCTCTCTTCAAAGTCAAGATTGAGAGAAAGCTTAAATCTAATTCCAATAACAAACTTAAAAGAAGAAAATATCCCTTTGAATTAAACCTAATAGGAATGCTCTATTGATTCCGCAGTAGAACATTTTTTATATCAACCTTAAAATATTAAACATAAAAAATCAAGAATTTATATGTAGCTCTGCATTATTTTTAGCTTAACTGTATTTGTGCTGTATTTAATCTAAGTCACTGTGATTTGGTAGAGACAAAAATCTCCAGATCAAAGGCTAGAAATATTTCCCAAAAAGGATCTCTAGGAGATTCACATTATACATTAGATTCACACCACACATTTTAATGGTCTCTTTGTGTCAAGCCTTGTTTACAAAAATTGAATTTATCAAGAATTACGTTTTTTCTCTCACATATATTATTATACACAGAGCTCCTATGGGGAACCTGATTTCGAGCAATGGTACAATGTCCCTGCACCTAGAGTAGGACCTAGAGTGGGTGATACGAAACACTGTATATCCTCAACCAAAACAAGATTGAATAGTACAGAAAACTTGCCATACATTACATATACTGTTAATCACCATCAGTATATGTAATGTATATACTGTTAATCACCATCAGTATATGTAATGTATATACTGTTAATCACCATCAGTATATGTAATGTTATTTCACCATACTGAAATAAACAATCAAGAAAGCTAGACCTTGTGGACCTTAAATCCTAGAGAATCTTTCTAAATATTACCGAGCATACTATAAATACTTAGAATTAATTTTTAAATTTAGGTATATGTGATGCAAATATGTATTTATAGGAATATATTTTAAATAATATTACAAGTATGTATGTATCAAAAAATACTTAGGGAATAATCAATAGATTTGACCATTTTTTCCTACAATGGTTAATATTGTTTAAAAGTAATGTCCAGGGGCGGTGGCTCAAGCCTGTAATCCCAGCACTTTGGGAGGCCGAGGCGTGTGGATCACCTGAGGTCAGGAGTTTAAGACCAGCCTGACCAACGTGGAGAAACCTCATCTCTACTAAAAATACAAAATTAGCTGGGCATGGTGGCACATGCCTATAATCCCAGCTACTTGGGAGGCTGAGGCAGGAGAATTGCTTGAACCAGGGAGGCGGAGATTGTGGTGAGCCGAGATCATGCCATTGCACTCCAGCCCGGGCAACAGGAGTGAAACACCGTCTCAGGAAAAAAAAAAAAAAAAAAAAAGGTAATGATGCTTGTTGCGTTTTTTGAGGGAGTTTGAAATAAGGCAGCATACTTCTCATGTTTGTGAAAGGTACAGATGTATACAATTAAAATTTGAGATCAGCCTCATAGATCTAAATGTTAGGTGTTCTCCCAGTTCTGAAATCTAGTTTGAACTGAGGCACATTACTGATTTTTAAAAATTTTGTGGCATCATTTATGAACATGAATTATTATATTTGCCCATTCTATCCTGTCACACTTCTGAAAATAGATCACAATCCTATGAGTATTTGACTTTACCACAGTAGAGGACTCAAAGCTAAGAGAAAATTTATTTCTACTACAATTTTGGAACAATGAAGTTTATTTGGCATCAATTTCTTTTAATGAAAAAGGTAGACTCTAGGCTTTCTGTAAGAGAGACTATGAAAAAAATGACATTATACTAGAGAAATACATTAACTTCAAGCAAGGAAATAACTACATAATGCAAAACAATGTTTTTACATTATGCATTTTTGCACAGTTGATTACGCCAATAATTCTCATAAGGATCTATTATCATGTAGAAAAAGGTACCTGATATAGGGAAGAACCTACTAAAGGAGGACTCATGGCTGCCACAATTCAAAACAGAGGCCTAATATTTATTAGCAATGAGGCTGTGGGAAATTCATATAACATCACTCTCAGTTTTCTTATTTGTAAAACAACTGACTTTGCTACTTCCGTAAGGTTGTCATACAGCTCAGACTTAAGTAATGTCCACAGAAATGTTCTGTAAATATAAACTGCTATACAAATGCACAATTTGCATTTAATTCACTTTAACACACTTTATAAACTGAAGTAAATACACAAATATGTAGTGTTCATGTTAGTAGCTGTGAAACTAACTAGCTGTGATTCTAAGGTTTAAACATATCTTGGCTTTAAACTTTACTATCATTTACAAACAGAAAAAAATGAGTTATTTAGAATGGTGGAATACTCGCCACTCAGGGCAAAATAACCACATAACTATTTTTTAATAATTTTTAAATTTGGGGTAAAAATAACCATGTGCCTATTTTTTTGAATAATTGCGTTACCAAGCCACAACTTTATGTCAGGCAAATTTATCCATCTATCCCCAACCTTTTAAATTTCCTTCTACAGGGTCAAGAAAATCTTTTCATCATCAGTTAAATAATACAATATTCTTGTTACTAGCACAGTGTTGCTATTTGTATTGAATGAAATGCATGTGAATTTGAAGATCAGGAAATGATGCTTGAGGCAATGAACTAAAAAAACAGTTCACAAATAGACCGAAAAACCACAATAAAATAATTGGTAGAGTAGGGGTCTTGGTGTAAAAGGATATAAATGTCATGCTATTGCCATAACTAACTGGATTAAGTTGGCAGTGGCATCTTTGATGTTGTTTATTGCTGTAGAATAGGGGGTATTCAACAAGATTCTTTCTAAACCTTCCTCTACCAATAAATCAAAGGGGTCACAGGGCCACAGTTCTAAACAGTGCTCTACCATTTACTAGCAATGTCACTGGTTTCTTTGCAAGAGCACAGCTCATGAGGAAACAGCTTCTTGCCTACACAGCCCAAATCTGAAACATTGTTTCCCCACCTTTTCGTAGTATTTGACCTCGTAGTCCAATATGATCCCATTAGGATGTTCAGGTTCTTGCCAGGACAAAGAGATGCTATTTCTGGAGGTCCGATCTTTCTTAATCGTCAGGACAGGTGATGGAGCTGTAAAGAGAGGACGGGAGGGGAAGGTGGAAGGAAGCAAATTAATGGGTTGGAAAGGGTGGCGAATAAGAACAGAGAGAGAAGGGAACATGCAAATGGAGTCTATCATTGTTCCAATTTTTGGCAAGAAAGCACTATTTCCATTTCCAAGGCTCTTGAGTATTAATCTGGCCCCATATCCAGACTCAACAGCTGGATGATAGCCCTGGTACATGCAGGCCTAGGGAAAATGTGCTGAGATTCTCTGCTGCTGGTGCACTAGTGGCAAGTGAGCAGATGTTTTCAATCTGCTACTATAATGTACGCAACGAAATATATTTGATATATTTAAAAAAGAACAAAACATCAGGACTACCTATCTGTTATAATGTAGCAAAGTTATTAATGCCAGATTCTTCAGCCCATTGATAACATTTTCATATGCAGCTCTGCAAGAGGACTGGAACCCATTATGCACAAGGAGTCCCATGGTATCCATAGGTAATAATAATATTTAGTGAATTGTAAAATAGACATGATTTAGGCCATATTACAGTAGGTCTTGACTTCTGACAAACATCTCTTGACTACAAAGAAAAGGAAACAACCGTCTTCTTTTGTACAGTTTTATTTCTTAAAAAAATACTTAATGAGAGGTACCAAGGAAATGGCTGCTCTATGTGTTACAATTACCTAGACATGTTTTGAAATGTCTTATTTGATGGTGATTCTATATTTGCTATGTTTTGCTAAGCATTATCGAAAGTATGGAATATGAATAAAAACCCCATCTGTTTGGATCAGATATCATAGGGTCAAATTCATTTCTGACTGAAGATTAAAAATATTTTAAGTGATTTCCTTCTTCAAACCCTTCCATTAAAAGGAAAAATTCATACTATCATCAAAGTACTTCTGCTCTCAAATCTCAATCTTGGTTCACTCGCCAATCGAAATGTCTCACTGGAGTTCAGTGGCACCCTGCCTTAATGAAATGCAGCAAAATAAACTACAAACACACAACAAACAAAAACTCAGGAATCTTTAGATACATTAACTGTTGAATTGTTTTCATTGTTAAAGAACTTATTTTTATATAGATTTTTCTCAAATCAAGGACCGTAAGAACCTCATGTATTTGTATTTCCCACAAGTTAACAAAAGTTCCATATTTGTTGTTTCTATAATTATCACATGATAACTTTTGCATCCAACCTCTCGTTCAAACTTTCCTATCCATAAACACTTTTCATTTTTATTCTTCATCTATAATAGAAACTTTCATGATGCTTGCCTCGTGCCACTTCAGAGAAAACTGTACACCAAAAAATAGAATCTACTGCAATATTTCCCATCCACTGGGTTTTATTATTTGTGAGATCTCATAGAAACTCCTTCTGATTGAAGCATGGATTGGCCTAGGAATTATGACTTAATCTTTTATTATTTTTTCTTTTTTTAAGACAGGGTTTTGCCCTTGTGTTCCAGGCTATAGTGTAGTGATGTGATCTCGGCTTACTGCAGCCTCCACCTCCCAGGCTAAAAGCAATCCTTCTGGCTGAGACTGCAGGCTTGTGCCACCACAATCAGCTAATTTTTTATTATTTGTAGAGACAAAGTTTGGTCATGTTGCCCAGGCTGATCTTGAACTCCTGGGCTCAAGTGATTCTCCCCGCTAGGCCTCCCAAAGTGCTAGAATTACAGGCATGAACCACCACACTTGGCCTGACTTAATCTTTTGCCAAGGAAAAATGTAGGTGTTGCTTTTTTGATGAAAAAGTAAATTCACTTTCTTACCAACTTTTTGCTCCCATTAGAAATTAATATCCTTTCATACAAATTAACATCATTTACCTTTCATTATCAATTCTTCATCTATTCAATAATCCTCTATTTTAGTCCCTAAATTTGTTTCACCCCCACAACCCTGTGATTTGTTCTCTAAAATTGATTCCAAGCAAAAGATAAGTTATTTTTCTTGTATTTTAGTTGAAGCTTCATAAACATATTCAATATTTATAAATGCATTGCTGAATTATAAATAAATGGATATGTGGATTTTTAAAAAAATATTTTATTTTTACTTACTTTAATACTTAGAAAAATCAAATCATTATCCAATCACTAATAAAAAAATTGCAGCCCCAATGTATTTGGACTCAAATTTTGCATTTTCTACAATGAGGAAATCCTACTAATTTTTCTGCTGAAGTAAGTCCATTAATGGAGTTACAGCTAATGTCAGTTTCAAGAGCATTTCAAGAAGCTC
The DNA here is from genome assembly GCF_006542625.1 of Nomascus leucogenys. NCBI lineage: Eukaryota > Metazoa > Chordata > Mammalia > Primates > Hylobatidae > Nomascus > Nomascus leucogenys. Next base: position 28,683,463 of record NC_044401.1, read on the forward strand.
AGTGTTGGAACACATGAGGTCCTGCATTTAATTTGATACCACCATGAAACTTTCTTTTTTTCCTAGTGGTTAAAATTCATTTTCAAAGAAGTTTTGAAAATAACCAGGTAGAGCATCTCTCCTTTAAAGAAAGAAAAGTGAGAAAACAATTCATTTCAAAGAACAATTGCGATGAGGATTGTATTAACTTTTTAATAAAAGCTTTGCGGGCTGTTTTGAGGGTCTGTCCAAATTTTACTGCTTCTGCACTGAGCAGGACTTTATAACTGTTGAATTTCTTCAAAGCTCTTTGAGCAAGCTGCAGGACCCTGTTGGACTGTAATAAATAGGCTTTTGTAATTCCACACTTACTTAAGTAGAGGCAATTGCTTGAAGCTTGTGCCATTGCTATGTTAAATGAACCTTTTCTGATTGCTGCTTTTGGACCCCTATTAAGTCATTTGTTCTGCTCTTTTAATACACGCCCCTTGTGCTGGCTGCATTTCAGCAAAGTTCAACTCAGTACACCAGCTGGAAGCCCGGTACTTTTTAATACTCATCAATATTTTAATATTAATAAATAATTAATAGGAATTGTTTTTCTTTCCCCTGATAAATGATGTGGACATAATACAACATAATGGAGAAAGAGACAAATTCTGTGCGCACTCCATTGTACCAATGCTTTTAAAAAGTTTTCCAGAACACTTTTTAATTCATGTTTTGAGGTATGATTTATCGATTTTTTATGTGCCGTAACACAATTTAGAATATTAATGAGAAACAGTGATACAAATTATGCTTTTCATTAATTTTCAGATATCAAAGAGTGATTTGTTCAAATTACTAATTTGCAAATTCATAGAAATTCTTTAAACCAGTATTTTTCTGTACAAAAATCAAGATACTGCAGTGTACACTGTAAGACGGGTTTGTTGTCTTTTCATTCTTCTGTTTTTTAAATTTGCAATTTGAGAGAATGGAGGTTAATGATTAAACAAAATGGAAAAAAAAACTTTCAACTTCCTTAAGACTGGAAAAATGCTGGGAGCTACAGGCGAAATTAAGAAGGAAGAGAAAAGCTCAGGGATTTTTTTTGGCAAAAATGCTGGTATATACGCTAAAATCGCAATTGCCAGTAAATGACCTGATGGCCTAGAATTTTTTTTTTTTTTTTTTTTTTAGATGGAGTTTCACTCTTGTTGCCCAGGCTGGAGTGCAATAGCGCAATCTCGGCTCACTGCACCTCCACTTCCCGGGTTCAAGAGACTCTACTGCTTCAGCCTCCCAAGTAGCTGGGATTACAGATGTGTGCCACCACACCCAGCTAATTTTCGTATTTTTAGTAGAGACAGGGTTTCACCATGTTGGCAAGGCTGCTCTCACCACCACCTGCCTCAGCCTCCCTAAGTGCTGGGATTACGGGAGTGAGCCACTGCACCCGTCCAGATTTTTAGTTTTCTGCCTCTTATACATCCTAATTGATAGATTACTGAAATGCTTCCCTTATTAAGAGAAAGATGGCAGAAGAGGATGTTAAGAAACTGGTGCAGGCATTAATGCAAGTTAGCAAATAGTTCTGTAGAAAAACAAATGAAGAAACTGGTAAAAAGAAAATTTAAAACTGTATAAAGGTAATAATTTTTAGCAAATTTAAAATAATGTCTGGTATATAAAATACATTTTTGTTGTATTGGTATTTAAGAGAGAGAAATAATATTTGATCTCTAACTTTTGCTATTCTAGGTACAGCTGATATATGTTCCCTTTGTAAAACCATAAAGAAAGGAGACATAATATACTTTGTAAAGTGGCATTGATTATATTTTAAATGAAATATTTCTCAAAAAGATACAAATAGGCCATGCGTGGTGGCTCATGCCTGTAATCCCAGCACTTTGGGAGGCCGAGGCGGGTGGATCATGAGGTCAGGAGATCGAGACCATCCTGGCTAACACGGTGAAACCCCGTCTCTACTAAAAGAAAAATACAAAAAATTAGCTGGGTGTGGCGGCGGGCACCTATAGTCCCAGCTACTCGGGAGGCTGAGGCAGGAGAATGACGTGAACCTGGGAGGCAGAGCTTGCAGTGAGTCGAGATCACGCCACTGCACTCCAGCCTGGGTGACAGAGCGAGACTCCGTCTCAAAAAAAGAAAAAAAAAAAAGAAAAAATACAAATAAAGGAGAAAAAATAGTTAAGACTAAGAGGAAGGGGCGGCTCATGCATCACACAGCTGATCATTCTCCAAGAAGCTTCTCTGGACTTATATAGCGGTACTGAAACTTCCAAACACTGCCAGTACTAAGGAAACTCTTAACTGTGTGACAGTGGAATTGCATGATGCTTTCAATCTATTCTTCTTTCACATGTTTCTTTGATCATGACATAGGCCTAGACAGATATTTTTACCCTATATATCTAGTAATATGTGTTTTATAAAAGCTAATATAAAAGTGCTTTTCAGGCCAGGCGCAGTGGCTCGTGCCTGTAATCCCAGCACTTTGGAAGGCCAAGGCAGGTGGATCACCTGCAGTCAGGAGTTCGAGACCAGCCTAGCCAACATGATGAAACCCGGCTCTACTAAAAATACATAAAAACTAGCCGGACGTAGTGCTGGGCACCTGTAATCCCAGCTACTCGGGAGGCTGAGGCAGAAGAATCACTTGAACCCAGGAGGTGGAGGTTGCAAGTGAGCAGAGATTGCATGCCATTGCACTCCAGCCTGGAAAACAAGAGTAAAACTCTGTCTCAAAAAAAAAAAAAAAAAGTGCTTTTCAATTTCTCTTCTAAGAAGACATAACTTTCTGGAAACCAAGGGTTGACTTGTTCACAGTGTTTTCTTCCCTAAATCCAGGCCACTGCAATGACAGCCTCTTGAATCAGCAACATGCAATGACTAGTTGACATATATGACAGAGAGATGCAAAGTACCACTTTTTTTTTTTTTTTTGGAAATGGAGTCTTGCTCTGTTGCCCAGGCTGGAGTGCAGTGGCAAAATCTTGGCTTACTGCAACCTCTGCCTCCCGGGTTCAAGCAATTCTCCTGCCTCAGCCTCCTGAGTAGCTAGGATTACAGGCGCAGGCCACCATGCCCAGCTAATTTTTTGTATTTTTAGTAGAGATGGGGTTTCATCGTGATGACCAGGATGGTTTTGAACTCCTGACCTGAAGTGATCTGCTTGCCTTGGCCTCCCAAAGTACTAGCATTACAGCATGAGCCACCACACCCAGCCAAAGTATCACTCTTAATAGTTAATAATTGGCCAGGCATGGTGGCTCATGCCTGTAATCCCAGCACTTTGGGAGGCTGAGGTGGGCAAATCATGAGATCAGGAGGTCGAGACCAGCTTGACCAACATGGCAAAAACCCGTCTCTACTAAAATTCAAAAATTAGCAGGGTGTGGTGGTGTGTGACTGTAATCCCAGCTACTTGGGAGGCTGAGGCAGGAGAATCACTTGAACCCTGGAGGTGGAGGTTACAATGAGCCAAGATGGCACCACACTTCAGCCGTGGTGACAGAGTGAGACTCAGTCTCAAAAAAAAAAAAAAAAGTTAATAATTGAACCTCATCCGAGAAGTAGAGAAGAACTTTTTCCAAAAGGTTGTTTCTTCATCTATTTGAAGTACAGAAGGAAGATTTTTGCACATTGTAACCTGAGTCATTGACTACATTCAGTAAAATAATAGAAAAACAAATTACAGTGGTAAAGCAAAAATGTTGGGTAGAAAGTGTCTCCTTGTGAAGGGATCTGGTTAGGGATAAGACTTGCATCATTCACAATTTGTGTTAGAATTACACTTGATACATGTGTGTGCCAGATCTAGTGACAGACATGGAAGGGATTCTTTGTTTTAACTATGGTGATTTAAAATCTACATTTACCATTGTTCTGCCACTAAAATATGAACCTTCCTTAAAATCAGGAAGTGAAAACTTCAAAATTCAACCCCTAAAGGATCTGGTTTGGTTCATTTGTTTTTATTGGGACCTTCCTCTTTCTAGATTTGGGAATTTCTAATGAACCTCTGAGGTATCTCTGTGGCTTAGAGATTGGACAAGTTAAAGTAATAACAAAAAGGGCTCAGGATTTCTTTTCTAAGTGAGCCAAAGCTTTTAAAAATTATCTCCATGGGAAAATGTATGCAGTGAATGGTTGAAAGATTTTTCTTTTGAATCAGACATGACTTTCAAAGCATTAGTCTCTGATTTTTCTTTACCATTCATTACAATGCCTACTGAGAAACATTCCCTTCTCAGTTTTTTCAGAAGTGAACACTTCTATTAAATCCAGAAACTCTCTTGGGTTTGATTTAGCATAATCATTCATAGCTTAATGTTCTCCAACTCACCATTCCTACACTGATTTCCCCAAACCTGGTGTTCTGATTTTCTGTTGTAGCTACAAAGCCTCATCAATTTGCAGTGTATCCAGTTCGAAATCTCAGTTATACTTTATATTTTTTCTCACCGATAATTCAGCTTGCCAGTCAGCTCCACCTTCTGAAAGCTGATCAATTTTCTACTTTTCCAGCCGTGGCTTAGTTCAAACCCTTGCCATTTACCAACTGCATTGGATTCTATGCCTTTCAGCTTAATATTTTCAGAATTTCAACTTTCTATACATTTTGATGATTTAGTATTTTATAAAGCAGATGAAACATTGATTCCCCTCTCTTTCAAAATCGCATAATTTCAAATCTAGGTTTTCTAAAATGTTAAGCAAATAATAAGCTCCAACAGAATGGTCTGGAGATCTGTATTTTTAAGAAGATGATAGCAGAAAACTCTTAGGATCACAAAGAGTTGGGAAACTTTGGACCACAGTAGGATACAAAATTTGAAATTCATTTCATTGTTATTTAGTGCTCCTCACAAGACTGCAACATACATAACAGCTTTGTCATTTATTGCTCTCTATACAAAGCTAAAATTCTAAAGACAATTCTTTTTTTCAATTATTTGTGTATGCTGTACTCCCTGTCTGCAACACAAGATCTCTTTCATTTCCACCTGGAAAACTGCTTCTACTACTCATTATTCTCCAAAATCCTTTGCTAATATAATTCCCTCATAAAGTTTCTCCTGAGTCCCTTAGGCAATAGTTAATCAGGTCCTTCCTCAGGCCCCTTATAGCATAATTGCTCCTTCTCCCATTATTTAGCTCACTGCATTGTGTTGTAATTACATCATTTGCTTACAGTGTGTCTTCCCATTAGACTGTACGTCCCTCAGAATCTTAGGTGCCTAGCATAGTGCCGGCTTTGCATAAACCTAGCCATGGAATTTGGTTAGCCTTGAAATAAAGTATACAGCATATTTTGTGGCTGGTTCCTCTGAAAAATAAATTCTATTTAGCCCCTGATATTAAAATAATAAAATTAAAATCAAAATGGCAATTAAAATATGCTTAGAAGAGAGACTACTCTCTATAAACTTGTATTATTCAAATTCTATAGTAAAAAGAAAAGTAATTTTCTCAATAGAATTAATTGTGCTGGGAGAAAAATATTCTAAGACATAATACACTGAAAATAAATTTTGACCAGAATTTCCTCCCCCAATTTTTTGATAACAGTATACACAAGATTTAGTCTTTTCTAAAGACTAAAACTCCAAAATTTTAATCATTGAATTTTAAAGATCTAAAGTAGTTTTAAAGACTGGAGAATTTTGTTACAATTTATAATCTTATCCTTTTCTCAGCATGGAGAAATAAAAAAATTTAAAAACATAATGACAAACGAAGTATGCATTTCATAGTCATTTATTCCATAAATTCACCAAAATGAAATCTTATTTTTCATTTTATCAATTAATCAACATATTCCTTTTATAAAAATATAAAGGTCTTCTTCTTTTTAATATCCCCCAGTATCCTCACAGAATTAGAGCAATCTTCATATATATGATACATGTGATATGGTTCTGAAAATCTAGGAGATAATCATAGATTTCTAAATATAATGCTTCAGCGTGAAAGAGGTTGTATTAGTTCATTCTCACGCTGCTATAAAGCACTGCCCAGGACTGGGTAATTTATAAATGAAAGAGGCTTAATTGACACAGTTACTCAGGGCTGAGTAGGCCTCAAGAAACTTACAATCATGATAGAAGGGGAAGCAAACACTTCCTTCTTCATATGGCAGCAGCAAAGAGAAGTGCAGAGTGAAGCGGCAGGGAAACCCTTATAAAACTATCAGATAACATGAGAACTCACTCACTATCATGAGAATGGCATGAGGGTAACTGCCCCCATGATTTAATTACCTCCCACCTGTGGGTCCCTCCTAGGACACATGGGGATTATAATACAAGATGAGATTTGGGTGGGGACACAGAGCCAAACCATGCCATTCCACCCCTGACACCTCCCAAATCTCATGTCTTCATATTTTAAAACATAATCATGCCCTTCCAATGGTCCCCAAAGTCTTAACTCATTCCAGCATTAACCCAAAAGTTCAAACCCAAAGTCTCATCTGAGACAAGTCAAGTCCCTTCTGCCTATGAGCCTGTAAAATCAAAAGCAAGTCACTTACTTCCCAGATACAATGAGGTTACGGCCGTTAGGTAAATACACCTATTCCAAATGAAAGAAGTTGGCCAAAACAAAGGGACTACAGGCCCATGCAAGTCCAAAATCTAACAAAGCAATAATTAAATCTTAAAGCTCTGAAATAATGTCTTTTGACTCCATGGCTCATATCCAAGTCATGGTGATATAAGAGATGGGCTCCCACAGCCTTGGGTTTTTCAGGGTACAGCCCTCCTCCCAGTTACATTCACAGGCTGGTGTTAAGTATTTATGGCTTTTCCAGGTGCATCCAACGCAAGCTGTCAGTGGATCCACCATTCTGGGGTCTAGAGGATAGTGGCCTTCTTCTCACAGCTTCACTAGGCAGTGCCCCACTGGGGACCCCACATTTCCCTATTGCACTGCCCTAACAGAGGTCTCCATGAGGGCTCTGCCCCTGCAGCAAATTTCTGACTGGACATCCAGGCATTTCCAAATATCCTCTGAAATGTAGGTGGAGGTTCTCAAACCTTAGTTCATGACTTCTGTGCACCTGCAGGCTCAACACTAGGAGGAAGCTGCCAAGGCTTGCATCTTGCACCATCTGAAGCCATGGCCCAAGCTATACCTTGGCCTCTTTTAGCCACAGTTGGAGCAGCTGGGACACAGGGCAACAAGTCTCAATGCTGCACACAGCAGGGGGGTCCTTGGACCAGCCCACAAAACCATTTCTCCCTCCTTGACCTCCTGGCCTGTCAAAAAGATATCTGACATGCCCTGGAGATATTTTCCCGATTGTCTTGGCAATTAATATTTGGCTCCTTGTTACTTATGCAAATTTATGCAGCCAGCTTGAATTTCTCCCCCCAAAATGGGTTTTTCTTTTCTACTCAATTATCAGGCTGCAAATTTTCCTAACTTTAATGCTCTGCTTCCTCTTGAATGTTGTGCTACTAAAAAAATTGTTCCACCAGATACCCTAAATTATCTCTCTCAAGTTTACAGTTCTGCTGATCTCTAGGGCAAGGGCAAAATGCCACCAGTCTCTTTGCTAAGCTATTAAAAGAAGCACCTTTATTCCAGCTGCCAACAAGTGCCTCATCTCCATCTGAGACCGCCTCAGCCTGGTCATCATTGTTTATATCACTATCAATATTTTGGTCAAAGCCATTTAACAAGTCTCTAGGAAGTTCCAAACTTTCCCACATATTTCTGTCTTCTAAGCCTTCCAAGTCTCTTGGAAATTCTAAATTATCCCATATTTTCCTATCTTCTTCTGAGTCTTCCAAATTGTTCTAACTTTAGCCTGTTTCCCAGTTCCTAAGTTGCTTCCACATTTTTGGGTATCCTTATAGCAGCACCCCACTCTCTGTGGTACCAATTTACTATATTAGTCTGCTCTCACACTGCTATAAAGAACTACTCAAGACTGGGTAATTTATAAAGGAAAGTGGGTTAATCGACTCACAGTTCTTCAGGACTAGGGAGGCCTCAGGAAACTTACAATCATGGCAGAAGGGGAAGCAAACATGTCCTTCACATGGCAGCAGGAAGTAGAAGTGCCAAGCAAAAGGGGGAAAAGATCCTTATAAAACCATCAGATCTTGTGAGAACTCACTATGATGAGAACAGCATGAGGGTAACTGCCCCCATGATTCAATTACCTCCCACTGGGTCCCTCCCATAACATGTGGGGATTGTGGGAACTATAATTCCAGGTGAGATTTGGGTGGGACACAGAGTCAAACCATATGAGGTTAATATTGATAAGCAGCTATATTTAAAACTCTTATTGTCCACTTGAAGTGGAAGTTGATTGTCTCTAAAATAAGAAATTATGTTGGTAGGAAATAATACACATACAGCAAATTTTTTTTCATAATGAAATCCTTTTAAAAAATGCAGTATATTAACAAACCTATCATAAAATACTGTGATTCTTAGAGGAGATACATATGTATAATATTTGTATTTATGTATGCGTGTGTGTGTGTGTGTGTGTGTATAAAATCAGTATGTTTTAGAAAAAAATGATCCTTGTATTGCTGGGATGTTCTGCAATATTCTTACCTTTTTTCTGGGATGTTCTACAATATTTTTATCTCTTTAGGTCCTTTAGAGGGCTGTGAGTACATATAACACATCTGCAGTTTGAGTGTCTAGTGATCCCTATCCTAGGACATCCATACATTGTTATATAAGGTGATGAGAATGATGGTTATTCATCTAAATATTTGTGTATGTGTGTATTTATGTGCATCTTTCAGCATAGTGCTTATTCTTTACATATATCATATGAAGATGCTAACGGATCTGGTGGTCTTTTACCATGAGACAACTGAAATTCAACCACATCTATGACATTCTTTCTTTTTTTCATCAGTTGTACCTGAAACATAAGATACCCTCAAAATGCTTAGACAGATATGCATTTAATTGTGTGAATTTTTAAAAGGCAATATTCTTAATTTTATGTCTGAAAAATATATGCTTCACACTTCTGTTTGTTAGAGCCTAAACGTTTTAGAAAAATACATTTCAGAGACAATATAAAAATCCACAAGGAGAAGATCAAATCTTTATTCCCAGAGAGCCAAAAGAGTTTTTGCAAAATTCCTAAATTCAGTAAGTTTCTGTCTTTCACTTTCCAGAAAATAGAGCTTAGATTTGCAAGTAAAAAATATGTCTACCTTCTGGTTTTGTTAGTCGTGGGTAAGAACATTAACTTTGATGGAATTTTAATGGCCCAAGTCCCCAGCCAATGCAGGATTGCTTTAGACAATATCTTCTGCTTGTTGTCTTAATTCATTGGTTTCCACAAAATTAAGACGACAAAGTAGAAACTTTAAAACTACAGTTGATAATCAAAATTGAAAGGACTAAATATGAAATCTTAGAAAAAAATTAGATAGTACCTTAAACAACTTTTTAGTATGTACAATAAATCACATTTATCTCAGTATAGATGGCTCCAAAGATCGAGGAGGGACAGCTATTGAAAGTATATGGCTGATGAACATGTGGTTTTGAATGATTCTATAAAATCAAGCTGAAATCAATGCAGAACGAATTTCAGATTACAAATTGGCTGACCGGCCGGGCGTGGTGGCTCATGCCTGTAATCCCAGCACTTTGGGAGGCCAAGGTGGGCAGTTCTCGAGGTCAGGAGATCGAGACAATCCTGGCTAACATGGTGAAATCCCGTCTCAACTACAAATACAAAAAATTAGCCGAGAGTGATGATGGGCGCCTGTAGTCCCAGCTACTCATGAGGCTGAGGCAGGAGAATGGCATGAACCCGGGAGGCGGAGCTTGCAGTGAGCCCAGATCGCGTCACTGCACTCCAGCCTGGGAGACAGAGAGAGACTCCCTCTAAAAAAAAAAAAAAAAAAAAAAAAGAAGTAGGCTGACCACACTGTGAAGTTTTGTTTCTTGTTTGTTTGTTTGTCTTAAAGCACTGCTGAGGTCATAAGTCTGTTCTGAGTGAGAGGGTCATTCAGGGCTACAACTGCCAGGGCAGTTTCAGCACAGGGCAGGTGGATGCTGGCAGGATTCTTTGTGGAGCTTCTGAAAAAGGGTTTGCTCACTTTTAATTAGAGGCAAAAGTTGAGAGATGTAACTTAAATATATCTTTACTTCAAGAAAGGATTGATATTTGCCCACCCTCCATTCTAAGATAATGATAAGAAAACTCTTCGGAAAGTCTGTTATTGGGTTGTTTGGCTCATGTGCCCAAGCATAGGATAGAAAGGAGTAAAAATTACATTATATATTATGTTGTGTTATATTCAGACACTAAACAAAATATGTACTGCTCTTAATCTTTTATTAGCAAAAGACAACTATAGAGTGGAAGTGAACAGCAGAGAACACTCTACAGTAATTAGAAATAATCTATATCTTGATTGGGGGGATATATATTTCTGAAAGACCATTAACTTTCACACTTATGAATAGAATAATTCACTGTATTTTTTTTTGTACTTTAAGTTTTAGGGTACATGTGCACAATGTGCAGGATTGTTACATATGTATCCATGTGCCATGTTGGTGTGCTGCACCCATTAACTCGTCATTTAGCATTAGGTGTATCTCCTAATGCTGTCCCTCCCCCCTCCCCCCACCCCACAACAGTCCCCAGAGTGTGATGTTCCCCTTCCTGTGTCCATGTGTTCTCATTGTTCAATTCCCACCTATGAGTGAGAACACATGGTGTTTGGTTTTTTGTCCTTGTGATAGTTTACTGAGAATAATGGTTTCCAGTTTCATCCATGTCCCTACAAAGGACATGAACTTATCATTTTTTATGGCTGCATAGTATTCCATGGTGTATATGTGCCACATTTTAATCCAATCTATCATTGTTGGATATTTGGGTTGGTTCCAAGTCTTTGCTATTGTGAATAGTGCCACAATAAACATACGTGTGCATGTGTCTTTATAGCAGCATGATTTATAGTCCTTTGGGTATATACCCAGTAATAGGATGGCTGGGTCAAATGGTATTTCTAGTTCTAGATCCCTGAGGAATCGCCACACTGACTTCCACAATGGTTGAACTAGTTTACAGTCCCACCAACAGTGTAAAAGTGTTCCTATTTCTCCACATCCTCTCCAGCACCTGTTGTTTCCTGACTTTTTAATGATGGCCATTCTTACTGGTGTGAGATGGTATCTCATTGTGGTTTTGATTTGCATTTCTCTGATGGCCAGTGATGATAAGCATTTTTGCATGTGTTTTTTGGCTGCATAAATATCTTCTTTTGAGAAGTGGCTGTTCATGTTCTTTGCCCACTTTTTGATGGGGTTGTTTGTTTTTTTCTTGTAAATTTGTTTGAGTTCATTGTAGATTCCGGATATTAGCCCTTTGTCAGATGAGTAGGTTGCAAAAATTTTCTCCCATTCTGTAGGTTGCCTGTTCACTCTGATGGTAGTTTCTTTTGCTGTGCAGAAGCTCTTTAGTTTAATTAGATCCCATTTGTCAGTTTTGGCTTTTGTTGCCGTTTCTTTTGCTGTGCAGAAGCTCTTTAGTTTAATTAGATCCCATTTGTCAATTTTGGCTTTTGTCGCCATTGCTTTTGGTGTTTTAGACATGAAGTCCTTGCCCATGCCTATGCCCTGAATGTTAATGCCTAGGTTTTCTTCTAGGGATTTTATGGTTTTAGGTCTAACACGTAAGTCTTTAATCCATCTTGAATTAATGTTTGCGTAAGGTGTAAGGAAGGGATCCAGTTTCAGCTTTCTACATATGGCTAGCCAGTTTTCCCAGTATCATTTATTAAATAGGGAATCCTTTCCCCATTTCTTGTTTTTGTCAGGTTCGTCAAAGATCAAATAGTTGTAGATATGCAGCATTATTTCTGAGGCCTCTGTTCTGTTCCATTGATCTATATCTCTGTTTTGGTACCAGTACCATGCTGTTTTGGTTACAGTAGCCTTGTAGTATAGTTTGAAGTCAGGTAGCGTGATGCCTCCAGCTTTGTTCTTTTGGCTTAGGATTGACTTGGCAATGAGGGCTCTTTTTGGTTCCATATGAACTTTAAAGTAGTTTTTTCCAATTCTGTGAAGAAAGTCATTGGTAGCTTGATGGGGATGGCATTGAATCTATAAATTACCTTGGGCAATATGGCCATTTTCATGATATTGATTCTTCCAACCCATGAGCATGGAATGTTCTTCCATTTGTTTGTATCCTCTTTTATTTCATTGAGCAGTGGTTTGTCATTGTCCTTGAAGAGGTCCTTCATGTCCCTTGTAAGTTGGATTCCTAGTTATTTTATTCTCTTTGAAGCAATTGTGAATGGGAGTTCACTCATGATCTGGCTCTCTGTTTGTATGTTACTGGTGTATAAAAATGCTTGTGATTTTTGTACATTGATTTTGTATCCTGAGACTTTGCTGAAGTTGCTTATCAGCTAAAGGAGATTTTGGGCAGAGACAGTGGGGTTTTGTAGATATACAATCATGTCATCTGCAAACAGGGACAATTTGACTTCCTCTTTTCCTAATTGAATACCATTTATTTCCTTCTCCTGCCTAATTGCCCTGGCCGGAACTTCCAGCACTATGTTGAATAGGAGTGGTGAGAGAGGGCATCCCTGTCTTGTGCCAGTTTTCAAAGGGAATGCTTCCAGTTGTTGCCCATTCAGTATGATATTGGCTGTGGGTTTGTCGTAGATAGCTCTTATTATTTTGAGATATGTCCCATCAATACCTAATTTATTGAGAGTTTTTAGCATGAAGGGTTGTTGAATTTTGTCAAAGGCCTTTTCTGCATCAATTGAGATAATCATGTGGTTTTTGTCTTTGGTTCTGTTTATATGCTGGATTACATTTATTGATTTGTGTATGTTGAACCAGCCTTGCATCCCAGGGGTGAAGCCCACTTGATCATGGTGGATAAGCTTTTTGATGTGCTGCTGGATTTGTTTTGCCAGTATTTTATTGAGGATTTTTGCATCAATGATCATCAAGGATATTGGTCTAAAATTCTCTTTTTTGGTTGTGTCTCTGCCAGGCTTTGGTATCAGGATGATGCTGGCCTCATAAAATTAGTTAAGGAGGATTCCCTCTTTTTCTATTGATTGGAATAGTTTCAGAAGGAATGGTACCAGTTCCTTCTTGTACCACTGGTAGAATTTGGCTGTGAATCCATCAGGTCCTGGACTCTTTTTGGTTGGTATGCTATTGATTATTGCCACAATTTCAGAGCCTGTTATTGGTCTATTCAGAGATTCAACTTCTTCCTGGCTTAGTCTTGGGAGGGTGTATGTGTCGAGGAATTTATCCATTTCTTCTAGATATTCTAGTTTATTTGCATAGAGGTGTTTGTAGTATTCTCTGATGGTAGTTTGTTCTTCTGTGGGATCAGTGGTGATATCCTCTTTATCACTTTTTATTGCATCTATTTGATTCTTCTCTTTTTTCTTCTTTATTAGTCTTGCTAGCAGTCTATCAAGTTTGTTGATCTTTTCAAAAAACCAGCTCCTGGATTCATTAATTTTTGAAGGGTTTTTTGTCTCTATTTCCTTCAGTTCTGCTCTGATTTTAGTTATTTCTTGCCTTCTGCTAGCTTTTGAATGTGTTTGCTCCTGCTTCTCTAGCTCTTTTAATTGTGATGTTAGGGTATCCATTTTAGATCTGTCCTGCTTTCTCTTGTGGGCATTTAGTGCTATAAATTTCCCTCTACACACTGCTTTGAATGTGTCCCAGAGATTCTGGTATGTTGTGTCTTTGTTCTCGTTGGTTTCAAAGAACATCTTTGTTTCTGCCTTCATTTCATTATGTACCCAGTAGTCATTCAGGAGCAGGTTGTTCAGTTTCCATGTAGTAGAGCGGTTTTGAGTGAGTTTCTTAATCCTGAGTTCTAGTTTGATTGCACTGTGGTCTGAGAGACAGTTTGTTATAATTTCTGTTCATTTACGTTTGCTGAGGAGAGCTTTACTTCTAACTATGTGGTCAATTTTGGAATAGGTGTGGTGTGGTGCTGAAAAAAATGTATATTCTGTTGACTTGGGGTGGAGAGTTCTGTAGATGTCTATTAGGTCTGCTTGGTGCAGAGCTGAGTTCAATTCCTGGGTATCCTTGTTAACTTTCTGTCTCGTTGATCTGTCTAATGTTGACAGTGGGGTGTTAAAGTCTCCCATTAGTATTGTGTGGGAGTCTAAGTCTCTTTGTAGGTCACTCAGGACTTGCTTTATGAATCTGAGTGCTCCTGTATTGGGTGCATATATATTTAGGATTGTTAGCTCTTCTTGTTGAATTGATCCCTTTACCATTATGTAATGGCCTTCTTTGTCTCTTTTGATCTTTGCTGGCTTAAAGTCTGTTTTATCTGAGACTAGGATTGCAACCCCTGCCTTTTTTTGTTTTCCATTTGCTTGGTAGATCTTCCTCCATCCTTTTATTTTGAGCCTATGTGTGTCTCTGCACGTGAGATGGGTTTCCTGAATACAGCACACTGATGGGTCTTGACTCTTTATCCAATTTGCCAGTCTGTGTCTTTTAATTGGATCATTTAGTCCATTTACATTTAAAGTTAATATTGTTATGTGTGAATTTGATCCTGTCATTATGATGTTAGCTGGTTATTTTGCTCGTTAGTTGATGCAGTTTCTTCCTAGCCTTGAAGGTCTTTACAACTTGGCATGTTTTTGCAGTGGCTGGTACCGGTTGTTCCTTTCCATGTTTAGTGCTTCCTTCAGGAGCTCTTTTAGGGCAGGCCTGGTGGTGACCAAATCTCTCAGCATTTGCTTGTCTGTAAACGATTTTATTTCTCCTTCACTTATGAAGCTTAGTTTGGCTGGATATGAAATTCTGGGTTGAAAATTCTTTTCTTTAAGAATGTTGAATATTGGCCCCCATTCTCTTCTGGCTTATAGAGTTTCTGCTGAGAGATCCACTGTTAGTCTAATGGGCTTCCCTTTGTGGGTAACCTGACCTTTCTCTCTGGCTGCTCTTAACATTTTTTCCTTCATTTCAACTTTGGTGAATCTGACAATTATGTGTCTTGTAGTTGCTCTTCTCGAGGAGTATCTTTGTGGCGTTCACTGTATTTCCTGAATCTGAATGTTGGCCTGCCTTGCTAGATTAGGGAAGTTCTCCTGGATAATATCCTGCAGAGTGTTTTCCAGCTTAGTTCCATTCTCCCTGTCACTTTCAGGTACACCAATCAGACGAAGATTTGGTCTTTTCACATAGTCCCATATTTCTTGGAGGCTTTGTTCGTTTCTTTTTATCCTTTTTTCTCTAGACTTCCCTTCTCGCTTCATTCCATACATTTCATCTTTCATTGCTGATAATCTTTCTTCCAGTTGATCACATCGGCTCCTGAGGCTTCTGCATTCTTCATGTAGTTCTCGAGCCTTGGCTTTCAGCTCCACAGCTCCTTTAAGCACTTCTCTGTATGGGTTATTCTAGTTATACATTTGTCTAATTCTTTTTCAAAGATTTTAACACCTTTGTCTTTGGCTTGAATTTCCTCCTGTAGCTCGGAGTAGTTTGATCATCTGAAGCCTTCTTCTCTCAACTCATCAAAGTTACTCTCCGTCCAGCTTTGTTCCGTTGCTGGTGAGGAACTGCGTTCCTTTGGAGGAGGAGAGGCGCTCTGCTTTTTAGAGTTTCCAGTTTTCCTGCTCTGTTTTTTCCCCATCTTTGTGGTTTTATCTACTTTTAGTCTTTGATGATGGTGATGTACAGATGGGTTTTTGGTGTGTATGTCTTTTCTGTTTGTTAGTTTTCCTTCTAACAGACAGGACCCTCAGCAGCAGGTCTGTTGGACTTTGCTAGAGGTCCACTCCAGACCCTGTTTGCCTGAGTGTCAGCAGTGGTGGCTGCAGAACAGCAGATTTTTGTGAACCACGAATGCTGCTGCCTGATCGTTCCTCTGGAAGTTTTGTCTCAGAGGTGTACCCGGCCATGTGAGGTGTCAGTCTGCCCCTACTGGGGGGTGCCTCCCAGTTAGGCTGCTCGGGGGTCAGGGACCCACTTTAGGAGGCAGTCTGCCTGTTCTCAGATCTCCAGCTGTGTGCTGGGAGAACCACTACTCTCCTCAGAGCTGTCAGACAGGGACATTTAAGTCTGCAGAGGTTACTGCTGTCTTTTTGTTTGTCTGTGCCCTGCCCCCAGAGGTGGAGCCTACAGAGGCAGGCAGGCCTCCTTGAGCTGTGATGGGCTCCACCCAGCTGCTTTGTTTACCTAATCAAGCCTGGACAATGGTGGGCCCCCCTCCCCCAGCCTCGCTGCTGCCTTGCAGTTTGATCTCAGACTGCTGTGCTAGCAATCAGAGAGACTCCATGGGCGTAGAACCCTCTGAGCCAGGTGCGGGATATAATCTCCTGGTGTGCCATTTTTTAAGCCTGTTGGAAAAGCACAGTATTAGGGTGGGAGTGACCTGATTTTCCAGGTGCCATCTGTCGCCCCTTTCTATGACTAGGACAGGGATTTCCCTGACCCCTTGTGCTTCCCAAGTGAGGCAATGCCTCGCCCTGCTTCGGCTCATGCACGGTGCGCTTCACCCAATGTCCTGCGCCCACTGTCTGGCACTCCCTAGTGAGATGAACCCGGTACCTCAGATGGGAATGCAGAAATCACCTGTCTTCTGCATCGCTCACACTGGTAGCTGTAGACCGGAGCTGTTCCTATTCGGCCATCTTGGCTCCCCCCATTGTACGTTTTACTCAGTGTTAAAAGAAGTAAAACGTATGGGTTATGTTATTAGATATCAGTATATGAATATATGAAGTTACTCTGAATATTTTCTTCTTTTTATATTCCTGATGCTCTGGCATCTGAGGCCTCACTAACTGGGGAGAAATTGCCTCTTCTAGGGCTAGTCAATTCTTAGAGATAGCAAATGTTAGTCCAGGAACATGCCTTTCATGTGCAAACTAACCAATCCAGAGCCTTTCCTCTGAAACACCTCCTCTTTCTGGCTCTTACTTTCCAGCAAGCAATATTCTTCTGTCCTAATCATGTCAGGGTCAGGTACCAGACTGCTAGAGACAGTCCCTATACCTCAGAGCTAACTGAAATTATTCAAGCAAACCAACCCCGACTCTGTTTACCCTATCTTGCCTTTCTCATGAAACCACAATAAATGCTCCCATCCATGCTTTTCCCTTGCTCCCTCTCCCTCCTGACTGACCCTGGTGCTTCTCTTTGTGGCATTATGTGACATGGAATATTCTCTTTTTTTTTTTTTGAGATGGAGTTTTTGCTCTGTTGCCCAGGTTGGAGTGCAATGGCACAATCTTAGCTCACAGCAGCCTCCACTTTCTTGGTTCAAGCGATTCTCCTGCCTCAGCCTCCCAAGTAGCTGGGATTACAGGTTCCCACCACCGTGCCTGGATAATTTTTGTATTCCTAGTAGAGACGAGGCTTCACCATGTTGGCCAGGTTGGTAAGGAAATCTTGACCTCAGGTGATCCATCCAGCTTTGCCTCTTGAAGTGCTAAGATTACATGTGTGAGCCACCACCCCCGGCAATATTCTGTATTTTTTAGTGGCAACCTTCTCCTGATCTGTTGGCCTCACCATAACTGAGTTACAATAAAACATGCATTTTAAAGCAATTGCAGTAGAGAAATATCATCTAGAACTTTTTTCAAGCAAGCAAAAGACCTCTGCTTGACAGAGAGGTAATAAGCTGTCTAAAGAAACAGCTGGCTATTTGGCATGTACACAATCTTGCTGTAATTTTTTTTTTTTCTCACTCTTTAAACCCAGAGATCTTGTCTTAATCTATTTGGGCTGCTATAACAATACTACGAACTGAACAGCTTATAAACATTGGATGTTTCTTACAGTTGTGGAGGCTGGAAAGTTCAAGATGAAGGTGCCAGCAGATCTAGTGTCTGGTAAGAGTCTATTTCCTGATTCATAGATTGAGCATTCTAGCTGTGTCTTCACATGATGGAAGGACAAGGTAGCTCTATGGAGCCTTCATGATAAGAGCACTAATCCCATTTATGATGGCTCTAATCTCATGACCTAATTATCTTCTTTCCAAGGGCTCACGTCCCAATTGTTTTTTTTTCTTTCTGAGACAAAGTCTCACTCCATCACCCAGACTGGAGGGCTGTCATACAATCTTGGCTCATTGCAACTTCTGCCTCCCAGGTTCAAGTGATTATCGTGCTTCAGCTTCCCCAGTAGATGGAATTACAGGCATGTGCCACCATGCCGGGCTAATTTTTGTATTTTGAGTAGTGATGGGGTTTTGCCATATTGGCCAGGCTGGTCTTGAACTCCTGGCCTCAAGTGATCTGACTACCTCGGCCTCCTGAAGTGCTGGGATTACAGGTGTGAGCCATCATACTACACTGATGATTGGGTTTCAATGTATAAATGTGGAGGGGACAGCAACATTCAGATAGTGAAAGACCTCTGTGATGCAGTCTTTGATGTATAACTTACACACATGTTTAAAACCAGCCTATAGGCCGGGTGAGGTGGCTCACGCCTGTAATCCCAGCACTTTGGAAGGCTCAGGCGGGCAGATCACGAGGTCAGGAGATGGTGATCATCCTGGCCAACACAGTGAAACTCCGTCTCTACTAAAAATACAAAAAATTAGCTGGGCATCGTGGTGGGCGCCTGTAGTCCCAGCTACTCTGGAGGCTGAGGCAGGAGAATGGCATGAACCCGGGAGGCGGAGCTTGCAGTGAGCAGAGATGGCACCACTGCACTCCAGCCTGTGTTACAGAGCGAGACTCTGTCTCAAAAAAATAAAATAAAATAAAATAAAATAAAATAAAATAAACAGCCTATAGTAGCTTTGGTGAAAAAGCTACTACCATTAGCCGGGAGTGGTGGCAGGCACCTGTAATCCCAGCTACTTGGGAGGCTGAGGCAGGCAAATTGCTTGTACCCAGGAGGCAGAGGTTGCAGTGAGCCAAGATTGCGCCACTGCCTTCCAGCTTGGGCAACAGAGCAAAACTTCATCTAAAAAAAAAAAAAAGCTACTACCTATTATGCTGTTTAAAGAGTAGGTATTCTTACACTTACAGGTTTACTATGTGTGGCTCTGTGTCTCTGCTGATTAGCCCCTATGATTTTAGTCAGCTTACATTATTAATTAGATGGTTATACTACATTATAAGCTAAACCCCTTTTCTAGCACTACCTCCTCTTGGTTGGTACTGGTGAGGCCCAAAATAAACAATTTTCTTTAGTCTTGGCTGGCTCCTTTCATTCGTATAAGTAAGAAAAGAAAATGAGGGCATTGTTACACCAGACCAGAGTTATCCGAGGCATCATACACAAACCCTGTTGTGTTTGGGGTCTGTGTGACAAATAATAAACTGCTAACTTTAATTGAGGAGCCAAATTTGAAACACACACAAAAACACACAGACACATGCACATATATATGTGTATGGATTCAACTGTGGCTCCATAATAACTTCATTCTCATATAAATACCTTCTGAGGTGAGTGAGAAAGAAATTGATTTACTCCTACAGGAATGGGAATTGTCCTTATACATATCACATGACTGAGTGAGTCACCATTGCTTAACTCTACACTGTTATATGACTCATGAGTTTTCAAAGGGAATTATCTGTCTTCAAAATTTTTTTAATATGGTGGACAACATAGAAGTATGCAATGCATCAAAATATTATTCACCATGTGTGTGGAAACAGTAAAAAAATATTGCTTAACATATGGCCTGTATATGCCTGGCCCATATGGCTTGTATATGCCTGGCAACCCTACCCAATGTGCAATAGAGACTAATTGAAGCAGAAAGAGAGGTCCTATTGAAAGTTGTGTAGGTCGATCCCTTCCTTTAAAGGGGCAAAATCCCAGACCTCCCATAACAGAAAACTTATGAAGTCAATTCAAACATTCGAAATCAGATTTTGGAAATTAGCTCAGAGCTATCCAATTTACTCACATATAAAAATACTCATTGGCTTGAAAAAATGGGACAATATAGTATTTCAGAAAATCAGAATAATTTTGGTTGGTCACTATATACAATGTAAAACATTTTGATTACCATGAAATCTTTCTGAGAAGCCCTAGTTCCACGTTACCAGGATACCAGAAACTTATCTGTAACATAGGCATACTCTTAAAGAGCACAGGCTTTATTTTTTAACTCAGAAGAAATCACCTAAAAATGTAAGTATAATAGGAAAAAGTGAAATGCACTTGACAACTGTAACTGGAATCCTAATATTCACTCTACTTCTCCTCCAAGTATACATCCTAAACCCATTATCAAATTTCAATTAAAATGTAACAAATTAAGTACTACAAAAAGAGATTGTGTGTATTAATTTTTTCTAGTTTAGCTGTCTGAAGGGTGCAAGTGGAGAATATGCTAATTTGGGTGTGTTTGCATATTTATACAAAGAGAACACCAGCAGAGACTTAACAGTTTCCAAAAGCAATCATGCCTGCAAAATTTCTATTTTGGCTGTAAAATTTGCATTGTCTATGCTTGGGTTTACTAATACTTCTCAGTCTCTTTTTATCCCAAATAAATTTACTCTTTCTCTGCCCCATATTACTTGATTAAGAAATGCAAACATTGAGTGGCAATAAATAACTTTATACCCCACAAACAGAAATTTTTAAAAATCTGAGCAGAAAGCAAAGGGGAAATTGCAGAGGCAGATGACCTGCTGCTTAATTTCCATGATGCTTGTGGCTTGAACTGCTTAGTTCCAGGCACAGGATTAATTTATCTGAATAATTTTTGTCAAGTAACTTTTTAGCTAGCCATAAATTTTGGAGCGATTCTATTTCTTAAGTCCATCCAAATAAGTAAATTGCATCAATACTTATTTTTGCCATTATGAATATTTCACATAATTGATCTCAGAATTTTGAGAACTGATTGATTTATGTTTATACACACCTTTACAATTTTAGCACATTAGAAAAAATAGCCTTAAGCTGCTCAATTTTGGGATTTCATAAGTAAAGCTAAAAAGAAAATCATGCAGATACAAATATAGCAATACTTGTTTCTTTCAAGGCTTTGGCTTTCAATCCAATGTATGTATTTAGGTTCCTGCACTTGTAATTGTTAACCTCAATAGCTTACAGAAAATTGTCATTAGCCTGTATAGAGCAAGTGTTCTCAAACACAGGTGTGAAGACTTCAGTTTTACAGGGAGATACTACATTTTACCTAATGTGTGGAGGAAAGATTCTAAACACTATTTCCAAGCTTGTGAAGTAAACTTAAGCCTTTTTATGATGAGTTTTATTTGTAAAAAACTAAATTACATGTAATGATTCTTAAGTTAGAATTGACATGAAAAATAGTTAAAAATGCAATGATGAGTTTATCATCATTATTAGTTGATCGTAAAATCATTGTAAAACTGATTTCTGGGGATGCTGACATGAGTCAATAAAGTAACTAAAAATTATTGAATCGTCCACTTGAAATGAATGGATTTCATGAGATGTAATTATATCCCAATACACTTAAAAAAATTTTTATTATACTTTAAGTTCTAGGATGCATGTGTAGAACGTCCAGGTTTGTTGCCTAGGTATACATGTGCTATGGTGGTTTGCTGCACCCATCAACCCATCATCTACATCAGGTATTTCTCCTAATACTATCCCTCCCCTAGTCCCCCACCCCGTGACAGGCCCAGGTGTGTGATGTTCCCCTCCCTGTGTCCAAGTGTTCTGACTGTTCAACTCTCACTTATGAGTGAGACCATGAGGTGTTTGGTTTTCTGTTCTTGCCAATACACTTAGTTTTAAAAAAGAATAACTTGAAGTAAAAAGTAGTACATGTGGTTTACCAGAATTAAGGAGTAATTAAACTGATTATATGGCTTTGAATGATTTTGAATATTTTTCTATTGTGTTCCATATTTTTTTTCTAATTTTCCGCGCCATTTGTTGAAAAAAAGATCTGCATGAAACTATTATATAAGCATTATAAAGTGTTGCTGGCCTGGTCTGTCAGATTTCTTCTGGAATTGAAAAACCATAAGCCAAGAATCATTATTATTCACATCGCACAGTCTGTGGTTGAGCTTTAGAAACATGCTTTTCAAGTTAAATTTCCTTCAAAATGCACCTAGCTAGCAAAAAAAAATAAGGGGAAAATGCTAGAGGCGAAGCAAACTTGAAGTTTACAAAGTCTGGTAGTCTATTTTCCAAATACGAGTAGGTTTCGTTATCCTTTACATTCTAGAGTGGTTCACAGTTGGTTTTCATATATGCATCTATGAATCTATGTTATACCTTGCTTTCCTGGATAGCTAAAGTGTGGTATTTTTACTCTTTGTTAACCTTAGGAATAACTGTTAGATGGATTTTTGGCTTTAATGGGTTGGTTTAATCTCTAAAAGGAGATCCTGAAATAAGAGTTCAGTAAGACCAGATGTTGGTTCTAAACAATATGTGAAGTTTGCAAATAGGTACATATGAAATGAATCTTCCATAACATTTGTGTTCAATATAAAGCATCTAATGCACAGGCAATTACTCATAATATAATGTTCGTATTCTCTTCATTCATTAAAAGAATGTATAGAGACAGGTTGGGAAGTGCTTTAGGTAATTCACCACTAGGTTTTAGTAACATGCTGGGACATGAAATCAGATAAGAAAAAACAATCTACATAAGCAAAATGAAAGTTTTGAATTAAAAAAATCATATTCCTGTGACAAAACCCCTGGCAATTAAATTTATAATGAGGGAAGCAACTCCAAGAATTACAGGCACAGAAGGAAAGTTTTGAGAAAAATTTTCCAACACATTCCTTAAAAGTCAGTAGGGTTTTATAGGAAACAATCAAGTGATTGCAGAAAGAAAACATGCAACCAAAGAATTTATTCAGTTAACATCTATAATTTAACAAAATAACATATGTTCAAAGCCACTTTTTGAAGACAAATTAAAAGGCCCTTATGGACTACAAATTGCTAACTACCAATGTTCATTTAAGGAAATGGCAAATAACGCTGATGACGAACTATCCCAAGAGTGGCTGCTGTGAAAACTGGCATCTGAAGGCTTAGTGTCAAACTTTCTTTTGACTTTGAAATCTTATCAACACATTTTAATCCAAATATAGGTGGAAGACATACAGTATAGAGGAGACTCTGTTTATATTTTTAAATAAGAATATAAAAATCAGAAAAATGTGGGCACAAATATTTGATGAAATTAAAATATAAATTATTTAAACCATATGAATCATCAGAAACCCTACACCAGTTAGAAAATCATTTATTCACAGTTGATATAGAAAGAACTAAAACTGAGGAAAGCAAAATCTGATTGTACTAATTTTAAAGGTACAACTTGGAGGACATACTTATATGTATATACAATATCTATAATATGTAGACATATTACAAATATACACTTTTAGTTGTGTGTATATATATACTTATATACACACATCCTACATAAAGCTCAATTACTAATCATTATATATTAGATTCATGTATTCTTTTATTTAATTCCCAAAGTAATCTAAAAAATTCTAGAATTGTTTGAAAATTGTTTCAAAGACAACTTTGCATTTAATTCAATAAAGCAACAATCCTAATTAGTCTTATAGTGCCCCTTATTATGGTTCTAGGGTCTTTTTAAAATTAATAATGTATAGCATATCTCTTTATATGTTCCTTTTTGCTTACCTTTGCTTATCAGTTTAGTAAAAATTATTAAAGTAAATATCATAAAATGATTTCATTCAAGGAGATTTTCTGTGCTTTCTATATGCCAGCTGCCATGCAAGGTGTGAAGGTTAAAGTAGTGTAAAAAGGCAGATGTGTCGCCTGCCTTTACGGAGATCTGAAACATTCTCATCGCTAGAGTTGGATTTCTTTACAAATTACCCTCTGATAACCCATGTTCCTTCAAATGCATATGGAACTTATCATCATCTCAGTTAACCACTGAAGGATTTGAAGTACTACAACTCCTCCAGAATACCTAATGGGCCTATTTTGTTTGTGTCTGTACAATATCCCTTTGGAATTTACTATAAGGGCAACTTTCCAGTTTCAAGGTGTCAGCTACTTAACCTGTATGACTGAGGGCTTCTTTTGTTATCAGAGTCACTTCTTTTCATGCACTTTAGGCTGGAAGTCTTGGGGATCAAAAATAATACTCTTCAAACCTGCACATTGTGCACATGTACCCTAAAACCCTAAAGTATAATAAAAAAAAAAAATAAAAAAAAAATAATACTCTTCAATTACCTCTCATGTTTGGAACAGCTCTCAGTCAATGACTGATGAAGAGTTCATGTATAAATATCCCAGCTTCCACTTATCTAGTGTAGGATAACTCTGAAGCAAGTATTCCACACGGGCTCCCACTCTTCAGCAACAGGATTAAGCTCCGGTTTCCCACAGGGTAAATTGATTAATACTCATTCTTCAGTGGCTGCCTTCCTTTCCTTGTTTCATTTTTATGCTCCCCTGCCTGTGTTTTCAGGGATCATTACCAAATAAACAACCTATATTCAATTTCTCATCTCAATGCCTACTTCTGGGAGAATTCAAACTAAGAGACCTTGCATCATTGTAAATACTTAGGGATATTGGTGACAGCTGAGACCATATAAAGCTTTATTTGGGTTTTCAAGACACTTTAACAGTTTAGGTCTATTCTAGTCAATGGCTCATTGTGTGTCATCGGGTAGTTTTGGCTTCGAGTGGGACAAAGTTTAGGAAAACTAAAAAACACATAAACATACAAGCATATGCATACACAGAGCTAACACACACACATACACAAATATGTCTCTACCGCAGCAACGTCGATGCCTCAAACTTATTCTTGAATTGTGACTTTGAGTTGTAAGCTGTGATACAGATAATATTGAAAATTATTTGATTAACAGGACCTACAGTTGCTATAGTGGAATGAAGGATAGTTTGTGGTGTTATATAGAAGTTTAGTAGCATCACTTTTGTTCAATGAAGTCACTATTTTTCTGTCTGCTCTAAGTTGGGTGGCTATTCTGAACCAAAAATTTAGTTTTTTATTCTGTTCCGTGCTCAGAATGTGGCATTCTCAAGTTAGAAAATAAGAGCTACTTCATTACTTGGTCATTCCTGGAAATTCCCAAGAAATAACTAAGATGTTTCATGACAAGTGGCCCTCAAACAAGAAGCAGACATCCTAATGCAGACCAGACCAATGGGATTTTTCTAAAAAGTGAAATACAGAGAACAGAGGCCCTCTGATCTGTTGAACCTCAAGTTCTTGTTCTTTGATGAAATTGCTGTAATATCTCATAGCCTGCTGTTCACTTTTGGTTATTAATGCCCAGTGTATAACAGTATAAAACAGCAATTTCATGGGTGGAAGAGGAAAAAAAGTCAGGTCATTTACATCTTCTTTCCCTTTTCTAATGTTGGAAGACTGTGGAGAGATTGTGGAAAGTAGAGTTTCTACTTAGCTGTGCGCACATTTGCACTGTATTTGTTGACTTCCACTGTTTTCTTGACTAATACTTTTACTATCGTGTGCTAGCTTTCTGTAGGCACTCATGACATTTTCAGATGATTCTGCAAAAATCTACATGGCAAGGACCCATTTAATTCCTCTTAAAAACACCTCAAGATGTGTCTGGCTCCAACTGTTTGCAGTTCTCTTTTGTATGTAGTATACTTGGTGTATTTTTGCCTGATTTTTTTATTCTAGTTGTCAATTCCCAGGCAACAAGAAAATATCTTGCTGAACATTTTATATATGACTATATTTCTGAGTAAGTGTGTGTGTGGAGAGTGTATAATTGTATATATTTGAACTTTTAGTTCGGAAACTCCTTTTTAAGAAATCCTTCTGTTGTCTTAATAAAAGCTGATATTTATTATATATATTATTTAATAATACCTATCTCATAGTAATCAGACCAAATGGACTCTATTTGACTCTTAGAGTTAAATTCTAGTACTTAGAATGAATAAAACCATGTAATGACATCGCCCTTATCCTCTACATCTCAAAGCCTTATAAAATGCAATTTAGTTCTATGTTAATATAATATGTTGAACAAACCCACAAATAGAAGCCTGATCTAGGACTGAAAGTGAGGTGAAATATATCTCTGAATAGATCTTTCCTGTCAATTCTCATGGTGAGTGAGAATTAGAGTCTAGTAGGAGTCAGAGACAGAGGCAGATAAGTGAGTTCCCTCTGGGAGAGACTCATTCACAGCAGGGTGACGATATCCTGGTTTCCCACTGACTAGCAGACTTCACCAGCAGAGACACCTGTCACATAGGAATGAGACCAGTGGGCTTACACAGAAATCTTTTCTGTTTCTGACTCTCTAAGTTCCCATTTGCTGCTAAAAGAATGTTCTGAAATAATATTGCCATTTCACAATTATTACACCAGAGTTTTGTTTTGTGAGGTAAGATAGATGTTGGAAAATGATGCATAAATATATGCAAACTTATCTATAGAAAGCCTATGTAAATAAGAAAAAAAATGTTCTACACATTTAAAAGGTGATTATCTTGCCTAAGGATTCAGTTCAAAAAGTAGCTGGAAGAAATTTTAAATTAGCAATGTAATTTCTTTAAAAGTAAAGATTAAATGGGATGACAAAAAAAAACAAGAAAAAAATTATCTTACAGGTTAAGATTGACATAATTATTTACTTTTGTAAGTCTCTGCCCTTGCAAAGACTTGAAATTAATTTTAAAATGTTGATTTCAGCAATAAATACAATACTCTGTGGCGTGAAACCTATTTTGTGCCAGAGACTTTTAATCAAATTAGTAAGTAAAAATAATAAGAATGGAAACTAGTTTTATGGAGTGAAAAGACTAGAAAAGAAAACTGATAAAATATTTGGAAGGGTCACATATTTTCTTAATCAAGATATATGTATTTGATCAAACTCCTTTTTTCATGCAGCAATTCTATGTAGACATATCCTTGGTTCTTTTGTGGTTTTAGCTGATTTTTCTGAATACTTTCATTTAAAATATATTACCAGTGCAAGGTAAGATAACATACCTTCCTTTGAGAGTCAGATGTTAAGTTATTCTATTTGTTTTATTTACGTTTTAAGATAACTGTCTCATTCATCAAGAATAATGTTAACCACAGTCTGTAGGAGACAGAGACTAAGCTGTTCAAATGAATAACTATAAAGTGAATAGCTTGTGCCAAAGGATGATTCATTTGATTTAAAACACATTTGTCGAACAAATTTTGGAACTGTGCTCACTTGTTAATTTTCTCTTTTGTGATTTCCTTTCTCTTTCATAGGTTGGCAATCAAAACCAACATCTAGACAGTGCCAAGTCTGATGAAGTGGTTAAGAGCATTCCTAGAAGTGGCACATATGCCAATTGCAAATTGCAAAGTTTTTTTTTTCAATTAGAAGGAATAAAAAGTCTGTGCTATATATGAATAAAAGCTGCTGTGTTTTTAAAAATATCTTGGAATATAAAGGCTTGAACCTAAGTATGAGGGTGAGGGGGGTGCTGCTAGAAGTAACCAATAGTCTCCATCACACTATAAAGTCTTTAAGCCCTAAATTTGTATATGAAGGCTCTTCAATACTAGGTCATGACTAGTGAAGCTATGAGTTGTCCTAGGAACTCCTGTCTTGAGATACCCTACCTTCTTGTGAGCACAACCCACTGAGGCTGACTGGTTCCAAAACCTTCAGATGGATCGATCTGCAGATTCCAAGATGGGCAAATGTCAATGCTAATTTTGCCTGAATGTTTCAGACCAGATTGATGATCAATTATGCAGAAACTTAAACTTGTGGTGATATTTTTTTCTTTCCTTCCTCTCTCTGCTATAATGGTTTTAATTTTCTTTTTAATTGAAGAAAGCTTTTAGATAACTCCCTAGGCTGGAAGTGAATCATAGAGAATTGCCTTACAGAAACAACTGGTTTGAGAGTAAAGCCCACTCCAGACATATTCTAGTAACTCTTCAAACATTGAGCCATTTAGAAACTGTTTCTCTTCAATATAGGCAATCAGGGTTGACTAGGATATGAAAGATTTCCATATAATAAATTATCCAGTCTTAAAACTTTGCTACTTGTCAATCTCAGTCTATACATATGTGTGTGTGTGTATGTGTGTGTGTCGCTGTGCCTTGTACAATAAACTAAGTAGAGGAAGACAAACTAGCAAAGCTCTTCCCATGAACAGACTTCCCTTAAACAATCTAAACGCAGTATAGTTGTGTATTACTGAACTGGAGGTGGCCCTGGCTGACAGTCAGTACTTCGAGAGAGAAACTCTACAAATCTCCTTATAAGGAATACAAATATACCAGCCCACGCATTATCTCATCCTATCTTTTCTTATCTTTTATCTATCTCATCTTGTATCATCTCTTCCTCAGTTTACCTGATAGAAGTGGACCCAGAATGAAAAGATTCCTGAACAACAGGTACCAAAAAGACAAAGATAGTTAAGGCCGTGTTCACTAAATGAGTAAAGAGAGTAATCCTCCAGGGAAACTTAAAGACATGAGAACAGATAAAAGATGTTTTTGTTTAAATGTGCTAAAGTAGAATTTTATGGTAACTATAGTCATTGGTACAAATTATAATGCCTCAAAATCATCAGCCAAAAACAAGTTTAAATAAAAATAATCACTGGAATGAAAACAAACAAATATATGAATAACTAATATGAAGAGTTTTTTAAACACAAATCTATAATGACTATACAAAGTCGATTTCCCAGAGAACCTGACTACCTTGAAATATTTATTTTTATACCATTTAAGAGCAGATGTAATAAAATTTCCATATTCACCTTAAAAATTCCTTGGTAGTTCTTTTATTTTCTTACTTTATATCCATTACCAAGTTGTAGATGTTTTGTCTAGATGCACAGAAAAGATGAAAAACTGCAGTACCAGTTTGAGGGGCTACTGTACTGTTTTATTTCAAATCTTAGCAACTTCTTAATACTTCACCCAATTCACTTCACAACCTGTTTCAGGTAATTTGACTTTTTAGTTTCTCCTATACTTTTTTCCTTTTTTCTCAGTGTTGAGAGAAAGAGACTTCCTTATTTATTTCCACTTTGTTATTTCCATTCCTTTTTACCATTCCTTGAGTTCTCAAAAAACACAGCCTCTCTTGTCGTTGAGTTGCTAATTCATATTCTTCTTCCCTTCCATGACACACTTCAATAGCACAGAAAACGATGACTAAGAATGTGGGCACAGCTGTCACATTACTTGAGTTCAAATCGTGACTCAGCAACACCAGTGTGAACTAGGCATCTTACTTCACATCCTTGCCTCAGTTTTCCACATTGAAAAACTGGAAAATTAATGGTTGCTAACTATGAAGGTTAATTTTATGTGCCAATTTGACTGGGCTAAGGGATGCTCAGATTGCTGGTGAAGTGCTTTTTTTTTTTTTCTGGGTGCTTCTATGGGGGTGTTTCTAGAAGATACGGGCATTTTAATAGATGGATTGAGTAAAGAAGATCTACCCTCACTAAGGTGGGTGGGTATCATCCAACCCATTGAAGGCTTGAATAGAACAAGGCAGAAGGCAGTGAATTTGCTCTCTCTTCATGAGCTGGGAAATCTATCTTTTCCTGACCTCAGATATTGAAGATCCAGCTTCTTGGGTCTGCTAATTCTAAGAATTACAATATCAGACCCTCCAGTTTTCAGGCCTTGGACTTCATACTGGAAGTTATAATATTGACTCCCCTGGTTCATAAGCCTTTGGCCTCAGACTGAATTGTATCCGTCTTCTCTAGTTCTCTAGCTCCCAGGCAGCAGGTTGTGGAACTTCCTGGCCTCCACAATTATGCGAACAAATTCCCATAATAAAGCTCCTCTTACATATCTCTATGTAACCCACTGGTTCTGTTTTTCTGGAGTGCCCTAACTAATATAGTACCTGACAGTTCTGCTTTGTCTTTTTTTAATTAATGAAGATTGCCTTAAATGATGTACTCTAACACTTATGATCTAAATTCCGTCCCCAAATTTCACTGTTTTCTCTTAAAACAATAATTAAAAAAAAACACCCATACCTCCACAACTACCAACAGCACACGCTTTCGTATTCTGATCTAATTGTATGAAACCACCAGGACTGAAATCTCCCACTCAGCTCTTCTTCTTCTTACCGCTCTTTCACTTAAAATGTATATAAAAATGCCTATTGGATATGGCCCAAGTTAGCCACTATGAAGGAGACAAATCTGAGCCATGCCTTGGTCACGCCCTCAAGGAACCTTGAGTGCAGTAAGAAAGATTAAATGCATATGAAATAGCATTCTAATACAAATTAGAACAGAGGAGCACCATAAGAGAAATACAGATAACCGATTCTATAGCCCTATGGGAGTTCTGATAAAAGGACAACTATTTCCAGTTGAGAAGAATTAGACAAAAATTAACAAAGTGCTGGCACTTAGTCTGAGTCTTGCAGAATTAAAAATTTTAAACACATGCATATAGAATAATTGTATTTTAGGGGAAGGTTACCAAATTTTCAAAATATCCTGGAGAATAGGAAGGAGTTAAATCTATCTTTGCAACAAGGAGTAAAGGAAATTATGATTGGAAATTTGTGTGATGCCACATAAAAGGAACCTTAATTTCGAGGCTAAGAAGTTTTTTTTTGTTTGTTTGTTTTTGTTTTTGTTTTTCTCCTGTGTAATGGAAGCCACTATTTAAAGCAGCTAAGTTATGTGATTGAAACTGTATGCCAATGTGATTAATCTGGCAATGATTTTATCAAGAGTTCAGCAAACATGGATAAAGCTAGGTCCCTGCCTTTGAGGAGTCACTTCATCTATAAGAACAGCAACAGAGCTAGAAACTGATTCCCACGGGGGTACACGGGAGGCCTATGGGGGTACTTTAGTGAAGAAATGGGTAACATCCTGCAGGAAGTGACTCATGAACTGACTTTTGAGAGATGAGAAATGAACAGGTGAAGAAGGGAAATGGTTCAAATTTCCATACGTGTATATAAATAGATTTTAAAAGGCATGAAACTGTAGCGTGTTTATGCAAGTTTACAAGAAAATAGATTCATGGAGCATAAAGTGGAAAGGTATTAATTGGCAGGTATTCTTTGAACAGCTCATGGAGAGCTTTGTAAGTCACAGTAAAGCACTTGGATTAAGGTACTTTGTAAAACAGATGAGGTGGAAACGTGGAAACGCAACTGCAGACTAGGGGCTATTGTAATAATCAAGATGAGAGATGATGAGAACCTGAAGTTAGTAATATCAAGTGAAGATACAAAGGATGTTACAGAGATAGAAGAGAGTTTGTGCTGGTGGAATCTATGGGACATGCTAACTGGCTACATCTTCATTCGATAGACTTTTTTTTAAATATCCAATACATTTTAATTGCTGAGAAAATACATCTAATGAACAAAATGAACAAAATACATACTAATGAACAAAGTGAACAACAATTCCCCACCCTCATTAGGCTTATATTCCTTGAGAAGGACTAAGTGAGAGGGCAAAAACAGAGCAAGATTTCGTAAATGACTTTGTAGATGACTGTTCCCCAGTTAAAATCTGGGCTTTGATTCCGAAGCTGACTCCGTCTATACTCAGCAGGTATCTACTGCTGTTGCCAAGATCTTTTCTTTGATGCTATTTTAAAATTAAATTCCATGCTCTATTATCTACCCTTTTTCTCTTCAACTTCCATGGCTTTCAAATATACAACTTATATTTAAGATCTTTCCCAAGAATCAGATCTTAGTGGTCAATTGCTTACTTTGTACAACCACCCACACAGAATACCTGTTTTTTGCCTTAATTTCATCAATTCTAAAATGCTGTGTATTATCTTATTATGTGTTCATGTTTTTGATCTTGATCAATGGTGTTATCATCCTTTCTTCCACACGTTTAAATTATTCTCACGTTTGAGTGAGCTACAACTCAGCCTTGTTCCTTTATACAATTCTGGTCAATTTATCTCTATTCCCCTCTGCCTGTTGGTGCTGTTGATGCTGAGTTGGTTCTGGAACCAAAAGTAACTCAATATGTGTAAATATTCCCTTAAACTGATGAATTTATTGGTGCTGTTTTTTTCCCGAACGCATGCCACAGAACTGGTCACGGTTTTAATTATTCTGGTTTTAATCTCTGAAAGGTCATCTCCCTCCTTTCCCCAGGTTTATTTCAGACCTTTATAATCTCTCATTTGGATTATCATTAGTGTGTCAACTGGTTTGTTTTCCTTGCATCTTCATTTAATTTTCCAAGTCATAGGCCTGATTGTGTCACTTTTCTACACAAAAATCAACAAGCATTTCTGCCAAACCATCCCATCCCAAACCATCTATATCATACACAAGCACCACTACCTATAAAATGAAGAAAAAATACCCATGCATTTCTGTCCAGGTGAAGAAATTGCATGGCAGGCTCTGCAGGGAAATGGGCTTTCTGTTTCAAGGGAAAGTTGAGGCAGAGACCCTATTCAAGGACATCAGGACAGTCATACCACTTTGTCCTCTACTCCTCTCTAGTTGTTGGTATTGTTGATGCCGAGTAGGTTCAGGAACAGAAAGGAAGTCAATATGTGTGAATATTCCCTTAAACTGACGAACACAATTTCTTGGTGTTATTTTCTCTGGAATGCATGACACAGAACTGAGTACTAACAAGCAATGGTGCAGCAACATTAGTCTACGTTTCCAAGTCTGGAAGGGCCCTTGTTGCACAGACAGTCAAGTGTCGCCCTGTGGAAAATCAAACCAAGGTGAAAAGCTGTGTTGTATCCGCTCTTATGCCTGTAGCCCCTTTATTTGCATTACGTATTGTATCCATGACTAAATATGTTTGGAAATGTAAGTGTGTGTCCACTCCAGTGGACTAAAAAATCCCCCCAAAAGATTGTAGACCTTAAGCCACCATTCCATCCAACATTGCCCTTTCAGTCTTCCCCTCTACTCTGCCTCAGCTGAAAGGCTATACCTAAGGAGACAATTATCTTCCCAACCTCTTTATTCCTTTTCCCAGTCTTCAACATTCTGGCTCCTGTTAAATCCTTATTTACCTTTTATTGTCCACCTCAAACCCCACCTCTTCAAGAAAACCTTTCTCTATTCTCAGACAGAGAATAATCATTCTTTTTCTTTATTATGATGTGTTTTCTTTGCACAAACTATATTTAGTTGAATAAATGTTGCGGTAATTATAAATTCATTGAGGGTAGAAAGTAGGTATTAATTATCATTATCTCTCACCACAACATACAGCACAGTGTTGGTCACATAACAACAGTATGGAACAAATATTGTTGGAATTAAGCTGAATAATTAAGTTTCATTGTTAGGAAGTAAAGTCACTTTATAAAACAAATATTAAGGAAATCTTTTAAAAGTAGCAGAGTGATTAAAATGCAGAAGAAAAGATAACTCAGTATTAGTTAATGAATAGTTTTAAGTACAATCTCTGTATTACACTGACTGACAATCTCAGCATTACTCTTTAACAGGTTTAACATAATTCTTCAGAATTAAAGAGATTTAGAGGATATTGAGAAGATAATGACAATATCTTAAATTTGCATAAAGTCTAGAAAAACAAGTATTGCCTTTTTGAGGCCAAGATAATATTAATATAAATATGTCTGGTTTTTTAACAAGGGTTTACCCAACTTCTCTTTCTGCAAGTTCAATTTGCATGGCCTCAGGCCAGGCAGTTCATGGAAGCACAAACTGTAATGTGAAGGAGCTGTAGATTTTCTGCCTGTCTGCAGCCTTGCAACTGGGAAACAGTTTTTCTTCCGACGAACTTCCCAAGTGCTTGTTGACCAGATTCATCTGTAGAGTGATTTAAAAACGCATGTGCTACTAGGGATCCCTATGCTTATTTTCAGAGACTCTGAATCTGTAGGATTGGCTTGGAATAGGTAAATACTGATGTGCTGAAAGACCTCTGAGTGTTATTTTAAGCAATTCTGGTTTAAAAAATCACTGAGCTGAGCGTTTTCATCAATAGCAGTACCCAAAGATGATTAACAAGCCCTTAATAGCAGTCACAGCACTGTCCTGAAAATAGAGATGTCTCTCAAAGGTTGGTAAAGGGAAACAGTGTAGTGAAGACTGTCTTATCAGGCCTGACACTATTCCTGAAATTCTGTGCACAGAGGGCACATAAGAAGGTGATCTCCAAAAGGATAATATTGACATGAAAATATTTACCAATAAAAAAACCCTATAGTGTGCCTTTTCCACAAACCAGTTTGTCAGTTTACATTGCTATTGACAAGTGGTCATCCAAGTGAGACTTTGAAACCGAATATATTTGAGATAGGATTACGGGAGGGGACACTTTCTGACGCACTGGGCATTGTCTTCCAAGAAAAACCTAAAAAAAGATGCTCAAGGAAGAATGAAGATCCATTAAAAGAGAATTCCAATATGGTCAGTGGGTGAAATTAAAAGATTAGTATTTTCTTTATATCAATTTATCTTGACATTTCTTTTAAAAATATAGTCTAGAAATTAACTCAAAACAGAAACAGCAATCATGTGCATGCACACCCACACACACACACACACACACACACACACACACACGCCACTATGACGGTTGAATTTATATGTCAACTTAGCTATGCCATGGTACTCAGATATTTGGTCAAACACCAGTCTGGACTCACTGTGAAGGTGTTTTTCAGATGATATTAACATTTAAATCAGCACACTTTTGAGTAAAGCAGATTGTACTCCATAATATGTGTGGGCCTCATTCAGCCAGTTGAAGGCCTTAAGAGAAAAAATAGAGAACACTTAAGACCAAGGGAATTCTAGCTTCAGACTGCATTCAGAGTCAAGCTGCAATATCAACTGTTCCCTAGGTTTCCAGCCTATCAGCTTATTCTGCAGATTGTGGATTTGGCAGCCTCCACAACCACATGAGCCTATTCCTTAAAATCACACACACTCTCTCTCTCTCTCTCTCCCTTTCTTTCCCCTGCCCCCTCTCTATCTCTGTCTCAATAGATAGATAGATACACACAGTCTATTGGTTCTGCTTCTCTGGAGAAACTTCATTAGTATGTGGACTAATATAATTGAAAAATTACTTTGCAAATCTATTCATGAAACCAAAACCTATGTTTAAAAAGAGAGTAGATAGATACCTAGCTTTATATAGGATGAAATGATAAGAGTAATTTTCTTTGGTGCCACAGTCAATCATCTTACAAATCTTATCACAGTTTGGGTTTGCATAAATCTTACTTAGTAAAACTCTAGGAGGAAAGAAGAGATTGAAATATACACCAGACTATAATCTTAGTTTGAGTTAGTAAATATAACCTTGGTCAATGAGAATATTTTCTTTTAAGTGGGAAGAAGTAAAACTTCATTTATGGGAGATATCTTTAGTTCTTATTGTGCTGTGAATTTTTTGTGCAGGACATGAACTGATGGCTGGAGCCTTTCCTGCCACTCCTCCCATGTTGTACACATCCTGCCATCTGACAATCTGGTGCTTTTCACAAACACCCAATCACACATGTTAAACTCCTTCTCCTTTACCCCATCTCCCAACATCCACCCAGGACACTCCTCATACAATGCTCAAGGAACATCTTTCCATATTACTTTCTGCGTTGCTCATTACAGGAGTCATATGAAGCTTTCTTGTTGTAGCCTTTGTGACTAAAAAGAAGTGTGGGCTGTGTGCAGGTGACTGCATTTAAGACGAAGGGCTCTATAAAGAAATATAGAAAGTAAAAGCAGCTGCCTGGCACCAACTGCAATAGAAAGACAGCTGCTTTCTTCACATGGAAGTGGAATAAAGCTCACTTCTAGGCAGCAGTTGTTACTGCAGCAGTCACTATCTAGGCTAATCTCCCACCATTTCAACAATTATTTGAAGGACAAAAGGAAAATGACTGAGTTCCTGCCTGAATCACAAGTAATGACTTTCCTTCTTTTCATGGTTCATTCCTCAAGATAGAAGACATGTTCATCCCAAAAAGAAATGAACATCTTCTGGATTAATAGCAGCTATTCGCGCTTGAAGAAGATGAGATGGACCATCACACTTCTTTAAAAAGAAACAATTGTGGTCATTATTTCAGAAGTGAGGTCATCTCACATAACCTTTCTTAAGGTGTCATACTACTCTACTTTAGAAGCATGAGTGTTTAGTACCTTCAAATTATAATCAGGACCTTGAGGGGGTTGTCACCCTTTCATATTTTCACTTAAAATATTTTTTAGACATTGTGTGCATTTTGCAAACAAAATACATATAAAAATATTGCTTTTCCCACAGCACAAGTGTAGCAATTCTATGTTAGACTCAGATACCTCTTATTAGGGAGAAGTAACAAAGAGGGAATTATTAAACCATGATCAAAAGCCAGCTCTCATGTGGTCCTCACATTGTTGGTTTTGTGAAACTCAAGTTATTATCACCTCTTCAGGCTAAGGGGATAGCAGAGAATGGGCATAGAGGAGAGTGAGGCAGGTCTGTTGAGGTGA
Source organism: Nomascus leucogenys (assembly GCF_006542625.1). Classification (NCBI taxonomy): domain Eukaryota; kingdom Metazoa; phylum Chordata; class Mammalia; order Primates; family Hylobatidae; genus Nomascus; species Nomascus leucogenys. Next base: position 28,719,918 of record NC_044401.1, read on the forward strand.
GTGCTCAGAAAATGTTCGTCTTAGCTCCAGGAAACTTTAAAGGGTAAATTTCATTAAGTAAAAGCAACCTTTCAGTATTCCCTAGACTAAACTGTGAAACATTTGTGAAAAGCATAAAATCCTTATTTATGGTAGGAATGTTTGAAATTCAGAAGATAAATGCCATTCAGAATGCAAGTATGTTCTAGGTATCTAATATGTAATGGGACACAGCTGTACTAACAGTCACTGAACCAGGGGCCTCTCTATATCATGTCATTAGTTGGCTTGTTATAAGCTGATTTTCTAGCCCTTTTTATAAGGGCCACTGGGGTAAAAAATAAATATATCATGTACTGAACATCTGTGGTTCTGTCACAAAGCACCACTCATATCAACTTTCAAGCTGTATCTTAGGCTACACATGACACCCTTTAAAAAGGGATCTTAACAAAAAGTATAGATTAGGAATTCATAGGTCTTTATTTGCAAAGAAAGGCAAAGGATACAAGAAGGCCTTGTCTGTACCTTGGGCAACACTAATGGCATCTTTTTTCCAATTGTTTTAGTGTAGTCTTTTGAGTTGAAAAACCATATGTGCACTCTAGGTAAGATTCTGAAAACAAATATTTTATATGCAAGATGTTAACTGAAGAAAGACTTGCCAAGTGCCCAAACCATTGACTCAGTAAGTTGCCATAATTGTGAGTTAGCATTTAAGGGCACATGTTCACTAGCAATTCCTGCCTGAGCCATTTTTTCAATGAACCCTATCTGTTCATATGAGAAGTGAGTTTTCAAAATTTTTTCATTGGTCAAATAAAAAGTAACGCCAGTCACCTTTGAAATAATACATGAGAAGTGAATTAAATATTTGAAATTACACAGGAAATTTGATTAGTTAAAAACTGCAAACATTGTTAATTTATGCAATAAAATAAATAAGAATAAACATGAGTATAGTTATAAGAGGCTTGTTTTCATGTTCCCCTCCCTGTGTCCATGTGTTCTCAAGGCAAGGGTGAAAAAAGGAATGCAGTTGGGAGCATTTTCGATAATCTGGGCAAGATGAGGGTACTAGGGTGGTAGCAATGGATCTTGTAAGAAGTGGTGAGATTCTTGTGATATTTTGAAGGCACGTTTTATAGACTATGCTGATGTAGATACACAGTTTGAGAAAAAGAGAAGAGCCAAATGACTCCAACAGCTTCGACTGGAATAACTAAAAGCAGCACTGCAATTACCTGAAATGGGATGGCCTGTGGGTTAGTGATACTTACAAGCAATTGCCAGTGAGGTGGTATTGATAGGAATCAGCCTATCACTCACAGTGCTCCAAGTTTACCCATGGTGTTTGGTGAAAGAATTTTAGGTGTTATGTGGACAAGCACTTATTATCTAATTAGTCATAAATTTTTGGCAAGTAACATCAGTTTTCTATTTATAGGAGCAAACTGTTTTCATATTTCAGAGCAAAACAAAACAACAAAAAAAAGAGAGGCTTGATTTAAGCACATTATGTTATAGGAGTCCTGGTGCCACATGGATGAAGCAAAATTCCTAAAAGCAGTAAGTTGTTTACTGAAATTTGGAAATTATTGGTGCACTGGAAAGATCTAGGTTCAAATTCTCCTTAGCAACTTGAGTTAGATAAATAGGACTAGCAAGCTCTTGATAAGTTTCTTCTAAAAATAAGGGTAATAATGTCTCCATTACAGGGTTGATTTAAGGCTTAAACGATATCTCGAAAATGCCCAGTACAGTACAGTACAGGGTTGATTTAAGGCTTAAATGATATCTCGAAAATGCCCAGTACAGTACAGTACAGTGTTGGTTGTTAGTTTAAATAATAAATATTCTGATTTTGAATGTGGCAGCAATTTCCTCAGGCTACTGCAACAATCCAAAGATATGCATATATATATATATATATATATATATATATATATATACACACACACACGCAATATATAATGCTTGCCAGTTCATCTAAAGAAGAAACGGCTACTGACAGTAGAGGAATATATATTATCTGAAAATGTATCACAATTTAAAAAACATCATACAGTGCTAAAAATTACAGCAAATAGTGTGTAAATACCAGTATTACATGTGAAATGTACAAAAATTATAAAATCTCCTTAAGTACTACTCAACAAGACAGCTAAATTCTTACTTCTCAACAAAGTGTGCATGTAGATTAACATAGATAAAATAGTGGATTTTTCCTTTATATCTTTTTTGAAACTCATTTTAATTATTTTTACTTTTCATACAGAGAAAGCAATATCTTTTAACTTTCACAAATAGGCAATGTTTGTAAATGTGTATGTCTTAACAAATATTAGCAAACTAGTAAAACCTGACTTACTATTATGTTAGTGTCAAATTACGGCCATGTGTCTTCAAAACAATTATAATTCATAATTAAAATGATTATTCTGAACATTTCTAAACTTTTGACATTGTCTTTATCTGAAAATAGTTACTTTCATACTAATTACTGTTGATTATATTTTAATGCATTCTAGTTTTATACACTTTATGTGGTAACTGTCTATTTAACTAGAGTATTTAATTCCAAACTAGTAACAATAAGCTTAATCAAATAGGTAAGTAAATGGACAGATAGACAAATAAGTCAGATTAACGTGGAGAGTCTTACTGAACAACTTTAAACATTTGATCTTGTCCCATTGTTATAAGTTCACATATTCTATGTGCCTTCATAAACCAGATACATGCAATTGAGAGATCATTAAAATACACATGCAATTATCATCGAATTTGTACATAACTTAAAGCATTTCATTTACTTTCCTTCTCTTTAGTGAAAAACTTTGGGACAGCATGCAAGTTTTCTAGCATCATGTGTAATCAGTAGGTTTTTCTTTTTTTCCTCTGCTTTAGTAATGAAAAAAGAAGATAAAACTATTATACATAATTTCACATAATCTGTGAATTCAAGACCAATCTGTTTCACTGGAGGGCTTCATTGAGCTGTTGATGCTTTTTGAATTCTCTTGGCAGCTGGCTTTGCCTGTCTTTTCTTGGCCAAACCAATCAATTTCATGCTGTGTTCATGAAACCTTTAAGATGTCCTAAACTGAGAGCTCCTTGAAAGTAGTGACCACATCTTAATCATCATTTTATCCCAGTAGATCCAGTACAGTAGCTGGCTCATACTAAGGGCTTAGTCAATGCTTTGGGAACAGAAAAAGGCAATTAATTGAGTGCGTTATTTATTGCCAAAGAAAACCTGGAGTTATCTAAATGGTTTTTTTTAGAACACATTTACTGCTAAACGTTCCAAATGTTTATGAAAGATATTAACTACCAAATATTGATCACTTAATAAACAGCCAGCACCACACAAGGTATTATATATGCTTTTTCTCTTGACTTTGCAATATCTCCATGTAGCCATAGTCCTTATTTAACAGATGAGATGGTTAAGAAAAAGACTACCTGTTCAAATATTTCAGTAAAAAAAAGTCTTTCTTCTTTCCTATCTGTTAGACTACATATACTTTCTATAACTTTATTCTTTCTAGATCTTTATATTCCTAACTTATGCATGTACATATATACACACGCACATGAATATACAAATATAAACACATGCACACATAAATAGTTGTAAAACCTAGTTCTTTAGCTGTTTTATATTAGGATTTTAATAAGGACATCTATCTTACATCTGCAATAGTAAGAATTTGTAAAAGCAGCTTAGAATGGAAACATACCTCAGTGAAGATGGATAGGATTTTTTTTCAAACTTTTCAGATATAAAAATGTCAAATTAAACTAAAGTTTTTTACTGTATCAATTCAAATCAAGAGAAAAGCATGCTATGTTCTTAGCCTAGTTGTTTTATTTTAACTGGGAGTTAATGGGACAGCAGGCAATTTATCCCACATATCAACTATGAAAAACCTTTTGAAATCATTTCAAAAGAAGAGAAATAAAACAAGCTTTACTAAGTGAAATAGAAATAATGCTATTATTTGATATGTTGAAAATCTGCATAAATATCCATAACATGTACTTCATTTTAGAGGATATATACCCAATTGCCCTCGTTAGGTGGATAAAGATAGACGAACTTTGCCCAGAAATATATTCAAATAGCGTGATAAACTAAAGAAATAAAAGTAAAGATGCAAAAATTTTCTTTCTTTAAAATATCTGTGGTATCCACAACTAATTTTGGGGTCATCTGACATTCTCATCTTGGAATTACAGTGAATCTATTAAAATAAACTTGTAGAAAAAGCCAACAACTAACAGTCTAGTGATTAAAAATTAAAAAGTGAGCATTTCCTAAGTAGTTATAAAATCTTTGTCTCCTGTCACAGCCTGGGCCTTGGTAAAGTGTATTATTCTAACTCTTTATCCAGAATGATTATTAGGACATTTGTTGTCACCTGGTTTCTTCCCGTATCACAATCTCTTTTCTTTAATCTTTGCCGATATCCTTTGCTTGATTGTCCTCTTTTTTTTTTTTTTTTTTTTTTTGAGACAGGATCTCGCTCTTTCACCAGGCTGGAGTGCAGTGGCACAGTCTCAGCTCACTGCAACCCCCACCTCTGGGGTTCAAGGTATTCTCCTGCCTCAGCCTTCCAAGTAGCTGGGATTACAGATGCACAACCAACGACCACACCCAGCTAATTTTTGTATTTTCAGTAGAGACAGGGTTTCACCATGTTTGCCATGATGGTTTCGATCTCCTGACCTCCTGATCCGCCCGCCTCGGCTGCCCGAAGTGTTGATTGTCCTTTTATTAGTCTTACCAATTTCTTATTTTATGTGTGCCTTTGGTTCTTGTTCTAGCCCAACTGAGAGATACAGGCCAATATATATAACTTTCAATCAGTTATTTCCATTACATCCTATGTAGGGCACCTCAGTGATGGCACAGAATCAATGGATATACATACATTGTATATGCATATGTATATATGTGCAATGAACAATCTGAGAATGACCTATTACATTGAGGACTGTCACACATTACAGATATGAATTACAATTTTGAAAAAAAAAATTGGGGCCTAAGCCAATCACACCAAAGAAATGTATCAGAATTTGATCTTACATGTCTTAATATTTATTCATATATTTAATTTAAAAAAAAGAGTTTCTATTTCCCCCAGACACAGGAAGATCTGCATGATTATTATGGAGACAGGGCACAACTTATTCAAGCACTTTCCCAGTCACAAATGCTCTCTCATTTTATTTAGTCCTCACAACAATCTATGTGTAGGACTTATTGTATCAATAATCAAAAAGGATACAAAAATGCCAGTAAGTTTAGTCCAATAGCTCCCTTAAATTCATTTCTAAACAAAATTGGGAATGAATGCATAAACAAACCAAATTTAAAAACACGAAAAATAGACACTTCATTATTAAGTGACAGTACCTGAATTTACAAATGGACTTTTGCTACTGCCCTGTTCCACTTTGTTTTTCAAATACCTTTTTTTTCCAAGGCATATTTGCTTCACTTATAAATAAACAGTGGATTATGTTTTCATAAGTACATGATACAATGCGCATTAACTTAGTTTCCTAGAATATATAACTGGAAAGAAACTTGGAAATGGTCTAGGCCAAATGTTAAATTTCACAGAAAGATAAAGTAATAGCTCTGCCCTACTCTGAGGCCCAATCAGAGTGGGATAATAGATGAATATTTACCTCTTTGGACACAGATTCCAGAACTCTTCCGACTCAGGCACATGGCCTTGCCTTTAAAGCTATTTCCTGGGAAAAACCTGTGACCAGAGACAGATTTTTTTTTTCTGTCAGTTTGTTATAATTTTTTTTTCCAATTGAAATGAAAAGGGAAAGGAGTAAGAGGTTATTTCTGATGATGAATTGTCAAGAGGGTGCTTTATATATATTTCTTTCTTCAGCCTGACTTAGATTTCGTGCAAAGCCTCTCCTTGGCAACCCATAGGAAAAAGAATATGTAGATAGGGGCTCTGGAGTTGTGCGGCCATGGACAAAACACTTCTTCACTTATAGCCATATAAAATTGTTGTAAGATTGAATAAGATAATTACATAAAGGATTTCAGTGCAGTGTTAATCATGTCAAGAAGAGTTAGGTCAGCAATTAATGATAATAAAAAGGAGCAGAAAATATGAACTTCTCACCTTTTTGGCCTTGGCATTCTTTTACTTTTGTGCGAATAGAATGTCAGGGCCCCTGCTTATAGGGGTGCCATACCTCATAGTCACAGTCTTTGTAATTTGGATACTTATTGCAATAATTTCCTGACAGACATCTATAAAGTCACTTAAGAAAGGGATGTATTTTTTTTTCTATTTGAACACTGGTACTATATTGATAGGATTATAAAGTCAGAAGGCTGAGCTACATAATGGTTATTCACACTGAGATAATACTTTGGGAGATGCTGAAATATAATTAAGAATTTATTATGAAAGAGTTTTGCCAGTGGTAGTAATATATCTGCTTTTGGAAACAGAACATTTTTTTTCTTTCTAAATAACTTGCATTTATTAAATTTCTCAATTACTCACACACAATGCTATTATATCCTAAGGGTTATATTTCAGTTAACTTTAGGGAGGTAGAACACATTTAAAGTATAAAATATGATTTTATTGTGATTTGAGACTAAAAATGTTCTCCTTGGAAAATAAGGATGAGAAAACTTTCTGTGAATTAAATATTTTTTGCCCTTCGGGGAATATAGTTAACATACAACAAGTTAGCATCAAAAGGCTAATTCTTTCTTAATTTCCATGTGCTTTAGTTAACACTATATTTACTCCTCTAACTGGTTCTTTTTCTGGTGAAAACTCTTGAATGAAAGTTGTAATCATACCCTTCCAGGTACATGTCTTCTCCATTAATTAGGGTCGTATATAAAATCAGAAATGAACACGGAATGAAAATTCAGTTTAGATTCATGAAGCTCTCCAACTGTCTTCCTTAGCTCATGTTCCATTTTGTTATGGCCTCTAAGCTCATATAAGGGTTTTGAATAACTGTTAGGACAATATATAGGTTTTTGCTTTTGTTCAGCTTATTGCTAATTCTATAGATATGTAATGTGCCTCCATACCAGAGTGTGATGGCTGAAAGGCATCATTAATGTGTTAAATGATGTGGAAGGCTTCAGCCACACTATGACACATCACTGCAGAGTGACATTCCCAGATGCACAGGTATCTGCCTCGATTTCAAAACAGGAAGAAGCTGAATTGCCAGTGAAGTATGATGTACTGTGAAAATCATAATGTATATAACCACTTACAATCTCAGGGCCAAATTCAGACCTCATTTGCTTATTGAGATAAACAAAATGTTAAGACTTCGATTTTTAGGTTTCATTAATCATAAAATGAAACAAAGAGAAGGATGCATCGTAGAACCTTACTAAAGTCATATGATGTTTGCTATTTTGTTAGGTGATTTTCATTATGTTTAAAGTTTATGATTCGCTACATTGGCACTGAAAAATGTCTACCTTCCTGTTCTGAAAGAATTCATGTAGATCTGTCTGGTGTTTAATTTACTTCCAAGGAGTATAATTACATGGCAACATACAGTTCTATAGGGACTATACCAATAGGTGGCCATAGTTTAATGGCAGATTCAGCTAAGCATTTATTCTACCTGTATTTTAAAATGTTTGCTTCTTCAGAAATGCTGAAGCCTGACTGATATCTTTAACATGAGTTATTTCTTTGTCATATCTACATACACTAAGTTCCAAAAGAAAAATAAGGTGGCCAGAGGAAACATATTCCAGAATGAAACTACAGAAAACTTAGAAATATTTTCTTTATCAAATGCAAAAAAAAATACTGTGGATTCTTTCTTTCTCTCTCTCTTTCTTTCTTTCTCTTTCTTTCCTTCCTTCCTCCTTTCTTTCTTTCTTTCTCTTTCTTTCTCTTTCTTTCTTTCTTTATCTTTCTCTCTTTCTCTCTTTCTTCTTTCTTTCTTTTTTTTTTTTTTAGACAGAGTCTTGCTCTGTTGCCCAGGCTGGTGTGCAATGGCACAATCTCAGCTCACTGCAACCTCTGCCTCCCGGGTTCAAGCAATTCTCCTGCCTCAGCCCCCCAAGTAGCTGGAATTACAGGCACCTGCCATCATGCCTGGCTAATTTTTGTATTTTTGTAGAGACAAGGTTTCACCATGTTGACCAGGCTGGTCTTGAATTCCTGACCTCAAGTGATCCACCCGCTTTGGCCTCCTGAAGTGCTGGAATTACAGACATGAGCCACCACACTTAGCCTAGTGTGGATTCTAAATTTAGTCAAAGGGCTCTAATATTTTACGGTTCTTTTTTTTAAGTATATCTTGTTTATTTAACATTTATTAAAGATATTTACTTTTTTTAACGAATGGATACTATTGCTTTATTCTGTGAAATAAAAGGCCATAAAACCATGAATGAGAAAGCCTCTAAACGTTTTTTATAGTAAGTGAGTCCATAGGTGGTCTTAAAGGTCAAAAATAATTAATTGTTTAAAATTGTATTACTGACAACATTTTGAATTATAGTCCCAGAATGCCAAAAAAAAAAATTAAAAACAAAAATAATTATTGGATTTCCAGTTTAATCCCTTCATGTGATGGATGGCAATTTTCAGCCAGAAGAAAGGAAAGGGTTTATCTAAGAGGAAAAGAAGGAGGTTGTCTTTGATCATCAACTTAAGTAGACAATAGAGGTCATTCTGTCTAAAGCAGAGGACAAGAATTCCTTCATTATAGCTAACGTCCTCAAAGATCTTTTCCTTTTCATAAATTAGTGCACCTTCAATTGAAAATCTACATAAAATGAAGTCACACTCTCTCTTTTAAATATCATAATTTGCTGATCATTTTTGAATAGAATGGCAACTCTGATATTCCCTGTGTCATATCCAGCACCTGGAAAGTCCTATCAATAAGTGTTGGTCTTCTTCCTTCTCCACTTTTTTTTTGCATCTGCCTTGAATTTACAGAAAATTATTTATTTTTATGGATGGGAATTATATCAGTATATGTTATTATATTTTTATAAATAGAAACTGGAGGTAAACAGAACATCAATTTGTTTTTGCCATTTGGATATGAGTGAAACAATGAACAAAACTTGACTAGTATCTTCAGATGAGATTATAGTACAGAACAATGCTAATGCCTTGGTTTTAATAAATATATTGAGACTTTGTAAAAGCATTATTGTTTTTAAGAAATTCTCACTGAAGTGTTCAGGAGGAAAAGGGCATAATATCTGCAAGTGGTTCAGAAATAAGTAACATTTACATAGAGAGACAGATGGGGTGGGAATGATAAAGCATGTAGAATAAATTATTAATCTAGGAGAAATCTGGATGAAGGTATATAGGCATAATGTACACTATTGCAATATTTTCACACGTGAATTAATCCAATTTTATGATATAAATTGTACACACACATGCTGAATTCCAATAGGGTAAACTGGAAAAGGAAGGAAATGTCAATTTACTCAGAACTTTGCCGTCTTGATGAAATGTTGAAAAAGCTTCTCAGATCTCAGTTCATCCAAGTAGTAAAATAAGAGTAGAGGTGGACCTCAAAACCCCAAGGCCACATAAATTCTCTATTAGTGCTCCTCATTCTAGTCTGAGATCACTATACGCTATAGAATAGTGCAAAAGGGCAGATTCTATAACGGCAGTTAAGAATGAACACATATGCATATTCCACTAGTGGAATGATTGTTTTTGTCCAGAAGTAAAAAGATGAATATACTCATTCTGTGAAAGAAAACAAAAAGCAGCAATTTATGTCGTTATAAGTTTGAAGATTTTTGTTTTGTAATCTGCAATTCTTTCTTTACTTGTTTGATGGATTCACAGATACAATCTTTATATGGAGGCCTACTTTCTTATCTCACTGACATACTTTGTGAAAGTATTGAGAGCTGAGAACTAATATCCGAATTTACAACATAATCTTCTACAATTTAGAAGGTGCCTTATCATTTGATCATCACAATGCTTTTACAACGTAATCAAGAGAAGAATCAACAAACTCGATCTCACAAACTAAATTAAAAGGGACACATTCATGCTTCCCCTTTATATCCACGTCAAAGATAGAGGCTAGGAGGATTTTAAACACCCTGGCATCATATCTGTCACAGCCATATCCTTCCAGTGGTAGGGAGCTTATTTTTCAAGGCTACCAGTCCATTAACCTTCACAAGAACAAAAATAAAGCAAAACAAAGAAACACTCCCTTCAGAAAAGGCATTGCTTCTAATCATGCTTATATATCTTACCCTGGAGATTTGAAGATAACAAAGACCTCTATCTCCCCAGGCACACAAAATGATACAGACATCCTGAAATAAATATATAAAATGCCTGGTGGTGCATATTATAAACACATTTGTGATTTTTTTAAATGGGAGAGAGGCTAGGGTAAGTAACTTATATCACCTTTGCTGAATCTGTCTTAAACTGTGATTTGTAACTGGGAGGGCCAAAGCATCAACCTCATTTATTTTTTAATGTCTTGGCCTGGTCTTGGTTGCCACTTTACCTAGATTCATTTACTGTATATATTTGGAACTATTAGTTTCCTGATAAATGCATTGTCAGAAAGCCAGAGGGGAATGATAAGAGAGGAAATAAGGAGCTCTTGTTTGTTTTTATACAATTCTGTTTGACTTAAGAGATAATTATAACACAGATTGATGCTACGATTTTAAACAAGGTAGTAAATCAGCTTGAAATATAGGGCTCCGGAAAACCATTTGCCACATGATTATAATTTGTTAAAATTCCTGTGTTCTCTGAAGATGAGAAGCCGTAATCATGCAATATATAGCAACAGTATTGCAGTACTCATTTTTTCCCATAGAAGACAGTTAAATAAACCTAAGTTATAAACTTTTAAATATCATTAGTTACAAAGTATAAATACCATTAACTGAAGCAAAGCAAAGCATATAATGGTTGGTCTGGGACCCAGCTCCAAGTGGGAGAAATTACAGATACAGTGAGCAAGATTAAAATAATGATTTAGTGCACTTCATTTAAAATTCATGTATTTTCCACAAATTAAGTTTACTTATCATCATGAGGAATGTAAAAATACAAGATTTTCGTCAATATATGAGACCAGAAGCAAAGTGGAAATGAAAGAGAAATTTAGAATCAGAAAGATACATATTTGAACATGGATGGACTCTGCCATGGCTTATATTTAAAATATCTATCCATTGGCATGGGGAACACAGAGGCCCCTCAAGAAAGACAGGTGCTAGCCAAAGGCTCTGGATACCCCTCTTATGCAAGGATTTATCCCTTTGGTTGCTGAATGATGGGGAGAATGGAGATGGACCTGACATACTGAGCTTAGGTGGCTACTCAGTGTATTTGAGAAATTAACCAGTAGAGAGGCATTTCTGTAATAACCTGCAGGAATAGCTAGAACTACATTTAACCAGTAGATAAATAGATGAAAATGTTAACAACCAGCAGAGTCATAGTGATGCATACTTGCTTTTGTAGATGACACTTACCGTGTGTCTTTGCTAGTTGAACTAACCTTTCTGAGTAAGCCAAGTGATGGAAACAGAATGTGGTGACTTTTTTTGGCTCGTCATTTGGCTACTAGAAGACCTAGGTGATAAGATAATTTAGTCATCTCTGGTTTCCTTTTGCCTAGAGCATCCAGGACACATTCTGATATTCTCAGAGCAAAGGGTGATTCCCACCAGAGACCAGAGGGATTTCCACAATGTAAGCCAAATGAAGAGCAGAAGCCGAGGTTATACTCAATCTTGACAACCAGCTCAGAGGTGACCCCACCTGGGAGAGAACCGGAGAATCTGTAGTTCTCTGGAGAATCAGAGTGGCATCTTGTCTCTCTCTTCCCTCTCCCTTTGGCTCCAATGTTTGTGTGTGTGTGCGTGTGTGTGTGTGTGTAAAAATAAGGCAATAATATCTCTGAATTGAGCTTCTTGGAATGTATACCTAATTATGACATTTTGTAGCAATAATTAAGCACAACAAATACCTATCAGTTTAACTTTGTATGAGAAATTTTCAATACAAAAGAAAACTGTTTATTACTCATTTATCAGTTATCAATATTGAAAAATGATTGTTATATTTCAAAGGGGCATTATTTTTATGTAATATATAATCCATCTATATGTTCGAGAGATTCACAATTAAAATCTCACAAGTAAAATCCATAAGTAATCTGCATAGTTATTATTAAGCAAGCAGAGATTTGTAAGTATCAGTTATAATACACAGAGCTTCTTGGAAGTATAAAATAACAAAGGAATATCTAGTTTCAACTAAGCTGAAGATATTTATAATTTTTCACATCCTGCATAACATTTTTTAAAGCTGAGATTCATTGCCTAAATTCTCTGAAATATAAAAATATTTCCCCCAAGGAGCCCCCCTACTACTATCTGAGAGCCTCAAATATTTAAGGATTTCAAATTGGGAAACAATGGGTATAAACCAGTTTAAAAATCACCTAACAAATATGGTTTATTCTCACTTGAATAATTAAATTATTTAATGTGCCATAACTGTTTAAATGTGTTAGAAGGCAAAATCCTGGGGCTCTATCATATCCTTTTCTCCTTCCACCCAGTTTTCCACCCAGAGTCAAAACCGTTACTCGGACTTGATATGATAGGAGTAAGAAGCATCTAGTATGTACTCACCAGCCTGATTAGTTGTGATGCTGACCGCAGCAAACTGTCTTGGTGGGGAGCTCAGCTCTGACACCCCATTAATGGCATCAATCTCAAAGGTGTAGTTAGTATGTGCCAGAAGGTCTGTCACTGTCACCGTGGTGTTGGTGAGTCCAAACTGTCGAGGGAGGAAGCGGACATTTGGGCTGCATGGCTCACATTGTTTTATATTCCACCCACATTTTTTACATATGATGTTGAAGGTAACATCTTTCCGGCCTCCTGTGTCCAGGGGCCAACTCCAGTCCAGGATAACTGAGGTCTCGTTTATATTAGAGATAACGTTTCTTGGTGAAGATGGAGGTCCTGCAAAGTAGTTCAACAAAGATTAATGAGCCTCTCTTCTCTTTTCTACTACAAGGGAAATAGATAATTTACAATGGAACTGAAAGAGGTAAATAACTATCCTTTCTTTATTATCAACTTTCAGTTCATCCTTAGAGGATCCATGAGATTATAGACACATGGATTCAAGAACACTGTCTTCCCCAAGCTGTGAATGGGGGAGTTTTGACTCAAGGGTAAGGATACATTCACAAAGTCTAACAAAGTAACTCACCACTATGTTCAAAACCCTTGTGAATAGTTATGAAAACTTTAGTATTAGTTTTATAAATCTTAGTCCTTTTTCCCTATGACCTATGACCAACATACAGCAAGAGGGAATAGAAATGTAAAAACATAAATCCCCTGTCTATAACCTCCCCTATCCTGTCATATGTAATGCAGGATCTAAACAAGACACAGAAAATGTTCTCTCTTTCTGGGGGTCATGTTGCAGGAAGTGCTTTAAAATATAATTCATTTTGTGTGATAAATGTTGCATTTGTGGTGAGCCAAGCATGGAGAGTGAAGCAGAGAAAGCTTTCAATTTGCACACGGGCAACAGAAGGAAATGGGCCAAACGCTTTAAAACAAAAACAAACAGCACAGTAACAAGAAGAAAACAAAACAAACAAAACAAACATGGAGGCATGGGTTGCAGCAGAACTACTCACGGGTACAAGCCATGGATGGAGGGTCTTTGTCTGCCCGGAAGTAATTATTCTCACACCTGCAGTTCATTGAACCATCTTCCTGAGTAGAACTGTGAGGTGGGCACTTAGCACACTTCATATTACCATCCAACGCCTTGTAGAAACCTGGTCGACAAGCTACAAACAAAATAACTCTCTTTTAAAAGTCTGTGATAAATTTTTTTGAAAATATGTAAAACAGATTTAAGTAAGTTCGACTATGAATTTATTAGAAATAAAAATCAAGTTTTTTCCTCTAAAAACTTACAGAAGCAAATGATAGAGCCTACTGTAGTTTTTCTACATATATGCTTGAATTTGCACCAAATGTTAAGAAAAAAAACGCACACACAAGATTTAGATTATTTTGGCACTAGTGTACGATGAAATTTCCAGCTTGTGTTTTCACAGCTTTACTTGGCATTGGACTATTTGTGGAGAAAATAAAGCAAAATCATGTCACCATGTAGTAATTCCCTTTTTAAAACATGATGCAATGCGTATACTATCTGCACTGCAGTAAGCAGTATATTAACATTGACTAATTTTCTAATTGTTCTGTGGGTACAACTTCGTCCCACAAAGTGTAAACAACTGAAAGAAGAGATCACCGCTTCCCATATATTTTTAAGATTCTTGATAAATAATTTTCATGAGCTACAATATTTTTTTCTGTCTTGACAGTATTTTTCCTTACCTCCTATGGCAATGGCCTAAAATAAAGATTTAAATATATTCCTTTGTCTATATCTGAAATACAGTGGGATATACAGTTCCTGTTTAAACTAATACACTTATGAACTGTTACTAGATGAGAGCTCTTTTAATAACTGTGTTATCTTTTTAATTTCTGGCCATATCTCTGCATAAAATGGTTTTTGTAAGCCTACTGAACTGGTTATCGAACATTGATTTCAGCTTATAATTTAGTGTTCAGCATCTATTTACTGTTTTACAGAGACATGCCTAATCTGCCTCTACTATATTATTTTCATTTTGTCTGATAGCAAATTCAAAATGCTGCATTACTTCTTTTGATGCATTTTTATAATTACATTGAGAACTAAAATCATAGTGAAAATTCCAAGAAGTCTCTAGTAATTCATTTGAGAAGGAATTTGGGATCTAAATTTTAGATTCAAGATCATCCTTGGAAGTCAATAATTTCTAAAACTTCTTAAGCTCTATTTCAGTGCCACATTTGGACTTGATGATTTACAGAACTTATATAGACTTGATGATTTACAGAACTTATATATAGAATGGGCCCTACAGATGGTCATTACATTCTAGAATTTTCTTATATTAACTTCATATTGTGAAGAGAAGATTATTTGCATTAAAGTAAAACCTGTGTGGACAAATCAACACTTATAATCACTAAACATGTTTCTAAAAAGAAACACAATATATCCATGGTAGAATATCTTCTTACTGAAAGTTTCTTAAAATAAGATAAGGGAAATACACTGCCAAAATAAACTACTGAAATAACTTGAAATGTTAAAATGATAGCAATCATTAATCTAGTCTTACTGTTTTCTAGTTCCTACCAAGAATGGCTGCTGTAGGACCAATTTCCAATATATTGAACAACTTTTGGTGTCACATTGAGATCCATTCCATATAGTCAATTCTACTGCCCTAACGATTATAATTTTTATTTTTTTTTTTTTTTTTTTGAGATGGAGTCTCACTCTGTCACCCAGGCTGGAGTGCCGTGGCACAATCTCGGCTCACTGCAATCTCCGCCTTCCAGGTTCAAGCTATTCTCCTGCCTCAGCCTCCCAAGTAGCTGGGATTACAGGCGTGCGCCACCAGGCCTGGCTAATTTTTGTATTTTTAGTAGAGACAGAGTTTCACCATATTGGTCAGGCTGGTCTCGAACTCCTGACCTCGTGATTCACCCTCTTCGGCCTCCCAAAGTCCTGGGATTACAGGTGTGAGCCACCGCACCTGGCCATGTTATAATTTTTTAAATATTGTGCTTAAGCACTGGTTAAAAACTTCCACTCATATCTCATACCATATTGCCTCAGGGGGAAATGATATAAAGTATGTAAACAAACTATGCACTTAAATTCTGTTTTCTATTTAGCTCATCATTGAATGCCATTAAACTTGTGAGAGGGCATTGCTGAGTCTTTAAAGGATTAAGTTGCTGTGCTCTGAAGTACTTTGTTATTTTGTTTGCTTGTAAGTTCATCTGTGTGTTTTCATTTGAGACTTTTATGGTTTTTACAACATTTGCTATACAGGTATTCACTAAACACTCAGTCACTTTTTGTTACTATTAGAGATGGCTATACTATATGATAGTTGAAAAGAGAGTCACATAATCACTTCCTAGGTACCGCGCAAATTATCAAGATTATTGATAGTATCTTGAAGGTAGCTACAGTTAATAAACCTAAAAGTTAAGAATGCTACTCAAACTAGTCACTAGACTTTATCCAATTATGACTAAATAATAACCCTGAGATAATAACAGTAAAAGATAGGTAGGCACATATACATACAGCTTCATAAATATTTGTCGGCCTGGCGTGGTGGCTCACGTCTGTAATCCCAGCACTTTGGGAGGCCGAGGCGGGTGGATCACGAGGTCAGGAGATCAAGACCTTCTTGGCTAACACGGTGAAACCCCATCTCTACTAAAAATACAAAAACTTAGCCAGACGCAGTGGCAGGCGCCTGTGGTCCCAGCTACTCGGGAGGCTGAGGCAGGAGAATGGCGTGAACCCGGGAGGCGGAGCTTGCAGAGAGCCGAGACAGCGCCACTGCAGTCCGGCCTGGGCGAAAGTGCGAGACTCCCTCTCAAAAATAAAAATAAATAAATAAATAATTGTCAAACATCTGTTCTTGTTTGGGCTCTTTGATTCCCAAAAAAGCAAAAATGTCCCTAATTCTGCCCATACCCATAGGGCCCTTGCAATAGAAAGTGGGCAGCGGGCATTTAATACAAATCATGCTGAGCAAACGCTCCATCGCGATTGGTGGTTGGAAGAGACTGCACAGAAGGAGCGCCATCTGAGAAAGACCACACATAGATAGTAGAAGTGGCCAGTATGAAGCATAATTCAACAGACAAATAAATCAACATGAAAAATACAAACTGTTACACAGAATTATATGGCAAGTAGTGTTGGTATGCAATATCCAAACTCTGCTTCCTTCTTGCCAGCAGAATCCTGATTTTGCTCACAGATGAAGCCAGCCAAACCCTTCCTTCCTTAGACCAGTGAAGCTAGAGATGAACGGCCAAAGTTACAGCCAAAAAGGTGAGCAAAGAAATGTACACAGAAGTCTGATTAAAATATTTGTGACACCTTTTCGTTTTCTAACAAGATGGTACAAACGCAACTGAAGCCAAGTTATTCCAGCCTTGATTATGGACATTATGGCTGGAATTGCAGCAGCTTACAGGTGATCATGAGTGAAAGGCCAAGAAATTCAGCATGATGTGTTTTCTGTACTTGATCCAGGAACCACAAATCTCAAGATTTCTTATAATGTCAGAAAGATAATACCCTGTTTGTTTAAGTCACTGTGGCCTAGGTTTCTTTTACTTGTAGCAGATGGCATCCCTGAGTGACACAGAGAGATGAATAGAAAATTCAGTCGAGATGTACTAATTAAATAGAATAATAGCCTAATGAAGCTAAAAGATCCTTAGTGTATTTTACATCTGAGGTCACTGAAGTCCAGAAATTAAGTGACACACAGTTTAGGGACAGACATTGCATCATCTCACACCTGATAACTAGCTGATAGGCTTTAACCACAAATGTATAGATAGTCATTTAATGTCAACTATATGCAGAGTAAAATGCTAGATTCTAAAATAACATTTTAATTTTTGTAGATGGCTTTACTTCTTCTGTAGGACTTTTATATGTGCCATCTCAATTAAATCTTATCACAGTTCTATTGAAATTGTCGGTGTAGGTATCAGTCTGTGTATTTTATAGACGGTACAATTGAAGCACCAATGGAAAGGACAGCATGCCCAAGATAAAAAAAGAAATTCAATGGTATAGTTCGAACAGGGAAGGTATCTTTCTTTTAATTTTATAAAAATCAGTTATTGAAAGCAAATTGCTTCCTTAAAACACAAATTATTTTTCTACCAATTCTAAACTGTTGATATGAAATTGAAAAATAGTCATTTAAACTTTTATTTAATTAAAAATTGCAAGACTTTGTCATCTATTCCAAGTAAGAAAACACATCAGAAATGCTAATGCTCTCTTGTACATGTCTTTCTCTAGGATTTAGGATATTTCTTTTTTTTTTTGAGCCAGGGTCTTTGCTCTTCTCACCCGACTGTCCAGGTTGGAGTGCAGAGGCATGATAACAGCTCACTGCAGCCTCCACCTCCTGGGCTCAAGCAATCCTCCCACCTCAGCCTACCAAGTAGCTGGGACAACAGGTGCATGCTACCATGCTTGGCTAATTTTTAAAACTTTTTGTAGAGATGAGGTCTCACTATATTCCCCAGGCTAGTATTGAACTCCTGGCCTTAAGTGTTTCTCCCCCTTCAGCTTCCCAAAGTGCTGGGGTTACAGGCTTGGGCCACTGCACCCAGCCTTTCTCTAGGATTTGCTATCTATTTGATGTCTAACATTGATATGGGCAGATGAGGAGGTGTCCTTTTTGTTGGAAGGGCAGTAGGAATTTTTCAATTTCATGAATAGGATGACAGTGACGTGCTGTATTTGGGAGGCATATAAGTAAATTTTCCGTTTCTTGTTCAAGTAGTATCTCAATTCTCCACCAAAACTGTTCAACGAATTTGAGAATATGACTGGAGAATGTATAAAATTATTATTTTATAAAGAAACAATCTCTATAAATGTATTTTTCTATAACAAGCCAATTTTTAAGTTTAAATCATCAATAAGTAATCTCTCTCCCTTGCAGTAAATCAACTTGTGCTCTATTACCTGTCTGTCCGTCATGCCTTCTTTATCCTTCAAAAAAGCCTCCTGAGAGTATTAAATTCTTTAAGGAGCATCTATGTTTGCGTGTGTGTGTGTGTGTGTGTGTGTGTGTGTGTGTGTGTGTTATCTTTGCTTATAGTAGCAAAGGCAATGATTGTATATTGAAAACATCTCCTTTCCTTCCTTGAATGTAAAACAAGTGAGTAACGATCTACACATTTCTCTCATTTAAGCATTTTTATAGGCTGAAGGAGGTTGCACATATAAGAAAATAAAAGTAGGAAATAAAAAGTAGATATATTAATGTGCTTTCTTTCCTTTTGTTAATGAAAATAAGTCCCGGTCAACTTATTAGAGAATACCAAAGAAAAAAGAGATTAGACAAGAAGGGTGGACAAAAGGTTTATCCAGAGACAAATTTTAAAGTAAAAAGCCCCAGCTGTATAGTCAAAGTTGTCTGTAGTGGAGACCAGCTATTAAATCAATACTTAACTAAGGCAGATACACACATATCAAAAAGATGCTGCCAAAATGACACAATTCTGATTTACGTCTTCCCTCAGGTAATACAGTAGTAAATGTTCTTGTCAGTCAAAGACGGGGAAAAATTATTCATGGGTCTTAACCCCAGGATAACAAAACCAAAGAGTGATTGAATAGTTTAAAATCTTTCAAGTGGAAGCAAATTGCCACCTTTTTATGTGGCTCCAGAGATGCTTTCTCCTGTTTTGTAAGAAAATTTTTAAACTAGTTAATTGTGGCAGGAACTCTTATCTTTAATACTGTGTTGATATATTCAAGTAAGATGATCGATGACTCTATGTTAATAACAATTAAAATGGAAGGCAGCACCTTCTCAAGCCTTACTAGATATCCTCACGGATTTGCTAGGAATTGTATTTGTTCACATAATGTTTGAATTCATTCCTTCACTTTTATCAAACATGTATCGATTTCCTAAAATGACCTAGACACTTGCTATGATGTGAATGGTTGTGTTTCCCTAAAATATATACATTGAAATCTACTGACCACTATGTTGGTTTTAGGAGGTGGGATCTTGGGGAGGTTTAGATCATGAAGGCAGGGTCCTCATGAAGTAGATTAGTGCCTTTATAAAAGAGGTCCCAGAGAGCTGCCTTGTCCTTTCTATCATCTGAGGACACAGCTAGCAGGTGCCATCTATGAACCTGGAAATAAGTCTTCACCAGACACTGAATATGCTGGCCCCTTGATCTTGGGCTTCCCAGCCTTCAGATCAGGGAGAAATAAATTTCCATTGTTTATAAACTAACCAGCTTATGGTATTTTGATATAGCAGCCCAAAAATGAAAACAACCATTAATTGTGTCTTATAGTAATAAAAGTCAAAATCCCAGCTTTTAAAAAGGAGATCAGTTTCATATCATGGTTATTTTATAAATGGATCTTCTCACTTGAGAATTGGAGTTGCAAGATATGTTTTTATATGTCATTTATATGTTATCTTCACTAAGAAATTTCCTGAAATTTCTTCTTTTTATCCCAATACTTCAAGTTGTCTTCAGCATGTTAGAGGAAAAGCACTGGACTAGGAAGTGGGAAATGCATGTTTTGATCTAGCTTTTCCTATTAAATAGGTGTTGGCTTAGATTTACTGATCAGATATCTTCAAACTTTAATGAGGTGTTTGAGACGGTGACTTCCTCTTCTATAAATAACTCTAAGGTTCTACTCTAAGTAATTATGTATTCCCAGATTAGACCCTGAGCCATACAGAGACAGGAGTTGTTTCCTATTCATTTTGTGCACCCTATATCTAGCACACCGTCCAGCACCTAGCAGTGGATGAGATGAATTTTTAAAGTGAGTGAATCATTTGCAACCAGTTGTCTTATCAGGACTTCAATTTACTCATTTAAAAAATGACGGATGTTGACTAAGTTTTCTCTAAAGACTCTTCTTAGCCTAGACACTTTAAAATGTTAATAACCTGTACGCCTAAATTTGTAGGATCAGTAACACTTTCTAAGTGGAGATAAAAGAACAAATTATCTTCATGTTCATCACTGCTTTAAGGATTAAAATTAGCCATTGAAATTATAAAATGTCATATGGCAACAGAACAAGAAAATGAAATTCTTCCCTGGCTTAGAACAAATATACTTGAAAAAGAAATGATGGATTTTGCAGTGCTTTCCTCTACCAGAGTAGTGTATATACAAAGGGCATATTGGTTTTATGGTCAAATGGACTGAATGATACACATTGACTGCCAAACAATTCCCTGTTTTACTTTCATCATAACCAATAACATAATAAAACTATATGTTACGATAGTCATCCCTTTTTCACATTTTACATTGTGCAGAATGTTTAGAAGTTTGTGAATTTTATGGGAATGAATTGACATAAAAATCAAATTTGATAACATCAATCAAAATTAATTATTTCTAATTTTAAAAATATAAGATACTATATTTTCTCTTTTAATGACAAGAAAAATAAGCACAGCATTAAAAAGATGACTGAAAAGAGAGCACATTTTCCTTCTGTTAGTGTGCAGTGAGGTGTTTTTTTTTTTCTTTTTGAGACGGAGTCTCACTCTCCTCTGTAACCCAGGCTAGAGTTAGCAGCGCGATCTTGGCTTGCTGCAACTTCTGCCCCCTTGGTTCAAGCAATTCTCCTATCTCAGCCTCCTGGGTAGCTGGGACTACAGTCGCATGCCACCACACCGACTAATTTTTGTATTTTTAGTAAAGATGGGGTTTCACCATACTGGTAGGCTGGTCTCGAACTCCTGACCTTAGGAGATCTCCCGGCCTAAACCTCCCAAACTGCCGGGATTACAGGCGTGAGACACCCTGACCACCCTGCAGTTAGGTTTTATTTGCCCTTTTCTTGCTAATCTAGTCTTCAGCTCTTCAAGTTTAAGTGCCGAGTTAGTGACGGTATGCTTGTGCATTATTGAGCAAACGCCAAAACTTATTTTAAAAAACAGCCAGAATGGGCCACAGTGAAACACATTAGATGAGGTCTTTGCCAAATGTTAATTTTCTATTAAGAAATACTAAAAATATGAGTAAGATAATAGAAGGAAACCAAAATAATACCAATTTGTAGTGGATGAATTAGAAATATTTTGGGAACCTGCTGATTTCATATTTATGAAGGGGAAACAATAAAACAGGAACTAAACACTGTGGGCCCATATGGGGGTAAAATAGCAAACTGCCAGCTCTGAAAAATAATATGGAAACGAGTACGAAACAGGGAGTGTTATGAGCACTACCTATACAATGAATAATCATTATGGAAGAGCTTCCAGATAGAATCTTGGCCTCATTCCCAAAGCACATAACACATTTTTGTCACAGTTGTAATTGATGACTTTGAACTATGCTGATACAGGGAATGGGTAAAGTTACCATAGTGAAAGGGAAACAAATGCACTTAGTAAACCATGGTGGCTACTGTTGAAAGAAAGAAGGCAGCCTTTGAATTGCAAAGTGAATTTTGTCTCCAGTTGACTAATGTGGTTGACTTTTAGAAGAAACATGGTCCTAATTAAGGGTTAAAAGGCTCATTTCAATTTGAATTAACTTTAAATTAAAAAAATAAAGCTGTTGGTAAATAGGTCTCTTTTGGTATTCAGATGTTAGCTCCCTCCACACAGGGCTGTATTAGCAATTCCCAGCCATAAACACAAACTAATGACTAGAACCAGCACTGACTAAACAGATGATTTCCTGGCCTTGCAATTCCAGACCTGACAGGGTCTATTTGCCTGTACAAGGTCAAAGCAACCGTTTATTCCCAAAATGAGCTGCACTCCACAATGTTACAGGAACTCTATTCTTTGCCATCTGAATAGAGGTACAATGCTTTGAGGCAAGGCCCAGGCATTTCAATACACTGGAAGTGGCTACGTTCAGTCATTAAACTCTGCCTGCAATGTGCAGCATTTACAAAGTGATCAAGTGTTTCCTTCTTCTGTTCCTTCCACTGTTCAATAAAAAAGGCCTAAGGCAAAATGCCACCACACCATTAAACACAACAAAATCAATCACAGTCTAGTATGGCTCAAAGATAGCTTAGTAACAAGGCTTTATTGTGTTTGTTGTTGTTCCATCAGATTTAGCAAGACAGGTGCCAGTAACACTAAAACATGTCCAATGTACATTCGCCACAAAGAGAATGTTAAAACAGCTTCTGGTCCTGAGGATGGTCGTGTTTTGCCAGCTTTTTGGCTGTCCACATTCAAGGGACTGTATGTCCTAAGAGTAGCACTAGTTGGGTTTTCTGTTCTTCATGATCAGTGCTCAGAGAATGAGATCAATTAACAGAATATGCGTGTAATGAGCAGACGATTACAGGGGAAGGGCCAGAGCGAGAATGGGATAGAAGGTCTTATTTATGAAGATGTTATTAAGGTGAACGTCAAAATGCATAGGGCTCAACTCTATACTCAGGATATATTAGCGGACAGCCTGGAGAAGCTTTTGAGAATAGTGCTGAAAAGCTTTTTCGAAGTGTTTTGTTTGCTTGTTTGTTCGTTTTGTTAAATATCAGAACAGCATTGGAATGTACAGGAAAACTCCTAGAAAGGAGTTTTGGAGATGCTAAATCACTACTACATCTGAATACTCTCTACTATAAATTAGCATGTCCCAGGCTGATTTGGAATCATAACTAGAACACGAGGTTTGGTTACCCATCAAATATCCACCTTTATAATTTAATTTTAGATAAACAGAATTACCATCATAAATTGAATTTTGGAGTGTACAATGTCACCCAGAGAAGGAGTCTGAGATAGAAATGATGAAAACCTAGATGCTGTAATTTCTAAAGGAACAATGTTGTACACGAATGTAGGAAGAACACTTAGGTCCTAGGTGTGTTCATCTACACAAAGTTATAGGAGAAACACTATTTATAAAATTGGCAAATTAGAAAAAAAGTGTGATGCCCTAAATTAGAAAAGCAGCTAAATAAATTATGCTATGTTCACACATTTTTATAAATAAGTTATGCTATTCTCATACATTTGTATAATGGTATTAATGTCTCACATGGAAAGAGGCTCATAATATTTTTACGGGAAAAAGGCAGGATAAAAATGTATATATAATTTTGTTGTTGTTGTTGGTACTTTCTTATTCATCAAACATTAACTTGATCACTTATTTCATAAACTTAAAAGCTAAAGTGTTCTTAGAAGTAAAATTATTGCACATACACAATAAAAAATCAAAACATCTTAGTCAAAGAATATGTGTTTGTATAATCTGAGGTTTGGGTGCATGCGCATGCAGTTATGTACATGTAAAGTATGTAACTACATTGCACACTCTGTGGGGCAAACATCTGCATATCCATATCTGTCGCTCTCTGTCTGCACACACACATACAGATGCACAAACATCCACTCACCACAGTTTTTGTTTGTTCTTACTTCTATTTCACTGACCTAGAGCTTCCTTTTTCTTCTTGCTTTTTTCCCTTCAAAAACTTGCAACATGGAGGGAATTTATAATTGACAGAAAATTTTGATAGTCCACTAACGTGAATTTTCACACTTTCCAGATTAAGTAATTGCGTCCCCACTTGGTAAGATGTATACAGAAGATAGCACTTTTTTAAATCCAGGATTTAAATGAAAACCTGTACAGAGTGGAAAATTTAGAGGGATAAAAGACAAATTTCTGTGGATGCTGCAAAATACAATGTGCAATTGTTTGCTCTCCTAGTTATATTGTTGATTATCCACTCTGCAAATAAAAGATGACAAACTGGAACTTTGAAAAATGGTGACATCATTGCATTTTATTATAAGTCCTTTAAATTGGCTTTACTGTTTAGATAAATTTATTTTAAATTAACATACATTTCTATTCTGAGGAATTAAATCAGCTTTCAAATTCACACCTTAATATTTCATACCGTCCTATCAGCTTTCCACCCCATTTTATTTTTTGAAATTTATTAAAATGACTTATGTGATAATATTATTGTTAAAAAGCCAATGGATTTAAAACCTATGATATATAATTTATACATTGGATTTTTATTATCACATAATATTACCAACTAGGAGAGGTATATCATTTAAAAGTATTCAATATTTGCTTTGAGTAATTTCATGGCAGAAGGACATTTATCAGGTAACAGAAAAATAAAGTAAGAGTTAGTGCAATTTTAAGGTCTGTTTTTTATTTATTTTTATGTTTACGGTATTTGTTCTAAGACAGAAAGGGGATTTCTACTTAAGGTATCCTGACATTTACTCCCTAAATAGATAAGAATGGATTTCTCAAGGAAAACACAGAAACCATCATAAATAAGTGCTTAGGGGATCAACAAAACTTGACAGGATGAGTTTTTCAAATGTCTTAAAAGAATCCTCTTTTTTGAAACTATAAAGACATAAATATTTGTAATTGTGTAGAAACATTTATATATTTGATTTTCACATAAAATGAGTTCCATCTTATTCAAGAAAAAGTATTTTTCTAAGAAAAAAATATTTTTAAAAACTTGCCTCTATAAAGTTTCAGATTTGTATATTCACTGAAATTTGCATGTCAGAAACACAAAAATATTCCCCTCCCCCAGTGAAGGTGGGAAGAAACTTCTCAAGTATATAGAACAATCTCATGGGCAGATACCACAGCAATATATAGTAGTATTTAATGGTGTTATGAAAATAAAATATCCCAAAACTTTAAGATGCACTATAACGGGTTTACATTCTTTAAAATGGTTAATTTCTAAACATAGAGATAAACATTTTTTTCTTCACTATGTTATTCTAAAACTTTACCTTCAACTTGGAAGATGAATTGTAATAAAAGGAATACAATGATTAAATCCATTTAAGAGGAAGAAATTCTCTCTTCCTGTCCTTTAAAGGGAGGACAGGAATGGGAGAAAAGATGAGAAAATAGTATATTGGAAATATTAAGATGGATTGCTTATAGTTGGCAAATATAAAACACTCATAGTAGAAATAACTGGGACACATTAGGAATCTGGACCATAAGGAAGAACAATAGAAGGATCTCTGCCATTTTTGTTCGCTTTATCTGGAAATGTCACATAACCTCAGACGTGATCATCTGTATTCAGTGTCGCTCCCCTAGAAGTGTGGAGAGGATGGTGGGGGGCAGAGCAGGGAGTGGGAGGGAGAAGGAAGAGAGAGAATTGGTGTGTTTGTGTGTGTTAAAATGGACACACCCAGGGTATGTGTGTATGTTTATATATTAATTTAAACCATCACCCTAATTCTTAGTAGAGATAATTACATATTCCATTAACCCTTTGGAGTTACTTTTTAGAATTTCATTGATTGCCTTGAGATACTCATTCAGGATAATTGTGTCCTTTTTATAATGTGCAAAATAATGAGACCTAAAGAGGTGAGGGATTGGGAAGAGGGTGGGAAAGGGAGTTAGTTTCCCGAGATTGTTACATCTTAGACAGCGGCACACATTTTGTTGCCTTTGAAAACCCAGGCACATTGAACTACAATGTTTACATCACCTTTTCCAGAACCATGTACCTGGAGAGAACAGTTCATACCTACATGTAATGTAAAAAGCAGCATTTACTGACACCTACTCCATGCCTAGCATAGCACCTGTGTTTTAATTCCATATTCATAACAATTATGTGAGACTGGTATTATCTCTTTTTCCTGAGGAGAAGATTAGGGCTTAAAGGTATTAAGTGCATTGGCTTTTTATCCCAAGATTTAAGTTGTAAACAGAAATGAAACTTATATTTGAGGGCTTCCAAGACATAGGTATTCTGTGTTTGCATCCAGTTTCTTCTTATTCACGTAAAACTGTAAAAGGACAACTAATGTAGCATTAACATGCAATCCTGCACTGTAAAAATAACGTAACCAATGTAATGGAAGTGTGACTATGAAGATAGAGACATCTTCCAAGGCACACAGGGAAATTGATTACCTCATCTCTTTCCAGTGACTGTTAGTTTCGCAGTAGTTTTCTTCAACAATATCTTAGAGGTCTAGTCAAGTGACTGACTGTGATGGAAAGAAACCTTATTAGGAGTAGAGAATGCTTAATTTATGCAAACCTGCTGAAAAGGTATTTGTGGGCTGAATTATTTTGTGGGGGGATCTCCCTGCTTCCCATGTAATGGACTGTCTATTACATGTTATTAGTCGAAACACGGAACTTCATTGTGTAGAGGGAAAAAATAAAGCATTTTATGTTCCTGAATTAGTGGAGTGTGTTTAACGTCTGACAGAATAAAGTAATAAAGTGAGATTGCATAAATTATTTGAGTTTTTTCTGTTTTTTTTTTTTCTTTTTTTATTTTTTTGAGATGGAGTCCCACTCTATCACCCAGGCTGGAGTACCGTGGCATGATCTCGGCTCACTGCAACCTCTGCCTCCCGGGTTTAAGCAATTCTCCTGCCTCAGCCTCCTAAATAGCTGGGATTACAGGTGAGAGCCACAATGCGCACCTTATTTTTGTATTTTTAGTGGAGATGGGGTTCCACCATGTTGGCCAGGCTGGTCTCAAATTTCTCACCTCAAGTGATTCTTGCGCCTCAGCCTCCCAAGTTCTGAGTTTTGATCAGAAACAGTTTATGGCATTTACAGATATAACGTCCTACTATGTGTCCATACCATGTATCTGAAAGCAATACAGAAAAAAACAAAACAAACAAAAAAAAACACAGTTCTCAAGACTTTCAGGGGTATATCTGATGCACTTCAGAAAAGATGCCTAAAAAAACTTTCCACACTGTCCCCCAACTGCACTTACCAATTTGATTATATATTTGGCACAACTAAATAAAGTATTTAAAAACCAATAACACTTTTGTCAATTAGAACTGGAAAAATATATCTAATAGTACATCTAATGTGCCCTCAGTATAACATATGATAGCGTCTGTACCACTTTCCTTCTGAATAAATCTTGGTTTCTTAGCGCTTACAGTTCATTTGATGATACCTAGTGTGGGGATATATGTGAAAAGAAAATTTTTATAACTAGGCAAGTTCATGGAAGTATTATATAAAATCATTTGAACTCATATTCTAGCAGTCATTTCTAACTGCCTTAACATTTCATCGTCTGTGTGTTTACAGGCCAGATAAAAATTTCAACTACCTGAAAATCTTCTTTCTAAAACGATGTGCTATATTCAGTTGAAAATTGATATATCTTGTAAGGCAATCTGGTCACTCTAAACACTGACAGTATAATCATGTTTTCATGAAACACATGTAGAAAGCACATTCTACATGTGCTTAAAACTCCACTCCTATTATGTTACTGCAGTGTGATAGATAAGGTAAGTGCAATTCATGGGCATCTTTCTTTTATTTACCTTTATTTCTTACCATGTACTAGAATGAATGGCTTATGTAAGGCAACCAAAAAACTTTCAGGGAAGAATGGAGGCCTCTTTCATCTCTCCACAGCAATTCCCCATCATCACTTGTCCTATGCCCAATTACTTGGTTCAACCAAACACATATATCTTAGTAGGTCTAATTTCCCTTTAAATAATCAGTCTCATGCTGTGAATCCATCATGAAGTTCCCTAATTTAAAAAGAAAACAGGAAGAGGATGGACAAATTTGTAAAGATATTTATGTGTTTCATTAGGTGCTAAACACAGAAATACAGTTGGCCTCTGTATTTATGGGTTCTGCATCAATGGATTCCATCAACCACAGATCAATTTTTTGTTGTTGTTGTTGTTTTAATGGCTAGTAAAGGGCCAGGTGCAGTGGCTCACTCCTGGAATCCTAGCACTTTAGGAGGCTGAGACAGGTGGATCTCTTGAGCTCTAGAGTTCCAGACCAGCCTGGGCAACATGGCGAAACCCCATCTCTACAAAAAATACAAAAATTAGCAGGGTGTGGTGGCGCTTGCCTGTAGTCCTAGCTACTCAGGAGGCTGATGTGGGAGGATCACCTGAGCCCAGGGGAGTCAAGGCTTCAGTGAGTCACGGTTGCATTACTGCACTCCAGCCTGGGCAATAGAGCAAGATCTTGTCTCAAAAAAAAGATGCTTCTACTTGTATTGAACATGTACAGATCTTTTTCTTGCCATTGTGCCCTAAATAATAAAGTATAACAACCACTTATTAGCATTTACATTGTATTAGGTATTATAAGTAATCTAGAGATGTTTTAAAGTATATGGAAGCATGCAACAGGCTATCTGCAAATACAACGCTATTATATACAAGGGACTTGAGCATCCATGGATTTTAGCATCCTCAGGGGTCCTGGAACCAATCCCTCATTGATACCAAGGGAAAACTCTGTATAATATATGTAATATGTAGATAATATATAATAATATATATAATTAATGATCATCATAATCACATTTTAAAACCAGAAAAAAAGGACTTCCCAGTGTCCTATAAGCATTTATTTAAAACAAAATCTTTAATTATATTTTAATTTTTTATTCTTTAATATAATCTTCAGTTATATTAAAGATTTTGTTTTAAAAAAATCTTAATATATATAATATCTTAACTGTGTATAAATCTTAATTATATTAAAGAAGATATCACAAAAATAAAGGAAAATATGAGTTACATTTACTAATGAAACTTTTTTTATTAAATAAACATTTAAGTTGGCATAGAAAAGAAATGAAGTGAATTTCCAGTTGAATCATATTTATGGCATGTACAGTGTCTAACCTTTAAAAGAGATCTATCATTCTCTGTGATATATACAAAGTACTACAGTATTCACATGATATGTAAAAGGAAAAAATAAAGTAGAAGGCAGAGAATTCTAGGGCAAAAGTCTTGAGGCAGGAAAGAACTGGAGAGTAAATGAAAGTGAAAGAAAAAGAGTATAGCTGGAAAAGAAATGATATGAGGGCCTCAAATTAGTTTGGTGGCACATGCAGGCCAATTAGGCCATGCCATGTCTTCAGGCTTATATTAAGGTGGCTTGTTTTTCTACATTAAGTGTTATCAGGGTTTATTGAAAGGTTTCATGCATGAGGTACACCATAATCAGATTTACATTTCAAAGAGATTATGCTTGCTTCTATGGGGAAAATGTATTAAACTGAGTCAAGAATGGAACAGATGAGAAACTACTGAAATAATCTAAATAAGAAATCATAAGACATAGGTAGAGAAGTGATTATGGACATAGAAAAAAATGTATTTATTTGAGATATATTATGTAGATGATATGGAGATTTTAGATGATGCAGAGTGCAAAGCGGAAGAAAGCATAAAATAAATCATTCTTCCAAAAAGACACATGAACTCTTATGTTCATCACAATACTATTCTCCATAGAAAGACATGGAATCAACCGAGGTGCCCATCAGTGGTGGATAAATAAAATACAGTACATATACACAGTGGGACACCACGCAACCACAAGAAAGAAGGAAATCATGTCCTTTGCAGAAACATGGATGCAACTGGAGGCCATTATGCAAAGTGAATTAGGCAGGAACAGAAAACCAAATCGTGCACATTCTCACTTATAACTAGGAGCTAAACACTGGGTACTCACGAGTATAAAGATGGCTACAATAGACATTGGGAACCAATGGCAAGGAGAGAGGGAGGTGGGTAAGGGTTTGAAAATTTAGTGGGTATCATGCTCACTATCTTGGTGATGGGATCATTCATATCCCAAATCTCAGCATCACACAATATACCCATATAACAAACCTGAACATGTATGCTCTGAACCTAAAAGTTGAAATTATAAAAAAATAGAATGACATCTAAAAGCTGATAATTATGTGTAGTGATAGATATGTTTTGGTAATCATTTCACAGTGTATATGTATAAGAAATTGTCACATTGTATAAGTTAAATATATGTAATTTTTGTCAATGATATAGCAATAGAAGTAGAAAAAATAAATCTGGATAAACTAGTTAAAAATAATAAAAAATAAAAAAATAAAAAAATAAACTAGCTGGGAGCTGTGGGTCATGCCTTTAATCCCAGCACAGGCATGAGCCACAGTGCCTGGAGGCCTAGGCAAGTGGATCACTTGAGTTCAGGAGGATGAGACCAGCCTGGCCAACATGGGGAAACCTCGCCTCTACTAAAGATACAAAAAAATTAGCACGGCATGGTTGCACACGTCTGTAATCCCAGCTACTTGGGATGCTGAAGCACGATAATCGCTTGAAGCTGGGAAGTGGAGGTTGCCGTGAGCCAAGATTGCAGCACTGTACTCCAGCCTGGGTGACAGAGTGAGATGTTGTCTCAAAAAAAAAAAAAAAAAAAAACCCTGACATCTAAAGTTCCACATTGAGCAGTTGGGAACTATTCCTATTTTTTTGAGTTACAGAAGGAATGGCTACATGAGCAAAGGCACAGGAGTTATAATTTGGATATGTTACATTGAGTTAGCCAATAGGAAATGCCAAGTTAGCATTTGCTGTAGTAAATTGTGTGGTATTTATAGTATTTGTACTGCAAAAAAAATGGATTCCAATATTTTCATGTTATGAAAAATGCCACATTTAGTTTTCTTTGTCACATAGGCTTCTGTTTATTGACACTAAATGAAGTTGGTTAGCAAAAATATGGGTTTCTAGAGAAGCCAAGATGATCTAGAAATACATAATTTCTATGTAAAAATAATTCAATAAAATATTGCTGGAGAAATCTTCCACATTACTGATACATAAGAAAAATAAACTATGTTTACTGAGTTGGGCGATTCATTGTCTGAGAATATCGTGCTTATTAAACCAGAATACTGGTTTTGATTTCTTCATGAACCAGATACTTGTCTTCAAAAATAGAAAACCTGTGTTTTAAGGACTCCAATATAAGCTTTTTTGTTGTTGTTGGCTAATAAATACTATTTATAACAAAAGAAAAAAGAAAAAAATTATGATCACATCCACAAAAATCATGTCATGACTACTGGACCAACAATTTAAAGTGCATCCTCAATGCTGGTAAATCAATAGGAGATATTATTTTGATCTGCACATTTTAATTGTTAAGAGCCCAGGTTCAGACTGTTCAGGTTCAAATCTTGGCTCTGCCAGTTACTATATATGTAACTGAACAAGTTACAAAGGCTCCTCACACTTCAGTTTGTCTGTAAAATTGGGATAGTAAAAACTTTATAATAGGATTTCGTAGGAATTACACGTGAATATAAATATTCTCTAATACATATTAGCATATTAGAAATTAGTAAGTATTGACACACATTTATATAAATAAATACATATTGTGTATAAACATTTCCAAAATCTGCAACGTAGGTAGATGTGTCAATATATTTAAGCAATATTAAACCACATTTGCCTTTTCTTAGTTTTCTACTTTTAGAGATGTATTGGACATTTGCTTTTTCTTGGAATATTATGCCAACATCCTTTCCTGTTAAAATTATACTTTTTAAATATAATTCACAAAGATACATCACAAAACAGCACCTTCTTTTCCAAGTATGTTATTGATAGATATACGGCAAGTCTTTTGCCACACCCAACTCTGTGAGCCTAGATTTCCATAGATATATCATGTCTAGATAACTTAAACAAATTAGACAAGTCAAAGCAATTTTTGCTTTTGGTTCTTGGTGTATATGCCAGGCCATCTGATCACATGTATCTAATACATTTACCATTCTCTGAAATTTTTGTACTTGCTGGTAAAAGCACCAAAGCTGAATGGATCTCCTCAGGGGTAATTGAAATGATTACCTTTGACTTTGTAGCTCGAAGCTGCTTTGCTTTTTTATACAGGTACACTCTTCCCACTCCCAATACTGGCAATTATAAATTTTTATTTCTTAGGCTGCCACATGCACTAGCAAACACTTCCAAACCTGGCTGCCTTCCCTCTACACCTCGTCCTCACTTTTGGAAGGAGCCTTCTTTTACATAGTTTCCAAACATGTATGACTTTCAAATACTTTAGTTTTCCTAGTCTTTTTTCTCAGTAAGTACAGCACCATTGCTAAGGTGACACTGATCCTCTCAACTTTCAGCCACTTGTCCAAATTTATATCATGTTGACACTGACCAATGTCTCCTCTGTCTCATAGTTTTTCTGGCAGTTAATGAGAAGTAAAAGGTTAGAGCTATTAGTCCAAATCCTAGGGCATAAGTATCCAGATTATAAAAACCACATTCACATATGGCAATAATTGGCAGGCTCTTTTAGGTGATCATAGCATTATTTCCAAAGATTCAATGGATACTTGAATAATTCCATTGTGCCAAATAGGAAACTCTCTTGAATGCGATAAGTATATACTGTCTTCTCTCTCTCTCTCTCTCCCTCTCTCTCTCTCTGTGTGTGTGTGTGTGTGTGTGTGTGCAGTTACTATTTTTCCATGGATTTTTCCACTGAAGTAGATTCATTTGAATAATCTGTACCAGAATTTATACAATTCTACCAAACTTCTAAAGTTAACTTTATACCAAATGCAAGCTCAGAAACAAGATAATTCATTTCCACACTGCATAAGGTATTATAGAATTAAAGTAATGGAAGACAACATCTTTATATATCTAAATACCATGATACTAGAAGCAGCAGCTCAGTTTTGTAAATGACTTTTTATCAAGAGGCTTAATGCTATTTATAGAATGTTATTTTAACCAAATTTTCTCATTCTTTTTATTCTTCCAAAGTAATACAACGTTCAATCTGTTGCTATTAAGGCATTTATTAAATTCATATTTTAGGATTCAATTTTATATACAGTACCTTTATTTATAATTCTAAATATGCTCTTTTGTCCCCACTGGTTTATAAGGCTCTGCCATGCTCCTTTCCATTTCTTTCCAACCTCTTTCTATTTGCTTGCACTTGGTAATAAGTTAAACATTTCTTAGACTCACAAGTAATCAGCAAATGAGAAGGAGAATATTGTGGTGCTTCTAAAGGAATAGCAGACATTTAAAGGAAGTACTGTACCCAAGGTATTTCAGAACTGACTTAATGGAGTGGTATCAGAACATTTCTTAGAGCAGAAATTATTTTAAATGAGCTTGAACTATATAGGCACAGCTTCCTTATTGAATGGCATCTTTTCATGTAGGACAAGGAATAGCTTCAGACCAGGAGGCAGCAGATCTGTATATTATTTCTGATCAGCACTGTTTAGCTGGCTAGTGTCTTACATTATGAACTAGTCTCAGATCTCAAAGCCAACGGATGGTGGAGATGGACTTGCCAAAAGATCTTCCTTCTGCAAGTCACATGCTGCTTCCATTATGTGCACAGCATAGAACCTTAAAAATGCTAACAATTTGTTCCTGGGTCAATTTAACAAGGGATGCATGTGCTTTTAACTATATTTTACTCCACATACATGTGTGAATATACTGAAATCCAGGAACAGCGTCATACAACAGGCCAGTGGTGTGAACTTTGTTGTAGAGAGAGAGAGAAAAAAAGGCAGTCTCTCATAAAATATACATAGCCTATCATTTCTTCCTCTATCACTTACTATACACACAGGATTGACTTTTCAATAGCCAAGATGATACTGATTCTGTCTTAGAAATCTTCTTAATTTCACATTACAGAGGAATACATAGCAACTACTGATAGAGATAGATCATTACATACTCATCACATGAATAGGGTAATTTTGGTGAATAGTAATATTTTGAATATTTCAGTAACAATTTTTCAGGAGTTATAAAAGACTTTCAAATATTTTTGTGGTGTTTTACATCTACATTCATTGCTGGTAATCTAATATCTAATTTTTGTTAATCAAGATCCTAAATAGGCATATAATTAGGTGTAAACAAAGATTTAAAAAATCTTGCCATGTAGGAAAAAAAAAAAGTCCGTGGGATTGTTTCATTTAAAATCTCATATCCTAGAGTAAACAGACTTCTTCATCTATTAGCACTCATCTCCCAGGATTAGAAGATGGCACAAGATGGTTCAATGATTACATTGGAGAATATGTTTCCCCTAAAGCAAAGACTGTATCCCTGCAGTCACCTTTAGTTTCTTATCTCAAGGTCCTCTTGCATTTGCTGAATTCTATTCCTCTGTGTCAACTATAACTTGAAAATTAAACACCTTTGGGACACTAGAGAATAGCATGAGAAGAACACTATTCTGACCACAGCTGGAGGCCACTGAAATGCTGCTGCACCAGAGGAAGTGAAAGCCTTGGGTGTCATGCAAGATAACTGTAGGAGCCGACACTTACATGTGGTTTCCCCCATTATTTTATTATTTTCTATTTGAATTCTTTGTACTTGCAAGTATGTATATCTTTCTTCTATATATGACTAGTAAGACTAGTTTTGACTAGTAATGACTACAGAATAAGTCATTCTTCTTAGAATTATTCTACTTTTTTCAATATCAGAGACTGTCTTGTGCGCAGAATTGTGAACATTTTGAAAAAAGTCATGCTTAAATACATACTTATTTTGCTTGTAGGTACCTGTAAGGCATTTATAAATACCACTTTGTTGTGTCATTGTATATAGCATTATATACAATATATACCATTACTTATTAAAAACAAGCCCAAGAGTTTTAAAAGTTTCCAGATTAGTTATAGAAAGCATATTAAGATCAAGTTGTTACACCATGAGCCTCTACTGAAAACCACTAATAATTTTTAATTGTAGGGAATTCACATAATAGCTTAGAAATTAAAAGAGAGAAGAGCTATTTTAACATTTTATGGCATCAGTTTAGGTCATCTGAGGCCCCCAGTTTTTGCACAAACAGAAGTCTCTCTCCTGACAGAATAAATTGAGCCACGAGAAAGGGCCCTTCCTCTAGATAGGGTTTTGATGGGTATAGTCATTGTGCTTAGTTTCCATGAGCTTCAGTTTTTTCACCACTCTTTCTGGCTCCCTGGTGACTATGCAGCTCTCCTGTTTGTAGTATTAACATCTGTGCATGCTTCTATTTTAGTATATTATATCGTCGTTATCTCTCTTCAGGGCTTTGGCCCCTATTACACTGTAAATTCAGTGAGAAGAATTATGTCCTATATATCCTTGTGTATCGGATATCCTAATACTGCCTCATACAAAATTGGTAATTATTATTCACTGACACAAATAAACTGCATGCATACATACATGCATACGTGTATGTGCACTGATAATACCTAGTATACATGTCATGGCATGATATAAGTCTCTGCTCCTACTTCTCTTCTCCCTCCTCTCTTTTACTCTCAATCTTTCTCCCCAAAAGTTATTAGGTTCTATAGTAGAAAAGAAAGGAGAAAAAGAAGAAAATGGCACTTAGACTAGAAAATCAGAAAATTGCCTACATTTTGGAACCTGGAGAAAAAATAAGTGATACTGGCAAGGAGATTCAGAAGATGACAAATGGTGAATACTGATAGCAGAGATCAATAATTTCATCAAAAGCATAACTAAGAGCAAAATATTCTGAATAACATATGGCAAGTAAGAAAACCAAGGAAATGTGGATTTGAGCAATCATTCTTTGAGCCTACAGAACATCAACATTGGCACTCCTCTGGGGAAGGATGTGTGTGTGTGTTCTGATTTCACAAAATTGTTTAAATGTAACTAACATAGTATTTGTGTAAAGTATTACACATTTTCAAATATAGACAGTATAAGAAAACTCGTAACTAATATCAAGTCTTGTGATTTACTCTACCATTCTTTAGAGGTGTCATTATTGTATTTTTATACGTGGCCAATAGATTATGCTTGGCATCTCCATAAGCAAAAGTTCTACAATTAGGTTTCTGATGAATGTAAGCATGTGTTTGCAAATGAAATGCATTTAACCATGGGTACCATCAACATAACCTTTCTGTATCAAGCTGGCCGGCCGTCTGACCATTTACTTGCAAACTTTGATACTTTATTGGATTATTATGTGCAAATGATTGAGGACCAGGATATTGGAAAGATTTTTAGGAGAAGTCAAATCATTCAACAGAAAATAATCTGAAATGGAAAGAATTTGAAAGAAGCCAGGACAACTAAGATACATAAACTATCATCATACCCCCATGACCCACACCCAAAATATCAAATCAAAGGATGAGAAAATTGCTCAGAAAATGAACTTCCTTGATAGCTGTTAATAAAGCACAAAATTATACCTTGACATTTTGTCTCAGGAAAAAGACAGTAAGTTGTCTTTTCACTGCAGAAAGCATACTTCCCATCCATCAACAATATGGCTTTCTAAAATATCTCTTTAAGTTATTACAGTCTTTTGTGACCAGAACTGATTGTAAAATATGATGTTACAAAAATCAATAATAAAATATTCATATGATCCAAGGTTTTTCCAAATTGAATCTGACTGGGTCATGGAAGTATGCTGATGTCTGGAATGCATGTAATATGCTGCTATATTATTGATGCCTGTCAAATAACGGAAATTGTCACAAATTAATTCATTCCTAACCTAATTAACCCCGTGTGCAATATTATATATATTCCAGACAAGTACTATTTTTCTCTGGCCATAAAATGAGAAAAGACAATATTTTAACTTATCAAATCTCTTTTTAAGCCACTTAGAAACCTCAAAGACTATTGCTTATGTAGAAGTGATACAAAAGAATGCATTACCTCATTTCTTTGAATTATTTTTGGTCTAATACAAAATGTTCTCTTTCTAAATTTTTTATTGTAAAAATATTCCATAAAAGTGTCTAGGCTGTCTTTTATATTGAATGGATAGAATACATTAATATAAATAGATTGCATTACTTTTTAAAATGTGTACATTGGGGCAGGAAATGAGGAAGGTTTAACATTTCTTTGATGTTATATTGCAAAAATGATTGTTTGTTTTTTACCTACGATGTATCATAGGTCTAACTTTTCAGGTCAATGTATGGCAAGATACAGTTTATCATGGTATAGATAGAGATTAAGACTGGCCTTAATGGAAGCAGGGAGTATGTTGTGAATTCATTTTATAATATTTTGCTACTTTTCTTTATCCCTCTATTTACACATATCCCTCTCCACCCTCATTTGCCAGTAATATCATGCTCTTCCTATTGGCAGTGCAGGGCCAGATTTAAACACATCCAGATATGAAATTTTCCTGTGCTCCAAATCTATCTTGCATCTGCTCCAGTCAATAGGAATAGTCTTGTTGTCTGTCTTTCTGCTAGCTGATAAACCTAGTGAGTTTATCATTAAACAATAAAAGAAATGGAAAATCAAGAGAACAATCTAATTGTTGAGATGTTTTGAACTATTTTAATCTGATTTTCTATAACCATCATTTGATACCATGTTGCAACATTTTTCCTTTAGTTATGGCCAAAAACTTCTATTTGTCTAATTATAGAATAATTTAACGTTTGGTTAAGGAGATTTTAAAAGGGAGGGCAGCCTTGAGTGGCAGTAGAATGGGTATGCTATGGTAAGTTGGATCTCAGGGAGCATCAGAGTTTGGACACTTTCTAAGTGATCTTAGAAAGGTTATTCAGCCTCTCTGAACTTATTTTCATATATTTACACTGAGTACAAAAATATCTCCCTCAAAGAGTGGTTGTGAACATTGAAATGACCATTCATAAAGTGTCTGACAGAAAGGAGGTACTTACTAAAAGAAAGATTTCGCCATTATACAACAGTTATATTTCACAACTGATACTTCCGTGCAAATCTTAACAATGCCTATTTTCAAAGCCATTGTTTTAATATAAGGTAACTCTCAAGTATGTTAGAAATCTAAGAATTTCATTTTCCATAAGAGAGCATTAAGTACCACCAAAGAGAAAACTGTAGCATATTTAAAAGAGGACTTTTCCTCCTGCTTTCAAAATCTACAACAGTAAAAGAGAAGTGCTTTGTGATTAATCTCCTTTTTAGGACATAGGAAAAAGGTATATACCATTTTCTCTCTCTCTCTATATATATATATATAGAAAATATATATATACATAAACACACACACACATACATATATATATATATATATATATATACAGTGTATACTCTGAGAGACAGAGAGACCTCCGTATTGTACCAGATGTTGTCAAAATGTGTTAGTGAAACATCATATCGATAAAAACTAATGCGCAGTGATGCCCTACTGATTGGAATGTCATTGATGCTGTGGCCTGTTGTTTTTGACACCCCAGAAGAGGATCAAAGCATCTTTCATGGTGATAAAGCTGGCAATATGGATGGGAAATAGTGCCAGAGAGACTGATTAAGTGTTAACATTCCCACCTGGTGCCATGAAAATAGCACACAACATTTGTAATTCAGGGTGATTTTCTCCTCCTGTGCCTACTTTCGTGCCAGCTATAGTATTTGAAAGACCACTGATGAACACTTTCTTTTTCATATTCTGTCCCAGGCAAGCTGTGGGTTATGGCAACTTATTTTTTGCATTATTTTTTTCAAGGAGCGCCTTTTACATTTATATTAAGTATTTAAAAAGGCATTTCAAGTGGACCTTTTTATGATTCATCCATTCTCCCTGACTCTATACGTGGGTCACCACACTCAGGCTGTCCCTTGACTGATAAGTACCTCAGGGAACAGATTTTTCTTATAATACTTTAGAGATGATTCAGGGGATCCAGGTCCTAATTTTCCATTCTCAAGGAATAATGTCAACTAAATTTGACATTCTGAAATAAGAATAAATCCTTTTTCTGAAACCATGCATCATCTATCACAATTAGAGTTACTGGCACCTATAACTTTAGCATTGTTGCTTTTTCTCCATGAAACTAACTGCAAGGCAAATCCAGTATGAGGCCTGAAGAAAAAGAACCCTTTCAGAACTGCTAAAGCTGAGATGGTTAAGTGGACAAGATAGCTTTTTATTTTATTCAAAAGGAAATTTCTCTTCACAGGTTTCAAGCATCCTAAATCAAAAGGGATAGTGATATTTATTTAGCTTTAGGGAAGATTCTCCTAAAAAATGATTAAATGTCATTTTTAAGCCAAATCAATGGTAACACATTTGTATTAATCACTATCATCCACAGGACAAAAAAAGCTTTCATTTATCCCTGAAGGTGCACTGAAGTGTTCAGGCTCCCTGAGTTCTGAACTGTAGCATTTATACCAAATGTCTCATCACATACTATAGTTGATTCAGAAACAAACCGTACTCCTTAATTGCTGTTCTATTCAACTGCATCTTTGTAGGCATACACTCTCATTATAAGATATTGTATTTTAACAAATGGAATAAGTATTTTGCATACACACATTCACACACATTGTATACACACAAACCATATATATATAATATATATATGACATATATGTAATATATACAGTCACATACCACATAACAATATTTCAGTCAATGATGGACAGTGTGCATGACAGTGGACCCATAAGAATATAATGCCATATTTTTACTATACCTTTTCTATGTTTAGATATGTTTAGATACACAATACCAGTGTGTTATTATTTCCTTAACAATAATCAGTGCCATAACATGCTGTACAGATTTGTAGCCTAGGAGCAAAAGGCTACACCACAGAGCCAAAGTATGTGGCAAGCTATACTATCTAGGTTTGTGTATGTACATTCTATGATATTTGCACAATGACAAAATCACCTAAGGATGCATTTCTTAGAATGTACTCCCATTGTTAAGTAATGCATAACTGCATGTATATTTTTTTCAAACAATTTCCATCAGGGAATAATTTGCTGAGTGTACCCAAATGATGTCATGATGTAACAGGTATTTCTATTACTAATTTGTAAGATTTTAGCCAGGCTTTATGGTCCATTTGAAATCACTGTGTTTAGATTTTGTAGGCTGCCATCTAGGTGCCAGATAGCTGAATGCATCTTATGTTACTGATGAGGTCATCATGAAGCAGCATGCTGAGAACAGCAGGACTGTCACCAGGCTCTGGAAATGAGGCAGTCATGTAAGTGTGTCTTCATTTGTATTCTTTCGTAATTTATTTGCATGAGCTTTCACTCTTTATAATCAGGGTGCTTTGGGTCTTTGATTAATACAGTATAGATTGCTTTGTATCACATTAGCGTTGATTCCCACACTATTAAAGATCTTTGTTTGAAAAAAAATCTTATTTGCCCCCATGTGATCCTCATAATTTATTTAAAAAAGTTAGTCACATACCTCTAATGTCACTATGAGAAGAAACAAAACCTAAAATACTGATTAGAAACTTTAGAAAATAGAAAAGTAGCTTTTATATCGGGGCAAACATTAATTTGACCTTGTGCTGATTATTTTATGGTGAAGAAGGCAACTAAATTTGACAAAATTTGAAATTTGACTATATGACTTGAGGTAGTGAAATTGACCTCTCAAAACATATTTGACTTCTGTGAAAAATTCCATGATGGCAGCTACCTCAAATATAACCAAATGGACAAGGGCATGTTGAGATGCCTAGTAAAATGAAAAGTATTATAAAATATTAATTCTTTGTGTGTGTGTGTGTACATACAGTATCGAATTAATATTAAAATTAACTTACTTCTAAGTTATTCCCACTAAAAATATCAAATTTTAAATTCTTAAAAGAATAGTTTACTTTATAAAAAATATATACCTGCCATGATAACAAGAGAATATTTCTTTTTATTTTACTGCTGACAGTTTTAAACAACAATATTTAGTACTTAGAAGCTGTAACAACAGGTGTAACAGGTGAAGTAATAATTTTTGCTTTTACTCACTTTTTGTTACCTTCACTAATGTATCTCTTTTCAAATTGTTTAAAAGTCACATGATTACTTTAAATGTAAGACTGTATATTTGGCTTTATAAAATATATGATATCATACATATGGAAACAACAGCATGGAACCCACAGAGGACACAGACTTATGAAAATTTCCTATATTTTACCAGAAGTAATTTAGTGCCAACTTGAAGTATATTGTAATAAGTTACAGATAAACATTGAAATCACTAGAAAAACTATGAACAGATAATGCAAGAAGGTCAATGGAGGATTGAAAATTACATATTTACTAATCATTGTGTTAAACTAACAGTGTAACCAAAACAAAAGATTAAAGGAAAAACAGAAGAACAAAACATCATTCAAAGAAGCAGAAAACAAATAGCAAATGGCAAACCTAAAGCCAAATGTACCGTTTAAATTAAATGTGAGGGAATGAAACTTTTCAAACATATAGCAGAATTTGTCAGATTAAACTAAAAAACCAAGATCCAGTTATATGCTATCTATAAGAAATGCACTTTAAATTTAGAAACAAAAGTAATTTGAAAGTGAAAAGATTAAAGAAGATTACTATGTATGTTGTAAAATAAAATAATTGGCATAACTCTATTATCACACAAAACGGGTTCAAGGAAAATAATAATATCTGGGTATATATCCAAAGGAATACAAACCATATTATTATAAAGATACATGCACACATATGTTTACTGCAACACAATTCACAATAGCAAAGACCTGGAATCAACCTAAATGCCCATTAATTACAGACTGGATAAAGAAGATGTGGTACATATATACCAGGGAATATTATGCAGTCATAAAAAGTAACAAGATTATGTCCTTTGAAGGGACATGGAGGGAACTGGAAGCCATTATCCTCAGCAAACTAACACAGGAGCAGAAAACAAAACACCGCATATTCTCACTTGTCAGTGGGAGCCGAATGATGAGAAGGTATGGACACATGGTGAGGAACCACACACACTGGGGTCTTCTGGAGCGTGATAGGTGGGAGGAGGCAGGGCATCAGAAAAAGTAACTAATGGATATTAGGGTTAATACCTGGGTGATGAAATAATCTGTTCAACAAACTCCCATGATAGAAGTTTACTTATGTAACAAACCTGCACATGTATCCCTGAACTTAAAATAAAAATTTAAAAAAAAAGAAACTATAAAAGGTATAATGAAAACCAATATAAGAAGAAGAAATAATACTTACAAATGTATCAAGCTAAAAACAGAAAAAAACTGAGGCAAAATGCACACAATTTAAAGAAGAAAGATAAGATCAGAAAGGAATAATTAAAACTGTCTTTATTACATAAACCATGACTGTATGTAGAAAATCTTAATAAATTCTACAAAAAAAAAAACAGAATTTGCATAACTAAGAATGAACTCTCACATTTTAAGCTTTCTCTAAAAAACATCTTCCCCAACTTCAGAGTTTTCTTGAAATGTGTGGAATTAATAAATAAAAATCAAAGACAAACATTATTATAATCTTTAAGTGCATTAAGTCCTTCAGCAATATTGTTTACATTACATTTTGATTCTATTATTATCAGAGGTTATAAATATACGTGACAAAAAGTCCTGAAAGAAGTGAAACCAGGAAATACATAGGGAGTAATGTGCTGACCATAGAAAATTGAGGTGCGAAGACTTTGATAAGCTATATAGGTTCTATACTTCTACCTCTATGTCTTTTAATTGTTATTTAACTTTCTTTAAGGATTTTGTTTTTGTTTTCCGTGCCACTCCTTTTTCAAATTTTCAAGAAAATCACGCCTACTTGTGTCATCCTCAAAGCCACTCTTCAATATTCCTGGCCATTTCACATTGGACAACAAATCCCAGGATATTATTCAGACATTAAATAGAAAATATTCCAAGTTATATTGCCAGCTCCGAAGTGTTGAAAATACAAGTGCCTGTGCCAAGGAAACATACGCTTGAGGTCAAAGAGTCCCTTGGAAGTTTTAATGATATAGACACTCAATAAACAATTCCAGAGCTGGCATTTGCTGAAGAAAGACAATCCATATTCACTAAGCCAGAATAATAAACATGAATTTTAAGAGACAGTTGATGGCTTGGACCATGAATCTCCTAAATCCATTGGGTCCTTTGGCTAGCACTGGAGAGAAAGTTAAACTTGAGCACATCTCAAAATTCTGAAAATATCTTGACTCAATTATGATTATAATTTGTTTCTTTCCAGGCTAAGTAAATGATATATATAGAAACAAAATGCAGAATTTTAAAATCCTCCTCTGTTGCTCAAATCACACCACCATCTTTTGTCCCGATTTTAGGCACCCAAGTTTGCATGGTTTCACTTAGATTGTTGGTTGAAATAGTAAATGTCAAAAGCAAGAACAAAGAAATTGTAATATTCACCAAAAAGTCCATTTCTTCAAAATGTCAGCACTCTTTTATCAAGGTTCATAGTTAGGAGAACAAAGGGAAATGTGTTGATGTTAAATGCTTTCATTTTATACTTCTTCTCTTTGTAATCCATAATCTGAAATGCATTTTATTTATTTTTATAACATAGGGAGGGGCATCATATATGTATACACTTTTTGTCCTTAAAATAATTTCTTAAATAATAACTGCAACCATTTGTAAAATGCTTACTGTTTGCCAGGTATCGCTCCAGCATTTTATTTAATCTTCATTACAGACCTTTATAGCAGTACCACTATGAACCCTATTATACAGACAAGAAAACCAAATAGCAGAAAGGTGAAGTAACTAGCTAG
Organism: Nomascus leucogenys; assembly: GCF_006542625.1. Taxonomy (NCBI): domain Eukaryota; kingdom Metazoa; phylum Chordata; class Mammalia; order Primates; family Hylobatidae; genus Nomascus; species Nomascus leucogenys. The sequence goes on from NC_044401.1 coordinate 28,764,037, forward strand.
GAAACGGCAGAGTCAGGATAAGAACCTAGGCATTTTGGCTTCACAGACTGTGCAACAAATCACCGTGCTTAAAAAAAATACAGGCTAAGACATCTTCAGAAGACTAAAATTTGCTTTTTTCCTATTGCTGATATTTCATATATTTGTCATAAAACATCAGCATTCCAATTAAATTATCTAGCTCTTATATTTAAACAGATGACAAGTCATAAGGTGATGAATTATCAGGGAATTCACTTTGTTTATTGACCTTTAGGAGTTTACTTCTAATTAATATCTATTATGAATATCTATATAGATATCTATATAGAATATCTATTAAATTGGATGGTATAGGTAATATCTATATTCTATTAGACTTACTTAACAGACTGTGTCCCTGTTTTTTGGAGCGGTGAATAAGTAAGGTATTTGGAGGATGAAAAAAATGTAAAAACAAAGTATACAATAAGAAAGGAAGGCGTTAACATAATTTAAGTTAGACTTCATCTCCTCAGTCAAAGTGCTTTTCGGTTAACCTACCTATCATTGAGAAGATATACCCCAAAAATTCATATCAATGCTAACTTTAAAAAAATTAATGAATTTTCCAAAGCAGTCTGACATTATTCCGTGCATTTATAAGGATAATTGTGGTAAGGTCTTCAATTTCTATTTTTCCTTTAAAGCTATTATATTGTATCTTTTTCCTATCCCTTACAATTAGTCCTCACATGGACTATTATGCTTTTTACTCACTTGCCTTTTACTTTTATATGTCTACTTTATATATAAAGAACCCTGGCTTGAACTGCTCAAAGGGCTATACAGGTACCAGCTCATTAAAAACTCTGCTGAGAGAAGTCAGTGAACATTTTAGCAATTGTACTGCTTTCTATAGAGAACAGAGAGTTTAAAGGCATGTGAAGCTCACCCTGTGAGTTTTCCATCAGAGATCTGACTTGGTATAAGAATCTTAATTCTGAGATGATGCATCTAGTTTGCTTCCAAGTTTTAATTCACAAGATTTGTAACTTGCAGTAATAAAAACCACAGGATATGAGAATGGCATTATGAAATAGAATGTTTGTGTGTGGGGATGGGGGCTGGCATTTTATTGTGAAAACAGAAGAAAGAAGGAATGTGCCCAAAGATCTCTTAAGGTCTTCTTTAAACTTGTATTCAATTATTTACTAAAAACATGTTTTTCTTGAATGTTTAGAAATTCGACATATTACTACTATTGACCTAGGGAACATAGGTTTGGCACTGAAACCAAAAATATTTCTATTTGAAGGCTATCAAATAAATGAATTAGAATAATAATCACAACAGTAAAGTAGATTAATCTAGCTATGCTTAGGGCTCTGGTGCCCCAATATGGGATAGGCTAGTAAAAGTACTGTTAGATGTGAGCGTGTGTGTGTGTGTGTGTGTGTGTGTGTGTGTACATGGCGGGAAGTTGAAAGTGGAAGGCAGTAATAATAGAACATCTCATGACCTTGAGAGATTAAAACTAAGCATTATTCCTTCCCTCTCCCGTACTCTCTCTACTTCTCCCATGTTAGACACCATAAAAGGTGATGTCTCTCACATTTGTTAATCTCTTTTCCAGAGGTTTCTAAATAGGCTCAAGATACAACTTTCCTAAACAAAGCAAACAAAACAATATTCTCTCCTATTCTCCTTCTCTGTATCAAAATAATGATGTAACAATTAAGTTTTCCTCTTGAAAATATTTAAGGAAAGAGTATCCTATTCTTTCTCTTCTTACTTTCTTATACCCATCCATTCTCTAACTCCTACCAATTCAATGAAACCATTTGGATACTGTCAAAAATAATCTCCCAGTTGCTAAATCCTAAGGCGCTTTTTCTTCACTCAGCCTACTTGATCTGCTATGCAACATTTGATACTTTCACTACTTTCTTCATCTTAAAAGCTTTCCTAATCCTGGCTTCTAAGACACCACTCTCTCATTTTACTGTCCAACTTCTAGAACACTTCTCAGAATCTTCCTCTGTTTGCCTCCCAGATGCTGTAGTTAGGAAGACGCGATCAATCATAATGGAAAGGTAGTCTAAGAAAAGACTGAATATCTTCCTGAATCCATTGCGTTTGTCATCTAATCCATTTTATATATGCATTCAGTATGAATCTTCTTCGTTAATTCAATGTTATCTACAAAAGATTACTGAGTTTCATTAAAATTGTTCTTCCCAGATCCCTTTACACAAACCTTTCCACTATTTCAAAATCTCGGCACCCCACTTATACTGACTATAACCAACTATAACCCAGGTAAAGATTTATACTGTTTGCTGAGTTGAATGTCATTTCTCTGCTCAAAATCTGTAGTTGCAAATTATTGGAAAACTAAAAAAAAAAAAAAAAAAAAAAAATTCCCTTGGCTCTAGTCCATAAATAATGTGTCCCCTTTTTAGTTGTTTCTACTTAACTTGTGCAAGCAGAATTTTTAACATAACCGTCACTTCAATATAATCAGCTGCTTCCTATGCCAGGGTTCCTGATGTTCTTCTTGCACTCCTGCCTCTACCACCCACCCACACACTATTATAGCCAGCTTCCCTTTTTAATTTCTTGTTATGTTTTCATCTCTGATGGTCCCAGTTGACATTGCTAACCCTTCTCAAACTATTTTGCTCTTATCTTTGTGTTATTTTACATGTATTAATGTAATGTCATATAATCAAACTGTTTGTATCATGCAACTTAGCTTTACTTATACACAGTTTCGTTATGTACTACTTTTCATGTGTAGGATTTTTTTTTTTACTCTTCTACAGTTAGTTCTTTGAAAAGGGAGACTTAATACCATTTTATCCTTCTTTTAAATATTTCACACAACTTATCACAAAGCCAAGTATATAATGCACACTCAACCATTACTTAATGGTTGCTTAATTGGCAAAGAACATTCATTAAAAAACCACCAAGACCTCATTAGATGTTTCAGGCAATCACTATGCGTTTAATGATTACACTCTGAAGAGTCAATTTTCAATAGCAATAATTTTTAGATGCTATCGTAAATCACAACTGTCAGCTACATTTTATTCCACTTATATGGTTAAACTTACCATGTTAAACCCAGCTTTGGAAACACATGGAAAAAAGGTAAACAATCCAAAAGAGATGATCTAGGCCTGGAGCAGTGACTCATGTCTGTAATCCAAGCACTTTGGGAGGCCCAGGTGGGCAGATCATTTGAGCCCAGGAATTCAAGACCAATCTGGGCAACATGAACAGTCCCTGTCTCTACAAAAAAATACAAAAATTATCCAGGTACGGTGGTACATGTCTGCTGTCCCAGCTACTTGGGAGGTGGAGGTAGGAGCCTGGGACGTTGAGGCTGCAGTGAGCTGTGATTTCGCCACTGCACTTCAGCCTGAGCAGCAGAGACCTTGTCTCAAATTATAAAATGAAGAGAGATGATCCTAATCCAACAAACATTAGCACTGTTACTATTCTGGTAACCATATAGGTACCATTTAGACAACATTTGTATGTGGTTAGCCTCTTGACTTTTTCCACACTCTTAACCAGTTGAATAATGCTACCAGCTGAATAATTAAGCCTTTACATTTTGCATTTCTTCAGACTCTGTCTTTTTTTATTAATTTATTTCATGGATTTTGATTTATTTGGTCCTTATTAGGTTTAGCAACTCAATCCTTTGAGCCAAGACTCTGCGCTTGGAAATCTTAAGGCTTCCCCAAAACTAGTTATGGACGCTGGCTACAAAGAAGTTTATGTTTCCTTCTCGAAAACATTCAAGACAATTTTAGGCCTTCTTGGTTTCCATGGTTATGCTAGATTTTCTTTTTAACATTTTTATTCTAGAGAACAAGCTTTGAAAACCTACACCATAGTCAATGCACATGAGGAATAGGAATTTATCAAACTTCCTGAAACCTAGCAACAGGCAATAACTTCTATTACTATACATATATTAACCTATGTTTTAACGTCAAATTACTGTTCTTTTAAATTTGATAATTTTAAGTCTGATTACTGAAATGTGAGAATAAGAGAGAACTATGTTAATGTGTGTTTTCAATTCTGAGACATTTTTCTTTATCCCTAACCAAAGAAACCGTGAAAGGTGCTTCATCTACAAAGGAGTATATCCAATTCAAAGGAAGAACTTCATAGTTGGCAAATATCCACTTCACAAGTATTGGAAGACAGAATTCTGCTCTTTGCTTTCAAGCTAGCCAAACCACAGCATGGTTCTGACCAAACAGATCCAAATCCACAGGGCTTTTCTCAGTATTATTCACAATTTGCTATGAATGGATGGCTAGACTGAGCTTAGGTAAGCCAGCCTGGAGAAGCCAGAGAGTCTGGTAATGTGTCAGAGCTGAGATTTATATCATTAATTTTACTGCCATTGTACAGCCCATTCCTTTGTTTCTAGAAGGTCGGGCCACATTCAACTATAACTTGTTATTCAAAATTTTATTTTAATACTTTTAGAGAAAGTTTGTTAAGATGGTTAAAATAGAAAATTAAATTTTCTGAAAGCCACTGTTAACCATTAATTCTACAGTAGCCACAGAATATTCATAGCATCATCTAACACTTTCTACTTTGGTCTTTCATGATGATTTCAATAGAGTTAATTATCTTGTCTTGAGGTGATTTAAATTTCCTGCTCTAAGATGAAATAAAAATGGGCATAGTAATTAAGAACATGGGCTTCAAGCCAGACACTTCAGTTAGAATCCTGGTGTTATTATTTACAAGCTATATACCTTTTCAAAAATTACCTAATCTCTTTGTGCCTCAGCTTTATCTTTTGTGTAATGGATTGAAATACTAACTCCCCAATACCACCGTGGTAGCAACTAATCATTATTAAATTTAAGGTACTAAGAACAGTGCCCAGAATGTAGTAAGCAATCAGAAAGCACTGGCAATGATAAGGACAGTAATGATGATGATGATGATGACACTGATGATGAGAAGTTTATAGCCACATCTAGGAAGGCTTACCTATTGACTCCATTTATGATCATTGCACATAATATGTAGTCCTTTTCTTTTCTACTTACTTCTCCTACTCTAGAAAATAGAACTTTTCACAAAAATTACTTTGGCATGATATTTAAGCTGGTGTTTCATCGATAACATGTTAGAAAAATAAGGAAAACATTCAAGGAAGTTGATTAACACAAAGTTTTATTCTCTGTATTATAAAATAGGGCCAAGTAGTCTGGTTGAACGCACATAGTCGGGAGACTAGAGTCAAACACAGGAAAGCAATAATGTGAAAGTGGAAGCAGCCAAGGGGTTGATGGGGTGAACACTAAAATTGGTGGCACACACTAGTTCAGAAAACATATTATAGTTTTTTTCCCCTAACAATCAAGAAACCTAAATATAGAATGACTGAATTTTAGAGGTAAAGGAGATACTAAAGAATAACTTTTGGAGGTATGACATGTTCATATTACATAATAAGAACATAGTAACACTAAGCAACTTTAATTTAAGATTTTCTAAATATCAATCCAGTGTAACTTCTTCTACCTTACAGGTGGATGCAAAAAAGTGCCTGTATTTGTAAACTTTAAACGTGCAAGTCTTCACAGAATAAAACTAGAGTGAAAGCTTGTCAATTCTGTATTTTGCTAGCAGACGGCATGATTTGCCATGCAAAATAATATTTTTCTTGGCCGTTACATTTTTCATTAAATGATAATAATTTTTATTTACTATGATAAATAACTCATCATGTTGAAAAGTATAAAACTACAAGATTGAAATATGTATTCAGAATAGGAAGATGATTTTAATAGAAAGAGGTTAAAAAACAAAATAAAACTCGTGAGAATATGGAAAGTATTGCAAGTATCTATGGAGAATTCCTTAACAATAGGAACAATTCCGAATGCAGGAGACGTTCATGGATCACATAAAAATTGCTATGCCAACACAGTCTTAAATAATCAGAAATAAAATTGAAAAATAATCCATGAAATGAACAATCTTTTAATTACATGGCTAAAGAAGGCCAACATCAAAATAAAATGCTTATTAACCTAATGACACCTCTGGAAATACTTGCATTTATAAATTCCTTAAATATGTATTGAATGGCAATTGTGGTCCATGATCTTTTCAAGGTGCTTAGGATTCATCAGTAAGTAGAAGAAAGAACCTCTCCCTTTTGGAGTTTATGTTGTAGTATGCAGTGAGCAGAGAACAGGAAAAGGGAGAGAGGAAAACGAAATAGACAAGCTATCACAAACATAATAAATATGCATATTATATTGTTTGTATGATATAATAATAATATGAAAAATGAAAAATACACTGGGAAGCTAAAGAAGGGAGTATGTGAATGGAATATTTTGAATAAAAGTCAGTTCATCACTGATCTGATCAAACATTTAAGGGAGCTGAGGATATTAGTCATGCAGACACCTGGAAAAGACTGTTCCTGGCCTAGTGAACAGCCAGGGCAAATCCCAAAGGTGAGGATATATTTGAGGAACATCAAGGGGTCTAGTGTGCCTTGAGCGGTAGGACTGATGGGATGAGTAACGAGTCTCAAAAGTCAAATTGTATATGGTAGTCAAAGTCCTGTAAGGATTTTGGCTTTCATTCTGAATAAACGGGAAAGCCATTGGAGGGTACTGGAGAGAAACAACAACTGACTAATTTTAACAAATAATATCACCATGTCTGCACTGGGAATAAATAGTAGAGGGTAAGAATGGCTAAAATTGAGGCTGAAATACAGTTCACACTGGACTAGAAAAGAAGTGGGGAGTTTGTTGCTGAAATGCTGTCTGGTGAAAGTGCTGGCGATAAAAGTTGGCGGGAAAGCCACAGCTGGTTCCAAAGATTCAAGGACCTTTAAATTTCCACACCAAGTGAGTAGCGAAGCGGGGACTTGGGGATACAACAGAGACTAAGAGCTCTCTTTGTTACAGATTTCAACAGTTTGCCAGTGTAGAAGAAAATGATCTAAAGATGTTCAATAGTTTGAAAATCAGCAAGGAAGAGAAAAGTCTGGTTCAAAACCCACACAGAATGAGCTCATACTATTATTTGGCAGAAATACATGAAGGGATAGCCAGTTTAAGCTCCCCTTAGTCACTTTGGACACAAAAACACAGAGGTGCACAAAGAGTCATCTGAACTATTTGTACGTATGGAGGACGCTCTCTGTACTGAAGTCACTTGCTTTCTTTCTGGTGTGAGAATTCCATTTCTTCAAGACATAAAAAATAGTTGCTTTATTTTAAAAAATTCTAAATATGTTGTAGAGACTAATCAAAGCAGCATGACATGGTTATTTCTTTAAAATGCTCCTGGATAATTGATATAGAAAAAATATCAATTTTTTAATGTGGACTAAATTGCCTCTTTCATATTTTTTTATAAGAAATTGATCTTTTTAGACTCATGTGTAGGAATAATAAAACTGTACGTGACAACCTATTCTAATTTAATAATCTATCCCTTCCTTTTCTCTTCTTCCCTCATTTTATATCCTCCTTCCTCCTTTATTTTCTTCCTCTCTCTCCTTCTTTTTTTTCTTTGCCTTTTTATAGATACCAGGTTTTGCATTTTAAGATCTCCCTTTGGAATTAAAGAGAAAATATATAAGAATACTTATATTTATAACTGGTGCTGGGATAGAAGCTTTTGAAGAAGACAGTGAACAATAGACAGAAAAGAATAATTATGGAAATGGCAAATAGAAAAAACAATAAGGAGTATGGAGGGCAAATACCATCAATTAAAATTATTTTAAAACCCAAGAAATGTAGTTTAAACTAAAGCCAAGAGGCTGGGCGCAGTAGCTCAAGTCTGTAATCCCAGCACATTGGGAGGCCAAGGTGGGTGGACTGCTTGAGCCTAGGAGTTCAAGATCAACACGGGCAACATGGTGAAACCCTGTCTCTACAAAAAAAATAGAAAAAACTTAGCCGGGGGTGGCGGCAGATACCAGTAATCCCAGGTAGCCGGGAAGCTGAGGTAGAAGGATCACTTGAGCTCAGGGCGTCAAGGTTGCTGTGAGCCCTGATTATGCCACTCTATTCCAGCCTGGGCAACAGAGTGAGATCCTGTCTCAAAAAAATAAAATAAAATAAAAAAAGAATAAGTTCAAGTGTTACTATGTTACTATGCATAATCCTGTAATACAATAAATGAATATTGCTACTGGACCACATAATACTGATGTTTTATAATGCTATTGTTATTCAGAACTTGAGACATAAAATAACAATTGTATAGAGCTAAACTTTAGAAGAGTATTAGCAAGCAAGGATTCTATGGATTCTAAATTCAGAAAATATAGACATTTTGAAGATTTTTAAAAGATATCTTAAAACATGTGGAGAGAAGAGTATTAGAAAAAATAAGCAGTCATGACATACAAATGAAATCAATACCATATGGTATTCTTCATTCACATACAATATCTTTCACCACTTTGCCCCTGACTGTAATTCTCTAATCATTTCCACCTCTTCAGTTCCTTACTCTCAGCTCCTACTGACTTAGGATAGAGTCAAACTCCTCAAATGGATAGAAAATAAAAGAATTTTCTACCTCCCACAGAGCAAGTTGAATGTTAGAACACCTTTTGGTCTTTTATATCAACTAGAATAAAGTATAAAGACAGACTGTTATAAAACACATAAAAAAAGGTTATGAATGAAGGGAAAGGAACTGTAAGTAGGGAAAACCATGTCACCATATAAATAGATCTTAGTTACTATTAAAAATGTAAAATTATGATACAATATGAATATGACTGCCTTTGGAATGTGAAGTAAGTAGGTTGCTATTTCAACGACAGATGACAACTTTTTTTGCATTTCATAGATTTAAACATAAAATTATTAAGATGACACTATGCCATCCTCTAACATAAAAATCTGTTTCACATTTTAAAAAATTATTTTATTTATTTGTTTATGAAATAAATTGACTGCATAGGACAAGACAAGATTCTTTCCGTGGTCTGAAGAATTTGTAACTTTTCTAAGGCAGTGAGGTAGCCACATTTTATTTTATTTTCCCTTCTTTACTTGAGTGGTACCAAAGTTTAAAAGGTTAGTATTCAAAAAATAGCCATATCACATTGGTTTCGGTTTCCTATGTCTCTGCCATTTTTTCTTAAACATCATCCACTGACTTTCACAGAGTTTATCAACATCCATATCATAATATTCTGGACTATGATTTAATGGCAGGTTCTATTCTGTGGAGCTTCCTAGAGAATAAAAAATTAGAATACATTTCCATTCATGAAATTTTGTGAAAGAGATCATGATTGCAACTCCAAATAAGTATCCTCTGATATTGTATGCTTAACTCTCAATTTACACTACTCTCCAGTCACCTAACATTTTATATTTAAGATTTAGATAACTAAAATTATTCTGTGAATATAGTTGCTGAAGTCATAATAAACATCCACCAACATGAGGAGTGAAAATACTTAAATATGTAAATTGAGGGGTCATGTGATTCAGTTCAATTAATATGAAATCCAATTTTATTACTGAAAGAGACATTTATTAACCCCCTGTGTCTAGTAATGTACTAGTCTCTGTTTAGTCTCAGAGTGAGCTCACAAAATGCCTTCTCTTTTAGGAGTAGATATATATTTTATTACTAAAAAGTGACATTATCAGCTTTTCCTCTCAAAAACTTTCTCATTACATATAAATCCAAATTATTGTGGCAGCTTTAAAATGAAAGATTGAGAAGGCTGTACATTCATCCTACAGTGTTGCTACACTCAAAATATTTTTGAAAATTCTTTTCTGCATCGCCATGAGAGAAATTTTATGAGACACAGGAGAAAACTTCCCTCGGTGCTGAAAATCCATGACTCATATATTTTTAACCCTAAATGGTATTTCTTATTTGGTCATTTCTTTTAGCCACCAGGTTTGAGTCTAGATCATTGATAAGCACTATGAAAAGTGAAATTTACCTTAAGCAAAAATCAGAATTTGTTGCTATTGCATTTAATTTAGAGGGGTCAGGGAGACAAAAATGCTGAAGACATTTGTGGTACTTTCATGGAAACATCAGCTACCTTGCTTTATAACCATGTCTCACAAATCAGGTAACTCAGAAATGAAGGTGAGGAAAGAGATACTCAGAGATCTCGAGAGAACTGGTATGGCTGTATGGTAAGGAGACACAGGTTGTGCATTTTATTTGAGAGGTTTCCCTTTTAAAAAATTGGCCTCACCACACAGGATATCCTTTATTAAAATAAATGGCAGGCACTATAGTGACTCAGTATATCTTAGAGTACAGAGCCGTATGACACTGTGGTTAAGAACTTGAACTCTGAAGTCAGACATCGAAGGCTGAAATCTGGCTTCGAAGCTTCTTACCTGAGTAACATTGGGCAGATTTCAGACAATAAAGATAATTGTTTAAAGTAATAAATGGGATAATCTAAATAAAAATGTTTAGCATGGTGTCTGTAACATAGCATGTACTAAGTAATTCAGTCCCCCCATTTTCTCTCTGCTTATTAGTTTGTGTGTGTGTTTGTATGTTCATTTGTATGTCTGTGTTGTGAATGTCTGTGTGTTGTATGTCTCTGTGTGTGTAGCATTGTCAATATATCGAACTTTACATATATGTTTGAAACATATACTTTACATATTAATATATAACTTTACATATAAGTTTGATATTTTGACAATTCTAAATAGGCTGTAAGAGTAGTTTATATTGACACTAACTATAACTCTTTTATTACAGAAAACAAATATAATTGGAGTAATACTATCTTCCCAATTAAAAAATAATAATCCATCGTATAAAGAAAATGCATCATGGGATTTGAGATTTTAATAGTTCCTTGTCAATTAGATTTACTGAGTAGCTAAATAAAAAAGAAAGTTAAGTAATCCCAATTATAGAAGACATAAATGTACTGTGAATCAAGTCCTGGTAAGTACTAGCATTAATATTTTTAAATTCTTTTTTTTGGTTGTTTATTTGGCTTAGTGGCAAAATCATGATAAATAAAATAAAATAATATTATTATGCCCAAACGAAATATTAATATGATCGACAATTAAATATGTAGAACATTGCAATACTATCTTAAGATTGTTGATAGGCAGAACTATGAGAGTAGTCGTTACCTACGGCTATCAAAAATTTTCCTTAAGGCTGGATATCACACAAATCAACTATGTTTTCCTATTTCATATACAATGTTAGACAAACTCCTGCCCAATATATTTTCTTTAAAACTGTGTCTATAACATTTTAGTAATTATCTGTAATAAGAGACTGGATTCCGAAGTTGGATATATTGAAATTCAAATCCTGCCCCCATCACTTCCTATCATCTTAGGTAGAATACTTATTTTCTTACTTTTAAATTACAGAAAGACAATCACATAAGCTGATAAAAATGCTGTAGTGATTAAATGAAGTATTCCATTTAAAGACTTAATAGTGCTGGCACTTATTGCACACTTAATAATTTCTTTTATTTTTTATATTTTATGATGATGCCGTTATTTTTTCCTGGGTTCCTTTATTTTAGTTTTATAGGCTATGGATGTTACATTTTTCTGTTGATAGTTTCATTATACTCTTTCTATTAAAATTTCACTCATCTTAAAAATTTCCCCTATTCTCATTCCTGCATATAATTAGTCATCAACTACTGGAAATTTATATAATGTAATGCTGCTCTGTCTTTTCTTTTCATCTTTGTTACAATGATTTAATCCACCTTGGTTAAGTATAATAGTTTTCTTTCTAGTCTGTCTACTATTTGTTTCCTTGTTACTTCCTCCTGATTATTCTTGTTCAAAGTGGCACTCACCAACTTATTACAAATGAATGCCAAAAATTTTAATGATTTACAACTGCCTTTATATAAAAAGACAAACTTAAAGTTTCTAAAATCTGATATTTACATGTCTTCATTTAATCCTTTATTGCCCTCTGACATAAAATAATCTCTTCATTAATCATTTTGTACAACACATCTTTATATAATGTCATTTACCTGCATAAAAAGACTTTATGAAAATATTCTCTACCAGCTATCGAGAGTTTTTCTGTATTATCATCTTCATGATGATAGTAGAGACCCCACGAAGGGGTCTCTAAACATATAATTATCAATAAATTCTTCTTATTTTGAGTTCTTTTCCTTACTATCTTTAATTTGACAGTTAATCATATATTACTTTAACCTGTTTTATAATATCTAATTTACATATCCCATATATTTACTCCATGTTAAAATAATTTTTGGCACACTTAACTATTTTATAGGATTTTATATCTTGGCATCTCCAATGTATAATTTTTAAAAACACAACAAATATCTTTAATAGAACTAATACATAACAAAACTTAATCCTTGAAACCTGGTCAGGAAAAAGTAACAGAGACTGAATTTACCATCTCGTATGAAACAACCAAAACAAAAAATAAGAAACAAAATGAAATAAAAAATCCATCTAAAACAACAGTTTTCAAGTCACTGGATATCAGGCAACAAAGAACAGAGATCCTTAACGAAAGGGAAATGGATGACCCTACGGTGCAATATTTTACTGCTGTAAGAATTTCCAGGCTGAAACAGGAGAACAGAAAACCAAAGTAGAGCTCAGAAAATTATTGGGTTTTAGGAAATGAAGATGAAAGTCCAGGGAGACCAAGATGACTAGAGTTTTTTTGCAGAGAACACCAGAGAGAAGAAAGCTGCACAGAGAGAGAGAAAAGCCATTTGCAAAAGTTCCCCCTTCAGTTTTTAGCAGAGTGCCAATCAACCCATGTGTGACCAAACCTCCTGAGGTCAGGGAAAGAGCTATCCAAATGTAGTAGAGGCATGGGATTTGGTGCTCTCACATGACAGGGAAAAATGCTTGTTCCCACCAGCCAAATTGGAAAACCTCAAGATTCGTGGGGCGTTAGGTAGAGTACAGACATATCTCGATGTTTTTGTTTGTTTGTTTGTTTTGTTTTTTGAGAGGAAGTCTCCCTTTGTTGCCCAGTCTGGAGTACAGTGGCATGATCTCATTTCACTGCAACCTCCACCTCCCAGGTTCAAGTGATTCTCTTGCCTCAACCTCCTGAGTAGCCGGGATTATAGGCATGCACCAGCATGCCCAGCTAGTTTCTGTATTTTTAGTAGAGACGGGGTTTTGCCATGTTGGCCAGGCTGGTCTCAAACTCCTGACCTCAAGTGATCTGCCCACCTCGGCCTACCAAAGTGCTGGGATTACAGGCGTGAGCCACCATGCCCGGCCAACATATCTCGTTTTATTGTGCTTAGCTTATTGTACAGATATTGAGTTTTTTGCAAACCACAGGTTTGTGGCAACCTTGCATCAAATAAGCCCATCTGCACCACTTTTTCCAACAGCATATGCTCACTTCATGTTTCTGTGTCACATTTTGGTAATTCTCACAATATTATAAATGATTTCATTACTATTATATGGTGATCTATGATCTGTGATCTTTGATGTTCCTTATTGTAATTGTTTTGGCATAGCATGAACCATGCCCATAAAAGATGGCAACCTTAATTGATAAATATTGTCTGCTCCAATCACTAGCAGTATTCCTATCTCTCTGCTTCTCCTCTGGCCTCTCTATCCCCTGAGACACATTATTGAAATTAACCCAATTCATAATCCTGCAATGGCCTGTAAGTGTTCAAGTGAAAGAAAGTATTGCATGCCTCTCACTTTAAATCAAAAACTAGAATGATTAAGCTCAGTGAGGAAGAGGGTCAAAAGCCCACAGAAGCTAAAAGATAGGCCTCTTATGACAAACAGCCAAGTTGTGAATGAAAAGGAGTTCCTGAAGGAAATTAAAAGTACTAATCTATTGAACCAACTAATGATAGAAAAATAAAACAGCTTTATTGTTGATATGAAAGAAGTTGTAGTGGTCTGCAGAGAAGATCAAACCATTCACAACATTCTTTTTAGCCAAAGCCCAATCCTGAGCAGTGTCCTAACATTCTTCAATTCTATGAAAGTTGGAGAAGTGAGAAAGCTGCAGAAGAAATGTTGGAAGCTAGCAGAGGTTGGTTCATGATACTTAAAGAAAGAAGCTATCTGCATAATATAAAAGTGCAAGGTGAAGCAGCAAGTACTGACAGAAAAACTGAAGCAAGTTATTCAGGAGATCTAGCTAAGATAATTCATAAAGATGGCTACACGTAACAAGAAATTTTCAACGTAGACAAAATAGTCTTATATTTGAGGAAGATACCATCTGAGATTTTCACAGCTAAAGAGAAGAAGTCAATACCTAGCTTTGAAGTTTCAAAGGGCAGGCTGACTCCGTTAGTAGAAGCTAATGCAGCAGCTAGTGACTTTAAACTGAAACCAAAACACATTTGCCATTCTGAAAATCCAAGGGCCCTTAATAATTTTGCTAAATTTACTCTGCCTGTGCTCTACAAATGGAACAACAAAGCCTGGATGACAGCACATCTGTTTACAGCATGGGTTACTTAATATTTCAAGCCCACTATTGAGACCTATTGCTCAAAAAAATATTTCTTTCAGAATATTACTTCTCATTGACAATGCACCTAGTCACCCAAGAACTCTGAGGAAGATGTACATACAAAGATTTTCCATGCCTGTTAACATAACATCCATTCTGAAGCCCACAAATCAATGAGTAATTTTGACTTTCAAGTCTTATTGTCTAAGAAATATATTTTGTAAGGCTATAGATGCTATAAATAGTGATTCCTCTGATGAATCTGGCTAAAGAAAAGGGAAAACCTTCTGGAAAAAATTCACCGTTCTAGATTCCATTAAAAACATTTGTGATTCAGGAGAGGAGGTCAAAATATCATCAGTAACAAGAGTTTGAAAGAAATTGATTCCAATCCTTATGGATGACATAGAGGGATTTAAGACTTCAGAGGAAGAACTAACTGCATATGTTGTGGAAATGGCAAGATAACTAGAATTTGAAGAGGAACATGAATGTGTGTCTGAAGTACTACAATCTTATGATAAAACTTCAGTGGACGAGGAGTTGCTGCTTATGGATGAGCAAAGAACATTATTCCTTGAGATGAAATCTACTCCTCGTGAACATGCTATGAATGTTGTTGAAATAATAACAAAGAGGCCGGGAGTGGTGGGTCATGCCTGTAATCCCAGCACTTTGGGAGGCAGAGGTAGGCAGATCACCTGAGGTTGGGAGTTCAAGACCAGCCTGGCCAACATAGTGAAACTCGTCTCTACTAAAAATACAAAAATTAGCCAGGTGTGGTGGTGCACGCCTACAATCCCAGCTACTTGAGAGGCTGGGGCATGAGAATCTCTTCAACCCGGCAGCAGAGGTTGCAGCGAGCTGAGATTGCACCACAGCACTCCAACCTGAGTGACAGAGAGAGAGTCTGTCTCAAAACATAGGAAAGAAAGGAAATAACAACAAAGGATTTAGAATATTACATAAACTTAGTTGATAAACCAGAAGCAGGATTTGAGAGAATTCACCACAATTTTGAAAGAAGTTCTATAGTGGAGAAAATGTTGTTAAATGGCATTGTGTGCTACAGAGAAATCTTTCATGAAAGATGTGGTGAACCTTATTGTCTTTTGAGAAATTGCCACAGCCACTCCACTCTTCAGCAACCACCATCCTGATCAGTCAGTAGCCATCAACACTGAGGCAAGATCCTCCATGAACAAAAAGATTATAACTCACTAAGGTTGAGATGATCATCAGTACTCTTTTAGTAGTAAAGTATTTTTAACTAAGGTATGTACACTGTTTTTTAGACATACCACTATTGCACACTTAATAGACTATGGTATAGAGTAAACATACCTTTCATATGCACTGGGAGATCAAAACATTTGTGTGACTCATTTTATTGCTATATTAGCTTTACTGCTATAGTCTGGAATAAATCCACAATAGTTCCAAGGTATGTGTATACATACAAGTGTGAGTGAGGAATGATCAGACCTTGCTTAAACACTTCTCTGAATCCATGTAACAAATGTAAAAAGCAGAACTCACAAGGATCAAACTGTTTTTCAATAATTTAACTCTGTCCCATAGAAAAGTTCAAGAATATTAATAAGAATACAAAAATATGAAGCATGCAAAAGATAAAATTCACAATGTTTGGCAACCAAAAAAATAATTACATGGTATGCAAGAAAATACAACTCATAATAGAGAGAGAAATCAATCAGTCAAAATCAACTCAGAACTGCCATAGATGTTAGCATTAGTAGGCATGGACATTAGAACAGTGAATATAACTGTGCTCTGTATGTCCAAATAGTGAAATACAAATAAGGAATATATTTTAGGAGGCCCAAATAAAACTAGAGATAAAAACTAAAATGCCTGATATGAAAAATACATTGAATTGGATGGTGGTAGATTAAATATTATACTGGAAAATTTTCATAAGCTTGAGAAAGCATAGCAATCAGCTATGTGTACTATTATAATAAACTTCAGTAGTCCTCTTCTGTGTGTGTAAGAGGAAAAGAACAAAGTTAAAGGAATAAATGAAACTACCAAAAATGAAGAACACAGAGGAAAAGCATTTTAAAATGGGAAGAGCACTGGGCTACTTCAATTTGTGTAATGCATTTTTAATTGTAATTCTCAATGGTGTTGGGGAGAATATTTGAACAAATGATTTTCTCCAAAAGTGCAAAGGTAATTTAATAGAGAAAGGATGGTTATTTCAACAGATGGTATTGAAACAATTAGATAGTCATTTGCAAAAGGCGAACTAAGACTCGTACTTTGGAACACATAATAAAATTAATAAAAATAAATTACAGACAATGTTACAACCTAAAACTATAAAATTTATAGAAGAAAATATAAGAGAAAATCATTGTCACCTTAGGTTAGGAGAAAAGTTGGCAATCTACCCATGGCCAATGGGACAAATCTTACCCTCTACCTGTATTTCTATAACGTATGAACTAAGAATCTTTTTTTTAGATCTTTAAATGATTAGTGGAATGGAAAAAGTATACTACTTCATTACATGAAAGTTATGTAAAATTCAAATTTTAATTATTAGAACATAGCCATACTCATTCATTTAAACATATTTTTGTGATTGCTTTCACACTACAACTACAGAGATGATTAGTTAAGGCAGAGGATATTAGTCTGTTTTCACACTGCTATAAAGAACTACCTAAGACTGAGTAATTTATAAATAAACGAGGTTTAACTGACTCACATTTCCACAGGGCTGGGGAGACCTCAGGAAACTTACAATTGTGGGAGTAGACGAAGGAAAAGCAAGGCACGTCTTACATGGCAGCAGAAAAGAGAGAAAGAGAGCAAGGAGGGAACTGCCATACCTTTTTAAACCATCAGATCTTATGAGAACTCACTCATTATCATGAGAAAGGCATGGGGAAATTGTCCCCATGACCCAATCACCTCCCACCAAGTTCCTCCCCGACACATGGGGATTACAATTTGACATGAGATTTGAGTGGGGACACAGATACAAACTATATCACAGAGGGTGTATGGAGCACAAAGTCTAAACTATTTATTATCTGGCCCCTTAAAAGAAAATTCCCCAACTCTTTGAACAGGCAAATGTACAACAGCAAAAGCACAATTATTTTTGTTAAATTGATAAGTTGGATTTCATCAACATTCAAAATTCTGCTCTTCAAAAGATGCTAATAAGAGAATGAAAAGCAAAATACAGAGTGGGAAAAAAGTATTTATAAATCAAATATCTGATAAAGTACTTGTGTTTAGAAAATACAAAGAACTTTCAAAATTCCATAGTTTAAAAAAATAACCTCCCTGCTCAAAAAGGACAAAACCTTTAAATAGACTCTTCACCAAAGAAAATATACATATGGAATATAAGCACACGAAATGACACTCAACATCATTAGCTTTATGGAAATGCAAATTAAAGCCACAATGAGATACCATTACATATCTATCAGAATGGCAAAAAATTAAAAAGACTGACAGTACAAAGGGGTGGTGAAGATACAAAGAAACTAGAGTTCTCATACACAGCAGGCAGAGATACAAAATGTTTCAAATGCTATGGAAAACGTGTCGACATTTTGTTAGAAGTGTAAAAGTCACATGATTTAGCCAGCCCAATCTTCCATAATTACCCAAAAGAAATGAAACATACCTTTATAAATAAAGCCTTGTGCATAAATATGTACACAATTCAAAGACTTGTGAAATTTGTAATAAACTTCAGTAGTCATTTTCTGTGTGTGTGTGTAAGAGGAAAAGAACAAAGTTAAAAGAATAAATGAAATATTGGGGGATTTGCAGAGTTTACTGGGGAAGATAGGGCTCTGAATTGATATGCTATGCTTTCTATAGATCAAATAGAGTTAAGAATTTTATTCTTTACATATTTACAAATTTGAAAATCAAAATTTGGATTAATAAAGTCCTTTCAAGGAGGGCGTTTTATTCAATAAAGAAACGTATGCCTTCTACATTTCATGTAAAAGTTTTACTAAATTATAGTCATCCACAAGGGATGGGTTCCACAGGGAACTGGTTCCAGGACACCTGTGGATGCCAAAATTCATGGATGTCCAGTCCCTTATATAAAACTCCATAGTATTTGCATACAACCTCCGCACATTCTCGTGTATATTTTAAATCATCTCTAGATTGCTTAAAATACCTAATACAATGTAAATGATATGGAAATAGTAGTTATACTGCATATTAAAATTTGTGTTATTTTTATTGCTGTATTATTACTGTTGTTCTTTTTTAAAACTTTTTTTTGATTCATGGTTGGTTGAATCTGTGGATGCAGAACCCATGGATACAGAGCGCTAACTGTAATTCTTATAAGTGAATTATCCCTCCTTACTTTCCAGTAAAATGATCTTGATCTTTATTACAGAGATTTCTGGAAGGAATTATAGTGTCTTTGTTCCATTTTTCTTAGAACTATAGAAATAATTGGTCTTGCTATTCTCAGAGAGACTAAAGTTTCATTGGGCACTGGAGCATGTGAATTTGTCAACTTTATATTATTATAATTTAATTGCCAGGTAATGTACATCACCTCTGTTTCCTAGACATTGATGTGACCGTACATCCACAGTAATCTTTCTTAGAAAAGTAGAGTAAGGATCATAGATTACAAGTTTGTTGAAGAAGTAGACATTTTCATTTAGCCTGGCCAGCTGGCACATGTCCTATAAACCAGACCAAATGTGAGCATCACAGCGTAGAAAGTCCTGATCTTTAAAGTGACAGAGTCATAAAGTGGAGCAAATGATCCTTACACGTAATCTCATGCAACATCACACTTCAAGGCCCTCAGTTAGCAATTTAATAGTAACTCTTCAGTTTTAAGTGCCTACAATTGACCATAAGTTATTTTATATCTGCCCTCTCTTATTGATTTTACTACTCAAGAATCCTGTAAATAACTCTCATCTTTTTTCATCTTTTTATGATTATGGAAGGTTTTCCTAAACCAACCATTAATTCTTAAAATATAAGCAAATGTTCTTTATCTATATCTCTATATATCTGCCTCTATCTTTTTCTTTGTCACATTATATAATTTCTAGATAATACTTTGAAATCCAAAATACTGAACATTTTATATATTGCATAATATACCATAGTACACACTCATTTTTCTCTATAATACAACACAATAATGAAAATATGTACAGTAGAGTTTTCTAGCCTCCATAATTATTTCTTAGATCTATAATCTGACTCATAAAATCCTATAAACAAACTACATCAGATGTTGGAGGAACACCAAAGGTAAACTAGACCAACCCCATAATATATATGATGATATTAGAGGAGAAAGAAATTTAGTGACTTACTCAAGGTCACAGAGTGAGTAAATACTTTAACTGAACCTGAATCCCTTTCTGCATTTATTCATTAATTAGAGAGTTCCAGTGATGAGTCAAACATTATGCTGACTACAAAGGGTATATAAAGAAAAATGGCACCAATCCAGTCATCCAAGTGATTTGAGCCTGGCAGGAAGAAACCGAGCTATCTGTCACTCAACTCAATATATCCTTGGTATTCATTGTTCTTTTCTTAAATAAATCTGTCATTAAAAATACATAACAAACAAAATATTAATAACCTTACATCTAACAACTTGGCTTGTGGATTTAATAATTTATTTCAATTATAAAAGACACCCAACTGTAAAAAAGAGTTGAGTGCTCAAAAGAGAGCTGCCTGCTCAATGACTTTAACTGAATTTTATGTGACTGAAAACTCACACAGTGACAATAAAAAGAAATTCATCAGCAGTGCTAAAGCTTTGAAAATCAGGGCATAAAATTAACTAGAGATTGTGATTCTTATTTATAGATATGCCTCAACCTCCTTTGCAATAAGATACAATTTTACTGTTAACCAAACACATAACGACACTTAGCTTTAAATTGTGCTAAAAATGAAAAACAAAGTAATAATTAATAAGGAATTTTTAATTAACACTTGTCACAATTCCTTTTTTCATAACTTACTATTGTATTGTTTTCAAGTGTTTTGGTGAAGGAGAGGGTACCCATTCTTTCCATATGATGTATGCTACATGTGTAAAAGCATGTTTTCCTCCCTACACAATTCTGATTTTCATTCGTTGATTCATCAGAGAGGAGAGAGGAATATATCAGAGCAAGTTTGGCAGAAATTCTCAAAAGATTATTGAATTAATGATGAAATTGGTTAAAATAATTAAATATCCATTACTTTGATAAGTTTGTAAAGGAACATATAATTTTTGCTTATCTGCACTTATATAAAACCTCAGAGAGAAGTGTGTAGTTAGAATGGTAAGAAGAAAAGGTGATAAAACCTCCAGAAAGGAACTCTTAGAACCACAACAGAAGAACCGTCCAACAAGAAGCTGTTGGCAGCCTCACAGTTCGTATTATTTGACATTATCTTTGATAAAACACAGGTGAGTATTCAGAGGATAAATCCTAACCTGAAGGCAAAACAGCATGGCCTGTTACATTAGGTACCTCTGAGGCTGTGCTTTCTTTGATGTTCACAACCCGGAAACCTAAACTTTACCCACAATGGCTTCACTCAACAGAAAGGCCTCTGACTAAAATGCAGTATAAAGGGATCCACTTTCTGTTAATCAAACCTGAGTGGAAACAAAAGAAGAATGGCAGAGTGGCAAGGGGTAGGAATCACAGCCTTTTAGCTCCTCCACACGTTTATTTCCTG
Organism: Nomascus leucogenys; assembly: GCF_006542625.1. Taxonomy (NCBI): domain Eukaryota; kingdom Metazoa; phylum Chordata; class Mammalia; order Primates; family Hylobatidae; genus Nomascus; species Nomascus leucogenys. The sequence goes on from NC_044401.1 coordinate 28,785,274, forward strand.
CTGTGCGTGTCTCTGTGAGTCTCAACTCTCTCTGTCACCCCTTGCAGGAACACATGCACACACACACGCACATATTGAACCTCTGAGCTATTCCCTGTCACTGGGAAGAACTTATAAAATTAAATTTTAATTTCTAACATTAATACAGTACCTATTAATATATGTGTGTACAGCCAGGATATATATAAAGATATTATATATATATATATATATATATATATATATATATATCTCAGATATAGAAATTTAACAGTTGGCTCAAGGCTCTCGGATAAATGTGCTTAGCACAGCCTGTCTACTCCAGGATCCCATTATACAGGATGAATTACTTTAATATACTACATATAATTTTTTTCATTTTAATAGAACACCCCCAGGAGTTAATTCTGAAACCATTAATTTTTAGTACTAATGTTGAATACCAACTTTAATATCGAATTTAGCCAACCATAAGGCAACTTAATGAGCATCCTGTACTGTCAGTGAGAATAAAGAGTAAAAGGCAGAACCAAGGCTCAGCTTCTCTCTGCTAGCTGAGATTCTCCACACTGAAGGAAATCAGATACAGAAAATAAGTTCTGTACGTTTTAATTATCACCAATGGTAAATAGAGATTGCTTTCTAGCTCTGTGACCATGAGCATGCCCACTTATCTCTCTGTTGTAGTTCTTTAGCTTGTGAAATCCAGGTAACAGTGTTTACCTCCTAGGGTTCTTCTGATGACTACCTGGATTAGTATAGGTAAAGACATGGAACTTTGACACATAGTAGGTGCCATGTTAATATAAGCTGTTACTATGGTAATTGTCAAAGTATATTTAATGTATACGTAAATGATATTTTATTATCCATATGAATTGAAAGTATCTTCAGAATTCTTTATTAAGGCCAAAGAACTTTTAAAACTGTTTAGAAGCATTTTAATCAATCTCAGGTTAAATAAACATGCTTTCTATTTTTAAGCTTACACTTTAATTACCTGACCATTTTCTCAACCACAATGCCTCCTTTTCTTGTAACACTGAAGAAATGCAATATCATTTATGCAACCATTATGGTGCTTTTGAGTTCAATATGCCTAATAATGTTCAAAGGCTCACACAAACAGTATTTACTATGAAACTAATTATGGGAATATTTACTTGGATTTTTCATCTGAGAACATTACTGGGTGATAGTAACCCTTTGCCACTCACACAGAAGTATTGGTTCAAGTCAGTATCTCTATTGGCTCCTGAAAACCATGCAGTAATAGAATACTCAAGCCTATAACACTTTTAATCACTTAATGGTTGCTGTGCTTTTCCACATACAGGCACCTTAAAATAGATATACAGTACATTCTGTATCCACTCAAAGATTTGAAGTGAAGTCTATAGAAGTGGCTATAAATGTCAACATTATACAGCATCATAGCTCTATATTTGTGTCAGGAAGGCAGGTTACCAGTTTAAGGCTATAATCATTCATGTCCTACCAAGTAATGGTGTGACACATCCATTTAGAAAGATGTTTTGCTCACAGAGAGCACTGTACTTTAAAAATGCATATGTACCCTGGCCTGAATATACAACATTGACTACGTGACATTGTTTTGCATTATGGTAACTATTATATGCAAGCATTCACCGGGTTTTTTTTTTTTATTTGTAATTGCAATCTTTTGTAGGTATTGGTAATCATCTTTTATCAGAAAGCATGAACATATTAGGTTATTTTCTAGTGTTTTTATTCCAAAAAAGATAAATTCTGGTATGTTTTCCTGTCAGGTAGGCATAACCCTACGTAGCTGAAACAGTAATCTGAGTTATATTAACATAGTCAGACATATTTTTACCTGTCAGAAAAAATAAAAGATGGACAGTTGACGTGTTTTCTTCTACTTCTAAAGAAAACACAAGGTCAATGTCATGCCACGGGAGAATCTTGAGTGGGAAGAAGGGATAGTTGAGGTAAAATTCAGCACTTATTTGGGTCAATATCTACCTGTGTAACATGAACTAATTTCCACAATTTCTCTATCTGTAGATAAGAGTGTTGACCTCAGTGATTTTTAATAAAATGTTCTTCTAAAAAATGTAATACTAAATTAAGTGTATTTAAATATGTTGGCTCACTCTTCCTTATTTTCTTTCTTTTGTCCCTGGGTATTTTGGTGGGAGGTTAATTAACTTCTTGCCTGTATAATATATATTCCCGGAATACTAGAGTTACTCTGGATGGTAATGCTTCTTTCTTTTCCTTAGCTGACAACACACCTTCCCTTAACTGAGTCAGCCCATGAAAATCTCCAAACCTTGTAGATGTCACGCTTTTATTGACCCCATCATTATCATTTCTTTTCATTGAGAATTATCAACATGACAGTAAAAGGAAACTCACTTGAATGCCAAAAGGACACTGATTTGGTTTACAATTTCAATTCTCTGACTGTTCTCCACATAAACTTTGGCAAGGTATTTAGTATTCCTATGATACCATCTTTAAAATTCTCCCATCTGTAAAATCAGGATAATGATAATGCTAACCAATCAGGGTTGTTCTGTGGCTTAGATTTATTACATGCAAAGACTAAGAACTGTGCTTGATGTTCAATAAATGCTAATTATTATTTTTCTGCTCTTAATTGTTCTGCAGCTTGAAATGTTTTTCCTGTTAAAACCAAAAATAGGTTGGAAAATTAAGTAATCCATTCAAAAAGTGTTTTGGAGGACTTGCCAGGAGTCAGGTTCTATGAAAAGATAGAACATGTTCCTGTTTTCATAAAGCTTACATTCCAGTGGAGGCAAAACGGTGATATAAAGTCAGTCTAAAAAATAAATAAGGTATGTTCAGGTAGAAATAAGAACAACTAAGAAGATAAAACAAGGACATGTCGCAGAGAATAAGAGTGTAGGAGAGTGGGAGTGGGGGGCAAAGTGCTTTTACTTGCTGATATGCATACCTCTTGATGCTGAAGTGAATCGAGGCTCAGGTTCTGCACATTATTTCTGTTTTGTTTATGTACCCTTCTTCATTTCCTCACCCAAGCCCAGGGATTAAAAATGACTTTCAAACATACCATAGAATTTGGTTATCTTCCTAAAACCTGTTACACTAGCAGTCTTTTCCTTTTACAGTAAATGACATTTTTCCATTGCCAAGAACACAGCCTCTGGAACTATTCTGACTCCTCTGTGTCATTTTATAGCTAAACCAGCAGAAAACATGTCAACTCTACTTTCAAAACATACTCAGTATTTTACCCATTCTCATCACTTTCACTGCTGCCATGATAGTCCAAGACTCCATAATCTCTCAATTAATTACTGGAAAACTTTCCTAATTGGTCTCCCTGCTTTCACCTTTGCCAATGTACAGCTTATTTCCAACACAGAGCCAGAGGAAACATTAATCAGATGATGTACCTCCTCAGTTCAAAGGCTACAATGGCTCTGATTTCACACAGAATAGAATCAGAAGCCTTGCCATGTACTTCGGCTTGGCCCTACCTGATCTGCCTCACTTCTCTTACTCACTTGTCCCACGTTCCACTCCTCTCTCCCTACCTCATTTAGCACCAGGAAAACTAGCTTTCTTAATAGAACCAGCCCAAGGGTCCCATAGAACTGATGTTTATGGAAACACACACACACACACACACACACATAGAAATTGATCCTCCTAGTTTAAAGTTTGAAACTTACATTTGCCTTATCTGAGTTCCTTCCTCAGGAAACTGACTCTCAGGCCTCCCAGACAGTATCAAGGGACTGAACTAAAAAGATCACCATATGCAGACAATGAAGACAGCAGAGACCTCATCTATCATGATTGCCTGATCACCTGCTTCCAGTTGACCAACGCCTCTTCCTTACCCCTCCTTAATTCCCTAGTTCCCCACACTTAGCTACATTCCTTTCCTGCTATATGAACTCTTAACTTTAGTTGGGAGGTAGGAACAGATTTAAGAATTGTCTTCTGCTGACATCACCAGGAGTATAATAAAATAATGACTACTTCCCTGGCAATACTTGTTGTCTCAGTGATTGACTTCCTGTGCATTGAGCAACAGGACCTAGACAGAATCCTTGGTGTTTTGGAAACATTAATATTCATGAAATGCACCAACAATTCTTCTGGCCAGGGCCTTTGCTCATTTGCAAATAGCTGACATGCTCACCCTTTATCAGCATGGTTTGCCCGCTCAATTCTTTCAGGACTTTAATCAAATGTCACCTTTTTAGTAGGGCCCTCTTTAAAATTGCATCCCCAAACCCTAGAACTTTCTATACATTTCTTTGCTTCATAGTAATGATTACCTCCTAATAGATTTATTTTGTTGTATTATTATCTCTTTTCTGTTAGGGTATAAATAATACCAGTGCAGATATTTTTGTCTGTCATTCAATGCTATATTCCAATTGCATAGAAAATTGCCTGACCTAAGTGTTTTCCCAATATTTACTGAATAAATGAAAGAGTAAATGAATGTAAACCAGGAAGACTTCTCTGAGCCCAAAATATTGAGAGAGATGGATCATTAGACACTTGAGGCAGAGACTATTCTAGGCAGATGTAATGACCTTTAAAACTGTCAGCCATTAAACAAAAAGAGGAGTGGCGTGACATATTTTTATTTTTTTATTTTATTTATTTATTTGAGACAGAGTCTCACTCTGTTGCCCAAGCTGGAGTGCAGTGGCATGATCTCGGCTCACTGCACCTTTGCCTCCTGGGTTCAGTGATTCCCCTGCCTCAGCCCCTGAGTGGCCGGGATTACAGGTGCCCACCACCGTGCCCAGCTAATTTTAGTATTTTTAGTAGAAAGGGGTTTCACTCTGTTGGCCAGGCTGGTCTCGAACTCCTGACCTCAAGTGATCCACCCGCCTCAGCCTCCCAAAGTGCTGGAATTACAGGCATGAGCCACCGCACCTGCCAACATATTTTAAAATAATTATTTTAATTCTGTGTTAACTAAAGTGGAAGAACGTGGTTAGAGTAAATTAAGTAAGGAGGAGAGACAAAGGAGCTAAGTTCTGAGAAGAAGGAGAGGACAATTCATTTGGGGCCTTTTAGGCTATGGTAGTAAGCTGAATTTCACTTTAGATGCAAAAGAAAGTGCCATTGAAGGGGTCTGATGAAGGCATAGATTATGGGAAATAATATGATTTTATTTTGTTTTAAAATATCATTTTGATTTTACTCTAAATAATCATTTATGTGGCAGGAAATTGTTATTTTCTACATAGAGGAAATAATCAGGAGAAATCAAACTCAAGGTTTTAAAATCAGTAACATGAAAATTATAAAGTTAAGTAACTAAGATTATATAACTGATAAAAAAAAGGTGATGGTAGATAAAAATTTCACTGTTTGAACTGACTTTGTAAAAACGTTAGATATTTCTGAATGTTCTAGATTGGTTTATCCACAGTCTCATCACCAGAAATGGTTTATTTTTTCAGTAGCTTCCAATTGACTAATCACTCCAGTCAGTCTACCTGAGTCTATTAAAAAACTATCAAAAATGTAGCAAGATGAATTTACAGAACTACCCCAAATGTGTAGTTTATTAATGTAAATGAGTACGGACTTTAAAAAGTGAAAATAGGTATTACATAATCCAGAACACATTCCTATAACAACAAATGTGGGCTTTAGATATAAATCCGACTTCACTTATTTGGAATTACTTTGATAATAGTTTCTGATCATTATTTTATACATGTGTATAAAGTAAATTTTATTAATAAAATCCTAGTCTTTTATGGTGTGGCAATAGGAATTTAAACATTTGTGACTACACAAATATCTCTGTATTCATGTTTAGTATTCCACTAAAATATATAACTAAAAACTGTTGGTTATAAACCTGACATGGAAATATGGGTATGAAAGTCTATCGACATCCTTAGGATTTCTTTTTAACATAAATAATGTAATTGAAAAAATGAACTTCTGTTTTTAAAAAATAAAGAGAACACAAAACATATTCCATTTGTTTAATTATAATTATTTTCTTTGATCTTAGAGCATTTTTTATAAGGGGAAGAATGAATTTTCAAGTTTACACAAACAGCAAAGTGAGCACCACCATGTTTATAGAACATCCATTCTCTCTTGTGTTTCACTGTGCTGTGCAATAAGATTTGTATCTAAAGAGTTATAATATGATAAAATAAAACTGGATAGAAGTGGGTTCTCTTTTTGACCTAATTTGGCCTGTCCTTCAGTTACTTTGCTTCTGCTCTCATTTCACTATATGGCAATGCATACGTAAATTGTCATCATTGGTTGGGAAATGCATATTGAGATTAAAAGAGTTGTCTCATTTTAGAATTGATTGTTTATTCTTCTGTCGGAAAATTAGCCAGAAGTTTTCTACAAAGTAAAAATACGTAATTCAGTTTTTCTTCCCTCATAATATTATTAGTAGTTTACCCCATTTTGTTACTTTCTATGTTCAGGTGCTTTATTTCCCACCATATTCCCTCACCAGCCCCCACCGGATAAACGTCAGAAAGAATGAAACATTAGGTTTTTCCTCTGCTTCAGGAAGCTACTTACTTAGAATTCTATGACACTTCAGTTACACAAGGGCTTGAATCTTCAAAAAACCTAATACCACTAATCAGTTTAAGCTTTTTTCACTTTGCTGTTGATTCTAATTCATTAACAATAAATTCTTTCCATTACCCATAATGATAGTTAAAACTTGTTCATGCCCTGTTACTGCATCTAAAGGCAAACTCCTTAAACCTGCACTTCCAAGAGTAGTTATTTGTATTGATTGCATCCACGATAATTCTTTTGCCTGGCTTCTCCTGTATCAGATAAAGTACAGAAACTGTCAACTTTTAAAGTGATGTTTATACAAAGATTAGTACAACAAAGATTGTACAGTACAAGGATGAATACAGTGAAATAATGGCAAAGCCTTTCAGTGGCTGCTATTATTCATGTTTCAGTTAACATGATCAAAATAATCATCATGGCTCACAGGAATTTAAATTATGATATTGAAAAAGTCATAACACATTTCAGTTATGGTGCAGGAGACTGTTTATTTCTCATAAAGAAAAGACACTCTATTGGCTACAGATCATGCATGATTCAATAATCCAGTTCATTTTTCACATGTATTCACTTTTTACATTTAAATCCCCAAATTGGTACTTATAATTGATTGTAAATCTTTTAAGACCATCAATAAAGTAAATAAAAATACAGGGGAAAACATGGTATGCAATCAAATAAAATTATGGCCTGTTATTAAAGGCAATGAGCTATAAATTTCCATGAAAATAGATAACGGAAGTTTGCTCTTTCATGTGTAGGAAGATGATGGAAGTGGAAACTATAAAAAAAAGGTGAGAAAGGAAATTCCCAAATGAAAAGTATATAGCAGATGACCTATGCTTTTTACATATTTCTCCCAGAAGATGTACTTATGTTAATCAACAAGTATAATAAATTCTATATTGGCAAATAAATATCTGCTATTTCCTCAATACTCAACACAATGTCTGGCATACAGTATGTGCTCAGTACATATTTGTAGGGTATCAGCTTAAATGTCACTTCTCAGTGACCTTAGGAAGTAGGTTATTATAGCATTCATCATAACTCTGAATAAATTATTAGTTGGATACTTTGTGGTTGTTTTAGTTCAAGCATGAGAAATGTCAGAAAAGCCAAGATAGGGCCTATATTTACCCACCATTGTATCTGACTCTAGATGTGTGTCTGACTCATAGTAGATGTTTAATAAAACTACTGAATGAAACTGCACAAATAAACTTTCGCAGGTAAATTAGTGAATTATTTAATATAAAATTCACATAATCTGCACCTTTGATAATCATAATTTTATCAGATAAATTGAAACTGACACATCAGCCCAATAACTAGACACTATTAAAAATAGGTGTTGAAAGAACTATATTACCATTTTCTAACACATATGTACAATGATTGGAATTAGCCATGGGTATGCTTTTATTCAGTGGGTATAAAATCGAGAGAGTTGTTTAGTGTGGCACCTTCCCTGTTCACTGTTCCCACTGGAGAGTTTCAGGTGACACAAGATTAGTTGCAGAAAGGCAAAATGTAAAATGTAAATATGTTCTAAATTTCTCCTTGAAGCCCATGTACTATAGAACAAAGCTGTATCTCCAATGGAGCATCTTGAAAACACTGCTTTTTAAATAAAATTACTTATTTTAATATTTGCATTGCATATATTATTTATACAAATATTAAACAGTAAATATTTGTTGAAAGGAGGGATGGACTACAGATAGTATCTGGCTGTACATTTGTAAATGCCTGTTTGGTTAATATTTTAGGGCACAGTATCAATAATGGAGAAAACCTCCCCCAACAGAAGTAGAGCAGGTTTCCATTTCAAAGGGAGCTGCATTCATATCTTGGCTCAGAAATCCGCTAGTGGTTTTTGGTCTTGGGCAAGATACTTACCCTCTCTGATTATCTCACATATAAAACAGCTATAATATCTTGTGAGAGACCGGGTGTGGTGGCCCATGCCTGTAATCCTAGCACTTTAGGATGCCGAGGCAAGTGGATTGCCTGAGCTCAGGAGTTCGAGACCAGCCTGGGCAACACGGTGAAACCCCGTCTCTAGTAAAATACAAAAGAAATTAGCCAGGTGTGGCGGTGTAGGCCTGTAGTCCCAGCTACTCAAGAGGCTGAGGCGGGATAATTACTTGAACCCGGGAGGCAGAGATTGCGCTGAGCCAAGATCGCACCACTGCACTCCAGCCTGGGTGACACAGCGAGATTCTGTCATAAAAAAATACAATAAATAAATAAATAAAAATAAAATAAAATAAAAATCTTGTGAGATTCATATGGTTAGATAATATGTGAACACCATGGATGGTATTTAGTAAATAATACCTAGTATTATTATAAGCTACTCTTCTAAGTAAAATATACAATTCTAATCACGAGAATCATGATTACATCACAGACTTTAGCTGTTTTACCATAATTTGTTTCAAATTCTTGGAAAATAACTCAAAATCTACCCTACTCATAGATAGCAAGATATAGTTGTAATATATAGTCAGTATTGTTAGTGTGTTCTCACATAATAGGTATGATTGTGCCATATTTATTCCTAGGTGGTATGTCCTTGATATATTTTATGGATGTGTACATACATGAAACATGCATAAATACAGTGCAGTGCCTTTGAGTACCAAACCCATGTCTTGCAACTACAGTGATGCACTGCTCAATGCAACTAAAACCCAATTACACCACACGTGACTCTCTGGAAAGCAATCATTCCCTCCAGAATAGTTCACTCAGAACTAATCAATGAGAATAGAAACATCCCTTGTCACAACCCAAGTGCTCTGATTTGTATAAGCTGTATAATAGACAGAGGAGATGTGGTGACTGTGCCACCCTTTGCCTAACCCCAACCCCATTTTTTTTACTTCAACCCTCTGGAGACTTTTTATTGATTACTATTAACTCTGAGATACTCTCTCTATATACCTGAAGCACAGATTTGTAAATAGACTGTCTATACCTACTCACTTCTTGAATCCTATTTAAAAGTCCATCCAACTTCCACTCAAAATATCAGTATTTTCTATGAAATGGTATTCAAAAGTTATTATGAAATATGGCCCTTGATGAATAAATCTATTTTTGCAGGAAGTAAATGCCTGTAATTTTAATATTTATGCCATTACATCAATTCTGTAGCTAGCTACTTTGATGTAATATTATACTGTGTTCCCATCTCTGACATGTGCATGCATGCACACACAAACACACACAGGTGCACACAAGAATTGTCGAAACATTGTGATCAGTAACTCTATATATTTTCCCCTGAGTTCATAAGTTGAATGAATAAAATATAGTTCACAACTTAATGTGTTTAATAAAGATTACTTCTTATTATTGAAGTAATTACCTTCTTTTTGTGTTATATTTAGAGTGGCTTTTCCCAATGCAGTGTATAATAATACTGAACCCTTTGATATTATTGGTTGTTATTTTTCTTTGAGGATTGTTCACCAATTAGCAAGGAGGACTGTAACCAAATTAATGAGAAGATAAATTAGTAGTCAAATATATAATATGTTTGTACTACCTTTACTTTAGAATTGCACCAAATAAGTGTTGCAGGATCCACTCTAGAAAAAGACAGCCTTATGAAGAAATATTTATCTGGTATGAGAAAAAAAATCAATTAGCCAAAGTTTTACATTAAAAATAAGCTTACAGACTAGCTCACATCACTGAATACCAGTGTGTAATTTCTTATAACTTTCAGTATCATTTATTTTTTAACAGTTCTTAGACATATTTCTTAGCCAATAACACAATAGGTAGCTATATATTGTGTTTGAGAAACCCCAAAATTTAAAATTAATTAATGATGGCAAACATAAGTTATTAAGAATATAATGTGTTCAATGATTATAAATATTAAAGTGTAGAACAAGTACAGGTTACTGACCTTTTCTCTAACTTTTTCTAGAATGGTAAACAGTGTGTCAATTCCATTAACAAGAAAAGACTCTTTCTTTCAAAGTCGTTACTTAAGAGAACATATTTCTTCCTACCTAAATGAAGTTTTCTGAGTGTGTATGTATGTTAATTTAAAAAAAAAGAAACTCTAAGGAAACAGTGACATAGCTATTTGTTTGCAAAACAATTTTTAATTCACTTGACATAGCTATTTACTTGCAAAACAATTTTAAATTTAAAATAAAAGACTACTCTTAGAATTTAAATGATCCACAGTTCCACAGTCTGCTATTTAAAAATCTGAGGAGAAAAAAACACTATATACACATTTGGTTCAAATTTCCCACAGTTTAAACTACCACCAAGTAAGTTGAATGCATACTTGAGAATCCTTGAGTTATAAAGATGCAGTTCTAATCACCCTTAAATATGAGCTCAACAGCACCTTTCTCCCAGCATGAGGCACTTAGAGTAATGAAATCTATCCTCCTTTTGAAAGTTAATTTGCACTCATTTTAGCACATTTCTTTTGGGAAATTAAGGCAAACCTCTGGGGCAATGGGCCTAGTCGTAAGAAATGCTTCTTTACTCAAGAAATTGATAGCTTATATATCCAAATCTTAAATCAGGTTTATCAAGATCTGAAAATAGCAGAGCGACCTCTATTTCATCTTATTCTTAATTTGTGTACCTGTGGTTATGGGTTATTGAGAAATGCAGAAGAGAAAGAGTCACAAAATAGGCCAGTGCACATGAAGTCCACAAGATCACCAGGTAAAGGAAGCGCATGGCCTTCTGGAATGTCCTCCTGCTGGGAGTACACATGACATTCCATTCGCCCCATGAAACACTGGATTGTTTAGCAACGGCAGACACTGAGAGCAAAGGGAGCCCTGTGTTGCAAACGTTTTCATTGAATGAAGTTAGTAAACTAATCGTGTTTCCATGACTCTTCTTGACAGGTTGATTTCCCACCTGGAAGAGCCAAGCTTCTCTGGCTTCAGCCACCTACAGGGCAGAGACCTGCTTCTAGCTACCCTTGTGGCAAGATGCAGGCTGCCAGTATGCCACAGAGACCCAGCAAACCTGATACCCTGTCTGAATAATGTTTCAATATGCCTGGGATTAAGAATAAATCTTTTAAAATGAAAAGTAAAGCAGGAAATATATATAACATACTAGCCTTTGGGGTAAAACTTCTCCAAAAGAAAAGTATTTTGACTCTATTTTAAAGGACTGCTGGGGAATTACACATGTTTTTAGAAAGGCAACTTGTAGAAAGTATAAAACCATCATAAAGCTTGTAAAAACACAGATCTTTGTCAAAAAAAAATCAAATACATTTGAGACAAACCTCAGGAACTTTCCTTGAAAAGGCAGCTGAAGGCAACCTCCTGACTATGGTATGAGAAGTAAGAGTTAAACACCCCATTGAAATTATATTCACCATCCATGGAGGGTCCAAAAGAGAATCATTGTGTGAAAGATGTTTAAAAAAGAAAAAAGAACAAAATTGCTTTAAATCATGTTAGCTAATGCATAGGGAATTTTCATAAATGGGAAAAGGAATAGTCACTGGAAAATAAAGTTTCAGGAAATTTTTGAGAAAAGAACAATAGAACACTAGGGCATCATATTATGACAAAAATATCTTACACTGGGATCATTTTTCTCATTAAAATGGGTGGTTTAGAGTTTGAATTATAAACCTATAAAACAAAAGCAGGCCAGTGTATGCTACCCCAATAACATATCTTTAAATGCATAAATAAAAACACTTTATTTGAAAGTATCACGTTTTCAGTGGTCTAGAACAATTTTACTATTGCTATCTAGTTCTGAACTAAAGTTTTGTGGAGAAGATTTATCTTCGGATTGCCAATTTAGATTTTAAAATTTTCAAATATCAAATCTAGTCATCTACGATATGACTATACAGTAAATATTGTACTGAATGAAATATCCATTTTAATGTTAGCTAGAAATATATTCAAGAGCTTAAAGGATTTCTTATACTGTTAATTTATAGTTGGACTTTAGGTATCATTACTTCTTTAAACGTATATTTCTCCCACTTTAAAATTCAGAATTAGAGTATGCATTTTCAATTTAATATTATTTGCATTGAGATGAAGAAGCCATTATTTAGAGATAAGAAAAAGTAGTTTTCGGAGAAATTGTAGGCCTTCATATTAAACTATTCCTAGGACATGCAAGTTGGTAATTCAGTAGCAAACACGAAGGTGCCATGTCTTCTAAAGTTTTGGCTACTCCATATGCATTTAGCTTTTCACTGGGGAGGTGGATTAGGGAGAGGCAATGCTGTTTCATATGGATATTCATGCAACTAATCATGAACTTTGTAAGATGACATTTTAAAAGGGATATACTCATTGAAAACTGTTAAATTGATTCGTAACATCACTTTGGAAACTATAAGAGAAAAGTTGCTATGATCTTTATAAGTGAATACTGCAGCTGGATAGCTTCAAAACAGACTGACTTTTAGATATTCTCTTTAATACATAATGTGTCTTTTAGTGCTATAGAAAAATACATAATTTCCTGTCTTCTATGGGGACCTAGACTTCCTGAGAAAGCTATTCGGATTAGAATAATAAATCTTTCTCCTGAATACAGAAGGTATGGTAAAACTTACTTTCTCACTCAGTCAAACATATTTCATATTTTTTCCCAAATAACATCTAAGAGGAGAGGAAAGGAGTATTATCAATCTCTGATGCTTTCTACTCCTGTGTTTTTTAACTTATATGCACATTTTAAATTGCCATATTAAAAATAGAGGAGAACAAGTTATCTTGCAATGCTGTATTATCAGAACTTTAATTAGGAGCACTGTGGAGACATTTGCAAAACCATTCTCTTCACAGTCGGGCATCCATTTAAACATTCCTTCCTACTCAATCAAAATGTATCCAGTTTAAAGAACGTGCTAGTGACAGGTTTGATCAATAATTTAAGCACCCAGGCAGAGGCATCCTCATTCTGTACAGTACAATGCTTGATAGACATCCTATCTGAGAGGGAAGGGGCTTAAGAGAAAGTGTTATGAGCCTTTTCATACTTTCACTTCTTTAAAAGGTTGACATATTTTTATGGATGACATCCTGTGACATTGATAAAGCAATCAGAGTATGTTCTGGGGGAGAAATTACCTGTATACAATTTGAGAGTACGGACATTTTTAGAAGATGCCTATCCTTGAGAGCATCTATTTTAAAAATGCAAGCACAGCCATTTTTCTATTTCCTGAGTGTTTCTACCTCTGCTTTTTATCCCCCGTACTATGCCTCACTGGCTGCTATTCATCCTGCTAGTTCTAGTTCAGACTCCTTCTGCAACTCTCCAAAATTTGGCCAAGTGTATATACTGGGTTATGAAAAATATGGTTTATATTGTATTGCATTGCATTGCATTCCCTTTAACTGAGGGAAGAGATTTGCTTTATTCATTATTATAGTACCAGCTCTCATCAAAGTTCATAGCTTTTAGTATGCCTTCAATAAATATTGAGTCAATGAATAAAATAAACCAAGATTTTTCCGTGATACAGAGTCAGAAAACTTAAACTAAATATTAAAGCTGCACATAAAATGCACAAACTTTCTATTTCACCCTGTCTGCTATCAGTTGTGGAAAATATTGAAGAATTTTCGTATTTCTGAGAAAATTTGGTGTTGGAAAAGTATCTGGTGGCAGTGAACACATTTGTAAATGGGTTATGGCCTTGCATTTTGAAAGGCATTTTCACTTACAATATCTCATTTGAACCTCTTAGTGTCCAAGACAGAGATAAGATTCTTAGTCCTCACTTATTACAAGTGAGGGTTTGGAGCTCTCACAAATTAAGAACCTTATTAGTATGACTACGAATCCACATTTTCCCAGCTACACACTTTGAAGGTTTAGGGAACGTATAGTTGTAGAGGGAAATCCAGTTTCCTGAGTCGTGAAGATGCTGATATTAGGAAAATCACGGGGCTCTGATGCCGACAGTTTTTCTTTCTTCCACCATAGCTTCTTGATTTTAGGAGCTGTCAGTGATTTCTGAAGAATATGAATCCCCAGGGAAAGGAGTGTGTAGAATTGACATTGCTCCCCCAAGGACTGTCTCACAGCATATCCAATAGTAGGAATTTGGGGTTGATATATATAAAACCTGATGTAGCGGAAAAATTATGGACTTTGGAATCACTCAGCCTTGAACTTCAATTTTAATTAAACTACTTACTAGCTATTTGACCTTGAACAAGTCACAACCACTCAAAGCTTCAGTTTCATCATTAGCAAAATTCTGGAAGTATTAATGTCTATGGAGCAGGATGTTAACAGCACTAGAGTTATAAATAAAAATGACATGCCTGACATATATGTCATGCTAGTGAAATGACAATATGAAATCTGATTGATACATATGGATAGGAAAGATGTCAATTTCACCTATATTATCTCTGTACTGGGAGGAGTGGCTTGGTGAAGATTATGCATGATTATTGGTCTTCAATCTTCTTAAAATTTTTTGGTTAATCTGCCTTTTCTTCCCTCCTTGGTTACTATTCTAAGTCACTGTCCATTCTTCAAAAGTGCAGAAAACTGACAGCCCAAGGTACAAGGCAGGCATTCAATTTACTATATTAAACTGATGGCTCTATCAAGAGTATTGATTTTCACTTCTAGATAAGTCATTTTAATTATGATACAACCGATATCTCTTTTAAACATATTTGTCTGTTCTCTATTAATTCACATAAATCTATGACTTTCAGATGAGGGTATTATTCCTTACTCATTAGAAAATGTAAGAATTTAACACAGATCATTAGACAAAGCCTAATGATTACACTTAAATAAATTGCCCTTACTCTTCTCCTCTCTAAATATACTGCTTATTGCTTAGAAATTACTTAGTTCAGTCAGTTAATGTTTGAGTATTTGCAATATTCATAAAGTATTAAATAATGCTAAAAATAAAAAATACTAAGAGTACTAACATAACAGAGATGGAATGATTTTTTTTTGAAGCTTTAAAATGAAAATAAATTTAAAGCACAGCATACACAACATCAATTATTTGTTGAGGCTGGTACAAACTGGGAGGGTGGTGGGTAAATAGAAAATAACAAAGTTGATCTTATTACTTGGGGACTTTGTATTTGCAAATTCACATATTTGCTAAAACTTATTTGTGACCCAAAAGTCAATACTTGTGGCACTTTCTGGTCATTTGTAGACATGACAGAATGGCAAAAATTTGAGTTGCCTAACATGCATGTTCTCAGCCGAGGTCAAATAAGGCAACTCTCTGCCTTCTTATTTCAACTCTCACACTGTAAATAACTGTCTATTTAGTCCACATTTTTCACATTTCTGTGCTTTTTGTTAGTGATTTTGTGTATAAAATAGCCCGAAAGCACAGTGTTAAAATGTCAGCCAGTGTTCCTAAATGCAAGAAGGCTGTAATATGCCTTACAGAGAAAATACATGTGTTAGAAAATGTCCTTTCTGGCAGTGGTTACATGCTATTGGCCATGATTTTAATGTTAATGAATCAACTGTATATTAAATAAGGTGCCTTAAAACAGAAACATACATAAAATAAGATTATGTATTGATCATTTGATGACAATGTTGTGACCAGGTGCCCTCAGGAAGCTAAACTTGTATTTCCCCTAGGAGCAGCAGTTCAATAACTACCATGGATAAAGAAAACTTACTGTAAACACTACAACTATCTTCTCACTCTTAGCGTATTTTTTGCTACTCCAGTTTCCACTTCACAAGCATCCATTCACATCAATTATATTTATTAAAAGCTCTCTTCGAAGTTAGATTGTACAAATAAGACTGATGGAAATGGGCAAAAAGAAAAGTTGGCTACTGTTCTATTAATAGAAGGTTTAAACTAAGGTATAAACAGTAAGAGATATAACATGAATAGATAGAATACAGAAATGGCAACAAGGAAAGTAACAATGACTTACATTCCTACTGCCTTTTAAGGTTTTTTACTTTATGTCACTTGTACCTCCTTTTTAGGTATTTATAAGCATTTCTATATTCAATTAACAAATAAGCAAGGTGATTCTCAGAGAGAAAGTAATGTCTTCAAAAGAACGTGGCTAGAGTTAAAGCAGTTGGAATAAGAAATCAAATATTTTGGCTCACGATGCATACAAACGTTAAAAAATTACTTTAAAATGTTGAAAATTTATCTTCCCATCAAACCAAATGTATTTTTGGCCTCCAAGCTACTTGCTTAGATAAGAAAAAATTCACTTCCTTTAATAATCACTTAACCAATGTATGTAGATTATAATTTTGTAATAAATAATGTAGTCAGAATTTATTTTAAGCCAGAGATACATGGTTTCTTGTCTTTTACAGTGACCATCAGAGAACATTAATTCTATAAAGCACCTCCCAGATTTACATGTTTACTTTAAATCCTATGTCATCAAGTTGTAAAAAATAAGTTGTTTCATTATCCCAATAATATTCCCACTTTCCATGTGTTCCATAGTTGCTTTTAAACATGATTGGTTATGAACATGAACATGGACAAAGAGAAAAAGAGTAAGCAAAATGTGGACCAAGTAAAAGATCAAAGCCACATTAGACACAAGTGAATTTGAGGAGTTTAACGTGCAATTATCACATACAACTAGAAAAATGAGAAATAGATTCTACTTAACACAACTCTTTGCCTAACAGCAAACACATGGGCACTTAAAAATCTGGCATAGCACATGCCTTATTTTCCACTTTTTAACAACTCTTAATGGATTAAAATTTCTTGACACTTTAACAAGGCAAAGTTGAAATACACTGCATCATTTTTAAGAGAGGGCTTTGGTTTAAAGGCTGATGAAATTTTTGTGTAATCTATCAATACAACCACAGCTGTGTGACATATTAGCCAAATTATATAACTTATAAAATATTTGTATTTAAATTTTTTAAAAGAATAGAATTTATCTTCATTTTCAAGGATCATAGCCAAAAAAAAAAGAAATGGTAATACAGTTGGTAATACAGTTGGTACAGAAAAATGGTAGTACGGTTGACCCTTGAACAATGAATGCAGGAATTAGGGTCACTGATTCCCCATGCAGCTGAAAATCCATGCATAACTTTTGACTTTCCAAAAACTTTACTAATAGACTACTGTGGACCAAAAGCCTTACTGACAACTTAAACAGTCGATTAATGCATATTTATATGTTATAGGTATTATATACTATATTATTACAATAAAGTAAACTAGAGAAAAGAAAAAGTTATTAAGAAAATCATAAGGAAGAAAAAATATATTTGCTATTTATTAAATGGGAGTAGATCATCACAGCGGCCATCCTCATTGTATTTACATTAAGTAAGCTGAAAAAGAGGAAGGGGAGGGGTTGGTCTTACTGTCTCAAGGGTGACAGTGGTGGAAGAAAATCTATGTATAAGTGAAACCGTGAATTTCAAACCCATGTTGTTCAAGGGCCCAGTATAAAAGTGACTTGCTTGATGGCATCTTCTATTTTTAATTTCTAGTAATTTCTTTTTATTCCTGGTAAGTATTTTTCTTTTTCCTTCTTCTTTTCTGCTTTTCCTTCCCCTTCTCATCCTCCTCCTTTTCCTGTTTCTATTGCTATTCTTCTATTTCAACATATTACAATCAACCATCAGTTATCGGTATAGATGGAGATAAATAGAGGCAGGTAAAAACAGTAAATGTTTTGTTTTACATACTACCAGTTAAATGGAAGACTTGAACATAAACGCAGAGATCGAAAGCATATTAGACATGATCAGTTTCAAGAACAATAAAGGAGAAAGCCAAGTTCCTGCAGGTTTCTTGACTCCTCCATGTGATGGCGAACCTTAGGAATTTCAGCCATTAAAAAAAAAAAATAAGAAAAATACATTTATCATGAACACCATTTAGAAATATACCTAACTTTGCTGTATGCTGCAAGGGAATTATAATACTTTCTTCACATTTTAAAAAACCCCACCCTAGATTGCCATTTCCAGCTAAGCTTTTTTTTTTTTTGTCTTGTCTTGCGGTTTCTTGCTTATACAAAAGGTAATACGGTGACTTTATACGTAAAGTTATGCCTTCCTCAATATTATTGGACCTAACATTTCCTGAAGAATAAGAAGAAACAGATGTTTTGTCTCAATGCTCGAGCAGAACATATAACAATATTAATAAGGAAGCAATAACATTAATAAGGAAGAACATGTTGAGCATAATCTGCATTTTGTTTGTACAATATCTACCAATAGTAGGGAGGGCTTACTCTTTCCATATTAGTTTTTTTTTAACTTGATTAAAGAAAAGTATTATTAAGACCAATCCCTCCCCTTCCTCCTTTTCAGCTTACTTAATGTGAATACAATGAGGATGATCACTATGATGATCTACTCCCATTTAATAAATAGCAAATATATTTTTTCTTCCTTATGATTTTCTTAATAACTTTTTCTCTTCTCTAGTTGACTTTATATGTAGCTTGAGAAATAATTTGCTAGAGGAGCCCAGTGTGTTTTGTTTGCTTTTTAATCAAAAAGCACAGACAATTTTTATCAGAAACAAATAGAAGAAAAAATAACATACAGAGGAAATTTTGAAGAAATAATATTTGCAAGTCGACATTGAATTCATTCAAAAAGTTACAACTCTGGGGCACAAACATAATTGATCACATGTATTTGTTTGAGTTTTATGAACTTCAATGAAAAGAAACACACTCAATAAGAGAGGTCATGCATTTAAATATTTACGGTGTACTGAATTCATACTCAAGCTACACAATTTAAAACATTATTGCATCTCTCCTTAAGGAAATGAGACAGAAGTGAGGATCAGGCTGGCTGTAGATCAGGAGAAGCTGTCTACGTGACTAAAACAGGTGGACTAGCAGCTGGCCAAAGACAGACAGACACAAATGAGTAAACAGTGGATGGAAGTCCTGGCAGAAGGAGGCTGGAAAGGGATTTCCGAGTATAAAGGCCATAGGTAAACCAATAGCCTAGTTTTCCACAACTCAAATAATGACTGGCAGTGATAATGATGAATCACAGTAGTAGTGATAACAGTAATAACATGATATCAGTTTCTAACCATTTACTAAGTGTCAGGTACCATGCAGAATGCCTTAATACATTAAATTAGTGAATATTTTATATAATAATTAGTTTCAATCTTATAAATAATAAAATTGAGTTTTGGATTTGGTATTCACAGAAGATATACTACCTGCCTGAAGTAGGCTTTCACATTTGGTCCTTTTGGCAGCCCCATCGAAGAGCTGCTAGTGTTCCCAGTCTTATTCTAAAGATAACCCAACTCAGACCCTGAAAGACCAGTGATTTGAAGCCACACACCTTGTATATGAAAATGTTGTGAGTCAAAAGCAGAGAGTTTAGACTCTATCTTCTGAACTAGTAGTTCTCAGACAAGGGCATGCACCAAAATCATTTGTTAAAAAAATTGTTGTCACTCAGGCTGGGTGGCTCATGCCTATAATCACAGCATTCTGGGAGTCCAAGGTAGGAGGATCACTGAGGATCACGTAAAGCCAGGAGTTTGAGACCAGCCTGAGCACAAAGCAGTACCCTGTGTCTACAATAATAATAATAAATTATTAAAAAACTATTTTCTATGCCCTGTACATCAAGCTTTTAACTCAGTCTGGGGTGGGAACCAAGGATTTGCATTTTTAATATATTCTCCGATGATACTGATGCTATTGGTCTGGAATTCACACTTTGGGAACTACTGTTCCAAGTCACTGCTCTATACTCTTTCTTGGATATGGACATGTCATAATAAAGTCTCTGTGCCTCAGCCTCTCTGTAAAATGTGTAAAAAGTATTCTTCATAAGTTGTTTTGAGGTTTCAATAGTTTACCCCACGGAAGGCACTTAAAACTGGGTCTTGCACATGATATACATTGAATGCTTAAAAGATCTTATTGGTCAGTAGATTTACAAAAGCAACACTTGAAGGAGATTGTGATGTTTAAAAGCATAGAAAAGTAAAAGTAGTAATGCCATAATACCATATTACTTTTTAAATTCTAACTAATGCCCATGGGCTTATCCTATGACCTTGTATAAGACACACGACCTTGTATAAAATACACAACCTTGCTTTGACCTGAGGTTTTATTTTTCCTAACTTATAAATAAGAAAAATTATATCATTTATCACAACACAGGAAGGTTTAAAAAAACGTGTAAAATTATTTTATAGCACTTTGTGAAAATAATGGAGTATATAAAAGCCAATAATAAATTTCACTTTCCTCAAAGAACATTGTAAAATTCTAATACCTCACCTGATTTACTGCTATAGCTAAAGTGCTATAGACAAGATTTCTTTTTCCTAAAAAATCAGCAGTTAACTTTTCTTTTTAAATATGTCATAGATATAATTTATAATAGTGTAACTGTCTACACTACTAAAAGTGAATTCAATTTTCTTGATTTCAAACACATTAATTACATGATAAAATTGTTGGTGGCTTAAAAAAAAAAAAAACAGAAACATGGAAAACCAGATAGACCACACATATCAAGAAATAAGAAAAACGAAAATAAAATTTGGAGTTTTTAGAAACTTGAAGTGTCCCTTTAAATTTCTGAGAATGCACTGAACTTCTTTAAGATGAGCGAGCCTTTCTTATTGTTTCTAAGCAATGAAGATTAGCCGCATGAACAGACATATCTTTCATCAGCAATAGCATTAGGAAGCACATGTTTCCAGAAAGAAGAAAGTTGATCTACTGAGGGCAGTTGGAAACTGATGTGGTTTCGTAGACTAGGTGTCAGAATTTGTGAATTTTAATCCCTCTCAAACACCACCCTGTGCTACTGACTTGTGTGGCCTGGGGCAAGTTGTTTCTTTTGGCATTTAAATGCATCCCTAGGAAAAATGGATTGAGTTACATCAACCTACCACAAATAATTAACTTCATAATTTTTCTTAACCTATATCAGTAAGCCCATCCTAGCTATTAGGAACTGCACATATCTTTTGCATCATCGTAACAATTGCAAACTTTACTGAAGGTCAATGTGAAATGAGAGCAATAGCAAAGAGAGCTTCAAATCAGTTAAAATTACTAACAAAACATACTTGTAGCCTAATGGAATCACACTGTTTTAAAACAAAATGTTATCCTATCAGTTTATCTGTTGTTCTTTTCTCAGAATTGAGCTCAGCGTCCCTCAGCAACAGTTAATATTCTAGTATAAAACGTTAAGTCAGTTTGGCCTTCATTTATTCTAAGCTTTTAATTTTTTATGGTTTTAAAATTTTTGATTAAAAAAGCAAGCCAAAGCTTAAACAGAAATAAACCAAAGATTGACTTTGTGTTATTTAAACACACCAGGACAGCCTTCATAAAGTTAATTAAAAAAAAAAATAGCTAAACAGCAATATTTCCTTGCCAAGACGTTACCTTTAACGTAGCATCCTCCATGGTGAAGGGCTTTTAATGCTCATTTAGGAACACCCTTTCTCTGCTATTCTGCTTCCTGGCTTCCAGGGGGAATGGCGGGGCTGTGACTTGTGTCAGTCAGTAGGTGCCTAAGCCTTTCTTTTTTAATGAGAATAGGATTCCAGACCAAATAAATCAAGTTTCTCCCTGTCTTCCTGAGAGAGTAACATCTGAATTAGCCACAGTGTAAAATAGCCAAGGATAATTAATTAAATGCTTTGAGTCAACCCTCATTCCCTTCCAGTTGAAGTACACAGACATCTTTTTTAAATGTACTTACAAAGAAAATTGTAAGGATGTCCGCCATCTTAAATTTCCTAAAGTTTCCATCATTAATACTATAACTTTTATAATCGAACATTTGGCAAGATAAGCTTACTTTACCCACTGCTCCTGTTTTGTTTTCACTCACCTTCTGTTACATGTTTTATCCTATTTCCTTTCTAGCTCTGCCTTAGAAAGGATCTGATTTCTATTCATCCAGTTTGCTTATACTCTGCAAATTGTCTTATGCTCTCTGAGGAAAAATGCATCCAAGCATAATATGAGAAGTGGTAGAAAACATTAGACAATTTCATTTTTTTAATGAAATACTATTTCAAATATTTTTTAAAGTCATTGACTTTCAGAGGTTTTAGCCCTTTCAAGGTTGAATAGGTGAATTTCTATGTCTGAAGAGAATTGTATTAGAAAACATTAAAATGGGTTTTGAGAATGTTATTTTGTATTTGGTATGTGATCATATTTTTCATTGCTAATTTGTGTGTCTACTCATTTGTCATTGAATTGTTTTTGTAAATGATTATTTTTTAATAAAACCAATTGTTTATAGTCCAAACAGAAATATCAGAAGAATTATAGAGATCAGAGAACATAAAAATATACAGCATAAAGCATAAAGAAACATAAAGAAAGCATTAAAATTACCAATGATGACAGAATATGCTACTTATGTAAGAAAAGTTATATTCTTAGGGTTAGAGAAAAATTGAGAGTTAATTTACAAATATTTACTTTAAAATAATCAAAAGACTTTTAGTCAAAATCTATAGTAATTGAAGTTCACTGATTTATGTGTTATGCTAAAATTGAATTTAAATCCTCAATTCAGCATTGACACACTAAAATGTGAAACAGAACTCTTTAAAGTCTAATAATGTGAAGATAAATTCGGCTACCTGGGAACTAAGCTGGCTTCAATAAAACAATAGTTTCCAATGAACATGATGGTTGTAGGGTGTAGTAATTAAGAGTAAGGAACCAGCTGACCTGGTTTCAAATCTCATCTGTTTCACTTAGTAACTGTGTGACATAGGACTAGTGACTTGAACTGTAGGTTTCAGTTTCTTTATCTATAAAATGAAATCAATACAAATGCCCACTTCATAGAATTTTTATGAATATTAAATGAGTTCATACTTTATGCTATTTTTATTATTCAATGAGTTTAGAGTGTCTTGGTAGGATTGTGTCTCTGGATTATCTTGAAGTCCAGAAGACAGAGCTCAGAGCTAAACTAGGAATTTAATTGTGTTTATATATCTTCTGGTAGTGTCCATCAGACTGGAAAATCCTGAGTAACAACAAGTTCCTAAGCAAATTTTCAGTCAAATCCTAAAACTTTCTAAAGTAGAAATGAGAAATAGAAATTACCTTGTGTATATCTTACAGGAATTTTTTCCTAGTATCACAGTCCCCAAAGGCAGAGAAACTTGACATGGAGGAAGAGGGTACAAAAACAAGGTTCCCCAGGTGTCTAACCAGTGCTCATTCTCAGGACTTGACAGTTACTGAGAATGTACTAAATTTCATAATGTCCACATGACAAAAGGAGCGACACATTGCTTACTCCTTGACGTCTGCACTTGGGTCAGAAATTAAGCAATTGGTTCTGCTATACTTTTCTCTAAAATTATAATTTCAGCAAATAAACAGATACAATAAGAAATCAGATCATATTTATTTGAAAGAAGGCATTGTTAAACTGCTTTATCCTAAATGAGAATATAAATTAATTTAAATAATAAAAGCCATATCACATTTTGCATTACATATTTTGCCAAAATTATTTTATAAAATAATGGTGTATCAAGATATTTACAAAAAATATTAAAATAAAAGTTTTTGAAGGAGTAACTTTTTTTAGGAAATAACTTCTTTTCGGCCGGGCGCGGTGGCTCAGGCCTGTAATCCCAGCACTTTGGGAGGCCGAGGCGGGCGGATCACGAGGTCAGGAGATCGAGACCACGGTGAAACCCCGTCTCTACTAAAAATACAAAAAATTAGCCGGGCGTGGTGGCGGGCGCCTGTAGTCCCAGCTACTCGGAGAGGCTGAGGCAGGAGAATGGCGTGAACCCGGGAGGCAGAGCTTGCAGTGAGCCGAGATTGCGCCACTGCACTCCAGCCTGGGCAACAGAGCGAGACTCCGTCTCAAAAAAAAACAAAACAAAACAAAACAAAACAAAAAACTTCTTTTCTGTAGAACTACTCAGAGCTATTAATATCACCTCGCTAATGAACTTCATGAAAATTAATTGTTGAAGGAGGATATTGAATATGACATTTCCCAAAATTATTTGGCCAGGGATTCCCCATTTTTCTTGATGCATCTCTAAATAAATGCTATGCTCTATGACACCAGTTTTGGGAAATGTAGCTTTGGAAAGAAGATTTGTTGCATTTTTTATTTATTACAATTATAAGTCAGAGATGCACTTACAGTAGAAAATGATGATAATAACAAAAATTAAACTAGGCCAAAACACCTATGGGAGAGTCTGTCTATATTGTTGCTGAACATAATTTTTAATTTTTAATCAATTTCCAAAGGGTATGTTAAAGTTTTTAAATGTCTGCAATTCTGTCTGGAATCTTAAAATTACTGCATTAAAAGCATAAGAGTTATATCAAAACATCTAATGTACCCCATAAATATATTCACCTACTATATACCCACAAAAAATAAAGAAAAAAATTTAAAGTATAAGAGTACCTTTTCATTTCATCAATATTCTTAATGACTCTTTGGAACTTCAATATGAAATCAGATATTTTGCCCATGACATTATTTTAACTCAAAAGGCACAAAACTCCTACTGTTTTCTTTTAAGACAGAATTCCATTTTATTCATTAATTCAATAAATATTTCCTGAGAGCCTAGGACGTGGCAAGCATAGACCTATGCTTTGGGGATATCACAGCAAATAAGACATATGCTTCTCCTGTTCTCATTTGAATCCTGCTTGGGGGAACGAGTATTAATTTATTTGTGAAATTATTCAACTTTATAATTTCTAGTAAGCAAAGATAAGAATGAATGTTTATATGAGAATTTATAAAAAGAGAACTCATCTACATTAGAATATGTAACTAACAGTCAAACTAAGACTGAAAAATGAGTAGGATTTCACTGAGCAAGGGGTAGAAGTGAGGTAGGAATTGGTGGGGAAGGGAACATAAGACAGGGCTGACCAGGAATCTGCAGACTCATAGGATTGAACATCAAGCCACAGAGGATTATTCTCAGGCCTTGAAACCCATTGGAATTTTCCCTGTTGGGTTTCACACTTGCTTGTGACAAGCAACTCCTTTATTCCTTCCTGTTTCCCGCTATGAGAATGAGAATGAGAATGCCTATCCTATACTTATCCCAGCATTGTGTTTAGGAAGCAGACAGCTCATTTAAGAGTTTCACAGATTTACAGATGAAAAGAAATTTTGCCCCAGGATAGATCACACCCAGAGTCTTGGCCATACTTGATTCAGATGATAAGATTTGAAACTTTTTGAACCAATGATATTTAAATGAGATTTTGGACTTAGAGTTGATGCGTGAATGGGTTAAGACTTTTGGGAATGTTGGGATGTGTTGCACATGGGATGGACAGGGATTTTTGAGGCCAGAGGGCAGACTCTACTGGGTTGAGGAACGCATCCCCTCCCCTGAAATAGAAATTCATATCCACCTAAAACTTCAGAATGTAACCTTACTTGGAAACAGTGATAGGGACGGGGGCAGAGCAATTCTAGGAAGAAAATGGAGGGTCCGCAATGAAACCCACAAAAAAAAAAAAAAAAAAAAAAAAAAAAAAAAAAAAAAAAAAAAAAAAAAAAAATGAAACCCCACCATCAAGCCAAAAAGCCTGAAACCACAGCCCAAACTTCGAACTTCTGTCCCTGTTTTCCTGCTTGAATGTTGTCTTTTCCTAACTACCCATGGCCCACCCCACCCCCATCCTGTGACCCCACACTCAGCTGGCAAAGAGAAGCAGCTGGACATTGGGGACTATGGCTGGACTTCGGAGAGAAGCAGATTGACTGCAAAGGGACAGCTTGACGGCATAACTTCAGAAATGAATCTGGCCCGAGATGGCCAGACTTCAGGGGACGATTACCTACCTGCCCCATCTCCTTTTCCGCTTCCCTTCCTGCTGAGAGCCACTTTCACCAGCGATAAGATCCCCCGCATTTACCATCCTTCAATTCGTTCCTGCAACCTCATTTTTCTTAGATGCTGTACAAGAGCTTGGGAGCCACAAGTGTGGATACAAAAGCCTATCACACTGGCCTTTTGCCCTTGCTGGCGGAGGGCAGCCTCCTCACGCGAAAAGGCAAAGGGCCTGCTGAGCTGCTAACACTTAAGCCATCAGCAGACAGCAGAGCGCAAAGAGCAATGTAGGGACATGGATGAAGCTGGAAATTATCATTCTCAGCAAACTAATACAGGAACAGAGAGAGAACACATGGACACAGGGAGGGGATAATCACGCATGGGGCCTGTCAGGGGGTGGGGGACTAGGGGAGAGGTAGCATTAGGAAAAATACCTAATGAAGATGACGGGTTGATGGGTGCAGCAAACCACCATGGCACGTGTATACCTATGTAACAAACCTGCACGTTCTGCACATGTATCCGCGAACTTGAAGTATAATTAAAAAAAAAAAAAAATAGCGCCGCAACAAGCCCTCTGGGGCTTCGGCAGTTGCATGCACCCTGCTTGGATGCTGCTGAGGGGCCTGAACCGAGTTAGCTCCTGCAGGCGCCCAAAAGGGCTTGCTGTGGCTCCTGCACCCACTCACCTGCGCTCTGCCTCCCACGGTGGGTGGAACGCAGTGGGTGCGAGTGAATGGAGTTTGATCCTGCAGGCACCGAAACGGCCAGCCGGTTCCAGTGCTTCTGACTCCAGTTACCGCTGTGTTCACTCACTCACTCCCTCCTGTGAGGAGTTGAGAGAGGTGGGCTGGGTAAACAAGGCACCCCTGTCACGCATCATGCGACCAGGTCGGGGAAATACCGTGCTTCAAAAAGGTCTTTGCAGATATAATTAGTTACATTAAGATGAGGTCATATTGATTGGGGTAGACTGTAAATCTAATGATTAGTGTCCTCATAAAGTGGTCAGGAAGATGCTCACACACTGTGACTAACGCCTTGTGAAGACTGAGACAAAAATTAGAGTGACAGAGCTACAAGCCAGGGAATGCCAAGGATTTCCAGCAACTGCCTGAAGCTAGAAAGAGGCAAAGGAAACATTTTCCCTAGAATCCTCAGAGGGAGTATGGCCCTGCCAATACTTTGATTCCAGACTTCTAGCCTCCAGAACAATTAAAAATATATTCTGTTGTTTTAAGTCATCCAGTTTGTAGAAAACTGTTATAGCAGCCCTGGGAAACTAATACAGTTTCTCATGAGAGTAAATATCCTGATATATTTTTATTTTTATTACTGTCAATACTGATGACAGTGATCTG